>NC_054833.1:59412016-60612016 GCF_018345385.1 Vulpes lagopus
GCAGTGGAGCACTAGAGAGAGACACAGACGTCAAGGGGCAGCCAGGAGGGTTCTGGGAGTGCACGTTGTCTGGAAGGACTGAGCAGGTACAGGGATTGGGGCAGGAGGGGGTTCTGTGCTCTACCAGGAGCCTTATGGCTCATTCTGGATCCTGACCTCAGACCAGTGATTTCTCAGGCTCGAACCCAGATGATAACCAAGAAAGTTATTTGCATCTTAGACAGAAAAGCCTTCAAGAGCCTAGAAACACTAAATCTCTCTGGGTAAGATAATAAGCATTAGGCAGGCATTCTTATCTGGGGCAGAGGAAGTCCTCTGACTTCACATGTTCTCCTTGTGGTACAGAACACTAGTTATGGCAAAAACCCCAGAGCTGGAACCACATGTTGGGTGCAGATGCAAGGCTGTGTAGTCTGGGGGTCAGGGCCCAGCGCACTGACCTGATTGTGGTCTCTGGGGGAAAACTCAGGACCTGCAGGTAAGTGGATGGCCGGAAACAACAGTAAATATTGTGAGATCTGCAAGTGCAGCAGGCAGGGTGAAGAGGAAAGAAGTCAATTTGAGGTAGAAGCTGGCACCGGATCATAGGCTTAGACACAACCTCCCCAACCCACAATGCCCCAGCCCCAGAGGGATGCTCCCTGGCTTGAGCAAAGGGAGGAACGAGGGAAGGACTAGTCTGGAGCATCTCATGAGGGTAGAGGGCAGGGGAGTAATATCAAAGAGAAGGTGTGGCAGCATGGCAGCATGGTCAGGGGCGGGGGGGGGGGGGGGGGCATTTCAGAGATCCCCAGCAGTAGGGAGGAGGAGCAAAGCAGCCTCACAGATCTTCACCTGGAAATCTTCTTCTCCAGCTGGTTGAAGTAGACTCGGGCACCTGGAAGGAGGCCTAGTGGGGGAGGCAAGTGTGGGTCTTTGATATAGATGTCCAAGTGCGGGCGGGACTGGCAGTCAGCAGCCTCCACGGCTACAGTCAGCTTCACACACCCTCTGGAGGCCCGAGCACCATCTGCAGCAGCCAAGGGAGGGGTCAGGGGCATCTGCCTAGACCACAGAGTCTACTCTACTCTACTTCACACTTTCCCGCCAGAGGAGGCATTACCAGGCTTCGTCCAGAAAGGGGCCGGAAATGGCTCACACAGGGTCCGTGACAAAATCTCAGCTGAGAAAGACACCAGGGACTCGGTGAAGCTGTAGGGTCATAGAAATACAGTGAAAACGGAGGCATAAGAAAGCAGAGATTGGAGAGAGGTCTGAGGACAAAAGGAGGAGCCCAAGTCTCTGCTAGAACATCATTTACAGGGTCCTAAAAAAAACCCTGAGCCGTGTCAAGTCACACACTAAAGGTAACAGGGCAGGCACCTTGCCACTTTGGCTCAGGTCATGATCTCAGGGTCCTGGGATTGGGCCCCGACTGGAGTCTGCTTCTCCCTCTCCCTCTGTCCCCCACCTCCCCCTGGTGGTGGGCATTCGTGTGTTCTAACAAATGAAATGTCTTAAAAAGAAGACAAAATTGACAGGCCTTACGGGAAAAACAGCTTATCACTCAAAACCTACACAAGACTGTGAGCAGAGGCCTTACCAGAAGTACCCCAGACGTCAAATGTGCCATATGCCTGTGTACCTAACAGGTGGCCCATCACTGGCAGCTTCACATGCTGGCATTCATGCCCACTCCTTCAAATTAGGGGTCCTTGAGAACACTTTCTACTAGAGACCAGTTTTATAAAAACTTCATGAACAATCCAGTAAGGCTTTTTTGCTTTTTGAAAACACGGGGAAAATCTGTGGCTTCCTCTGCACTGGCAGCTGCCCCAAGACAACAGTTGTTCCTTGAGGCCAGGAGCACTTCCACTAATAAGAAAGGTCCTGCCCTATAGAGTTTAGCTTTGTTTTTTTTTTTTAATGGTTTGGTGTTTGTGTGTGTCTGTTTTTTGTTTTGTTTTTTTTGTTTTTTGTTTTGTTTTGAAAATTTATTTATTCATGAGAGACAGAGAGAGGCAGAGACACAGGCAGAGGGAGAAGCAGGCTCCATGCAGGGAGCCCGATGTGGGACTCAATCCCTGGACTCCAGGATCACACCCTGGGCCAAAGGCAGGCGCCAACCGCTAAGCAACCCAGGGATCCCCAAGTCTGTGTTTTTTAATATTTCCTTTCATTGCTCTAACTTTTCCTTAGTTGTGAGAAAGCTTGCTTGTGATCTTCTGAAAAAATAGTAATGTACAAGGGAAAACTCAGGCATGAAACACACCTTCCATCTAAGGGGGACAGCATTCTCTGGGAGCTAAATACTGTTACAGTAACACATGCTAGGGCAGAGGACAGGCTGTTCAGCAAGTCAGCAGGCAGGAAGAGCAAGGGGCCACATGAGCTGGAGAAGCTGGTGGACATTTACTTGCCACTGAGCAGGTCGTCCAGTGGGGTCTTAGGCAGGGCCTTGCTGCTCTCCAGTGCAGCTGGGAAGTCCTGGCCATTCTCAACCTCCAGAGTCCAGTCGTCCTGGACAGTGAGGCAGGAAGCATAGCCAGCCAGCTCCAGAGGGCGGTGGGGTGTGCATGACGGCCCACCCTCCTCGAACAACAGTGGGGTCTGCCAGCAAGAAGACAACTCTCTGAGTGTGTCCTGCTCCAGAGGCAGGTTTGCAAAATACTACGACGCAATTTTGCTTCCTTCCCGGAGCGTGGTGAGGAAGTGGTCTAGATTCAGATAGGCTTTCCAATTGATCTAACTCCACCCTTCTTCTAGGAAACCTGGTAGATATAGTAACCAGGCACTGCCACGCCCTCTCCAGACCACAGGCCAAAACAACTTTCTGGGGAAGGGTGAATGAAGAACCAAATGGGGCACTCACAGGAGGGCCAGGACCCACGAGCCGGTACACTTGACCTGGGTGCAGGAACTCAAACCAGCGTACTGAGCAGCCACGGAAGACTAAGAGAACCTGGGAGGAAGCAAGGGAGGCAGGCAGGTGCTGAGGCCCCAGACAGGAGCCAGGCGCACAGGATGTCAGGCCCTGGGTCCCTACAGTCCCAGTTTACCTTCCGATCCTTGTTCCCATCTCCTTGGGGTTCAGGTGGACCCCATGCAGTCCCCTCCTTCCTCTGGGTGCCCCCAAGCCAGCTCCCCGAAACGTAGAAACTGAGGATGGGCTTGGGCACCTCTGGGCTAGCTCCTGGGGGGAGACAAAGATTCCTCTTCATCAGTGCCTCCTTGCGGGACAGCAAGAACAGCCGGCTCTGTTCTATGTGGGAACCCTCTGGGCGGGCGGGCTCTGCCTGAGTGAGGGAGGTGGCTGAGTGAACCAAGGGTCTGGGCACAGGCAGGATCAGGGCATCCGCCAGGAAGAACTGGATATAGACTCTGTTGAGACAAAGAGTAGGTTTCTTAGTAATGCACACAGGTGTCACAGGCCCCAGCACTCCACCACCTGTACCAGGTCTGCCCCTTCCCCTCAGACCTTCAGGGTGTGGCCACTATCCCAGGGGCCCAACCTGGCCTGCTGCTTCTGGATGAAGCCTGTTATGTTCAGCTCCTTATAGGAAGGAAAGTTGCTTCTGACATTCCTTTCTATGACCAACTGGAACTTCTCTGTCCGCACCAAGCAGCCTAGAGAAAGAAAGTTTTCTACTGACAAGAGGAGGCGACTGTGGAATGAGCAATGAAGTGGACCACCCTGCATGTCTCACTGCCCATCCGAGGCCTGAGCTGCTCCCCTAACACAACACGACAGCCCAGACCTGACCCCCACCTCAGAGGGATGGTATCTCCAAGGGGGAAACTGTCCCAGCCACATGTCCAATGCTGCTCCTGGCCTCCTGGGCTACAATGCCTCAGTTCTACTTTCTCATAAATCCCAAAATGCCTCGACCTAAGAAACTGTCCCTGTCCATATATCTCAGTGAGTCCAAACTAAGAAGTGTCTCCTGATGTGCACGTCAGAGGCTATGGTGGGAGAAATGAACCTTGGGATTGGTGTTCTGGCTGGAAAAACCCCTGCTCCTTTTCTCTGCCAATACTAGCGTCTCAGACTTGTCCCCAAGCTCAAGGATCAACACGTGCCACTCAGCATCTCAAGAAAACCTCAACAGGTACCTCCTCTCCCCAGTCCTACTGTTCTGAGACACCACCACCCCCAACTCCACACCTATGAACCGGGAGTCAGTGATGGGCTGAGAATGCGTGGCCAGGATCAGGCAGGGGAGGGAACCAGTCTTGTCCCGAAGCTGCAGACAGCCTTTATGAGATGAAGCCGCCAAAACCCCAATTAAAATCTGTAGGGAAAAAAAAAAAAATCTGTAGGGAGATACAGGACAAGATATCGGGTATTTGTTCAACAAATACTCAGCAGCTACTCTGCACCAGATGCTATGTTAAATGCTAGCTACAGAACAAACAAAAAAGATGTTGTCTCTGACCTCAAAGGACTCACATGGGTATGAAAAAAAACACCCAAGCAT
The DNA here is from genome assembly GCF_018345385.1 of Vulpes lagopus. NCBI lineage: Eukaryota > Metazoa > Chordata > Mammalia > Carnivora > Canidae > Vulpes > Vulpes lagopus. The sequence continues at coordinate 59,416,474 of NC_054833.1, forward strand.
TCGCACATTCAATAGCAGGGGTGAGGTTAGAAGCAAGAGACCATGCAGGACCTCACAGGGCACAGTAAAGACTTTGCATTTTACCTTACGTGCTCTGAGAGAAACCAGCAAAGGATTTAAGGCAGCTTTGTAAGCCCAGTGAGGTTGGACCCCCTCCCTGTCTGTCGCAGGGAGAACAGATGGGGTGGGCGAGAAGAGACAGAGCCATCTAATAGAAGCCTGGTGCCGCCAAAGTGACGAGGAAGATCATGGGAGGGCAATGAAGGTAGCCTAAAGTGCAAGTCCTGAGCACCGGGCGCCCCACCTACCTGGGCTGGGTGGAAGGTGGCAGGCAGCAGAGAGAGCCAGGACCAGGACACACGCTGGTTGAGCTGGGAACTGGTCAGATGGGAAGCCTCCGGGAGGGGCAGGAGGGTCTTGGGGTCAAAAGCAGCCCAGGCCCTGCATCGCCCTTCCTCTTTCAGGGTGGTCAGAGTGGGGAAAGAACATGGGGTCTGCAGCCGCGTGTACTGTTGGGACGGAAGAGAAACCAGATAGTGCGGCCAAGTGTCCCTCAGGGCATCAGCTCCGCGACCCATCTCTCCCACACATGCTCGCACCTTCTGCAGGGGACAGTGATGCGGCTCTTCAAGGATCTCCTTGTGTGCATTCCGACGGGTACTGCCTGGTGGAGTCAGAACATCCAAGACAGGAGCCAGGAGTTGCAGCCCCGGGCTGGGGTTCCCGGGAGAGGAGTGCTGCAGGAGCTGGTGGTGTCTCAGCATGTGGGGACACAGCCTGGGCCAGGAAGAGAAGCAGTCACATGCCCCAGAGGGGTGTGTCCCTTCCAGGATCCTGCTCCCCTGGCCCTGAACCCCTCCAGCCCCCCGACTCCGAACCCTGCCCTCCTCACTTGGAGGCCAGCTCCTCCAATGCCTTGGTAGCCCACAGGTACAGCGGAAGGCCTAACTGACGTTCCCACACCAGCTGCTCATACAAGGAGGCTCCCTGAGCCTGATAGAAAGACTGAGTCTCAGGCTTCTGACAAGAAAAGCCTCGAAGTAGAATGGCGCCATGGAGGCAGGGGGCGAGCACAGGCCTTCTCGTCCCTCCACCCACTGATTGCAGGAGGTGAACATCCTGGAGCTGAAGAAAAACAGAAAAAATGAAAATGGAGAGGTGAAACTGTCAACTCAATGATCACTGGAGAGTTGCCTGTAGTTCCCTACTGCCTGGCGCCAAGAGAAACCTTTTCTCACATACTGGCCATTTCCTTCCAGCTCCTGTGCTCCACTTTCTGTCCAGCACAACCCACAACCCCCATGAGAAGCCTTCACCCTGCCCCCCACGAGCCCCGCCCAGTTTTCCTATGGGCCAGGAGGCTCTTGGCTGGTGTGGGGGAGCCACCAGGGACTCAGCTCTAGCATCTCCCCCTCTAGTTCCAAGGCCCTTCCTTTAAAGATGTTCCCAGGACCCAGACTCTACTCCTTCCTGATCTGAGCTCCCATCCAAATCACTCCTGGTATTAAGTATGCAATCCCCACCATCCAACAACACGTAAATCTTTTTACATTTTTGCTGTAGAAGTTCCTAACCTGCTGCTGCAAAACACAGCAGCCTGTGAAGGTCAGAGAAACTGTTGAGAGAACCTGTCACCAGGCCTGACCCCTCACCTACCTCCAGGGAGACACCCGGCCGTACCACCTTCCTGAGGCTGTGGAACTGCTGGTAGGCGAGGCAGAGCGCCAGCTGCCCGTCCACCTCATAGAGCCCGGCCGGCTGACTTAGCACACTAGTGACCTTTCCCTGCAAAGAGGCCAAAGGTCCAGTTGATCCCTCTTTCTTTCCTCTCTGGAGACCCGAATTTCCTGGCCCCCATCCTCATCCCTGAACTCTCAGATCTCTCCTTTTTGCTCACCGTGTAGGATAAGAGTGTTGAGTTCCGGACAAGAGCTGTTTCCCTGTCCCCGTCTTGGGAGCTACTGGGCATGGGGAGTGGCGCAGGGTCAGCCTCCAAGAGGGGACCATCCAGCTCCAGTTCCAGCTCTCGCACACATTCTGGTTTCAGCGGCAGCAGATGGGAGGAGGGACTGGTCGTCCAAACACGGTAACAGTGCCCACGGATCCTGACTACTCGCAGCGCTGTCAGCACATAGGACCTACCAGGCCAAAGGGCTCGGTGCCACACCAGCTGGGCAGGGATCTGGCTTGTGCAGGGGCAGGCAACACGGCACATGAGACGCTTCCCACGACACTGCCCCTCTGCCAGAGTCTCTTCCCATCATGATCTGACCTCAATCACCTGCTCCTCATGAGTTCTGCCTGTCTGCCAATTAAATATTAACCTTCTGGATCTGCTTCCTCTCAGAGGAGATACCAAATATTTCCTAATTCCTCCCTCAAGATGTGAACCAGCCCTAAAACTTCCTCCAAGATACAGAAACATTCCACCCCAAACTCATGGCTTTTGCATTTCCCCATCCTACCCCATAACACACAAACTACTTTGGTTTGTTTAATCATACGTATGGGGTACCACATGCTCAGACAGCCATGAAGGGAAATACAAGAGACTGGTCGCTCCATCCTAACGTATCTCAACCCCCTGGGGAACAGAGACACACACTCAAGTAACATCGAGGAACCATATACGATCTACTATCAGAAACAACACACGTTCAGCAAGGTCTTGGGGAAAGACCAAGAAAGTCAGGATGGGTAGAAATGAGTGGGAAGGCCTAGTGAAGGAAGCGGGATCTGCATAGGGCCCTAAAGAGTATCTCTGGTTTGTCAAAGTAGAGAAGACAGAGAAGGGTGATTCAAGCAGGAGGCAGCAACATAAAAGTGCCCAGAACTCAGGATGAGCAAGGCAGTGAGAACATCAGCCAGGATGGAAAAGGAACTTTCCTGGGAGCTGCATGACACAAGATGGAAGCCAAGAGGAGAGAGAAAAAGCCCAGCAATGACCTGCTGGAGACTTCATTTTAAAGGAAAACACAAACTGTCAAAGTAGGGAAATAAAATAAGCCTGGGACAGCAGGGTATCATGTGGATTGCAAAAGGTGGTTGCTGAGGAAATGCAAGCAGAAGGGCAAGAAACAGCATCCCCAAATGGAATAACCTTCCAGGACGCGCTCCTCCCACAGGCCCAACACAGCACACTGCCATTGGCAGGGCTTCAGAACCTGCTGCCAACTCAGGACACCCAAACCTCACACACCTCCGTTTCTACCCTAGAACCGGGGGTACTGCCAATCAGACCTCAGGCATCACACCTCGGCACGGGTGTTGCTGGGACCTGACGCAGGCTTACTGCTTATGCAGAACCAGTGGTTACCAGTGGTCTCACTCAGCAAGCCAGCGAGTGCATACTGGTGCCTCTGCTCTTACCCCACTGCCCTCTGCACACTATGCTTTCTTGCACCAGGACGGCCAACATCGTAGCCCCTTGTCCTATATTCAGACCCCAGGGCCCTTTCCTTCCTGTCTGAATGCCAGGATCTGAATGCTGACCCCAAGCTCTGCTCTCCTGGGCCCCCTGCACCCCAAGGCTACACAGCATAGCGCCATAGCTCCACACCCTCCACTCCTCTTTGAACACAAAAGCCCTACCCGAGGAAATCAGACCCATGTCACCCCAGCACCAGACCCTTCCCAGTGGGGCCATGGTCACTGTTCAGCAGCCTCTCATCCCTGACTGCCTTGCACAGCAGTTACCCTGAACCTCTTCTCTTTTCAGAGTCAAGTCCTTCATTTGCAAGAGATGATGATCTCAGCTCCTCCATCACAGAAGAGATTCCCTGGGGTCATCCAGGGTGACAGTATGTCTCCAATATGTCTGCAGCAGCTTATGAACATAGCAAGATCACTCCTCCCCTGAGCCAATTCCACCCTCAGCAGCATTGCCAGCGGGCTCTAGGAGACTTGAAACAGTCTAATGTACAGAAAATACAGAAGCTCCTCTATTGGCCAGGAGGAAGAGAAACAAGACCAGAAATTGGAGCAGGCCCTAAGCATTTTTTAATTTTAGCATTTTCAGCTACTTTACCTGCTAATCACTGTCACTCAAGCTTTTGACACATCCAGCCACAGAATTCTAGCAGCGCTAATAAATCTCAGGTTCCCTTTTTTGTTATGTACATAAGAACCCTTTTACTCTGTCTTCAACACTTTTAAAACATTTTTCAGATAATTACGTAAGTTATAAAACAATACTGTAAAAATTAACAATTCTAAGAGTGACTAATAAAAGCACCAAATTTTTAGAAAGTACATGTAGCCAAAAAAAAGTGCACATACTCAAAAGTCTTAAAGGTGCCAAGATGAATAATTTTCTTGCATCCTGCTAATAAGGGGAAAAACAAGTGATTCTGACAGATTCTGAAACAGTCACACACAATATGAAAGTTGTCTAGTCAAATGAGGTGCACAGCAGAAAAATCTGCTCCCTACTTCATGTGTGTGGGAGCAATGCTACCTGGACCCCCTCAACAGCACTGTCCTCCCCGCCACCCAGGAAGCAGCTCCCCTCCCCCAAGCTGCACTCTTTGCCTGTTGCACTCTATATAAGGACTCCTGCTCTGATGATCCCCCTTCCAGCTAAAAGTCCCAACACCCCCTCCAGAACCCTGCACTCACCCCAATCCTCACCTGCACGACAATGGACACGTGGCTGCCAGCTGGGGAGGACCCGCCAAGAGACAAGACAAAGTGAGCTTTCTTCTGACTCCTCACCAGAGCGCTCACTCGAATCAGCTTCCCAGCCAGGTTTGGCTGCACACCTCTGAGCTTGCCTCTAGAGAAGGAAGAAAGATTAAGACAGAAGGCCCATTTTTTATTTCCCTTTTTCCCACAGATGCCTGCCCTTCTGCTGTAAATAACCTAGTAGTCATCTAAAATTAAAATCTCCCTGGCCCAAGACGCCTGGGTAGCTCAGTGGTTGAGTGTGTGCTTTTGGCTCAGGGCATGATCCCAGGGTCCTGGGATTGAGTCCCGCATTGGGCTCCTCCAGGGGAGTCTGCTGTTCTCTCTTCATCCGCCTCTGCCTCTCTCCCTCTAATGAATAAATAAAACCTTTAAAAAAATAATAAAATAAAATAAAATAAAATAAAATAAAATAAAAAAAATAAAATCTCCCTGGCCCAAAGCTATTACTGTGAAGACGTCCTGCAAACTCGTCCTGACCTTGGATAAGGCAAACGTCCCTTGAAGACTCTGCACTCAACATCTGGGAGAGGCCCTCTGGTTCCCTTTGGCTCAGGTGGGAACACTCTACCAGTATGGCTCTCAGGACCTTTCCCGCCTTCCTCCCAGTCTCACAGCACTCTAGCCTCCCTGAGAGAGTGAGGGAAGGAAGGGTTACCTGTGCCTGAGCAGGCGGGAAGCAGTCTCTGGGTAGAGAACAGGGAGCGGGGTGAGAGGGCCAGGACTAGTGTTGGAGGGGCACACTGGTACCGGAGCACTCAGGAGCTCTAAGTGTCCTTCCCCTGAAGAACTCCACCTGGCAGGAGGGAGGTAACTCCAACTGGGGAACAGAAACAGACGACCCAACCAAGACAGGTCCAGATCTATGAGCTAGAAAAGACCAAGAGCAACAGTTAACCAGGACCCTAGCATCCCACCCACACTCTGCTACCTTTCTCCTTTCAGAGAATTCATGGCCTCGATCCCTAGACACCATCCTTGTGAGGCTTGGAGACACACGACCCTCGCCCTCCTACTCACCTCACAGTTCAAGACACCAGTGTTATCTTTTACATAGAGGTCTCCTTTCCTGCACTCCTGCTCCAAGTCCCCCGACAGATCTGTCAGTGTCCCTAAGAGTATCAGCCGCTCCCGTGGGAGGGGGGTTCCATTCGGCCCAGCCTCTTGGGTCCAGGCCTGGTATGCACTGCTGCTCCAGGACAGGTGGCTACAGCATGGGAGGTTCTGGTGGGTCTTGAGGTCCTGCACTGAGACAAAGCTGCAGAGGGAAGGAAACAGAGGTCCTGCAAAGCCGCATCCAAGCCTAGGAATTACCCACAACCCCAATGATTTCCCCAAGCTCCCAAGGAAAGATAAAGGAAAATAGAGGAGCTTAAAGGGCAGGAGCCTCAGGGCTGAGAGCCTAAGACATGAGGATGAGGTCTGGGCCCGAGGATTGGGGGGTGTCCTAAGGCAGGGTCCAATGCCACTCTGAACAACACATGGCAAAGAGAGGGCCCAGACAAAGGAAGAGGTGCACCAGCAGTCTGAGGGGATAAGCAGCCTCTGGGGAGAACGCCGGACCACACACAGCATCCCTGACAGCATCTCGGCTCTCCGCTGCATGGAGAACCCTGACAGGGCCGCCAGGGCATGTGCCTGCTGGCCAGACCTCAGCAACCCCAGCCAGGTGTCCTCCCTCATCTGGGATATCACAGAACCTGAGACCAGCGGGGAAGCAGAGGCTCAGCAGGAGTCGGTATCAAGAGCTCCCAAATCTCAAAAGATGCTTGAGATTGGCCATTCTCCAGGCAAGGTTCGCAACACTGCTCATTGCCACCCATGGCAAAGTGAGGCACCAAGAATGTGCTAAGTAATGGTGAGTTTCTCAAGGTTGTGACGGATGCACATCTGTCATCCCACTCTCCCACACACTTGCCTTCTCATGATCATCTGAACAGAAGAGAAAGGATAAAGGTACGAACCGTCACAACTTACCCTCCTCCTTATACTCATGAACATCACCCCCGTGGGAGTACAAACAGCTGGGAACGCTGTCCTGGGTGGCCCACTCCCCTTCCACATCTGCTTCATTCTTTCCCAAAAGGCTTTGGAGAATATAAAAGGCAAAGATGGAGACTAGCACGTGTTGAGTACTAGTCTATGCACATACTATAACGGGTCCATTCACACTCAGGAATGCACTGCAGCTTCACCAAAAACCCCGGTTATCACCACCAATGAAGAAACTTCAAGAGGTCAGGTACACTATGGTGTGGGTGGCAAAGCCAGGGTGTCTCACTCAAAAGTCCAGGTTCTTCCCCTGTGTTTCTCTACTTCTCTAAAGGCCCAGGACAGGCAGCTGGAGAGAGCGGTCTCTTTCCCCTAGGAACCTTCAGGACAGAAAACAGGATGGGGTCACTTTTCCCCGATTCTTCAGGGTCTAGGTAAGGAAACTGAAAGTGAGAACCCCAGATCCTTGCATTGTCACTGCTCTCCAGCTTGCAATGCTTACCACACTACCTGGCACATGGCAGGCACTCCACAAAGGAGAAGAGAAACACAGATAAATAAAATCTTTAACCCTGTCAAGTAATCCCTATTTTATTCTTGCCCACCATTCCTTACGGATTCCTCACTTCTACACAAACATAAAAATATATTTTACACTTTTCAAGAATAAGAAACTTTAAAGAGTTTCCAAATTTCCTAACCATTCCTGACTTACCACTTTTCCATTATTCAATTTTTTAAAGATTTTATTTATCTACTTGAGAGAGAGCACGAGAGCACACAAGCAGGGGGGAGTATGGCAGGCAGAGGGAGAGAGAGAAGCAGACTCCATACCAAGCAGGTAGCCTATTGTGGGGCTTGATCCCAGGACCTTGGGATCATGACCTGAGCAGACACTTGCTTCACGGACTGAGCCACCCAGGTGCCCCTCCACTATTCTGGTAATGCCAGAATCTTGAGAAATTTGGATCTTTCTTAATTAGAATATGATCACAGAGGCCACTAGGCACATACCCAGCTCACCTGTGGGAGACTCTAACCCTCCTGCATGAGGCTTCACGGCAATCACAACCTCTTCAACCACGACTAATCTGTCCCATGTTAGAGGGACAGTTTTCTAATGAGATTTCATTCTGTGTTTACATAAACAACGTATTTAACCTTACTAGTTCTAAAAACTGGAGGAACAAAGGAAAACGTGAAGCCAGTGGAGCAGAATGAGAAGTTACGAAGGGGGAAAAGAAGCTCCCAGGTAAGTGTGTCCTGAGAAATTCCTTTGGGATTAAAATAAGGTATCAGATACAAACAAAAAACACCTTTTTAATAAGATAAACACCAGATTGGGGAAAGGCTCAGGATATACATATACATTGCTACGTGTGTCCTTTGGCACAAGTCTGCCAGTTGGAATGCAGAGTGAAAGCGGCCAGTGGAGTGGCTGCATGTGTGCTCACTGAGCCTATACCTCCCTTCAGAACAGTGGGTGCTACCAGGGAGGGTAGGGAACAAGTGGGTGGGGACAGAGCACGGAGGACACTCCACTAAACCTGTAATGTTTTACTGCCTATAAAAAAGAACTGAAGCAGGGTGCCTGGGTGGCTCAGTTGATGAAGCATCTGTCTTTGGCTCAGGTCATGATCCTGGAGCTCTGGGATCAAGTCCCAGGTTGGGCTCCCTGCTCAGTGGGAATCGGCTTCTCCCTCTCCCTCTGCCCCTCCCCCTCCCCCTGCTTGGGTGCATGAGTTCTCTCTCTCTCCCTCAAATAAATAAAATATTCAAAACAAAAAACAACTGAAGCAAACATGGCAAATGTTAAGGTTTTTAAAAGCTAAGCGGCAGGGGATCCTTGGATGGCTCAGCAGTTTAGCACCTGCCTTTGGCCCAGGGCGCGATCCTGGAGTCCCAGGATCAAGTCCCATGTCGGGCTCCCGGCATGGAGCCTGCTTCTCCCTCCTCCTGTGTCTATGCCTCTCTCTCTCTCTCTCTCTGATAAATAAATCTTTTAAAAAAATTTAAAAATAAAAAAATAAAAGCTAAGCGGTAAGTACTGACCATGCACAGCGTGAATAAGCACCCTGATGAATCTGGAGGGCTTTCACAGGAAACACTTTCTCAACGGAGGCAGCACTGTGTTGGTTTACAGTCTGGTGGACCAGCATTTTTAGTTTCCATCAGTTTATAACAAAGTCCATGGATAAGAAAACTATTCAGAATTTTGAAAATGATGTTCACATAACAGTACAATTAAGCTGTCTTCTCATTCAAGATCCCTTGCCTTTACTGCTGGAGACAGACTGTGGGGCCGAGTGACCACCACACTGCAGTGCGCAATGTAAATCCAGGAAGAAAAATACCTTATGCTTGCATAGGGCTGGGAAATGCCTAATTAAACAAAGCTAAACAGGCTTTCATTTTTCTTTATTTTTTAGAGGATAAACAGTGATACATACACTCACATAACAGAATACCATGCAGCAGTGGAAATAAATGAGCTAGAGCTCTTAACATGAGTCAATCTCAGGAACATGTGAAGCACAAAAAGAAATTGCAGAGGATATATAAGGTACGGTGCTATTTACAGAAAGTCAAGACATAACCAAAACTACATTACATGGCTCAGAGATAGGTGTGTGTGTGTAATAAAAATATAAAGAAACAGGAATAATACACCCCACATTCGACAGAACTACCTTACGATCCAGTGATTGCACTATTTATCCAAAAGATACAAAAATACAGATTCAAAGGGGCACTTGCATCCCAACATTTATAGCATCATTAACAACAATACCCAAACTGTGGAGAGAGCCCAGATGTTTACCAGTTGATGAATAGATAAAGAGGAAGTGGCCTATGTATACAATGGAATATCACTCAGCCATCAAAAAGAATGAAATCTTGTGATGACATGAATACAGCTAGTGTATTGCTAGTGAAATAAGTCAGGTAGAGAAAGACAAGTACCACATGATCTCACTCATATGTGGAATTTAAGAAAAAATAACAGATGAACATATGGGAAGGGGCACCTGGGTGGCTCAGGTGCTTCTGTACCTCCCCCCTGCTTCTGTACCTCCCCCTCTCCCCACTGTTCAGGCTCTCTCTTTAATAAAATATTTTTTAAAAACAGAGAGAGAAAAATAAACCCTAAGACTTTTTTGGGGGGGAGGGAGGAATAAGATTTTTTTAACTTATTTGACAGAGAACAGAAGAAGGAGAGGGAGCTTCAGGCAGAGTGACAGGGAGAAGCAGACTCCCCACTGAGCAGGGAGCCCAACACAAAACTTGATCCCAGGACCCTGGGATTATGACCTGAGCTGAAGGCAGACACTAACCAACTGAGCCGCCCAAGCGCCCCTAGAGACTCTTAACAATAGATCACAACTGAGGGCTGATGGAGGAAGGAGGGTGGTGGATGGGCTACAGGGGTGGTGGGTATTAAGGGCAGCTGTTGTGATGAGTACGGGTGTTGTTATGTAAGCAGAAAGCAACACTGCACTATGTGTTAACTAACCAGAATTTAAAGAAAAATTTGGAAAAAAAATAATTAAAATGTTAAGCCAAAACACTGTGTTAACTCACTGGAATTAAGATAAAGACTTAAGGGGCGCTTTGATGGCTTCGTCAGTTAAGCGTCTGACTCGGATCACGATCTCAGGGTTTTGAGATTGAATCTCAGGTCAGGTCCCACTGGGACCACATGGAACCTGCTTAGGATTCTCTCACCTTCTCCCTCTGCCCCTCCCTGCCCTCTTTCTCTTTCCTTAAAAAAAGATTAAAAAAAAAAAAGATAACAAAAATAAAAACTTAAAAAAATACACCCACATTTGAAATAGTGGTTACTTGGATGAGTTAAACAGGTTTCTTTTCAGAGGACTTTCAGAGCCTTTAGTATGCTAATGAGCTTTGTGACTTCCCTAGAGAAGCTTTCCACTGTCTCTCAAACTTATTTGGCCATGGAATCCTTTTCTTCCAATTCTTTATTAACATAGCCTTGAAGAGTTTCAGAAATGTTAGTGTTGTTAACAAACAAAAAACACAAACACCTTCAGAAGACTTGAAATTCTGGTCTTAAACACAACTATCTGCACTTGCTGACATCTTAATTCTGTACCTTAGTTTACACACACTTACACACACACACACACACACACACACACACACACGCGTGCGCACGCGCGAATCTCAGCCTTTCTACCATCAGAGCTCTTTTTCCAAATTTTCTGCCTTCCCCTTCATCCCTCTTCTCCTTGTTCCTAACTTGACTTAGGTCAATTTGGAGAGCTACAGGAAAAGGCAAATAGCTTGAAGCAGGACGGAAAAGCTGGCAGAGGCGATTGTGTTAGAGCACGTTCTACCCTGCGCTGCCCCGTACCCCTCCCCCCCCCCGCCCCCCATCAAATGCCCCTCCTGTTTTCCCCTTGTTAACTGTTAACTCTAGGTCCTTTCTTGTCAGTCCCACAACTCCTGAACCCCTCCTCTCCTTACCTGTAGCTGAGGGGCAAGGGAAAACCCTGGTTCTTTCCCTGGGACAACCAGACAGTCTTCACACAGTCAAGCACCGACTGAGTCAACTGGACTTCAGGCTCACTGTCAGCGGGACACAGGGTTTCTTGGATGAAGGTCTGGGCAGCCTCCAGCCAGGCTTGCTCCTGAGGAAAGAGAATCTAGTTAAAACATGTTCCTAACCATCCTGCCCATCCACAGAATTTTGGGATTCCAGTAATAAAAAAAGAAATTAAGCGGGCATGTAAATAAACAAGTCATAGAGTTTAGAACTCGGAAGAAACCTTAGAAGCCTTAGTCCGGTCACACCTCAGGCCACTGGCCACCCAGCTCTGGTCTTACCTCTTTCTCTCCTAGGTGTCACTTGATAAGTAGCTGTATGGGTGGTCCTACCTCTTTCTCTAACAAACCCCATACCAATCCTTAACATGCTCAACGGGAATATACATTGCCCTGGGAACCCTCCTCTGACCATCCCAGACTAAATGCTGCTCCCATCCTGGAGCTCCCACAGGACCATGACATATTTCTATAAACAGCAATGATCACCAGGTACAGCACAAGGGTGTCCCATGCTATGTGGGATGTGGTTCTGAAGCCAACAAGTTGAAAAATAGTCAAAATCACCCTTGGAAAAATCCTTTAAGTTGCTCATAAATAAAACACGGTGTTATACACTAATAAGTATATACAAGACTAAAAAATGCCTAATTATAAGCAGTATATAAAAAGGACATAGGGATCCTTGGGTTGCGCAGCGGTTTGGCGCCTGCCTTTGGCCCAGGGCGCGATCCTGGAGACCCGGGATCGAATCCCACGTCGGGCTCCCGGTGCGTGGAGCCTGCTTCTCCCTCTGCCTGTGTCTCTGCCTCTCTCTCTCTCTGTATGACTATCATAAATAAATTTAAAAAAAAAAAAAGACATAGGCAGAGTAATTTTTAATAATTATTATTTTTTGTAACAGATTTTATTTATTTGAGAGAGCGGGAGTGCATAAGCAGGGGAAGCAGCAGAGGGAGAGAGAAGCAGATTTCCCACTGAGCAGGGAGCCTGACGTTTGGCTGGATCCCAGAACACAGAGATCATGAGCTGAGCTGAAGGCACACGCCTAACCAGCTGAGCCCTCCAGTCTCCCCAATCATTCTTTTCTTTAGTCAAATATGTACATTTGAATTCCCATAAGCTAAATCAATGTAAGATGCAATCCTACTGGATTTGTTTTGTGTTCTCTTTTCAGCTGAGATGTAGGCTTCCTAAGGAGGGCATGAGCCACCTTTGTATACTTACCACACATTCTGGACATCTAGACGCCTCTTTATACAGATAGCTCTAGAGAAGGGGACCAGTTTGGCCTATTTCCAATATCAGGCTGCTTTATTTATTTAAAGTTTCTGACAGGGGTGCCTGGCTGACTCAGTTAAGCATCTCAGGGTCATGAGATCGAGACCCCCACATCTGCTTGAGACTCTCCCTCTGCCTCCCCCACCCCATGACACAGCAAGGGCTCTCTCTCCCTCTTCTCAAATACATAAATCTTAAAACAAAAATAATAAAATTCTGACAGCATTGGGCAGCCCTGGTGGCTCAGCGGTTTAGCGCCACCTTCAGTCCAGGGCGTGATCCCTGGAGACCTGGGATCGAGCCCCACGTTGGGCTCCCTACATGAAGCCTGCTCTTCTCTCTGCCCCCCCCCCCATATGTGCCTCTCATGAATGAATAAATAATATCTTAAAAAAATAAAAATAAAATTCTGACAGCATTGAACAGACCTTGAGGAGTAGGACTTTTATCTCTCTAGACCCCCAGTGTTAATTCTAAACCATTACAGCTCTATCCCTGTTCCTCCTCTATTAGCCTTCTGGTCAGTCCTCCACATTCGCTCAATCTTTAGCAGCTTGAGAAACCCGTCTTCAGGTTCTATTGATTTGTGTCCTTGTGGACAGCTCTACCACTAAGCTTCACCTTCACTCCACCTTAGCCAAACACTGTCACCTGTGGTCATCGTTGTCAAAACTAGAACAGATCAGAGTGCTGGCTGGCTCAGTCACTGGAGTACAGGACTCTTGATCTAAAGGTTTTGAGTTTGAGCCCCATGTGGGGTGCAGAGATTGTTTAAAAATAATCTAAGGGGATCCCTGGGTGGCTCAGTGGTTTAGCGCCTGCCTTTGGCCCAGGGCGTGATCCTGGAGTCCCGGGGTCGAGTCCCACGTCAGGCTCTCAGCATGGAGCCTGCTTCTCCCTCCTCCTATGTCTCTGCCTCTCTCTCTCTCTCTATCAAAAATAAATAAATCTTAAAATAAATAAATAAATAAATAAATAAATAAATAAACATAAACATAAATAAATCTAAAACAAAAACAAAAACAAATTGGACCAGATCATCATTCAGCACTGCCTCAACAACATAATGAGAGCCTCACCCAGACTCTCATACTTTTTGTCTTCCTCTATAGTTGCTGAGGACCTGTCCACTACTTGGCATATAGAATACTATTTTTCAAAGTGGTGCCATTGCCTCACAATCCCCTAAGTTTTGTTAAAACCGAATTCGTGGATCTCATTCACTGAATCAAAATCCTAGCAGGAGTGGGGGGACCCAGGAATCTATATTTTAAAGATTTGTTTATTTACTTATTTAGGGAGAGAGTGCCAGTGGGGAGAGGGGCAGAGGGAGAGAGAATCTCAAGCAGACTCCTGGCTGAACAGGGAGAGTGACACAGGGCTGATACAACAATCCTAAGATCATGACCTGAGCAGAAACCAAGAGTCGGACACTTAACTGACTATGCCACCCAGGTGCCCCGGGAGTCTGTATTTTATTTTTTAATTTTAATTTTTTTTTAAGATTTATTTATTTATTCATAAAAGACACAGAGAGAGAGAGAGAGAGAGACACGGGCAGAAGGAGAAGCAGGTTCCCCACAGGGAGCCAATGCAGGACTCAATCCCGGATCCTGTGATCATGACCTGAGAGGAAGGCAGGCGCCCAACTGCTTAGCCACCCAGACATCCCAGGAGTCTGTATCTTAATTAAGCTCCCCAGATCATACTGATGTAAGCTGAAGTTTGAGAACACTATACACTTTCCCCTCAGTGGCCTCTGCCACTGTATGTCCACAGATGCCACTTTAGTTGAGCTCTCTCTATTTCGTTCTGGTTATATCCATCTGCTTATTCTCCACCTGCCCAACCTACAGGTACCTTAAAAACAAAACAAAACAAAATCCAAACCACCCAGTCCTCTTCCAACATTCAGTAATCAGCAAACAGCATCCTCAACCTAATAATTCTACCCCGAAACCCCAAGTCCTCCTTAACATCTTCCTTTCCCTACACAAGTCCTCTAGATTCTACCCCCTTCATATATCTCGTTTCCTCAGTCTCCACTTCTGGAACCTCAACACTGCTGCCGAGGTCGAGGACACCATCATCTCTCCCCACTTTCCAACCACAGCCGCCTAACTGGCACTCTCCACCTACACTGCTACCTCAGGACGCGAAAACGCAAATCTCATCCAATCGCGTTTCTGCTTACCACCCCGCAGTCACTCCCCATTATCCGAAGGTTAAGGTCGCTGTTCAGCAAAAGACTCAGGAGCCGGTCGGCTTGTCACGCCGTCCACCACCACCCGACCGAACTTAGGTTTTCCGAAGATTCCTGTTCAATCTCTTGTCCTGAGAGCTCCGTCGGCGCTTTTCTGCCCGGCTCACCCCAACCCGCGCTGGGGGGTCTCACGCGCCTTCCTGGTGTACGGTCGTCCCTTCCCCTGCAGCCGCGCCAGGGGCCTCCCCCCGGCCGCCCCGCCCCACCGTTCGCCCTTAGGCAGCCCGCCGCTTCCCACCCCGTAGGACGCCTGGAGAGGGGGCGGGACGCGTCCGAGGCTCACAGCTGCCGCCGCGGGCACCAACAAATGCGTTCGCAGAACGCGCGACGGGAGAAGGACGAGCAGCCTCGCAGGGCGGACCCCCCCCGCGCCCAAGCGCGGCCAGCGGAGGCAGGCCAAGCAGCCAGCTGCAGGGGACAGGACGAGAAGGGAAACGGGGACGAGGGACAGAGGAGCGCACTCACGGAGTCGGGAACTGGAGCCGGGCTGGCCTCCATGATGCGCCCGAGGCTACGCCCTGGGAGAGCCCGCGAACGGCCGCCGCGTGAGGGCTGGCGGGAAGGCCGCTGGGTGACGTCATCGGTGGGCGCGGCCGCGGCTGCGCCACCGGCTCCTCCCACCGGCGTGCTTGGGCCCTTCTGCGCAGCCGCCGCGGCAGTTCCCTGCTCTGGCACTTTCACTTCCTTCCGCGGTGACTTCCCGTCAAGCATCCCCCGCTCGGGCGAGGGGTTGGGGAATTTGGGGGAGAATCAGTTGGGGAGGCAGCCAGCCTGGTTGGTCGCCCCGGAGCATCTTTCCACCTCCACCTCCCCGATATTGCCAAGCAGACAGTCGTGCCTCCTCAGGGCAACCTGAGCACATCATTCATCCTTGTGTTACGGCCTTGACTCAGTGCCCTCAATCTTTGTTTCCCCACTAACCCCTGAATAACCTAGAAGCGCTAATCCTATTTATTCTATGTATCCTTGTGCTCGGGTACCTAGAACAGTGCTCGCTGCTAAATGTTGGTGGATCAATTGGGTGAAAGCCAATTGATCTTGCTGTTTCTAATGCCTCCAACCAACCAATCATTGCATGGCTTGGTAGGCGGTGAGGGAACAGGATTCATGCAATTCTGCGCCAGGTACTGTTCCAGGCTATGGAGGTACAGCAGTGAACAAAAATTAAAAAAAAAAATCCCTGCTGTCATGGAGCTTACATCCTATACTGACCGTTTAAAAGGAAGAAAGAAAGGAAGGAAGAAAAAAAAAAAGTGTAAACAATTAGGAATAAGTGCTATTGAAAGAGAAATAGGGAATGCAGGGGGTAATATGTCCTTTTTATATGCAGAAGGCCTTAATGAAGAGGTGACTTTACAGTAAAAGATTGGAAAAGATGAAGGATTCAAATGATGGGGATCAAAGAGAAAGGGGGGCACCTGGGTGGCTCAGGGGTTGAGCATCTGCCTTCAGCTCAGCGCATGACCCCAGGGTCCTGGGATCAAGGACTCCCCAAAGGGATCTGCTTCTCCCTCTGCCTGTGTCTCTTGCCTCTCTCTCTGTGTCTTTCATGAATAAATAAATACAATCTTTAAAAAGAGAGAGAGGGGGGATCCCTGGGTGGCTCAGCAGTTTGGCGCCTGCCTTCAGTCCAGGGCGTGATCCTGGAGTCCCGGGATTGAGTCCCTGATCTTGCATGGAGCCTGCTTCTCCCTCTGCCTGTGTCTCTATCCCTCTCTCTCTCTGTGTGTCTCCCATGAATAAATAAATAAAATCTTTTTAAAAAGAGAGAGAGAGAGAACAGATGGAAGAGCCACAAGCACAGAGGCACTATGGTGAAAAGAAATGCAAGGTAGTCAGTGCTGTGGGAAGGGAAGACAGGAAATTAAAAAGGTAAAATAAGGGGGATGAGGTGGATAGCTGAAAGAGGTGAAGACGGTTAAGAGATACAAACTTCCAGTTATAAGTCACAGGGATGAAAATACAGCATAGGGAATATGGTCAATAATATTGTAATAATTGTGTGTAGTGACCCATGGGAACTACACTTATTGTGGTGGGCCTTTTGTAATGTATATAACTGTTAGTTCATAATTCTGTTCACTTGATACTAATACAGTATATATGTCAACTATACTTAGATTAAAAAAATAAAATTTGGGGGCGCCTGGGTGTCTCAGTCTGTTAAGCATTTGCCTTCAGTTCATGTAATGATCTTAGGGTCCTGGGATCAAACCCCATGTTGGGCGGGAGCCCTGCTCAACACGGAGCCTGCTTCTCTGTTTCCCTCTGCCCTCCCCCAGCTCATGCTCTCTCTCTCTCACTCTTTCTCAAATAAGTCTAAAAATAAAATAAGGTCCGGTGCCTGGGTAGCTCAGTTGGTTAAGCATCTGCCTTCAGCTTAGGTCATGATCCTGCTTCTCCCCCATCCTCTGCCAGCCACTCACCCTGCTTGTGCTCTCTCTCTCTCTCTCTGTCAAATAATTTGAAAAATCCTTAAGAAAGTAAACTAAAGGGATGCCTGGGTGGCTCAGTGGTTAAGCATCTGCCTTCAGCTCGGGTCATGATCCTGGAGTCCTAGGATCAAATCCCACATCGGGCTCCCTGCCTGGAGCCTGCTTCTCCCTTTGCCTATGTCTCTGCCTCTCTTTCTCTGTGTGTCTCTTATGAATAAATCAAATCTTAAAAAATAAAATGGGGGGGGGGGGGAAATCCCTGGGTGGCTCAGTGGTTTAGCGCCTGTCTTTGGCCCAGGGCGTGATCCTGGAGTCCCGGAATCAAGTCCCACGTCAGGCTCCTGGCATGGAGCCTGCTTCTCCCTCTACCTGTGTTTCTGCCCCCCTCTCTCTCTGTGTCTATCATGAATAAGTAAATAAAATCTTTAATAAGATAAAATAAGGGAAAGTGAAAGAGGGGTATTTTAAATTATTTTAAACTTATAGCTGCTTCAAATTGTTTTGGGGACAAGATAAGCAAAATATAGTAAATATAAACATTGTAGATAATAAGAATCTCTAGGTATCATTTAAGAGGAAATAAAGACTTTAATTCTACAAGTTATGGTATCCATTAATTCAATGACGCATTCGATGTAAGCTCTCTGTTTCTCATTGCATGAACTAGTTATGCAGTGCACTGTGGTTTCATATTCTTTATGAAGTGAATCTTTGCAGTTGTTTCCTATGATGACATCAGAGATGTTTCTTCCCTTTCCACCAAAACAACAAATTCTCCAAAAGATCGCCCTTGTCAAAGCCTAAGGTCCCAAACCTAATCATTACTTTTGCTTTTCTCGACTCAGAAGACTGCTTTCATTTACCAAATCCATGAAGATGTGCCCTATATCCTGGGATCTACCTTTTTTTAAAAAAAAGATTTTATTTATTTCAGAGAAAGAGAGCACAAGGAGGGGGAGGGAGAAGCAGACTCCCCACTGAGGAGCCCAACATGGGCTCACTCCCAGGACCAGGGATCATGACTCAAGTTGGAGGCAGCCGTTTAATTGAGCCAACCAGGCACCACTCCTCGAATTTACTTTTGATAGTTCATAGGAGGGAGTGTTGAATTTAAGCTACAGTGATCAAAGAAAGCTGTACTGGATATCTACCCCGTCACTGGCATGATTTATTTTTAAATTTTAAAAAGATTTTTATTTATTTATTCATAAGAGGCACAGAGAGAGGCAGAGACACAGGCAGGAGAACCAGGTTCTCATGCAGGGAGCCCGATGGGGGACTTGACTCCAGGACCCTGGGGATCCCGCCCTGAGCCAAAGGCAGCTGCTCAACTGCTGAGCCACCCAGTCATCTCCAATCTGCCTGTTTTGAGGACTTGTCAGTGGGTAGTAGGTAGTAAGGAAATTTAATTATTATTTTTGTTTGTTTGTTTCCCACTTCAGCTCCACCTCTGTGGCAGCTGAATAGCAGCACTAGTACCTCCTTTTGTCCCTTTAAGTGTGCAGGTGGTAAGAACTTTCTACTTTCTGCCATTGCTATGCTCTGGGTTCCCCCACTGTAATTTGTTCCCTTAACCCTTTTTTTTTTTTTTAATATTTTGTTTATTTCAGAGAGAGAGCCTGCACAAGAGGATAGGAGAGGGGGAGAAAACAGCAGAATCCCCACTGTTAGGGGGGATACGGACATGGGGCTAGATTCCAGGACCCTGAGATCATGATCCTAAACAAAGGGTCTGAGCCACCCAGGTGCCCCTGTTCTCTTAAATCCTGCCCGTATCTCCATAAATATACTCTACCTAATTCTTGATTAAACCTTCTTGATTGTGCCATCTGCTTTCTGATGGGATCCTGACGCATACAAACCATCGTATTTACGTATCATTGAGGGTTTTGAAAATGCACCAAAAAAATGCGTATCTGGGCAGAAAGGACTAAGTGTCTGAGTTACAAAATCCTAGGAAACAAGTCAGGGCACTCCGCCCCAGCTCTCACATCTGTTACACAGGGTTTCTGAAAAGATCCAACAACGCGAACTGGTCACGTGCCTTAATGGATGCTCCTGCCATTGTTTAACCATTGTTTAATCGTTACCGGAGCTAGAACGTGAACATTGAAAATGCAAGCCTCCCACTCTGCTACCGGTTAAAAAATAATGCATCCCAGGATGTCTGGGCGGGTCAGTGGTTGAGCGTCTCCCTTCAGGTCACGGTGTGATCCCAGGGTCCTGGGAGCCTGCTTCTCTCTCTGCCTCTCTGTGTCTCATAAATAAATAAACAAAATCTTAAAAAGAAAAAAAATGCATCCATGGAGAAAACAAAAAAGTGGAAGGGAGCAGAAGTAGGAGGGAGAGGGAAACTGAGTTCTGGACAAAAAGGAAGCTTCTCATTCCGTTTCCTGCATTACAAGTGTCTGCCTCCATCAAGGTTTGCACGGGGACCAGGGATAGGAGGACACAAAACGGCAAACTCCCGAGATTTAATTTCTGAGCTAGGCCACCCGCGCTGTCCTGGCCTGCGAACCCCCGCCCGCCTGCGCGGTGGCGGGCGGAAGTGGGCGGGGCGCCACGAGGCCCCGCCTCCTCCCAGGACTCCGTTGGATGACGCATCGCCGGCGCGGAGGTACGCTACGCAGTGACCTGTGGCCATTACTGCCTTCCACACGTGCGTATTACTGGCGCCCGCAGCCCTGCTCCCGCACCCCTGCTTGCTACATCCTTTTCTCTCACCACCCCCACGCCTGATCCCGGCCACTTGTGTGTCCCGGGCAGGCCGAGGTGCGTCCAGCTGGGTCCCTGCCGTGTGGCCTTGCGCGCCATCGGCAGACGCATGGCAGGGGAGCACCCCCCCCCCGCACCCCTACGTTAAGTCTCCTCCTCTTGCGCGGTTCCTCCCACACACAAAAAGCCCGCCGACTGCCTCGCTTGTGTCCTGCTCGTCGTTGGGGGTGCGGCCCTGATAGACACAGCCCTGCCCTTGCGCGCTCTTGGAGCCCGTATAGACGGAAGCAATCCCGTGGCAGTTAGGATATAAAGAGAGGCGTAGGTAGGTGGCCTAGCCTTATAAAGGGCAATCAGAATGAGCAAGGGAGGACTCCAGCCTGAGTGAGCAGGAGCATCAAAAGTCAAGAGCTCCACCTATTGTTGGCAATCCAGTGGAGATAAAATAGCTACAGCCCATGCCCACGTGGGGGTTTGGTTCTAGTGGAGAAGGTAGAATTTTAAATAAATTGAAATGTCAGGTACTAGAAAGACAAAAATAAAATTAGGGGCGTCTGGGTGGCTCAGTGGTTGAACATCTACCTTCAGCTCAGGGTGTGATCCTGGTGTCCTGGGATCCAGTCCTGCATCGGGCTCCTCTAGGGAGCCTGCTTCTCTCTCTTATCTGTGTCTCTGCCTCTCTCTCTCTCTCTCTGTCATGAATAATAAAATCTTAAAAAAAAAATAATAAAGCCACAAGTGTGGATGAAGTCACTTCGGAAGAGCATGTAGACAGGAGAGAGTGAAGGACAGGTCCACAGCAGGTACCTGAGAGGGAAGTCAGAAGGTAGAGGCATACCAGGAGATGGTGTCTTCTGACTCCACCAACTGGGCCCAGTCTAGCTCATCCTAGGTTTACACTTATATGCTATTTTTTTCCAGAAAGTCTTCCCTAACAAATCAAGTGCTGGGTTGGCAGCCACAGTCTCTTGGCCTTAACCACCCTAGACTGGAAATGTTTGGGTGCTTGCCAGTCTCCGTCAATAGAATGTAAGCTGTTTGAAGGCAGAAGTGGTTTTTGTCTTCACAGCCATGTTCCTGAGACCTTGCCTGGGGCCTGGCAGAGTGGGAGTGCTCAAGGATCACGTGTCAAGGGTGTACCTGTTTACCCTCTTCCCATGTTTTGCAGGATGAAGACCCCCCCAAGCTTCCATTTTTCAGAGTATCTTGTCTCTCCGAATGCCCCTATTTCCCGTACCCCCATCCCTAACGCATCCAGAGCCTCAGCTGTCTTTGAAATCTGAAATCAGTTTGACAAGTTGTAGCTGATTACTTTTCAGGGACCTAAGTCATTTCCCACAACGGACAACTCCAGCGATGACCTCTGTTCTTCACTTCTATGTCCATCCCTCTGGCCATGAGAGGGCTGCTTCGGGACACACTCAAAGGAAGCTCCAAGGGAAGCTGCCAGCACTGCAGTCTGTCAAGACAGAGTTGTGCTACAATGTGAACTGGACAGGTTGGGCCAAGTATTGGATTTTGCAGGGAGGTGTGCCTGGCCAGGCAGTGTCTTGAGATGTCCCTGTCCTGTCTTCCCTGCAGCCAAGTCCCTCCCAAACGCTGAAGAGATGAAGAAGCTGATGTGGCTTTTTGGTTGCCCCTTGTTACTGGGTGATGTTGCTCAGGAGTCTTGGCTCCATCCCGACTCTAGTGACCTGCTGCTGGAGGTTGGGCCCAGGCGAGTGTCTCAGCCCAGGGTAAATGCTTTCCATGTTCTCAGGCAAAGCTCCCTTCCAAACCCGCTGCCCATCCTTCCACTTCCATTCTTCTTTCTTTTACTGTGACCTTTGGTAAGACTTGTTTTTTCTTCGCTCCATCCTACTCCCTGCTTAGAAAGCCATGCACATGGCTTCCCTATTTGGGAAGATGTCTTTGAAAGACTCAGCCAGCTACCAGGCATGTTCTGGAAGTAAAAGAGATTGCATTCTGAGTAGAAATCAAAGCATTTTATATTGGAAAGCAGGTCCGCTTTGATTTGAGTGACCCTCAAAAGCAGATTTCTCGGTGCTCAGGTCTGTGGCTAGAGGCCAGTGGTGAGGGAGATAGAGGTGAGAGGTGAGTGGGACAGCAGTAGGCAGGATCCATCATCTCGGTGGGGCTCTCAGGTCCTAACCATATGGCCCACCTCTCAGGCTGAACTTCTCCACGCCAGCATCCACCAACGTCGTGTCAGTGTGCTGGGCTGCTGGGCTGGGGGCTGTGGATCGTGTGGAGACTACCCGGCGCTACTTGCTCTCGGTGAGGCATTGGGCTCTCTGTGGCAATGAGGGAAGAGGAGCTAGGCAGGAGATAAAGAGATAAGGTCCTGAACGTGAGAGAAACGGGGAGGAGCTCTTGGCTTTAGGCCTATCCTGTGCAGATTGTCCATGCCTAAGACTGCCTGGGCGAGGACTGAGTGGGAAGGGACTCCAGCCCGTGCTCCCTTTGCTAATCTGCTTCCTTACATGGACTTGTGCCTGGAAGGGAAGTGGGACGTGCCTTTCTTTCTTTCTTTCTTTCTTTCTTTCTTTCTTTCTTTCTTTCTTTCTTTCTTTCTTTTTCTTTCTTTCTTTCTTTCTTTCTTTCTTTCTTTCTTTCTTTCTTTCTTTCTTTCAAAGATTTTATTTATTCACAAGAGAGGCAGAGATTCACGAGATAGGGAGAGGGTGAAGCAGGCTCCACACAGGGAGCCCAATGTGGGGCTCGATTCAGGCATTCCTGGATCATGCCCTGAGCTGAAGGCAGATGCTCAACCGCTAAGCCACCCAGGCGTCCCGGGATGCATCTTTCTAATCAGCACATGGGCACCATGCTGATTAGCCATGGGCAGGTCCTGTGTGATTCGGAGGACAAAGGATGCACCGTTTTGTCTAGTGTTCGGCTCTCCACCTCCTGCCCTCTGTGTGTGTTTGCACCTAGTTTGCCCACCCCCCGTCAGCGGAGATGGAGACCATCGCTCTGGCTACCCTGCATGATCGGATGACAGAGCAGCACTTCCCCCATCCCATCCAGAGCTTCTCCCTCGGGAGCATTTCCACACCTCTCAATGGCCATATCAACATCCTGGCTGAGGGCCGGTGTGCCCTGGAGAAAGCCAACCAGGAGCTAGGTGAGCAGGGGTGACTGGGAGGAAGGCCCAGGCGAGGCCAGTTGGGGTGCCAAGACCCAGGACCTGATGCCAGAGTCCTGCAGCCAGCTCTTCTGGGTTGTCTCCTAGGCCTGGCCCTAGACTCCTGGGACCTAGATTTCTATACCAAACGCTTCCAGGAGCTACAGAGGAACCCAAGCACTGTGGAGGCTTTTGACTTGGCTCAGTCCAATAGGTAGGGTGGGGTTGGGGTGGCACGGAAATGGGGACTTTCTGAAGTCTGAGCCCATGGAGGTTGGAAGGGAAGAGCACTGGCACTTGCCTTCATGGCTCTTCTTTTGGCTCAGGGGTGCCCCCGAGTCTATTTGAAGGCCCAGGCTCCTCATCCATCCAGTGGTCTATACCCAGATCTTGATTTCATTTTTTTTTAAGATTATATTTATTTGACAGAGAGAGCAAACATAAGCAGGGGGCTCTGCAGAGGGAGAGGGAGAAGCAGAGTCCCCGCTGAGCAGGGAGCCCAATGTGGGTCTCGATCCCAAGACCCCGAGATCATGACCTGTGCCGAAGGCCAACGCTTCACCAACTGAGCCACCCAGGCGCCCCTAGATCTTGATTTCATATTCACTTTGCATCTGAACAATCCAGTGAAAGAACGTTTGAAGATTATGGTTTTTGGGGATCTATTTTGACCTATCTAACTAAGAGGTAGCACTAGGGCTCCCTACTCAGCGGGGAGTCTGCTTCTCTCCCTTCCTCTGCCCCTCCCCCTAGCTGTACATCCTCTCTCTCTCCCTCCTCTCCCCCCCCCCCTCAAATAAATAAAATCTTTTTTAAAATTTTAAAAAGCATCAAGATTATAAAGACTGAAGAAGTGTCACAGGTTGAACGACACTAGGAAAGAGAAAAAATTTATAAACAAAACAGTCAGTTGTAACTATGGCCAGTTGCTGAGAAGACACGGCATGGCGTGAGAAGTGACCCAGCTTTCTGCCTGACCTTCCTTCCCGTGTCACCCCTGCAGCGAGCACAGCCGACACTGGTTCTTCAAGGGGCAGCTTCACATGGATGGTCAGGAGTTGGCACACTCCCTGTTTGAGTCCATCATGAGTACCCAGGCATCCTCGAACCCCAACAATGTCCTCAAGTTCTGTGACAACAGCAGGTGGGCTGTGCCCCAGGCCAGGGTGACCTCAGACATGGGGGAGGGGAGGGCTCCAGGCCCTGATGGGGCAAACGCAGGCCCCAGGAAGGACGCAGGTTCCAGAACCAGTGTGTCCACAGCGCAATCCAGGGGAAGGAAGTCCAATTCCTAAGGCCCGAAGACCCCACTCAGCCAAGCTGCTTCCAGCCGCACCGGGCACTGAGACACGTAGTCTTCACAGCAGAGACCCACAACTTCCCCACAGGTGAGCTGGTCCGGGGGATGGATAGAGAGATAGAGTGTGGGGTGGAGTGAAGGTCTTCTGGGTAGGGCCTGGGAGAAACAATGAGGTAAGCTGCTTGTCCTGAGTTTTTCTTAAAGTAGGCTCCACGCCCAATGTGGAGCCCAACATGGGGCCCAATGTGGAGCCCAACGCGGGACCCAACGTGGGGGTTATACTTCCCACCCTGAGATCAAGACCTGAGCAGAGAGCAACAGTCAGGTGCTTGGCCACCTGTGCCACACAGGCGCCCTGTCCTGATTTTTAATGGGGTGGTCAGAGCTGGGGTTCATCTCTTTGGTACCCATACCTCTTCCCCATCTCTTTACAGGAGTAGCCCCCTTCAGTGGTGCGACCACAGGCACAGGGGGCCGGATCCGAGATGTCCAGTGCACGGGCCGAGGGGCCCACGTGGTGGCTGGCACTGCTGGCTATTGCTTTGGAAACCTGCACATCCCAGGTCCCACCTCGTTCCTCTCTACCATCTCTTCCTTGTCCTGGCGGGCACGGAACACTTCTATCTCCTAGGTCATCTCGGTTGCCTCTTCTTGGGAGGCAGGGCTCTAGAGTAACTGGCCGGTCACCAACTGTGGCCATGATTCCAGGCCAGGAGAAACCCAAGTCAGACAGGCTTTGCAGAACTGCCATTTTCTTTATGAACTAGCATCTGCTCAGCAAGGAAACATACTGGGTCAGTCTCGTGACTATCACCTGCCTCCAAAGTCTAATTTCTTTAGGATTTATTTATTTATTCATGAGAGAGAGAGAGAGAGAGAGGCAGAGACACAGATGGAGAAGCAGGCTCCCCACAGGGAGCCTGATGTGGGGGAGGGGGACTCAAAACAAAACAACCCCCCCCCCCACCTCTGATCCTAAGATGATCCTAAGACTCGCAGGGGCTGGTGTGGGAGGTGGGGACCCAGATCGGTGCTTTATTGTAGGCTCTACATTTTCCTGCAGTGGGACTTCCTAAAGTTGGACATTCTACCTGCAAGGGTGTCCTTGGTGGCTGACTTAGACTCCTTCTTTGGAAGGAGTCTGGCTCCTCCGTGTTCTGTCTTAATGTTCCAGCCAACTTTCTCCTTCCCTTCCAGGTTATAATCTGGCTTGGGAGGATCCAAGCTTCCAGTATCCTGAGAACTTTGCCCGGCCCCTGGAGGTTGCCATTGAGGCCAGTAATGGGGCTTCTGATTACGGCAACAAGTTTGGGGAGCCCGTGTTGGCCGGTGAGGCTTGGGGTGTGGGGGTAACGGACACCTAATCCTGTTATCCGGTGGGCGGGAGGTGTATGATCGAGTGAGCGCTGGGGGCACGGGGTGACTGGACTCTGGCTCCCTCTCCCTGTCATGTCCGTGCTCTAGGCTTCGCCCGCTCCTTCGGACTCCAGCTCCCAGACGGCCAGCGTCGTGAGTGGATCAAGCCCATCATGTTCAGTGGGGGCATCGGGTCCATGGAAGCCGAGCATGTGCACAAGGAGCCCCCAGAGCCAGGTAAGAGCTCACTTCTTGTCTCTATACCCAGCCAGCTTTGTGTCCCCAGCACAGCAGCAGCAGCTGGAGGGAAATTTAGAGGCTACTTCCTGGATTGGTTTTTAACTCCCACCTTGTGTGTCTCCCCACCGCCTCTATGCAGATTTTCAAGGCAGGCCAGGGCCTTATACCAGTAGGGCTCTCCATCTGTGTTCCTTCTGTGTGCCCTGCTTTCCTTCTGCATGACAGGTACCCACTCTGCTAAGTCAAGCCAGCCAGTGTTCATTGTCAGTTCAGTGTTTGGCCTGCTATATGCCAGGGGTTTCTTTCCTGCAGCTCAGCTCAGGTGGGCAAACATCTCTTAGGCCCCGTGGTGTGATTGTGTGCTGGAGTGAAGATAAGAGCCAAGGTCGCATTTATTGAAGAGGTGACCCAATCATGTGGCTCAGAATTGAAAAGGCAAAAAAAGGGTTACACGGTGAAAACTGCCCTTCCCCTGACTTCCCAGCTTCCCTTCCTAGAGATAACCCATGTTTAACCAGTGACTGGTGTACCTTACCGAGGTATTTCCTGCATCTCCCACATATGTATATATGAGTATTCATCTTTTTTTTTTTTACAAGTGCCATATGTGCAGGCTTCTTTTTAATAATCCCATTATTCAGGGCAGCCCAGGTGCTCAGTGGTTTAGTGCCGCCTTCGGCACAAGGCGTGATCTTAGAGACCCGGGATCAAGTCCCACATCAGGCTTCCTGCATGGAGCCTGCTTCTGCCTCTGCCTCCCTCTCTCTCTCTCTCTCTCTCTCTCTGTGTCTCTCATGAATAAATAAATAAAATATTAAAAAAAAACCCTCATTATTCAGATGTAATCCGTGTACCATAAAATTCACCCTTTTAAAGTGTGCAAGTCGTCAGGTTTTTTTTGTTTTTTTTGTTTTTTTTTTTAAGTTAGTGCCTTTTTAGCATAAGGACAGAGCTGTGCCTCGAGCACTATTCATTCCAGAACACTATCATCACCGCAGGACCAGTTAGCAGTCACTTCCTCCCTCCGCCTCTCTCTGGCAGCAACTCATCTACTTCTTGTACTTCCTGCCTCTGCGGATTTGCCTGTTGTGGATGTTTCGCGTAAATGGAATCACACAGTATGTGGCCTTTTGTGTCTGGCATCTTTCACTTAGCACAGTATTTTTAAGATTACCTGTATCAGAGCACCTGTCAGTACCTTATTCCTTTTTAGGGCCACATGATACTCCATCACACAGACCTCTCGTGTGTTTATTCGTTCATCAGTTAGTAGACGTGTGGGTCTCTTCTACTTTTCAGCTAGTGCAGATAATGCTGCTGTAAACACATGTACATGTTTTTCTGTGCCTGTATGTTCTCTGATCGCTGGCCTATATAAGTAGGAGTGGAATTACGGGGGTGGGGGTCACACAGTAACTGTCCAGCTTTTTGAAAAACTGCCAGATTGTTGTACTGCACTGTTCTGCACCCACCCCCCCGCCCAGCAGTGGAAGAGGGCTCTCATGTCTCCGTGTCCTCACCAGCTCTTGTTACCTAGAGTCTCTCTGATTCTAGCCATCCTACGGCATGAAGTAGCATTTTGTGTGGTTTTCACTTGCATTTGGCTAATGACTAATGATGTTGAGCATCTTTTCACATGCATTTATAGATTTTCTTTGGTGATATGTCTGTCAGGATTCTTTGTCTTTTTTTCTGGATTTTTTCTTTTTTTTATTTTCAAGATTTTATTTATTCATTCATGAGAGACCCAGAATGGGAGAGACGCAGAGACATAGGCAGAGGGAGAAGCAGGGTCCCTGCAGGGAGCCCAATGCAGGACTCGATCCCAAGGACCCAGGATCACGACCTGGGCCAAAGGCAGACACTCAACCACTGAGCCACTCAGGCGTCCTGGACTTTTTTTTTTCATTTTTATTTTTAAAAGATTTTATTTATGTGTTCATGAGAGATAGAGGCAGAGACACAGGCAGAGGGAGAAGCAGGCACCCTGCAGAGAGCCCGATGTGGGACTCGATCCCAGGACCCCGGGATCACACCCTGAGCCGAAGGCAGACACTCAACCGCTGAGCCACCCAGGTGTCCCTTTTTAAATTTTTTTATTATTTATGATAGTCACAGAGAGAGAGGGAGACGCAGAGACATAGGCAGAGGGAGAAGCAGGCTCCATGCACCGGGAGCCCGACGTGGGATTCGATCCTGGGTCTCCAGGATGGCGCCCTGGGCCAAAGGCAGGCGCCAAACCGCTGCGCCACCCAGGGATCCCCGCCTTTTTTCATTTTTAAATTGAATTGTCTTTTTTGGTGGAGTTACAAGAGTTTTATGTATCAGGGTCTAAATGCTCATCAGATAAATACATGATTTGCAAATACTTTTTTCTTGTTCTGTGGGTTTTTTGCTTTCTTTATGGTGTCTTACGAAGAAAGCACAAATGGTTTTAATTTTGGTTAAGTCAGGTTTATCAATAACGTCTGCTGCTGCTGCTGCTATGGTTTTGATGACCTAGCTAACAAAATCGTTGCTTAAGCCAAGGTCATCAAGATTTATAGCAATGTTTTCTTATGATACTATTAATATAGCTTTTAGCTCGTACATTTAGGTTTCTGATACATCTTGAATGGATCTTTTTATGTGGTGTAAGAGTCTAACTTCTCTCTTTCATATGTGGATATCCAATTGTTCTAATGCCATGTTTCAGAAAGACGGTCTGCACCTTATTGATTGGTCTTGCGACTTTTCAAAAATTGATGGCCCAGAGGTTTCTGGCTTGTTCAGTCAGTAGAGCATACAGCTCTTGATCTTGGGGTTGTGAGTTCAAGCCCCACGCTGGGTGCAGAGCCTACTTAAAAGAAGAAACAAAAATCACTTGGCCATAAATGTATAGTTTGTTATTGATTCACAGTTGTATCGAACAGTCAGATTGATTGATGTATCTATCCTACCTGTTCTTGTGCAAGTACCGCACGTCTGGGTTATTACAGCTTTGTAGTACGTTTTCAAAGCAGGAAGTGGGGACACCTGGGTGGCTCAGCTGTTGAGCATCTACCTTCGGCTCAGGGCATGGCATGATCCTGAGATCCACAATTGAGTTCCTTATCGGGCTCCCTGCAAGGAGCCTGCTTCTCCCTCTGCTTGTGTGTCTCCCTCCCTTTTTTTTTTTTTTTAAGATTTTATTTATTTATTCATAGAGACACAGAGAGAGAGAGAGAGAGGCAGAGACACAGGCAGAGTGGACAAGCAGGCTCCATGCAGAGAGCCTGACATGGGACTTGATCCAGAGTCTCTACGATCACGCCCTGGGCTGTAGGCGGCGCTAAACCGCTGCGCCGCTGGGGCTGCCCTCTCCCTCCCTTTGTGTGTCTCTTATGAATAAATAAATAGAATCTTTTAAAAAATAATAAATAAATAGATAGATAGATAGATAGATAGATAAATAAATAAATAAATAAATAAATAAATAAATAAATATAAGTAAAAACAGGAAGTATGAGCGCCTGGGTGAACCATGGGGGCTCTTGGTTAAGCGTCTGCCTTCGGCTCAGGTCATGATCCCAGGGTCCTGGGATGGAGCTCCAAGGCAGGCTCCCTGCTCAGCGAGGAGTCTGTTTCTCCCTCTGTCTCTCCCCTTGCTCATGTATTTTCTCTCTCTCTCTCTCTGTTACTCATGAATACATAAATAAAATCTTAACAAAAAAATTTCTCCGTCTCTCCCCCTGCTCATGTATTTTCTCTTTCTCTCTCTGTGTCACTCATGAATACATAAATAAAACCTTAACCAAAAAAAGGTCTTATTTATTTGAGAGAGAGAGAGAGAGAGAGAGGGGCAGAGAGAGAAGCAGGCTCCACGCAGGAAACCTGATGTGGGACTTGATCCTGGGACTCCGGGATCACACCCTGAGCCAAAGGCAGACGCTCAACCGCTGAGCCACCTAGGCATCCCTCAAATAAATAAAATCTTTAAAAATAAAAATAAAAGCAGGAAATACGAATCCTTCAATTTTGTTCTTTTTCAAGATTGTTTTGGCCATTCTAGGTCTTTTACATTTCCATATAAATTTTAGGATCAGCTGATCCATTTCTGTGAAAAAGGCAGGTAGGCTGTGATAGGGATTGTATTGACTCTGCAGATCAATTTGGGGAGCACGGCCATGGTAAGTAACATTGTTCAGCCTTTTGCTCTGTCAACATGGGATCTGTTTCCATTTGTTTAGGTCTACTAACAGATGTTATAGTTGCAGTGTGTAAGTTTGGCACTTCTGTTAAATTTATTACTGGTTTGTTTTATTTCTGCCGCATAATTCTGTACCTTGCTCTTTTCTTTTAAAGATTTTATTTATTTATTCATGAGAGACACAGAGACACAGGCACAGGGAAAAGCAGGCTCCATTCAGGGAGCCCAATACAGGACTCGATCCTGGGACTCCAGGACCAGGCCCCAGGCCGAAGGCAGGCGTTAAACCACTTGAGCCACCCGAGGATCCCTACCTTGCTCTTTTCACTTAGCAATATATCTTGGAGATCATGTCATATTGATAAATGTCATACAAAATCGTAAAAAAAAAAAATCGTATTCATATGTGATCCTCCTTTTTTGGGGGGTGGGATAATATTTCAGTATATGGATAAATACCATAATTTATGAATCTGTTCTCCCTCATTAGCACTTTAGATTACAGTTGACCCTTGGACAACATGGGTTTGAGCCACGCAGGTCTACTTGTTTATGATTTTTTTTTTTTTTTTTATAAATACGGTACAGACCTCTAAATATTTTTTTCTGATTTTGTGAATATTGTCTGGCTGTATTGTAAGAGTATTGTATAAGACCTGCTGTGACAATACAGTAAACATATAATATACAGAATATGTATTCATCAGCCATTTATATTATTGGTAAAGCTTTTGGTCAATAGTAGGCTATTAGTTGTTGACTTTTTGGAGGGGGGGACTTGATTGTCCCATGCAGATTTTTTACTGTGTGGGTCGGCACCCCCTAACCCCAATGTTGTTAAAGGGCCAACAGTATT
This sequence comes from Vulpes lagopus, assembly GCF_018345385.1. Classification (NCBI taxonomy): domain Eukaryota; kingdom Metazoa; phylum Chordata; class Mammalia; order Carnivora; family Canidae; genus Vulpes; species Vulpes lagopus. The sequence goes on from NC_054833.1 coordinate 59,447,456, forward strand.
TCCTATCCGTAATACAAATGATGTTGCAATGTTTCATTTTAAACATAGGTGATTTTGTGCCTATGTGAATAAATCCAGAGTATAAATTCCTCGAAGTGTATTTACCCAAAGAATACATGCATTCGTGATATTGATTGCTCTCCCCTTATATCTGCTTCCCCCCCCCCCTTTTTTTTATATATATATCCGCTTCCCTTAATCTTTATCCTTTATTTATTGCCTACCTTCCTCTCAGGCATGGACATTGTAAAGGTCAGGGGTCTGACCTTTACCTGATTAAAAGCTGTAATAACCCAGACAGTGCGATACTTGTACAAGTACCTGATTGCTCTCCCCTTATATCTGCTTCCTTAATCCTTATCCTTTATTTATATGCCTACCTTCCTCTCAGGCATGGACATTGTAAAGGTCGGGGGTCCTGTCTATAGAATTGGAGTTGGCGGTGGAGCTGCGTCATCTGTGCAAGTGAGTGGGACTCGCTCAGGTGCAGGCTCCAGGACGTTGTCGGGCTTCATGCTTGGGTGGGATATGAGCTCCCAGACCCCAGCAGCCCAGCTGTACCATACATTCCCCCAGGTGCAGGGAGACAACATCAGTGACCTGGACTTTGGGGCTGTGCAGCGGGGAGACCCAGAGATGGAACAAAAGATGAACCGTGTGATCCGGGCGTGTGTGGAGGCTGCCAGGGGCAACCCTATCTGCAGCCTCCACGACCAGGGTGCTGGTGGCAACGGTGAGGAAGGGAATCAGGGCATGGGACCGGGCCTCCCTGGCCTCTTGTCAGGTTTGGCTGAGGTGGAGGTGTCAGGGATCTGCAACCAGCTGCCCAGCCCTGGATCCCATTCTCAACCCCCCCATACCTCCTGGAGAGGCTTGGATTGGGTGGTGGGAGCCTGCTGCAGGATGGTAGGTGATGAACGTGCGGCAGCAATGCACACAAGACACACAGAATTAGGGGCTCCTTTGTTTGCCGGGTGCTGCCCACAGCCAGGTCACCACCTCTCCTTCACGCCCTCCCATCAGGCAACGTCCTGAAGGAACTGAGTGACCCCGCCGGAGCTGTCATTTACACCAGCCGCTTCCAGGTGGGCCTCGTCCCCAGAGGTCCGGCCCCCATCACATCGGCCCCCACCTTCCCCCTAAACCCCCGACTCCTTGCAAAGACATGAGGCTGGCAAGTGCCCACTGACCCTTCACTTTTTCCTCCTGGATGCAGCTCGGGGATCCAACCCTGAATGCCCTGGAAATCTGGGGGGCTGAGTATCAGGAGTCAAACGCACTTCTGCTGCGGCCCCTGGACCGGGATTTTCTCAGCCGTGTCAGCGCCCGGGAACGCTGCCCGACTTGCTTTGTGGGCACCATTACAGGGGACAAGAGAGTGAGTTGGCCCAGGGAGCCTGCAGCAGTGGCAGTGGGTGGACGTGGAACTGCCCGAGTCTGGGCTGGAGGGAGGGAGAGCCGTCGCAGGAAAGGGATGAGGAGGATGGGGGTGGGTGGCACACAGACTGGGGAACAGCATGTAGGGGGTGGCCAGGGGCAGAGATGCAATGGGGGGGTGGGGGCAAGAACACACCCTTGTGCCCTGCTTTCTTTTTTTCTTTTTCTTTTTCTTTTTCTTTTTTTTTTTGAGAGAGAGAGAGAGAGAAGCAGAGACACAGGCAGAGGGAGAAGCAGGCTCCATGCAGGAAGCCCAATGCGGGGCTTGATCCCCGGTCTCCAGGATCACACCCTGGGCTGCAGGCGGCGCTAAACCGCTGTGCCACCAGGGCTGCCCTGTGCCCTGCTTTCTAGAAATATTCTGTGCTGGGCCTCACCATCTCCCTCCCTCTGGCTTTGTTGCTATAGATAGTTCTGGTGGATGATCGGGAGTACCCTGTTGGGAGAAATGGCCATGAGGATGCCTCCCTCTTGTCTCCCCCAACCCCCGTGGACCTGGAGCTGGATTGGGTGTTGGGCAAGATGCCTCGGAAGGTACGTAGGTGGGCGGCCCTCCTCTACCCCAGCTCTTCAGACCACCTTTTGCCCGGCGCATGTTGTCACCTTGTGCTGGGTGCTCCCGCAAGTACTCACACCCCGGTCCCCTTCTGTGTTGTAGGAGTTCTTCCTCAAGAGGAGTCACCCCGTGCTGAAGCCTCTGGCCTTGCCCCCAGGTCTGCGAGTGCGCCAGGCCCTGGAGCGTGTCCTGAGGCTGCCTGCTGTGGCCAGCAAGCGCTACCTCACCAACAAGGTGCTCCCTGCACCCTTCCCTCTGCCCACCCACCCCTGGCCTCCCGCTCTTTGGGATTGCTGTGGGGAATTCCACAGGCCCCAGGGAGAAGCGGCAGGGCCAGGGCAGCCACCCTGAAGGCCAGGTCCCCTGCTCCAACTCTCTGAGTCTTGTATATATGTTCGGGGGTGAGGCAGGTCCCCTGTGTCCCTATCCCTTGGCCTCTCGCCAACCCCCCGCTGGTTCTGCAGGTGGACCGCTCTGTGGGTGGCCTGGTGGCACAGCAGCAGTGCGTCGGACCCCTGCACACCCCTCTGGCAGATGTGGCAGTTGTGGCGTTAAGTCACCAGGAGCTCGTTGGAGCCGCCACAGCTCTGGGAGAGCAGCCAGTCAAAAGCCTGCTGGACCCAAAGGTTGCTGCCCGACTGGCTGTGGCTGAAGCCCTCACCAACCTGGTATTTGCTCTGGTCACCGACCTCCGGGTGAGTCCCCTGCAGCTTCCACCCTGGAGATGCAGGCTGTTGGGAGGCATCAGCATCCATCATCACCTTCTCTTGCCCTTCATGCTCGTGACCTCCCGGCCCCTCTGTCCCCACCCTCTCCACCTCTCTCCCTAATGCCCAGTGTCTGCCACTTCCCAGGACGTGAAGTGCAGTGGGAACTGGATGTGGGCAGCCAAGCTCCCAGGAGAGGGTGCGGCCCTGGCCGACGCCTGTGAGGCTATGGTGGCAGTGATGGCGGCCTTGGGTGTGGCGGTGGATGGTGGCAAGGACTCTCTCAGCATGGCCGCCCGGGTTGGCTCTGAGACAGTGCGGGCACCTGGTATGGTCTGAGGGTCATGGGGAGAGGGACAGACCTGTGGGGCTCGGCTGGCACCTCACTCCCTTATTCCTTTCTTGTCTTTTTTTTTTTTTTTTTTTAAGTTCATTTATTTTAGAGTGTGACAGCGTGGGGAGGGGCAGGGGGAGGAGAGTGGGGAGCAGACTCCCCACTGAGCGTGGATCCTGACCCAGCACTCCATCTCACAACCTTGAGATCATGATGCGAGCTGAAACTGAGAGTTTAACCACCTGGACCACCCAGGTGCCTCCACTCTTACTCCTTGCTCTGCAGGATCACTGGTCATTTCAGCCTATGCCGTCTGTCCAGACATTACAGCCACTGTGACACCAGACCTCAAGCATCCTGGAGGGAGAGGTATGGGTGCTCCTTCCTCACTGCTTTGTTTATTTAGAGCCTGGTCCTCTGTTTGGAGTCTGCCCTAAGAGATTTGGGCCCCTCGGCTCTGGGACCTGGGGGGAAGGTATCTTTGGGTCTGTCCACATGCCAGGACTTCAGTATCCATGAGCACGGTGAGGAGTCTGAGCCTTCCACTTCCCTCACCCCTGCCCCGTCTCCTCAGGCCATTTGCTGTACGTGTCTCTGAGCCCTGGGCAACACCGGCTAGGGGGCACGGCCCTGGCCCAGTGTTTCTCACAGCTAGGCGAGCAGCCTCCCAACCTGGACCTCCCTGAGAACTTGGTGCGTGCCTTTAGCGTCACCCAGGGGCTGCTGAGAGGTGAGTGAGGCCCTGGGGGAGATGGAGCACATGACTGGTGTGTGGTGGGCACTCGCTGGCTCAGCAAGTACAGGTGGGGCAGCAGGAATCCGTGGCCCTCCTGTCTAGTTCTCTGAGCATGCCCACGTTCTCACACATTACCTACTTTCCAGAGAGGAGTGGAAGGACATTAGCTTGAATCCCAAGGCTGCTGAGCGTTTTTCTCCTTCCTCCAGACCGCCTCCTCTGCTCAGGCCATGATGTCAGTGACGGGGGTCTCATCACCTGCCTGCTGGAGATGGCCTTTGCTGGGAACTGTGGGATAGAGGTGCATGTGCCTGCCCCTGGGGTCGATGGTGAGCTGCTGGGGGTCTAGACTCGGGCTGGGCTGCCCCCCTGCCCCCGCCGTAAACCCCATGTCCTATGAAAAAATGAAGCATCCCCAACCCTGTCGCCTGAGTCCTTGGCTCTCCTTTCTGACTACTGAGCCAGGTGACTCACCCATCTGGGACAGACCCCGAGGCCACATCCTTGGTCCATCTCTCTTGTCCTCCCCTCACCTCAGTCACTGAGCCCTGAACCGTCCCCCAACGGTAGCACCCTGGTCACCCTCATGCCTTCATTCTCCCAGCATTGTCTGTCCTGTTTGCTGAGGAGCCGGGCCTGGTGCTGGAGGTGCAGGAGTCTGACCTGGCCCAGGTGCTGAAACGCTATCGGGTTGCGGGCCTCCACTGCATGGAGCTGGGCCCCACGGGCGATGCTGGGCCCCACGCCATGGTGAGGAAGGGCAGGTGGTGCACAGTCGGGAGGCCGGGGCTCCCCTGTGCCAGCCCCCGGGGGGGCGGGGTGCCCGGGCAGGATCCCCGTGCTCTTGATCCTGAGTGACGTGCCCTGGCCTCTAGGTGCGAGTATCGGTGAACGGGGCCGTGGTCCTGGAGGAGCCTGTTGGGCAGCTCCGAGCCGTCTGGGAAGAGACCAGTTTCCAGCTGGACCGGCTGCAGGCAGAGCCCCGCTGCGTGGCCGAGGAAGAACAGGGGCTGAGGGAGCGGATGGGGCCCCGCTACTGTCTGCCCTCAGCCTTCCCCAAAGCTTCCGTGCCCCGTGAGCCTGGTGAGGGGCTGTGTGCCATCTGGGCCTCCCCAACACTGGGCCGGTGGGGGGTAGAACTCAAGGCCTACATGCTAGCACCTGCCCAGAGGTGTGGGGGGCCAAGGTGGGGTGTTAGGGAAGGAGCCCCTGGCCCAGAGATGCTCCTTCTCTCCCAAGGTGGGCCAGTGCCCCGAGTTGCCATCTTGCGAGAGGAGGGCAGCAACGGAGATCGGGAGATGGCCGATGCCTTCCACTTGGCTGGCTTCGAGGTGAGCAGGGCGGCTGGTGGAGCTGGAGCCGGAGCCTTGGGCTCCTTGTCCTCCCATACTGCCTGTCTCCGTCCTGCCAGGTGTGGGACGTGACCATGCAGGACCTCTGCTCTGGGGCGATCGGTCTGGACACGTTCTGTGGCGTGGCCTTCGTGGGCGGCTTCAGCTACGCAGATGTCCTGGGCTCTGCCAAAGGTAAGCATCAGGCTCATGCCCGCTCCCTCCTCTGCACATTCCTGCGGAGATGCCTTGGCTCCCTTCATCCTGACTGAGAATTGACCTCTCACCTCTCTGGGGCTGGGAACAGTGAGTTCTTTAACTTGGGGCCACATGCCAGCAGAAGGCCCGTGGGTAACCTACACAGGTCAGGGTGGCTGGGTGGCACAGGATGACACCAGCCCCCACTAAAGGGGCAGCAGCTACGCAGCCCTAGCATATTGTGCTATTGGAAAGCTGGTTCAGCATGTCCAGATCTTTCTAGTTTATGGGAGAAGCTCCAAAACACAGATTTTTATATAAAACCTGATCTTTAAACAGGCAATTAAATAAAAGATGTTGAATGCTCTGCTGGCCAGGCAAAAAGACTTACGGGGCCATCTCTGGCCCAGGAATGGCAACATCTAATTAAAGCACATAAACCTGTTTCTCCCCTTTGCTTTTGCCCTGAAGGAGGTGTGGGTGCACGCCTGTGTATGTGTGTGTGCATGTGTGTTCGGGGGTGCCAGGGGTCACACAGGGGAGGAACAGTGATGCTAACATAGAAAAGCGACCATCGCCCTGGACCCTAGCCGCACCCTGACGGCCCTGTTCCCTCCCAGGGTGGGCGGCTGCTGTGACCTTCCACCCAGTGGCCAGGGCCGAACTGAGGCGCTTCCGGAAGCGGCCCGACACCTTTAGCCTGGGCGTGTGTAATGGCTGTCAGCTGCTGGCTCTGCTGGGCTGGGTAGGAGGCAGCCCCAGCGAGGAGGCCAAGGAGACCAGCCTGGACTCCTGGCCAGCCCCGCCCGGCCTTGTGCTGCGCCACAACCTGTCTGGACGCTTTGAATCTCGCTGGGCCAGTGTGCGGGTGGGGCCCGGACCGGCCCTGATGCTGCGTGGGATGGAGGGTGCCGTGCTGCCCGTGTGGAGCGCTCACGGGGAAGGTGAGGCCCCGGGAGGGGTGGGGGGCTGGGCTGGGGCACAAGGGAGCTTGGCTCTCACTTCCCTCCTCTCCCACCCCCTGCAGGTTACATGGCGTTTTCTTCTCCGGAGCTCCAAGCCCAGATTGAGGCCAGGGGCTTGGCTCCGCTGCACTGGGCAGACGACAATGGGAAGCCCACAGAACAGTACCCCATGAACCCCAACGGGTCTCCAGGAGGGGTGGCCGGCGTCTGCTCCCTTGATGGCCGCCACCTGGCTGTCATGCCTCACCCTGAGCGGGCTGTGAGGCCCTGGCAGTGGGCGTGGCGCCCTCCTCCGTTTGACTCTGTGACCACCTCCCCCTGGCTCCAGCTCTTCATCAATGCTCGAGACTGGACCCGGAAAGGAGGCTGCTGAGTAGGTGGGGGGTGGGAGGGGGTTCTGGGGCCTGACCAGGGCCTGTGCCCAGGGTCCTCTGTCCTCCCTGTCCTCAAATTCAGAAGCATCTCACCCGATCTCCAAATATGCCTTGGACAAAGGGCCTAAATGCCAAGAAAAAACTCAGCTAATTTTTAAAATCTGCCTGTTCTTGCCTTACGACATTGGACCTGTTTTCGGTTCCTCTGCTCTGACAGGGTTTGCTGATTGTGGGCCTGGGAAGCAGTGCTTGGGAAGTCAGGATGTGCAGCCGGGAGAGTGTTCTGTGGTCCCCCCAACCCCTACTCCACCCAGAGATTCCCACATTGTGCCTCCTGTCACTCTCTGGGCTCGGAGGGACCTCTTATGTGCCCCTTCCTCGTAACCAGGGTTGAGGGGCTGGGGGTGTACAGAAGCACACTAGTTGGGACCTGGGTGTCCTCAGAAAAATGGCAGAAGCTCTCTGGATGCTGCTTTTTAAAATGTAGTGCTGTGCTGTGCAAGCAGTTGTTGGCAGAAGTTTCTCTGAGCAGGTCTCCGTCTGCGTCCTCCAGCTGGCCTGGTGCCAGGCTTGGAACTCCGTATTTGCTTCTCCATGTGGCAGCTCCCTTTCCCAAAGAAATGGTCAGCACCTGCTTCCCTGGAATTACACCTTTAACCTTCATTCCTTCATCCATTCATACATTCCATTAATTAATTAATTAATTAATTAATTCATTCACTGATCCCATTGATGTTTGGGGCAGTGACTGTGCCAAGCACTTTCGCTGCCCCCAGGGATTTTATGATCTAATAGAATTTTAAATAATAGCTATAGGGGCGCCTGGTTGATTTAGTCTGAAGAGCATGTGACTCTTGATCTCAGGGGTCGTGTGTTTAAGACCCATGGTGGGTGTGGAGATTAAATAAGTAAACGTAAAAAAATAAAAATAAAACCATAGCTATATATTGCACTTGCCATAAACTGAGCATGTGCTTGGCATTTCATATGAACTAAAGTATTTCTCATAAGAATTCAGCAAGATAGTGGATATGTCTCCCTCTTTTTTTTTTTTTTTTTTTTTAACAAAGGAGGAATTAAGGCTAAAGGTTGCATAAATTGCCTAGAGTCACAGGGCTTAAAGGCAGAGCTAAGAGGCCCACTCACTCCTACAGCTGCTTCTTGCCTTCCTGCAGGCTGCACCGTCCGTTGCATCCTTTGCTCACAGAGTATGTGTGGAAGGCACTTCCTCGTGACTTGTGCAGCAGGGTCTGTTTGTCCCCTATATGTTATAGTTCAACATCCTGATTAAAGACCTTTCCCCGAGAATGGAGGCTGGAGTCAGATCCTGGAGGATGTCGGGCCTGGTGGGGGTGTGGGGATGGGGCTAGTGAATAGCCACAAGAAGAGATGGATCCTGTCATAGGGATGGTGCAGTGTGACATCATAGCTACAAAGGAAAACATTTCAGGCCTTTTTCTCATTGCTTTGCAAACTGACCTACCCTGACCAGTGGGGGGCTAGAAGGGTCATTTTTGGCATTTGAGCATTCCTCCCTGATTCTGGGAAACTATGTAATTAAAAGGAAAAGGGCCGGGCAGCCCCGGTGGCCCAGCAGTTTGGCGCCACCAGCAGCCTGGGGTGTGATCCTGGAGACTCGGGATCGAGTTCCACATGGGGCTCCCTGCATGGAGCTTCTCCCTCTCCCTCTGCCTGTGTCTCTGCCTCTCTCTGTGTGTCAATAAATAAATAGAATCTTTAAAAAAGGAAAAGGGCCGTCTGGGTGGCTCAGTAGGTTGAGCCTCCGACTCTTGGTTTCAACTCAAGTCATAATCTCCTGGGTCATGGGATCGAGCCCTGCACCGAACTCCCCGCAGGGAGCTTGCTTCTCCCTCTGTGTCTCATGAATAAATAAATAAATTAAAAAAAAAAAAAGTTGTATTTGACAGCACTGGCAGGGGAGGAGCAGCAGGCAAAGAGAGCAGGAGAAACAGGCTCTGCACTGAACAGGGAACCCAACACAGGGCTGGATCCCATGACCCTGACCAAGGTCATGACCTGAGCCCAAACCAAGAGTCAGGCCTTTTTTTTTTTTTTTTTAAGATTTTATTTATTCATGAGAGACAGAGGGAGAGAGGCAGAGACACAGGCAGAGGGAAAAGCAGGCTCCATGCAGGGAGCCCGACGTGGGACACGTGGGACTCCATCCTGGGTCTCCAGGATCAGGCCCCGGGCTGAAGGAGGCACTAAACCGCTGAGCCACCCAGGCTGCCCAAGAGTCAAGACTTCTTAACTGACCGTGGGCACCCACATGCCCCCCAAAATGTAGTCTTATTAGTCGAGTTTTCCAATGGGCACCAAATGAGTGCCACATGGGCCTCTCCATCTTCCAAAGGAAGCTGTGATGTGCATGGTGAGACCCCCTGTTCTTCCCCCTAAGAGAGAGTGACCTTGACAGGGACAGCCTTTGGCACTTTCTTGCCCTGACTCCTTTCCACTTGCACAACTGCTCAGAGCCCTCTCCTCCCCTCACCTGCTATGTGGATCCTTGCTCATCTCAAGAATGAGGCCAATTAGATCTTCAAATGTACTTGATTGGATTTTTTCCAAAAGATTTTATTTATTTACTCATGAGAGAGACACAGGCAGAGGGAGAAGCAGGCTCCCTGTGGGGAGCCCGATGTGGGACTCAATCCCAGGACCCCAGGATCACGCCCTGAACCAAAGGCAGATGCTCAACTGCTGAGCCACCCAGGTGTCCCTTTCTACTACCCCCTTTGAAGAAAATCTTGCCCCATTTTAAGCTCACATTGTTCTGTATATCCCCTTCATCCCCTACTTTGTACTCTGCTGGCTTCCCAATCATTCCCTGCGGAAGCGACAGCCAGTTGTTCCCCGATATCTGACTCCCCATCTACAAATACAACCCTCAAGTATTTTTGCAGGGGTTGTGTGTGCTCAAAAGAAAGATGCCGCCTCCCAGCTGCCCATTAACAGGGAGGGCTGTATTCTTAAGGGAAAGGTGCCTGCTTCTCTTCAGCTGTTCCTGCTTCCTGCTGTCTGAATTGAAAACGTAATGGCTGGAACTCCAGCCCTTATATTGGACCTTGAGGCAGATTTTGGACTTGGCATCCTGTGGTGCAGAGTAACGAGACAGGAGGAGACTGGGTCTCTTGACACTGAAGACTACATATGAGCCTCGGAGGCCTTATGTGTGAGAGACAAACTTCTGTCATGTTTAGCCTTACTCTGCTGTTTTCTTTTTTCTTTTCTTTTCTTTTTTTTTTTTACTCTGCTGTTTTCTATCACTTGTAGCCAAAACTTATCCTATGCCACCCTTCCTAATTCCCCATTATTCTTCAAGGGCATTGGTACCTGGTTCATAGTCTTGCTCAATTCCTTCCATTGTCCTGGATTCACGTTTAATCATTTAATGCTCTGGACCTTTGTCCAGTGACTTCCTACATTTCACCGTGGCCAACCACCTCCCTTGGGTTTTGTCATCACCCACATCTGCTGCACCTCCAAGTTCACTGATCCAAGCACCCTGCCTGTGACTATAACCTCCCTTCCTTGCATCTTGTTTCTTCATCTTCAGGACTCTGAGATCTCAGTCATCAGGACCTCCAGCTCAATAACACCCCCCTCCCCAAGCCACATCTTTCTTCCCCACACATCCGACTTCCAGGTGGAACTTATCCCATGCCCTAAAAGTTGACTGAGTATCTTCTCATCATTCCCCATGTGACAAAATCCCAACCTGTCACCTTCTCTGAGAAAGCCAGACAAAGGGCAGACTGTCTCATAAATTTATCATAACCCACCTATGGGGGAAACAGGGAATGGGAATTAGAGGTCAAAGGCCTTAAGCGGGCCCTCCAGTAGAGCAACAATAACAATATGCCAGGAACGGAGGAGGTACAGCTCTTAAAAAAAGCCACCTAGGGGCGCCTGGCTGGCTCAGTCAGTGGAGCATGTGATTCTTGATCTCCGGGTTGTGTGTTTGAGCGACACATGGGGTGCAGAGATTATTTTTAAAATCTTAAAAAAAAAATAGGGCTGCCTGGGTGGCTTGGTTGGTTGAGCATCTGACTCTTGATTTGCACTCAGATCATGATCTCAGGGGCGTGAGATTGAGCCTCGTGTCAGGCTCTGTACTGAGCATGCACGGAGTCTGCTTGGGATCCTCTCTCTCCCTCTTCCTCTGCCCCCCACCCTGGAGCTCACACTCACTCTCTCACTCAAAACAAAACAAAACACTTTTGTAGCAACATCTAAAGCTAATAAAGTCCCTTCCTTTTTTGGGGTTTCATCAGTCAACAGCTTGATGCTGGGAGCTCCACACACCCTTTCCAGCCCAAGTCACTGCTGCGGCATATTCTTCACTTTTGCAATCTTAACACAGAATTCATTTGATCAACAATCTCAGTTGAGGGATTCCCAGGTGGCTCAGCGGTTTGGTGCCTGCCTTTCGGCCCAGGGCATGATCCTGGGGTCCCAGGATTGAGTCCTGCATCCGGCTCCCTACATGGAGCCTGCTTCTTCTCTGCCGGTGTCTCTACCTCTCTCTCACCACCTCGTATGGCACCTGTCACCCTCTAGGTGCTCAGTAAGTACAGGTGGAACACATGAATAAATATAAATGTTAAAATTAGTAAAGATTGATAGATTTTTTTTTTTTTATAGAAGAAAAAAAAATCACTCAGTGATTCTCATTTCCGGTGGCTCAGCTTCACAGGTCCTCTCAAGCATTTATTTCTTTTACTTCCTTTCTCTAGTGGTTCAAAGTGACAAGCTCTTATGACATCAAATGAGGGACACTGTGTGTGTGTGTGTGTGTGTGTGTGTGTGTGTAGGTGGGGGTAGATGGACACAAAAACAGTAAGTCTTACCTTTTTCTCAATGTAACACCTGCCTGGCAGCCAACAGGGTCCCGGGGCGCAGGCAGGCCCATCTCCCCACCTCCTGACTCTGGGGTGGAAATTAAATTTCAGCCAGTCCTTGGGCATGTGGGGGCAGCACCAGCCAGACAGTGGAGCCCCATGGACTGCTAGGGTGGGGCTTGGATTGGAATCCTGTCTCAGGTTCCAGGAAAGACCTTCCTGTGTGAGCAGCCCACTAGGAGTGCCGGCGACTGTGAGTCACTCCCCGCCCCCCACGCCGAGGAGGGGTGGGTTTGTGCAGCTTCTTTATCTGCCAGGTCAGCCTGTGGCCACAGAATGGGGGGGATCCAAGAGGATCTCTCATTCTGGTAAAGAGGATGGTGAAGGGCCTCCTCCCAGGGCACTCACAGGGAGGGAGATAGAGCCGAAAGGAACCATCTCCACGGAGGGTCTTCTAGGGGAGGCTCAGGGTGCCATGGGAGTGCTCTGCAGGGAACGGGGCCCCACCTGTCAGGCTCAGCGAGGGCTTCCCAGGAATGACAGGACACCTGTCATGATAGGAAAGGAAAGGAGTAAGGACACTGGACACCTGAGAAGAGCAGAATGAAGTGCCAGGAAGCAGCCACAGCACTCTCCAGGCAGGAAATGCTGGCTCCAACTGGGGCATGCAGTGGAAGCCCAGATGGAAGGGGATGGAAGGATCCCAGAGCCGCTGGGGTGCAGAATCACCAGGAACTGTATGTGAGAGGATGAGGACAGAGCGGAGCCCATGGGTGAAGCCCAGACTTCCTGGTTGGACCACCAGGTGGGTGCTGATCTCTGTAGTTGTGATTGGATCACAGAGGCTGGGAAGAAGGTGATGGGCTCTGCTTGGCTGCGCTGGGACTGAGGTGTTAGTGGGCCGGGAGAACGGAGGTATCCAGCAGGCTGGTGGGAGAGGTCTGGAATGGAGATGATCTGGGAGCCCCTGGTGCATGTACGGAGAAGGTCACCTAGGAGGTCCAGCAACCATGTTTAAGGGGTTGGCAGTAAAATTAGGAGGCTCAGTGGCTGGCTTCCCAGTTGTGGGAATATCCTGGGATGCCCTTGGGAAGGAAGCCAGGGCAACAGAGGGCCTAGGGAGCCAACCCAAGCCCTCCACCGCCGAGTCCTAGCTCCGCTGACCAAGGCAAACTCTTCTGGCCCCGAGATCCTCTCCCAACTGAGTGCATGCAGCCTGCCTCCACCCCCAACACTTCCCCTGTGGCTGGTTACAAGGAAGTGATGTATTAGCTAACTAAAGCAGATGAAAAGCACAAAGTTGTGTGGCACTTTGGGGCTTGGGGCCCCATGGACTCCCAACGATACCTTCCAGAAGGTTCCAAGGGAAGGAACAGGGGGCTTCCCCCACCCTCCCACCCCGGGGGTTAAAGACAGAGGGACTATAGCCCGAGGAGACCCCTCCTCAACCTCCCCCTCCCCGTGAGGATCCATCAGATTCTGAAGAGCTGCCACGGGACCCCTCCCCACACCTCCTCCCTCCCTCAGAGGCAGGCCAGGCCATGGGGGGTGGGGGGAGGCGATGGGGGGGATGGTTTGCCACAGTGTACCACCTCTCCCAAGTCACCTCCTCCTACTTCTGGAACAGATGCTGAGAGACACATGTGAAATGCAGGAGGGCCAGTGTCCATCGAGAGGTCAAAAGTGCGGGCTGCCAGAACCAAGCTAGGAGAACATGACACTCATTCGGAGGGCACATGCCCTTTGCCAGCTCCAGGCAGAGGGTCCTGAGGAATGTCGCTGAGTATGGTCACTTGGTGCACTTGTCTCGGTGTCACTGGCTTGGACAATCCCATACCCAAAAGGAGGAATGGCAGGATCAGAGGGGCTGGACTCTACCTCTGGGAAGTGGAGGCAGTAAAGTACCCAGTCTTGTGACTTAGGGGCCAGAACAGAGGCCCTCTCTCCTCTTTGCCCTGTCTACAACCAAACTCTTCACTGCCTACTTCTGTCATGGGCGTCACCATTCTTCTTGGCCTGGCCACCATCTTTGACACTCTCTTCATGCTTCCTCTACGCCTTGCGGGCCCCCTAGACTATGGCTTCTCTTGCTTATTGCTTTTCTGGCTTCATCTCTTCCTCTCCTGTCTCTCTACGAGCTTAGTGTAGACCCTCATCCCCCTGAACTTGGGATATTAACGACTTCTTATTCTGTTTCACCCCGACTGGTCTAACACCAACTGCAATAAGCATCGAATGCCTCAAGGTACAGTCTGTTTTCCACCAGCCAACACTCATTTCAGATGCCAACCATAAATCTTACAAGTCCCTAAGTAACCACATCTCTGGCCAACTGGCTATAAATCCCACAGTTCCTGAAATGCCCAGAGGTTCAGTAATTCACTGAAACAACTCGAACTCAGGGAAGTACTATACTTTTGATTGCTGTTTCACTCTAAGGACACATAAATGTAAGGTCTGGAAGGGTCCTGGAAGGAGAGCTTCCAAGCTCATTCCCTGACAGATCAGTGTGTTTGCCATCCAAGAAGTTCTCTTGAGCCTTGATGTCCAGAATCTTTATTGGGGCTTGCTTTTTTTTTTTTTTAAGATTTTATTTATTTATTCCTTCATTCATCAGAGACAGAGAGAGAGAGAGAGGCAGAAGCAGGCTCCATGCAGGGAGCCAGACGCGGGACTCAATATCCCTCCCCCCACCCCTCCAGGATCACACCCTGGGCTGAAGGCGGCACTAAACCACTGAGCCACCCGGGCTGCCCAAGGGGCTTGGGGTTTTATTAGGTTGCTATCAAGTGGCTCAAATTTCCAACCCTTTCCATTCCAGGGTTGGTCTCTATGGTGTGTGGCCTACCCTCACCTTGATTCTTCTCTTTGCATAAAGTCATTGCCTTCATGTAAACTATCAGGGCTCAACCTTGAATAACAAAGAACTCTTGTCACTTGGAAAATCCCAAGGATTTGGAGTTTCCCCGCTTGGGAACCAGGAACCAATGCCAGTCAAGTTGTTTATGGCACATCTCTTGACTGGTAAATAACCTGTTGTTATTTGTCTCTTAAGCAATATCCATATGATAGTGATAGGCCAGTCCCCCAACTCCCTCCTTCCCTCCTGCACAACTCAGGGAAGCTAAAGGTGAAAGTTGGGTATGGTCCCTGCCTTCCTGGGGATTAGACCTTTGTAACACAGTGGGGTGCCTGCAGTGAGGACAGGAAGGCCAAGAGTCACAGCCATCCTCAGAAAGAGCAGTGAACCCTGGTAATGAGTTAGCCAGGAAAGAGCAGGAGAAAGAAAGTTCTAGATGGAGGGCACATGGGTAAAAGCACAGAGGCATGGGACACCTGGGTGGCTCAGTGGTTGAGTATCTGCCTTAGGCTCAGGGCATGATCCTGGGGTCCTGGGATTGAGTTCTGCATCGGGCTTCCCGCAGGGGCCTGCTTCTCCCTCTGCCTGTGTCTCTGCCTCTCATGCATAAATAAAAATAAAATAAAAACAAAAAACCCCCACAAAAAACAGAGGCATGAAAGAGGCTGACTCAGTCAAGGGGTCAAGGGAAGGTCAGAGTACCTTGCATAGAGAGCATGGGGAGGTAGGGGGAAGATTAGGGGGATACAAGGGCTGGAAAGTTCCATGGTGGGGGGGTTTTCGGTGACAGCTACAGAATCATCCTCAATACAAGGACACGCTGTTCTTCCTCAAACACCATGGTCATACCAGGCCTTTGTTTAGCAACCTACCGTAGCTACCACTGATCTTCCCCTAGGGCCTGGTGCAGGGCCAGGGCACAAAATTCATAGCTGGGTTTCTTAAGCTCTAGCCAATCAACGTGGATGGGAAAAGTTACTTATTTCCAATGGCTTCTTTTTTTTTGAAATTTAGCATCTCTTGTCATCATAACTGTAGATACCAGAGCACAGTGGTATGAGCCAGCACCAGAGACTCTGTGGTAACAGCAGTCACAGATACCAGCACCCACATTAGAGTTGTCACAGATCTCCTGAACTTCAATCTATGTGCATTGCCAGCTTGATGTTACACTTAGCAGATCTGCTGCTAAGTCTTGTTTAATGTGATAACAAAGCAGCACATTTTTACTCTAACAAAAATCTGGGGTTTTAATTTTTCATTATTGTATTTGAATATTTTCATTTCCTTTGTCTCTCTACATATTTTATTTTGTGAATCTGAAAACATTGTTCTGAGTAGGGGTCTATGGGCCCCTGCCAAACTGCCAAGGGGATGAATAGTAGAAAAAAAAAAAGTTCGGGACCCCTGGGTAGCTCAGCCGTTGAGTGTCTGTCCTACATGGGGCTTCTGTGAGGAGCCTGCTTCTCCCTCTGCCTGTGTCTCTGCCTCTCTCTGTGTCTCTCATGAATAAATAAATAAAATATTTTAAAAAACCCAAATGTTCAAAACTTCTGCTTTATAGAAATATTAAATATTAAAAAAAATCCCTCCAAAATTGATGCTTGAGTTTGGGTACAGAGCCCCCTCTCTGGTACAAGTTCATCACTTTCCACCTGGGGCTCTAGGACACCTGCCCCCAGAGAAGCCAGTTGTATCGACTGCATGCAGGGCATGGGAGAAGGGGTGTGGAATCCATCAGCTGCAGGTCTCTTTCAACCAACTATCTGAGAAAAATGGCTCGGGCCACCTCTGCCTCCTGAGATTTGTCCCATATACCCATAGCCACAGCCAGTTGGACCACGGATCTCACTCATGTCTGGCTCGTGGCCTGGGAATGGCCAGGCAGGAGAGCTTGCCAAATAGGTCCCCAGGTTGAATGACCCAATTAGATTCTATTTCTTGGGATTTTGAATTGGACCATATATAAGAGTCAGCAGTTGAGAGGGCCCCAAGAACTGCCAGACACACAGACAGAAGTGAAGGATGAGAGGGAGGGAAGTGAAGTCCAAATGGGAATTTGCCAAGTTAGGGTGGCTTTCCACTCCACTCAACCAGAGGAGGTCTGGTCTTGTGCCTGTTTCCCTTCGTGGAGATCTGCTTCTTACCACCTGGAAGAGCCTACCTAACCTGTGTCCCATGAACTCAAGAACTGTGGCAGGCCAGAAGTCCCCAGCTGCACCAGGCTCCTCCAAGAGCATAGTGCCTGGCATGCCAGAGACCCCAAATCAGGAAGTCAGGGGCAGGGGCACTTTCTCCTCAGTCTCCTTAATCCTGTGGGGCCTCCTCCTGGGGGTAGCCACTCCCTACCCCACCTTGTCCCAATGCCAAGGCCTTATTAACTTCTTTGTCCTTGAAAGTCTCTTTCCAAAGGTTTCCTATTTGCTTGACTGCTCACAAAGCAGCTAGAGCCAGTATTGCCCTGTGGAGTCGGGTTGGGGGTAGGGGCAGGTGGCAGACCAGCAGAAATGAAGAGGGAGGGACAGAGAGACAGAGGCAGAGTAAAGTAGACTCCTCTGGTCTAGCTCCCTTGGTTTTCCTTGTCTGGGCTCCTCTCACTCTCAGGTCTGCAACACTCCCTTCCTCTCTAAAATTCCCCATGGATCAAACCTGGTTCACTCTCTGCCCAGAAACAGATCCAGATCCAGCTACCTCCATAGCCCCTTTAATCCTAACAACATTTTAGAGACGAGGACATAAGGACTAGAGAAGTCTGAGACTGGTGGTCAGAAGGGGACAGTCCCAGCTCCTTGGGAAGCTCTATAAAAACCGTGCACAAGGGGCACCTGGGTGAGTCAGTGGTTGAGCATTTGCCTTGGGCTCAGGGCGTGATCCCGGGGTCCTGGGATCGAGTCCTGAGCCCCGCATTGGGCTCCCCCAGGAAGCATGCTTCTCCCTCTGCCTCTCTGTGTCTCTCATGAATAAATAAATAAAATCTTAAAAAAAAAAAAAGTGCACAAGTCCTCTCCAGTGTCACTGTTTCCAGCTCCTGCCACCTGTCCCTCACTGTACCCTGGCCAAGCCAATACACTTGCATCTCCCAAGATACGCCTTTTCAAAAGTTCCAAGTCTTTGCACCTGATGTTCCTCTGCCTAAAACACCTCTAGGATGCCCTGGTGAATTTTGGGTCAACCTTTAAGACTCAAAGTGTTCCCAGCAGTCCTTGGTGAGGCAGGGATCATGACCTAACTGCCTTTGTATCTCCAGCTTCGGTAAGGGGCCCCAAAATGAGGAGTCCCCTGGCCCCAAGGCCATGAAATCATTAGGGTCCGTAAGTAGAGGCAGCACTTGGAACCCCGTGGGTAAGGCGTTTATCCATTCATCCCACAATACCTAATGGCCCTATTATGTTCTGAACACTGGCAGGCGCTGGGGATTAAACACGAATGGAGAAATCAGCTGGCAGGATGTCACTGGGCGAAAACTTTTGAGAACATTCTAAAAAATCAATGAAAGAGAAACAACAGAGGGTTTAATCCGTGTTTTCCTCCAGGTGCGTGTGGGGGCGGCCAGCCTCTCCACCCCACCCGCCCCCACCAAGTTCTCAAGGCAAGATTTGAGACGGATTAAACACCTAATCCGCGGGTTGGGTCTCGCCTGCAGGAAGGGCCTCACACCTGGCCCCCTGTTCCCCTAAATCCCCGCATCCGGGGAATTAGCGGTCGGGGTTGCAGCTCGCTGCCTCCAAGTCCCCGCCAAGAAGGGAGCTGCAAGACCTTCAAAGGTATTCTCCCGATTCAGGAGACCCCACACAGACGTCAACCCCTTGCCCGAGCAAGGGTCCCCAAGGAGGGTCTCAAGCGACAGTCTCAGAAGGCGCGACCTCTTTAAATAAGGGAGACTGTGGGCGCGGGCTGGAGGGCACGCGGCGCTCACAAACCCCGGCGCCAGGGTCTGACTTCACCGCTTGCAGCTCGCGGCAGCCCCCAGGTCCCGCCCCCGCGAGAGCCAGGCTTCCGGGAGCCGCCCCGCTGGGCACCGCCCCCCAAGACGCAGACGCTGATTGGCCAGCGCGGCCGAGGGGCGGGGCCAACCCTTAAAGGGGCGGGAGCTAAGGTGGACCGGAGGCGGCGGCGGTGATGGTGATGCCGCGTGGCCACACGTGGGTTTCTTCTATATCTCTCTGATGCCCGCACCCAGTCCCAGGCCCATGGAGCCCACGCGAGACTACCCGCTGTTCGGGGGCGCCTTCTCCGCCACTCTGCCTCCGGGGGCCCTTGACGTAAGGTGAGAAGGCGCGAGCGCCGCGGCCCCGTCCGGTGGGATGCGGGGAGAAGCGAGGGCTCAGCCTGTGGGGGGGGGTCTGCCTCGACTCTCTCCAGCGACCTGCGACCGGTCCCGGACAATCAGGAAGTTTTCTGCCACCGCGTGACTGACCAGAGCCTGATCGTGGAACTTCTGGAGCTGCAGGCCCACGTGCAGGGCGAGGAGGCTGCGCGGTGAGGGAGGTGGCCGCCCTCGCGGCTGGCCAATGGGAGGGCCGGAGCCGAAGAGGTGGGCGGGGCCTGCGGCAGGACGGTTAATCAGGGCCGAGAGGCAGCCCAAGGGCAACACCTTATCGCGGGAAGTGAGCGAAGCTTAAAGGACTCGATGATGCTGGGCAGGAGGCAGTGGGCGGCCGGTCACCGTCCCTCCCTGACCCCGCCCGCGCCCCCTCCTCTAGGTACCACTTTGAGGACGTGGGCGGGATGCAGGAGGCTAGGGCCCTGCAAGTGGACAGTGTGCAGCCCCTCCTTTCGGAGAACCTGGCTCTCCGGAGCTACTGTCAAGAAGCCTGGGTCCTCTCTGGCAAGCAGCAGGTAGCTAAAGAAAACCACCAGGTGAGAGCACGGGAGTGTGAGATTCCTGGAGGGGTGATGGGAGGGGCCCTGGGGGGCGGGGTCAGGTAAGCATCGTGACCCTGATCCCTTCAGGTAGCAAAGGACGTGATGGTGCACCAAGCTTTGTTGCGGCTGCCCCGCTATCAGACTGATGTCCTGGTCACCTTCAATGAGCCCCCGTAAGGAGGACAGAAAGGACACATGGCTCATGACTGGGTCCCCCAGGAGGATCTGCTGGGAGGGGCAGAACGGGGAGACTGGCTGGTGGGGTCCTCCAAGAAAGAGGGAGAGGGCCAGAGGCTTGGGGTCCTTCTGGGAACAGGAAGTGGGACTGTCACCACCTGAGGCCTGGATGATGTTCTTTCTCCATCTGTTCCCCC
This sequence comes from Vulpes lagopus, assembly GCF_018345385.1. NCBI lineage: Eukaryota > Metazoa > Chordata > Mammalia > Carnivora > Canidae > Vulpes > Vulpes lagopus. Next base: position 59,467,056 of record NC_054833.1, read on the forward strand.
ACCCCCAAGCCCTGACAATAGGTTATCTCTTGGTCCTGAAAATCTGTCACTTCTGCCCTGGAGCCTGGGTGACTTTGAACAGCTGGTGACCAGTCTGACCCTTCACGATCCCAACATCTTTGGTCCCCAGTAAAGATGCTGAAACACTGCGTAAAGCTGCTGAAGCACACAGGGACCCTGTTCTGCAAGGGGACCAAGGAGTTGGATATATGCCCTTAAATCCTTCCCTGTGCATAAACATAAGACACCTCCTGTCTGCAGAAATAAACTTGCTTTATAACGAAGATAATATCTCTGTGCCTTTGAATCCAACAAGACACCTGGGTCCCCCCTGGTTCCTTTTGGTCTTGGAGTCGGGGGTTAAAAGTTTGTGCATAGGATCAGAAGGGGACCCAAGGCCATCCACATAAAAGGAGGGAATACTTTGGAGTGATTGGCTCTGCCCTGAGAGAGGGGGTGTGACGTGTCCAGGAGGATGGGTAGGGAAGGTTTAAAGTGACACCCAAGGAAGGGAGGCAGACTGTTCCTTGTAGTGATTTAACCCTGAGAAAACAGATGGGGAGTGGTGTTGGCTGTCCCCCTTGGGTGGATGACAGGTCACCTGGTCAGAAGTCACTAGGATATAGTAGTGGAGGCAGAAGTGTCCAAGGAGTGCTGATTTGGTGGTGTGTGCAAGAGTGGCTGTTGTCATTTGGTGTACGTGTAGTAGAGGGTGCGTAACTGGTCCCAGAAGAAGAGGGAAAGGATGGTGTGGGGGCCAAGGCGGAAGTAGGAGGCACCTATACCCTTGTACATGCCAAAAATGCCCTCTGTCCGAGCAGTTTGCAGCAGAGCATCCAGGATCCCCCGGTACATGAGGCCCTGAGAGCGGGTTGAGAGGGAGGGAGAGCACAGGAAAGGAGTCTGTCAGAGCCCACCAGGGGCGTCATCTCAGCGGGCTGCATTTTAGGTTGTCCCACCTGCACCCACAATTTGCTTTCACCCACCGCCTGGCCTTCCCTGCCTGCCGGCACTCCAGAGTACCCCCTTACCTTGCCCCGAGCATCTGTGGGCTGGTTGTAGAGCCTTGTACTGGCCACATCAAAGGGTGTCATGGCCAGGACCACTGCAATGCCACTCACCATGGCAGCCACCAGAGCAACCTTCCAGCTCTGGGGAGGAAATATCTAAGGGTGGAGGGAGGAAGAGAATTTTGTCAGCCAATTGCTTAACCCCTGGGAAAGAACGGGGCCTTGCCCTGGGGATAGAGTAGAAAGCCTGTAACTCAGGGAGCTCCCAAGGGCAGGATGCTCCAGCACTCAGATGCACCATCTGGGATGAGGTGACAAGAGGATCATGGGAAGGGCGTAAAGAGTCAGTGACCCTCAAGTCCTCCTGCCATTCCCTCGCATCGAACATCACCATGCGACATTCATGGGGCCCAATTCAGCTTGTCCTCCCACTGCCCGCACCCCCAGCGTGGCCCCATCCCTTTCGCCGGGCAGTACCTCCCACTGAGTGATGAAGTCCTTGGTGGATGAGAAGGTGCAGAGCTGGGTGGAAGAACCGATGATAACTCGGGGCAGGCCGCCCAAGGCCCCACGCCACAACCCCACTAGACCATGTTTCTGGCCAATCTCGCTTAGCGCCTGAAACATGCCCTGGTAGGGGAAGACCACGGGGGCGGGCTTCAGTCACCCCGGCATCAGGGAGCTGCCACCTAACCCTGCCAAGGAGGGGTCTTGAATGGGCACCCGGTGTCTGGACAACCAGTTCCATGTGGACTTAGATTTGGAATGTTTCTATCACCCGCACTGTTCTCTTCCTCACCACTCCACAGGAGGGGCAGGGGGTGGGTGCTGAATCAGTGGGCTAGGCAAGCCATGGCTGCCTTGCAGCTGTTGGGCACAGGCAGAGAGCTGCGGGGTGGGTGGTGCAGGAAGTGGGGGGAATGGGAAAGAATGGGCAGGGACCCCAGTAGGGTTGGAAAACACTCACCTGATGCTTATACTGATGTCCTACAGCAATTTCTGAGGCTGCCTGTGCCTGCAGGTGTGTCTTCACCTGGGGACAAGAGAATGTCATGGCCTATGGCCCAGTGGTCAGCCTCCCACCTCAAAGACCTGAACGCCTGACCCCATCACACTTCCTCCAGGGTGTTCAGCAAGGAGTATCCTTTTAATCTGATAATTGTTGTTGTTCCCACTTAACACGTTGGTCATGAGACTCTGTGTCCCTTGGCTCCGGTCCCAGGGGATGGATCTCCTAGCACTGCAAGATACCCCACGCCCTCTACATCTTCCTTCCCTTGGGGGTTGAGTGAGGGATGGACAGGTTAGAGAATGGCAACATTTCCTAAGACTGTCCCTATTAGGCAGCACTTGGGTGTCCGGCCTCTCATGTCAGCTCCTATTCCCAGACTGGATCTCTAGTTACCACCATGACCAGACTCCCCCATCCAACTCTGGGGCAGGTTACCATAAAACTTGTTCTCTGGCTCCCAAGCCCCAAGGAGGCATGTGGAGGCTGACTTTGGAGGGGTCACTGTTTCTGAATGTCATATCCTAGGAGTGAGACCAGACTTGCCTCTCTTATAGAACTGCCTGACCGCCAGTGTCTTCCAGGAGGAACACTAAGCAGAACCTAGTCCTAGCAGCAAGCAGCTGTGTGACCTTGAGCTGGTCACTTCCCTTCTCTGGGCCTCAGGCTATTGATCCTTCACCTATTCCAGAAAACTCAAAGGAGGAGACTGTGGGATTATAATTCTGTGGTGCCCAGGACTCTCCCTCATCCCTACACCCACTGACGATGTTACTCAGATTCTTCATTGTTCCCTGCACAAACCCACTTCCAATCTCAGTGTCAGATTGTGAAGGCCCAGGCCCCACCCTACACCAAGGGTCTGCCTGGAGGCCCCAGGCAAGACCCTTCCTCTCACCATGTAGATGGGGCTCCCCAAATAGGCTCCCATGACCCCAGCCAGGGCCCCAGCTGCTGCGCTTCGCGGAGGGCTGAGGGTGCCTTCGGCAGTATGCAGGTAGCCTCTGGCCTCAGCCAGGCTGTAGGTGCCCAGGCGGATGCCATTCATCAGGAACTGGTATAAGAGGGCAGGGGCCAGTCCCTTCTGCAGGGCAGCCAGGCCATCCACCTTGCCGATGGTGATGAAAGCGTGGAAGACATTTCGGTAGTGCCGCTGGTAGGTGCCGGGGGCCTTCAATTCTCCCTGCAACTGCATCCTGGTCTTTACCACCTCCAGAGGGTTGGTGAACACACAGGCCCCGCAGGCTGCCAGGCCGCTCATCAAGAAGTCCATGGTGGGGTCGCAGTGACAGGAAGTGACCCAGGAGTAAGAAAGTAAAAATGAGCTTCAGAAATGGAGTCAGAACTCAGGGGGTAGGCCTCCGTCTTGGCAAGTTTGGACTGCAGGAGGCAGGAACTGAGAGATTTGGGGTGAAGAATGTTAGGGTCAGATGTCAAGAGGTCAAAGGTTAGCTGGAATTTGGGAGTCAGGAGCTGGCAAAGAGAGAAGGAAAAGGAGTTTAGGAGAGTCTGGTGGGAAGGTTATGGCAGTGCCCCGTCGGTCACGGGATCCGAGGTCAAGGAGGGGCAGAAGCCAGGCGGATGGCAGGTGGGATGATGGGGATGGTCAGCCACGGGCCCGGGAGCAGGGAAGGGAAAGGGGATTGGGGCGATGGGAGCCGAGAGAGAGAGGAAAAAGAAAACCAGCAGGTTACGGAGGAAGAGGATCCGGGAGGAGATCGGTGGCGTCTGGATCGGGGGTGGGGGGGGGTGGGGGGTGGGGGTGAAGGAAGTCGGAACTCCGGGCCGGGGATGATGTCCCCAGGCAGCTGCCGGAGCTCGCAGTCCCCAGGCAGCTGCCGGAGCTCGCAGCAGCTCGGCCCGGGGAACCTGCGGAGGCCGGGCCGCCACACTCCAGCCCCGGAGCGCGGCGCCCAATGGGGAGCCGAGGCGAGCGGGGGCCGGCAGCGCCAGCCAATCAGCGCCGAGCCAGCTCCGCGGCCAATGGGAGGCGCCCTCGGCAGCCCGGCCCCCGGAATCCGCGTGGAGACAGTTGGAATTAACTCTCCCCGCGCCGGCGCCGGCGCCCCAGACTCGGGGCTCCGGGAGGGGCGCCCCGGGAGCCGAGCGGGGAGGACAGCTTGGCGAGCCGAGGCCGAGAGCCGAGGCAGCAGCCCCCTACTGGGCGGGGCATGGTGGTGGGTGGGGGTGGGGTGGGGTGGGGTGTTGGCGCCGCTCCCGGGGCAGGTGGACGGCGCCCCTCCCTTCCCTCCAGTCGGGGTCGGCGGCGGGCGGGGACTGCCAGCCTGCGGATCTGCTCGCTGCCCCCCGCCGATTCTGGCGCCAGGTGAGCCCGGAAGCTGGGGCTCCGCCCACAGGTGCGGAGGGGACACACCTGCTGGACCAGGCCGATCTCTAAGGCCGGCGACCGGATCCGTAGGTCCCAGAGCCAGGGTGTGGCTGGCTGCGGGGAGCGAAGGATGGCGTGGGAGCGCACTCACAGCCCTGAGCTCTTGATCCTCGCCGCAATCCAGAGAAGGGCGGACCCGGGCTAGGCAGGGAGGTTGATCCCCGGGTTTAGCCTTCCACTGTCAGCTAGCGGTGGGAGGGCGCCTGGGATTCTGGACTCCTGTCCTTGCTCGTGAGTCTGGTAGCTGTTAATCACGGGTGAACTGGTGAAAGAGGCTGGAGGAGCTAGCCACTCCGGGAAGGGCTTGAGGGAGAAAGAAGGCTTGGAGAAAGAAAGGATGAGGCAGGAGGAGGAGGAGGAGGAGGAGGCGGCAGCGGCAGAGGCTGGCTGCCTGCGTGTGAAGCAACCACCACATTTAGACTCAGAGTGCCCTTTGGAGTTCCTGTGTGTGTCTATTTGCTTACCAGCTAGATGACCTTAGGCAAATTATTTAACATTTCAGAGATTCTTTTGTAAATGGGAATGCTAAGTATCTATTGCACTTACCTGGGTGCAAGTGTTGGACTCCTACTAAGTGCTCAGATAGCAGGTTTCCAGAAAAGCCACAGGCTATCAGACCCCTGTGACACTTGCATATCCTGTTTCCACGGCTGGAAATGACTCTAACCCCTTTTGGTGATTCCCGATCCTTCCTCACCTTGAGCTGTCTCTCCTGACCCTGGAAGCTTTGGCAAGTTCTCCACTTTCAAGCTGTTTCCCTCTGGCTCTGCTCCTCTAACAGTTATCCACATTTCTCATTTTAATTAGCAGTTATTTACTTACTGTCTGACTCCTTCCCTACCCAAGGAGTTCTTAGATACCCCCTGGGGACTGGGTCTGAGTCATCTCTATCTCTCCATTGTCCTGCTACCACATTGAGCCTTAGGGAGACTGGAGGGGTCCCGAGCAAAGTACAGCAAACAGCAGGACTTCCCACCGGGCTTCTCAAGAGGGACTGAAACAGTCCTCGGAAAATTTCCAAGGGATGCTCCCAGATTTCTCCACCTGGTGGATGGGATGAGAATCTTTTTTTTTTTTTTTTTTAAGATTTTATTTATTCATGAGAGACAGAGAGAAAGAGAGAGAGAGAGAGAGAGAGAGAGAGAGAGAGAGGCAGAGACACAGGCAGAGGGAGAAGCAGGCTCCATGCAGGGAGCCCGATGTGGGACTTTATCCCAGGACCCTGGGATCACACCCTGAGCCGAAGGCAGATGGTCAACCACTGAGCCACCCAGGTCCTCCCCCAAATGTATATTTAAGGTTCACCCAATATTTTTCTTTTTTTAAGATTTTATTTATTTGACAAAGAGTGTGCATGAGCAGGATCAGAGGGAAAAGCAGATCCCACTGAGCAAGGAGCCTCACCTGGGGCTCAATTCATGACCTGAGCCAAAGGCAGATGCTCAGCCCACGGAGTCACCCAGGTGCCCCAGTCTTAGCCATTCTAATGGGTATGCAGTGGTACCTACTGTTTTAATTTGTAATTTCCTAATAACAAATGATGCCAAGCATCTTTTCGTATGCTTTTTGCCATCTGTTTATCTCCCCCACCCCAGCTTTAAGGAGATGTCATTGACATATAAACATACGTTACGTTTAAGGTATACAAAAAAAAAAAGGTTAAGGTATACATTTGATGACTTGGTACATATATATTGTGAGACGATCACCACAATAAGATTAGCACCTCTATCCCCTCATATGATGACCCTATGTGTATGTGTGTGTGTGTGTGGGGGTGGTGGTGGTGATAACTTCTAAGGTCTACACTCTTAGCAACTTTCAATATTATGGTTAATCATAGTTGCCATTCTGTACATTAGATCCCCAGAACTCATTTTAGAGCTGGAAATTTATACTGTTGTATATCTTCTTTAGTGAGGTGCCGGATCTTAATTGGGTTGTTTTTGTTTGTTGAGGTGAAGAGCTATTTGTGTATCTTGGATGAAATCATCCTTTATCAGATATGTGTTTCAGAAATGTTTACTCACAGCCTATGACTTGTCTTTCCATTCTCCTACAGTATCTTTTGCAGAGCAGAAGTTTTTAATTATATCAAAATTTAATGTCAAATTTTTGTCCTTCACAGACTGTGCTTTTGGTGTTGTATCTAAAAGCATATTGCCAAACCCAGGGTAGCCTAGATTAGCTCCTATATTTTCTCCTAGAAATCTTGTAGTTTTATATTTTACATACAGGTCTATGTTTTTTGTTTTGTTTTGTTTTGTTTTGTTTTAGAGTGAATGGTGTAAAGGTCTGGGGCTAGATTTAAATATATATATGGCAGCCTGGGTGGCTCAGTGGTTTAGCGCTGCCTTCAGCCCAGGTCGTGATCCTGGAGACCCAGGATCTAGTCCCAAGTTGGGCTCCCTGCATGGAGCCTGCTTCTCCCTCTGCCTGTGTCTCTGCCTCTCTCTGTGTCTCTCATGAATGAATAAAAAATATATATATATATATATATATATATATATATATATATATATATATATATGGGGTTCCCTGGGTGGCTCAGCGGTTTAGTGCCGGCTTTCGGCCCAGGGTGTGATCCTGGAGTCCCGGGATCGAGTCCCACATCGGGCTCCCCACAGGGAGCCTGCTTCTCCCTCTGCCTCTCTCTCTGTGTCTCTCATAAATAGACAAATAAAAAAAAACATATCTATGTCCCAATTGTGCCAGCAACTTTTGTTGCGAAGACTATCCTTTCTCCATTGAATTGCCTTTGCTTTTTTGATAAACATCAGTTAAATATATTTGTGTAGTCTCTCTCTCTAGAGTCTCTATATATCTGTGTGGTCTCTCTCTAGAGTCTCTATTCTCTCCAATTGAGCTTTTTATCTATTTAAAAACTTTCTTTTAATTAAAAAAAGATTGCATTTATTTATTCATGAGACACACACACACACACACACACACACAGAGAGGCAGAGACACAGAGGGAGAAGCAAGCTCCCTGTGGGGAGCCCGATGGGGGACTAGATCCCAGGACCCTGAGATCACACCCTGAGCAAAGGCATATGCTTAACCACTGAGTCACCCAGGCGCCCTGATCTTTTTTTTTTCTTTTTTTAAAGATTCACTTATTTATTTGAGAGAGAGAACACAGGATGGGAGGGGCAGAGGGAGAGGGTGAGATAGCCCAAAGCATGCTCTATGCTCAGTGTGGAGCCCAACGTGGGGTTCGATTCCAGGACCCCGAGACCACAGCCTGAGCTGAAACCAAGAGTCAGACACTCAACCGCCTGTGCTACCCAGGCGCCTCTCTTTGTGTCTAGTCTTTTGCTAACACCCTGTCATCTTGATTACTGTCAACCGTTATCTTTTTCTGGATATGAATTTCCTGAGACAAATTTGAGAGGAGTTGAAGGAGGACCCCCGAGGTGGGCACCAGGTGCCTGAGGGTGGAGGGCCCTGGGCTGTGCCTCTTCTGCACCTGAAGTGCTCAGACTCCACCTGGTGGCAGTGGGACTGAATCCTCCTCTCTCCCCACTGGGATCAGAAGTTGTATGGATTCCCAGAGCATTCGATCCTCACTGTCCTCTTCTGATTCATCTTACACCACAGCCTGGATACATACCCTAGTGGCTGCCCACATGAGAAAGGATCCCCCAGTGTTCTGGACTCCCAGAAGGATTCTAGTGCAGTTCAGGATCTCAGTCCTCCCAGAGACCACTCAGACTCAACATTTCTTTCATTGTGAGCTCCTCTCCCCTAGCAAGGGACTTTTTTTGGTTACAAATGACAGAAACCAAAAACCAAAAAACAAAAAACAAAAAAAAAAAAAAACAAAAAACAAAAAAACAAAACAACAACAACACCAAAAAAAAAAAACAAATGACAGAAACCCGGGGCACCTGGGTGGCTCAGTGGTTGAGTGTCTGCCTTTCAGCTCAGGGCATGATCCCAGGGTCCTGGGATCAAGTTCTACATCAGGCTCCCGCAGGGAGCCTGCTTCTCCCTCTGCCTGTGTCTCTGCCTCTCTCTGTGTGTCTCTCATGAATAAATAAATACAATCTTAAAAAACAAAAAAACAAAACAAAACAAAAAAAAACAAACAACAAATGACAGAAACCCAACCCAAGCCAGCTTACAGAATGGGAATTCATAAACTCACCTAATGGAAAAGTGCAAACAGAATTATGATTTTGGGCCAGTGGGATGAGGGACTCAAATCTGTGTCTCTCCGCCTCTCCCTTGTGTTGGTTTTATTCTGAGGCCACTTCCCTGATGGCCGCCAGCAGCTCTGGGCCTGTGTCCCCCCCCCCCCTAGCCTAGCAGCCCCAGTGGAAAGACAGTGCTTTGCTTGTGCACAACTGCATAATGAATCATTCCAAAACTTAGCGGCTTGAGACACAAAATATTTCATTGCTCATGAATCTGTGGATCAAGAATATGAGCAAAAAAAACAAGGAAAAAAAAAAAAAGAATTTGGGCAGGGCCCAGCGTGGATGCCCCAGGATGGTGTCAGATGGGCTGGAGGTGGAAGATCCAAGATGGCCTTGCTATGTGGGCGTCCTGATTCTCTCAGTGGTTCCTCCCTCCTCATGGCCTCTCACCACCCGGTCGTCTAGCCCACATTTCTGTACACGATGGCCGGCTCCTGAGAGAACAAAGCAGAAGCTGCCAGTCCTCTTCAGGCCCCAAACAGGCACAGTGTCAGTTCCCCGGCAATTCTCTTGATCGAAACAAGTCGCTGAGCCAGCCCAGATTGAATTGCAGGGAAAATAAATTCTTCCTCTTGATGAGAGGAGTGGCAGCCGAATCACCTAGCAATAGGGCATGGGGATGGGAGGGGTTGTGCAGTCATCTGTGGAAATGAGCCATCAGGGAGAGTCGAGTCTCTTTTTCAATGAATTTGAGCGTAAGTCCTGTGTGGATTATGCTTTGGCCCTGCTTGCGTTGCATGCTCAGCCCCCACCCAACCTTAGTGGCAAGGGGAGAGTGTGTTGACCGGCTGCTTGTGGGCCAGGCACCACCCCCAGAACGGGCCATCTGGACTAGAATGATGGGAATGGGGGGCAGTTCCTCAAAGGACAACCAGGTACCAGAAGATGGGAGAGTGAGTGTGGGACTGGTTAAAACTTTACTGTCCCTTCTCCCCATCTCAGCTCAGAAAGCTTCAGTGCCCATCTGCCCCATATGGTTGCACACTATGTGGCCTCTACTTGTTCCTCCAGCCTCATATCACTTTTTCCATTTTGAAAAGCTAAGATTTCCTTTATTTTTTTTAAAAGATTCTTTTTTTTTTTTTTTTTAAATTCATTTATGATAGTCACACACAGAGAGAGAGAGAGGCAGAGACACAGGCAGAGGGAGAAGCAGGCTCCATGCACTGGGAGCCCGACGTGGGATTCGATCCCGGGTCTCCAGGATCGCGCCCTGGGCCAATGGCAGGCGCCAAACCGCTGCACCACCCAGGGATCCCTAAGATTTCCTTTAAAAAAAAAATATTTTATTTGACAGAGAGAACACGTGCATATGAATGCACATGAGGGGGCAGAGGGAGCAAGTACCTTAAGCAGTGTCCATGCTTAGTGGCGACCCTGATGTTGGGCTCAATCCCAGGACCCATGACCTGAGCCGAAATCAGGAGTCGGATGCCTAACCAACTGAACCACCCAGGTGTCCCCAAGATTCCAGATGGGCCCACATTCCTCTTTACTGCACCTGTGCTTCTGTGGTCTCTCCAGGTGGGCACCTGTGTCTTGCCTCTTGGTCTGGCCAAGCCCTACCTGATTTTCTTTTCTTTTTTTTTTAAAGAATCAGAAATGATTTATTTTTTTTATTTATTTATGATAGAGAGAGGGGCAGAGAAACAGGCAGAGGGAGAAGCAGGCTCCATGCACCGGGAGCCCGACGTGGGATTCGATCCCAGGTCTCCAGGATCGCGCCCTGGGCCAAAGGCAGGCGCCAAACCGCTGCGCCACCCAGGGATCTCCCCCTACCTGATTTTCAAGGAACAGTCGACGCTGCCCAATGTGGAGGTCAAGAGATGAGAAATAAGACCTGAGGACTCATGTGTCCTTTCATAAAAGAATCCTCAAGGAGAATCAAAACCAATCTGTTTACTTTGTTCATCAAATTTCAAATGGAAAGTGTTTTGTTTCGGGCAAAAAAAGACATGAGGCACCTGGGTGGCTCAGTTGGTTGAATGTCTGTCTTTGGCTTAGTCATGACCCCCGGGTCTTGCGATAGAGCCCCAAGTTGGGCTCCCTGCTCAGTAGGGTGTCTGCTCCCCTCCATGCCACCCTCTTACTCATGTTCTCTCTCTCAAATAAATAAAAGATTTCTATACATATTTTTTAAAAATATGTTAATTGCAGCATATATTGTAATGGCAAACCTTAAAGCTACCCACACATCTTGCACTGGGAATGGATTGTAATAATCAGGATTCTTTTTCTTTTTTTTTTTTTATTTATGATAGTCATACAGAGAGAGAGAGAGGCAGAGACACAGGCAGAGGGAGAAGCAGGCTCCATGCACCGGGAGCCTGACGTGGGATTTGATCCCGGGTCTCCAGGATCGCGCCCCGGGCCAAAGGCAGGCGCCAAACCGCTGCGCCACCCAGGGACCCCAGGATTCTTTCAGCAAGAAGTGATGAAACCCAGCTCAAGCTAGCTTTAGCACAAAAGGGAATTCAGTGGCTCAGGAAATGGGGGACTGTCCAAGGGACCCAGATGAGATGTCAGGCCCCCTCCATGTCTTGGCTCTGCTTCCCTTGGGTATGGGGGTCATTTTCTCCCACTATTGACTAGTTTCCTTCATTACAGGGTGGGGTATGGGGGGAGGGCAGCCAAGTCTGCTTGCTTTGGACTTACATTGTTCCTGCTCTGTGACCTTGGAGGGAAGAGAAAGCTCTTTCCCAGGGGCCCAGGGAAGGAGGCTGTCTTGGCTTGGGTGACTTGTGCATTCCCGGGCCAGTCTCTGCGGCCAGAGGAATGAGGATCTGGGGATGGACCAAACCTGGGTCAGATGGCCAGGGGGAGACTGTCCCACTGGAACCATATGGAGTGGGGGTTCCGGAGTGGTGGTGAAGTGTTTCCTAGAAGACTTTGACTGCTCTTACCAAGATGGTAAAACCTAGTTTGCTTTTTTTAAAGATTTTATGTATTCATGAGAGACACACAGAGAGAGGCAGAGACACAGGCAGAGGGAGAAGCAGGCTCCCTGTGGGGAGCCCAATGTAGGACTCAATCCCAGGACCCCGGGGTCATACACTGAGCCAAGGGCAGATGCTCAACTGCTGAGCCACCCAGGCGTCCTGGGTTATCTTTTTTTTTTTTTTTCTGGGTTATCTTTTTTTTTTTTTTTTTAAATTTATGATAGTCACAGAGAGAGAGAGAGAGAGGCAGAGACATAGGCAGAGGGAGAAGCAGGCTCCATGCACCGGGAGCCCGATGTGGGATTCGATCCCGGGTCTCCAGGATCGCGCCCTGGGCCAAAGACAGGCGCCAAACCGCTGCGCCACCCAGGGATCCCTGGGTTATCTTTTTTAATGTTACTTTTATAAGTAGCAAAATGAAGAAGATAGTTCTATTTTAAAACAAAACAGGATTCGTTTGGCTACATATGTGTATCTGGCTTTCTTGAGTGGGTTGGTGAGGTACTCTCAGAGAGATTTCCGAACTCTGCAAGCCCAAAAGGATCTGGAGATGAGGGCTGGGAAGTTGGAATTCTGGTCCTGGTGTGTGTGTGTGTGTGTGTGTGTGTGTGTGTGTGATCAACAGAATTGAGGAAATGGTCTCTAGGGAAGGAGAGTTGGGTGCTAGTGGGTTATGAGCAGAGAATTTAATTCGATTCAATTTTTTTTTTTTAAGATTTTGCTTATTTATTTGAGAGAGAGAGAGAGAGAGAGTGCAAACAAGGGAGCACAAGCAGAGGGAGCAGGGGCAGGCAGAGGGAGAGGGAGAAGCAGACTCCCTGCTGTGTAGGGAGCCCACATGGGCTGGACCCCAGGACCCCAAGATCATGACTCGAGCCAAAGGCAGATGCCTAACCAATTGAGCCACCCAGGTATGCCTCTTTTTTAATATTTTATTTACTTATTTGACAGAAAGAGAGCAGAAGCAGGGGGATTGGCAGGCAGAGAGAGAAGCAGGCTTCCCTGCTGAGCAGGGAGCCCGATGTAGGGCTTGATCCCAGGACCCTGAGATCATGACCTGAACCAGAGGCAGACGCTTCATGAACTGAGCCACGCAGGCACCCTAATTTGGTTTAATTTCTAAAATATTAAGCATGTATTATATGCCTGACCTGTCCCAGAACTTTGGGATAGATACATCAGTGAACAAAACATAAAGATCCTGCCACCAGGAAGTTTATTATTTAACATGAAAACATAACTATAAACATAATTTATTGATTTAACAATAAATGTTTTGCTATTTTTAAAAATGAGATTTATTTACTCATTTTGGAGAGAGAGTAAGAGAGCAGTGGTAGGGGCAGAGGGAGAGGGAGAGAAGTAGATTCCCTGCTGAGCGGGGAGCCCAACATGGGGCTTGATCTACAACCCTGAGATCATGACCTGAGCCGAAACCAAGAGTCAGATGCTTAACTGACTGAGGTACCTAGGCGCCCCGACATTTTAGTATAAGGAATGTTTGCAGGGCACCTGGGTGGCTCAGTTGGTTGAGTGTCTACTTTCAGCTTAGGTCATGATCCCCGAGTCCTGGGATCCGATCCCAAGTCAGGCTCCCTGTTCAGCGGGGATCTGCTTCTCCCTCTCCCTCTGCACTACCCTCTGCTTCTGCTCTCTCTCTTTGTGAAATAAATAAAATCTTAAAAAAGAAAAAAGGAATGATTGCTTATGGGAAAGAAGGTGGGTTGGGAATGCCGCGTGGGGCTGCAGACTGCAATTTTTGAGTGGTGGGGCAGGCCTCACTAGAAGCGTCTGAGCAGCAGCTTGGAGAGGTGAAGGACGTCCGGATGGGGATGTCTAGGGAGGCGGGCTTCCAGACAGCATGTGCTACCAATGCTCTGCAAGCGGGGAGCGGGGGGGGGCGGGCGACGGAGGGTAGACGGGTAGCGGTGGTGCCTGGTTGTTCATTGGGAGAATTTTGCTTTTCACTCAGAGGAAAAAATGGTTCAAACGCCTTTATCCCAGTTTTCTGGCTTTTCTTTCTAGTGCCTTGTTTGTGTGTGTGTGCGTGCGTGGGAAGATCTAGAAAGAGTGGCACCTGGACATAGGCAGAGGCCCCCGGATTTCAAAACTGCCCTTGGATCTTCCACCCACTAGCCTGCATCCCAGCTGGGGTGTGGCTGGTTCCACCCCCTCGGTTGTTTTTACAGCACCCCCCCCCCAGGACTCAGCGCCCCAAGCACAGAGCAAATTCGAAGTGAGAGGGTCCCCTACCCACCCAGCGCCAGGGATACCGACTGTCAGTCCATGGGGAATGGACATCAGGGCATCCCAGTAGGAGAGGGAGAGTCGGGGGCTGGGACCCACACAGAGGGGGTCTGAGGACAGTGAGCAGGCAGGGGTCCCAGCAAATGTCACGGGCCCACCTGGAGGAGACGGGTTTCCTCTCCTGCCGGCTCCCGGGCCCTCTCCCCCTGCTCCCCCCCATACACACATGCACACACGCCTGACACAATGGACGGGTGGGGCTGAGGAACTGGCTTCCTCTGGAGATCTCAATCTGGGCCCTCGATTCCCGCCCCAGAAACACAGGAACAGACATTCGGAGACCTGGCCCCACACTCGTCGCTCCCAGGGATAGTAGGCAGGACAGGCTGAAAGTAGAAACTGCTTCCAGAAAGATAAAGGTAAGTTTTGGGGGGTGGGGGCACACTCTGGCAGAACTAGGGAGGGAGAATCCTGGGTGGGGGTGGATCTTGGTGTGAAATAATGGACCCACTCACACCCAGGGGGACAGGTCAGCAGCTAAAGGGACAGGCCATCATGTCAGGTGCAGGACAGATGGTCAGACATGTCGTGGAGGGACATACACAATCCTCTAGCTGACAGAAGTGTCCAGCACCCCTGCCCAGCCCTGTGCCATTGCTACCTGGTCCTTACCCCCAGCCCCTGCGAGTCCCTGGTCTACACCTCAGTGCAGACTGAGCGGGTGCATATGGCACCACCCATGCTCCAGGCCCGAGGTTCAGCCTTTCCCTAGACCCTCGGGATCCTGGGTCCCTCACATCTTCCAGAGCCCTAGTGTGCGCATGTGGAGTGTGGTGTGGTTTGGGGGGGGGTGTCCGGTTGGGAGGAGGATCCGATTCCTGTTTCCTGCCCCTACTCACTCAGCCCTGGGAGGACAGAGGGGAGAGGACCGGAGGGTAAGTGCTTGGGTCCGAGTACCTAGGTCCCTGGGAGACAGTCCCGAGTGGGGGTGGGAAAGGAAGTAAAGGCAGGTACCTGTGGGGAGTGAAGGGGGGAGGAATCCCTGCGGGGGCCAAGGCTGGGAGGAGGCTGAGGGCCAGTGAGGACACTGCCTGGGCCACCTAAGGAGCTTCCTGCCAGAACACAGAGGCCATTGAGCTGCAAGACTCAGCCTCCGGCCCCCAGCCCCCACCCGGCATCCTTTCTCCAGAACCCAGTCTGGGGCCTGGAGGGGTCTGACTGTCCAGTCCAGTCCTGTGTTGACTCCTCTGCGAGTTCCCCCCCACCCCCCAGCCTTCTCGGGATTGCCGCCGCCGCCGCCTGCCCGCAGGAGGCGAAGCCCAGGTGCCAGCGTCCTGGACTCCCTGGTCCTCACCTTCTGTTGGGTCTCCAGACCACCCACCTGCCTCCTGGAGGGACCCAGGCTGCCACTGGGGCCTCTCTGGCCAGACTGGTGGTGGCAGCGGCGGTGGGGGGGCGGGGGACGGGGAGCAGGGAGGGATGAGGACGGGGCAGGACAGACCATGCCTGGGGCCTTCTGGTCTCTTGGGGTCAGAGGCTCCAGGAATCTTCAGGGCAGGAAAAGGAGACTAAAAATAATCCGGAAAGGGAGAGTCCGGAGAGAGGAACTGGGAAATGGGGGGCGGAGGGCCGGCGGGAGCAGGGAAATAGTGATGCATCCCTCGCTGCCCGGCTCCGGGGCGCGCCTGCGCACACGGGCCCCACGCAGACAGCGCCCCACATGCCCGCCCCCGCTTCTGCTCCCCCCTCCCCCGCTCCGGACATGTGCCTCCCCACCCCCACCCCGGACACGTGCCCCTGGGCACCCACTTCTCCCCCCGGACCTGAGCCCCCACCCCCGACACACGCCCTCCACCCCTCCCCCCGGACACGCGCCCCCGCCTCCCCACCTCTCCCCACCCCGCACATGCGCCCCCGCCCACCCAGAGCTGTGCGCTCTCAGCGCATCTCACGGCATCCCTGCAGATGGCACACACGCACGCACACACGCTCACACACCCGCGCACACACAGAGTTCAGCAGCTAGACGCGCGTGGCCACAGGGCAAGCCCCCATGTCCCCGACATTTCCAGTTCTCATGTACCCGGGCCTCCCACCCCCACCCCCCCATGTGGGTCTCTAACTGGGCGCCCCCACGCCCGCCTCCCTATCTCCTCTGGCCCGAGGCTGGCACCTGAAGCCCAAAGACAGACACGCAGGCCAGACCTGGAAGGCGCGGGGGTGGGGGTGGGGGTGAGAGGTGCCGACCGAGCCGGTGGAGATGAGAAAGGGGCAGACGGAGGGCACCTGCCTTCCCTCCTGCCCCTGACGTCCTGCCCGGTTGCTGGCCAACAATTTCTGTTCAGAGGCCTCAGTCTACCCACGGCGGGGGGGGGGGGGGCGCTAAGGGTCTCTTTCTCCCTCCCTCCTCCTTAGGGGATGACTCCAGCAGAGGACCCCACTCCTTTGAAGAGCCCAGAGGGAGATGTCAGCCCAGTCTCTTCCTGCAGCGACACCCCCCACGCAGAAGCCCCCTCGGATCATCCGCCCCCGCCCCCCTTCTCGGCCCCGGGCTGCGGCGTCCCCAGGGCCCCACCACAACGGCTCCTCCCCACAGGAACCTGCCCTCACCTCCAATGACGCGGGGACCCCAATGTGCACCCCCATCCACTGGGACTCCCCGGCCGCATCCCTCAAGCCCCCTGCTCTCCTGCCCCCATCAGCTTCTAAAGCCAGCCTGGACTCCCAGACTTCCCCAGACTCGCCTTCCAGCACCCCTAGTCCGGCATCCAGGCGCTCCGTCTCCCCAGAACCTGTTCCCAGGTCTCCGGTGCCTCCACCCAAACCCTCGGGGTCACACACCCTGCCCCTGCTCCCCACAGCGGGGGTCCCAGCCCAGGGAGGCTCTGCCTCGGCCCCAGGCACTGTGAGGAGATTGGCTGGCAGGTTTGAGTGGGGGGCTGAAAGCAGGGTCCAGGCTGCCAACGCCCTGGAGCTGGGTCCCCAGGGGGCAGCGGATGTAAATGGGGAAAGAGAGGCTCCACAGGTCAACCTTGGCAGCAGTGGGTCCCAGGAGAATGGCACTCCGGGTAAGTGCGTCGTGGGGCACTGCTGGAGGGGGTGCCCATCTAGCTCACCTTCCTTGTTTCCAGTGCTTTAAGATGGGGCATTTGCAGGGGCTATATTTGTTTTTTTAAGATTTTATTTATTCAGGGCAGCCCGGGGGGCTCAGCGGTTTAGCACTGCCTTCAGCCCAGGGTGTGATTCTGGAGTCCCGGGATCGAGTCCCATGTCGGGCTCCTTGCATGGAGCCTGCTTCTCCCTCTGCCTGTGTCTCTGCCTCTCTCTCTCTCTCTGTGTCTCTCATGAATAAATAAATAAGATATTTTAAAAAAAGATTTTATTTATTCATTCAGAGGCAGAGACACAGGCAGAGGGAGAAGCAGGCTCCCCTTGAGCCCAATGGGGAATTAGATCCCAGGACCCTGGGGGTCACGACCTGAGCCCAAGGCAGATGCTCAAACACTGAGCCACCCTGGTGCCCCCAGGGGTACATTCTTACACAATAGCTTCCATGTTCAGAAAGTTGGTTTCAGTAATTTGTTGTGGTCTGAAGACAGGCAGGTGGAGGAGATAGATGCCTGGGGCTGGACCCCTGAGTTCCCCTGCTGGACGGGTTCAGGGAGGGAGGAGGCCAGGGCAGGGTGGGGCCAGGCCCCAGGGGTCTCCTCCTTAGATCCACCCCCTGTCTCCCACAGATGCTGGCCTAGCCTGCCCTCCCTGCTGCCCCTGTGTCTGCCACATAGGCCGGCCTGGCCTGGAGCTGCGCTGGGTGCCCGTGGGGGGCTATGAGGATGGCCCCAGGGCCTTCTGCCGGGCCTCCCCAATGAGGGCCTCCCGCTCCCGTCCCAACCCTCCCAGCATCAGTCTCCCCCCAGTCGTCCTTACGTCCTACCGCTCCACAGCTGAGCGCAAACTCCTACCACCCCTGAAAGCCCCCAAACCAACTTGGGTCAGGCAGGACATTGCCATCTCTGGGGACCCCCCCAAGCCAGATCTCGATCTACCCTTGGAAGATGGAATCCAAACAGGTACAGGGCCTAGGGTAGTGGGCCTCTGGGTTGGGAAGGGAAGGGGTGGAGGTAGAGAGGTGGAAAAGCCAACCACCTACAACGGGGCCGGGGGCTCTCTGTTCCTCCACCAGCTGCTGCCCTGGGCTGCCCTGGGTTATGGTCTCTGCTGGGGCTGGAGTTGGGAGTTCTGGGCTGGGGATCCTGGAGGTCTGTTCTCTTCACTCCGGGCTCTCTCTCTCTCTCCAGGGGACAATCCTGATGAAGCTCCTCCAAGCGCTCCTCCAGCACCTGTGGAGGGCAGGTACCAAACACCCACAGCCTTACTCCTACCCCAGAGCAGACGAAGCTTCAGGCCCCGCTCAAAGCCACCTTCCCCTACCTTGAGTCTCTAGAGCAATTGTCTACAAGTCCATTTGGCTCCAGAAACACCACTTCTGTGTATCTGGCCTTGTTAATCATTTTGCTTATTTTATTTTTAAAAAGTGATTAATTTGAGAGAGAGAGAGCATGGACACGTGTGCACTAGCAGGGGGAGGGCCAGGGGGAGAGGGAGAACCAGGCATCCCGATGGGCAGGGAGGTGGCCCTGGAGCTCCATGTGATGCCATGGCAGGTAGGGCTCCATCCCAGAACCCTGAGATCGTGACCCCAGCCAAAGGCAGACACTTAACTGACCGAGCCACCCAGGCGCCCCTTGTTAATCATTTTAGGGTCACCACCCCCATCAGAGCTGGTTTGGGCTCATTCCCTTATTCTGCACTTGCTGGTGTGAATTCTCCTAGGTTGGTCGGATGAAACAGAGCAGGGAGGTGTGAGTTTGGGTTTGATCTCGCTAAGTCTCACTGAGGCACAGGCAGGACATCCCAGACAATGGTTTCAAATGTGAGAAACTGGAGAGAGAGGCTTGAGATCCTGGGAGGGGATGGGGCCCGCCTGCTATGGGACCTCACACACAACAGGCTCATAACTGAGTTGTGCGTCTGCACTTGGGTGAGAGTCCCCGCAGACGACCTGCATCGGAGTTGTGCACTCATTCATACTATCATATGAATAGTGCCTCTGGGAGGTAACTGGTGGCTCTGGGGCGCTCCATCCCTTTCTTTCTGCAGGGACAAGGAGGAACTGGAGGAGCTGAAAGAGCAGAACTGGGAGCTGCCCCTGCAAGACGGTGAGGGCCTCTGGACCTGGGGGACCCCCTCCCCTGGTGTGACCAGCAAGCAGCTGGGAGGGGTTCTGAGGTGCTGGGCATCCCTGATGTGCCCCGTCTGCTCCCCAGAGCCCCTGTACCAGAACTATCGGGCAGCTGTGCTATCAGAGGAGCTCTGGGGAGTCAGTGAGGATGGGTGTCCGTCTCCCACAAATCCCGGTGAAGCTCCCACCTTCGCTCGGCCGCCTGGACCTCGCAACACACTGTGGCAGGAGCTTCCGGCTGTGCGAGCCAGTGGCCTCCTGGACACACTCAGCCCCCAGGAGAGGCGCATGCAGGAGGTGGGGGCCTGCCTGGGCTTGGGCCAGGGAGGAGGAGGGTGGGACTCCGGTTCTGGGCTGCCTGGGAGCTGGGCTTTCCACTACTGCCTCCCTCCTCAGAGCCTGTTTGAGGTGGTGACATCTGAGGCCTCCTACCTGCGCTCCCTGCGGCTACTGACAGACACCTTCGTGCTGAGCCAGGCTCTACGGGACACGCTAACCCCCCGGGACCACCACACCCTCTTCTCCAATGTGCAGCGAGTCCAGGGTGTCAGCGAGCGGTCAGTGGGGTCCCGTCCTCGCAGCCCACCAGAACTCGGGCTGCTGGGCACTCCCGTAGTTTTCTGCTTGTCCCAGGTCTTCCCTTCCACGCGCCCAGTTAGTGCTCAGCTCTTGGCTCAAACACCCGGGAGACCCAGCTCTCTGCTCCGCCTCCTTCAGGTTTTTAGGGACACTACTGTCCCGAGTGCGCTCTTCCCCCCACATCAGCGACCTGTGTGACGTGGTGCATGAGCACGCTGTGGGGCCCTTCTCAGTGTATGTGGATTACGTGCGGAATCAGCAATACCAGGAGGAGACCTACAGCCGCCTCATGTGAGTGTGCTGGGGGAGCCGTGTGGGGGAAGCCAGGGAGCAGGGCTGGGGGCCTGACTGGGCAGGCAGGGGAGCCAGGGCCTGGAGGTGGACTGTTTTCCCAGGGACACGAATGTGCGCTTCTCTGCCGAGCTGCGGCGCCTGCAGAGCCTCCCGAAGTGCGAGCGGCTGCCCCTGCCCTCCTTCCTGCTACTGCCTTTTCAGCGCATTACGCGGCTCCGCATGCTGCTGCAGGTACCTGTCCTGGTGGGGAGTGGGGCCTCTTTGCCCCACACCAGACCCCATGTAGGAGTGGTGGGGAACCCTGCTCCAAGCCTCCTGCCAGGCTTCTCAATCCAGGACCCACCAGGCCTCCCTGGAGCTAACCACATATCTCATCTGGCAGCTTGCATGCCATGAAGGTGGCCCTGGCTGGAGACACCAGTTCTGAACTTTGCTCTGCCACCACTTGGCTGAGGGGCCTTGGGCAGGTCCCTTTCCCTCTCTCAGGGGTTTCAGGGGAATGTGGGGAGTGATCTTTGGACTGTCCCACTGTGTGCCTTCCCAGGGGGGGTGATGTCACTCCCAAAGGGGCAAAAATTAGTTCTCTGGAGGTGTGAAACTCTTAGCTATGCTGATGTTGATGGTACTCCCACGGCCACATACATAGGTGCACAGCATATTTGGGGTATTAAAATTTCATGGCTAGTGGGACACCTGGAGAAAACATGTCTAAAAGGGCTCCATGGGACCCCTGGGTGGCTCAGCGGTTGAGTGTCTGCCTTCAGGTCACGGCGAGACCCCGGGATCCTGGGATCGAGTCTCACATCGGGCTCCCCGCAGGGAGCCTGCTTCTCCCTCTGCCTGTGTCTCTGCTTTTCTGTGTGTCTCTCATGAATAAACAAATAAAATCTTAAAAAAAAAAAAAAAAAGGGTTCCTTGATGAAGTGATGCTGGGGCGTGGGGGGTAGGAGGAAGGTTGAAACTCTTTCATGGCAAAGTAGAAACTTCTCCCTAAACCAGGTGATCCGGTATGAGGAGGCCACATCTAGATTACCAGCATTTTTTTTTTTTAATTTTAAAGATTTTATTTGTTTATTCTTGAGAGACACACAGAAAGAGGCAGAGACAAAGGCAGAGGAAGCAGGCTTCCTGCGGGGAGCCCAATGTGGAACTTGATCCCAGGACCCTGGGATCACGCC
This sequence comes from Vulpes lagopus, assembly GCF_018345385.1. Classification (NCBI taxonomy): domain Eukaryota; kingdom Metazoa; phylum Chordata; class Mammalia; order Carnivora; family Canidae; genus Vulpes; species Vulpes lagopus. The sequence continues at coordinate 59,488,145 of NC_054833.1, forward strand.
CTGAGCCAAAGGCAGATGCTCGATCACTGAGCCACCCAGGGCCCCGAACCCAAGCACTGTGAACCATTCTGCTATATTGTTTGCGCTAAGAGTTGTGGTTGAGGATGATTAAAGCAGTAGCAGCCCTCTTTCTTGGTATTTGCCGTGTGCCGAGGACTATGGCGAGTACTTTGTGTCTTTTCATCTCGTTGAATCCTCACGGCAGTGCTGTTGGTATGCTAAGGTGGGTATTAATTATTCCCACCTGATAGGTGGGGAACACTGAGGCTCAGGGAGGTAACTTGCCACGCTCGGGGTTGTGCAGAACCAGTGAGTGGTGAGGTCCCCCTGCCTCATTGAGGCAGCCCTGTGACCCCAAACTAAGCATTTTGTCAAGCCAGGCGGGACCCTCTGAACTGAAGCCCCTCCTTGTCTCCAGAATATCTTGCGCCAGACAGAGGAAGGGTCCAGCCGCCAGGAGAATGCACAGAAAGCCCTGGGTGCTGTCAGCAAGGTGGGCAGGAGGGATGCTTGGGGACCTGGGACTGGGGGGTGGGGAGGGGATGTGACCAGGCGGACAAGTGGTCGGTAGGGGTGCAGCCAGTAAGGGTGACTCGGCTTCCCTGACCCCAGATCATTGAGCGGTGCAGCGCCGAGGTGGGGCGCATGAAGCAGACAGAGGAGCTGATCCGGCTCACGCAGAGGCTGCGCTTTCACAAAGTCAAGGTTGGTCCCTGCCCCGGCCCCCCCTCCTCTCTCCTCCCCTCCCCTCCTGTATCTGCAACAAGCCAGAACCACCGCCTGCTCCTCCACAGGCCCTGCCCCTGGTGTCCTGGTCCAGGCGCCTGGAGTTGCAGGGGGAGCTGACCGAGTTAGGGTGCCGGAGGGGGGGTGTGCTCTTCACCTCACGTCCCCGCTTCACCCCCCTCTGCCTGCTGCTCTTCAGTGACCTGCTGCTCATCACTCAGCCCAAGAGGTGGGTCCCAGGGAGGGAGGGTACCCAGGCTGGGGTCGGGAGGAGGGGTCCAGCGGGTGCCCGTTCTCCATCTCAACTGCCTCTTTCCCGGGCAGCGGGCAGCGGCTACAGGTTCTGGACTATGCCCACCGCTCCCTGGTCCAGGCCCAGCAGGTTCCGGACCCGTCTGGACCCCCTACATTCCGCCTCTCCCTTCTCAGCAACCACCAGGGCCGCCCCACCCACCGGCTCCTACAAGCTTCATCCCTGTGAGTCCTGTCTCCTTTGGGGAAACACCCCCCCCCCCCCCCGCCCCAGACCCTCACTTGGTTTCTCAGAGCCTGCCCCCTCTTCCTCAATCTCCCCAATCTGCAGCCCTGATTATCCCAGCGCTGTCTGTCCCTGGTTCAAACATGACCCTTCCCTGTGTCCCCAACCAGATCAGACATGCAGCGTTGGCTGGGAGCTTTCCCCACTCCGGGCCCCCTTCCCTGCTCCCCAGATACCGTCTATGAGGACTGTGGTGAGTGTCCCCCAGAGGGGAGGTGGTGGGGAGAGGCAAGGCTTCTGGGGAAAATGAGGGAGAAGCCAAGAAGAGTCTCGATCCCACTGCATGTCACTCACCCCCAACCAGACTGTTCCCAGGAACTGTGTTCGGAGCCTTCTGTGCCGGCCAGGACTGAGGGACAAGGTCTGGAGTCCAGGGCTCCCCCCAGGCACCCGCTCAAGAGCCCTGAAGGTGAGAGATTCTTGTAGCTATTCCTTTGGTGATTTTTTTTTTCTTTAAAGATTTTATTTATGAGACACACACAGAGAGAGGCAGAGATACAGGCAGAGGGAGAAGCAGGCTCCCTCTGGGGAGCCCGATGTGGGACTCGATCGCAGGGCCCTGGGATCACCACTTGAGCTGAAGGCAGACGCTCAACCGCCAAGCCACTGTTGTTAGCATCTTAACATGAGTTTCAAAATAATTTCTCAAGTGTGAGCAGTATTTGTTGTCCAGGCATTTTTTGTGGTGTGTGTGTGTGTGTGCCCAGAAATAAAATTCAAACCTGTAGTGGGAGAGATAATCACATAGAAAATACTAATATTGGGGTTCCTGGGTGGGTCAGTGGTTGAGCATCTGCCTTCTGCTCAGGGCATGACCCCAGGGTCCTGGGATCGAGTCCTGAATAGGGCTCCCCACAGGGAGCCTGCTTCTCCCTCTGCCTGTGTCTCTGCCTCTCTTGGTGTGTCTCTTATTAATAAATAAGTAAAATCATGAAAAGAAAAGAAAAAAAGAAAAGAAAAGAAAAGAAAAGAAAAGAAAAGAAAAGAAAAGAAAAGAAAATACTAGTATGGTATGAAGAGATTGATATCTAGATATTGGCCTAGATCAGGAGTGAGCAACCTGTGGCCGAAGGGCTAACTCTGACCTGTGTTTGTAAATAGTTTTATCGGAACACAGCCACACCCGTCTGTTTTCATATGATCTGAGTGCTTTTGTCTTCTATGTGCTTAACTACTATGTTGAGTAAGCCTGAAAGCCTGAAAAATCTACTATCTGGCCATTTATAGAAAAAGTGTACTGACTCCTCATTTAGATAGTATTTGAAGGTAGATCAGCAAAAAGATTTTTTGTAAAGATTTTATTTATTTATTCCTGAGAGACAGAGAGAGAGGCAGAGACACAGGCAGAGGGAGAAGCAGGCTCCCTGGAGAGAACTTGATGTGGGACTTGATCCCAGGACCCTGAGCCAAAGGCAGACATTCAACCACTGAGCTACCCAGGTGCCCCAGCAAAAAGATTTTTGATGGGGTTCAGTATGGTATTTTGTTAGAGGCATTGGAAATCTTGGAATTATCGTTAAATATCAATTGCAGAAACCACCCATGATTGTTAACTGTCCAATACTCTACCAATAGAGATAGCAAAATAAATAAGGCCAGTGTTTTGAAATTCTTCATCATGAGTCCTGATCATGGGTTCTGGTCTCCATAGCGTTATAGCTTGTCTCGCCTTTCCTCCCCAGCCATGACCCATCTGTGACTTCTGCACTCTAAACAAGTTTCCTTTTCATCCCGTTCTCACTGTCACGTTATTGATATCATTGACTAGCAAATGAACATTCAGTACGTGCTTTCTTCACAGAGCCTCTGGGTGACAGCGTACAGCCTGTAGGTTCTAGAATAGCTGAGGTATGAAGATGGGCCTGAAAATGATGAGGCACATGGTGTCTGGGGGAAAAGTGTCTTGGAACAGAGACAGGAGTCAGTGCAAAGGCCCTGCTGGCCGGTGTGTTCGAGGAACAGTAAGGAGGCCATCGTGGTAGAGGGAGTGAAAAAGAGGGGACAGGGCAGGTGAGGTCACAGAGGTACCGGGGACCAGAACATGCAGGCCCTCGTCGGGTCTGTAAGAACTCCGGCTCTCCCTCTGAGTGAGCTGAGTGCCCGCTGCAGGGCTGGACAGAAGGGACCCCCCCATCCTCTGTTGCTGCAGTGACCTCTACTTCTCATGTCACATCTTCTGATGCTCCAGGCTTCTCCAGTGATCCCCACACTCACTGTGACCCTTGGGCATTAGACCCCATCAGACCCCCTTCCTTTCCTTCCTCTCCCTTGCCTTGGCTCCACTTGGGCCTCTTATCTCTCCTTCCCCAGGCTGGCTGAAGGGGTTTCCTGGGGCCTTCCCTGCCCAGTTGGTGTGTGAAGTCACAGGAGAACACGAAAGGAGGAAGCACCTGCGCCAGCACCAGAGGCTCCTTGAGGCTGTTGGACCCTCTTCAGGCTCTTCCAGTGCCCCCCCACCCTAATGCAGGCTGGGTGGCAGCGGCGGTGGCGGTCACAGGTTGGGACAGCCGGCACCTGGTGCGCGCGGAGAGGACCAAGCTTGTCCATCTTACCGGATTAGCTGTCAGTGGAAAAGCTACCTCTCTTGGCCACCAAAAGGGACTGAGCTTCAGGAGGAGGAGCCCATGAAAACAAGGCTGCTGGACCCACCGGTGATGGAGACTGAGGATGGCTCGAGTGGGTGGCCCACGGAGACAGAGCAGCCAATGGTGCTGAGCTGGCCGAGCCACTGGCCCAGGAGTATCTCTGCTCCGCTCACAGCCGTGAAGACCAAGCTGGGTCAATAGAGTTTTACAAACGGAGACAAAGTCTGAGGATAAACTAGCCAACAGCAACGAGCAGGGTGGTGCTCTGGGCCCAAGAGGCGGGTGGTGACCCTGCTTGGTTCTGTAGCAATGACTGTCCTGCCCTTCGGGTATGGGGAGCGCTGGGTTCCATTCCTGGGGTGACCCCTCTGCCCTCTCAAGCCACTTCCTTTCTCCTAGAAGGATCCAGAGCGTGTGTCTGAGAGTCAGTGTGTGTGCGCGTGTGCACAGGTCTCTATGTATCAGGGCAGGTGGTCCTGCTGGACGTGATGTGTGTGTGTGGTCTCGCCCCCTCCCAGATGACTGAGTGCTCCATTTCTTTCTTCACCCCCTGCTTTTCTTATTATTTTCTCCAAGGAGACAGGAGATCTGAGCTCAAGAGGGATGTGCTGGGTGTGGCTAGAGTCGGGGATGAGCAGCCTGAGTTCTGGGCCAGGGACCCACAGCAGCTGGAGGGCGAAGCTGCGGACCGGCCACGCAGCCCAGTGGAGGAGCCTGAGGACATGAAGACGGCCAGTAGCTGCGGCCTGAAGCCCCCTGAAGCTTCCTCGCCCCAGACTCGGCCTCCCACCTGCCTGAACTGGCACCAGTTATCCAGCCTCTGAGCTTTGGACTGGCTTTGGGCCCCAGGTTTGGGTGAAGAAACAGGAGCTATGGCTCGCGGGCTGGCCAGTGAAGGCTCTCCTGCCTCCATCCTGGACGTCTCACCAGCAACACTGGGCCAAACAGTGGAGGGAGCACAGAGAGCCAGTGTGGTGCCCCCTGCCCCCCCAGCATCTCCTTCCAGGGGAGAAACTGTCCTGATGCCAGAAGGAGGGGAGGGATTGAGCCAGCGCGGAGCCGACAGCTGCTGGCGAGGGAGGACCTTGGCCTTGCACCAGGCCTTCCCTGAGCTGGGCCGTCCCGCTGTCCCTTCAGCTCATATATGGCAGCCAGCCCAGGACAGCAACTGCACGCCAGCCATAGGAGATGCAAAGACTCTGGGAAGGCGGGGAGGGAGAAAGTGACTGGCATTTGGCCATCCGGGACTTTGCACAGTGCCTGGCATACCAGAAACCCTCAATAAATGTTGGCGGTCCTGCAGTGAGCAGAATGTGTGCTTAAAGGAAGGGTGGTTTCCAAATGTGGCTTTGGAAGCGGATGGGGCTGCTCGGAAAGAGATTCTCTGAGACCGAGGGTCAGTTTGCTGGGGCCTGGGGCTGGGGGACCGGGAGAACCTCTGTGTGATGCAATCCAATCCTACACCTGTTTCTGGAGTGCCTTCTCTGTACCAGGCGCTGTTCTAGGACATGGGGATACAGAGATGAAAAGGACCAGGGTCCTGCCCTCAAGGAGCCCGCATTTCAGGAAGGACAAGAAGGAAGCAGCCCTGGGAAGATCTGGGCAAAGAGCCTTCGAGAGGTGGCAAGAGGGAGACTGAAGTCCAGGAAGAGGCGACAGTGGTCATAGAAGGGAGCTGGTGCACACGCTCCTTCACGTTTCCCGGCATGAAGCACCGCCGGAGCTGGGAAAGGGTGGAGGTGGGCAGTGAGGACCACGGTGCAGGATGGAGAGTGTGGATGGGACAAGAAATGAGGCTGGATTGTGGGGAGGTGACAGAGGTGGCACCTGAGGCAATGAGGTGCAGGTGGGGACAGTGAGAAAGCTGGGCTCCTGGCGGGGGGAGAGTCTCTCTGCCAGTCAATAAGCCCTTCCTCTACCCACAGCCGGGCTCCTATGTGAGACTTCTGGGGAATCTATCCTGAAGATAGGAAAGGGCGCTGATGGGTCCTTGCACTGACCCTTTGACGGCATCTGGTCAACATCGTGGTGGCAGAGGGTCATGGCCACAAGGAACAGGTGGATGAGAGGAGCTGTGCCCCCTTCTCTGCAGAGCCGGCTGGCTAGCTCTCCCCTCCTCTCCTAGCCCCACCGAGCCCTCCCGTCCACTCCCTGCGATCTTGTCCAGTGCTCCTCAGCCTGGCATCTCTGTCCCCCTCCCTCCCTCCTTCCTCGCAGGGCTCGCCTTCTCTCTTCAGCAACAGGGGTACTGATGGCGATGGCTCCTGCTCTCAGGCTTGGCCAGCTCGCCAGGCAGGCATGCCACCCGGTGCCGGAGGACACGTCCTCCCACCGCTCCTCACCTGCCTGGCTCCCCAGTACGCCCAGACCAAACTGCGGACTCCCCACCCAGCGGCCCCAGAGCGCCCAGGCCAGGCCTAGGAGGCGCGTGGCTAGCCCCTCCTCCGGGCTCCATGACAGGCACTCCCCGCCCCGCCCCTCTGCGCAGACCTGCACCTGCAGTGCAGCGCTGGGAGGGCTCCCCTCCCCGGGTCCCTGGCACCGGTTCCCAGTTCCCAGGGCTCTCCTCCTGCTCAAGGTAGGGAGGGCCGCAGGGTGGCCTGCCCCTGACGGGGATCCCTCAGGGGTTGAGGCTCCGGCTGCGGGTGCATCCTCAGGGCACCTTCTCCCTGGGCATCCCGGGGGTTCCCCTGCCCCACCCCGCTCGTGCCCCTGCCCCCCCCCCGCCGCCCCCGCCGTCTCCATCTCCCACTGTGTTCTGGGCCCCAGCAGAAGCTTCACACGTCAGCTTCGCCTTCATCACCATCGAGGTCTGGGGCATGGTTCTTGGCTTCACTCTTCTGTCTGTGAAGCACTAACCTAAATCTCGATGGGAATTATGCCACCCACCCTCCAGAGAACACAGATGTCACTTTTTTTTTTTGCTATTTGTAAAATATAATCTCCTCTCTTTTTAAAAGATATATATATAGGGGATCCCTGGGTGGCTCAGTGGTTTAGCGCCTGCCTTTGGCCCAGGGCGTGATCCTGGAGTCCTGGAATTGAGTCCTGCATCGGGCTCCTGGCATGGAGCCTGTTTCTCCCTCCTCCCGTGTCTCTGCTTCTCTCTCTCTCTGTCTATCATAAATAAATAAATAAATAAATAAATAAATAAATAAATAAATAAATCTTTAAAAAAATAAAAGATATATATATTTCATTTTTATTTGTTTTTATTTAAATTCCATTATGGTTAACCTACATGTTCAATTAGTTTTAGGGGTACAATATAGTCATTCAATAATTCTATGCATTACTAGGGTATATATATATATATTTAAAATATTTTATTTATCTATTCACGAGAGACACAGAGAGGCAGAGACACAGGCAGAGGAAGAAGCAGGCTCCCTGTGGGGAGCCGGATGTGGGACTCGATCCCGGGACCCTGAGATCACGACCTAAGCCCAAGGCAGACACTTGACTACTGAGCCACCTAGGTGCCCCAGGGCATATTTTTAAGGTACAATTTACATACAGAGACATTCGCCCTTTCTAGTGTAAAGTCCTGAGATTTTTGACAAACGTATATAGATAGTCATGTAACCACCATCATGATGGAGAACCAAAAGCCTTCCATCACCCCCTAAAGCCCTCTTGTGCTCCCATGTGGTGAACCTCTTCCTCAATTCCAGCTTCTGGCAACCCCGATCTGTTTTCTGTCCTCTGTAGCTTTGCCTTTTCTATGATATCATATAAATGGAATCATACAGTAGGTAGCCTTTCAAGTCTGGCTATTTCGCTAAATGTATTTGAGATGCATCCATGTACTTCATTACTCTTTATCGCTGAGTGATATTTCGCTGTCCGGGTATATCAGAGTTTGTCTGTTCCCTAATGGAGGGGCATCTGGGTTGTTTTTAGTTTTAAGTGATTACAAATAAAGCCATTATGAATATTCTTTTTAAAAACATTTTAAAAATATTTTATTTATTTGAGAGAGAGAGAGCACAAGCAGGGGGAGCAGCAGAGAGAGAGGGAGAAGCAGACTCCTTGCTGAGCAGGGAGCCTGACTAGGGGCTCAATCCCAGGAACCCAGGGTCATGACCTGGAACTGAAGGCAGATGCTTAACTCACCAAGCCACCCAGGTGCCCCCATTACAACTATTCTTTTTTGTTGTTGTTGTTTTTAAAAGATTTTTATTTATTTATTCAGAGAGACACACACACACACACACACACACACAGAGAGAGAGAGAGAGAGAGAGAGAGAGACAGGCAGAGGGAGAAGCAGGCTCCATGCAGGGGAGCCCAACGTGGGACTCAATCCCAGGTCTCTAGGATCACGCCGTGGGTCGAAGGCGGCGCTAAGCCGCTGAGGTCACGGGGACTGCCCTACAACTATTCTTATACAGGTTTTTGTACAAACACAACTATCATTTCACTTGGGTACACACCTAGGAGTGGCACTGCTGAGTCACATGGTAAGTGTATGTTTAAGTTTTACTAAAAACTGGGGGGGGGGCACCTGGCTGGCTTAGTCAGGAAAGCGTGCAACTTTTGGTCTTGGGACATCTTCTGATGCTCCAGGCTTCTCCAGTGATCCCCACACTCACTGTGACCCTTGGGCATTAGACCCCATCAGACCCCCTTCCTTTCCTTCCTCTCCCTTGCCTTGGCTCCACTTGGGCCTCTTATCTCTCCTTCCCCAGGCTGGCTGAAGGGGTTTCCTGGGGCCTTCCCTGCCCAGTTGGTGTGTGAAGTCACAGGAGAACACGAAAGGAGGAAGCACCTGCGCCAGCACCAGAGGCTCCTTGAGGCTGTTGGACCCCTCTTCAGGCTCTTCCAGTGCCCCCCCACCCTAATGCAGGCTGGGTGGCAGCGGCGGGTGGCGGTCACAGGTTGGGACAGCCGGCACCTGGTGCGCGCGGAGAGGACCAAGCTTGTCCATCTTACCGGATTAGCTGTCAGTGGAAAAGCTACCTCTCTTGGCCACCAAAAGGGACTGAGCTTCAGGAGGAGGAGCCCATGAAAACAAGGCTGCTGGGCCCACCGGTGATGGAGACTGAGGATGGCTCGAGTGGGTGGCCCACGGAGACAGAGCAGCCAATGGTGCTGAGCTGGCCGAGCCACTGGCCCAGGAGTATCTCTGCTCCGCTCACAGCCGTGAAGACCAAGCTGGGTCAATAGAGTTTTACAAACGGAGACAAAGTCTGAGGATAAACTAGCCAACAGCAACGAGCAGGGTGGTGCTCTGGGCCCAAGAGGCGGGTGGTGACCCTGCTTGGTTCTGTAGCAATGACTGTCCTGCCCTTCGGGTATGGGGAGCGCTGGGTTCCATTCCTGGGGTGACCCCTCTGCCCTCTCAAGCCACTTCCTTTCTCCTAGAAGGATCCAGAGCGTGTGTCTGAGAGTCAGTGTGTGTGCGCGTGTGCACAGGTCTCTATGTATCAGGGCAGGTGGTCCTGCTGGACGTGATGTGTGTGTGTGGTCTCGCCCCCTCCCAGATGACTGAGTGCTCCATTTCTTTCTTCACCCCCTGCTTTTCTTATTATTTTCTCCAAGGAGACAGGAGATCTGAGCTCAAGAGGGATGTGCTGGGTGTGGCTAGAGTCGGGGATGAGCAGCCTGAGTTCTGGGCCAGGGACCCACAGCAGCTGGAGGGCGAAGCTGCGGACCGGCCACGCAGCCCAGTGGAGGAGCCTGAGGACATGAAGACGGCCAGTAGCTGCGGCCTGAAGCCCCCTGAAGCTTCCTCGCCCCAGACTCGGCCTCCCACCTGCCTGAACTGGCACCAGTTATCCAGCCTCTGAGCTTTGGACTGGCTTTGGGCCCCAGGTTTGGGTGAAGAAACAGGAGCTATGGCTCGCGGGCTGGCCAGTGAAGGCTCTCCTGCCTCCATCCTGGACGTCTCACCAGCAACACTGGGCCAAACAGTGGAGGGAGCACAGAGAGCCAGTGTGGTGCCCCCTGCCCCCCCAGCATCTCCTTCCAGGGGAGAAACTGTCCTGATGCCAGAAGGAGGGGAGGGATTGAGCCAGCGCGGAGCCGACAGCTGCTGGCGAGGGAGGACCTTGGCCTTGCACCAGGCCTTCCCTGAGCTGGGCCGTCCCGCTGTCCCTTCAGCTCATATATGGCAGCCAGCCCAGGACAGCAACTGCACGCCAGCCATAGGAGATGCAAAGACTCTGGGAAGGCGGGGAGGGAGAAAGTGACTGGCATTTGGCCATCCGGGACTTTGCACAGTGCCTGGCATACCAGAAACCCTCAATAAATGTTGGCGGTCCTGCAGTGAGCAGAATGTGTGCTTAAAGGAAGGGTGGTTTCCAAATGTGGCTTTGGAAGCGGATGGGGCTGCTCGGAAAGAGATTCTCTGAGACCGAGGGTCAGTTTGCTGGGGCCTGGGGCTGGGGGACCGGGAGAACCTCTGTGTGATGCAATCCAATCCTACACCTGTTTCTGGAGTGCCTTCTCTGTACCAGGCGCTGTTCTAGGACATGGGGATACAGAGATGAAAAGGACCAGGGTCCTGCCCTCAAGGAGCCCGCATTTCAGGAAGGACAAGAAGGAAGCAGCCCTGGGAAGATCTGGGCAAAGAGCCTTCGAGAGGTGGCAAGAGGGAGACTGAAGTCCAGGAAGAGGCGACAGTGGTCATAGAAGGGAGCTGGTGCACACGCTCCTTCACGTTTCCCGGCATGAAGCACCGCCGGAGCTGGGAAAGGGTGGAGGTGGGCAGTGAGGACCACGGTGCAGGATGGAGAGTGTGGATGGGACAAGAAATGAGGCTGGATTGTGGGGAGGTGACAGAGGTGGCACCTGAGGCAATGAGGTGCAGGTGGGGACAGTGAGAAAGCTGGGCTCCTGGCGGGGGGAGAGTCTCTCTGCCAGTCAATAAGCCCTTCCTCTACCCACAGCCGGGCTCCTATGTGAGACTTCTGGGGAATCTATCCTGAAGATAGGAAAGGGCGCTGATGGGTCCTTGCACTGACCCTTTGACGGCATCTGGTCAACATCGTGGTGGCAGAGGGTCATGGCCACAAGGAACAGGTGGATGAGAGGAGCTGTGCCCCCTTCTCTGCAGAGCCGGCTGGCTAGCTCTCCCCTCCTCTCCTAGCCCCACCGAGCCCTCCCGTCCACTCCCTGCGATCTTGTCCAGTGCTCCTCAGCCTGGCATCTCTGTCCCCCTCCCTCCCTCCTTCCTCGCAGGGCTCGCCTTCTCTCTTCAGCAACAGGGGTACTGATGGCGATGGCTCCTGCTCTCAGGCTTGGCCAGCTCGCCAGGCAGGCATGCCACCCGGTGCCGGAGGACACGTCCTCCCACCGCTCCTCACCTGCCTGGCTCCCCAGTACGCCCAGACCAAACTGCGGACTCCCCACCCAGCGGCCCCAGAGCGCCCAGGCCAGGCCTAGGAGGCGCGTGGCTAGCCCCTCCTCCGGGCTCCATGACAGGCACTCCCCGCCCCGCCCCTCTGCGCAGACCTGCACCTGCAGTGCAGCGCTGGGAGGGCTCCCCTCCCCGGGTCCCTGGCACCGGTTCCCAGTTCCCAGGGCTCTCCTCCTGCTCAAGGTAGGGAGGGCCGCAGGGTGGCCTGCCCCTGACGGGGATCCCTCAGGGGTTGAGGCTCCGGCTGCGGGTGCATCCTCAGGGCACCTTCTCCCTGGGCATCCCGGGGGTTCCCCTGCCCCACCCCGCTCGTGCCCCTGCCCCCCCCCCCCGCCGCCCCCGCCGTCTCCATCTCCCACTGTGTTCTGGGCCCCAGCAGAAGCTTCACACGTCAGCTTCGCCTTCATCACCATCGAGGTCTGGGGCATGGTTCTTGGCTTCACTCTTCTGTCTGTGAAGCACTAACCTAAATCTCGATGGGAATTATGCCACCCACCCTCCAGAGAACACAGATGTCACTTTTTTTTTTTGCTATTTGTAAAATATAATCTCCTCTCTTTTTAAAAGATATATATATAGGGGATCCCTGGGTGGCTCAGTGGTTTAGCGCCTGCCTTTGGCCCAGGGCGTGATCCTGGAGTCCTGGAATTGAGTCCTGCATCGGGCTCCTGGCATGGAGCCTGTTTCTCCCTCCTCCCGTGTCTCTGCTTCTCTCTCTCTCTGTCTATCATAAATAAATAAATAAATAAATAAATAAATAAATAAATAAATAAATCTTTAAAAAAATAAAAGATATATATATTTCATTTTTATTTGTTTTTATTTAAATTCCATTATGGTTAACCTACATGTTCAATTAGTTTTAGGGGTACAATATAGTCATTCAATAATTCTATGCATTACTAGGGTATATATATATATATTTAAAATATTTTATTTATCTATTCACGAGAGACACAGAGAGGCAGAGACACAGGCAGAGGAAGAAGCAGGCTCCCTGTGGGGAGCCGGATGTGGGACTCGATCCCGGGACCCTGAGATCACGACCTAAGCCCAAGGCAGACACTTGACTACTGAGCCACCTAGGTGCCCCAGGGCATATTTTTAAGGTACAATTTACATACAGAGACATTCGCCCTTTCTAGTGTAAAGTCCTGAGATTTTTGACAAACGTATATAGATAGTCATGTAACCACCATCATGATGGAGAACCAAAAGCCTTCCATCACCCCCTAAAGCCCTCTTGTGCTCCCATGTGGTGAACCTCTTCCTCAATTCCAGCTTCTGGCAACCCCGATCTGTTTTCTGTCCTCTGTAGCTTTGCCTTTTCTATGATATCATATAAATGGAATCATACAGTAGGTAGCCTTTCAAGTCTGGCTATTTCGCTAAATGTATTTGAGATGCATCCATGTACTTCATTACTCTTTATCGCTGAGTGATATTTCGCTGTCCGGGTATATCAGAGTTTGTCTGTTCCCTAATGGAGGGGCATCTGGGTTGTTTTTAGTTTTAAGTGATTACAAATAAAGCCATTATGAATATTCTTTTTAAAAACATTTTAAAAATATTTTATTTATTTGAGAGAGAGAGAGCACAAGCAGGGGGAGCAGCAGAGAGAGAGGGAGAAGCAGACTCCTTGCTGAGCAGGGAGCCTGACTAGGGGCTCAATCCCAGGAACCCAGGGTCATGACCTGGAACTGAAGGCAGATGCTTAACTCACCAAGCCACCCAGGTGCCCCCATTACAACTATTCTTTTTTGTTGTTGTTGTTTTTAAAAGATTTTTATTTATTTATTCAGAGAGACACACACACACACACACACACACACAGAGAGAGAGAGAGAGAGAGAGAGAGAGACAGGCAGAGGGAGAAGCAGGCTCCATGCAGGGAGCCCAACGTGGGACTCAATCCCAGGTCTCTAGGATCACGCCGTGGGTCGAAGGCGGCGCTAAGCCGCTGAGTCACGGGGACTGCCCTACAACTATTCTTATACAGGTTTTTGTACAAACACAACTATCATTTCACTTGGGTACACACCTAGGAGTGGCACTGCTGAGTCACATGGTAAGTGTATGTTTAAGTTTACTAAAAACTGGGGGGGGGCACCTGGCTGGCTTAGTCAGGAAAGCGTGCAACTTTTGGTCTTGGGATTGTGAGTTCAAGCCCCACACTGGGTACAGAGATTGCTTAAAAATTTTAAAAAGTCTTAAAAAAAGAAAAACAACACCAAGGAGCATCTGGGGGGCTCAGTCAGTTAAGTGTCTGCCTTGGGCTCAGGTCATGATCTCAGGTCCTGGGATTGAGCCCTGCATTGGGATCCTTGCTCAGCAGATTTTCTAACAACTAATGATTCTGAGTATCTTTTCAAACGTTTATTGGCCATTTGTGTATCTTCTTTGGTGTTCGAAACTCTCGGCTTTTGAAAAAAAACAGGTGGTTTATTTTCTCATTTTTGCATTTTGAGAGTTCTTTATATATTCTAGCTATATGTCCTTTATCAGATATGTGATTTGAAAATATTTTCTCCCATTCAGTGGATTGTCTTTTTCATTCTGGTAACTGTGTTTTTTCAGAGGGCAGAAATTCTTAATTTCGCAGTCACTTCTTGCTTTGTTGTAAGCAGCGATGTTTTTCTTTCTATTTCTGTTCAGCTGGTTTATATAAGACAATGGAGTTTCTCACAGAGGCAGAACCAAGCAAGTGGGACACACTGACAAGCAGGTGTGCCCATTGTTTTCACATGTGTCCAAAGTCTGGAGGTCAAGGGACATCTTGGGGAAGGTGGCCTGGCAACCCAGATTTTCTCAGTGTGTGATCATCAGACCAGCAGCATGGACACCACCTAGAAGCTTGTTAGAAGTGTGGCACCTGCGTTGTAACGGGATGTCTGGGTCCTTAACACACACTAGAATTTGAGGAAAAACCAACAATGGCTTTCACAGACATAAAAGGGAAGCCACCTTGCAGCTCATGGACACTGGCTGTTGACATATTCTAGCAACACCAGGGGCCCAGGAGCTCACCGCAAAGGAGATTTGCACTGGTGTGTGCAGCAGGGAGAGCCAGCTTGGGGTAGGACTGTTTCTGGGGGTTGTAGAGACAGCAGAGCAAATCCCTGTGGACCGATGAGGAGCGACAAATAAGCCTGTGTGAGTCTGAGTCCACAGTCTCCAGGTCAGCCCTGCCCGTGGTCACCAAGAGGCTATTGTCCCATCCGGGATGTCCAAGCACGCATGCTGTCAGGTCGGATGGTGGGCACTTTCCTTTTCAGAAATCTCCAGGCCTGGCACTCCATTCCGCTTCCACTCTGTACCTGTGCCAGCAAGTTATCATTACATATATCTATCTATCTATCTATCTATCTATCTATCTATCTATCATCTATAATCTATCATCTCTACACCTAGGGCATCTGGGTGGCTTAGTCAGTTAAACATCTGCCTGCGGCTCAGATTATGATATTGAGGTACTGGGATGGGGCCCTGCATCGGCTCCCTGCTCAGCAAGGAGCCTGCTTCTCCCTCTGCCTCTACCCCTCTCTCTGTCTCTCATGAATAAATAAATAAAAATCTTAAAAAAAAAGTAACCTCTACAGGTTCAAGCCCCAACGTGGGGCTTGAACTCACAACCTCAATTTCAAGAGTCACAAGCTCCACCTTCTGAGTCCCAAATTATCATTATATTTTGACCGCTTGGCTTCCTTTCTTTTGTAGAACTGTCCCTCTCCAAGTCCATGTGGCTCTGGTGGGCTGTCGGCCAGGGTGTCCACCTTCCCACCTCAGAGGTGGACACGTAACCCCGTTGAGGCCAGGCAGACTGTGGGATTTGGAATCCCGACCAGGAATAGACAAGGATGGAGGGGGCTAGGGGTGTACTGTGGGCAGAGGGCCAGCTCCTGTAATGATTCACCCGTGCGCCCCACTCCTGCTTAGTTCTAGCCTGGACCCTCGACTTCCTGTCCGAGTCTGTGTTCTCTCACTTTTGCCCCAAGACATTCTTTTTGCCTGACTTAGTCTGGGTTCCTGCTTGTGACCAGACAACTCCCACTGATACACAATCACGTCGCTGTGTGTACAGGCCTGCTGTCGGCCTGTGAGGCCCCTCTGTGCCTCCACCCTTGTGGTTGACACGCAGCCCCTCTGAATAGATGTTGGAGTGGTTGTCTTGGGGGAGTTGCATCTTTACGAGATACCCAACAAAGTGCCTCTTCCTCCAGGTCAGGGGGCCCCCTTGGAGGGATGTCAGTTATTGAGCAGACTGGACCTCAGTTCTCCCTCCCCACCGCCATCCAAGCTCTGTGTGTGTGCTTGTGCAGTGCACATCCTGCACAGCTTTCTGTGGAGACCCTGTTATCAGGTCCCCCACCCTTCCCTTCCGCTCTCTTCTCGTCCTTCCACCTGCCAGTTTACCTCTTTTAAGCATTTACTTGGATGGCATCAAGGCTGATAACAGCCATGTTTACTTTTGTGGCCATAGTTAAGTCTTCCGTGCTTTGTCTATCTGTTGATTCTAAAAGTCGAAACTCAATTAACAGTGTTTACCTTAGATATTGTGACCACATAAATAGCTTTCATTGCAGACCTAATAATCGCTAAGATTGCATTTCCTTTCTTAGACTACTTTTCATTACCTTTTGGAAAACAATACCTGATACATTCACAGGATCGCATGAATTATATGTTAGTTATAAGTGATTATTATATAATGAATACTTGTGCATCAATCACCTGACTCAGGAACTGATAACCTATTATCAATAACATGTAGGTACCAGTGCCATTCTCCCTTCCTCCCTGTCACATTCCCTTGCCTCTTCTGGGAAATAACCACTGTTCTATATTTTGCATTTATTAGTCCACTGATTTTTGCTTTTTATTCATATTTTGAAAAGTTTATTATTTGGGGATACCTGGGTGGCTCAGTGGTACGATTGCTAGTAATGTAGACTCAAAATTATAAGATTCAAAACTTCAATCCAGCTTCATTTAAAATAAAAAGAAAGGGATGCCTGAGTGGCTCAGGGGTTGAGCATCTGTCTTTGGCTCAGGTCATGATCCTGGGGTCCTGGGATCAAGTCCTACATTGGGCTCCCCGCAGGGAGCCTGCTTCTCTCTCTGCCTCTCTCTCTCTGTGTCTCTCATGAATAAATAAATAAAATAGAAAAAAATATTTAGAGAGGGGTGGGGAGGAGCAGAGGGAAAGGGAGAGAGAGAGAATCTTAAGCATGTTCCACCCCCAGCACCAAGCCCCAGGCATGGCTTGATCTCACCACCCTGAGATCACCACCTGAGCTGAAATTAAGAGTCGGGTGCTTAACCGACTGAGCCACCCAGATGCCACTGATATTCATTTTTATTGTTTTAAAAATATTTATTTATTTATTTATTTATTTATTTATTTATTTATTTATTTCTAAGTGATCTCTATGTCCAATGCTCGAACTCACGACCTCAAAATCAAGAGTTGCATGCTGCTCCCACTGAGCCAGCTGGGTGTCCCTCTGCTGATTTTTTTAAAACCTCACGTGCAATCATAGCAGTATGTGTGCCTAAACAATGTTTTGCTTAGTTGTGTTTGTTGACCAGCTCTATACAAACTATATCATATTTACAGTGTAGTCTTTTAGGAGTTAATGTCTTTCAGGAAACATTGTATTTCCAAGGTTCTCCCATGCTGTTAGAACTGCTTGTTAGGGGCGCCTGGGGGCTCAGCCTCTTAAGCGCTGCCTTCAGGTCTGGTCCTGATCCCGGGGAGCCTGCCTCTCCCTCTCCCTCGCCCCCACCCTGTGCTCTCTCTCTTTCTAATAAATAAATAAAATCTTTTAAAAAATCATAAGGTAATAATAACCACTATCACTTTCTGGGAATTTAATATGAAGACATGAGTGTCTTTTATTATCTCATGTGATATTCATCTTTTAAAAGATTTATTTATTTGACAGACAGAGTGAGTACAAGAGGGTGGGGTGGGGAGACAGAGTGAGAAGCAGGCCCCTGCTGAGCAGGGAGCCTGATGCAGGGCTCGATCCCAGGACCCCAGAGTGATGACCTGAGCTGAAGGTGGACGTTCAACCACTGAGCACCCAGGCGCCCCTTGATTTATTTATTTATTTATTCATGATAGACCTAGAGAGAGAGAGAGAGAGAGAGAGGCAGAGACACAGGAGGAGGGAGAAGCAGGGTCCATGCCAGGAGCCCGACGCGGGAGGACTCCATCCCGGGACTCCAGGATTGCGCCCTGGGCCAAAGGCCAGAGCTAAACCGCTGAGCCACCCAGGGATCCCTCATGCCTCTTCATTTAATATTCAAACCAAGTTTCACTGTCCCTGTGTTACAGATCAGTAAACTGACAGATGCAGAAGCTATAGGCTATAGGCAGGTTCACAGGCCCATGGTCTTCTCTGTGTCAACTGGAGCCCCAAACCTGTGTTCTTCACCCCATGTATCACTGCCTCCACAGAGTAAACCAACTCGGTGGGATTCAAACTCACATCCCAAATCTGAAAGGCTTTTTCCCTGGGGAGAGCTTCTGGGGTCTGAGGTCTAGAAGCCACTACCATCAGGCTGCCCCCAGGGGTCTCTGAATCATTTACCTGTAACTTAAAAGGGAGGTTAGAAAAAAATTTCAGATTGTGGGGTCCCTGGCTGGCTCTTAGGACTGGGGCTGCCACGGTGGGCCCCTCCCCCACTTGACACTCCCCCCTTCCCGCCTCCCCCTCCCCTGGGGTCGGGAATATTCCATGGCAGTTACAGCCCCTGTCCTACTGAGTGGGTCTTTCCCAGATGCCAGGCCCTGCGATGCAAAGTGCTCTGCTAGAGAAAAATATTTAAAAGATGAGGGACCACTGTGCCCGGCGGGGGAGGGGGGAGATGGGGTGGAGGAGACAAGGGGAGATGGTGGGTGTTCAGGATGCGGGCTGCGGACTTTAGGGGCGAGCTCCCTGGGATGGGGGGCGAAGAAAGGATGAGCAACAGAGACCTGGAAAAGAAGCGGGGGGCTGGGAAGCAGGACAAGGAGGAGTGGAGTCTAGAGCAGGAGGTGAAGGTGCAGAACCGGCTGTCGGGCCCGGACCACAACGGGCAGGCGTGCGGGGAGCACTGCTCCGAGCCACGGAGGATCTCTGTGCTGCCCATGTGGTGGAGGATCACGCACAGCTCCCGCTGGATAGCGCAGGTGGGTGCCTCGGAGCTCAGCCTCCTGGCCTTCGCCCTGCTGCTGGTCATGGTCTTCTCCAAGAGGTGGCTGCACCCCTCCCGGAGCCGCTTCTACCAGCGCTGGCCGCGCAACGTCAGCACCGGCATCTACACGTCAGCCCACGTCATGTCCATGGGGCTCCTGCAGATCTGCAGGCTGAAGAGCTGTTTCCCCTCGGAGAACGGGAAAGGTGGGCCCCTCTGCGCCCCCCACCCCACCCCAGGGCCCGGCTGTCAGGGGGAATTTCCATCCTCTAGGCTTGCAGGGCGCCAGAGCTTGGGGAGGAGTCCGCAGGCTGCTCTACCCTCCCTGGCCCTGGCCCTGGTGCCAGCCTGCTTTCCCCCTCTGCCGCAGTTTCTGCTGCTCTGGGCCAGCTCTGGGTTTCCTTGTCTTTCCTTCCCAGCATCCTGTGGCCTTTCACTGCCGGTTCTAGTCCCGGCTCCCAGGCTGCTTTCTCAGCTCTTGCGCCAAAGCAGAGCTTTGGATCTCTGTTCCAGGTCTTCATGCTCTTAACATTAAAAAAAGAAGAAGAAGAAAGAAGAAAGAAAAAAAGACTCTTGTTTGGAGACAAACATCTATCATATTATTATTATTTTTTAAGATTTTATTTATTTATTCATGAGAGACATACACACACACACAGGCAGAGACACAGGCAGAGGGAGAAGCAGGGTCCCTGCCGGGAGCGCGATGTGGGACTCGATTCCAGGACCCCAGGGTCATGCCCTGAGCTGAAGGCAGGTGCTCAATCACTGAGCCACCCAGGTGTCCCTATCATATTTTTAAAAAAATATTTATTTATTTATTAGAGAGAGAGAGAGAGAGAGAATCTCAAACAGGCTCCATGCTGAGAGCAGAGCCTGACTTGGGGCTTAATCTCACCACCCTGAGATCATGACCTGATCCCAAACCAAGAGTCGGATGCTTACCCAACTGTGCCTCCCAGATGCACCCCCATATCCTTTTTATTTATTTTTTATATTTTATTTATTCATGAGAGACACAAGGAGAGAGAGGCAGAGACGCAGGCAGAGGGAGAAGCAGGCTCCATGCAGGGAGCCGGATGCGGGACTCAATCCCGGGACGCCAGGATCATGCCCTGGGCTGAAGGCAGATGCTCAACTGCTGAGCCACCCAGGCATCCCCCCCATATCCTTTTCAAATGAACACACAATGATCCAACGTATGGGTACAGTATATTTAACAAGTCTCTCCTTGGACATATAAGTATCTGTGTAAAGAAGATCCCTGAGGGATCCCTGGGTGGCGCAGCGGTTTAGCGCCTGCCTTTGGCCCAGGGCGCGATCCTGGAGACTCGGGATCGAATCCCACGTCGGCCTCCCAGTGCATGGAGCCTGCTTCTCCCTCTGCCTGTGTCTCTGCCTCTCTCTCTCTCTCTCTCTGTGACTATCATAAATAAATAAAAAAAAAAAAAAAAGAAGAAGATCCCTGAACACAGATTTTAGTGCCACTTTTGGATTATTTCCTTACCATAAAATCCAAGAAGCATTGTTGAGTCAAGTGGCCTTAACCATTTACATTATTTCTGATATTTTGTGCCAGATGACTCATCAGAACACTGCCTGTGGTAGTGTGTGAGAGCGCCTCTTCTCTCTAAATCTTTTCCTATACCAGGTATCGTCAATTTTGTCTCCATCTTTGCTTATTTGATAGATTACCAAGTCACATTTACTTTGCGATTCTTTGTATGGAGCTTAATGGGTATATCGGACTTTTGTATTTCTTCTTTTGAGAATTATAGTTCAAGTCCTCTGTCCGTTTTCCATTTTTGTATGGTTGGGATTATCAAACAATCTCCATATCAAGAATCCTGGCCTAAATAATGAGTGAAAGTGATATTCCATTGTTATCTCACATGCACATTTCTGGGATGCCCAGGTGGCTCAGTCGGTTAAGCGTCTGACTCTTGATTTCAGCTCAGCTCCTGATCTCAGGGTCTCGAGATTGAGCCCCATGTCAATGAGCTCTGCGCTCAGTGAGGAGTCTGCTAGAATCTCTCTCTCCCTCCGCCCCTCCCTCTGCAAGCTCTCTCAAAGAAATAGATAAATCTTTAAGAAAAATGTGCATTTCTTCAGTTAACTTTTTCTCATGTTCACCAGATGACTTTTTTTCCTCTGTGAATCCTAAGTTCGTTCTATTTTCTTGTTTTCTACAGATAGTTTTAAGCTGTGGACGAATCACCCAGTCTTTGGGGTGGCCATTATAACCTTCTGCCTGGCTCTGGGGCTGGGCTTTGTCTTCACCATCTGGCTGCACCTGCCGTACCTACCTGGTCTTCAGAGACTGCCTTTCTTTAGCTGGATTGGGACAATCATGAGCTTCTTTGAAGGTATCCCCTGGCTCTGGAAATGGTCCTTAGTTTCTCCCAAACCACATCTTCCTGGGCACTTCTCCCTCTTCCTTTCTTTAGGGGTGCAGAAGGGGTTTGAGGGGTGATGGCTGAACAGAACTGGTAGTCATGGAGAACTGAGTTCCATCATTTCCCAGTCCTTGGAGAGGTGGGGTTGGAGGGGTTGATGGTGGTTTGTGGCTGCGGCCCAACAAGTGAGGGAGAA
This sequence comes from Vulpes lagopus, assembly GCF_018345385.1. Taxonomy (NCBI): domain Eukaryota; kingdom Metazoa; phylum Chordata; class Mammalia; order Carnivora; family Canidae; genus Vulpes; species Vulpes lagopus. The sequence continues at coordinate 59,509,131 of NC_054833.1, forward strand.
TCCCTGTGGGATCCTTAGGTAAGGATAAGATCTCTCTGGTTCTTGTCTCCTAGTTATCCTTATTTTCTTCACCCTCCTGTTGTTCCCTATTAACCTCTGGATCTTTGAGTTGAAGAAGAATTTATCAATCCCCATCGGCTGGAGCTATTTCATAGGCTGGCTGGTGTTTTTCCTCTATGTCACCTGTGGTGAGTGGCCTGAGGGCCCTGGGAGCAGGGGACTCGGGTGATTAATGGCAGAGGAAGTGTGCAGGGACGGGGCTGGCGATGCCCAGGGACAGGGTCTTGGGGATTTATCTTCCCTTTGGCTTCACCTCACTGGCCACTTTCCTCCTGTTCTTCAAATTTCCTCTTCCCCATCCCTTTGTGCTTTTCCAGCTGCCCTTTGCTACTTCAACCATAAACATTTCTGGAGTGTGATTATGAACCATCCCTGTGGCACCGTGTTTTGCAGCAACAGCTCCAGCCCCAAACAAAACCTTCTGAAGAAGCTGATGGTCTCAAACACCTCGATTAAGCAGGGGGAAATCCTGAATCCTGAGCAAAAGAATGGATCTCTGTAGCCTTGTTGGAAATCCTGGCACCATGTTGTGCCCATTCACCTGAATCCCTGTCCTCATCCTTTCTCACAGCCTTGGGGGGATTGGATTTCATCACTGCAAGGAACTAGAGAGGGAGGACATTAGGTCATCTTTGTGCTTCTCCTCCTTGTTCTGGCCTCCTTACAGCATGTGTGATGTGGAATAAATTGTCTCTTGTTTATCACGTCTGGCTGTTGTTGAGACAACAACTCAAAGAAGGAGAGGAAGGGAGAAAGAACAACTTTGTTTCCCAATTGTTACTGCCTAGGAGCCTTTTGGCGCCCCTTGGTTCTTAGACTTGCCCAATTTCTACCATAGCACACTTGTAAACAGATGTTTCAAGAGCTAAGCCTCTTTTAACTTTGCTCCCTCTATCTCAACATTTGTTAATAGGGGGACTGATCAGGAGAGAGATATCACTATTATTTTTTTTTTATTTTAAAATTTATTTAGATAGTCACACACACAGAGAGAGAGAGGCAGAGACACAGGCAGAGGGAGAAGCAGGCTCCATGCACCAGGAGCCCGACATGGGATTCGATCCCGGGTCTCCAGGATCGCGCCCTGGGCCAAAGGCAGGCGCCAAACCGCTGCGCCACCCAGGGATCCCTTATTTTTTTAATAATAATTTTATTTATTCCTGAGAGACACAGAGAGGCAGAGACACAGGTAGATGGAGAAGCAGGATTCACGCTAGGAGCCTGATGTGGGACTCGATCCTGGGACCCTGGGATCATGCCCTGAGCTAAAGGCAGACAATCAACCACTGGGCCACCCAGGTGTCCCGAGAGATGACTTATGAACTAGTTGGTTTATTCATAGTGAACAACTCAAGAGCAAACCGGCTCCGAGGTAAGAGGCAGGTACCTGGGGTGTGGCTGTACTGTATGCGTTGGGCAGCAATCCCACCTTCTGTGTCCTGATCGGGTGACTGAGAAGTCCCAGAGCTCTGTACCTGGGTGCCACCTCCACCATACCCATCTCCATCACCCCTTCACCATCACTACCACCTCCATTACTACTACCTCTGCTCTGGCTACAGCTCTCTACCCAAGCCTCCCAAGTTCTCCATCCTGTAACAGCAGTAATAAAACATGACAAGAAGGAAAATATTAAGAGTTAAGACCTAAGCTCAAGAGACAAATTGCACCTTTGGGTTATAAACTCAGTTTCATGAACACAGGCAGCACCTGTCTCAGGCAGCGCTGGCAGTGACTGTTGGGATTCAGACATCCTGTACAGAAAGGCTGGCCTCCCAAGACAGCAGCTATAACTGATCTTTGTCAGATGGAGCCATCATGCTAGCCAGTTGGAGGAGGGAAGGGACAAATTATGAGTGGATTGGATATGTATTATTAGGTTGAACCATATGATACTGCTGTTCTAGGAGTTAAATGCTGGTGATTTAATATGGTTCAACCTAATATGTATGGCTGATTTCTATTTGGTTCTGAGGCTCTTTTTAAGATTATTTTTACTACACCTGACCTGCAGTAGTGGAATTCCTTTTTTTTTTTTTTAAGATTTTATTTATTCATCACACACACACACACACACACACACACACACACACACAGAGGCAGAGGGAAGCAGGCTCCATGCAGGGAGCCCGACATGGGACTCGATCCCGGGTCTTCAGGATCAGGCCCTGGGCCAAAGGCGGTGCTAAACTGCTGAGCCACCAGGGCTGCCCAGTAGTGGAATTCCTAACTTAGTTTCAAGCAAACGGTCTGAGCGAAGAATCAAATATATGGGCTTGAAATTTGGGCAGAATAGGCATTCCACAAATCCCCATTCATGATCCACCTTATACTCCTTCCCCCTGGTAGCAAGGATTTATGGAAGGACTTATTGAATTAATCATCCTGGGGGAAGGGACATCAAACAAAGTGATGTCATGACCTCTGCTATATATACAAAATTGGAGAAGGGATTTTGTAATTTGGAAGAAGCCATAAACTCAAATGCCTACAGAGACTAGGCAGGTAGCATAAATAGATAAAGGGGGCTATGCTTCCAATCTGTATATAATTTCCCTCCTCTGATAAAGACATGATATATTATCTATTGCTGGATAACAAATTACCCTGAACTTAATGGCCTAAAATAATAAATATTACATTATCTGACATAGTTTCTGGGATCAGGAATCCGGGAACAGCCTAGCTGAATGGTTCTTGCTCAGGGTCTCACATGAGGTTATAGTCAAAATGGCAGATGGGGCTTCAGACATCCGAAGGCTTGACTGGGGCTGGAGGACCTACTTCCATTGTGGTTCACTCATATGATTGTTGGCAGTTCCTTGCCACAAGGGTCTCTTCATGGGCTACTAGATTGTTGAGAGCTAATATCCCCCAAAGTGGTGATCTAAGTGAGAGCAAGGGAGGAGGAAGGAAGAAGAGGAAGCGCCAGTGCCCTTTATGACCAAGTCTTGGAAGAAATATAGTTACTTTCACCATGTTCTGTTTGTTGGAAGCCAGTCATTACATCCACTCTGCACTCAAGAGGAGGGGAATTAAGTTTTACCTCTCCAGGGGAAGAATACCAAGAATCTGTGGATATATTTTAAAACTACCACATTCTGCCTTCTGGTTCCAAATTATTTACATTTCTCCTACATGTAAGACACATTCACCTCTCTCAAGGTTCTGAAAATCTTTATCCCAGTAGAGTGTCAACCAGCAAAAAGTTCAGAATTTGGGGTGCCTGGGTGGCTCAGTGGTTGAGTGTCTGTCTTTGGCTCAGGTCGTGATCCCAGGGTCCTGGGATCAAGTCCCAAGACCCCTGGGATTGTAGTCCTGGAGGCCTGGGATCGAGTCCTGGGATGGTTCTCCCTCTGCCTCTCTCTGTGTCCCTTATGAATAAATAAAATCTTTTAAAAAGTTCAGAATTCTATTGTGTTGTAAATGAGGAACTAAGTCCTTCTCATAGGGTCTTTAAGGATTATTCCAACAAAGCTGTGGAAGTTGCACTCACAGAGGTATGTAAAAGTGGAGGACTCATTATATCCACAGGTCCTAGAACAGGGAGGCATGATGTTCCACATGGAGACCCCATAGGAGGAGTGCCCAGAGATCAGACTCAACCACACAGATGCGGAGCTGAGAGAGTGAGGACCCATGGCCAAGTGCCTTTATTGGGATCAGAGTGGAGCATACAAGCAAATGTATGAGGGAATTTCACTAGTGCATTTGAATGTTACTAGGTTTTAGCCAAGGGAGGGCAAGAAGGAGAACTTGTGGCAGGAACCAGCCTCATCACACTGGTGCACCTGCCTATCTGGTGAGGTGTTAACAGCCTAATTGTGGAGATGTTGAGGCATCAGGCAAATATGAGGTTTTAAGAATTTATGATATACTAGCCATCTGCTATGGGCTCAATTGTGTCTCTTCCCAAATTCGGATGTTGAAGCCCTAACCCCCAGTACCTCAAAACATAACTATTTGGAGATGGGATATTTAAGGATGGGATTAAGATGGGTGACTGGCCTTCATTTAACCTGAGTGGTGTCCTTATGAGAAAAGGAGATTAGGAACATAAAAGGACACCAGGTATATGCATGCACACAGGAAGGATCAAGAGCACTACTAAGAAGGTGCTCATCTGCAAGCCAGGTCAGAGAGGTTTCAAAAGAAACCAAGCACTTGATCTTGGACTTCCAGCCTCTGGAACTGTGAGAAAATAAATTTCTGTTGTTTAAACCACCTAGTCTCTGGTACTTTGTTATGGCAGCCTCAGCAAACCAATACACCACCTAAATTAGGTCCAGGTACACATGAGGCTCTTTGGATGTAATGCCTCAAGTTCAGTTGCTCTCAATCTGAATATCTGTGACCTACGGAGACATGTGACCATCCCCCACATATCCAGAAAACAATGGCAGGACAGTCAAGGGGTAACTTTTACAGATGTTACTGCTTAAAAAGGGGGACAGTGACATATAACGAACATTGAGTAGTGTATAGAATTATCAAATCACTATGTTGTACACTTGAAGCTAATATAACACTGAGGGGGCAGAGGAGGGATGAGGAGCATACAGGGGTCACTGGTCCATAGCAGTTTTGAAATCCAGCTGGGGGAAAAATGTTGAAATTTCCTTGATTAAGACTCAGTCCTATTTCTGCCCAGCTGTGTCTCCATGTTTTTTTTAAATTGTTTTTTGTTTTTAGACATAACAAGCATGCCATAAAATTTACCATTTTAAAGTATATGAATTCAGTGGTTTTAGTATATTCATAATGGGCAACCATCACCACTATAATTCCAGAATATTTCACTGATCTTTCCCCATTTCCCATTCTTTTCAGCCCCTGGACAATACTAGTCTACTTTCTGTTCCTAAGCATTTGCTTATTCTGGACATTTCATATAAATGGAATCATACAATATGCAGCCTTTTGTGTCTGTCTTTTTTTTGCTTAGCATAATGTTTTTAAGGTTCATTCATGTTGTAAAATGTATCAGTACTTCATTCCATTTTATTGCTGAATAATATCTCATTGTTTGGATATGCCATACTGAAAAAATCCATTTGTGGGGCTCCCTGGGTGGCTCAATGGTTGAGTGCCTGCTTTCGGCCCAGGGCATGATCCTGGAGTCCCGGGATCGAGTCCCACATCAGGCTTCCTGCATGGAGCCTGCTTCTCTTGCTGCCTATGTCTTTGCCTCACTCTCTCTCTCTTTGTCTTTCATGAATAAATAAAATCTTAAAAAAAAATCCATTTGTAAGTGGATGGACATTTGGGTTGTTTCTATCTTTGGGCTATTATGAATAATGCTGTTATGAACATTGCTGTACATGTTTTCAATTCTCCAGTGTATCAAACCGGGAGTGGTAGCTCTATGTTAAACTTCTCGAGGAGCCTGTTTCTCATGGCAGCTGTACCACTTTACCTTCCCACCAGTAATACACAAGGATTCCACTCTCTCTATACCCTGGCCAACAGTTTTTTTTTTTATCCATTTTTTAAATTTTTGCCATCTTAGTAGAGTCATTGTGGTTTTTTTATTTTTATTTTTATTTTTATTTTATTTTTTTTTGAGTCATTGTGGTTTTGATTTGAATTCTCCTAACACATTTTCCCAAGATACATCTCCTGTGCCTACTGGGCATTTGTATATCCTCCACTGCTCCACCTGTGAGGCCTTTGGTGCTACTTTCTGAGTCATCCTTCTTTCCATGAAAGGCAGCTTGTATTTGCAGCTGTGAAATTTTCCCAGTCTACATCCTGCTAGTAGAATTTTTAGGGTCCAAAGCCTCTCTTTCTTTTTGTACTGTCTCTATCATTTGCAGACCATGCTGGTGGTATTTCGGCCAAACTTCTGTGAAACATTCTGTGGCCTCTTGAGACTCTTATTGAGATTCACTCCACTAGACAAAAATGGCTTCCAGGCAAAGATCAGGGTCAGAAATGTGAGAGCTGCATAGCTGGTTAGTTCCAGCTCAGCATCTCTCATGAATTTGCAGTCAAAGGGTTGGCAGGAGCTACACTTGTCTCCCTCTCAGGAGACTCACCCAGATAGGATTGTTTGCTGGAGGCCTACATTTCTAGCCATGTGGACCAAAGGGCTGCTTAAGAATCCTCATGACATAGCAACTGGAACTGTCAAGAGCAAAAAGTCTACAAGAGAAAGAGATCTACAATCTTTAATGATCTAGTGTCAAAAATCATACATCATCACTTCTACTGTATTCTGTTTGTTAGAAGAGTCACTAACCCCAGCCCACACTCAAGAAGAGGGAAATTAAGCCCTTCTTGAAGGGGGAGTATTAAAGAATTTGTGAAGGTAATACTATTAAATTTATAACTGCATGATTGGAAATGGCAGGGGACTATGTCAGTCCATGTACACATTACTGCTTATTTGCTGACTCACCTGGTTGGCCTGGGGCAGCCCGCGACCCAATGTTCTTCCAATTCCTGCCAAATTCTCCTTCCACCTCTCCAATTCCTGGGCCAAAGTTATGTTCAACTCCATGATGACAGACAGGCCCCTCTCATTGTCAAAGTTGGAAGCTTAGAGGCAGTAGGAGACCAACATAGGTCTCAGCCCATCCTCAGGAGTTCTGTCTCTGCATTGTAGGTTCCAGTTTATTTTTTTCCACTCCCCTTTCACATCTTCCCTTCCTGACAGCCTAGTCTGACAACTTCAGGTTCCAGAATTAGGCACAGAAACATCAGCCTTATATAGATGATCTAACTGGCTCCCCACTTGCAAAAAAGTCCCTTCGTGGTTCTACTTCTTTGGTTGAGTCTTGATTGATATACCACTAACACCATCTGGGCCTGCTATTCAGCCCATCCTCTGAGTTTTTATTTCAGTTATTGTATTTTTCAGTTTTATTTATTTTTAAAAACTTAATTTATTTATTCATGAGAGACACTGAGAGGGAGGCAGAGACACAGGCGGAGGGAGACACAGGTTCCATGCCGGGAGCCCAAGATGGGACTCGATCCCAGAAGTCCGGGATCACACCCTGAGCCAAAGGCATAAGCTCAACTGCTGAGCCACCCAGGTGTCTCTATTTTTCAGTTTTAAAATCTCCATTTAGTCCATGTATCTTCAATTTCTTTGTGGAGGCTTTCCTTTTATTTTTTAATTTTTTTGCTTAAGCATGGTCAGCATTGCTTTGTTGAAACATTTTTGTGATGCTCCTTAAAATCCTTGTTGGAAGATCCCAAAGTCTGTGTCATCTCAGAGTTGGCGTCTCCTGGGTGTCTTTTGTCATTCAACTTGCGATTTTCTGGGTTCTTGGTATGATGCATGATTTTGTATTGTATCCTGAACATTTTGGTATTACATTACAAGACTCTGGGTATTATTTAAATCTTCTGTTTTAGCAGGCCCTCTCTGACATTGTGCCTTGGAGGAAAGGAATGTTTCCTTACTACAGCAGGGTGAGAGTAAGGGTCCAAGTTCTCCACTCAGCCTGTGGACACCCCGGCAGGGGGAGGGGTACTTCATTACTGCTGGTCAGAGGTGGGATTTCCCCAGGCTTCCTTAGGTGGGAGGGGGAAATGTACTTTAATACTGCTCCCCATGTGGCCTCTATTTGGGGTGGGAGCTTTTTTTTTTTTGACCACTGGATGATACTGAAAGTTCCAGCTTCCCACTCAGCCTCTTCTGAGAGAGGAGGAGAAAGGCCACCTCATTACCAGGGGGTGGGGGGGAAGTCCAGGATTCCCATGTGGTCTCCACTCTTAACTGTGTGTTTGTAGGGGCTTTGTTACCACCTGGTTGGAATGTAAGTCTTGGTTGCTCACTAGGTCTTATCTGCTACCACTCAGCTAGAGGTAGGGGAAGCAGGGGTGGTAAAAGAGCCTGTCAAGAGTAGAAGTCCAGGCTCCCTGACTCAGGCTCTGCTGATGAGGCTGGCAGAGGGGCCATGGTTTTCTCCATGGTGTTTGGCTGGAATAAGGTAGGTATTTTCTACAAGTTTTCTGTCTTGCTAGGTTGCCTCTTTCCTGGTCCTTTGGCTTAGAGAGAGCAAACTTTATTTTTTAGTTTCTTCTCATTGGCATTTCCAAGTTGCTGGCTTGGCCACCACCCAGTCTGTGATACTCTGAAGGCAAAAAGAAAACCTGGCAAGCTCACTGCATGTTGTTCTTGGGATCCAAGATCCCTAGCCAGACTTTCTTGACTCCACCTTTCAGAGCCAACTTGTATTTGTTTTATATATAACAATCAGGGTTTAAGCTGTAGAAGAAATCTGTCTGTTGCATCCTGGTCTGGGCCAGAAGTTCAGTTATTTCCCCCCCTTTATACTAGTTACTTTTTCTAACCTCTTAAAATGGGAGTTTAGATGATTGATTTTACATGTTTTTAAAAATTTGAATTAAAAAATATAAATATAAATTTCTTATAAGAACTAATCTACAAATTCTCTCCAAGCACTGATTTCCCTGCATCACACAAATTTTGATATATTGTGCTTGTTTTATTCAGTTCAAAATGTTTTCTAATTTCCCTTGTGATTTTTTTTCTCCCTTGACTCATGGGTTATTTAGAAGTGTGTTCTCTGATTTTAAAGTACCGGGGGATTTTCTAGATGCTTTACTATTGACTTCTAATTCAATACTGTTGTGGTCAAAGAATATATTTTGTATGATAATAATCTGTTTAAATTTATTAAGACTTGCTTTATGGCCCAGCGTATGGTTTATTTTGATAAATGTTCATGTGCACTTAGAAAGAATGTGTATTTGTAGTTGCTGGATACAGTGTTAAGAGTCAATTAAGCCAAATTAGTTGATGGTGTTGTTTGTTTTTTATTTTTTTTAAGATTTTTATTTATATATTTGGGGGAGAGATAGAGAACGAGTGGTGGGGAAAGGCAGAGAGAGAATCAGACCCCCTGCTGAGCAGGAAGTCCAATGAAGAGCTCAGTTCCAGAACCCTGAGATCATGACCTGAGCTGAAAGCAGACACTTAACCAACTGAGCCACATAGGCCCCTGACAGTGTTCTTTGAATCTGTATCTCTGGGTATGCAAGCTAGTGCAGCCACTCTGGAAAACAGCGCAGTTTCCTCAAAGAGTTGAAAATAGAGCTACCCTATGACACAGCAATTGCACTACTAGGTGCAAAGATACAGATGTAGTGAAATGAAGGGGCACCTGCACTCCAGTGTTCATAGCAGCAATGTCCACAATAGCCGGACTGTGGAAGGAGCCACGATGTCCATTGATAGATGACTGGATAAAGAAGAAGATGTGGGATGTACATACAATGGAATACCACTCAGCCATCAAAAAAAAAAATCTTGCCATTTGCAATGACATGAATGGAACAAGAGGGTATTTTCCTGAGCAAAATAAGTCAATCAGAGAAAGGCAATTATCATATGATCTCACTCATGTGTGCAATTTAAGAAACAAAAGAGAGGATCACAAGGGAAGGGAGGGAAGAATAAAATGATGAAAACAGAGAGGGAGACAAACCATAAGAGATGCTTAATCATAGGAAACAAACTGAGTGTTGCTGGAGGGAGGGGGTGGAGGCGACGGGGTCACTGGGGGGATGGGGATTAAAGAGGGCACGTGATGCAATGAGCAATGGGTATTATATGAGACTGATGAATCACTGACCTCGACTTCTAAAACTAATAATACAGTATATGTTAATTAGTGGAATTTAAATTTTAAAAAATCAAAAATCAAAAAAGGAGAGAAAAATCTATATCTGTACTGATTTTTGGGGGGAGGCTACTTGTTCTATTAATTTTTGAGAAGGGTGTTAAAATCTCTAAATTTATTTATTAATTTATTATTGTAGATTTATTTGCTTCTCTGGTTCTGTCAATTTTTGCCTTAAGCATTTTGAAGCTCTATTGTTATGTATATACACATTAAAATTATTTTTATTTATTTTTATTTTTTAAATATTTTGTTTATTTATTCATGAGACACACACACACACACACACACACACACACAGAGGCAGAGACACAGGCAGAGGGAGAAGCAGGCTCCATGCAGGGAACCTGATGTGGGACTCGATCCCGGGTCTCCAGGACCACACCCTGGGCTGAAGGCGGCGCTATTACTGTGGAGCCATCTGGTGTGCCCTAAAAATTTTTTAAATTTAAATTAAGTTTAGTTCAATATAGTGTATTATTAGTTTCAGGGGTAGAATTTAGTGTGTATATACACATTTTTAAAAAAGATTTTATTTATTTGAGAGAGAGGGAAGGAGAGAGAATAAGTAGGGGAAGAGCAGAAGGGGAGGGAAAGGTATGAGCTGACTCCAAGCTGAGCACAGAGCCTGACCTGGGGCTCGATCTTACAACCCTTAGATCATGACCTGAGCTGATATCAAGAGTCAGACACTTAACTGGCTGCACCACTCAGGCACCCCAAGAATTCCATTTTTTTAAAGGCTGAATAATATTCCATTGTATGAGTATATCTCATTATGTTTATCCATTCTTCTATTGAGGGGCAGGTGGCTTGTTTCCACCTTTTGGTGACTGTGAATCCTGTTGCTGTGAATCAATCTCATTTATGTGATTTTAAGCCAAAGAGTCTGCTGGATTCAGTAATAGCCATATATTTTCCTTCCTATGAGGGTCATTAATTTTGTTCACCAAATATTTCTAGCTCTTTGCCTTCTGAGGGTATGCTAAGATTACATCTTCTGGCTCCCCTGTCATCAGATGGGGTCCTGCGACTAGTTCTGGCCAACAGATTGTAGCACACCCTTCTACTTCTGGACCAGAGCCTTTAACTGCCAGCGGGAAACCCTCTAGGGATCTCATTGCCTTGGCCATCGTCAAGATGCTGGCTGACCTGTCACCCTGGATGCTAGAATGAGGAGACATGGAAGCTGAGCCTCTAGCTGACCTTTGGTAGATATGTAGTGTTATGGACTGAATTGTGTCCCCCCAGATTCATAGGTTGAAGTCCTAACCCCAGTGTGGCTCCTTCTGGAGATGGAGCTTTGGGGAAGTAATTAAGGTTAAATGAGGTCATACAAGTGGGGCCCTGATCGGATAGGATTGATGTCATTAAAGAAGAGATGCCATAGAGCTGCTCTCTCGCTTCATCTCTGTACACATGCACCTGAGGGCAGAGCTGGATGGAAGCTGCTTGCAAGGCCAGGAACACAGCTCCCACCAGAAACCCAACTGGCTGGCACCTTGATTTTAAACGTCTAGACTGGAGCACTGTGAGAAAGTAAATGTCTGTCGTTTAAGCTTCCAGTCTGTGGAATCTTGTTATGGAGGCCTGAAGACTAAGGTAGGTCGTGTGAGTGAGTGTTACCTTGGTTGTTACAAGATTGTAGGATTTTAAGATTTTAGGTTCTTCATCCTCTCAGCATAGCTGAGACTATCTTGATTGGCACGATCCCTTTGGCTGAAAGGAAAAGAGAATGATACAGTGAGGCCGAAGCTGCTCTACCTTTAGAAAGGCAACTGCAAATCCAACAGAAGTGGATTTTTGGACCTTGGTTCAATTGACCAAGGTCTGATGGCAAGGCCTGAAGAAGCTGCTGCGATTGCACAAGAGATACCAATACATGTGTGACGTCAGAATGACTAAAGAAACTTTTTAAAAAAGGTTTTATTTTTCAGTAATCGCTATGCCCCAGGTGGAGCTTGAACTCACAACCCTGAGGTCAAGAGTCTCGTGCTTCACCAAATGAGCCATCCAGGTGCCTTGCTAAAGAAATTTTTATAAATAATTTTTTTAAAAAAGATTTATATATTTATTTGAGAGAGAGTGAGAGCAAGAGAGCAAGAGAGAGAGAGAGAGAGAGCAAGCGAGCAGGGGGGAGGAACAGAGGGAGAGGGAGAGAGAGCCCCAAGCGGACTCCACACTAAACATGGAGCCCGATGCAGGGCTCAATCTCACAACCTTGAGATCATGACCTGAGCCAAAACCAAGAGCCAGTCACTTAATTTACTGAGCCACCCAAGCACCCCCTATAAATAATCTTGACAGAAAAATAATGAAAAAAGTTTTTATCACACATGTATACATTTGATTTTGGGGCCCTTTTTCCTCAATGTAGGTTAGGATTTACATTCTTTGTATCTTCAGTCTAAGGTCTTAAAAAATATTCTGCAGTTATTATAGTTTTCTAAACTAACTCACTGCTGGGGCACTTGGCCTGGTCAGTATGTAGAGCATGTGACTCTTCGTCTCAGGGTTGTGATTTTGAGCCTCACGTTGGATGTAGAGATTATTTTAAAAAAATAAATGAACTTGGCGGCACTTGGGGGGCTCAGCAGTTGAGTGGCTGCCTTGGGCTCAGGGCGTGATCCTGGGGTCCCAGGATCGAGTCCCGCATTGGGCTCTCTGCAGGGAGCCTGCGTCTCTGCCTCTCTCTGTGTCTCTCATGAATAAATAAATAAAATCTTAAAAAAAAAAATGAACTCACTGCTTAGTATGCTGCTTTTCATAGCACTTGAGTAAATAAACTTTTATCATGAAGAGAATCCAGTTGGGTTTTTGTTTTGTTTTGTTTTTTTTAACCCCTAGGGCTGCTGTTAAGCTTGTAGTCTCAGGCTGTAGGATTGGCAAACCTGCAGTGAAACAGGGAGATATAAATAAGGTGAATAAAAACCAAGTGCCTCCAGAGAATGTGAAAAGAAGCCACAGACTAAGTAAAAAACATTTGCAGAAAATGTATTGATAAAGGACTCTTATCCAAAATATACACGTAACTCTTAAAAATCAACGAGAAAAGAGCAATCTTATTTAAAAATAGGCAAACAATCTGAATACAGACAGATTGCCAAAGGTGACACACAGATAGCATATAAACATAGGAAAAGATGCTCAAGGTCACATGACATGAAGGGATTGCAAATCAAAGCAAGGAGAGGCCACTGCACACCCATTCGCATGGCTAAAATCCAGAACAAGAGCAAATGCTGGCAGTGATGTGGAGACAGGAACTCTCATTCATTGTTGGTACGAGTGCAAAATGGTGCCTTTGAAAGATAGTTTGTCAGTTTGTTACAAAACATACCCTTGCCTTATGATCTGGCAATTGTACTCCTAGGTATTTACCCAGAGAATCAAATATTTATACCCATACAAAAAGCTGCATGTGATTATAGCACCTTTATTCATAATTTTCCCAAATTGGAAGCAACCTAAATGTTCTTCAACAGATGAATGGATAAACTGTGGTCTGTCCATACAATGGAATAGTAGTCAGTGATAAAGAGTAGTGATCTATCAAGCCACAAAAAGACATGGAGGAAACGTAAATGCATATTGGTAGGTGAAAGGGGCCAGTCTGCAAAGGCTCCCTACTGTATTGTTCCAACCATATGACATTCTAGAAAAGGCAAAACCATGGCAACAGTGAAATGACCTGTGGTTCCCAGGCATTTGGAATGCGGGGTGGGGGTGGGGGGGAAGAATAGGGAGAGTGCAGGGGACTTCTAGGACAGTGAAACTATTCTGTGACACTATAAAGGTGGATACATGTCTTTTTTTTTTTTTTTATTTATGATAGTCACATAGAGAGAGAGGGAGGCAGAGACACAGGCAGAGGGAGAAGCAGGCTCCATGCACCGGGAGCCCGACGTGGGATTCGATTCCGGGTCTCCAGGATCGCGCCCTGGGCCAAAGGCAGGCGCCAAACCACTGCGATCAAACCCAGGGATCCCAGGTGGATACATGTTATTTTACATTTGTTGAAATTCATAGGATGGATAACACCAAGAGTGAACCCTAATGTAAACTATGGACTTTGGGAGATAATGATGCATCTTGTTGGCTTATTGACTGTCACAAGCATACCACACTGGCACCAGATGCTGGTGTCGGGGAGATGGTTATGTGTGTGTGGGTCTGTGTGTTGGGGTACCTGGGGGCTGTGTGTACTTTGTGCCTGGTTTCACTGTGAGTCTAAAACTGCGTTCAAATATTGTCTATCGGGATCCCTGGGTGGTGCAGTGGTTTGGCGCCTGCCTTTGGCCCAGGGCGCGATCCTGGAGACCTGGGATCAAATCCCACGTCGGGCTCCTGGTGCATGGAGCCTGCTTCTCCCTCTGCCTATGTCTCTGCCTCTCTCTCTCTCTCTCTCTGTGTGACTATCATAAATAAAAATTTAAAAAACAAAAAACAAATATTGTCTATCATTAAACAAACGCACAAAAATTAAACACTCCACCAAGTGCCAACACAGAGAGAATATAGAGTTTAGTTTTCTACAATGGAGAAAACACAAGCCTTATAATTTTCTGCCTCCACAGATCATTCGACAGAAACAGGCTAAGAACCCCTGTTTTGCAGAAAGGATTCAGCTAACGAAGGACTACTGTTTGAGGGAGAAGCTGATTGATGAGATAGAAACTGCAGGCACCTGTGAGAAGTCTGGCTCTGTCTGTGTAGCTGACTAGGGATTTGTCAGACACTGTATTCTACTAAATCCTTGGAATTCCCAGGCACCCAGGACCCACCAATTGTTTAAAAAACATTTTAAAAAAATATTTATTTATTTTAGAGAGACAGAGGGAGATCATGTGGCAAAGGGGCCGCGGGAGAAAATCTCAAGCAGACTCCTTTGCTGAGTGAGGAGCGGGACATGGGGCTTGATGCCATGACTCTGAGGTCACGACCAAGAGTCGGATGCTTAACAGACTGAACCACCCCATGCACTCCTAAAAAAATTGTTTTAGACATTGCAGACTTATAGAATACTAGTTGCAAGAACGGTATAAAGAATTCTTTTATACTCTTCACCCAGATTTCCCCAAATGTTAACATGGTTACATTTGCTTTATCTCCCCTGGCCTCTATCTCTACACACACACACACACACACACACACACACACACAGACTTTCTCTACTACCATTTGAGAATAAATTAAACACGATACCCCTTTCCCCTCAGAGACTCCTCTGTGTATTTCCTAGGAACTCCTACATAACCACAGTACAATTATCAAGGTCAGGAAATTAACATTGATAAAACAATGCTGTAACCTGCAGGTAATACTCGGATTTTGCCAATTGTCCCAGCGATGTCCATTACAACCAAAGAAAAGTCCCGGACCATGCACTGCATCCAGTTGTCATGTCTTGTTGGCCTCCTTTACCTGGGACAGGTCCTTAGTCTTTCTTTTATTTCCTTCAGTCTTTGTCTTCCACACCTTCGATCTTTTTGAAAAGCACAGGCCAGCTGTTTTGCAGGATGGGCCTCAATCTGGGCTTTTCTCTCATTTCTTTATAATTAGATTCAGGTAATGCACTGTGGGTAGAAACGTCACAGAAGTGCTGTGTTGTACAAATGCTGGGGATGTTAATTTAATCACTGGGTTAAGGTGGTGTCGGCTAGGGTTTTCTGCTGACCATCCCGCCAAGCTTATTTCCCCCGAGAGCAGTCCTCTGGTACAAAGTAGGCAGAATGGAGGATGTTCACAGATGAACTGCAAACAATCTTTCAACACTCAGCTTGAGCAGCCTTCATGTGGGGCCATCACTGAACCTTCACTCCCCTTTATTTTTATTTTTATTTTTTTCACTCCCCTTTATAGACTGGGAAGTCTTTGCCGTGTCCTGAGTCAGCACTTAGCATGCTACCACGGTCATTTCCCTGGTGGTGTCCAAAGACCAGCATGACTGGCACACAGTTGGTGTCTATAGACACTGAATGGATGGATGGAAGTGGGGGTGTGAGGAGAGAGAGAAGAGGAAAAGTCCAGCCTGACGACAGATTTTGGGGAGATTTTTCCTGATACAGAAAGTGTCTGCAACTGGAGAGGAAGCTACCGTGTCCAGCCTGGCCTAACTCTAGTTTAGGCAGAGGGGCAGTGTTTCGGGACTGGGTTAACATTGGTGATCTGGGTAACATGTGGAGGGAAGACCTTAGTGGTCCCTACATTTAAGGCAGCTGTTTCCGGATTGCTGCCTTGCAGAAAGGCAGAAAGAGGTGATATCCTTCAAAGAACAGCACACTTGGTGCTGAGGTGGAGGAGAGAAGCAACTTCTGGTCATTGAATGACTCACCAAGGTCAGGAGTGACCCATCTGTGTGAAACTCCAAGAGGCAAGGCTCACGAGAGCTCAGGCACACTGTCATGTCAAGGGAAGTGCCTAAAAGTGAGAAGAAATCTGAGGCCAAAGTTCCAGGTGTGGAGAAGCTATTCGAGCAAGGAGCTAGTCAACAGAGAGGCTGTCACAGTTCAAATTCAATAGAGCAGTGGATTCTATGAAGGAGACTCAGGGAAGAAAAAGGCAAAATATTAGGACTAAATTTTAAATGGGAAAAGGTAAGATCTAATTAGATCCAAATGAAAAAATCTTTAATCAGTTATTAATAGAAAAGGTAGACATAAAATAAGCAAGCTTCTAAAAGGCAAAGTCTCATACTAAAACGGAAGGCCAATTTGCTCAGGAAACTCATATTTCCTGCCCACTTTGTTTGCTTGGAAAACACAGGAGAGCAGACCATCTGGGGTAATTAATTCTGGGGTAGAAATGTCAGAACCTGGGTAAACAGAGATTAGCGCCAAGATAAAAACAATAAAAGGAACCAGGAACTAAAAGAGAAACCACATTTCAATAAATTCAAAGGGGTAGAATTCTGGACAAAACTCAGAAGAAGATTCCAGGGATAAACCTATTTTGCCATTGGTTAACTTTTTGAACAAAAAAAAGTCCTGGTGAGGACTCTTGCTCTTTCATATTTAAATCATCTCAGGTTTTCAATCAATTTCTGTAAAATGTCCACAAGTCAAGAAGAAAGGTGTGTAAATACCATTTAAAAACAAACTCCCGGGCAGCCCGGGTGGCTCAGGGGTTTAGCGCCTCCTTTAGCGTGATCCTGGAGACCCGGGATCGAGTCCCACGTCCAGCTCCCTGCATGGAGCCTGCTTCTCCCTCTGCCTGTGTCTCTGCCTCACTCTCTGTGTCTCTCATGAATAAATAAGTAAAATCTTAAAAAAAAAAAAAAACTCCTCAGAACCTTCCCTTTCAAATACTACAACTCAAAGCCACAGAACTGGAAGAGGTTAAGGTTAAGTGGGCAGAGGTGATTAGCCTCCACGGTGATTGAACTTGGCTTTGGCAAACCGTGCTTTAATGGTCTGTTGCTCTAATGTCCAAATAGCATGCAACATAATTGGGAAGCAAGTGTGTCAGTCAGGTTCTCAGGCAACTTTCTTTGCTCCTCTCAGTGCTAACTAGGGACACTCCAGAGCTTGGCCTCATGAAGCCACTGGGAACAGCATTTCAGAGATAACAGAAGAAGGTGTTCCTTCTAGAACTGCAGAAAAGCATTTATTTCACAACAGAGAGCTAGTTCTGACAAAGTGGTAGGTGGAGAACATTTGCTAGAGCATCTATCTCTGAGTCTCTCATCTTCTCTCACCTTCTTGGAAGCAGAGACATGAGCCCTGATGGGAACCTCAGGCGCTGGGGTTCTCAGAGAGGCAGGAAGTACAAAAGTACAAGAGGACAGTTTCCACATTACACAGAGAGCAGGAAGAGAGCTCTAATCTGGGCTGGTTCAATCATCTGTTTTTGGTTGAGGGAACCAGGTCCTGGCAAGTGTAAGTGACTACAGTGGGAGCCTAGACTGGCTGACAGCCTGACTTTCTCCCTCCTGCCCCCATAAGACAAGCACAATGGAAAGATTCAACATGCCTGGACTTGAGGCCTCACACAGAACCAAATCTGCACATTGTGCACGTGTCATGACCACATTGTGTGCCACATGAGTAACAGGTGCTACTAGAAATTCATGAGCAAGGTCAAGAAGTGACCTTGGACTTAGAAAGACTTGGGTTCGAATCTTGGTATAGATGCTCTTTCTGAGCATCATTTCCTCCACTGTAAAAGAGAGAAGTTAAGTCAAGTGACTTTGCTACTTAAACTTATTCAGCTTCAAACTACTTTGTGGAATTGTTAAGGATTAAATAACATAATTCAAAGCACCTTAGCATTTTAGATAAATCGGCATTCGGTGGTGCTTACTATTGTGAGCAGAGCTTTACTACCAGATTCATGAGGCAGATTGTCTCTCAGTTGAAGCAAGGTAATGGGGGCCTGACTTGGGGAATTGGAGAGAAGGCAACAGATTTAAGAGACATTTCAGAGTTATTATATCAGTTATCTATTACTCCATAGCAAACCACCCCCAAGCTTAGTAGCTTAAAACTACAATCATGTATTTTTCACAAATTCACATCTGCAATTTGGCCAGGGCTTGTCTCTGTTTCATACAGCATCATCTGAGGAAGATCAACCAGGAGCTGGAGGGTCCTCTTTCCAAGATGGCTTACTCACATGGTTGGTAAGTTGTTTCTGGATGTTGGCTAAGAGCTTAGCCAGGGCTGAGGGCTGGAGGCATTGGTTCCTTTCCAAGTGAGCCTCTCCACAGGGAAAGCCTGGGCTTCCTGATAGCATGGTGGTTGGTTCCAAGAATGAGCATTCCAAAAACAGTGAGATGGTATTTGTGATTTCATCTCTAAAGACAAATATCACTACTTCTTCTGTACTCTACTGGTCCAGGCAGGAATGCAGGTCTATCTAAGTTCAAGGAGATGACAAAACCCATCTCTTGATGGGAGTCTAGAAGGGCATGCATCATAGAAGTCGCATCCATGCCTGGAAAACATAGCCTGCCATTGGTAGGGAATGACGTGGTCTGCCAATGATTGACTACAGGCAGTGAGGAAGAATGAGTTATTGAGGATTACTGAGGTTTCTGCCTTAGGTGACCCCGTGGTGCCATTAACAGAATTTGGGAACACAGAGGGTATTGTTAAAGTATTCAAACAAGGAGGCCATTAAATTGGGGTGGTGCTAAAACCATAATAGCCTCCATAAGCAAACCAAAACTTAGGCCAGAGCCAAAGAACTCAAATCCAGGCAAGTGAAACTTTAGAACCCATCACAAGTAGCCAACTAGGCTTTCTAAGTAAGGTGACTGCTTAAGTATAACCAATCACATAATTGTCTTGCTTTGCTTCAGTGACTTCCCTGTGAAACCTTGCCCCAGCTCCTATCAGGTGAGCACTCCTAACCACTTTTGGGTCAGCACTGCTCAATTAAAATTGATATTTGTGCCAACAAGCTTTTCCAAAAGCTAATGTGCTTCAGTTTATCTTTTCCAGCATGTCTGGGGTGATTACTGGCCCTGAGAAGACCATAAGTAATGTGAAGACTGGAGCTTGGAAGGGGTTAAGGGAGTTTGGCACACACAAATCTTTTAGCTGATATAGACTAGAAAAAATGGTTGAGGAGGAGGAAAGGGAACAAAAACCCAGATTCTTGGAACACAGTATCTCAGTGGAAGGAGGAATGAACAAGTGGACCTACGTAGGACAAAACCCATTAGATTTCAGTTTCATGGAAGCTAAAAAGAAGGTGAGTTAAGAATTGAAGTGGATTGGGGATCCCTGGGTGGCTCAGCGGTTTACCGCCTGCCTTCGGCCCAGGGCGTGATCTTGGAGACCTAGGATCAAGTCCCACATCAGGCTTCCTGCATGGAGCCTGCTTCTCCCTCTGCCTCTCTCTCTCTCTCTGTGTGTGTCTCTCATGAATAAATAAATAAAAATCTTAAAAAAAATAATTGAACTGGATTTAACATCCCAAAGAAGTTCAAGATGGATTAGGATTGAGTAAGAGGCTGTGGGCTAGGAAGTGAGGGTACCCTGGTGACCTTTGGGAAAGTAATTCATAGCATGTACCATTTTTTTTTAAGATTTTATTATTTATTTATTCATCGAGATGCAGAGAGAGAGAGACAGAGACACAAGTAGAGGGAGAAGCAGGCTCCATGCAGAGAGCCTGACGTGGGACTCGATCCAGGGTCTCCAGATCACGCCCTGGGCTGCAGGTAGTGCTAAACCACTGCGCCACTGGGGCTGCCCAGCATGTACCATTATATAGCCCTTTCTAGTGTTAAAAAAAACTGCAACACAAGGCTGGAATGCCTTGCTGGAAAATAAGCCACTCCTCGCCTCCCTCCCTCCCCCCGTTAATAGCAAAAGTGAATAGATTAAATACCTAAATGTTCAGACCCAGAACTATAACACTTCTAGAAGAACACACAGGAGAAAAGCTTCATGGCATTGGTCTTGGCAGTGATTTCCTGGGGATGACATCAAAAACACAGACAACAAAAGCAAAAATAGACAAGTGGGACCATGTCAAACTACAAAGTGTCTACACACTCAAGGACAGAGTGAAAAGATACACTATGGGAGGAAATATTTGCAAATCATTCATCTGACAAAGGGTTGATATCCAAAAAATATAAGGAACTCCTTCAACTCAAAGCAAAAAACCCCTAAATAGCCCAATTTAAAAATAGGCCAAGGACTTGGGCACCTGGGTGGCTTAGTGGTTGAGCATCTGCCTGTGGCTCAGGGTGTGATCCTGGAGTCCTGGGATCAAGTCCCACACTGGGCTCCCCGCAGGGAGCCTGCTTCTCCCTCTGCCTGTGTCTCTGCCTTTCTCTCTCCGTGCCTCTCATGAATAAATAAAATCTTAAAAAAAACAATAGGCCAAGGACTTGAATAGACATTTCTCCACAGAAGACATTCAAATGGTCAACAGGTACATGACAAGATGCTCAACATCATTAGTCATTTCCCTAAATGCAAATGAAAGCCACAGTGAGATACCACATCATACTTGTTAGGAATGTACTATCAGTAAGACACAAAAGGTAACAAGTGTTAGAGAGAATATGGAGAAATGGGAACTCTGGCCTACTGCTGGGGCAAATGGAAAATGGTGCAGCCACTGTGGAAAACAATATGGAGGTTCCTAAAAAAATTCAATATAGATATATCATATAATCCAGCAGTCCCACGTCTACACATGTATCTAAAAGAGGTGAAATCAGGATCTTGAGATGGTATTTGCACTCCCATGCTCACAGCAACATTAGTCACAACAGCCAGGGTGGCAACAGCTCACATGTCCATTAACAGATGAGCAGATAAAGAAAATGTACTATATGCCCCCAAATGGTTTATTGAACCTCAAAAAAGAAAGAAACCCTGCCAAATATGACAATGTGGATGAGCCTTGAGAGCATTATGTAAATAAGCCAGTCATACAGGACAAACACTGCAGGATTCTGCTCCTATGAGGTACCAAAAATATTCAGAATACAGAGAAGCAGAGAGCAGAATGGTGGTTGCTAGGGATTAGGGGGAGGGGAAACGGGGGGCCGCTATTCAATGGGTATAGAGTTTCAATTATGCAAGATGATTAAATTCTAGACATCGGTGTGTTTGCCTGTAGTTAACAATACTGTACTGTATACTTAAAAATTTGTTAAGACGGAGATCTCATGTGAGATGTTCTTACTGCCCAAAACCAAACAAGGATCGTCCCTCCCTCAAAAAAAAAAAAAAAAAAAAAAAAAAACCCTAAAAACCCACACAAAGAAAGCAGAAGTGTATTTGAGCTCCACTGTGTATTTGACTAGCTCCACTGCAACTTCTGAACAGCGAGGGTAGGCCAACGGCCGCGGTGCGCTCAAACTTGAAGGCCTAAACGTGTCCCGACCCAGTGCTCCAGGGCCAGCTGGGCTGAGAACATGCTGTGCGTGTGAACACGCAGAGGGGACGACGGCACGAGCCCTGTGCTGACCCATGCCTGTACAGATGCTCCCTCTCTCAAACCTCATAGTGGCTCTGTGATGTGGGGATTATTACTCAACGAAAGCCTTTTTGGTTGAAGTGTAATCAACATACAACACTACACTGGTTTCGGGTGTACATTGTACTGCTTCAACAATTCTATGCCTTTCTTGGTGGTCACCATGGAAGTACCATGTGGGGTCACCACCTGAGGTTGGGGTTATCATCAGCTCCATTTCATGGACGAACTTGGAATTCAGGGGATGGTTAAGGTGGCAGGTGCAGGGTACGTGCAGAGGCAGCACCTGAGCTCCATGGAAGGATGCTACAGAATCCTTCCTTCACTGTTGAGGGGATCATTTTCAGCCTGCTCTCCATTGTATTCTAGGAAAACTGAACTCCACGGGCCTCCTCCCAGAATTCTAGAGATTAGCCCTAAAAGTGCAAGTCTTCATATGTCACAGAGGAAGTCTTGGAAAGATGTGGAGGTAGAAGCCATTCTGCATTATGAAACTGCCTTCCGCTCAGGGCGTGATCCTGGGATCTGGGATCAAGTCCCGCATCGGGTTCCCTGCAGGGAGCCTGCTTCTCCCTGTGTCTCTGCCCTCTGTGTCTCACAAATAAAGATCTTAAAAAAAAAAGGGGGGGGAGTATCAATCTGCTGGGCATCTGGGTGGCTCAGTCAGTTGAGTTGTGGAGATAAGTCTGCCTTCAGCTCAGGTCATGATCTCAGGGTGCCTGGGATCAAGCCCTGCGTCCGGGTCCCCGCTTGGTGGGGGGTGGGGTGGGGAGCCTTCTCCCTCTTTCTCTCTCCCCCTGCTTGTGCTTTCTCTCTCCCTCTTAAGTAAAGAAAATCTTAAAAAAAAATAGCAATTTGCTGTGCAAAACGAAGATCTGTATGATTTTAATGGTTACTTTTTGTTTTCTATTAGTATAATCTGCTCTTGCAAGTGTTATTTGAATACTGAGATTTGTAAGTAACCCACGACTTTAGAAATTGTTGCTGCACCTCATAAAAATTACCTCTGAAAGAAACTGTCCTTCTAATTGTTGCTATGGGTTCAACAGCAGCCCCCACCTCCACCCCTCCAAAAAGGATGCTGAAGGCATACCTACCCGTACTTTTGAATGTGACCTTACTTCCAAAAAAGGATGCAGATGAACAAGTTAAAGTGACATCACTAGGGTGGGCCCTAATCCAACACAATGGGCTCCTTATAAGAAGGGAACCCTTGGTCATGGAGAGACATACACAGGAACTTCACCTGAGGCTACCCAAAGCTGGAAGAGGCACGGAAGTCTCCCCAAAGCTCTGACAAGGAGCCAACCTTGCTGACATCTCAGACTTCTGGTTTCCAGAGCTGTGATAGGAGACAATTCTCTTGCTTTGGCCCCCAGTTTATTGGGGGCAGCCCCAGGAAACTCATATAGCGGTCTAGAAAATAACGTAGCACAATCACTGTATCTCATCAGTAAGGTTTGTTCACTCAAGACAGGATCACCAGCACGTTTCTCCTCTCCCGCATGCACAATGGAAACATTAAAACTCTTGCCCAGCTCGAATGTGTTTCGTAGAAAAGGACGGCCCTGCTCTGATGACAAGCGTTCTTCCTCCACACCGCCGCTGCACACAGGCACATAGGGTGTTAACTACCCGTTTCTTTTTCTTCTGTGGCTAGCCTCTGCTCGCTCTCTACTGGCTGCTCTTTTCATCGTCCCCTTTTAAAAATTAGTAGGTTTTAGATGCCGCAAATATTTTTCATGTATCTTTGCTTTTTATTTTAAGATTTTATTTATTCATGAGAGACACACAGAGGCAGAGACACAGGCAGAGGGAGAAGCAGGCTCCCTGCGGGGAACCCGATGTGGTACTCGATCCCAGGACCCCAGGGTCACACCCTGAGCCAAAGGCAGACGCTCAACTGCTGAGCCACCCAGGCGCCTCATTCGCTCACTTTTTAAAACAATACCTAAAATTCCATATGTATTTGAGATTTTCACGAGGGCAAATATATGGACTTTTTCTTTTATGCCTTTTGAATTTTCTGTAGTGCTCAGGAAGGCTTTCTCCATTCTGAGATCATGACAATTCCATCTTTCACCCAGTATTTTTATAGTTTCATTTCTTGTTTAGGAATTAGGCTTCATGTTTTCCCTGATGAACAGCTAGTTGATCTAGCACCACTGACTGGCAGATACCACCCCTCCCGCTGATGTGGAATGCCACTTTTAACATAAATCCTTAAAGGCACAGAGGTCAGTTTCTGGCATTGGTTCGTATTCTGACTCCACGTGCCTTTCTTCAGCAACAGGCACAGAAATACAGGTGCGGCATTCTGCACAGCCAGATGGTGGCCCCTGGAGGACACACATGCAGACTGCCCCCTGGGGGCTACCACTGAGCTCCAGTTCTTCGCTGCCATGCAAAGATGCAGGCCTGGTGTTGCCAGCTCTTCTAAGTTTTCAAGAGGTATATGTGAAATCTCATTTTTTTGTAACTAAAGATTTATTCATTTATTCATGAGAGACACAGAGAGAGGCAGAGACACAGGCAGAGGGAGGTGCAGGCTCCCCGAACGGAAGCCTGATGTGGAGACTTGATCCCAGGACCCCAGGGTCATGTCCTGAGCCAAAGGCAGATGCTCAACCGCTGAGCCACCCAGGCGTCCCTGTGAAATCTCATTTTGAGAGTGATGGCAATAATTTTTCTAAGTTGCACACAAAAGCTGAAAGCAGTTGGTGGTGCACAGGTAGGCCTCTGAACAGATGCTGACAGGGAGGGTTAAGGCCACACTGGATCTTGGTGCCCACCACTCTCTCCCACCACCAAAACTAAGAAGTAAAAGGGGAAGGAAGAGTGGCAACAGCGCAGCTCGGGAAACCTGGGTTATTTGTTGCCCCCTCCCTGGGGAAGACAGGGATGCTGTGCCCCATCTTACCTCTCACCCGCAAGGGTCAATGATGGGCTTCCTGGTTGGCCTGGCAACTATGCTAGGTCAGCATGAGGGTAACATGGGTCAAGCCAGGCCTCCCAGACCCTGCCAGGGTGAGTGACAAAGGAGCAATGCCAGGAGTGAGGTCCTGGCCAAGTATGGAGCAAGATTCTGCCCCCCGAAACAAGCTGGAAAGTGCATGCCTCCTTTCTAACAATAATGCAGCCTTCCTGGATACCCAACTTAACAGTTTAACCACCAAAGGAAGGACCGAGGCCTTCTGCTTTCACGTGTGTGTGTGTGTGTGGGGGGGGGGGATGGGATTTGCTGGTAGCAAAGACAACTCACATGATAGAACTTGAGTTTAGAGAAGCTCCTCCACACACATTCCCTCATTGGTCTCACAATGCTGTGAGGCAGGCAGTGTCTCCCCTTCTGCAGGTAGGGGTAGGTACTGCCCATTACGGAGGAGGAAACCAGCTCTAGGGGCAATTCGGATGGGCTCCGGATAGTTCCAGAATATGCAGGAAAGGTACATGGAGAACACAGACTGCAGGCCCCTCTCCTTCCCGGTGTCCTCCTCTGCAGACTCATTTCCACAACAAATCCTTACTGAACACCTCTGATGGATTAGGCATTCATCTGGGCCTTGGGAGCACAGCAGTACACAGATGCAAGGCATTAGCCTTCTCCTTGGCTAGGTCAGTTTTCCTCACTCTGAACCATGACCCTGACTGGCCCTTGCTCTGTTCTTCTCTGGCCAATGTTTGCACTTTGCTCCACAGTCCCTGGCTACTGGTCATTTCCTGGAATGTACTGACTTGTTCCAGAAAGACATGCTTTTCTATTCTTGAGGCAGAGACACCTGGCAGACTCAGACCCAAATCCCATCCCTGACTTCATTCTGATCAACTTTTCAAATATGTTTCAGGCAAGTCCCACAATTCCCTATCCATGCCGTTCTGAGAGCATGGAGGGCACACATGTTTTTCCTTGAAGCAGGAAATAGAGCTGAGATGCTGAGGTGGCCAGTCTCCAGGGTATTTGGAGCAACCTCTTTTCTCATTACTTGTTCTTCATCTACATCTTTTGCCCTGATGCCCCCATCTTCTGGGACATTGTCAGAGGAGCACACTTAAGACCCCATTGGTTCATGTTCTGCAGGCAAACATACACTTCTTACCTGCAGTTGGTAGAACTCTGTCCCCCAGAAAGCTACATCCAAGTCCAAACCCCCAATACCTGTGAATCTGACCTCACTTGGAAAAAGGGTCTTTGCAAATATAATTAAGGTGAGGCTCTCGAGATGAGATCATCCTTGATTGAGGTGGGCCTTAAACCCAGTGACACAGATTTGGTATCCAACGGTGTCCTTGTAAAAGACACAGGAGAACACACACAGTCAAGGAAGGAAGGCCATGTAAAGACCCACACAAAGATGAGGCAGAGACTGGACTTATTTTACAAGCTAAGGTACACCAAGGGTTGCCGGGAGCCACCAGAGAAAGGAGAGACGCATCGAATAGATTCTTCCTCAGAGCCTCCAGAAGGAAGAGACCCTGCTGATACACTGATTCTGAACTTTTGGCCTCTAGAATGGTGTGAGAGAATAAATTCCTATTGTTTTAAGTTGCCAAGTTTGTGATCATTTGTTATGGAGGCCCGAGGTCCTAGACCTGACCTGGTTTTCCCCTTTGAGCAAGGACTGCCATGGACAATATGACCAACCAGAGGGCAGCCTTCGTATCCCTTTCCCTGGGGAGTATGGCACCAGTTCCCACATGGCTGTGCAGGGCCCACGGATGCCATGGGTGCCCACTCAGCAGGTGCCCTCTCACCAGCAGAAGAGACCCGGGGCCCCCTGTGAGGTGCTGGGTTCTGCAGCTTCTGGAGCAGTGGGGTCGAGGTCCTCATCCATATCAGATCGGTCTGCCCCAACCTCAGCCCTTTCTTCCTGCCTGATCCAAAGGCTACTTTCTAGCTGTTCTTCAGCAAGTTCCAGCTCTTCCTCTGTTTGTAAAACGGCCACAGTTTCCCGGGGTAAGTGTGAAGAATACAGCCCAAGTTTGGCCTTAAAACCAAACATCGCTTCATATGGACTCTGCTGTAAGGAAACGTCAAACAGCTGATTCTTCACCATCTGCATGAATCTCAGGCCTTCGGCCCAGCGACGTGAGCGGTTACTCTGCATCCAGGCATTTACCATGTTCTTAACATCATGGCTTGCTCGCTCCAGGGAGCTTGGGCCTTGGCCAGGGTGGTGCTTACCACAGACAATCTTTAGGTCCGGCCATACATCATTGAGCTCATTAACAACCTGGTTTGTGAACTCTACGCCACTGCCAGATTCTAACATCCTAGGTGTACCAAGAATTGTGAAGATATCCAATAGGACACTGACCACCTCATGGGCCTGTTTCGCTTTTAGTGGCCGTAAAATAATAAACTTGGTCAAGTGGTCCTGGTAATATAAAATAAACTTGAACTCACCATCAGCATTTGACTGCATGTCAAGTACTTCAATCTGGCATCTGGAGTCAATGTCCTTAAAAGTCATGGGCTTGGGGGCAAGACCTCTCTTAGGTGCTGGGTTCTTCTGGTGACATTGTTTACACAGTGTCAGATACAAGACAATGACTTCTTTGGTGACATTGCCATATTTTCCTTGTAGCTCCTTGAGCATGCGTGTCCGCCCTCCATGTCCAATACTGAGATGCGTATCATGGAGAATATCAAACAACTCTTCCTTATGCACGTAATATCGTATTCGATCATGTTCTCCATGAGTAGCTTCTATTAGTCTCTCTGTGCCTTGCACGGAGATCACGTCGTATTTTGCTGCACGGCGGTAGTCACGTGATGACTTCTTCCCCTTTTCCTTAGCTTCTTTGACTTCCTTTATTGTTTGAAAGTACTTTTCTTTGGAAAATACCTTGCTGTTGTAACTTTTGCTTTCTACTAACTTTGTCACGCTTATGAGAAACTTTTCTCTCATGTTATGTATCTCCATTTCCGTATCACTTGCAATGGAAATGCCAGAGGGGTTACTTCCAGCTTTCTGGGGCATCAAGGAGAACTGCAAGAAGGAGTCTAAGAAGAGGAGAGAGAAACCACATTAAAAATCACTGCTATGCCATATGGAAGACTTTCCCTACAAAGTGCCTCACTCTTCCATCTGATTATTGAAGATTACTACATAAAAGAAAGATAACAGAGTAACAGTACAAGGCAGTAACAGAAAGCAACTAGAAAGCCAGCTAAGATCACCCAAACCAGAGCATGTCAAAAGAATTTTAAATCAGCAAGATACATATACAAAGATGCAGTAATTTTAGACTTTAGGCAAATGGAATAAATCAAACTGTTAGCTCATAAAACAAAGACTAACTGGTCTTTATTAACTGAATAGGAGAGAGGATAAATGGAAATGCTTAAGATAGTAGACTAATATCCTCCTTCAGTAACTTTTAAAATATAAATGGGAGAATGTTGCTGGAAGGAACACATGATAACAGCAAACTCTGAACTTGAAGTTAGCACCAGGGAGGGCTTTTTAGCCTTCCCACAATTAACATAACCATTTCTTGTGGCTGAAGAGTCTGTCCCCATTTTAGGAGAATCAAGGAGAAAAGTGGTAGGAAATTTTTGAATGATGGTTTTCCCTGTTGACTGTACAGAGGATTAGTGAATGAAGATTCTGAGTCCTTACCCTCAGGGACCACGTTCTCATAACTGTCTAACATCTTCCCCTGCAGTAGTCTTTCCCAGAGGCCTCTGAATACTTCCAATCTTTGGTCATATCCTCAAATGTCACTACCTCTTGAGATGACACCAGCTGCTGCCACAGGAACCATTCTTGGGGCCTGGGCTACAGAACAGCTAGCTACAGCAGGACTTGGGGCGAGACAGTGGAAGGTACCAGGAATGGAGGCATGCCAGCATAAACGGCTCAGAATATGAGTCATGGGAATATTATAAGGAAGATAACAGAAGTAAAGAAATGCTCTCCAATCCAACAGATGAGTCTAGCTTTGTGGGTGAGGAAAACAAGTTTTGGCCTCCTGGGAGATCTACAGGCCTAGACTGTTTTGACACTGCCTGAGCTAAGGCCCACATATTTCCGGAACAAAGCAGAGAGTCCAAGTGAACTTGGGTATTCCAAGACTGGGAGACACTTTTGGGTACAGGCTTGATGGCTCTGAAGAGGGGCAGCAGGGTTTGTTTCCAGAAATGGAAAAATTGCACCTATGTGCAGAGAGATTTGTCAGCAGAGTATCATGCCAAAAAGAGGTATGCCAAATGGCCCACACTCCACCATGATTGGAGAATTCTGCAGGGAGAGAATCTGACACTCAACTGAGATTTCTTGGAACTCCCGGTTATAGGATGGTGATGCGGCCCCAGGAAGAATTCACATGACGAAAACAGGAGTTAACAACAATCTGAGGAAAACAAGATCCCTGGGATCCCAGCCATTAAATGTAGAGCCGAGGGGCAGAGCAGAATCCTGAAAAGCAGAGAAAGATGAAAAGGTTTCAAAGCTCTGAGTCTTAGTTAAGCTGGGGTCCTGAAGGTTCTCCACTAAAAAGGCTTCAAACTCCTTTGCTCACCATCACTAGTTGACCATAGAATATTCCTGATTCTAAGACATTATTGACTATAAAACCGTTGACTTACTGATGACTTTGAGGGGAAAAAACAGAGAATCTATATTAAACGAACACATCCAAATTACTATATGAAGGCAACATACATTTTAGTATTAAAGAAATAGAATGTTTGCAAATGCTGTTTAAGTCTGAGCTTAAGATCCTCAGTGCAGGGGCACCAGAGTGGCTCAGTGGTTGAGCGGCTGCCTTCAGCTCAGGTCGTGACCAGGGAATCCTGGGATCGGGTCCGCATCGCTTCTCCCTTTGCTTGGGTCTCTGCCTTTCTCTGTATCTCCCATGAATAAATAAAATCAAATCTCAAAAAAAAAAAAAAAAAAAAAAAAAAAAGAGAGAGAGAGAGAGAGAGAAAGAACTGCAGTGAGCTTACTAGTGCGATCTGTGACGTGGGGTAACTGATAAGTGACCTTGGTTGGAGGAAACTGGAAACATCTCAGTTCCTCACCTACCTGTGAGTCCTCGCTTCAGCGTCCCAGACCTGTAATGTCCTTCATTGATCTTGCGAATCCCTGCCCAGCTCAATTCAGCCGCCTTCCTGATGCAATCAGCGGCTGGAGCTGACTGCCACCTCTCCCTCCTCCGGAGAGCCCGAGCCACCCACTGGAGCGCTCTGCTTTGCATTTGCAGTCTACTGGTTCAGGTGGACACAACCCAGCAGGTAGGGGCTGAGCCATTTACCCAGCCGTATTCCCTCAGAGGGCCGAGGGGTTCAGAGCTGAGACAGAAGATGCTCAGAGGATGTGAGGCAGGCACTTTCCGTACAGGTGCGTACAGGTGCAGCGCGCCAGGCCGTGCGCGGGGACGACTGAGTGGCGGCTTGGGAATTCCACTTCCGACTCTAGTACGGACTGCGTGCCTGCCTCGGGCAGCTTCTGAGGCTTCAGCTCCCTAACCACAACAGGGGGAGGTACCGGTCGCCTGATGAAGAAGCGAGGAAAAGGCAGATGAAGCACTTAGCACCTGCCGACAGATACTCCGCCAGCTCCCGGAGACCTGCTGCGGGCGCCACCTCCCCTGCTTAGCCTTCCTCCCTGCACCCCCGCGGGGCGCGGCCACACCCCCTCTCCTGCGAGGGCCTCCAGCTCCGAGGCCGGGAGTAGGCAAGGAGGGTCGGCGGCCCCCGAACCCGGGCCGGTCGGCAGTCGGACGAGGGAGGCCCAGGCAGTGAGGGTAGGTGCGCCGGGGGCCGCAGCGTCGGGGCCTGTCCCCCGACACCACCCGCGGGCCCGCGACCAGCCGCCGCCACACCTCCCGCCGGCGCTCCCAGGCAGCTCGCACCGGAAGCCGCTCGGCGTCGGCCGGAAGCCCCGCCCCCAACGCCGCGGGCCGCCAGGCGCCCTGTCCGGCTCCGGGACGGGTCGCGCGCGGGCCCTGCGCCGCCTGTCGTTTGGCGGTCTGGGGTACCAGCGGCCGGTCTGCGTGACCTGGGCAGGGCGAGCCACCAAGCCCGGACCCCCGCGGCAGGACCAGTGATCCCCCGTCGTTGTGGCAAAGCCTACAGCCTGGAAAATAGGAAAGTAAGCTGCATTCTGCACCTAGAAGCTTCACCAAGCTAAGGCAGAAGCGCACGTGCCGTCCGTTTAAAATGAACATTCCTGGGCAGCCCCGGTGGCCCAGCGGTTAAGCGCCACCTTTGGCCCGGGGTGTGATCCTGAATACCCAGGATAGAGTCCCACGTCAAGCTCCCTGCATGGGAGCCTGCTTCTGCCTCTGTCTCTCTGTCATGAGTAAATAAAATCTTAAAAATAAATAAAACGAACATTCCTTTCAAGTGCAATCTCAGCACTTCTTCTGAGACTGCCACTCCTCGGAGCAGCACCAGCACAAACAAGACGGTAAGGGGGCCGGGGCAGGGGTCCAGGCGCTCCTGGAAATCAGCAGCTCCTGTTCCACACAAGCCTTAGCCCACCGGCAAGACTGAACATACACACTGTATGCACATCTAGTTGCAGCCCAGCAGCAGTGAGACAGAACCCGTTCAGGAGACACAGGACCCCACAGGGCTTTTTCTCTGGGGGCCACAGTGCCCCCCAAATACTACCTGCTTCGAAAGGGGGAAACCCCCACTACCTATCAGTCCTGATTCCAGGACTGGGTTAATCTTGATTATTCAAGAGCTGGTGCTCAAATGGAAAACCCACTCTACTTGATCAAGCCACAGGACAGGGTGGCCTGCCTCCAGGTGGCAAATCCACTCACTGGGAGGGAGGATTCTTCCCCAAGCACCACACAGAAAGCAAAGGCTCTTCATTTTAAGTTTTTATTTAAAGTTACATATAAGGTTACTTTACTCCTGCATCTTCTCAATGGTTTCTTCCTTATATTTGCCCTTTTCCTTTCCTACTTGGCGAGATTTGGCTTTACGCTCAAGGATCTTTTTGCGGTCTTTGTCCAGTTTTAGTCTAGTGATAACCACCTGCAGAAAAATAAAACACGTCTAGGCTTTCAACAGTTACCAGCTTCTCGAGCTAACCAAGTCAGACACACGTTTGTTTCTATTGTAATTTGAGGATCATTAAGTTGGAACAGAGATTTAGCTTCAACCCATAAAACCACAGTACAGATGTTGTGACAAATCTGTTAGAGGACTCCAGATGATGGTAAATTCAGGTCTTCTGAAGGAAGGTGAGGAAAAGGGTAAGGGGGCTCTGAACCAATACAGGTCTAGGAACCTGAACCGAAAGGAAAATCTCTGCCGTCAGAGAGCTTGTATTTCCGCAAACCAATCCAGTGGATGCACACCAGACTTTGATATTCAGAAAAACAGGGCAATATGGGGACGCTAAGGACTGCTGCCAAGCAGGGGCTAAATCCTATAGGGTATCAAACGAGGCCCTACTGACAAGGCTACATACAGACACCTGAAACCTTGAACACAGGATAGTGAGAGACATCAGACCATAAGTACTGTATGATGTCACTAACACAGGATAGTGAGAGACATCAGACCATAAGTACTGTATGATGTCACTAATAGGTGGAAATTATAAAGTCAAACTTGTGAAAACAAGAATATGGTCAGCAAGAGATGGGGAACAGGACAGATGTTAAGGGTATATGAACTTACAGTACAGTTGCGATACATACACAATATTGTATCATAATCACCAAGCTTGCTAAGATACTTATATAGCACATTAGAAGTGTGAATTATCCCTACAATGGCAATCCTTTTATATACAAATCTATTGAACATCTTACACACCTTTAATTTACACATTATGTCAAATGTATTTCTGTAATAGGAAACATGGGGCACTTGGGTGGCTCTGTTTAAATGTCTGCCTTTGGCTCAGGTCATGATCTTTCCGGGTCCTAGGATGGAGCTCCATGTCTGGCTCCCTGCTCAGCGGGGAGTCTGCTCCTCCCTCTACCAAAGACATAAATAAATCTTAAAAAAAAAAAAAAAAAAGGAAACAATAAAGACAAATACCTGAAAAGAAAGGAATACCTAAAGAAAGTGAAGAGTTGCTTTGGTAAAAGTTACAGCAAGTACAAAGGTGCAGGGCAGAACAACTTGGAAGTTTTACAGGTTGTGTTTCTTAACTTTAAGTGTGCCTAAGAATCAGAGAGCTTCTTAACATAGATCCCTGGACCCTGCCCCCTGTCCCCAGTAGAGCTGGGAACAGAATGTGGAATCTACCAGGTGGGCCAGGTGATACTGCTAACAGAGGACACACCACGATTAGCATGGCTGGAGGAGGAGCCAGGAGGCCAGTAGACCAATCATGAAAAGAGGACATCTACAAGTGGTTGGTGAGGGGATCAAGTAAGACCTTGCAGGCCACTTTGATGGGAACAGATGGGATTCTGGATATAACCTGACAGCAGCTAAGGGGGTGGGGATGAGTGGAGACAAGCTGCCATACAAGGTGAGCATGGCAAATAGTGAACAAATTCAGAAGTCTGAACATATTAGGTTTGCGGTTATCAATTAGAAATCCAAGAAGGCAAAATAAGCAATTGGGTATTGATATTTGGGTTGGAGTCATCAGCCTTTAGAGGTCTGAAGTCCTCAGAATGAAATATAACAGATGAGGACTGAGCCACAGTGAAGGGATGGTATATCCTACACCGTGCTGTCTTAAAAAGACGATGAATGTATCCTTGGACTGGTGACCAGGACAACAGCCTATCTACTGGTGGACCAAATAGAAGACTGGCGATGCCTAGAAAACGGCCCAATTCCTTGCTCTCAGGAGACACACACTAGAAGAATTAAAGGGAAGGGTCATCACGCCTGTAATCCTTTGGGGATAGGGCAGAGGGGTAAGGAACGTGGGAAATGCTAGTAGTGAATTCCAGCTCAAAGAGATGCAGGAATTTTGCTCCATCAACCCTTCAACTTTTCTGTAGTTTGAAAAAACAGATTTATGGCAGCACCAGAAGATCTTTTAAAAATTGTTAGAAAAAAACCTAAGAGACTGCAATATCAGAGAATTCACATTCAAGCCTCAGACAGGCACCTACTATGGCAGACCAGAATCTCTATCCTTGCTCAAACACTACCACTATCGACGAGATCTTAGCTTCTGGGCTTTGGTTTTCCCATTTGTAATGGCTTAATACTTTGCAGGGTTATAAAGTTGCCATACTACTTACTTGGCTTTATTTATTTATTTTTAAAATATTTGTTTTAGGAGGGGAGGGAGGGAGGGAGGGAGGGAAAAAGGAATCTCAATCTGACTGTGCCAAGCAGGGAGCCCCACAGGGAGGCTCAATCCCAGAATCCTGAGATCATGACCTGAGCCAAAACCAAGAGTCGAACGTTTAACCCACTGAGCCACCCAGGCACCCCTGCTTACTCAACAGGGTATCAGCTCCATTTACTAGAAAAATTACTGTATTTCCGAGATTTTAAGATTTGTTCACTGTGACTTTTGAGGAAAAAATACATAAAATATATACGATGACTGTTAAAGACCTCTTGATTTGAAAAAATTTCCAGAACTCCATTCAAATACTGTATGTTTAAGACTAGTTCCTAGCATGGCAAGCCGTGCCCACGTTGGGATGTTGGCTGGACAGGGTCCGGTGTGGAGAACCCCTCTTACCAAAAACTGCTTGGTCAGAAAAGGGGCTACCCCCTTGCCTGTCAAGCAACACAGGGTCATGGAGAACCTGGTCCTAAATCACTCAGACATCCAGCTTCTGGGTTGGGGTCTTGAATGTAGCAGAGTGGCTCCCTTCCTGCGATCTACTGAAAGTCCGCCCTTAACACAGGGTTTGTAAAAGATAAAAAGAAAAAAAAAATATTGCGTTCTAGAACCTCTAAAATCAGGGATTCTATTTCTTTGGGAAGGTTCTGCAAACAAGCTATCACATTTGCTAACACTTCCAGGAACTTCCTTCTCTACCCTCGAGCATTCTCAATAATACCTACCTTGCTAGGGTGAATGCCCACGTGGACAGTTGTGCCATTTGCCTTCTCTCGCTGTACTCGTTCAATGTAGATGACATACTTCTTCCTGTAAACCTGGACTACTTTGCCGATCTGCTGACCTTTGTAGTGTCCCCGCACAACCTAAATTAAAAAAAAAAACAACAACAAAAAAACCCCAGAAATATTAAGATTAACCTTGTGAACCAAGAAAGCTACAAATCACATAAACATCAGATCTGCAAGACCTTTCAATCTTGAAAGACTTAACAGTTAACGGAAACGTAGCCAGTAATTATCTCTGGCTTTAACCTACAAATAAACCAAAGTATAGTGATGGACAGCGCATCCATCAACTGGTGGTCAATAAGCAGCAGTGGGCTTGGTAAAAGGTTAAAAACGAGCACACTTCAGCTTTTAATAGCAGGTTGACAAGGAGCTTTTACTTCATCTCGAAGGAAGCAAGAGGCTGTAAGATTAAATCCACAACCCATTCAAGCGTCCATCTCAGTGCCAGACCGGCAGCAGCAAATACGCATGGGAACCAATTCTTTCCCAGTTTCAGTTTCCTACCCAGGAGTCCTAGTGATCACATTTCTCAGGCACAAGCACATCTGTGCTTCTGCACAGATGGTTCTTTACAGCTGCAGATTTCCTTGCATTAAGAGATCTGGAAAACAGAGACTACCTCCTGCATCCACTGGCAATCCTGGCACCAGCACAGTAGCAACCAGTGGCTGTTCTCAACCCAAACCACTATCTGAGGACGTTTTTATTTATTTATTTATTTATTTAAATAGGCGTTAACCTCATCCAATAATACTGGGGACAGGCAAGCTGCTTTAGAGACTTGCCTGAATCTTATCAACAGCAGCTGCAGGTTACAGCTAAGAAAACAGAGATCTTCACTTAAATGGATTTGATGACTTATTTACTGGGTAAATGTAATACCACCACGTAAAACTATGGTTCAGTTAGGGCTTCTGCATCTGGGTTCTGATTCAGACTTCTGTATATTGTCCTCAAATGCATCTTTGGTGACCAACCACACCAAGAAAAAGCTCATCACAAAGTAATGTCCTGGGGCAGGCCGCCTGCGTGGCTCAGTGGTTGAGTGTTGGCTTTTGGCTTCAGGCATGATCCCAGGATCGAGTCCCACACTGGGCTCCTTGCATGGAGGCTGCTTCTCCCTCTATATCCCCGGCTCTCTCACGAGTAAAATCTTAAAAAAAAAAGGGGGGGGGGGCAATGCCCTGGCTCTGAATCATCTCTCCTCTTCTGATTAATTATGTCCACATTGTGATGTTTGGAACAATCAATACTTTTTCCTGTTAGATTTTCTAAGATTTTATTTATTTAAGAGCGCCAGTGAGACAGTACAAGCAGGGTGAGGGTCAGAGGGAGAAGCGGACTCCCAGATGAGCAGGGTGTAGGACATAAGCCTCGATCCCAGGACCCGGAGATCATGACCTGAGCTGGAAGGCAGACACTTCACCGACTGAGCCACCTGGGCGCCCCCCACCTCCCGTTTCATTTTTCAGTTTCCTGTTGCAACCCTGCTCTGGTGCATCATTCCCCGAACACAATCCCTCTTCCAGGCCAGATGTGCAGGACATCCGCCAGGATGACCTGTATCACTGCACCCACTTGCACTTCGTCATCCTTCCGGATGGGCATGGACCGCACGTTGTACTTCTGCCTCAACTCTTTGGAAAGCGGGGAAGACATGATCTTCCTGCGAATGTGGGAAGGCGCATTGAAATGCCGCTTACGATTCTTGCTCCGGTCAGAAGTCACAAACGGATTGAACTTCATGTTGGCTGCAGAGAAAAAGCAAAAGACGCGTTAAAAACCCTTAAAATGATTGCACGATGTCGTCCGGTTTCCAGACAGGTCACGGCAACAACGTCACCTTGAGAGGGTGAGCAAGCCCAGGACACGGTCACGTTCTCCCGGGATGCTTCCTCCACAAACATACCCGTTCTAGGTCACACCCTCCGAACCTCCGAAATCCCGGCGGAGGAAGTGAAGACAATTCGCACCTCCATGCGTGAGAGCAAACCGGACCCACAAACTCAGTCACTCAACCAGCACGTCACGCTTTGCAAAAACCAACAACGTCCACACGCTGTGAACTCGAGTGAGAGGACACCGAGCTCCCGACAAAGTGCAGCGTTTCCTCCGTCCCCAAACCTGGGAAATCCGGGGTCGCAAAAGCCGCCTCTCGGGCAAGCGCGGCCTGGAAGGCCCCCCGGCTTCAACAGAAAGCTATTTCGAGACCATTCTTTAAGGAACGACGCCGACTAGACTTCTCTCCATCCGCACAGAGCCCTTCCCCTCCAGGCGCCGATGCCGAGTTCTCAAATCCCCTCTCCCCGTCCCTTCCCGAGTCCGGCGGCCCTCAAGCTAGCGGGAAAACAGGTCCAGATCATCTTAGCCGCTCTCCCTGGGTGCTCTTCGTTCGCCGGAAGAGTATCGAGCCTCTGGGGTCAAAAGACACCGCGCCCGCGAAAGGATGGCCGCGGATTGCTCGCGCTCTCATCGCCAAAACTCACCTGCAAGCGCCGCAGCGATGGCCGCAGAAGGGAAGAGAGCCACACGCTACTTCCGGTTCTGTAAGTTTATGAGAGATCTCGCGAGACTGATCATCGCCAGGAGCGAGAGAGGCGCGGGATTTGAATGACAAGAGGAAGCTGGGAAAGAAATGGATGACTAGTGCCTCCCGCGGCCTGGAGGGGAACTGCAAGGAGCTGCGAAACCGCGTCTTTCAGACCCTGGTGCCTCCCTGGGCAGGTCCGGGAAGGGTCGTTCCCGGGCAGGTGGCAGGAGCTGCTCAGAGCGTCACTGTCCCCCCGTGCGTGGTGAGGGAGCGGGCGCCCCCTTCTCCGAGAAAGGGCAGGTTGTAGTAGCGGCCGCCAGGTGACGCTGGGCCTGCGGCCGCGGGTCACCTGGGTTCCGTGGACACCGAGCTCGCCAGCCCTTCGATGAGGGGCCATGGGGTGGGGCCCGCCCCCGCCCCCGCCCCCGCCCCAGATTCGGCTGCAGCCACACACCCGCCTTGCGAGGCTGGGGACCCGCGATCCTTCCCTCGCCCCAACCCCCGCGCCGGGAGGCCTGAACCTGCATTTCTAACGAGCTCGCAGGTGACGGATGCCCAGGGTGCAGGTCCGAGACCACACTTGGAAAGAGCCTTTGCAAGGGGAGAACTGTGCCCCTTTCTGAGTGTTACTGTCCGCTGTCATTCAGTTCAAGGTCTGGTGGAAGCAGGGCAAGGGGGTGTGGTGCCTGCAAACCGCTTCTGGGCAGGCGGCAGTGCTTGGGGTTAACTCCTGCAGCTTGCCTGGCCGTGCAGCCGGTGGGGGATCCGTTTCCTTCGAATGAATAAAGCATTATCATTGAATGAATGATGCAGTGTCAAACTGATGGAAGACACGCATTTCATGGTCATAATAGGACGTAGTGAGCTTGCTGAGTCCTGGAGACACTTTTCCACTCACTCTACATTTCTAACTCCTATAGAAAAATAGAAAAAAAATATATATAGAAAAAAAATATTTTTAAAGGTTTTATTTATTCATTCATGAGAAACAGAAAGAGAGAGAGGCAGACACAGACGGAGGGAGAAGCAGGCTCCTCACAGGGAGCCAGATGCGGGGCTGGATCCCAGGATCCCCCCAGGATCACAATGGGCCAAAGGCAGACACTCAACCCCTGAGCCACCCTAGCATCTCTTTTAACTCCTTTACTCCACCAAATAGCCTTGTGAAGCTGGTACAGTATTATCATTCCCACTGTACAGATGGGATCATTGAGTCACAGAGAAGTGAGAGGAACTTGTACCAATTAAGTTGAACCCATAGGTTATAGATGAACCCATGTAAGCTCTTTCCAGTCCCTTCCTGATTCAATCCTAATTTCTAGGACTCCATTAGGTCAAGTCAAAGAGTAAGGAACTTGGGGATGCCTGGGTGGCTCAGTGGTTTAGCACCTGCCTTCGCCCCAGGGCGTGATCCTGGAGTCCCAGGATGGAGTCCCACATCAGGGTCCCCGCAGGGAGCCTGCTTCTCCCTCTGCCTGTGTCTCTGTCTCTCTGTGTGTCTCTCATGAATAAATAATTAAAATTAAAAAAAAAAAAGAGTGAGGAAACATGTCTTTGAGGAGCCAGAGTTAAGTCAGTAAAGAGCACAGGGTTTTCATGATTTAAAAAAGTTGTGTTTTAAATATACTGTCAACAGCCCCAGATTTTATTCTTAACTGAAAAATTCAGTGAGACTACCTCTATTGCAATTCTTTTTAAAAAAAAAATTTTTTTTAAATGTAAACTCTACACCCAACATGGGGTTTAAACTCACTATGCCAAGATCAAGAGCCATATGCTCCAGGACTGAGCCAGCCAGGTGCCTCTGCAATTATTTCCAACAAATGTTTATGGAGCGTCTTTTGCATGCTATCCCTAAACTGGACACTGGACTTAAAAAATGAAATTAGTTAGAGCTTCTGCTTGCAGGAAGCTCATTGTCTAAGAGGAGAGATAAACAGTGAAACTAGCATCCATGGGACCCCAGGAAAAGTGCTTTATGAGCTGGCTGCCCTTGGTGGGGTTTTTTTCTTCTTTTTGAAAGAGAGCACAGGGGGAGAGAGAGGAAGAGAATCTTAAGCAGGTTCCATGCTAAGCCCATTGCTGGGCTGGTTCTCATCATCCTGACATTATGACCCTGAGCTCATGACCTGGGCCGAAATGGAGAAGTGGTTGCTTAATGGACTGAGCCACCCAGGCGCCCCGCTTTTACTAGTTCTGTGCTTCAGGAATAGGAGAGCATTCTGGGGTCAGGGAAGACTTCTGGGGTGAGATCACCCGTGGCTGAGTTTTGAAGAATGTTAAAGTTAGCTTCATGAGGCAGTAGGAGTAGCTCTCAGGAAGGCTTGGAGCTGTGAAGCAGCATGACGTGTTGTCTCCTGGAGCTAGGTCCTTGTGGCTGGAGTGAGCAGCCTTCAGAGAAAAGCCCATGAGGCTCCCACCTGATCTGAATTTCATTTGGCAGCTGAAAGTTACAGGGAGATGCTCAAGGCTCCTGCCTTCCTACCTTGTCTTCCTCTCTGGTCTTCACAGATTCATCCTCTCCCTTTTTGTTCTTATTAGATTCCCTAACCCCCTCTTTTCTTTCTTCCTTTTTAAGTGTTATTTATTTAAGTAATCTCTATGCCCAATGTGGGACTCGAACTCACAACCCCAAGATCAAGCATTGCATGCTCTTCTGATGGAGCCAGCTGGTTGCCCATTCACCTCCACTTCTTCGGGTCCCCCCTAGCCTCTTCCTCTCTTCCCACAAAGGCCCTCTTTGTTCTCTCATCATCCTCATCATTCTCTGCTGTTGCCCTCCCCTCTGGAGGCCTCCTTAGCTCCCTCTACCCATGCAACACTGAGTCATTGAAATTAAACCTTCAGGCCACTATTTGGACAGCACAGCCACTGTGCAGTGCGAAGATCGCCAGGGTACAAATTGCATGCACAGATGCAAATTACTGGTGGCCTTGTTGTGAAGTCTGTTTACCTGCATAAATGTCTTGGCTCAGCCCTGCATGATCCTCTGGCCACCTAGCCTGGCTGCCCCTCCACTTCCTTACATGTCTCTTACATGATTTGACAAAGGTCCTTTTATTTGTTTTTTTAAAAATTTTATTTGTTTATTAGAGAGAGAGAGAGAGAGCACAAGCAGGGGGAGAGGGAGAAGCAGGCTCCCCGCTGAGCAGGGAGCCCAATGCGGGACTCCCTCCCAGGACCCCGGGATCATGACCTGAGCCGAAGGCAGATGTTTAACCCACTGAGCCACCCAGGTAATGGTGGTGGCTTTTTTTTTTTTTTTAATTTTTTTTTTTTAATTTTTTTTTTATTATTATTTATTTATGATAGTCATACAGAGAGAGAGAGAGGCAGAGACACAGGCAGAGGGAGAAGCAGGCTCCATGCACCGGAAGCCCGATGTGGGATTCGATCCCGGGTCTCCAGGATCGCGCCCTGGGCCAAAGGCAGGCGCCAAACCGCTGCGCCACCCAGGGATCCCGGTGGTGGCTTTTAAATGGACTCTGTCAGGTTGTTTTGAGGCTGGTCTTTGCGAAGCCCTAAGACAAACTGGCTATTCAGATTCTACATCTACATCCCTTGGACTAAACTTTTTTTTTTTCTAGACACCAAACCATCCCATTTCTTCCTTCCTTTCTCCCTGCTTGCCTGCCTTCACTCATGCATTCTTCAAAGATCTCTCCAACTCTTACTCTTTACCAAATCCTATGCCATGCAAGCTTCATATACAAAGACCAGTAAGATACAAAGACCAGTGAGATCTAGCCTCCCTCGAAGGGGCACGGTGTCTAGAAGGAAGAAATGGCCCTGTCAACAAATGGGCATAACACAGCGTCCCTGGGAAGATGACTGGATGCAGTCCATTTTTTATATTAAAAATTATTTATTTATTTATTTATTCATTCATTCATTCATTCATTCATTCATTCATGAGAGGCACACAGAGAGAGGCAGAGGGAGAAGCAGGCTTCCTGCAGGGAGTGTGATGTGGGACTCAATCCCAGGACCCCAGGGATCACACCCTGAGCCGAAGGCAGATGCTCAACCACTGAGCCACCCAGGTGCCCCAGGATGCAGCCAATTCTAACTGAAGTTGGATGTGGTGAAATTTTTACAGGCGAACCCTTAAACTGTTTCTGAAAGCTAGGTGAGAGTTTTTCAGGTAGACAAGAGGGGAAATATGTTCCAGGTAGAGGGAGCCACCCAAGCAAAAGCCTCGAATCCTACACCAACAGAACTTGTTGGATCTACAAATAGTTTGTGTTGCGAATCAGTTTGTCCCAGGTAAGAGGAGGATGAGGGAAGTTGTGAGGACGAGGCCAGGTTATTCTGCCCGCCCCCCACAAAAAAAGGGTATCTGGACTGATGAGGGTGTCAAAGGGAGAAGTGAAGAGACTCACAGGGCTGCCTGAGTCATTGCAGGCTTTGCTGAGGGTGGAGGTCATGGGATGGTATCTGAGGGGCACAGAGATTCCTGGGAACCCTGGTCCAGGGCTCACCAGAAATGTATGGATCCTTACATTTAGCTCGGTAGGCTTATACTGTGCAAGTACGTATTAAAAGTAAAGGTTAGGGACGCATGGGTGGCTCGGTGGTTGAGCAACTGCCTTCGTCTCAGGGCATAATCCAGGGGTCCTGGGATCGAGTCCCGCATCGGGCTCCCCGCAGGGAGCCTGTTTCTCCCTCTGCCTCTCTCTCTGTGTCTCTCATGAATAAATAAAATCTTTTTTTTTAATTTATTTTTTATTGGTGTTCAATTTACCAATGAATAAATAAAATCTTTAAAAAATTAAATTAAATTAAAGATTATTGTGAGAGGAGGTAGCAAAATGTGTGTGCGTAATAATACCAGGCATTCATCCACCCGTCTATCTATTTATCTAATGGCATCTTTCTGGAGTGTCCTGACCTCAGGGTGGTTGCTTAAAGCAAAAGCTTATACTTGACAAAGGAAAAGAAGGCAGAGAAAAATCCAAACGGGCACATTAAATGATCCGGCCCAA
The DNA here is from genome assembly GCF_018345385.1 of Vulpes lagopus. NCBI lineage: Eukaryota > Metazoa > Chordata > Mammalia > Carnivora > Canidae > Vulpes > Vulpes lagopus. The sequence goes on from NC_054833.1 coordinate 59,551,341, forward strand.
AGATGTCCATAGGAACTGAGAAACACTGAGTCAAATATGAAGCTTTTTTTTTTTACCTTCCTTCCTGTTAAGCAGGAGATGTCACACCTCTAACCAGACAAACCAGCCCTGCCAAACTGGTCGGTAGCTGACACTCTTGAGCTGCAGGACAGGTAGTCAGGGGCAGTTCTTGAATGTTCTTGGGGCCAGCACCTCACGGAGCAACAAGTGTGGATGCTGAAAATATCCCTAGCATCGGATAGCATTTTTCAATTTAATTTTTGAATAAGTAGTACCTTTGCTTGTTTCAGAAAATATCAAAGCAGGGGCGCCTGGGTGGCTCAGTGGGTTAGGCATCTGCCTCAGCTCAGATCATGGTCTCGGGGTCCTGGGATCGAGACCTGCATCTGGCTCCCTGCTCGGTGGACCGTCTGCTTCTCCCTCTCTGCCTCTCCCCCTGCTCATGTTCTCTCTCTCTCTCCAAAGAATTTTTTTTCTCCAAAGAATTTTTTTAAAAAAGTATCAAAGGGAAGGAAATTCCCCATCCTGTCCCATCAGTTATCATCCCCTTGCACAGTTAATCACTGTGACTAGTTTTTTTGTGTGATCTTCTCAATTTCTTGATGCATAAATAAGCACATAGGAATGTGAGGGGCACCTGGGTGGCTCAGGGGTTGAGCATCTGTCTTTGGCTCAGGTTGTGATCCTGGGATCCTGGGATTGAGTCCCACATTGGGCTCCTCACAGGGATCTTGCTTCTCCCTTTGCCTGTGTCTCTGCCTCTTTCTCTGTGTCTCTCATGAATAGATAAATAATATTTTTTAAAAAGCACACATAGGAATGTGAATTCTTACTCCCCCCACCCTTCCACAATGTTCCACACTGTGTTTTTCCCACTGGCCACCGTATCTTGGAGATATTCTGTGGCAATATCCACAAGTTGATCTAGAGGATACATTTCTAGGATAGGACTTTCTGGGTCAAAAGGTGGAAATGTTGATAGCTAATGTCAAATTTCCCTTCCCAGGGGTTTTACCCATATACATCCCACCACCGAACCTGCTTTCCTTCCTTTGGCGGCAGAGTGGGTTTTGAGTCCTTCAGGGTTTGACAGGCTAACAGGTGAAAGTTGGGACACCTGTAGAAGTTTTAATTTGCATGTCTTTCACAAGTGTCACCGACTAGATGCTTAAGATCCATTTGCATTAGTCTTTTCTGAGCTGTCTCTTTCATCTAATGTGGATTATCCGGAAAGTCCAAGCTCAGCGCTTTGCACGTGCATCGGTGATGTCTCTGCAATCTTTGAGAAAATATACATATACCTTTATTTATAAAATAGCCATTCGACATTTTCTGAAAATAAAAGAAGTGCCGTCTGGGAGTCGCCCCTGAACAATATGAAAACACTATGGGTATTTTGAAATCAACTTTTGGCAAATGCAACGGAATCTGAGAATCACATCCCCAGAAATTCATGATGTTGTTTAAAGCAGCCTGGCTGAGGTTAAAACAAGACTAATTGGAGTCTTTGTAAATTTAGCATTTTTAGTCCTATAATAAATATATTTCCCATGAACCCACCTGTATCCCTCCCCAAATAGCACCTATGTGCTTCTCTAGTCTTGAAAAGAGCATAAAGAAGACCATAAGTGTTTTCAATCAGCTCTCCATGTGTCCCAAATATCCCCTCTGGGGGGGGAACCCCATTCCCCAGGGGTCCCCAAATAGACACCACTCTGGGGACTTGGGAACCAGATAAAAGGCAGGGTGCTGTTTCTTTCCCCACCGATAGCGACCTTTGCCGAGGGAGGAATAGGTTGCAGGGGGACTTAGCTGCTGGCAAGCCTGGCCTGTGAACAACCACCTGTTTGAGAGAGGATCTGGAAGTTTTTGTTGTTTTTAATTCAAAAATAAAGATCATGGCCCTTACTAAATAGAAAACAGCTGTCTGCAAGTGACTTGCCCCACAGGCAAGACCCAGTCTGAGGCTTCTTGAGTGGCCGTCCCCACGGAGCCCTAGCACAGCCCAGGGTGGGGTTGGCAGGAGCTGGGGTTCAGCGTTTGTTGAGACAGTGGCGTCCCTGACAAGCACAGCTGTTTTCTTCCCCACCCATCCTTGCCCAGCTGGGAATCCGCCCAGGGAAACTGGCCCAGCTGGTGTGGCCTCTAATAAGTGGTTGGGTCATGAGGAGGAGGAGGAGGACCTGGGCTAGGAAGGAGTCAGGGGAGCCCCTAGGGGTTAATTTGCCCGCATAGCTCTCTGCTGACTCAAGTCTCGGCCTTCAGGCTCCCCCTGTGCTCCCGGCCCACCGGTCCATCCTTGGGAACTCCAGGATTCAAACTTTGGACCACTCCTTGGGCTTGGGAGGCTTGCAGAGACCTCTAGCCTCCACTCCTGTGCCTTGATGTTGCCACATTCCCCAGGACGATGCTTTCCTGTCATGTCCCCCAGAGATCCTAGGCCACAGCCTCTGAGATCAGCTTTTCCACCAGCGAAGACCTTACAGGCTGGTGATTTGGGGGCAGGAAGGCATATGCTTGCCCAGCTGTAGGCTCATGGGTGGTTGCTGAGATCCTGGGAAAGGTGCTTTGACCCCTGAGCCACTCCTTCTGTTTGTTCCTGCGAGCCAGCTAGAGAAGCCTGGGTGGGAACTCTGACCTGGACGAGTCCTGCCTTGGAGCCCCCATCCAGCCACTATAGGGCCCCATCTGGCCCCACCTGACTTCAGGTGGGTCACCTGGCAGATAGGGACCACACCTCAGGGCTGGTGACCCCATAGTACGAGGGGGACCACCTGTCTTCCCACCTTGCTCAGTTCCAGCCCGGAGGAGGGGGAAGTATCTGTTGAGGATAGCCCCCCATCCAGGGGGGGACATAGCTGTTGCTCCCAGAAAGGGTAGGCACCCCATTTTGTACCCTGGCCTGGAACATGGAGTTTGGGTTTGGGCCCAGAGCTCAGCTCCAGCCGCAGAGATCATCAGCCCCCAGCCTCCCCCCATGGAGCAGGTGGTGTGGGAGGTGGGGACGCCATCCAGGGTCCAGACTGCTGGCCCTGGGGTCTCGCCCCATCCAGGCTCCCCCCTCCCCCACCAGCCACGCTCAGCCTAGGGTGGCGCTCAGGCCTGCTTCCTCACCAGCAGCACCCAGGGCAGGATGGCGGCCACCACAGCCACCACGGCGACGAGCGTGATGAGCAGCAGGGCCCGTGAGCGGCAGCAGAAGGCCCGGCCTGCGCTGGGGGCCGGTGATGCCTCAGACAGCTCGGCCAGGCTGCGGCGGGGCAACACGCTGTCCTGCTCCCCCAGGGGCATCCCGTGGCGGCTGATGACAAAGACCTGGGGCTCCCGGACCAGGCCGGGTGGCAGGTCTGAGGGGGGCTGGGCGCCCTGGCTGGGGGCCGGCCTCCACACCTGGGGGTTCGTGTGGCCCAGGGCGTCGGGCAGGCCCACGGGCACGGCCAGGGTCTGCGAGCTCCGGTCCAGCACCGAGGGCCAGCGGGAGCTCTTCTTGCTGAGGAAGGTGACGTAGCGGCAGATGGGGCAGACGATAGTCCTCTGGACCTGGCCGTCCACGCGGGTGGAGAGCAGGTACTTGACCAGGCAGTCGTGGCAAAACACGTGGCCGCAGCTCAGCGTGCGGCTGGCACCCTCTAGGTCGCGGAACTTCTCGTAGCACACGGGGCACTCGCTGCCCGAGCTGTCTTTGCTTTCTCCTTCGGACATGGCCACTCTGCCAAGGCAGGGCCTTAGCTGCAGGAGGGAAGGGCCGGGAGCCACCAGCCCTCTCCCTCCTTCCCAACTCCCTCCCAACTGCCTTCTGCCCCCCTCTCTCTTGTCCTCTTCTGCTGCCCCTCCCCAGGTGTCTACTTGGCTTACACTGAGACTAGGACCTAGGGCCCAGGCCCCTTAGGAGGAGATGAGGGGGGCACCTCTACAAGGGGCTTTGGGAGACCCATAAGGAGCAACTCCAGCCCCGGGAAACTGGTTCAAGGTACATGGAATGTGTTGAAGTCTGACCTCCCTGATACCTCAACTGGGCACACTGACTTGGTGAGGTCATCACCTCACCTCTTCCTGCTTGGATGCCTGCAATGATCATCCTTTCTCAAGGATGATCCAGTTCCTAGGGGAAGCAGGCAGCTAAGCCAATGTTCCCCCGGACTCAGCCCGGTCTCCAGTGTGGCTGTCCCCAGAGTGGTCATTTCCCAGAAGATCCTCTGCTGCTCCTCTATCTCCCTGCTCAGGGATTGGCTGATCCATTGGATTGCATCCAGCCATTGGATTGCATTCCTCTGTGCTAAGCGTGGCTATAAAGCAATGACTGTTTTGAAAATAAAGCTCAGAACTTACACATCCAAATGCCTGCTGGCCCTCTGTGTAGTCACGGCAGGGAGCTGTGGGCTCGTACCTCCGCCTGCCACAGCTCACTCATTCTTCAGATTCTTACTGCGCTGCCTGAGGCAGTGAGAGAGAACCTCCTGGTTAACCTTGGCAAAGGCAGATTTTCATCCTTTGAGGATGTGTCTGATATGTTGGAAATGGCCAAAGTCACTGGGATCGAAGCCTGGTGAGAAAGTACAGGAGTGATCAATGGCATGATACTGTTTTAAATTGAATATACAGAGTCACCATAAAGTAATTAGGTGGGTTTTAAACATAATCTGAGACCCCAAAGGTGTTCTCAGCAACAGCAGAATTGTTGGATTAAGTACACAGCTCCTCAAGATGCTGGCTTTGAAGGCAGACACCAGCTTGGTATGTCCAAGTGTCCTCACTTAAGAGTCCAAGTGTCCTCACTTAAGAGTCCCCCATATCAGGGCACCTGGGTGGCTCAGTGGTTGAGCATCCTGGGATCAAGTCCCGCATCAGGCTCATCTCAGGGAGCCTGCTTCTCCCTCTGCCTGTGTCTTTGCCTCTCTGTCTTTCATGAATAAAGAAATAGAATCTTAAAAAAAGTCCCCTGTATCATAACTGTGTAGAATAAACTCATCTAGGTTAGCCTCTTTAGAAGGAATTGTGATCACCTGTCTTTGACATTTTCTTCCATCAAGGATGTAGACAAAAGACACCTGAACACACTGACAAATAGAACTCTGTGCCAGCCCCTAGACCCAAGAGATGACATAATGGGAACCAGATCAGTTACTAGAAAAAACTGTAGTTTCTCAAATCATAAATATTTTGGCATCTCTCTCCTCTCTTGGCTTGGTCCTAAGTGCATTTTGCCAAGTTGAAAATGCCCCATAAGGAATAAGGAGCAAAAATATGTAAAGGTGGGGATGGGGGAACTGGGACCTTGAAGACAGCTCCAAAACCTTTTCAAGCTTTGGTCTCTGGGTGATCAGTGTGGCCCCCAGGCTGGGGGTGAGGGTTTCAAGTGTTCAGACTCTGGAACTGAGTTCAAATCCTTGATATACCTATTATTGTCTGTATGACCTCAAGCAAATTGTTTAACCTGAGCCTGTTCCCCATCTCTAAGATGGGGGTAATAGTATTGTTTTCCTCTCAGAGTTGTTCAGAGTAATTTTTTTTTTTGAGATTTCATTTATTTGAGAGAGACAGCGAGCATGAGCAGGGGGAGTAGTAGCAGGAAAGGGAGAAGCATACTCTCCGCTGAGCAGAGAGTCCAATGTTGGTCTCGATCCCAGGGCCCCAGGATCATGACTCGAACCAAAGGCAGATGCTTCACCTACTGAGCCACCCAGGTGCACCTGGAGTTGTTCAGAGTATTAAGTAAGCTAATGTGAGTGAAGAGTTTGGCACACAGTACATGCTCAACAAATGGTAGATGTCATTGTTAAGGCCAGCCAAATCCTCTAGCATCTATCTTCTTCTTCTTTCCAGTTGTTCTTATTATGTAGACGACTAAAAAAAAAAATAACACACATCTCTGACAGAGGGAAGCCCCCGTCAAATTAGAGTAACTATACAAGATGATGAAGACCTGTGGCTCCCGGGGCAGATGGGGCAACAGGTCCAAGGAGGGATTAGATAAATGATGGGCAGTAGATAACAATCAAGATGGTGAATCCAATGTTTCTGTCATTTCTGTTTCATAACACACTTGCAGATGCCTAAACTAAACTGGGGTTTTCTCAAGGATGACCATGATTCTCTTAAGCCAACTTCTAATATGTCCCCCTGTATCTCACAGTGCCCCACAGGCATATGGCAGCAGTTCCATCCATCCACTGATCCGTTGATCCCTCCATTCTCCCACCCACCCATCCACTCATCCATCCAATTATTCAATAAATAGTTATTGCGCTCCTGCTGTGTGCTAGGCACTGACCTTTGGCATTGAAGATAAGCAGGTTCAAGAAGGTCCTTCATGAAACTTTAGAGTAGTGGATATGTATAACTGGTTTTGAAAAAGAGATTTTTTAAAAAAGATTTTATTTATTTATTCATGAGAGACCCACAGAGAGAGAGAGAGAGAGAGAGAGAGACAGAGAGGGAGGGAGAGAGAGAAAGAGAGAGAGGGACAGGCAGAGGGAGAAGCAGGCTCCAGACAGGGAGCCTGATGTGGGACTTGATCCTGGGTCTCCAGGACCAGGCCCTGGTCTGAAGGTGACGTTAAACCGCTGAGCCACCTCAGGTGCCCAAGATTTTTTTTTTTAAAAGAAGGAATGGTGATAGGCAGCTGAAGTTGTTTGAGTAACTGAGAAGTAGGTATCAAGGTAGGCAAGAGAATTAAAGCAGATAGTTAAGAGAATGCTAGGGGAAGGAAGGGCTTTTGAGGTCATTTAGTCAAATCTAGTCTTATAGGGGAGCAGACGTAGGTCCAGAGAGGAGGAAATGACTTGGGTGAAGTCACTTGGGGAAGGTGACAGAGAGGGAGATGGCAGAGAGAGAGAGAGAGAGAAGGACGGAGAGAGGAAATTCCATAGATGACATAGAGAACATTAGAGGAGTTCTATAGCTATATAGCTGAGTCAGGAAGCACTATCCTCTTCAGGAGGAGCAGGGGAGGGGGGAGGAGAGCCTCTAATAGTCATTGGAGTTTGAAGAAAAGTAAAAGGGATCCAGGGATACAGAAGACATTCCAGGTCCCCACTGGTGGCCTCCCTGGGCAATCCTTTCTTCTTCCTAGGCTTCAGAAGAGGCACGTCACTCATGCCTGGACAGTGCCACCCATTCCCACCTTCTACTGACCTCTCTTTCTCAGTCTTTCCCTGCCCACTCCCTCTCTTTCTCTTGATTCCACTCATTTTTGCTCCTTGAGTTCTTTTCCTGGGCATGCCTTTGTCTTGGGTGCTGGGGCCAGGGTTAAGGCAACAGAAGAAATGCAAGGACCATGCTCTAGTTTGGGTGCACTCTAGCTCAAATACAACATGAGATGTTCTATGCCAAAAGGCAACCCCACTGGTGCTTTAGGAAATGGTGGGAGAGGAGGGCTGGAAAGTCTTTCTAGGTGAGGTGGGACCAGTGTCGAGCTAGTAATAAATAATTATAACAGCGACCATTTATTGAACACTAATTATGTGCTTCGCATGTCGCATCCCTTCCTCATGCAATCCTGACAACAATTCTGGGAGGTAGATATTATCCTCATTTTACAGATGAGGAAACTGAGGCCCAGGGCTTAAGTAACTTCTTCAAAGTCACATGGCTGGGGCAGGATAGACCCAGGGCGCTAGGGATTGCCAGCTCTAGTGGGGGTTTGGATGTGCCTCCAAAGGAGAGCAGAGTGATGGAACAGGAGGTCCCAGCCCTCATACCTGTGCAGAAATACTGATTTAACAAATATCCACAGGGGCACCTGGGTGGCTCAGTGGTTGAGTGTCTGCCTTCACCTCAGGTTGTGATCCCAGGGTCCTGGGATCGAGTCCTGCATAGGGATCCCCGCAGGGAGCATGCTTCTCCCTCTTGCCTATGTCTCTGCCTCTCTCTCATGAATAAATAAATAATTTTTTTTAATCCACAGATGAAAATACCTTCTGGGAGCTCCAGAATCCAGCTTTTTTTGTGTCTAGCATATCTTGTAAAGTGGTTTAAAAAAAAAAAAAGAAAAAGAGGAAAAGATTAAACTTGCTTCACCTTGGTAAAGTCCCTCCTGAGAGTGACTCTAAACAAGGTTGCCACTCCAGCCACCTGTGAGGCAGGGTTTGGGCCAGCCAAGGGGCGCTGACCTCTTGAAGCCCCAGTGCCCCACTTCACCCAGAGCAGCAGCCTATCGAGAGGGCTGTTTGGGGGAATCATCAGCCCAGGAGATTCCTGCCTCCCCACTTCGGGACTGTGAGCCCCTGAGGCAGAGAGATGCTTCTGGGCTTCCCTCCTGGATTTCCAAAGCAAGGCCCTGTGGCTTCGGCTGTGACCACTCCCTAGATACCACACACACACACACACACACGCACACACTCCCACACCCCTGTGTTATTCCAGTTTCAGTCCAGAACCTCGCCACGCTCTGGCTGGATCCCACTCCTTCCCCGCCCCCAGCCAGGCCCCCAGACTCACTTTGCTGGGATCAGCATCCACCTCTCCACCACGTCCTCCGCGGAGCAGATCTGAGCCACCCACAGGTGCTGGGCAGACAGCACGTCTTCCTGCTGCTGTTACTGTGACAGCCGCCGCTGAGGCATTTCCTAATGACTGAGCAGGTCTGGAGGACAGCGGAGGGAAGTGAATGTCGCCCAACCCGTTTGAGGCCAGAGGCTCTTGGCGTTGCCCAGGGCTTTGGCAGCTGCTGGAGTCAGGTGATCTTGACAGGGATGTTCGGAGAGGAGCCCCCGATCTAAGGGGGAGCCCAGGGATGAGTCTCCCATTGGAGGCAGTGACCCAGGACCCAGGGTGGGCTCCCTATGGGTGGGTCTCCCGATTCCAACAATAAGAAATTTATCCTCATGGTCCTTCACCCTCCCGGACCCATTTCAGTGATCTTCTTCCCAAACCCCTGCTCAGTTGCCATGCACTGGATGGGGGGGGGGGTCACATCAGCCTCAGGGAGGCCACAACACCCAACATCATATACAAATATCTGGGTGGTGTGTCCATATGCATTTGCCATTCATCGAGCACTCAAAGGGACTCAGAGCTCCCAAGACCAAACACCATGGTGGTAAAGAATGAGGCAGAGTAGGGGATCCCTGGGTGGCTCAGTGGTTTAGCGCCTGCCTTTGGCCCAGGGCGCGATCCTAGAGTCCCGGGATTGAGTCCCACGTCGGGCTCCCGGCATGGAGCGTGCTTCTCCCTCCTCCTGTGTCTCTGCCTCTCTCTCTCTCTCTATGTCTATCGTAAATAAATCTTAAAAAAAAAAAAAAAAAGAAGAATGAGGCAGAGTAAACCAATGAATTAGAAACATGAACCTGCCTGGAAAGAAATCCCTGACATCATGGGGAATAGGGATAAATTTCCAAACAATTTGTAAAATATGATTCTATTTATGGAAATTATATATTTTTATAGCAAAAAATCTGGAATATGATATATCAACCTTGAAAGTAGTTATCTCTGGAGGGACTTTCTAACTTATGCATTTCTGTGGTATTTGAATTTTCATCCTGCTTATTTTGTGATGAGAAATAATCAAGAATAAGGCAGGAACAAAGAGGGTGACAGAGAACAACTGGATACCATTTGAGGGATTCTCTCCCAGTTTTCTCAGGGCTGGAGGCCCAGTCCTCAAAAAATTGGTTTTCTTCTGAAAAAGGAGCTTCCTGATCCAAGGCATAGTGTGCGACTTGCGTGAGTGTGACTCAATACGGTGCCCCAGGATGGCCCCTCCTGACCTGTCCCATCATGGTCTGTCTCCACAGGGACCCAGAGGCCGGTTGGGTAGGGTAGTCAAGGCGGTGCACCCAGCCGCCTCGCCCAGGGACATGGGGATGGCTGAGTGCCAACTGTCACGACAGTCTCTTATGTTCTTTCTCCAAGAGCTGAAGGGGAGGAGTTTCAGGCAGTCCTAGATTTAGCAAATAAAAATGCAGACTGCCTTGGGGAAATGTGTATTTCAGACAAACAACAAATACTTCTTTTAAGTATGAGCATCCTCAGTTCAGTAATTGGGACCTACTTATACTAAAAAATTATTCGTTCTTTATCTAAAATTCAAATTTCACTGGACAATTTTGTATGTTTCATTCTGCATCTTCTCCCGTCTGAGAGGGCTCCCCAAATTTCTGTCCTTCCATCAGCACTACCAGGGGTCCCTTCAATAGTGAGGCAATAGTTTGGCTTATGACTCCGCCTAGGGCTTCTGGGAGAAAAGGAGACTTATCCTCTGTGCCCTGTATGTCCCTGGGGGAGGGGACTGATCCAGGCTGGCCTGTCTTTAGATTAATGTGATGTGACCCTGGGGTGACAGGAAGTTCCTGGAGCCCCCAAATCTCTTCTACTAGCTCTGCCATGAAGCTTGACTTTGAAGATAACTTCGAATGAATACTTATTACCATAGTCTGTTATGGTTTTGTGTTCCAAAATAAGAATTTAACTTTGGAATTTATATATATATGTATGTATAAATAAATATGTGCACATGTGTGTGTGCACATGTACCCCTCCCGCCCGAGACAGGAAATACATCAGGTGGAGAAACCTTAGCTTTACTTTGTCAGGTTGGCTCTATCATCTTGCCCCCGAGAAGGTGGGACATAGGACTATTAGGTTTTGACAGGCAAAGGGGAATTAGCCATCAGGGAAGGTTGAGATCACAGGTAAGTTAGCCAGAAGTACACTTGCTCTGTGTTTATATAAAGAGAATGTGCCATGTTCCTTTGGGTAAGTTACTTAATCCTTTTGTGTCTCAGTTGCTTCATCTGAAAAATGGGGATAATATTACCTACTCTCTAGGATCGTGGTGATTCAATGAATGGGTGCAAATAATGTGCCTGAAACCACGCCTCTTATATGTTAAGGGCTTGGTCAACCTTACCCCCTACAATCATCATTGTCATCATCACAGCAAAAAGAGAAGGCTGAAGAGCGATAAGAGGACTTGAACAATTTTTACTTCGAGGGTCTGAGCCGATCAGTCCTGCCAATCTCACCACCCCAATTTATAGTGTCCTGTCTTTCTCAGCAGAGAGGACAAATGGACGCTGAAGGGTGGAAGGCTAGTTTTCAGCTCAGGGAGGGATGGGACCAGTGGCTTTTGCTCTGGTCGGGCCACATTGGAGAGTTGTGTCCAGTTTTGGGGACACATTAGGGGTGGTGTTGCTGGGGGACCAATGTGTGTTCTGGGGAAGAAGCCAGCTAGGTTAGGGATGGGTCTGGGGACCATTGCGACCCCATAAGACCTTCCTTGGAGAGACCTCTCTGAGCATAGGGAGCCTCCAGACAAGAATAGAATCCTGACTGAGGCTGGCTGACTTGACAAATGACTGGAAGTATAGTTTGTGCATGCAATGAATGGCTGGATCAGGACAGAGGTTCTCAAATATCAGAATCATCTAGAGAACTGATGAAAGATACGGATTCCGAGGTCCTACCTCAGGACCTAGCAGACCTTGGGAGAGGCCTAGGAAACTATATTTTATATTAATTTTTTAATTGGATGGACAAATGAGTGGATGGATATAATGTAAGAATACTGCATGCTAGTGGAATCTGAGTATTGCATGTATGGGTTCTCCATAAAATTCTTTGAACTTTGCTGTATGTTTGGAAATAACAATAAATGCTGGAAAAATGATTTAATTTCTTGAATAAGTAATGTATCCAGATGATTTTTAAAATGTGGGGCGCCTGGGTGGCTCAGTTGGTCAAAGCATCTAACTCTTGGTTTCAGCTCAGGTCATGATCTAATGGGTCTTGGGATCGAGACTTGTGTCAGACTCTGTGCTTGAGGATTCTCTCCCTCTGCCCCCCTCCGCTCCCCCGTATTTGCTTGCTCTCTCTCACACATTCTCTCTCTAGAATAAAGAAATCTTAAAAAAAATTTTTTTAAAAAGAAAGAACAAGTGTTAGAAGTCCTGCAGTAGAGATTCTCTCCCCTTCTTTTTCCTTCCTTGTCTGCCCATTTTCTGTGTGTCCCAAAAAGTCACCACTAACTCACACCCAACAGGGTGGCTATTATAAAAAACAAAGAAAACAAAATACCCAGAAAGAACCAATATTGGCAGGAACGTGGAGAAATTCAAACCTTTTGGCACTGCTGGTGACAATGTAATATGGTGCAGCCACTGTGGGAGACATTGTGATGGTTTCTCAAAAAAACTAAATGTAGAGTTACCATATGCTCCAGCAACCCTACTTGTGAATCTATACCCAAAAGAATTGAAAGCAGGGATGCAAACAGATATTTGCATACCCGTGTTTATAGTTCACAACAGCTGGAAGGTGAAAGCAACCGACGTCCATTCACCAACAGGTGAATAGGTAAATAGCACGTGGCATATGCGTGTAATGGAATAGTACTCAGCTTTAAACAAGACGAACATTCTGACACAAGCTCCCACATGGATGAATTTTGAGGACACTATGCTGAGTGAAATAAGCCAGCCATGAAAGGACAAATACTGTATGATTCCATTTACATGATGTTCCTAGAGGACTCTGATTTATAGGCACAGAAAGGGGAATGGTGGTGGCCAGGGACTGGAGGAGGGGGTATGGAGCATCATTTCTTAATGGGTCCAGAGTTTCAGTTTGGGAAGAAGAAAAATGTTCTGGAGATGGATGGTGGTGGCCGTGCAGCAATGTGAATGTGCTGAATGCCACTAAACATGGTTAAGATAGTAAATTTCATATTGTACGTGTTTTGTCACAATTCTTAGAAGAGATAACCACTGTCATTAGTGGTTATTCTTGTGTATCTTCTTTATATCTGCAGAGAAAATACAGATCTTGATTTGTATTCCTTTCTCACTTTTTTTTTTTTCGCCAAAAGATAGCGCTCCACATGCACGCTTCTGCATCTTGCATATCCTACTTGAACTGACATCTTGGAGCTTTCTCCATGATCACACATGTACAGTGCGGTTTTGGAATCCAAGATTTTAGCAACTTCTCCAAGTAACGTCAAGGGGTGGCCTGTCTGGGAACCTCTCCCAGGCCAGAGGTTGGGGTTGGGGTCCTGGGTAGCTTGGACCTCCATCCTCACTCCTTCCTCTAGGATGGGTAGAGGAGGACCAGAAGCTGAGGTGGCTCTTTCAGACAGAGGCATCCCTCTGTAGCATCCCCCAGGGAGATGGGATTCCCTGCAGATCTTGGCTCTCTTGCTCCCCTGGAGAGACTCCAGATGTGTGGTAGCAGGGGCACACTACACCCTCTGCTCCACCTTCTCTCCACCTGCTGTGGGGATGGGTGGGGCTGCTAGGCAGGGGCTGCCCTAAGAGAATGGAGTCACTCCTGCCATTCAGAACCTTATGCCAGGGCCAATCATTTAAGGAGAATAGTAAAGTGGGTCACCCTAAGTATTGAAGGCTAAAAAGGATGGAGGGGCCAAGGGGAGGAGACCTGGAGCTAGAGGCAGTGGAGGGTGGAGGGGGTAAGAGAGGAGAAGGAAGAATGGGATGAAGGTTAAGGCCGACCTCTGCTAGAACAGAGGCTCTTGGTCTTTAGATCACTGCCATCCGTGAACAGACACCTGACAATGATCTTCCCCAGCTGAACATGCAGCTGTGGGCACACCTGGAGCAAGGACTGGGACCTGATCAGGGGTACTGAGGGCTGTGTTTGGTTAGGAGGCAGGAGACCATTGCCCTGACTGTCCATATTCCGGCAGTGGAGGTTTGCTCCATCCTGGCTCTGGATGAGGCTGGAGTCATATAAAGGGGGGCAGGGTAGGAGATGGGTGGCAATTTGTCTGTGTCCCTGTGCATGCTCACAGTGGTTGTAATTAAATGATGCCTGTGTGGCAGGAGGTGGGTGTCTCCTTGCCGTGCTTGAGCGTGTGTGCGTGTGTGTATGTGTGTGTGTACATGACCCTCGACCCCCCTCCTGCTCTGCCTCCACTCGTCAGCTTCTTGATTGGCCTGAGGAACGTGGGCAGATGGGAAAGGCAAACCCAGGAGGGCAGAGGACCCCAAAGTATGGAGCAGAGGAGCCTCTGGTTCCCAGGGAAGCCCATGCAGAGACTAAGGCTTTAGTCATCCCTGAAGATCTTCTCCGGCACCAGCCAGCATAGTCCAGCCACTTGGACCTCCTTGGTGAGGCCACACACACCACCCCTGCCCAGTGTGGCCAGAGGAGGACCCAGAATTAGGTGCAGCCCTGGTGGTCTCCCCATCCCCGTGCATCCGTTGGACCCTGGCCCTGCTTCGTGCCAGCTAACTCTGGGACCTGCTTTGGGGTTTCAGTCATTCACACTCCTATAAACTTCCTGGGCTCACCTCCTCCCCAAAGGCTGCCCAGGCCTCTGAAATCTCTGCCTTCCCTGTTCCCTTCATTCTACCTCCTTGGGCTCTCCTCATTTATGACATAGCCTAGGGCTGCTGGTAGCACAGGTGAAACCAGGGGCCTTTGGACAGAAAACAAAGATGCCCCTTGTCTGGGTTGAAAGCAGCCCTGCCCAGGCACATGGCTTGGTAGGCAGAATAAGGGCCTCTTTTCATTCCTAACTACCCCCTTGGCCCTCAGCCTTCTTAGCCCAACTGTACCATGGTATGCAGCAGCCACAGAGCATTTTCACCGGTGTCTCCCCTTCCCTCCCTCCCTCCAAGGACTTCTGTGGCTCCCTACAGCCCTCCGTGCAAAGCCCACACTCAGCCAGCCCACAAGGCTCTCATCACCCTCCCCTTGGGTGCCTCATACCACACACTGTGGCCACAGAGATGGCTCTCAGTTCATCACCTGCCCCTCCCACCTGCATCTCTACCTTTTAAGACCTTCAAGGAGGGGTGCAGGACAGTGGCCAGGTATCCTTAGAGCCCAATAAATCAATGTTTTTTAAATGAATAGATCTACCTTCACAAGCCTAGTTCAAGTGTGTGGGGCTAGGGGCTGGCGTGGTGTGCAAGGCAAGCCCAGGAAACATGGTTGTTCAACTCTCTGTTGGACACCCCTTTGGAATCTACATGAAAGTTCCCTCCTCAAAGTCATAATAGACTTGAGAACCTCCAATGTGGCTGGACACAGGAGAATGAGCCCACCTTCTGGTCAGAGCCTTACGTTAGCCTTCTTCCTTCACTAATGTTGTCTTTGAAAAGGCATGGTCCTTCTACAGGAGGTGAGTGTGGGAATGGGAGGGATGATGGTCTGGGGAAGAGGGAGGAATGCCCCACTACCTAGCGGTGTGTCTTCAGTGATTTTTGCAGTATCAAAATGCCATGTGTACAATTGTTTACTTGATTTGTCTTTTTAAAAAAAGATTTTACTTTTTTATTCATGAGAGACACACACAGAGAGAGGCAGAGATATAGGAAGAGGGAGAAGCAGGCTCCCTGTGGGGAGCCTGATGTGGGACTCGATCCCAGGACCCTGAGCTGAAGGTGTCAGACCCTCAACCACTGAGCCACCCAGGTGCCCCACTTGATTTGTCTTGAAAAAAGAAATAGAATCACATTTTAAATTTAAGTATGTATTCTGACCTCCGAAGCACCTATACCTTTGAAATCACACTTCTGATACTCTAATTATACTTTTTTTTAAAAAAAAGATTTTAAAAAAGAGTAAGTTCTATACCAAGCGTGCAGCTCAAAGTCATAACCCAGAGATCAAGAGTGGTAGGCTCCACCGACTGAGTCAGCCAGGCGACCCCAATTCTATTTTTAATAAGTAGCACATTTAATACCTACTGTTGAATAGGAAAAAAAAAAACTAAAACAAAACAAAAGCAAAGTTTTCCAAGAGCCCTTTGGCCCGGAAGCGCAGAAGCCACAGAGTACGATCAAAGTAGAGAAGTCCTCCTGAAAGGAGACAGCTTGGGGGATCCCTGGGTGGTGCAGCGGTTTAGCGCCTGCCTTTGGTCCAGGGCGCGATCCTGGAGACCCGGGATCGAATCCCACGTCGGGCTCCCGGTGCATGGAGCCTGCTTCTCCCTCTGCCTGTGTCTCTGCCTCCCTCCCTCTCTCCCTCTCTCCTCTCTCTCTCTCTCTCTCTCTATCATAAATAAAAAATAAAAACTTAAAAAAAAAAGGACGTGAGGCTGAGATTGGCAAGGACCGGGGTGCGGCGTGTGGGCGGAGGCAGAGAAGCAGGAGTGGGGGCAGCGGGCGCGGCGAGCAGGAAGGCTGGGAGGAATGCCCCAGCTCGCGGGTCTGCGCACCAGCCGCTCACCTGCTCCGCGAGCGCTCCCGCACCCTTGCCTCTGAAACTCCCTGGCCTTGCGGGTCTCTAACCCCAGGGAAGTTTGATTTCAGGGTGGCAGGAGAAAGAGAGCTGGGAAACAAAACAAAACAGAACAAATAACAACCGAGGCTTTGATGGAGGATTTACTTGAGTCTTCGCTCTTTATCCCAGAACTGAAAACCTCCCTGACAATTGAGAGTCCTCAGTGCTTGAGACGGGTGAGGCCAGAGTCAGGGGCAGACTCGGGAGTGAAAGAAAATTATATTTTTTTCTGATTATAAAACGAGAACTGCCCTTGGAGAGAAAATGTAGAAAATTCATAAAAGCACAAACGAAGAAGAAAACACATAAGCTCTACACCATCTCTCCAGGTAGCTTCCATAAATATTTTGGCGTTTATTCTTCCAGCCTACTTGGATATAATGATATATTTACCATAATTATATATTATATAATATATGATTATAATAAGATAATAAGTGGGAAGGATCGCATTGTGTAAATACTTTTAGGACCTGATTTTTTTCAGTTGTTGTCTTGTGGTCCCCAATAAACAGTCTTTTACGCCCTCATTTTTTTTTAAGAGAGAGAGAGAGAGAATCTTAGGCAGATTCCAAGCCCAGTGTAGAGCCGGAGGAGGGGCTTGAACTCACCAACCTGACAGAAAACAAAAGTTGGTACTTACCTGACTGAGCCACCGAAGCACCTCTATGCCCTCATTTTTTTTTAAATTTTTTTATTTTATTTATGATAGTCACAGAGAGAGAGAGAGAGAGAGGCAGAGACACAGGCAGAGGGAGAAGCAGGCTCCATGCACCGGGAGCCCGACGTGGGATTCGATCCCGGGTCTCCAGGATCGCGCCCTGGGCCAAAGACAGGCGCCAAACCGCTGCGCCACCCAGGGATCCCTATGCCCTCATTTTTAATAGATGTAGTCACTTATTTAATCTATTGATTGATACTTGTTTTCAATTTCCCCTACTATAAAAAATTGTTGCAGGAAGTGTTTTTTTTTTTTAAGGACTTATTTGAGAGAGAGTGTATGTGAGTGGGGTGGGGTAGAGAGAAAGGGAGAAGGGGAAACAGACTCGCTGTGGAGAAAATGATATTAGTATTATTGTACACAGACTCTACTGTATTCAAGAAAGTAAAAGGATAACTAGAAATAGTTTTCAAAAAAAATTTTAAAGGTTTTGGTTTTCCAATTTATTTATTTATTTTGAATGAGAGAGAGAGAGGCAGAGGGAGAGGGAGAGAATTCCAAGCAGTCTCCATGCCCAGTATGGTGCCTGATGTGGAGCCCAATCTCCTGACCCTAAGACCGTGACCTGGGCTGAAATCAAGAGTCAGATGCTCAACCATATGAGCCATCCAGGTGTCCCTAATTTTTTTTTAAATTTGAGTATTGTTGACACACAATGCTACATTAATTTTATTTTATTTATTTATTTTTTATTTTTTTATTTTTTATTTTATTTTATTTTTTTATTTATGATAGTCACAGAGAGAGAGAGAGGCAGAGACACAGGCAGAGGGAGAAGCAGGCTCCATGCACCGGGAGCCTGACGTGGGATTTGATCCCGGGTCTCCAGGATCGCGCCCTGGGTCAAAGGCAGGCGCCAAACCGCTGCGCCACCCAGGGATCCCGCTACATTAATTTTAGATGTACAACATAATGATTCAACTTCTTTATATGTCGTGCTACTCTTCACAAGTGTAGCTATCACCTGTCACCATACAATGCTAATACAATATCATTGACTATATATTCCCTATGCTATGCTATTTTCCCCATGACTTATTCACTCTATAACTGAAAGCCTGCACTTGCCATCCCCTTCACCCATTTTGCCCATCCTCTATCCATAGAAACAATTTTTAAAGAGAACCAAATAGAGGGATGCCTGAGTGGCTCCCCCATTGAGCATCTGTGTGCCTTCAGCTCAGGGTGTGATCCTGGGATACTGGGATCAAGTTCTACATTGGGCTCCCTGCAGGGAGCCTGCTTCTCCTTTTACCTGTGTCTCTGCCTCTGTCTGTGTGTCTCTCATGAATGAATAAATAAAATGAATAAATAAAATCTTTTAAAAAATAAAGAGAACCAAATAGAAATTCTAAAACTGAAAAATACAATTACTGAAAAAAAAAAAAACCCCACTATAGATGGGTTTAAGGTTAGATACAACAGAAGAGAAAATTAGTAAACTGAAAGATAGTTCAGTAGCAAATAGACAAGCTGAAGCATGGAGTGGGGAAAAAAGGGGGGCAAAACATGGAGGGGGGGAAAAGCACGGACAATATGTACATCAGAGAATATGGAATGTGGTGTAAAGATCTAGATACATTTAACTGGAAGCATTCAAGTAAAGGAGTGTTAGTGATCAGTTTAGAAGCAGTGGTTGAAGAGTTACTGATCACAAATGCTACAATGTTAATGAAGATGTTAAACCACAAGTTCAACAAATGACAAATCTCAAGCAAAATAAAAAAAAAAAATTCCCGCATAGGCACATTGTAGTAAAACTTCTGAAAACCAAAGACAAAGAGAATCTTTGAAAACTGGCTGAGAGAAAAAAAAAAGACAAGAAAAAGAAAATTGGCTGAGAGAAAAAAGACACCTTACTTTTAGGGGAGCAGTAACAATATTGACGGCTGATTTGTAAAATAAATGATGGGATTCAGGAGACAGTGGAAGTCAAGGCTATGTTTTATAATCTTTAAATGAGGGATCCCTGGGTGGCTCATTAGTTTGGCGCCTGCCTTTGGCCCAGGGCACGATCCTGAAGACCCAGGATCGGGTCCCACGTCGGGCTCCCGGCATGGAGCCTGCTTCTCCCTCCTCTTGTGTTCTGCCTCTCTCTCTCTCTCTCTCTGTCTATGGTAAATAAATCTTTAAAAAATATATAATCTTTAAATGATTGAAAGAAAACAACTGCCAATCTAAAATTTTATATGGAGAAAAATAGTCTTCAAAAAATGAAGGTGAAACAAAGAGGCTTACAAATGAAAGCAAAGAGTATTCATTGAGAAGAGAACTATGCTAAAAATACTAAAGGATTTAGTATTTAGGCTCTTTAGGCTGAATGAAAATGATCCCAATGGGAGCAAAGAATGAATGAATGAATGAATGAAGAAGGTACATGTGTAGGAAAAATATATGAATATTGGCTGCACAGAAAAAAAATCTTAAGAGTTTAAAAATATGTGAAACATTAAAATACTCTACATTAATAACATAAAGCAGGCAGGGGATAGATAGAATTAAACTGTAAGATTCTCGAATTATTTGGGGAGTGGGAAAAGTATAACTTCTAGTGGATTAATAATTCAAAGATGCACATAGTTTCTTGATAACCATTAAAAGAATAGTAAAAGAATGTACAATTCATTATGAAGCTAATAGTGGAAAAAGAGAAATAATTTTAAAAATCAAATTTGAAAGAATGTAAGAAAAGCTTGGGGGCACCTGGCTGGCTCAGTCAGAAAAGCCTGTGACTTTTGATCTTGGGATCATGATTTTGAGCCCCACACTGGATGTAGAGATGACTTAAATAAGCAAATAAGCTAAAAAAAAAAAAGAATATAAAAAGGTTTAAAATAGGGACATTTCTTAAAAATGCCCTTGCTATTTGATTTTCTTCTGCCATGAACTTACTATATCTTTTGTTCAGCTTTCTAGCTGGTTGCTTTCCTTTTCTTTTTTCTTTTCAGTATTAGTAGTGCTTTATTTCTTTACATTACTCTTTACTGGAATTTATATTAGTGTAAGTGGATGAGAATTTCAATTAAATTGTTTTGCCAAATAGCTAATCTTTTTTTTTTTTGGAGTTCAATTTGCCAACATATAGCATAACACCCAGTGCTCATCCCGCCAAGTGGGCTTTCCTTTTCTTATTGATTTTAGATGGATGTAAATAGAGGTAAATAGAGATATGTGGGTGTGAATGTTGTAAATACCTTCTGGTAGAGATCAGTTTTAAATTTTGATGCCTTAGCTCAAACACTATGCTCCTGCTTTGACCACTCGCTCTGATGTCAGTGAGAAGAGGAATGAAGTCGGTTGAAGTCTTATGTTCTGCATCCAGTAGGAGCTCAAGAAATGGCTATTGAAATGAACTGAATTGAGAAGGTCATTATGCTCATCCACTACGGGGCCCCGCATTGTTATCACGTATAGAGGAAGGAGTTATCTGAACCAGTGACAAGAATAGTGGAGAGTGGATGTGGAAGGCAGGAGCAGAAGTCAACCAGGTTGGCAAGAACTGAGAGAACCCCTGAGAGACAGCTCAGCCAGCCCCAGACACTGACCTGGGGCTCTCACTCAGGAGGGGATGCCTGGAGCAGAAATGTATGGTGCATACCTAAGCAAAATCAGCAGGTGGCACTCTAAAGACATGCCGTTGCCATCCAGGCTTGGAGGGGGCCAAAATCTTGGTTGAGCACCTAGGGAATAGAAACTGAGGCATGAGGAGTCTTGAGCCCTAACTTTTTGGCTCTGTGCTTCCTCCAGAGGTGAGACCCCCAAGATCAAGAGCCCTGTAGAGGTTTTCCGCCCATATTCCTCTCCCCCATATCCCCTATATTCCCCTGTGGGTACCTGTAGAGCACCATCTGTTCAATTTAATTTGGAACAACATGGGTCCAGATGAGCAAGCCAATCACCTACGTGGTTCTTTTGTGAAAATGCAAGTTCTGGGACGCGGGTGGCTCAGTGGTTGAGTGCCTGCCTTGGGCTCAGGTTGTGATCCCAGGGTCCTGGGATCGAGTCCTGCATCGGGGTCCCCACAGGGAACCTGCTTTTCCCTCTGCCTGTGTCTCTGCCTCTCTCTGTGTACCTTTCATGAATGAATGAATAAATAAAATATTGAGAAAAAAAAAAGAAAATGCTCGTTCTGATTCAGTAGCCCTAGGGTGGGGCTGAGATCTGCATTTCCAACTCCCTGGTGATGACTCATGCTCAGTAGCTCTGACATCTAGAACACACTGCCCATAAGGTCTCATTTCTGTGCACTACAGGAGGTGGAAGAGGGCTCTGCCCTTGGGGCTTGCAGCTTTCTGGAGTAAAATATCACTGAAATGTCTCCCATATGGGTTAAGGTGTGAGTCCACTTGCTGGGTGAGTTTGGGCAAGCTGTGTGACCTCTTAGGGTCTCAGTTTCCTGATCTGTAAAATGGGAAGAGGGGCGCCTGGCTAGCTCAGTTGGAAGAGTATGTGACTTTTGATCTCGGGGTTGTGAGTTCAAGCCCCACATTGGGTGTAGACATTCCTTAAAAAATAACAAATTAAAAAAAATGGGGAGATTAACAGCCCCTTCCTTAGAGAGTGGTTTGAAAGTTAAAGCAGGATGTCCTATGGTAAGACACTTAGTACTGTGCCTGGCACATAGTAAGCCTCAGCAAGGCTTGGGGTGCACTAAAAGAAGAAGCTAGGCACCCACCCTGGGGGAGTGGTAAATTGGAGGGAATAATCTTTTTTTTTTTTTTTTTTAAGATTTTAGGGATTTGTGAGTGGTGCTAAGAGGAGCCAAAGCTCACCCTGGCCCTGCCCTCATGCAAGGCTTTGCCTTGGCCTCTATAGCCTCACTCCACTGCTGTGGGGTCCCCAGCCCAGGCTCCTGAGTTTGCCTGCGTGCATTAAATAGGGTGGTGTTTCCACAGCATCTCAAAGGCTCACGGACATTTATGGACTGACTTCCAGTGCTCTGCTAGATGTTCTGGGGGAATCAGAGACAGATCCACACAGCCTCTACCCTCACTGGGTGTCCCTAGGGAGGTAACCCATCACTATGGAAAAGGAATGGTCAGCCAGTGCAGGGTCTCAGTAGCAGTTCTTAGAAACAGTGCTTCTTCGGGGCGCGCATGTGGCTCAGTCAGTTGAGCATAGCAGATCATGACCTCATGGGATCCAGCCCCACATCAGGCTCCCTGCTTGGCGGGGAGTCTGCTTCTCCCTCTGCCCCTCCCATTGCTTGTGCTCTCTCTCTCAAATAAAATAAAATAAAATAAAATAAAATAAAATAAAATAAAACAAAATAATGTAAAGTAAAGTAAAATAAAATAAAATAAAATAAAATAAAATAAAATAAAATAAAATAAAATAAAATAAAATAAAATAAAATAAGGGATGTCTGCATGGCTCAGTGGTTTAGTGTCTGCTTTCAGCCTAGGGCATGATCCTGGGATCCTGGGATCAAGTCCTACACCGGGCTCCCTGCGTGGAGCCTGCTTTTCCCTCTGCTTGTGTCTCTGCCTTTCTCTCTCTCTCCGAGTCTCTCATGAATAAATAAATAAAATACTTTAAAAAGTAAAATAAAAAAGAAGCAGTGCTCTTCCTACATAGGGAGACTAAATGATAGCTGCTGTTTGGGGTGAGTCTCCAGACCAGAACCAGACCAGGGTTGTCCAATCTGATATAGATTGAGGAGTGGGCCAGATTCGCAGAGGCAGAAGGGAGGAGGGACAGACAGGGACTCATGGGACCTGTGTGAAGCCTGTTACACACATTATGTCATTCAAGTGTAAACAGACCTGTGTGTACCGGTGCTAGTATTACCTCCATTTCACAGATGTGGAAAGTGAGACTCAGACCCCAAGAGCTCGTTCAGGCCTCCCAGCTATAAAAGTGATGACGGCCCTCTGCCTTCAGTTCATCCTCTTCTATGCCACGTATGTGCTATGCCAGGTGCTGCGCAGCTCCTACCTTTAGCGAGTGACAGCTTTTCCCTCATTCTTCTCCAGATACAGGGACCAGAGCATACAGGCATGTTGCGACAGGGAGCCTTGAACGCCTGGCTGAGGGTGAGGATCTGATCTCTCTCTCCCCTTCCTCGGGACCATGGAAGGAAGTGTTGCTCGACTCCAGCTCAGTGAGGAGGCTGACAGGATTGCCTCACTTCCAGATGACAGGCCCCAGCCTTCGCGGGCTGAACCCACTTCCTGTCCTTGTGCCTCTTTTGTCATACGGTGATTTCTCATGCTTCCTGTTGACTTCTGCTTGGTTTTCAGCTGGTTCAGCGCTAGGAACCGTGTTCTGCTGGTGGTCTGATTGGTGAGGCACAGGACACAGGACCAGGTACGGTGGGGTGGTGAGGAGCAGGGGACCGGGGAGCTCTGACTGGAGGAGGTCTGGGCCAGGTGGGGGCCAGCATGAGACACCCCAACATGGGGGACGCCTGGTGGCCTGTGGACCTTCTCTCCAACCACGTAGTAGGAGGGACTGTCAAAGGCTGAGGTCAGCTTGTCAAGCTGGTTATGCCTCTGTGGGAGTGACACCAGCCACTTGTTTTGGTGGCGTCCCAACACTGTGTTGTCTGTCCACATCTCCCTAAGATCCCATTGCCTTGTTGTTTCTTTTTGCTTCCTGGGCTGCCTCGATGGTATTTTCTAGGCTTGCAGAGAATTTCCTGGGTTCAGACAGGTTTATCTGGTGCTGCCTGAGATATACATAGTCCATGTGATGCTTAACATCACACTGAGCTGACCAAGTTAGGAGATTGCCAGGAGTCCGGGCTCCTTGTTTCACTCATGGCCAAGTTACTTCCCTCTGAACGTGTTTTCTTGTCTACTAAATGGCAATGGCACAGTGTCTCTGTTTTGTGGGATTTTTGCGATGCTTAAGCAGGACAATGATTATGAAAATGTTTCATAAACTGTAAGATGATATCCTTAAAGGAGTTGAGGTTACTTTTATTTCATTTTCTAAATGGAACTCAACTTTTTTTTTTCTTGGCTCAATAGTCGATATAAACCCCCACAATACAGAAAAGTGAAAGGTTTTTTGTTTTGTTTTGTTTTTCATGATTTTTGGACTTAAAAATGTATTGTGGTAAAATATACATAACATAAAATGTACCATTTTTAGGTACACAGTTTAGCATCAAGGGCATTCACATTGTTGTGCACCCATCATCATCATCCGTCTCCAGAATTCTAATCATCTTGCAAAATTGAAACTCTGTCCCCACTAAACACCACCTCCTCACTCTCTTTTTCCCCAGCTTCTGGAAACCACCATTCTGCTTTCTGTTTTTGTGAGTTTGACGACTCTAGGAACCTCATATAAATAGAATCATACAGTATTTGTCCTTTTGTGACTGGCTTATTTCACTTAGCCTAATGCTCTCAAGGTTCACCCTTATCGTAGTATGTGTCACAACTGCCGTCCCTTCTCAGGCTGAGTATGATCCTATTGTATGTATAGACACCATTCAGTTAAGTCATTCGTATGTTCATAGACACTTAGGTTGCTTCCACCTCTGGCTATTGTGAATAATTCTGCTAGGACTATGAGTTCACAAATATCTGTTTGAGTCTCTGCTTTCCATTCTCTTGAGTATATGCCCACAATTGGAATTGCTGGGATCATATGGCAGTTTTATTTTTAATTTTTTGAGGAATCGTGTTACTTCATACATAGTGGCTGCGTTGCTTTATAATCCTACCAGTGGCGCACAAGGGTTCCAATTTCTCCACATTCTTTCTGACACTTGCCACCTTCTGTGTTTTTGATAGTATCCATCCTATTGAATGTGCAGTGGTATCTTACTGCAATTTTGATTTGCATTTCCGTAGTAATCAGTGATGAGGAGCATCATTCCATGTGCTTGTTGGCCATTTGTATACTTCTTTGGAGAAATGTCTATTTGAGTCCTTCACACATTTTTCAATTGAGTTGTTTCTTGTTGCTGTTGAGCTGTAGGAGTTCTTTAAATATTCTGGAAGTTGACTAGACTTTTATTTTATTTATTTATTTTTGACTAGACTTTTTAAAAAAATTTTATTTATTTATGATAGTCACAGAGAGAGAGAGAGAGAGAGAGGCAGAGACACAGGCAGAGGGAGAAGCAGGCTCCATGCACCGGGAGCCCGACGTGGGACTCCATCCCGGGTCTCCAGGTTCACGCCCTGGGCCAAAGGCAGGCGCCAAACCACTGCGCCACCCAGGGATCCCCTTGACTAGACTTTTAAAACAAATGTTTCTTATGTCAAATTCTGTCCTTTAAACTTTTTTCATTTGAGATGCCTGGGTGGCTCAGTGGTTGAGCATCTATCTTCAGCTCAGGGCATGATCTCAGGGTCTGGGGGTCGAGTTCCTCATCAGGCTCACCGTGGGGTGCCTGCTTCTCCCTCTGTGTATGTCTCTGCCTCTCTTTGTGTCTCTCTCGTGAATAAATAAATAAATCTTTAAAAAAGACTTTTTCATTTAATATCATTTGAGTATTGTCTAAGGTTAATTTATAAATATCTATCTTGCCTTTTTTAAAAAATATTTTATTTACTTATTTATTAGAGAGAGAGAATGTGAGAGCTCATGAGCATGAATAGCAGGAGGGAGAGAGGGAAAGTATTGTTCTCTGAGCTATCTACTTTATTATTATTATTATTATTATTATTATTATTATTACCTTCATTTTGTCTACGTTTTCCCCCCTGGAGTTGATGGTTGCCTCAGTTTTTTATTTTCTTAGTTTTCACATACATATCACTGTTTCCTCTCCAACGGGGCTTTAAAATTTCTCTCAATAGGATCAGAGAGATCAGACAATCTCTCTGTTTTCATCTTGTTTTCAACTGCCACATATTTTAATTTCAACTCTCATCAAAATCAAAAGGTTTTTGTCTTGCTCCTTTTTGTAACGCCATGTTCTTGTTTTATGGATGTAGTGATACCTTTTTTTTCTCAGAAGATATTAAAGTTTTTCTTTTTCCAGTTTACTTCTGCTTCCTCCATTGTATCTACTACTCTTGAATTTCTTTTGTGTGATTTTGTTCTTTTTTCACATTGGAGGCCTTTTCTGTGTTTGGTGGTTCCTTGCTACACGTTCATTTTTATGATCAAGGAACTAGAAGCTGATTGGAGGCTCTGTGTGTACGGGGATTGGGCAGGTGGGAGGGGGTCTTGTTGGCTGTTGGGCTTCTCTGTGAGGTAATCCAGAGCAGACCATGTGGTTGGGAGACTTCTCTTGAGCCAGTTGGGTTCTGTTGAGAAAAACTCTCTGATCTCCTGCCTGGGGGTACAAGTCAGGCTGCAGGCATTCTGGGAGGCTGTCAGGGGAAGGAAGCTGGGATCTCCTCATTCCATATGCAGCCTTTGAAGAATCTACCTTCCCTCCATCTGCCTTCTCTTTGTAGTATGGTGACTTAGCCTTGCCCTCCAATGTGGCCCAGTGTCCCCTGGTCTGGAGCTTCTCTGGTTTGGTTTCTCTAGAGTAAACGTCCTCCTCCTGCTAGAGTGAGTGACTTGTCATTGCCTAGGCTGTGAAGTCAGCCTCTAAAATGCTTTGTAAACATACCATAATTTCAACAGATCTTCTCCGCCCCACCACACCTTCTAATGCAGCTGCCACCTCCAATTCCCGAGCCTGTCTGTGGGTCAGAGGCATAACACTTTTTGCTTTTGGTTGGCATTCGGTTTCCAGCCTTCTCTGATCCACTCCATCAGCTACCACTCACCAGTCTAACTTTCCATTTTCTAAGATCCTGTTAACACCTTGTGTCCATCATTGTCTTCTCTTCTGTACTGTGTCTTGGTGGATTTATGCCTATTAGAATTCTTGTCCTTTTTTGTGATTTTTTTCTTTTTTAAAGATTTTATTTATTTATTCATGAGAGACACACAGAGAGAGGCAGAGACACAGGCAGAGGGAAGAGGCTCCCTGTGGGGATCCCAATGAGGGACTTGATCCCAGGACCCTAGGATCACTACCTGAGCCAAAGGCAGATGCTCAACCACTGAGCCACCCAGGCAGCCTTTTGTGGTGTTTCAAGAGGAAGTGAAGATACAAGTATTCAATCCACATGGTAACTGCAATGGTTATAACATTTGCACTCACCAGCATTATACAAAAGTATTGGCTTTCTCATACTTTTAACAACAATGAGCATTATTGTTTATTTTAAACTTTGCTAATCTGATAAGGAAAAAGTGATATCTCATTGTTATTTTAATTTACATGTTCAAAACTTACTAATGATATGGCTGAGTATCTTCCCACATATTTATTGACTATTTGTGTTTTTTTCTTCTAAACCACTTATTTATATCCATTGCTCATTTTTCTAGTGGGGTAGCAAAATTGTTAAATTGTTGATATATGGCCAGCTCTCTGTAAAGAGGCAAAGTCAATCTCTTCTTATATATTCAGTCTCAGAGAACAGGCTTCAGAAAACAGTGGATTTTAATGACTATGTATACAATTTTAAATGATATTTTTCCTCTCCCTTTGATTAAGAAAATAACCTGTAGGGGTGCCTGGGTGGCTTGGTTGATTAGGCATCCAACTCTTGATCTCAGCTCAGGTCTTGATCTCAGGGTTTTGAATTCAAGGCCAGCATTGGGCTCTACACTGAATGTGGAGCCTACTTTAAAAAAGGAAGGAAGGAAGGAAGGAAGGAAGGAAGGAAGGAAGAAGAAAGAAAGAAAGAAAGAAAGAAAGAAAGAAAGAAAGAAAAAAAGAAAGAAAAAAGGAAAGAAAGACAGGCAAGAAAGAAAGAAAGAAATCTACCTGTGTTCACTATGGCAAATTTGGAAAATATAGATGAACAAAAGAGAAAACACGAATCACCTTTTCTATAGTTATGTGCTTATAAAAGAGCCATTTTAATGTGTATTCATGTTTTCAACTTACTAAGCACAATTTGTCTTTGTATTGTTATACATTGTTGTATGACATCATTATTAGTGGTAACATGGTATTCCATTGTATAGGTATATGATCGTTTATTTAGTCAATACCCTATTGATGGACATTTAAGTTCTTTTGGGTTAAAATCTTCACTAACAAGTTCTCCTTTTGATCATGACCTCATCTAAGCTTGTTCTACTATATTATCTGCTTAGCAATCTCTTTTTGGGAGGGGGGAAGGATAAAAGGCAAACTTTAATCCTTTTCTAGTTAAATGATTACTAATTCCAAATCAGTGAATACGGACTCACAGAGATTTTCAAGCACTTTGTCTTTTTTTTTTTTTTTTTCCTGTGAGTTGGAGGAAGAGATGGAGAAAGGTCACTGGGGGTTCTCCTTAGATTCCTCCACAGCTTTCACCCCGGGTGAACAGGATGGAGGCCAAAAGACTAGGGAAGAGGGATGTTTGTAATGATGAGACAACAGTAACATATCAGGCAGGTGTCTGAAGAAATAATCCAAGAAATACTATCTTAAGAGAGAAAATCAGAAAGAATGAATTGATCTGAGCGTGGAAGAAACCTGAATCTTGTCCCTGAGCCTGTCACCAACTGTGTTTCCTCAGGCAGATTGCTCAGCCTCTCTGGGTTCCCTACCCTCCTTCCTCATCTCTGGTGGATTTTTAAGTTCTCCTGTATCTTCCAAGGCACTATGAATACAGACTTTTCACACCTGCCGTGTGATCTGGATATGCTACTTACCTTCTCTGATACTTGGTTTTCTCATCTGTAATGTGGGAACACTAATAGCTACTTCATAGAGTTGCTGTGTATGAATGTTTGGCAAGCACTTATCACAGGGCCTTCCCATACCAAGTATCCAATAAATGAAAGCTATTTTTACTGCACGCCGATCGTTATGTAAGAGGAGGGTAATTATTCCATCCCACACTGTGTGGATGGAAAAGAACTTT
This sequence comes from Vulpes lagopus, assembly GCF_018345385.1. NCBI lineage: Eukaryota > Metazoa > Chordata > Mammalia > Carnivora > Canidae > Vulpes > Vulpes lagopus. Next base: position 59,580,087 of record NC_054833.1, read on the forward strand.
GTCATCTCAAAAGTGGTTTTCGAAGTGCAGTCTGCAGCTGGGACAGATGCCAATGAGTCCAGTATAAAGTCACCACTGGCCACTGACCTTCTTTTTCAGATCATTTTTCCCCAGGGCTTGGACGCTGTCCAGATGCAGGCCAAGTAGACATGCAACTGTTGAACACAGATAAGTGGAATGTACGAATGCTAGTGGACAGGGGAAGTAATAGGAAACTCCACTTTCTAAATATAAAATATCCATGAGTGTAACAGGAGGGCACCTGAGCACAAGGTGATATGAATCACCAACGTAGGGATGCTATTTAGAAAAAACTGACACACTTTCAAGTTGTGATGAGTGAGCACGGAGCAGGGGGAAGAAGTTGTGGGTGTGGCTGAAATTTTGCTCTTTGTGGCTATACATTCTTGGACAAATTACCCTTTTCTGTAAAACCAGCAGGCTGGATTCTATCTTTGTTCCCCAAAGAGTGTCCTTTATATGACTGGTAGCAGGCAAAGTGATGTTACATGGCACAAACATGGACGCTTGACATTTTATTTTATTTTATTTTATTATTTTACTTTTTAAAAAGATTTTTATTTAGTTATTCATGAAAGACACAGAGAGGCAGAGACACAGGCAGAGGGAGAAGCAGGCTCTCTGTGGGGAGCCCGATGCGGGACTCAATCCCACGACTCTGGGATTACAACCTGAGCCAGAGGCAGATGCTCAACCACTGAGCCATCCAGGTGTCCTGACGCTTGACATTTTAATTGTTATGTATTTATTTTTCAGAATACTAGGGAAAATAGGACTGGGATCAATTCCACGATTTCATAGATATGATTATTTAGGATGAGGCTAATGAAGGATTTAGGTCTATTTTTTTTAAAAAGTGAGTCAATTTAGGGATGCCTGGGTGGCTCAGTTGGTTTCTGTGTTTGGTGGTTCCTTGCTACACGTTCATTTTTATGATCAAGGAACTAGAAGCTGATTGGAGGCTCTGTGTGTACGGGGATTGGGCAGGTGGGAGGGGGTCTTGTTGGCTGTTGGGCTTCTCTGTGAGGTAATCCAGAGCAGACCATGTGGTTGGGAGACTTCTCTTGAGCCAGTTGGGTTCTGTTGAGAAAAACTCTCTGATCTCCTGCCTGGGGGTACAAGTCAGGCTGCAGGCATTCTGGGAGGCTGTCAGGGGAAGGAAGCTGGGATCTCCTCATTCCATATGCAGCCTTTGAAGAATCTACCTTCCCTCCATCTGCCTTCTCTTTGTAGTATGGTGACTTAGCCTTGCCCTCCAATGTGGCCCAGTGTCCCCTGGTCTGGAGCTTCTCTGGTTTGGTTTCTCTAGAGTAAACGTCCTCCTCCTGCTAGAGTGAGTGACTTGTCATTGCCTAGGCTGTGAAGTCAGCCTCTAAAATGCTTTGTAAACATACCATAATTTCAACAGATCTTCTCCGCCCCACCACACCTTCTAATGCAGCTGCCACCTCCAATTCCCGAGCCTGTCTGTGGGTCAGAGGCATAACACTTTTTGCTTTTGGTTGGCATTCGGTTTCCAGCCTTCTCTGATCCACTCCATCAGCTACCACTCACCAGTCTAACTTTCCATTTTCTAAGATCCTGTTAACACCTTGTGTCCATCATTGTCTTCTCTTCTGTACTGTGTCTTGGTGGATTTATGCCTATTAGAATTCTTGTCCTTTTTTGTGATTTTTTTCTTTTTTAAAGATTTTATTTATTTATTCATGAGAGACACACAGAGAGAGGCAGAGACACAGGCAGAGGGAAGAGGCTCCCTGTGGGGATCCCAATGAGGGACTTGATCCCAGGACCCTAGGATCACTACCTGAGCCAAAGGCAGATGCTCAACCACTGAGCCACCCAGGCAGCCTTTTGTGGTGTTTCAAGAGGAAGTGAAGATACAAGTATTCAATCCACATGGTAACTGCAATGGTTATAACATTTGCACTCACCAGCATTATACAAAAGTATTGGCTTTCTCATACTTTTAACAACAATGAGCATTATTGTTTATTTTAAACTTTGCTAATCTGATAAGGAAAAAGTGATATCTCATTGTTATTTTAATTTACATGTTCAAAACTTACTAATGATATGGCTGAGTATCTTCCCACATATTTATTGACTATTTGTGTTTTTTTCTTCTAAACCACTTATTTATATCCATTGCTCATTTTTCTAGTGGGGTAGCAAAATTGTTAAATTGTTGATATATGGCCAGCTCTCTGTAAAGAGGCAAAGTCAATCTCTTCTTATATATTCAGTCTCAGAGAACAGGCTTCAGAAAACAGTGGATTTTAATGACTATGTATACAATTTTAAATGATATTTTTCCTCTCCCTTTGATTAAGAAAATAACCTGTAGGGGTGCCTGGGTGGCTTGGTTGATTAGGCATCCAACTCTTGATCTCAGCTCAGGTCTTGATCTCAGGGTTTTGAATTCAAGGCCAGCATTGGGCTCTACACTGAATGTGGAGCCTACTTTAAAAAAAGGAAGGAAGGAAGGAAGGAAGGAAGGAAGGAAGAAGAAAGAAAGAAAGAAAGAAAGAAAGAAAGAAAGAAAGAAAGAAAGAAAGAAAGAAAGAAAAAAGGAAAGAAAGACAGGCAAGAAAGAAAGAAAGAAATCTACCTGTGTTCACTATGGCAAATTTGGAAAATATAGATGAACAAAAGAGAAAACACGAATCACCTTTTCTATAGTTATGTGCTTATAAAAGAGCCATTTTAATGTGTATTCATGTTTTCAACTTACTAAGCACAATTTGTCTTTGTATTGTTATACATTGTTGTATGACATCATTATTAGTGGTAACATGGTATTCCATTGTATAGGTATATGATCGTTTATTTAGTCAATACCCTATTGATGGACATTTAAGTTCTTTTGGGTTAAAATCTTCACTAACAAGTTCTCCTTTTGATCATGACCTCATCTAAGCTTGTTCTACTATATTATCTGCTTAGCAATCTCTTTTTGGGAGGGGGGAAGGATAAAAGGCAAACTTTAATCCTTTTCTAGTTAAATGATTACTAATTCCAAATCAGTGAATACGGACTCACAGAGATTTTCAAGCACTTTGTCTTTTTTTTTTTTTTTTTCCTGTGAGTTGGAGGAAGAGATGGAGAAAGGTCACTGGGGGTTCTCCTTAGATTCCTCCACAGCTTTCACCCCGGGTGAACAGGATGGAGGCCAAAAGACTAGGGAAGAGGGATGTTTGTAATGATGAGACAACAGTAACATATCAGGCAGGTGTCTGAAGAAATAATCCAAGAAATACTATCTTAAGAGAGAAAATCAGAAAGAATGAATTGATCTGAGCGTGGAAGAAACCTGAATCTTGTCCCTGAGCCTGTCACCAACTGTGTTTCCTCAGGCAGATTGCTCAGCCTCTCTGGGTTCCCTACCCTCCTTCCTCATCTCTGGTGGATTTTTAAGTTCTCCTGTATCTTCCAAGGCACTATGAATACAGACTTTTCACACCTGCCGTGTGATCTGGATATGCTACTTACCTTCTCTGATACTTGGTTTTCTCATCTGTAATGTGGGAACACTAATAGCTACTTCATAGAGTTGCTGTGTATGAATGTTTGGCAAGCACTTATCACAGGGCCTTCCCATACCAAGTATCCAATAAATGAAAGCTATTTTTACTGCACGCCGATCGTTATGTAAGAGGAGGGTAATTATTCCATCCCACACTGTGTGGATGGAAAAGAACTTTGTCATCTCAAAAGTGGTTTTCGAAGTGCAGTCTGCAGCTGGGACAGATGCCAATGAGTCCAGTATAAAGTCACCACTGGCCACTGACCTTCTTTTTCAGATCATTTTTCCCCAGGGCTTGGACGCTGTCCAGATGCAGGCCAAGTAGACATGCAACTGTTGAACACAGATAAGTGGAATGTACGAATGCTAGTGGACAGGGGAAGTAATAGGAAACTCCACTTTCTAAATATAAAATATCCATGAGTGTAACAGGAGGGCACCTGAGCACAAGGTGATATGAATCACCAACGTAGGGATGCTATTTAGAAAAAACTGACACACTTTCAAGTTGTGATGAGTGAGCACGGAGCAGGGGGAAGAAGTTGTGGGTGTGGCTGAAATTTTGCTCTTTGTGGCTATACATTCTTGGACAAATTACCCTTTTCTGTAAAACCAGCAGGCTGGATTCTATCTTTGTTCCCCAAAGAGTGTCCTTTATATGACTGGTAGCAGGCAAAGTGATGTTACATGGCACAAACATGGACGCTTGACATTTTATTTTATTTTATTTTATTATTTTACTTTTTAAAAAGATTTTTATTTAGTTATTCATGAAAGACACAGAGAGGCAGAGACACAGGCAGAGGGAGAAGCAGGCTCTCTGTGGGGAGCCCGATGCGGGACTCAATCCCACGACTCTGGGATTACAACCTGAGCCAGAGGCAGATGCTCAACCACTGAGCCATCCAGGTGTCCTGACGCTTGACATTTTAATTGTTATGTATTTATTTTTCAGAATACTAGGGAAAATAGGACTGGGATCAATTCCACGATTTCATAGATATGATTATTTAGGATGAGGCTAATGAAGGATTTAGGTCTATTTTTTTAAAAGTGAGTCAATTTAGGGATGCCTGGGTGGCTCAGTTGGTTAAGCATCCAGTTCTTGATCTCACCTCAGGTCTCGATCTTGGTGTTATGAGATCAAGACCCATGTTGGGCTCCATGCTGGGCATAGAGCCTACTTAAAAACTAAAAAGGAGGGATCCCTGGGTGGCGCAGCGGTTTGGCGCCTGCCTTTGGCCCAGGGCGCGATCCTGGAGACCCGGGATCGAATCCCACATCGGGCTCCCGGTGCATGGAGCCTGCTTCTCCCTCCGCCTGTGTCTCTGCCTCTCTCTCTCTCTCTGTGACTATCATAAAAAAAAAAAAAAAAAGGACTCAATTCAAAGAAAATTCAAAGATGATATGCAGAAATGACAAATATTGTGAAGAGTGTAAAATGAGAACATCAGATGTGGTAGCCAGAATAACAGCCCCCCAAAGATATCCACACCTGAACCCCCAGAACCTATGTGTTGCCTTATATGGCAAGAAGGGCTTTGCCGAGGTGGTGAAAGCTTTTGAAATGGGGAGATTATTCTGAGATATCAACATGGGCCCCACGTAATCAAAAGGTACTCATGAGAAGAAGGTGGGGGGGGGCGGTGATGGTCAGAGTCAGATAAGGCAACGTGACCCCAGAAGCACTGCTGGAGAGAGGTGGCCACCAGCAGGAACCAGCCCTGCCAACACCTTGATTTTATCCCTGTAAGTCTCATTTTGGATGCCTGACTTCCCACAACTGTAGGAGGATACAGTAGTGTTGTTTAAGCCACTAAGCATGTGGTAATTTGTTAGAGCGGCCGCAGAAGTCGAATACACCCGACTTGGGATGCCCTTGGAAGTGGTTCATTCTGCAAGGTCAGAGACTCTCTAGAGCATAGCAAAGGAACTTGGCAGGAGAGTTAGACTCCTCAGTTGCCTGCCCGCACTGAAGGAGGAGGGGCCTGACCCTGCCATGACTGTAGGGTAAATTGGCCCGGGAGAGGCAGGGATTGCACCTCCCCCATGAGGGTGCTGGGCACCTAGAGGGCAGGACTCGTCCTGACTCATGGGAGCTGCCAACAACCTGCTCGTTTTATAGAGAAAGAACCCGAGACTCTCAAGATGTGGGCAAAATCACCTGTGATGGGGCCCAATTTGACCGAGTAGAAGAAATTCCTGGATGTCTAAGGTGGTGGGAGGGAAGGGCTCCAGGCAGAGACTGCAGGTTCTCACACCAGGGTGAGGAGACCTGAGAAGGGGCGGGGCTCTGGCTGGGGGTAGAGGGTGGGTCCTTCCACCCTTTGATGCCTTCTCTGTGTGTCTGGGCTTCTTGTTCTCACAGCCCTGCCTCTAATATCTTTTTATCAGGGTTTTAATAACTGTCCTGTCAACACATGACTTTTGAAAATCGTTGAAACAGCAACATGCTTGGGGAAAAGGCTTTCCTGTCCTCCTCTCCCCCCACTCTGCTCTAACCCACACCTGGGTCCTGCAGCCAGCATTTAAATCAACATCTTCTCTGCCTGGCCCACTCTCCTCCAAAGGACATGAATTTCATGGCAGGCACATTTCTACCATGATTTTTTTTTTTAAAGATTATTTATTTATTTATGAGAGATACACAGAGAGGCAGAGACACAGGCAGAGGGAGAAGCAGACTCCCTGCGGGGAGCCCGACACGGGGCTCAATCCCAGGACCCTGGGATCACAACCTGAGCTAAAGGCAAATGCTCAACCACTGAGCCACCCAGGTGTCCCTCTACCATAATTAACACAAAACCTGGGATGTTTCGTTTCTGCACTTCAGTATTTGTGAGTCAAAATCAGCCTCCATGGAGCATACACTCCTGAAAAAAGCCCAATCTAATTTCGAGCAGAAAATGTTTCTCGTGTTCAGATCACAAACTCCCCTTCTTCAGTCTGCAAAGTGGATATCGGAACCTGCTCTGCATTATACTGGGTAGGGATGGATGAAGGCTAGTGGCAATTTCCTCCAAGATCCCAGGGACTCAGGTTAGTTTATAATTTTTTTTAAATAACACTTTTTTAAAAAAAGTTTTTATTTATTTATTCATGAGAGACACAGAGAGAAAGACAGAGACACAGGCAGAGGGAGAAGCAGGTTCCATGCAGGGAGCCCGATGTGGGACTCCATTCTGGGACTCCAGGATCATACCCTGGGCCAAAGGCAGGCGCTATACCGCTGAGCCATTCAGGGATCCCAAGTTAGTTTATAATTATACACGGTCAGGGTATTGTTCCCCTTATTGAGACTCCTCCCCCTCACTCCCCCACCTCTCACAGAAAAGCAATCCTCACGTTCCAGGTTAGTTCCAGGTAGTTCCAGGTAGCTCCAAGGTAGTTCCACCATTCAAAATCCCAAATATCATTATGTTGTCAGTTAACAGGTGTTTACAAAGTTGAAAAAGATTGTAGGGTGGAAACTGATCATGTACATGCTTATGGGAGGGAATCACATCAGATTGGGCCAATCAGGGAGTCTTAGCAGAAGAAGGTATTTCCTAAGATCAGTGCCACACCACTAGGAGCCCCCCTATTTTTTAAAAAAGATTTTATTTATTCATGAAAGACACACACAGGGAGAGAGAAGAGACACAGGCAGAGGGAGGGAGAAGCAGGCTTCCTGCAGGGAGCCCGATGTGGGACTCCATCTTGGGTCTCCAGGATCAGGCCCCCGGGCTGAAGGTGGCGCTAAACCACTGAGCCACCCAGGCTGCCCAGGAGCCCCCCAATTAAAACTTACTGATCCCAGTGTATCCACATCACTCTTGTATATGCTGGAAAGACTTGGCTGCAAGGATGGAGTTTAAAAAGGTCCTAAAGCCACAGACTGGAGAAAATCACTTGCAAAGAATTTTGAGGAAATTATCTTAAGTGTGGCTGCTTTCTTATGTTTTTTAAATTAAAAAATATACATTTAATCATTTTTGGTTCAAAGGTACAGAAAAGAAACAAAAAAGGAAGGAAGAACAGATGACAGAGAGAGAGAAAGAGAAAAAATATATAACCTGTGATCTCATCTCCCAGAGCTGGCCACTGTTAACATCATCTACCTTTCCAAACTTTTCTATGTTTAATGTATACATGTTCTTCTTCTTCTTCTTCTTCTTCTTCTTCTTCTTCTTCTTCTTCTTCTTCTTCTTCTTCTCTTCTTCTTCTTCTTCTACAATAGTGGGATTGTATTAACAATATGTGTAATTTGTTCATTTAAGCACGTATCCGTGAATATCTTTTGTTTTTATTTTATTATTATTATTTTTTTATCTTTTGTTTTTAAATATTCGTCAGTAACATTGTTACCAATTGTGTACTGTGGTATGGTGGGGCAATCACATCATTCCACTCAACTCACCTCTTTGCCTAGTTTGCTTCCAAATTTTTGCTAAACAATGCCTTGATGAAAATCCTAATGGAAAAATCTTTGCACACATCCTTGCTATTTCTCTTTGGATAAATTCCGAGGGGAGGCTGGATCACAGGGGTTGCGCATTTTAAAGTTTTTAATTCCTGCTGCTAAGCTGTGTACCAGAAAAGCTCTCACCTAGGGACACCCCCTGGGCGCTGCACACGGCAGTACTAATTTTTATGTGCTCTCATCTGCATATTGGAGTCTACTGTTTTAAAATCTCATACATTTGTTGGATGAAATATGGAATCTCTTCCTTACTGCTGCCCTTCTTCTTCTTCTTCTTCTTCTTCTTCTTCTTCTTCTTCTCCTTCTCCTTCTTCTTTAAAAGAAACTCTCTCGAGCTTCTCCAGATTTTTTTCTTTCTTTTTTTGATATGAGAGAGAGAGAGAGAGAGAGAGAGAGAGCACAGGGGGGAGGAGCAGAGGGAGAGGTCAAGAAGCAGACTCCCCACTGAGCAAGAGCCTGATGTGGGACTCCATCCCAGGACCCTAAGTTCATGACCTGGGCTGAAGGCAGATGTTTAACCAACTAAGCCACGCCGGCACCCACCTTCTTTGCTGTTCTATTTGGAATGCTTTTGATTAGCAGCAAGGTGAATATGATATGCGCGTTAGTCACCTGTATTTTTAAATTTTGTGAGCTGCTTCTTCTTGCTTATTTTGTTTTATGGGAGAGTTCTTTACTGGAGTTCTAAATAATAAAAAGTGATTTGATTAAAGGAAGAAAAAAGAAGGGGCACCTGGGTGGCTCAATTGGTTGAGTATCTGACTCTTGATTTGGACTCAGGCCATGATCTCAGGGTTGTAAGATGGAGCCCTGCGTCAGGCTCTGCGTGCAGCAAGGAACCTGCTTGAGATTCTCTCTTTCCCTCTTTCTCTGCCCCTCCCCTTGCTTGAGCGCTCTCTCTCTCAAATAAATAAATAAATAAATAAATAAACAAATAAATAAATAAATAAAATCTTAAAAAAAAACAATAAAAAAAAGAGGAAGGAGCAGCTGAGAGCAAAGAAAATATCCCAGAACTTAAAAAACATTCGTCGCAGGGTATTTGTTCATTCAACAATTAAGCACCTGCTACGTGCCAGGTGCTGTCCTAAATGCCCCCTGAAATAAAAAAATATTAAAAATTCTAGCCTCTTTGTTTCTCCTCAGTACTTATCACTACCTGATGGGCTAATGTGTCTCTCTTTTCTGTTTCCTGTCTTTTCTGTGAGCTTGTGTCATTAACTGCTCTATTCCTGGATCCTAGAACAGGGCGGGCACTCAAAAGACGATCTGTTGGATGCTTGCGTGCATGATCATTCAGTCCTGGTAACTTTGACTCACTGGCTTCCCCAGTAATGGGAATTTGGCTGAAATTGCCTAATATGATTGGCTCAGCTTGGTAAGAAACACTCCGTTTCTTTTCAGCCTTGTCATTTCATCAGAATGGTTTGGGAGTGAACAAAATCAGTGCCACCTTGCCTGTGTAAAGGTATGTGAGGAGATCTTTTGTCTGGGGATGGTCACATTGTTTATGTAGGTGTGATGTCAATAGCCCTTGGGGTTGCCAGGTGTTAACCATGCTAGCAATTAACAATGTCGTGCCATCCTCTCCTGCGGAGGCAGCTATCACTCAGGGGTGTGGGTAGTGACACAAGGGGCCGGCCGGTTGGGAGCCAGGGCTGACAGTGAAGACAGAAGCTTGGGGGGAGTGGAGGCTCTGAAGCCAGGAATGCCACAAGGCTTCAGATAGTTCCAGAACGGGAGGAAGCCCACAATTCAGGTAGGTTGCTGGGGAATAATTAGGGCAGCTCCAAGAGATTCATGGGAGCATGGCAGGATATCAGGTTCCATTAATGGGGAGGAAAAAAAGGCTAAGCAAAGACTTTTTTTTTAAAAGATTTTATTTATTTCTGAGAGACACACAGAGAGAGGCAGAGACACAGGCAGAGGGAAAAGCAGGCTTCCTGTGGGGAGCCCGATGTGGGACTCAATCCCAGGACCCCAGGGTCACGCCCTGAGCTGAAGGCAGATGCTCACTGAGCCACCCAGGTGCCCCAGAAGTGGGTATTCTTGAATCAGACACGAACTGGTTATCATGCCTTATCTTAGAAGGGGGAATTTATCATCTGACCGAAGGCTGGGCATTCTGTAGACCACTTAGCAAGTGGTTCACCCAATCGGTATTTATTGGCTGCCCACTCTATGCCAGGCACTGTGATAGAAAGTGAGCTTCTCTATCTAGAGCATTGGCATATATTATTATGTTCTTAATTCCACATCTCTGTTGCATTTTATATAGCAGTCTTCTATTTTAAGGGTCTTGTCAGTTTTATAGAGAAGATGATCCCATGTCATTAAGCCCGATATTCACTCCGGGAGCAGCCCCTGCCACACCTTATGCTTTTACCCTGGGCATCTTTCTTCATAGCATCTGCATGATCTGACAGAAATAAATTGATCTGTTTCCTTATTATCCATCTTCCCCATTAGAAGATAAGCTCTGTGGAGGTGGGGTGCTTTAGATAGTGATGACAGCTTGAACCCCAAGGCCTAGAACAGAGCCAGCACTAAACTCCTAGCTGATGAATGAGAGACTTACCTCTCTCTAGAAAACTACTTCTTACCTCAAGGTCCAAGAGTATATATATATTTTTTTGCCCCAGGAGTATAATTTTTAAATAAAAAACCCTATTATTATTATGACTATTCTTTAAAAAATTTTTATTTATTTATTCATGAGAGACACACAGAGAGAGAGGCAGAGACACAGGCAGAGGGAGAAGCAGGCTCCCTGTGGGGAGACCGATGCAAAACTCCATCCCAGGACCCCAGGGTCACGCCCTGAGCTGAAGGCAGATGCTCAACCACTGAGCCACCCAGGCGTCCCTAATTGAAACACATCTGAGAGTTTGCTAAATACCTGTTGCTGGGGAATAGTAGGATAATCAATAGTAGGACAGACATCCCCTGTGCTCAATGAGCTTTGACTCCCTGGGGAGAGCTTAGACACCTCCATGACCAAAAAGTCATGTTCAGCAATTCTCCTGTGAACTATGTGGGGTTCTACTTGAACTCAGTGGAAGGAGCACTGATTTGGGGGCTTTAGGTATAAGGTAAGGCTTCCTGGAGAAGGAAACTTATGAATGTGACTTCAAAAGGCAGAGAGGAAGGTTGGTTAGCCGGGCTTAGGGAACAGCTGTAGTCCATAGTGCAGTGGGAGACAATAAGAGGCCCGGAGAGGAAGGGAACTGTTTGGGAGACACAGTGGAGGGTCTGGCCAGAACCAGATAGGTGAACTTCAGGAAGTAGACTGTAGAAGTGGGTTAGAAGGACCTTGAATGCTTGGCTTTGTAGTTTGTACTTTATCACAAAGGCAACAGAATGCTGAAACAAGTTTTGGAACCAGTGATGCTGTCTATCGCCAAAGGGATTTTAGCAAAAGTTATTCTGATGGCTGCATGGTCTAAACTGGGAAGATCTAGGAGGAAAATACTGTGAAAATGGATTTGAGAGAGTTGATGATGGGAGAGTCTACCAGGGTTTGGTGACCTCAAGAGTGAAATAAAAGCTGGGAAAACCCTGGAAATGAAAGCTGGGAAAACCCTGGGAAAGGGGATAATTAAGGGGATCGGAGGAGGCCTTTTGTGCCTTAGTAACTAGGTGAGTGTCAACACATTGTCAGAAACATGAAACTTATTTTGGAAATTTCCACTGGGGCAAAGGGAGGATTTGTGTGGGGTTCAGGCAGAGTTGGAGGTGGTGGTGGGATGTCTGGTAGATGTATCCAGCTGGCTTTTAGGAACCAGCCACCCTTTGGGAGTCCCTTGGCCAGCCTGGGCACAAGAGATCTATGCCCTGAAAGGCCAGCAGAAAATATTGGCCAGGGGATCCCTGGGTGGCTCAGTGGTTTGGCGCCTGCCTTTGGCCCAGGGCTCGATCCTGGAGTCCTGGGACCGAGTCCCGCGTCGGGCTCCTGGCATGGAACCTGCTTCTCCCTCCTCCTGTGTCTCTGTCTGTTTCTGTCTCTGTCTCTGTCTCTCTGTGTCTATCATGAATAATAAACAAATCTTAAAAAAAGAAAATATTGGCCAAAAAATTATGGAGAGATTATTAGGCTGAATCAAAACTTTGATTATGATCTCTGCTTACCTGATTCAATGGAGGGTTACATGGACCTGATCTCTCCAGCGTTTTCAAGGCAGGCCTGCAGGAAGCAGGTCTTTTGTGTGTGATGTGGCTGGAATCCTACATTCTCATTAGCTGGAGTTTTCATTTGTGGCCAAACTTCTCCTAAGGCAACTGGTCAACCCCTACCTCCCCCAGTAGAAACTGGCCTCTGTTTCCCGAGTCTCTGAGGGGGTGGGAGGGAAGGTGAGATGCTGTGCATGGTCAACTGTGATATTGACCCCTTTGGCTCCAAAGACCCGAAGAGGACCTTGTGCCAGGACCCATGCCTCAGGAAACCCCTACTAAAGAGTTTATGAAGGCAGAAGATGCAGCAACCTCACTCATCTCTTTTACCTTTACAAAGCTGATTTTGTCACTTCTGTTCCCCTTCGAGACTGCTTTCTGGCTTCACTTCCACTTTACTTTTCCTGGAAGGGCATACTGGAAACAGGGAGTGGGGCAAAGGTTGTTGACTATTACTTGGGAGAAAGCGCAACAGCACAGCGGAAGATCAGTAAAGGGCTTTGATATTATTTATTGAGAGCCTGGCCAGGCAGAGCCCATTCATTAAGATGGGGCCAATGCACGAGTCCTGACAAACACCAACTCTGGATCCAGACTGAGTAGGAGGGGTGGTGGCCTGCAAGATGATGCCAACATTTTCTGCAGGGCCTGGCCTGCCATTAGGTGACTCAGTGTATTTCCCAGGACTTCAGCCAGGAGGCGGGGACAAGACTCGAAGACTTTGTTTTTTCCTCTCCGGGTGGGACTGCTATATCTTGGCTCCAGGTCCACAGGAAGGCCTCCCTGCCTAATTATCTCTCTGCCTGTGATCTCATCGGTCAGACCACAGCTTTGACCAGGGAAGCAGAGCCTCAGACCTGAAAGAGCTTCCGCAGTGTCCCACAGGTCACTGGGCTTGGACACTTAGTTTAAACTCCACCTTGGGTTTAGACTCCAGTTCCTCTGGGCCTCACTTTTGTAATATATATACTTGAGGTAATAATTCCAGCTGCTTATGAGGATTGAGGAAGGCAATTTATATAAAGCACTTAGCACAGTGCTCTAGCCCAATAAATGGTAGTTATTGTGAACAGATCCCCTTAGTTGAGTGGCAGTATAGTAGAGGTTAATAGTATGGTTTCTGGAATGAAACCATCCAGACATCTGGGTTTGGATCTTGAGTCCTCTTTTATATTTTATTCTTTTTCTAGTTGATTGACCTTGGGCAACACCATTTTGCTGACTCTCTGTAAAATGGGATTTTTAAAAAAAATTTCATCTATTCATGAGAGACACACACAGAGACACACACACAGAGAGAGAGGCAGAGACACAAGTAGAGGGAGAAGCAGGCTCCCTGCAATGGGCCCGATGTGGGACTTGATCCCAGATCCTGGGATCATGCCCTGAGCCGAAGGCAGACACTCAACAGCTGAGCCACTCAGGCGTCAATAAAATGGGAATTCTAACAGTACCTATTTCACAGGGTCGTTGTGTGGATTAAATTATGCACACCAAACTTTCACATCATTGCCAGTGCATACACACAGCACAACAAAAGTGGACTACTCTTACTGTCATTATCATGATCTTCTCAAGCCTCTATCTTTCAGAGTCTAGCTCAACATGCCATCCTTCTCATAAATCCCATTCATCACATCTCCAATTTTTATTGATTTGGACCCCTCTTCCAGTCCATCTTGCATTGTTCTCATTTATGTCCATTTGCCTCAAAAAACGTAACTGGATCTCCCACCCTCACCTTGCTTTTGCCTTGAGGCCTGTCTTTCACATGATTACCGTGTCCAAAAAACCCACAGATCCAATTCTGAGAGCATTGACATCAGAGATAATTACACTGCACGTTATGCAGTAAAAGTTCCTAGAGGTGTTTTTAAAACAGCTCTACTCAAGTTGCTGCTCCCCAAGCAGTTGCTCATCCTCACCTCTCCACTTTTTGAGCTGAGTACCCCCTCAGCCCTCTTCTGTCTCAAGTCCCCTATGGATGTGAGAGTCTTCAGGGGCCCCAGGGGGAGAAACCCACAAATAACATACACTTAGAGATGCAAAATATATAAGGGGATGTATTTGTATGCCCCTCAACGAGTCCATTCACTCTGATCAGCAAGTATCTGAATGCCCACTGTGTGTCCAAGCTCCTTGGACGGGGTGGGGGGATGGCGGGCTCAGCCCTCATGGAATTTACAATCTGCCAGAGGGAGACAAGTCGGGGCGTGCAATGTCAGCTGGAGGGAGTGCCGTCAACACCATGCAGGCCTCGGTGGGAGCGACGAGGGGGACCGGGGTGCTGGGGGTGCGCTCCGAGGTGAGTCCTTATAAACGAGCTCCCTGAGACTCACACTCGAAGGGCCTCGCTGGCTGTAAGACGGGGAGGCAGGAGGGTGTCACCCCTCTGGGGGTCGGCACCTCCCCGGAACAGCGCACCCCTTTCGGGGGAACCGCGAGGCCCGGGAGCGCCTGCGCAGAGGCCGCCGCCAGCCAGACGTCAGCGCGCCGCGCCCGCGCGCCTCCTCCCCGCGTCGCCCTCCGCGCCGCAGCCCCGCCCCGGCCGCGCGCGCGCTCTCGCGCATGCTCCGGGCCCCGCCCCCGTGCGTCACAGAATGGCCTCGGACCCCTGGCGGCCCCTGACGTGTCGGGGAGGAGCCGGCGCCGAGGTGCGCGGAGGGGAGCCCCGGGCCGCGGAGGGGAGCGGAGCCGAGCGGCTGGGCGGGCCTGGCCGGGCCAGCGGAGCGGAGACGTCGGTCGAGCGGCGGCGAACATGCGCTTTTGACACACTGGAGGTGAGCGGGCGGTGCGGGGCCGCTCCCGAGGGGTCGGGTCGGGCGGCGCCGCCGAGGCCTGTCCCCGGGGAGCCGGCCGGGCCCGCGGGCCCGGGCCCGGGCTCTGGGGGCGGCCGGGCCGGGGCGGCTGTTCCAACCGCTCTAACTGCCCGCCCCGGTGCGCGGTGTGGCCCCGGGAGCCGGGCGCGGGCGCGGGCGCAGGCCGGGACGTGGCGCCGCGGGCCGGGGCGCTGGTGGCCGCGGCGCGCCCAGCCCTCCCCCGCCTCCTCCGCGGCTGCCCTCGGCGGCCAGGGCTCGGGCCGGCTCGGATTCCCGGCGCCCGGGGCCTCTCCTGGCGGGGGCGGCGGCGGCGGCGGCGGGGGCGGCCACGGCGGGCTCGGGGGCGTCCCCGTTGACTCCCCGCCCCTCCTGGAGTTGGCAAAAGTGTCCCCGCACCGGGGACAGTTTCGAGCTCTCTGTGCTCGCCTTCTTCTTCTTCTTCTTCTTTTTTTTTTTGTTTTGCTCGTAAGCAACCGAAGTAACCTTTTAAGTTTTGCGGAGGAAGTGAGGGGTTCTTTCGGTGCCGATAATGACATTACAATTCTGCAGCGCCTTGACGCATTTCAGAACACTCCTTGCTGTCTGTTGAATCTCATCATCCTGTGCTTGTGCCTGATTGTGTGACCTCCATTTGACGGATGGGGAAATTGAGCCCCGGCGGGGGTAGGGGTGGGGCTGGGGGGAGGAAGTAATTTATACGGTGCTTTGGATGCTACCAGTTGGCGAATGGCTTCGTTTGAATGGGATTTTACATTTTTGCTTCGAAATTACGGTGTGTGTGTGTTTGTGATTTTTATACCCTTCTCAGCAAGAAAAGCACGGCAGAAAATTGGACCTGACGAAAATTTGCTAGAACCTAGTAGAAGATGCTTTCGAATATTTTTTGAGCAGACTCATCTGGGATGAGAACTGCTACTCACGCATCAAGAGAATCCTACTCTGTCTGAAACCAGCTCTTGGGTCGCTGGCTGATTGTTCTGCGTGAAAAATTGTGCTGCTCTTGATCCACTTCTGAAGTAGGGTAACGCCTTTGCTAAATCATGAGGTGCGGTAAATGCAACCTTAAGTCGTGGGTTGAAGAGAAGTAAAAGGGGAGCGGAGGAAGGTAACTCTTCCAAATTTTTATTAGAACTAATATTTAAAATTGGGAGATTATAAGGAACAAAGAAGACCTTGGGTGGCTCTGGTTGGAGGTTGACTTGGTCCACATAGTTGCTAAATCTTACAAAGCTATTCTTTTTCAGTTCAATGTAGACTCCTTTAACTTAATAAATTTGAGTTGGGTAAGGGACATTAAAAATAAGTGAAAACCTCAGTAAACACTTACATCTGGGTTTCATGACATCTGCAAAACTTATTTTTATTCTCCTTTTAAATCATGCTGAGATAAATGTGGTGACTAAAGCTTAAAATGACTTCTGACATAAGTTCCTGATCACTTTGTAAGGCAGAAGAAGAAGTTTGGTGGTCAGGACTGAGACAGAGATTGTATTTATGATCAGCTTTGGAAAGGAAAAAATTCTGTAAATGTCACCTTTGGGAGAAGTAGAAGATTTTGGTTAAAAGGCATGTATTACCTACAGTGAGTTCCAGAACTCTCTCAATCTCATTCATCGATAGTAGAACTATTAATAGGACGACCAGGGCAGCTCGCGGTGGCTCAGCGATTTAGTGCGGCCTTCAGCCCCGGGGTGTGCCTGGAGACCTGGGATCGAGTCCCACGTTGGGCTCCCTGCATGGAGCCTGCTTCTCCCTCTGCCTGTGTCTCTGCCTCTCTCTCTGCATCTCTCATGAATAATAATAATAAAAAAAAATTAAAAAAAAATAGGATGACCATATCACGTGAGATGGATTTTCTTACCATTGCACAAAAAGTAGTTCTCAGTGAGTATAGCATTTTGGACAGGCTGTTTTTCACCCAAATGAGTTGATTTGTCAGTTGCTAACTGAAGGTCACATAGAGTGTGTGATATGCCCTATGTGAAAGTTGTCATATTTTTGAGATCCATACTCCCATTTGTGTGAGACATGGTATGGAGGGAATATTTGGGGAGCAAGGGAGAGTACATAGTTATCTGCTTTCACCAGCCTCATAAGATTGTTGATGTATTGTTAAAGCTTTTTAAAAACATTTTTTAGCAGTGATTTGTCTGTATTGGCTAACTTTCTATAGCCTTCATATCTCCAGTTACATAGTTTCAAATAGCACAGTGAACACATCCTCCCCCTGTAACCTGAAACAAACTGAACAGACTATCTCCACAGCTCCTGAGAAGATCTTTTGAATATCTATGGTAGTAGCAAGTTTTGATCATTTGTAAAAATTCTGATTTTTTTTTTGGGAAGGGTACTTCTGATGAATAAAACCAGAGTGGTAAAACAGGTAATACCAATCAGGAAGCATTAAGAATGAGGTGTGACCACAAATACTTTTTTTTTTTTTCCCTTCAGTTTTTATTTTTTTATTTATTTACTTATGATAGTCACAGAGAGAGAGAGAGAGGCAGAGACGTAGGCAGAGGGAGAAGCAGGCTCCATGCACCGGGAGCCCGATGTGGGATTCAATCCCGGGTCTTCAGGATCGCGCCCTGGGCCAAAGGCAGGCGCCAAACCGCTGCGCCACCCACGGATCCCCCTTCCTTCAGTTTTTAATCTGGCTCTTGAAGGCTATTCCAAAACAGGTTTTGAAAAATGTTTTCAGTTATGGTGGTATCATTGGACTATGGATATAGCTTCTGGAAGAAATTAAGGAATCATTTATATAAGTTCTGAAGCACATTTATTTTGTGGTCATACTTCAGAGGCCCACTATTAAACTTTTTTTTTTTTTTTTACAATTTAATTAAATTTATGCTGTATTTACAATGTGCCAGGCTCTATACTAATTACTTTATAAATATTAATTCCCTTAATCTTCATAACGGCCCTATTTTAATTATTATCTCCATTGTGCAGGTGAAGAACGGGGGCATGGGGTTGTTGAGTAACTTGCCCAAGGTCACCTAGCTAGTGAATATAGGAGTCTCGCTCCAGTGTCTGGGCTCCCCACTACTGCTGTGTTGGTTCTCCCACTTATTCCCGGGTTAAATGTTTTTAATTGGTTTCTTCTGGAAAAGGCAATGGTCATTTTAGTAAAAGGCTTCAGTTGTTGATTATACTGTTTGAGGAGCCAATAAACAAGTTGTAAAAGTAGCCTGTTAAAAATTGTAGTCAACTTTCAATTTGTGTAAGATTCAGCAAGAAAATAGGAGATGCATGTGTGAAATAAAAACACATATTAGTTTTGCTAGCATTATTTGACACTGAACTAGGTAGTTGGACAAGGAGGACAAGAAATAGAGCTAGATATTGAAGAAGTTTCGCAGGAAAGTCTATTTAAAACCCAAGTCACCAGGGGATACTGATGGAAAAGTTGGTGGTTGTATTAAGAATATGGCCCTATTTAGGAACCAAAAATCAGGGACAAATGAATATAGCACACCCAGAAGTGTAAACAGGTAGATTCCTTAGGGAACACTACTTAGCTCAGTGCTTCTCAGTGTCTTTACTACTCATGAGTCTTCTGATACTGAGTAAAGAGCCAATGTCAACAGAAGAGCCTCACCCAGAAAAGTTTCACATTGAGCATGTGAATGATAATGTCTGTAGATTAAAAACTGTTGAGCCAATTCTTCTACAAATAAGATTTATTTGTAGAAGGATTGGCTGCACATTAAAATACATTCAAATAGGGATATCTGGGTGGTGGGGCTGCCTTTGACTTTTGCCTTTGGCGGGGGTGTGATCCTGGGGTTTAGGGATCGAGCCCAGCATCAGGCTCCCCACATGGAGCTCGCTTCTCCCTCTGCTTGTGTCTCTGCCTCTCTCTCTCTCTGTCTCTCATGAATAAATAAATAAAATCTTAAAAAAATTCAAATATTAGATGCAAGGACAGCATCTGATAGTCATTATAACTTCTGCAAGGACTCTGGTCCATGGACCACACAATCCACCCCTAGCCGTTACTGCCTAGAAACAGGAAGAGTACTGAAAACTTTAAAAATATCCTACCCATGAATAAAATGTTGAAATACTGAGGAGACACCCGTCCCCAATTCCAGAAAGCCATATATGTAATCTAGAGAAGGTCCGAAGCATGACAGTGACATATTTAAGGGACAAAGATGGCTGCCAGGGGACTATAAGCTACAAAGACAAGAAATATTCACCTTGAAAAGACCATGGTTGAGAAGTATTATCATCAAAGTACAAAATTAAAAAGCCTAAAGAAATAATACAAACCCGTCCATCAAATTTTAGAACCTTACAGAAGAGCAACACACAAAAGTTAGGGCAAATTTAAGGCCAAAAATAGGAAATATACTGATGGCTATAAAATATGGAACTTGTCTCAAATGCATAAATAACATAAAATCAGCAAATTAAAAATTTTAGACTTGAGATATTTAATTTTAAAATAGTATATATAAGGGTCAGGACCTTAGATTGTGTTTTCATTTCTCTGGAGGGTTTTTTTGTTTTTAAAGATGTTATTTATTTGAGAGACACTGAGCACAGGCAAGGGGAGCAGGGGAGGGAGAAACAGACTCCCTGCTGAGCAGGGAGCATGATGCAGGGCTCTTAAGGATCTCAAATGCTTAACCAGACTGAGCCACTCAGGCACCCCTCTGGAGTTTTTAGTTGCTTCTTTTCAAGATTTTAAAGTAATCTTTGCATCCAACATCAGGCTCGAACTCACAACCCTGAGATCAAGAGTCACACACTCTGCTGAGTGAGTCAGCCAAGTGCCCCCACTTGCTTTTTTTCTGATTGGCACAAGAGCTATGTGCTTTTTCAACACAACCTCAGATTTCTCCAGCTTCCCAGGCTCCTTGTTTTTCCTGGAGCCTTCCGTCTGGCTGAGGTACTCCCTTGGTCTGATGGGTAGACTAGGCTTCTTCATCTGGGGACCTCTGTTCTTTGCAGTCCTAAGCTAGAGCCGCTGTTTTTTGCACCCTGTGCTGCGGGGGTCTTGGTTTTCTCTCCCTTCTGTAACTGTCTCAGGAAGTGTGTGGGAGGTAACCCTCCTGAGTTCTTGTAGGAGAAAAAAAATTCTCTCAGTGTCTGAATTACCTGTTTCCTCTCAGTTCAGTAGGTCCTAGGATCTTCTTATTCATGCTCCTGGGTTTTGTCATTTGTCCGGTGGTTCTTGGTTGTCCATTTATATTTAAGACTGAAGAGCTGGACAGTGATTATTTTAGGTAGCGAGTACGTGGCGGAGTCTCTAAGGCTCTCCCCAGTTAGTCCCGTCCACTTTCTATTCTTTGGTGTGGAGCCTGCGTGGAGCTTTTTAAGTGACTATGAATGTGGCTTGGCATGCATCAGACTGATAATTTTGTCTAGCCGAGAATGATAGGTTTTATAATCCTGGTTTACTACAGGGTGGTGCAGGGCAGCCCAGGTGGCTCGGCGGTTTAGCACTGCCTTGGGCCCAGGGTGTGGTCCTGGGGTCCCAGGATCGAGTACTGCGTCGGGCTTCTTGCATAGAGCCTGCTTCTCCCTCTGCTTGTCTCTCTGCCTCTCTTTCTGTGTTTCTCATGAATAAGTAAATGAAAAATCTTAAAAAAACAAAAACAAAAACATGGTGGTGCATTGTGAGAAATAAATTACCCACACATCTTTTTCTTACAACATTCCTGAAATAGGAATTTAGATCTTAATAAAGGAAAGCAGTGCTTTGGAAAGTAAAGAGGTTATAAGTCCCTTCAAACATTTGTTGAATTTCTACTGTGTTCTGTGTTCTGGTGATGCAGATGGGATTTATAACTAAGACACTGGTCCTGCCCTCAAGGGGCTGGCTAGAGAGACTTACCCTTTCATTATGATTCTATAAATATTTCTTACTTGAGCTAGAATAAGTGGCAGCAAACTTTGCCTCTCCTGTCCCGTAATTTGCAAAAACCATAATTAATCGGATTGTGTATCAAAAACTGGATATTTGAAAAAAAAAAACCCTGGATATTTGAACTATACATTGATAATATGGTTGCCAGTGTTCAAAGGATGAGTGCATTTCCAAATTTGAGGACCTGTGCCCATGACCTTCTTTAGGGCTAGATTCATAGATTTCAGATGTAACCAGCATTTTTTTTTTTTTGGCATTTGGGGAAAGACCTTATGTGGAGCATTCAAGGGACACGGAGATTGTTACTTCACCTTGAGATGCCTCTGTGCTGTAATTATACCTTCATCTGGATTGTTCATACAAAATCTGCCCTTTCCCTCAACAAGACTTAGGCAGGAGCTCTCAAGGGTTATTGAGAGGTTGTCACCACATGGTGATGCCTGTTCAAGGGCTTTTGGATATTCTGAAATACAGATACTTCTGCTGGACTAGCCTCTTCCTCATGACACTTTATTACAAACTGTAGCTATAAATGAGATTACTGCTACAACTGGGAAAATGGAGTGGGAATTGGGAACCTTAATGAAAGGATAGGATTGTAAAATTAATCCGTAATATTTACTAGTGAGTTCACATACTTGAAGAACCCTGTCATCTGGTCCAGACTCTCATTAGATGAAAAAACAGAGACCTTAAGGGGTGAGGCAGATAGCTTAAGGAGCTGGATGGCAGAGTCAGAACCCTAGAGCCTGGTCTCGGCAGAACTCCCCACTCTGAAGTTTATATTTTCATGTGTTATTGGACCCTAAGAGCATGGTACAGACAGGAGTGTACTAGTGTAGGGGTGATGGCATTGGAGGAGGGCACAGCTGGGGTCCTAAGTACTCCTCCAGTACTTAACAGTGTCTGACACTGTTGCAGTTGCTCAGTAAATGCTTGAAAGTGTTAAGTACTTTCTCTGAGCAAAGTATTATGCATGAAGGGATGCAAAGCATGTCAAGAATCCATCTCTTTCCTTTTTTTTTTTTGGTAAAGATTTTATTTATTTTATTTTTTTTTTATTTTTATTTTTTTTTAAATTTTTATTTTATTTATGATAGTCACACACACAGAGAGAGAGAGAGAGGCAGAGACACAGGCAGAGGGAGAAGCAGGCTCCATGCACCGGGAGCCCGATGTGGGATTCGATCCCGGATCTCCAGGATCGTGCCCTGGGCCAAAGGCAGGCGCCAAACCGCTGCGCCACCCAGGGATCCGGATTTTATTTATTTTAGAGAGCACACATGTGCAGGTGGAGGGAGGGGGAGAGGAAGAGAGAGAATATCAATCAGACTCCACAGGGAGCATGGCTTTTGATGTGTGGCTAGATCCCATGATCCTAAGATCGTGACCTGAGCTGAAACCAAGAGCTGGATGTGTGGCCGACTGAGCCACCTAGGCACCCCAAGAGTCTGTTTCTTTTCAGAGAGCTCTGGGCTGATAGGGAATTTCAGATAATCAGATGATTGACTAACTTGTCAAAAGTCAGAAAGTGGTGTGGTCAGGAAGACTTGGCTGAAACAGAATACTGCAATCAGCCTCAAACTAAGTATATGAAATGATATGTCAATATTAGTCAGCAAGAAATCACTCTTAGACCTCTTCGCATACCCATCCTGAAGTTGGAGTTTCTGGTCTGTTACTTCTTGCTCAGCCTTTGCCAGTGGATTGTGCTGTGTGAACTCTGGGTTTCTATTAATTTACTTTCAAAGCTGGTTTAGTTCTTGCTGCCCTGTATAGATTAAGTTGATTCAATTTAGGTGTAGTTTAGCTAATATTATTGAGTCTCTGCTATTGTGCAGACATCGTGCCAGGAAAGAAATAATAATACACAGCCTAATAGGGATGCAGGTTAAAGCAAATGCATTACTGTGTGGTAAGTATATTCAGGGGTAGTCTGGTAGGCAAGAGTGTGGGGGATTTTTGTGCTGTCTGGGTGAGGGCAGGAGAGACTTTCTGGAAAAGATGACAGCTAGGTCATCATTTTAAAGGACAAGCAGGAACTTTCCAAATGCACAAGGAAGGGAGAGCCATTCCAGGTAGAGGAAGTGTCCAGACCTGATGTCGCGTTATGACGGTTTTGAACAGTATTGCTGGAATGTGAAGTGGAACACTTGGGGGGGGGGGGCGGCGGTGTGCTGTAGGAATAAGACATTTGGTCTAGGTGTGAGTGGAGGGTGAGCACAGTGTCCAGCCAGTTGGGGGTTTTTAGGTGGTTAGTCTAAATGCAATGTTAAATAGAACCCTGGCCCCCAATGCTTTGGGAGAGCAACCAAGATGAGAAAATACTGAAGCTGGGGATTAGTGAATTTATGGAGGAAGCTGTGGGGTTAAAAGATAATTAAGTTTTTAGAAATGTAATGATGGTAAATTATTGAGAATGTGGTACCTGATTTCCTAGTATGGTCACCTGGCATGAAATGTTTCAGAGAGGCCTTGTGAAGCAGTTGTACAGCAGGGAGGGATGTGCAGTAGTAGCATCAGCTCCTGTCACCTGACTCCCAGAAGACTGGCTGGCTGTAACCCAATTGCTGGAGCCCCATGTGTGGGATGATTCTGTGGGGCCAGTTTACCTAGAACCTAATGCTTCTACCCAGAGTGCCTCATATGCCTTCATACCTGAGCACTTTGTGGATCTCCTGTCCTGCCTTTATCCACAATACTTGTGGTCCCTAAGGTTGGGGCAGTAAAGCGATTCATGTGTCTGACATATAATAGAGAGTTAATCACTCTCAGAATCTGTCGTGTTTAACTCCATCCAGAATGCTGCAGATTTAATGTCCCAGATTTTATACTTCTATTTAGATTCCTATGTTCTCTATTTTTTAAAAATTTCATATGGTTTGTTTTTAATAGCTGTCATTTATTTATTTATAGTGAGCTCTCTGCCCAATGTGGGCCTTGAACTCATGACTCCAGGGTCAAGGGTTACATGCTCCACCGACTGAGATAGCTAGGTGCCCCGTTTCTATTTAATTTAAAGATTTGTCTTTAATATTTCACAGGCTTTCTTGATCATGGATGGTGAAGATATACCAGATTTTTCGAGTTTAAAGGAGGAAACTGCTTACTGGAAGGAACTTTCCTTGAAGTATAAACAAAGGTAATGTTGAAAGCATCCTGGAAATAGGGGAGGGAATTTGGAATATAGCAACTCTAGCATGTGTGGTTTTTGTTGTTTTTAACCATCAGCTAAATTTAGAGTTTCAGATTTAGGTTTAGGATTCTGGAAATAGTCCTAGCATTGCTTGTGTTTAAATAGTATAACAATACCATAAGAAAACTTCATATTTGTGATTTCTTCTGGTAGTTTACCTGCTTTTATGCTCATTACATTTGGTTGTCCTTGGCCTTCTGTGTGTGCCCTGATTCTGCCTCATGATGTGGTCTTTGGAGATTCTGATAAGCTGTCCCGGGCACACACGGCAGAATCTAGTCTCTTCAGGCAAGTTCAATCAGTGTCGGGAGCCTGCATCATTGTGAAGTGGGGAGAAGAGTTTCAGGGGTATGGAGCATTTTATAAAATCTCACTTATTTTAATTAGTTGGGAAAACTTTTATATAATAACCTTCAAGCACCAAAATTTGTCTTAGATTTCTTTTTAAAACATACTGTAACATACACATTTTTCTGCTTTGGTTTACAGAGCTTGCTAAGCCTTATCACACCTCTTATTGCTGTTTCATTGTTATTGTTGAAGGCAGTTATTGGGCCAGTGGTTGTAGAAGGGGTCAGTCTGTGGTAGGGGTTTGTAATCTTTTTTGTGCCATAGACGCCTTAATAGGCTGGGGAAACCTGCAACCCCTTCTCAGAATAGTGCTTTTAAACGTATGAGATTAAATAATAGAATTACAAAGGAAAGCAACTGTAAGTATTAGATGACTTTGTGGTATCGTAGTATGTGCTGCTTTATTAATACCTTAAATAAGAAAGACGTACGAGTCTGTAAAATGTGAGTCCTTCGGGGCCTTTTAACTCACTTTCACTGAACCCCAAGTATAGAGTACGAGTTGCTGAACAGATTGTCTTTATTGTGTCGTCTACTTGGTGGTAGTGCCACATTCAGGCCAAATTACTGAACTGATACATGATCTTCTTCAAGCTGACCCTGTGATTCTTGCTCTAACTCCTCTTTCCCACTTTATCTCTTTATCAGCTTCCAGGAAGCTCGGGATGAGCTAGTTGAATTCCAGGAGGGAAGCAGAGAATTAGAAGCAGAGCTGGAGGCACAGTTAGTACAGGCTGAACAAAGAAACAGAGACTTGCAAGCTGATAACCAAAGACTGAAGTATGAAGTGGAAGCATTAAAGGTAACCTTGGAAGTAGAAGGGTATCTAATGTGCTGGCTTAGATTAAAATGAGAAATAGATCTTTCTAGGTGGAGCTTCAGAGCAGCAGGCAACCACAAAAATAGAAAAGGCTTTTATTGTATTTTTTTTTTTTTAAGATTTTTATTTATTTGACAGAGTGAGCATGCACCTGGGGGTGTAGGGGGTGGGAGAGGGAGGAGCGGGAGCCTAATGCAGGGTTCCATCCCAGGGACCTGGGATTGTGACCTGAGCTGAAGGCAGACGCTTTATCAACTGAGCCACCCAGGGACCTCCAAAATAGAAAAGGCTCAAAATAAATTTTCTTTCTTTCTTTCTTTTTTCAAAATAAACTTTTCTTTCAGGGAGCCAGGGAAAAGGTGGTTTAGAGTTTTGGAGTTCACTTAGAAACTCTGTAGCTGTCAGTTTTTTAGCAATACTATTCTTGTAATAATGTAATTCGTTTCATTTTCAAAAGCTGCCTGATTTGACAGATTGCCTCACTCCAGGGTACTTTAAAATTATATTTGTATGAAATACACATTTATTTCATTATTGTTCATAGTCTCTTTGGTTTTGAAGTTTAGTTAGGGTTAAAAAAATTCCTTTTTAAATAGGGATTTCCAGGAGTAAAAGGATTAACCCCTTTTGCTGCTGTTCAGCACCTGCCTTAGCCAAGTGCTTGAGCTGTTTCTGTGCCTGGGGAGAGCATGGTTCTAGGTAGGTGGGGATGGTGGATAAGAGTGAGGGAATTGGAACTCAGAGTGGCAGTCTCCTTTCTGCTTCCCCGGGCTGCGTTTAAGCCTGAGAATGCAGAGGTCCTCCCGCCAACTGTGGGATTTCTGAGGTGGCAGTTTCACTATTGTACTTTTCAGAGAGATCATTATTAGATTTCTTTCTGAGAGGAGAATGGTTGACTCTCTAAATTTATGAATTAAAGTAGTTGGGATGAATGTGTTTTTTTTTTTTTTTTTAATTAATATTACAAGGAGGAGAGGGATACCATCAACTCAGATTGTGGGTAAATTCCTTGGATTCCCCGCTACCCTGCCACCTGCACCCATAACTTGGGTTACTTCCTTTATTAAGGAAAACTATATATTAATGACTTCCACTCCCCTTCCTATATCCGTGCCTTCAGGAGAAACTAGAACATCAGTATGCACAGAGCTACAAGCAGGTGTCAGTATTGGAAGATGATTTAAGTCAGACTCGGGCCATTAAGGAGCAGCTGCATAAGTACGTGAGAGAGTTGGAGCAGGCCAATGATGACCTGGAGCGAGCGAAAAGGTAAATGGAGGATGCTTGTTTGGTTAGAATAAGTGAAGGTGGCCATCAATGACAAAAATCTAGGTCTGTGGGCTCAGCCTGTCACCTGGGTCTTAGTCCCAGGACATCTCCTTTTGGTGTTTCACGTCCCCTGTAACTGGTCATATCGACACCAACCCCGAATCCCTATCTTCACAGATTGTGCCCTTCTAGGGTTTTCTTTCCCTCTGTCCTTTTCTTTCCCTGCAGGTCTGGTGCTCGGTCCTGTTGGTTTTTCTCTAAAACATGTCTCATTCATCTCTCTCTTTCCCTCTGTGTTCTCTCAGCACTCCCACACTTGTCATGGGCCTTGGATCTTCTTCCCAAAGTCTGCAGTTTCTTCATGGCTGATCTGTCTTTACATCTCAACTCCTTTTTGTTCTCTTTGGCTTTAACACGAACCGATGGATTTTCTCAGAGTGCCGCTTCCCTTACGATTGTGCGGCACGGCCTAGAGCGGCTTGCTGTTACTGTTGCTAAGCTATTATGTAATTATAATTAGTGTTTCTTAACCATTCCAAACTTAATTCCTGTTACTTTGCAATTATTAATATGTGAGTGACTCTTAAATGCCTGACTCGATGCTAGAGTTGAGGAGATAACTCTACTCCTCGGGGGTGACAGATGTAGACATTTCACCTGAGAAATACTCTGGTGAAGAGAGTGTACAGGCAGCTCTGGGGCCCCGAGGAGGGAGCCTCTAGAGTGCCCTGGGGGAATTGGGGGAAGTTTGCCGGTATTGAAGCTGACTTTGCAAGGAGGAAAGAAGCCAGCCAAGTGAAGAGAGAGATATGAAGGCAGAGAGGCAGGAAGGCTTAAAAGGTAGGAATATTTCACTTTGATTGAAGTGTATAGAGATAGTGTGGCTGAATGGGATGAGACTGGAGGGTGGTCAGGGCCAGATTACAGAGAACTTTGCTCTGTTTGAAAGCCATTCTGTAGGCAATGAGGGGCTCTTTAAGAAATTAAAAAAAAAAAAAAAAAAAGAAAAAAAAATTTAAAGAATTTTTTTAAACAAGGGAGTAAGATCAGATTTTGAGCTGAGAGGATAATACTGAGGAATTGGAAGTAGAGAGGAAGGACCATTGAGGAGTCATCTAGGTGATGGATGAAGGATTAAGCCAGGGCACAAAACTGGAGGAGAGCAGATGGTATTGAGAGACATCTTTTTTTTTGGTATATTTTTTAATTGGAGTTCGGTTTGCCAACATATAGAACACCCAGTGCTCATCCTGACAAGTGCCCCCCTCAGTGCCTGTCACCCAGTCACCCCATCCCCCTGCCCACCTCCCCTTTCACTACCCCTTGTTCTTTTCCCAGAGTTAGTCTGGAATTGAGAGACTTCTTGATAAAATTGGCCAGGGCATTAAGAGTTCTGACTGGAGGTTATAGAACTTTATTTCTGTAGCAGATAGCACATATTGTCAGGGTGGTGGTGGTTGTGGTGGTGGTGCATAGTAGGTGCTTGTTACTGTTTCCTGAATAAATGAGTAACAAAAAATGCAGAAAGAGGAGTTAGGAAGTAAATGGAGTGGGAGCTAGGACTTGATGTTTCAAACAAATAACTAATTCTTAGTGTACTCTAAAATTGTTGAAAAGTTTTCTTCTTGAAAATGTGTAAACTTTGATTGTTTAACATTCAGTGGGGAGATATAATGCGTAATAATGGCCTTCCTTTAAGGAATCATAGGGAATTTTGGCGGGAATTTAAAAGAATATATTGAATGGCCCGAACTAATAGCAGAGATACTAAATGCCACCAAAAGTCAGAAGGCATTGAGATCATTCTCTTTCAACTGGGCCAGGCTTTCTAGGTCAGGAAATGGCATGAGATCAACTGACATTTTTCTTTTGTATTAGCTATTGCATGCTGTTTATTTAATTTGTGGACTCCAATTTTTTTTTTTTTCTTAAGGGCAACAATAGTTTCACTGGAAGACTTTGAACAAAGGTTAAATCAGGCCATTGAACGCAATGCATTTTTAGAAAGTGAACTTGATGAAAAGGAATCTTTGTTGGTCTCCGTACAACGGTTAAAGGATGAAGCAAGAGGTAAAAACTGACAACTTAAAGTTTATCCTTTACCTTAATGTCTCTAAGTCCGAGTTCTAAGTTAGGTTTGGGATCTGCTCTGAAAGTTGTGCACATTTGTATACTTTTGTCAGGCACTACACTAAGTGTTTTTAGTCTCTTAACACCTATGAGCCAACTCTGAGAGGTAGGTAGTGTCCCCATTTTATGGGTCAGAAAACCAAGGCATGGAGAGTTTGAGTTTTGTCCAAAGCCTTAAGAGCTTTTCAGTGGGAATTCAGACACTGGTCTTTTTTCCAAAACCTTAATTCTGTTCCCACTGTTCATGTCCTGTTTGGTTTGTTTTGGTGTTTTACATTTTGCTTCTGTGTAAATAATTTTGTGTTATGCACATAGTAACACTGCATATGTGCACATATTATAAAGAAGAGGCTATTTTCGTCTTTATGATATTCTGCATTCTACCATGTATTAAAAAGAGAGGGAGGGAAAGAGACTTTTAAAGGAAAGTGTATAATCACCACATGCATAAAATGTGTACAGCACTCTGACTTCCCTCCCCCTTCCTCCAGCCCCTGGAAACACCATTCTCCTTTCTGTGTCTATGAATCTGATGACTCTAGGGACCTCATATACGTGGAGTCATACAGTGTTTGTCCTTTTGTCACTGGTGTTTTGTCCTTTTTCACTTAGCGTAATGTCCTTGAGGTTCATCCATGTGGTAGCACGTATCAGAATGTCCTTCCTATTTAAGGCTGAATAAGATCATATTAAATGCTTGTATTGCATTTTCTTTATCCATTTATCCATGGGCAGACATTTGGATATAATACTCAGAAATGGGATAACTTTGTATCCTTTTTAAATGTGTGTTCTGTAGGTCAGTTGCATAACTGGAAAAGAAAGTGTTAATTTTGGCTTAAAAATTCAGTATTTGAAAGCAAGAAAAAATTTGCAACTATTTCGAATACTTCTTTTCTAAAACAGAATAGTACATTTTGACAACTAATAAAAAAATACTAACCCATATAAAATTACAAAAATGTACTTCATTGATTTTGCAGTAATTGCCAAAGTACACATTTCAAAATAAAAGCAAATGAGTTGAAAAGAATATTTATTTTTGTGTCATATAGGCTCACTGCGAGTTGTTCTTTGGACTCTGCCCTATTTTTATATAATGAGCATAGTTAACTGTTCTCTTAGGTTATAGCATTTGTATCAATTCTAGCATTTAAAAATTATTCTCAAAGATCATTTAGACAGTAGGGTTGTCATTTTTATACCCTGAGGAAAAAAAGTGTTACGTAGGAAACTCTTCTTTTGAGATATAATAATTTTGGAAGTTATGGCATTTTAGAGGTGACTTTGCTTGGGTGATTTGCTTCCTCTGGTGAGTTCTATTACCTGTGCCCCATTTTGCAGATTTAAGACAAGAACTGGCAGTTCGGGAAAGACAACAGGAAGTAACCAGAAAGTCGGCCCCCAGTTCTCCGACTCTTGATTGTGAAAAGATGGACTCCGCTGTCCAGGCGTCACTTTCTTTGCCAGCCACTCCTGTTGGCAAGGGCACAGAGAACAGTTTTCCTTCACCAAAAGGTTTGCAGTTTCTTTTCTTTCTGAACCTGTGGTAGATTATCCAACTGAGGAGGGTTTGCTGGGGAAGCAGGGCAAGGCACGTGTAAGCGATGGTTTCAGTGGAGAAGTTGGGGAAGTCAAGCGCTCTGTGAGGCAGAAGAAGAAGTTTCCACGGTTGCTCCCACACGGGGAGCGGGGTGACGGTGGCCACATGTAAAACAGGAGCATCTCAATCGAGATTTTAAAAAGAAAGGTTTTCAGGCAAAGTCAAACCTTTTGATGATGGCAGTAATATACGCTTATGCCAAAAAATCGAGAAAGAAAAGAGAGGGGCCCATTCTGCAGTCCTGCCCCTGAAAGCCAACTACTCTTGACACCAAATTTCCCTGCCATATGTGCCTGTTTGTTTTTGCACATGCCTACTTGTTTCACGTTTGGGGATCATTTTTATATATGGTTTATTTCTCTTGCCACTGAACCGATTGTAAAGGACTAGAAGCCTTCCTACACAGACTGTATAGAGACTCGTTGAGCTGCCATTCAGACTCATGTAAGACTGGCTCAGGTGGACACGCTGTTCTTTTACATGCTTACATGCATACATGTTCTTTTACATGGCTGCCGTTTTCAGAGGTGACGTTTGGAGTAACCAATGACTAATACATGGAGAATGTTCCTTTTTCCATCAGCAGAGGTTTTTTTTTTTTTTTTTTTTAATCCAGATAAGCAGAGAAAACACTTAGCAGCCACTATACACAGAACCTTACAATGGAACCCCAAAGCTCTTAATTCAGATTTATTTTGTTTTTGAGCTTATTGCTATTTCAGCATTTCCTATTCCTCCATACTTTTTTTCTTCCCAAAATAAGTTCTTTCTTCCCCTCTCTTTTTTAAGTAAAGGATTTTATCTTCCAGCGTGATAGAAGGATTTTTCTCTGGGCAGTTAGTGAAGTAAGTGCTCTGTGTCTGTGCCACCCATTCCAGTAGCCACTGGCCACATGTGACTGTTCACATTTCTATTAATGTTAGTTAAAATTTAAAATTCAGTTTCTCAGTTGCATTAGCTGCATTTCAGGTGCCCAGAAGCCCTTGAATGGATAACTACTCATCCCACTTTCATCTAGGTATTAGTGTGAAAATACTGTAGAGTCAGAGGTGGTGTTATTTGTACTCATGCTGAGTGTGCTGCTGAGGATGAGAGCAGGCAGGGTAGAGATGACAGCAGCCATCAGAAACTCACTGTCCACTTTTCAGAAGGGCTACTTGGGCATTTGAGGATCTCAGAATTGCTAACATTTGAGAATTAACAAAGATTTGCTTTTAGGTACTAACTAGAATTCTGCAGTTCAGTTCTGAAAATTTGTTAGTTGAGTACTAATCTTCTGAATAGTCTGGAACTTCAGTCAAGGTTAATACCCAGGGAGGTGCCCATTCTCTAATAGCTGATTAGAGTTTTAACTCAGGGACTTGGCTGCAGTGAGCCGGGCAAGGTCAGTGGGACACAGAGCTTGCTTGCTCTGGCAGAGGATTAAGACATGTCAACTCCAAGGCAGGAAATTTGTCCAAGTAGACAAGTTTTTAGACTGGAACTGATGGCATGAACTTTCACTAACCTAAAAGCTGCTGTGCACTGGATCACAGCAGTTGAATGACAAATCAGTCAGGACAGACCTAATGAGAAGCAGGAGGTTAGAGGAATCGGTGCAAATTGGAAGGGCTGAGCCCGATGAAGTGGTCTGTCTTTAATTGCATTTTATCGATAACAATGACTGTTTCCAAAAAGCATTTAAGACAACTTACCATAAAAGCACAGATTTCATAATTTGTGGAGAACAGGGAGAACTGAGATCTGGAAATCCTTGCTGGGAAAAGTACAGCAGTTTATTTATATCCTGTCAAGTGCCTGTTCTGTGCCACGCACTTTTCTAGGCGGTGGGGGTTGACTGGTGAATAATAAGGTGAAGTCCCTACCTTCAGTGAGATTATCTCCTGGAGGCTGAGGACAGAACAGCAGCAGCAACAAAGCATTTACATACTGAAGAGCACTCTGTAGAAAACGGATGAAAGAATAACAGCTAACATTTATTGAGTATTAACTATGTGCTAGGTATTTAAAAAGCATAGTAACTGAAACTTCATGATGACTTTATAAGTACTGTCATTAGCCCTCTTCTACATATGGGCAACTTACTAAAGCTCACGCAGTTACTGAATGGCAGAGATGGACTTGTCTCTTGCAGTGTAGCCTAAGAGCTATTAACCATCGTGTATATGACTTCAAAAATAAATTGAAGAAATGTGCATGACTGAAAACCTTTGTCGAGAGGCGTGCAAGAAGATGGGAACGTCACCCTGAATGGCTCCGATTCTGAATGGGAAGCCTCTTACAGTAGCCATTGTATCCAAATCAGTCAGCTGTTTAAATTCCTAATGACATCAACACAGGGTTTAAGTTGGCAGGTTGATTTTAAAGTTACTCTGAAGAATAACTGTGCCAAGAAAGTTCGAAATAAGGTGAAGACAAGAGGCTTTCCCCTTCAAGATACCACAGTATGTTTTAACTTTGTAATAATGAAAGCAGCATGTTTCTGGTGAAATAGACTAATAATTCAGTGGAACTAAAATATATAGGGAATTCAGTATATGTAAAGTGCCATTTCAGATGAGTCTTCACAACATGGTATTAGGATGATTGGCTATCCATTTGGATGAAAAAAAATTTAGATATTTGATGAATTAAGTGACCTAAATATAAAAAAAAAATTAGGAAAACAAGGTGAGGAAGCCAAAACTTACCTCACCGAAACAGAAAGTTTGAAAGATAAATGTCACATTGAGAAATACAAGATCTGGGGAATCCCTGGGTGGCTCAGCGGTTTAGTGCCTACCTTTTGGCCCAGGGCATGGTCCTGGAGTCCCCAGGATCAAGTCCCACATCAGGCTCCCTGCATGGAGCCTGCTTCTCCCTCTGCCTGTGTCTCTGCCTCTCTCTCTCTCTGTCTCTCGTGAATAAATAAAATCTTAAAAAAAAAAAAATACAAGATCTATGAGAGAAAGGGTGAATATATATAGCATTTAGTGCCCTTGCCCACTGATTAAAGGAAAGACAACCCGGTAGACAAAGTGCAGAGGATAAACATGATTTCTAGAATAAGATATTAAAATAATTAGTTAAGGAAACAAAAGAGAAAATAAAATGACTATCAAATTGACCAAAAAAAAAAAAAAAAAAGTAACGTCTAATATTATTGAGGGCACAACCATAGAGATTGCTGACATTGGCACAACCTTTTCAGAGAGTGTTTTGGCAGTATCTATTAAGGTGAAGAAAATGAGCATATCCTCTGATCCAGCAGTTCTATTTTTAGGAATCTCTTCTCTGGAAATACTTGTCTAGATGCTTTAAGGATATGTGTTCTTTTAGCATTATTCATGATGTAAAATTGGATATATTCCAAATATCCATCAGCTGAAGGAGACCGTTCACCTGAAGACACCGTTAGGGTGTCTCCACTTTAAACCTTACACCCATAGTTTGGCATACTATATTGATTTGTCATTGAGCATATGCTGCACAGTGCACCCAACAACAAAAGGGACCTGCAAGTGTAATCACTCACCTTTTCTTTCTCTCTAGCTATACCAAATGGTTTTGGTGCCAGTCCACTAACTCCTTCTGCTAGGATATCAGCGCTAAACATCGTGGGAGATCTCTTACGGAAAGTAGGGGTAAGCATTCCATTATTTAGCACTCAGTACTGAAGCTGTCAAGGTGTGGAGTTCTTAATTTGGAGTGCGGGAAGAAAGAAGGGTTCCTTCCTGTAGTGAAGGCTGTAAATCAGCAGAGAGGCAGGAGCATCCAGTGACCACTGAGGCAACTCCCGGTAAACAGCGCCTGGGCTTGGGCTTGCTGGTGCCTCTGCAAAAGGCCCTGTGCTCTGTCCTTGAGATCCCCCTTGGGCACTCTTCGGTTTCTCCATGACTGTTTCTCCGTCACGACTCCTCTGTCTTTTCCTAAGATAACTGCTCTCTGGCCTGTTGTGTGTTCTGGACCATTCCTGTATCCTGTGCTTGCCGCAGTCTGCCCTCCCTGGGGCCGCCCCGGAGCTTTCTCCTTGTAGGACTTCAGCACTGGCTCCCAGATAGGACTTGGGGCTCTCAGTTACTTATGCCCGTCTTCTTGCTCCTTGGAAGAGGAGCTTTAGCTTCTGTGCTGTCTCCTCGGCTCTAATCTTGGATTCCAGAACAGTTGGGCTTTGGAAATATTAAACTTGTTTTTCTGCTTATTCAATTTTTTGCTTTGTAGAATACCTACTCTTTGACTTCATCAACAGTAGGACTCTGGGTTTTTTAGCT
Source organism: Vulpes lagopus (assembly GCF_018345385.1). NCBI lineage: Eukaryota > Metazoa > Chordata > Mammalia > Carnivora > Canidae > Vulpes > Vulpes lagopus. Next base: position 59,614,588 of record NC_054833.1, read on the forward strand.
ATCTCTTACTTTTGTTCCTTCCTGCTCATCAGTGATCCCACAGGTGGCTTCCTTTGTCACTGCTGACTCATGGTCTTTTTGGCCATGGAAGAGACCTACAGTCTGGATCAGTCCAGCAGTTGGAGCTTTCCTTCCCTGAATCTGGAGTGCAGGAAACAATTACATAACTGTGGACTCACGCCACTGTGAAGTTAGCATCTCCTGCGTGGGTTCCCTTTCCTGTTTCCCTGGGCAACTTTTACCTTTCCCTTCAGTAATTTACCTCTGAAACTGCCCGTGATCCACCACCCCTTCACTTGTTTGTGAGAGACATCTGCTGAAAAAAGCAGAAATTGCATTATACTTTACATAATGAGGAAATGGGAGGCTGAGGTACAAGGCCCTGTGCTTGCTTTTTTTGACTTACAGAATTATTTTCTGATCATTAGATTAAATTCTGAATCTGCAGTTCAACGTTGCTATAAAAAGCAACACACACAAATTATTTCACACAGTCTATAGAGTAATTTTCCCTCGTAACATAACGATTTTTTAATGCTATTTGTTGTAAGAGATGTGACAGGTGGCTCCATAACTCAAAATGATGTGTTTATTTTTTGGTGTCTTGACTTACCAACTTTAAGCAAAAAGATGAAGAATTTAACTCCCACTCTCCCACTTTTAAATTTTCTGTTCTTTTGATAATTTAAAGTCTTTGGCATGCTCAAACCTCTGTTTCTGAATTTATTAGACTGCATCTTAGCTCCCTGTTGTATGTTTGTGTCTTTCTCTCTCTCCTGTCTTGAACCCTGCATTGGTTGGTTCTGAAAATTGAAAATTAGCAACTTCTACAATGTTCTGCCCATGTATAGATTGTAGACTGCAGAATCAGGTGGAGCTGGGGTTCTTGGGTCGTTTTATCTGTAACATCTCAACAGATGTTTCATGTATTAAGTTTTTTATCATTTACTCAAAATCATACCAAGGGTTTTTATATTTGTATCAAAGCTGCCTCGTGTACACTTTCCTTTTCACATCTTCTCACTTACCTTCTTTTTCTTGTGGGTAGAAGAAACCACTGTCCTTTCTTGGCTCCATCCCACGTCTGCAGCTTCCTTCTCTCCCTCTGCTGAGCACTCTGAGGGGCTCGCAGGGCTGGCATGCTGCCTCATTTCTCTTCCTGAGTTACTTCTGTCTGTTCCTTGGCTTCACGTCTGCAGCTTTCTCTGTCCCTTGTTTGTTTTGCTGATTAAGTTATGTAATTTATTCAGAAATGGTGCATGAAAGGTGATCTTGGGAGTCCTCCCTCGGTTTGTCCTTTGGGCTGACCTTCCGCCTCCAGGATATCATTGGGACTTCCAGGTCTGCGGTTATCAGCCAGCCTCCGCTTGCTCTTCGAAGTGTTTCCCTTTCTACTTCTTTGCCTCCTTTGTCCCATGACTTGAACTGGAGGCTCCATCCCCACCCCTGCATCCTCTAACATTGAGAATTCTAGGCCATTTGATTCCCACTTGTTTGTTCTCCTCTCTGACTTCTTTTATTACGCTCCTATTATTGGCTCTGTTTATAGCCATTCTTCCTCTTTATCTCAGTGGTTAAAGGATCCTGTTCCTGCCTGTGGCTAATTTTGTCCCTCTGTGCCTTGGATCCCATCCCTTCCAGCCTTCTCGTTGATGTCTCCTGTATTTTCAGCCTTTTACTGTATTTTAGGTATTTATATGCATAATCTGTATGGATTACACATTATATATGATACACATACTTCATATGTAATATTTGTGTATTACATATCATACAATTTTTTAATTTAAAAAAAAAAAAGTAAAAACAGCTATTCTTTTACCCTGTATCTCTCTTTAGCTGTCACCCTCTTTCTCTCTTCCCTCATAGCCAAGCTTTTCGAAAGCATGTCTTCATTTATAGTTAGCATGTCTGACTGTACCTGCTCCCCAGACATCCTGGTCTGGACTCAGTTCCCTGCTCACTCCACCAGAACTGCTCATTGATGATCTCAGCACTACCAAGCCCGGTGGATGCTGTTCTGCCCTACTTTTACTTAGAACATTCAATACCGACTTTTTTTTTTTCCAATGCTTTTTTTTCCTTTGCTGCTCTGTTGCTGTGTCAGGTCTGCTTCCTGCCCATTCCTTTCTGCCATCTCATTGGGTCTTTATCTGCCCACCCTTTAAGGTTGATTTTATTCAGAGTTCTGTCCTTGAATTCCTGATCTTATCATTTATAGTCCTGACTTTGTTACCTGGTATGAAATCTTAAGTCTGCATTTCTTTCTTTTTTTAAAGATTTTATTTATTTTTTCATTAAAGACATGAGAGAGAGAGAGAGAGAGAGAGAGAGAGGTAGAGACACAGGCCAAGGGAGAAGTAGGCTCCATGCAGGGAGCCCGACATGGGACTTGATCCCAGGTCTCCAGGATCACGTCCTGAGCTGAAGGTGGCGCTAAACCACTGAGCCACCTGGGCTGCCCTAAGTCTGCATTTCTTTTTTTTTTTTTTTTTTTTTTTTTAAATTTTTATTTATTATTTATGATAGTCACAGAGAGAGAGAGAGAGGCAGAGACACAGGCAGAGGGAGAAGCAGGCTCCATGCACCGGGAGCCCGATGTGGGATTCGATCCCGGGTCTCCAGGATCGCGCCCTGGGCCAAAGGCAGGCGCCAAACCGCTGCGCCACCCAGGGATCCCAAGTCTGCATTTCTTGACCACTCTTTCCCCCAGTGCTGGACCTGGTGCTTCCCTTTATACGTCTCTTACCGATGCCTCAGACACAGCTTGTACCTGCTAGATGATCATGCTCAGCAGGTGTTTGAATGAATACAGGAAATTAGTGTCTCTTTAACAATCCCAACTTAGAAAGGACCATGGGTGTAGGTCAAGAGCCCTGGGATCTGTCTACTTGTGTCACATTTTTCTAAGTTGTAAGGTCAAGATTATATCTGTATTCATCAGTAATACCGAGAGGAATTAGTACGTTATTCTGAGCTCATGAGATCGGAGTCAGCAATAAACATTCCCTCTTTTCTATCAGAGGTGATTGATTGTGGCTTGAATGGCTACCATTATCAACACAGAGTAATTTTAGTCTTGAAATAGAAATGGTTTGAAATGCAGATTTTTATGTACAGCTACTGTTTTGACAACCATATCATTCCTCCTCCTTTCTGTAGGCTTTAGAATCCAAATTAGCAGCTTGCAGGAATTTTGCAAAGGACCAAGCATCACGAAAATCCTATATTTCAGGGAATGTGAACTGTGGGGTGATGAATAGCAATGGCACAAAGTTCTCTCGATCAGGACATACGTCTTTCTTTGACAAAGGGTAAGTATTGGACATTTTAAACGATAATTTATTTTTGAGTAGTAAAGTTGCACATTATTAAGTGAGCTTATTGGACTCTGAAAAGGTAAATTCAATTTGATAAACCTACCTGAAGTAGGTATCATTCAAGTCTTAGGAGACATAAATCTGTTGTTGTCTTCTGGTCCCCATGGAGTCTGTTGCCCTGAGAACTCTGACACTTCTGTCTTGGGAAGCAGACTCTTGCAGGGCAGCAGTGTTAGGCTCTGGGAGTTAAAGACAACCGTGTTAATATTTCTTGTTCCCAGGGCCCTTAAAGGGTCTTGGCCAATGATTGGTAATGGTAGAAGAGAACACTGTGATTGTGTATGTGCATACTTTGCAAGAAATGTTTTGTTGGAATATTTTAGAAAAGTATGAAAGCGCTGGATCAAATACAGCTTAGAGGATGCAAGTTGTATGATTCGAAGATTTTTTTTGGAGGTGGGGGTGTATTGACAAAAAGTGGCATAAGATTGAAGCATCCTTAATGCAAAAACATTTCAGTTGGTACGGAGGTGTATAAGTGAAGAGTAAATGTTTTCTGTTTTCACACCATTTTTGCATCTTTATGCTTGTTTTTAGGCCTGTAAAATCATATTTTTATGCATTTGCTCTGCCTTAAATATGGCTCTGCAACACCCCCATCATGACTTATAGTGCCAGTATCTTTCCTTATCAGTGCATTTTGATCTATCTCAAGTTTAAAAAAAAAAAAACTAAAAACAAAACTGCATGGTTATGCTTTGATTGAATGTGCCTTCATTTGACTAACAACCAGTCAGAACCTGCAGTCTGGGTGTGTTGACCAGATTCCCAATGGTAGCTGTTATTGGAACAGTAAAGAGGCCCTGTGGTCCCTTGCTCCTGTCTGTGTTTTGAGCTGGGGCACTTGTTTATTCTTGTTCTATGAAAAAGTGTAAATACAAGTCTAGAGATGTTCGCAGTTTCTTAAAGGAGCTTGTCCTTTCTGCTTTCCTTGATCACTGTGGCACATTGATGGAGGACTTGACTTGGCACACCATCTGCTCTGAAAAGCTCCTTTTTGGTCACCCTTGTGGAGTGGAGCATCCCGATCCTCTCTTTCCCTTAAGGGATGTCTACCATAAGGGGTACATACTTCATTAAGGAGCACATTCTAAAATAGCAATACATAAATCAGAACTTCACTCTAACCATTGGGGTTTCTTAGGGGGAGTAAGTAGAAAGTTAGTTTTCCTCAGGTTTAGGAGTTTCAGGCAACCTTGAGGACTAATTTTTATACTATAATGGTAAGTGGAATACATATTTCACATTAAAGTTGCCATTTCTCTGAATAATGCAGGAAACGTTTAGAGGTAGTCTTCACGAGCATTGAGAACAGTACCTAATTATTTTGTCTGACTTGTAATTTTTCCAAAGTGTAATTAACCTCCAGGTAGAGCAGTTATGAGTCCTTATTTGGAATCCCGTTTCTTGCCTCGGATGCCCTATGACATAAGAACAGAGAGGAACCAGAAACACATAGGTTGGGGTGATGCCTCTGTACACAGGGATTACTCAGAACAGTCTCAATGAGGGAGGGATAACTCAGTTCAGGCTCACTGCTCTTCCATGTGGGCCCTGGTGTACGACCCTGGCCCAGAGACGGACCGGGTCTCAGGTAGATGCGGAGGATTCAGAGTAAGCCGGAACTGGGAGCTTTGGGCTCCATCACAGAGCCCCCCAGCCCCTGAGGAACATCCTAGATGCATGTGGAGGCTTTATCTTCTGAACTGAACCTGGAGACGTACTTCCCAAGAGAAACAGAGATGATACCTAGTTTTGCTTTAAATAGTACACATTTTTAACTGTACTGTTTCTTAAGAATTAAATAGGCTTTTGTGGGCCATCCTCTTCTTAAGTGTTTAGTTTATATGCTAAATGGATTGTCCATCCCCACTCATGTATTAACCTACTTCTTGAATCATGTGCGTCTAGTTGCCATATTCCTGAAGCTAACTCGCATGGTTTGGCTGTGTTTATACTTCTTGCTGCTTTGCTTCGATTCTGGCTTCCTTCTGGCCTGCCTGGCTTTAAACTCTGGTCTTTTTTTCCTGCTGACCTGTTGACTAGATAGTAAAAATCAGGATGGTATGTACCAGCTGGGACAGGAAGGGTGGGGGTATGTCCCAGTCCTCAGCTCCATTGTTGAGTCTGGCAGTTAAAAGAAGAAATGCCATTTCTTACAGAAGCATAGAAGTGTGTAGTTTTGAGTTTTATTATGAGAGAAAACTCATGCCTGCCCTGCCTTTCACTCCCAAAGAGTGTGTCTGTAGCACTCCCAGAGACCTGTGGGGAGAGTTCATCAGGGGAGGTACGTGTGCATGCTTGTGGACATGCATGTGTCCACTCCGCCATGCCCCTCCCTCAAAGTCCTGTGATGCCATGAGGCTTGACCACGTGAAGCCAGATGATACATCTCCTCATTAGATATCAGCACATGTGGTTTGAAAATAATCTGTAAGTTTTGGTGGTTTGAGGGCTTCCTAGAAATGGTTTTATCTAGTCTGTGATCACTTCTGCCAGTTTTTAGAATGTGGCTCGCTGGACCTCCTTCCTGGCATTGCTGTGTGTCCTCCAGCCACTGACAGCCCTTCGTGTCACTTCTCTAAACCTCATGTGTAGTACGGTTACTTGACTTCTCTGAAAAACATTTTTTCATCATCATTTTCATTCAGCAAGTATCACTTACCCTGATTCTGTAAGCCAGTGTGATTTTGTTTGGGCTGTGTGTACGTGGGCGTAGACTGATTGTAGGGCATGCTGTGAAAATAGTGCTTATATTACTGTTTAATGTCTTTTCCTTTTTTTTATTAGGCAAGAAAAAGTCATATTTCCCACGTTGTTCATGGGTAACTGAATTTGTTTGCTGTGCTCTTTTTCCTTCTTTCTCAGTGATGGTGTGTGGTGTAAGACGCATTAACAAACTGGTTTTACTAACTGCATGGGGCTGACTCTGCTTTAACCAACTTACAGCCCGTGAGTGAGTTTTCAAGCTCCTGTCTGACCTGACTGTACACCATTATTACCGGTTCAGCTGTGCAAAACGGAAGGAATTCATGGTGTAGGGGTCCTGGGGTGGTTGTGACTAGCAGGCTTGGTGGTGCTCCTGACACGGGGTCGGAGCTGTAGTGATGCTGCGAGGAGTCTGGGCATGAGGGTCAGGTGCCACTGTCGGGCCCCGGGATCACATTTGACTTGACTCCAGGGGAGAGCAGGGTTCTTCCTGTTGCCTAGTCTTCTGTTTTCTCAAAGCAGGCACCAGTGGGTCATGGAGCCTTGCTGCCTGGGAACTCTCCTCTGCTCGCTCCTGTACAGGGATGATAGATGGTGACGTGTCTACCTTTTCAGGAACATACATTTCAGTCTGTGGAGCTGCTGGAGCTTGCCTGAGACTCCACTCTCCTGTCTCGCTAGAGTGGCGGATCGGGAGTGTGTCTGCCAGTACTCCCGCATCTGCTCTGGCCTTCTCTCATCCTGTCCTTGCTGCGCCGGGTACACCTGCCCTTGCTGCTAGGATGGGTTTGGCCTGGTGCTCTGTCTCTGTCATGTTAGATGTGTTCTCCTGCTGACTGGCTCTGTCCCACTCCTCACTTCTGTTGCTGTTTTACAGCTGCCCCTGGCCCCTGTTCTTAGCTAGATTGTCTATTTTTCAGACTCTCGAGCTAAATTGAACTAGATTTTGGTGGTATGACCATGACATTTCATAGCTTCTGGAACCTTTTTTGTATAGCTGATTCCCAGATCTGCTTCTCCATCCTTGCGTGCTCACTCTCCGTTCAGTCCTGTGTTGTCCACTGGGACATTCCCCTGCGGCTCTTTTGCTGCTTCCCGAAACCCAGTTTGGTGAGTGAAGAGGCTTTGGTCCTCTTGGAACCCCTCCCCCATTGCACAGCTTTGCAGTTGGAGGAAGGTACCTCACCAGACTGCTGCTCCCACCCGTAGGGTCAACCTTCTTCTGGCCGTTTACTTCCCATTCCTCAACTCAGGGGATGGGTGCTAGGTACATGACCCTGGCAGGTGGTTATTCTCTGCTCCATTGGACATTCACATCAAGAATTCTCACTTCTGTCCACAGAAGGGAAATTGCCTTTCAAGTATCCTGTTCTCCTTTTCTTTGCTTGTGTGCTCTGCTGCTTTTTCCCATTAGAGTGGAGCTGTGTCGGGAGCAGGAGAGTTCTTGTTTGCTGAGGGCTCTCAGGTGTCTGCTGGCAAGGAGGAGCTGGGGAAAGGAGAATGTGGCCCCGGCATCCACTGACGCGTTCAGGGGGTGACCTCGGGCTGGACCTCTGCTTGCTTTGGTTTCTTTAGCGGTAGAACAATAGGGATGAACTTGATATTTTTTAAGGTCCATCTAGCTTGAAAATGTGGGAATGCCAGCCCTAGAACTACTGCATGTGGTGCTGTTCTTGTGGGGCTTTTTGCATGCCCCTGTGGAGCAGGCGCTAGGTTCTTGGTGCCCGGTGGGGCTTGTCCTGCCTGCTGCCATGCTCTGAGCCGGCAATATGATGTTCCCGTGTTTAAATCTGAGGCCATGTGTGAGGCCTGCCTTGTTCCCACTGAGGTTCTCGGACCAGCCAGACAAGTGGCAGGTGGGGCTTATCCTGTGAAGGCTTGCAGGGGCATGTGGGGTATGGCCCCCAGCCCAAGAAGGGGTGCATCACTGAGGGAGACAGGTGTGCAGCAGGGAGAGATTATGGGCCTTGGAGCCCCTCCTGTTGCTTTTGGCCTGGGCGGGGGGTGACTCACCTTCCAGTCAACATCTACACTCTTTGTTCAAAGTAGTCAGGGGTCATCTGTCTCTGCATGTCTGTTCCTCTGAGATTGCACTTCCTTCTGCAGTCTGTGAAGCAGTTATCTTTGCAGGAAATGTGTCTGCCCCCCCACCCTACCTTTTTTTTTTTTTTTTTAAGAGAACCTCTCTCCTGAGCCTGTATTCAGGTCCCTGGACTCCTCCCGGGGAGCAGGTGGGAGGACAGCGATGGCTTGTGTGGTGCAGTGCAGCCCTACAGTTGGCTGCACCTCCCAAATTGGTAGTGGGGCAAATCTTCCCGGGAAGGGTTTTTGTGTGAAAGGGCTGAAGTGGCTTCCTGAGAGAGGTTCTAGACCTGCACTCAGTCCCTCGCTGCTTCCCTGGGTGGCTGTGTAGGTGGAGGACGGGGTGGGGCCGAGGGCGGGGGGGCAGGGCACTCACCCCTCTATTTGGCGTTGTTTGCCAGACAATTTAACATAGTTATTTTTCTCCTCTTTATTAAGATATTCATGTACATTGTAGATTTGGAAAACAATGAAGTGGGAAATAGTAAACAAAATTTACCCACTCCCCAGATGGAAGAAAAGTAACTGTTGTTAAATTTTCTGTCTGTAACATATGATTTTCTGTACATATATGTGTGTTTGTGTAGCCCCCTACATTTGTAGATTTAGTTACAGAGGAGTGATGTCCATATAAGAGGTTGTAGTTTAGAATCTAGAATGTATACCATTTAATTTTTTTCTTTCACATCATCGAACCATATAGTTTGGTGACCTGCATTTTTTTGACCTAGCATTGATTGCATTCTGAGTATTTTCCCATGCTGTTAAAGAACTCGAATTTGTTTTTAATGGCTGCGTAATACTTCTCATTTAATTGTATCATTTATCTAGCTAGTTCCCTACTGGCAGACATTTAGACCAGCTCTGGGGGGCAAAGTCAGGGCTCTGTGGCAGTGACTGGCAGGATGAAGTCATCAAGAAGGGAGCACGTGATCGTGTTGCTCTTGGACCTCAGATTTCTCAGGTCTCTGTCCAAATGATGCTTTCCAGGCAGCCACTCTACCATGGGCCAGGAAGAGGAGTAGTTACAGAGAGCAAGTGCATTTCTTGTTGTGAGTCGAGTGATGCTAAATGACCGTTTCTCTCTCTCTCTCTCTTTTTTTCTCCCTTCCCTTCCCCCTCTCTGGTCCGGTCACCCCCACAGGGCAGTAAACGGCTTTGACCCAGCGCCTCCTCCTCCTGGTCTGGGCTCCTCACGGCCGTCGTCAGCACCGGGTATGCTGCCTCTCAGTGTGTGAGTGCCCGGCCTCCAGGTGGGGGCTCCTGCCCTCCTCCAACAGCCCAGGACGCCCACGCCTCACCCCTTGGTGCCTGGGCCCAGCCTGGGCCCCTGCGTCTGCCTCCCCATGGCCGGCAGAGGGCAGGCTGCATGCAGTGGCGGCTGCCGGGCCCTGTCCAGCCCCAGGACTCTGCGCGATATCAATGCTGGCTCTTTTCTCTTCTCGCCGTGGTGCCGTTGGTTTCACATGATTGCACTTTTGTGGGTCACAAGGTGATACGTACGTGTATTCCTTGGTCACTGGATGCAGAAGTACCCATTCATCACACCTGCCTCATAGCTCCCACCCTGCTGTACTGATAGGATTTAGTTGTGTTTAAGACATTGCAGATGTTCTAGAAGTTCTCCCCCAGATCAGGTCAACATGTGCCCTCTTCCCGAGTTCCCACCCAGGCATCTCCAGTGCTCACGATCATGTGTCCCCAGCTCCACTCTTCCCAGTTTGGCCTGTTGCTGGCACAGAGTCAGGAAGGTCACTGAATTAGGGAACATTTTCTGCACCTTCTGATTTTACTTTCGCAGTTATCATTCCATAGACTTGCCTCCCAGAGCAGCGAGATGCCCATCTGGACCCCAGGTAGCAGGAGCTGCTGAGGCCAGGGCACACACAGCGCTGGGTCTCCTCCTCCACGTGCCTCCACATGGGGAGCAGGGGCCACCTCCTCGCCAGCTTTCTGGTCCTTCAGTTAAGTGACATCTTTCAGAGCGTTTTGTTTTGCCTTCGGAGGGCCTGTCCAGTTGTGTTAGGAAGGGTCAAGTGGCCTGAGTCAGGGGCTGGCAGGCGCCGGCTCCTGGGAGGCAGACCGGCCATACGTGGTTGTTTTTGTGTGTCCTTCGATTACTCTCATGCTGCATTTACTGTTTACATTTGTTTTATTGTACATAGGTTTGTAAACATTATTGCCTAAGATATTTATATATAACTTGGGCTTTGTAGCTTTTATTTATTCAGAATTCATATGGCATGTTCATGACTGATGGTGTCCTACTCTGGGCAGCTGTATAGGATCATCATGTGGTTAAAAGAGGAAAAAAAGAAAATATTTCCCCTCAAAAAAATCTTTTAATGTGGAAACAATAAATTTCACAGAAAACAAAGGATGGAGGGTTGCTTTATTGGGTTTCTGCCAGCCCGAGTGAGAAGACTCGGGAGTTCCAAAGCCGGGTTCAGACCTGCTGCTTCTGCTCTGACACAGGCATGTGGATGGACAGCAGCCACAGACTGAGGCAAAGAAAAGTCCAGTGGCTTCTCGAGGTGTCTGGTGCCCCTAGCCAGCATTCTCATGCTGACCCCTGGTGCTGGTTTCTGCTCGCAGCTGTGATTTCCAAGAGTGCCCTGAGAATGGCCTGGCCTTGCCTGACAGTTTGGGAGGAGGGACTGGGACGTTGGGGGAGGCTGTGTGCTAGGTTGTCGATTCAGGAGCCAGTCGGCCTGCTGCACTGCCTTTCATGACACATGTCCGTGTTCTGGGAGTGGGAGTTACCTGGGTCTGGGCTCCTCTCCTCTTTCCTAAAAATGGAGGCTGGGTGAGGAGGCATCCTTGTTGGTCATTTTCCTGTGACCTAGAGCATCTCTGAAACCTGCTCCTACAACTATTCCAGATGAGACCTGAGGTAAATATGGTAGCTCTTTTTCAGTTTTAAGGGAGAGCACTAACCTTGAGTGACTATTAACATTGTGGATTTCCTTAATTGGATAGTTCTGAGAACAGAACACAGCTTTTTAGTGCTGGTGTCTGCAGACTGAGTGGGGTTTGTGCCACGTGAGCTTAGGATTTGGAGTCTCGTGTCATCCTGTGGTGCTTCTGTCTGCTGGGGCCCACAGGTGTTATGTTAGGGTTTCCTGTCAGCTCGAAGTCTTCCCCGAGGGAAATGAGGGGATCAAATTTGCTGCCCCCATCCTGCCTGGGTCATGATTGTGGGTAGGAGGCCTGGGCAGTCATGGGTTCCCTGGCAGGTGCTTGGACTGCAGTCCTTTGAGAGAGGTCTGAATGAGCTCAGAGCCCCACTGTTTCCTGTAAGTGGACGATGGAGTTAAGAAACACTTTCATTTCAAAAAATAAAGATTGCTTTATCTAGGGGAAAAAAATCAAATTCTACTGTCACCTAGAATTTAGGGGAATAGGTACACTTTGGTGTCACCAAATTATCCTCTAGGTCTGGGGTCCATGTAACAATGTGACACGCTATGAAAACTCTTCTCTTTTCCCCTTTTGGGAAACTTGCCCATGGTAGTAAGAGCAAATAAAATAATCTCGACAGCAAATAACATGAATGTCTCATGGCTGGGGAATGGTCAGGATGACTTATCCACAGGGCCATTGTGTGCAGATATGCCAATATATGGGAATGGAAGTGGCTGTTGGGAAATAGTGGACACAGATGAATGGCTTTATTTTTAGAGATTTTATTTATTTATGAGAGAGAGAGAGGGGCAGAAACACAGGCAGAGGGAGAAGGAGGCTCCCTGTGGGGAGCCTGATGTGGGACTCGATCTAGGATCCCAGAATCACGCCCTGAGCGAAGGGCAGATGCTCCACCACTGAGCCACCCAGGCGTCCTGATGAATGGCTTTATTAAAAAAAAAAAAAAAGATGTAAATGTTTTGTGAGTCCTCTAAATTTTTCTATAAAGTTGCCCAGATTCGGGATCCCTGGGTGGTGCAGCTGTTTGGCGCCTGCCTTTGGCCCAGGGTGCGATCCTGGGGACCCGGGATTGAATCCCACATCGGGCTCCCGGTGCATAGAGCCTGCTTCTCCCTCTGCCTGTGTCTCTGCCTCTCTCTCTCTCTCTCTCTCTCTCTCTCTCTCTGTGACTATCATAAATAAATAAAAATTAAAAAAAATTTAAAGTTGCCCAGATTCATTTTTTTTTTTCCCAAATTCACTTTTTAAAATGGAAGTAATGAAATTGGTTTTCCTGGATTGTCCAAATTGGCCTGAAGACCTGGGGTGAGAAGCTTGGAGATTTCAGCCAGTAGCACAGGGCAGGGGCTCTCTGACCTGCTGGGTGACCAGCCATCACCCTTGAGGAAGTTAAAAATACAGGTCCTCCCAGGCTCTGCCCCTGTACCGGCCTAGTGAGGGGCAAATTTGCTACAATCCCAGACCCAGCACTTAGGAGGCACACCTTTATTCGGTGAACCATTAAGGAAAATGTGCCAGTCAGAACCATGGAAACGCTCGTTTATAAACTTTTTATATTTACCGAAAGAGCTTTACTTAGGCTTTAGACAGATTTTCATATCGCACTTCATAATTAAAAAGTAAAATGTAAGAGATATTCCTAAAACTTTGCATTGTGATTTGGTGCTCTGAACGGTTTGGGCCAGGTTGTCTCTGTTTTCCCAAACTGTTCTCTGTGCTGTGGTGAGTGCTTGGGGACGCAGCACTTCTGGAAAGCGTATTCTGCTGTTGGCTCCAGAAATTTCCTCCCAAGCTGCTGATAATCATTCTGCAAGAACTGATGGGCTCTCTTGACCTTACTAGGAGGAGCCCGGCCGTGGCAACCATGGCACAATGGCCCCCCCACTGATGGCGGTTGTGGGAGGCCTGAGATTTTACATATGTGAGAACACGGGCATCTTAGAACCTACGCGGTGTGGTGCTTGGAGGGATGGAGTGCTGTTTCCATCAGACCTGCTGTGTCATACATGACATCACTAAATGAGGTCTGGTGACATCCAGGCAGCAGAGGCAGAGCCATTAGGCTCCTTTGGAAAAATAGATCTCGCTGGCATTAACTAATCAAACGTGAATTCTAGTTGTAGTAAAGGTGGAAGGACGTGTTCCCACTCTTTTGCATAATTACAGCTACTGTGGTCTTTGGCATCATCGTGTCCATATACTGAGTCCATATACTGAGTCCATATACCATCGTGTCCATATACTGAAACATTACTGAGTGTTTCATACTCAATTTCCAGCAAGGAGAATCGTGTCCCATGATTTGCCAGGTTCCCATAGGCCAGCTGGCTGTACTAGGAAATGGGAGTGCCCCGCCTGGTCCTTGCAGCCGGCACAGGGCACAGCACCCCAGCACATTTGGGAAGGCTCCTGGTGTAGACGTTGCCCTCACAGAGTGACGAGGAAGCCTGTGTGGATAGGGGCTCTCCTCGAGTCTCAGCTGTGGGCTCTCTGTCTTGCCTGGAACCCGGGGAGAGAAGTCAGCTTCTCCACTTTCCTAAAGGTTCCATCCTGTGGCCTGTTGCAGCATGGCTTTTGTCAGGTTCCACCCGGACAGGACACGGTGTTTCCTGGAGTGTGACAGACGTGAGCGCATTAATTCCCTGGTCTTGACACAGACCCGTGTCCCGGCAACACTGGCTTCAGGAGGCAGGGCCACAGGTCAGACCCAGAGCCATAGGGAGGGCCGGCCGGGAGATGGCTTGGCTGTCTGGTTCATACTTCATCTAAGGTGGAGTTTCCAGGGATGGGGCAGATTGGTGACGGTAAGGGACTGTGACAGGGCTCTGGTCTGATGTCTGGGCTCCAGAAGTATACCTTCTGGCCAGCCCGGCTAGGAATGGGTGTGTTTTCCTCAGTAAAGCAAATGAAGATGATCCCTGGGACATCTGCTGTGATGTGGTGGGGACAGACAGGGCATTTCGTGTGGGAAGCAGAGTGAACACTCCCGCAGAGCCTCAACGCATCTCCGCTCCATCTCAACAAGCACTGGGCCTGAAGTCTTCCTGATGATGCGCTGCACTGCTGCTGGGTGGCAACCCGCTGGCTTCTCTGAGTCTCCAACACACTAGGAGCCCAGCTCCCATAAACCCTCTTCCTGGGGCTCTCAGTGCCCAACAAAGGCTTTATGAACTGCCTTTCCCTGGACCACAAAGCAGTGGTTTGTCACGTGAAGTGAGGTTCCTTCTGGTTAGCATCTCTGTAGAAACAGGAACTGGGACAATTCCATGCAGATCATGTTTCTCCTGACTAGGCTGGCACAGGACAGCTAAGCTGGCGGCAGACAGTGCTGGCGTTAACACCCCCTAAACCAGCCAACAGGGAGGAACTCTTACTTTCTGAGGGAAGCCAGACACACCTGGGTAAGACCCTGGATACAAGGGTGAGGACACGCGAGAGGGCATCCTGCACTTTTGCCTGTGTTTTTCACATCCCCACCACGGCCAAGCAGCATGGCCAAGCAATACCAGCCTGGCCTGAGAACATCATAGAATATTGAAAACAACAAAAATCCGCATTCTCTATGGGATCATACGTTGTCCTAGTGTTTCATTCCAGACTATCTGAATTGGCCCACACTGGAGAGGCCGCTCTAGGATCTCCCTGAATTCTCCCCCAAGCATCTTCAGCATGCATCCTGCCCGAGAGCATAGTCTGAAACAAAACGCTGATCTAGTAATGAGCTGCGCTGGTCCATGACCAGAACCCTCCCGAAGGGTTCATCCTGCAGCCCTAAATGGCTCCCTTGTCCACTAACGGCTGGGTGTCTGGCCCCAGTGGCCCTGTCCTTCCCCCACACATCTGCATGCTGAGGCCACTGCGAGAACAGGACTCGGAGCCAAGACCGCCCAGAGAGCTAGCCTGTGTCTGCCAGATTCTGGGACCACAGCGCCCTCAGCAACCGTGGGCCTGGCCTCTGCATTTTTAAGTCTGTGGGGTGCCCAGCCTCCAATCAGATCACAGAAGGTGAGAAGATAGATGCCACATTCACGTGATTATTCTTGTTTATTGAGGTCTGTTTATTTTCAACGGGTGCTTTTTCCTCCGAGTAAACAGAGCAGGCGTAAATATCTATAATGAATAAATTTATTGTCTTACAAAAATCATTGTCTAGAAATATGGGAATACAAGAAAAAAGATATTTGCAGTCAGGTGTCTGGTGGTCAACAGCCAGTACAATTCATAAAGGGGGAAAACCAAAGATTCCAAACCCACATGACAAATTCTTCCTAACAGGTGTTAAAGCTTTTAACCCAAAAGGTTTGTTTTTCAAGCACGTTGCAGAGGATCAAGGATTTATAATTAACACTGATTCATTGTCACTGAATGTTTATAATACCACTTCGACTAGAGAGGTACATGATATGAAGCACAGTTGAATTGTTACAGAGGCAAATAATATATTTAACATTGTCTTAGTACTGTAGTGTCTAAGGCACTTTCTGTAATGTCAGTTTGCTTAACTATCAACCAAAAACAGAATGCTAAATGTTCACTGTAACACTGTCCAAAGGGAAGGAGAAATGAAAAAGGATTCACATCCACTGGCATATCAACATTCAGGCAGATGGCATCTGTTCTGGAGGATCCGTAAACCTCCCGGACAAACTTGGAATAAGTGTGGGACACAAAACCAATATTTTTCCATTTTGGGCTCAAAGCAGTGGCTGAATTTGCAAGGTCAGCATGCGAGCCTGGCTGGAGAGGGAGGGCCCCCTACTGGCCCGGTGAGTGCCCTGTGGCTGCTTGCTCCTGGGGCGAGGGGGCAGCGTGCTGGCCAAGCCAGAGGGCATGGGGTTGGCGCGATGGCTGCCACCTGCGGCCTCGTGGCCGCTGTCCCTTCAGTGCACAGGCCAGCCCTGGCCGGGGACGCTTCACAGGAAGAGATGCGGGGACAACCACCAACTCGAGGGTGGGAGGGGTGCGGGGGCCCCAAGTGGATGCTGCAGACCCACTCCTCATCTTGCCAAAGCCCCCTTCACAGTTTGCTCACTGAAATAGTGTTGATCGTCATCGGAGGAAGGACAGGGAGATGCAAGTGTGGGTCAGGTTCCACAATGTGCTAAGAGACTCGACGTGGCTGAGGAGTCGGGGCCACATCAACACAGAACGAAGTTACCTGTCTGTAGACAGAGCGCATGCAGAGAGAGCGGCCACCATGGGGCTGCCCCAAGAACCCAGCCACCGGCCACGAGGATCTGGAGTTGGTCTGCAAAGGGGTTCTCTTAACATGGATTATAAAATGGTCTCTGGATGAGTATATGGAAAATAGATGCAAGGAGGAGACTCTGCTGAGTAGGTGTGTGTTCTGTGTGTATATATAGAAAAAGGGGAGCAGTTGTACTTAAATCTGAAGCAGGATACGGTATGTGTGGGCTGGAAAGCTGTAAGACACGGTTGATCTGTCAGGAAGCCCAAAGCTTGCCCAGTTCCTAAATGTCGGAGGCCCCCAGGGCAGGCCGGCGCCGGCCGAGTACCTGCATGTCCCGCTGTGTCGCCTCCGCTGGCTTCCTGGGGCTCTACTCCGACTGCGGCGGCTGTGTCTCGTTGACGTCACTGGTCTTACTCTCCGTGTCATCGTCTGACAGCTCCAGGGAGGCTCCCTCGATGTGTAGCTGGCGCCGGCCCGATCGGCTGGATGAGAAGCTTATGGGGCCACCTCGTCTGGGGGATGGGAAGTGGACACGTGTGGATAAAGTTGGTGATGTGTTCCACTGTCTAGGGGCCCCCAAACCTGCACCCCTTCCTCAGGACACGACCTAGGGATGGGGGGTTGGGATTCGGGAAGGCCCTGTGCTGCTCCAGTGCCACCTGGCCAGCACACAGCAGACCCTGGGCAGTGCTCAGAGGGCTGGGTGGCTGCGTGCAGGGATGGGATGTCATGGGAACAGGCGGGGCTCTAGGGAGGGCAGATAGTCCTCATTTAGGTTTTGTGGGCCACGTAAGGTCTGTTGCACATTGTTTTGGCTCTTGTACAGCCCTTTGTGAGTGTAAAAAACCCTTCTTAGCTCACTGTGCAGAAAGCAGGGCACCGACACACTTTGACCAACGGGCTACCATCCGCCGACACCTGTGTTAACCTGTTCTTGGCAGGGGCGATGGGTGGCTTTCACTCCCACCTGTCCCCACTGTGGGAGGAGGGCCAAGGGCACCAGGTGGCACCAGGAGCTGCTGCCCTGCTTTTCCCAGAGGCTGGGACCTCCGCACAGGGATGGGACACCTGACCTGGCTCTCAGGCCTCCTGCCATCCTGGTGGAGTCTACTCTGCACAGCACAGAAAGGGAGTGGGCCTGGGCCGCCTGTGCTGGAAATCCTGACCGGATAAACGCACAGCGATCCCGGAGCCAGAGGGAAGAACTACGGGGATCTGAGGAATCCTCTGGGCCAAATGCAAAGCGACAAATGCAGCTGTTTTCACAAAGCTTGGGGCTCTGCGACCCAGCGCCTCTTGTGGGACATCCCCATCCAGACCCTAACCCGGGTCGCTTACCTCAGCCGGTTCTTCAGCGTGCTGACCTCACGGCTCAGGCCCTCGTTGGCCTCCGTGGCATCGTCCAGTTCCCGCTGGAGCTTACGCCGAGATGCGTTGGCACGCGTGGCTTCCTCCTCTGCCTCCTCCAGCTGCCGCTTGAGCTGCTTCATCCTGGCGTTGGCCTTCTCCATCTGGGGGATGAGTCGCACCAGCCGAGTCAGACCAGACGGGAGAATTCGGTGTTGGCATGGCCATATCCCGAGCATGTCCCCGACAAATGTGTATGTGTGTGCATGCGTGCGCGTGCACACACACACAAACACACACATGGCGGGGGTGGGGGGTGGATGGTCTGAGGCCTTCTCATCAGCCTGCCAGTCCCAGCACAGCCAGTGTCTACAAAGCAAACTGCTAAAGGAAATCTAATGTCAAATCCTATTTTCACCCTCGTGTTTTCGGTAGGGAAAAAAAACATACAATTGAGTAGCTTCACATGAGTGACCTAGGGGATTAAGAGCAGGAACCGATTCCTGCAGAATACAAAAGAGCCAGAGGGGGGCACAGTCTCCCACCCCAGGAGGTGGTACAATTGGTTTTGTACCTCTATTCAGCACGGGTGTTTCGGATGTTACGCTTTGATTCAAGTACAAAGACACCCTGGAAGAGCGAATGCAAGAATGCAGCAATGCAGATGCTGGCCAGCGCCTCGCAGGTCGCTCACGTCTGCCCAGAGCTGCCCTCAGTGGTGCTAGGTCCTGGGGGTGGGATAGGGAGAGCCAAGGGCCTCGGCATTCTCCGCCCTGGCCACCTTCCCTCCCAGCATCTGCAGGGGCCACGTGTCATCACAGCAGAGTGGGGAGGCCCAGAGGGAAAGCACGGGCCCCCCTAGGCAGCAGGCACTGTGGACCCGGCCATGGCAACCAGTCCCATTAGAGTAGCCCCTTGATGCTCAGACCAGGGTGTGGCTGGGTGCAGACGAGGGAGACCAGGCGGGTCCCGCACACAGGGCCAGTGCCCAGTGAGTGCTGACAATGCCCAGGACTGTGTTCTGGGCACTTAGGAGAGTGAGTGTCACAGGCAGAGGTGTCCTCCCCCATGGGGCACACATGCTCTGGAGAAAACCACTAACTGTAAGACTGCGTTCAGGCCTCTGGTCCAGGCTCCCCACTGCCTATGTTGGCTGCCCTGGGAGAGCCCTGAGGGTGGGGGCTGTGTCACAAACATCTCTGTGTCTGCTGAGGACAACAAACAGCACGTTTGCTAGAACACAAGTGTTAGTTTCAAACAGCATCTTCATGTCGCTAGTCAGATGGTGACACTTGGGCTCATTGTGCATGAGTGTCCTTGCTGAGTAAAGCTGCTCTAAGGCGGGAGGCATCGTCATCCTGCTCTTTCCCCTTCCTTACCTGTTCTTTATACTGATCCGCATGTCGACGCTCATCTTCAACCTGCATGAAGATCTCTTTCAGCTTTTTCTCTGTGCGACGGACTAGTTTGTTGGCAGCTGCTCGTTCCCTATTAAAACGACCAACGTGTTAGTTTTGGCAACTCCAGAAATGACGGTGGAATGGGGAAACTATTTTTTTTAGTCTTTTGTCTCTGGAAGAGGACACACGCTGGAATGCCTTCCCAGACCTCTCTGACCACAACAATATAATTAACATGGCCCAGAAACTCTTCCTTTCTGATGTAACATATCCTAATGCAGGTGGGTAGAAAAAGCGCATTCGTTATTCCTTCACACACAGAGGTCAATCGTGTTGGTGGCCTTCTGAAGATCACAGCGACCTGCCCCAGGGGCATCTGGGGGGCTCAGCTGGTGAAGCGCCTGGCTCTTGGTTTTGGCTTACATCATGATCTCAGGGTCCCGGGATCAAGCCCTGCGTTGGGCTCCCTGCTCAGTGGGGAGTCTGCTTCTTCCTCCCCCTGCTCATCCGCTTGGTCTCCTTCACTCTCTCAAAATCTTTTTTTTTTTTTAAAATAAGCTACCTGCCTATATATTCAAATCTTCTGCGGATAAAAACCATAATTAGTCACTCTCATTACCTAACTTTTTAGCATGGAAACCCAAACAAACCGATTTGTTAACTGTTTTAGGTTAAAATTCATGGGCTGTCGCAGCTACTGATGAAACAGAAAAAAAAAAAAAATCTCACACTCCCTGTTTAGTTAAAGCCAAGCAAGTAAGCATGCTTCCTGAAAGGCCCACGCTGGCCATGCCGAAGAGAAGGAACTTAGTGCTACGGAAAACAGTCTTTTTTGTTCCTTCTCAAATGTTACCAAGAATGGCCAGTCCCTGCAGTTGGCTGGAAAGGGTAGGTCACAATGACTGTGACGGCGAATAAGCCCTATTCTCTGAGTGCAGTGGGGTCTGCAGAGTGGGAGACTGAGGAAGCGGGGCCTGGGTGGATGCTGGGGGCCCTGCAATCCTGGGCCCCCAGCTGCCCATCGGGAGGGCAAACGTGAAGCTCTGCTCTAACCCAGGGTGGGGTCAGTGGCCTCTAGAGCTGCCTGTGCAGCTCTCCAGATGCTTTACTACAACACAACGGGAAATGCCGGGCAGTCCTTTCCTATAGGAGAAGAAAAGCTGTTTGGTCAAACTGCATTTCCTCTCTGCCAACCAGCTGTAGCATTTCGTGTGATGTCAGCCACTTGGGACATTGACTGGGGAGAGCACCTCTGGCACCCAAGGAGGTCAAGGGCACAGTAGGGTTAGCCCGCAGGTGAGCCAGCCATCCCTAAGGGCTCACAACACCTCAGTCTCCCGTTCTGGGTACGTCTGTCCCTGTCGTAGCTTCCCAGGCTAAGGGAGCCCTTGCAGGGCCGCGGAGTGTGGGTTGTGTCTGACTCACAGGCTCAGCCCGGACCTGGCCTGCAGCAGATGCAGGAAGTTTGGGTTTACGACAGCAAGACCCTCTTACTTGGCTTCCTGCTCCAGCTGCTCCTCTAGCTGCCCAATCTTGGCTTCCAGGGCGGAGATGGTAGCCTTGAACTTGGACTTCACGGCGCCCTCCAGTTCCTGCAGCTTGGCCTTCAGCTCCTTGTTCTGCCGCTCTAGCTGCTGGCGTGCGTTGTCACTTTTCTGGGCGGCGCTGCGCTCAGCCGCGAGCTCGGCGTTCAGCGTGTCCACCTGGAGAGGAGAGCCGGGTTTAGTCACTTGGGCCGGCGGGCACCACAGCCCTTCCCAGGCGACAGGCCGCTGCGCGGGCCACCTGCAGCGTGGTCTTGCGGAAGCGGTCATTGAGCAGCTCCATGTTGCTCTGCTCCTCTTCCAGCTCCTCCTCCAGCTGCGCGATCCGTGCCTCCAGACGCCGCTTCTCATCCAGCAGTGCAGACCTGGCCGGGGCAGGAAGAGAGGGAGATGACTCAACACTGGGTCTGCCCGGCCTGGGGGTTGGGGGTGGGGTGGGGGATGCAGGGGGGCTGCTCCACACCAGCATCATTCTTGATTGTTGACTTTCCCCCTGCTCCCGTCCCCCAGCCCGTCAGCAAGTCCTGGTGATGACACTTCCAAGCCTCCAATGCTAGTGAGGGCTCTGTCACTTCGCGCTGGACCACCTCGGTCCCCTTCCAGCTGGCCTCCCTGCTGCACTCCATCTGCCCTCTGCAGACAGCGGCCATGGTGACCTTCCACAAGGGCAAAGTGACCCCAGTACGCCCTAGCTTAGATTCCACTGGGTTTCCAGTGCACTGAGATAAAACGTCAGCCCTCATCCAGGCTACACAAGGGATGTTGGTCTTAAGGGATCTGCTTGCCAAACCGAATGACCTGGAGGGTGAAGACTTAACTGGGTTAGTTTCAGGTGTATTTCCTTCCCGCCTAGTGTGGGAATGACTGACCCGCGGGGGTGTGACCTACTGGGTTGTGCTCAAGGCAGTTTGGAAGCCCAGCATCCTCTTTGCCCAGACTTGGAACAGAGGAGCAGACCAACCTGACTTCCAGATGTCTGATCGCCTGCCTTTCCCCGGGGGCGGTGGGCATGCCCCAAGGGGGACAGACCACAGGTGCCCAAGAGGACAGATGGGACTGCTCCAGGTCTCTCGCCCGCCCTGGCCCACTGGCTGCCGGGAGACTCACTTGCCAGAGGCGCTGTTGGCGATCTCGTCAGCCAGCTCATCTCTCTCCTGCTCGGCGTGGCGGCGCGCTCGCTCAGATGAGGCCAGTTCCTAAGGAAGACGAGACGGGATTGAAGCTCTGGTGAAGCATCTACTCCATGGTGAGGTCTGACCTTGCCCTGCTGGCTGCAGCCTCCGTGGATCCAGCTCACTCTGTACCTCAAGCTGCTGTTAGATTTGAGAAACGAAGCCAGCCAGCCAGGCAGTGTGCTCTTGTCAACATCCTATGAAAAACTGACCCCAGAGGGGAGTCCTGGTCTGTGTAAGTGCTTTGCTGTCACTTCCAATTTAAGAGACAGCTTTATTCCTGCCCTCCTGAGAAAGCTGGGGTTTCTTAATCACAGACTGAGCATGAACTTTATTCAAACCCAGAACTAGACCAGCTCATGGTCTTGGCATGACTCTATCACATACACGGATACACGGGTCATACAGTTTGGAGGAAGGACACTAGTTAGACCAGAAACATCAAAGGCCCCAGGAAACTGGGCCGTTGTGCGGCACAGTCAGGATCACAGTGCCTGTGAGGAGGAGGGGGGCGAGTGTGAGGCCTCGGGCTTTGCGGTGAGCAGGGCCGCCTCCCAAAAAGGCATGGAGGGGGTGCAGGACACACGGTTCTGCACCTGCCAGTTCTGCAGGAAGAATGGCCCTGTGGCAGCCCTTCCATGGATTTGTTTGGAAAGAGGACCTGCCCCAGGAAGCAGCCAGGGCACATTTCTCACCACCCATGGGTAAAGGCAGAGCTACTCTCAGGATGTGAGAGTACCATTTCCTTTTTTTTTTTTTTAAATTTTTTTTTTTTTTTTTTTTAAATTTTTGTTTATTTATGATAGTCACACAGAGAGAGAGAGGCAGAGACATAGGCAGAGGGAGAAGCAGGCTCCATGCACCGGGAGTCCGACGTGGGATTTGATCCCGGGTCTCCAGGATCACGCCCTAGGCCAAAGGAAGGTGCTAAACCGCTGCGCCACCCAGGGTTCCCAAGAGAGTACCATTTCCATGAGCGTATGGATGAAGTGGCTTGCCAAGTCTAAGGCTGGTCGACAGCGGAGAGTCGGGGTCCTGACACCTCCCTATCTGGTGCCTCTTCCCCTGCAGCTAGCCCTCCCAAAAGATCTCTATTTGACAAGGGTACAGCTTTAAGATGCCTGTGGGGCAGGGCTGCATAAAAAGGATTTCACCTGTGTGCATGGCATGCAGGTTACATTAGTGCCCAGGATGTAGGCCAGAGGCCCTTGCACGTGGGACAGAGTGAGCCTGACTGTGAGGGCAGCTGGTAGGATGCTCTGGGCCTGACCCAAGGGCCGGCCTTAGGTGTTCCATCCTCCCGGGCCTAGCAAGGTGCCCTTCCTGTCCACCTGCTGGGTGAGCTGCAGACAAGAGAGAGGGGAGGAGCCTGGGGCCTGTGAGCTGAAGGACAAAGGGGTCTGGGGGGAGAGAGAGAGAGAGAGAAAAAGAGAGGGAGGTGGAGGGAAGGGTGGGGCTTGCTTTCTCTGTGGGATGGCTTCTCCCTCTTGCAGCAAACCCCTGTCTGAAGGCCTGGAATACACACTTTCTGAAGAGGCTGCGTTGCTGCTGGGCTTGGGTACAGAGGCAGTGCCCTGGCCCTCAGGGCCCCGTCCCCTGTGTGTGTAGCCCTGTAAGCTCTATCATGAGCATCTACTTTTGCTGAGGAATGCATATTCTTTTAAGCACTTGGAGTATTTTTAAAGATGGACCACATGCTAGGCCCTAACGCTGCTCTGCTCTCAATATTCTTAGCCATGATGCAATAAAACGGAAACCAGCTATGAAAAGCAAAAAACAAAACCAAACAAAAAACAAACCCAAAAGTCACATATTGGAAGCTTATACCACACTTTTAGACTATTCATGGAATAAAGAAGAAACCATCATTGAAATTAGAAAAATTTAGAACTAGGGGCACCTGGGTGGTTCAGTTGGTTGAGCAGTTGAGTGGGTGATCTCTGAGTCGTGGGATCAAGTCCCACATCAGGCTCTGTACTCAATGAGGAGTCTGCTTCAGATTCTCTCCCTCTGCCCCATCCACCTCTCACTCTCTAAAATAAATCTTTTTTAAAAATTTAAAAGATGGCAATGAGAGCACAGATTTTTGCAGGACACAGTGAACACAGGAGAGGAATTTCCAGTGTTCTAGGAGAATGAGACGAGAAAAGCCTAAAAAATTAATGTGTGCAACTCAAGAAGTCAGAAAAAAAAGATTCAAAGGAAATAAAGACAAGAGGGGAGAAAAAAATCAATGAAATTGGAAATAAAGAAGGATCCAAACCAAAAGCTGCCTCTTGGAGGAAGCCAAGGGTCTGCTCAGTGTTTACTCACCTGGTCTTCAGTTCCTTCCATTCCGAACACTGAGGGAATTCCCTTCCTTTCTTGCAAGGTCTACCCCTCATTTACAGTTGTCTTTGCTAACACCAAATCCAACATTTCTAGATGGTGGTAGCTTTTTTCTCATATTAATTCGTAATCATATCTCAACTTGAGTTGCTTTTATCTTTCTCAATTGGAATAAATGTTGATCACTGTTTATACAGAAATGTGTGTACACATTGAATATGTACAGTTCCTTTGTATGTCAGTTAACCTCAATAAAACCATTATAATGTGTGTATGTGTTCTGGTGTGCCCACCATGGATAGAACCCCAGACCCTCTGTATCCCTTCTTTAGTCCCTCTTCCTGAGAACTTACAAACGAGATAAACGAAAGAATCCATCACAAGATGATTCACTTAGGAACTCAATGAAACCTACTTTTCCCCTTGTAAGCATCATATGCATAAACAGGGCCATCTCAGGACACTAAGATTAGAGTTAACAGTCCTGATGCTTACCTAAACTACAGAAACACCACTGCCTTTGTTTACACACGGAACGAGGCCTGGAAAGTTGCCTGAGCAAGTACTAATCCAAGCCTCAGCCTTTGGTCAGGTAGAGAATTGTATATGAG
Source organism: Vulpes lagopus (assembly GCF_018345385.1). Lineage (NCBI taxonomy): Eukaryota > Metazoa > Chordata > Mammalia > Carnivora > Canidae > Vulpes > Vulpes lagopus. The sequence goes on from NC_054833.1 coordinate 59,639,277, forward strand.
CAGTGTCATAGGCTGGACTGAGTGGTAAGATGGTCCAGTATCTTATTACAAATGGGCAGTGAAATTGTATACTAGGCTATAAAGACAGTGACACGTATTTCCTTGCCCCTGGAGAAATTTTAAGGGGTAAATATATATATTTTTTAAAGATTTTATTTATTTATTCATAGAGACACAGAGAGAGAGAGAGGGGCAGAGGCACAGGCAGAGGGAGAAGCAGGCTCCACGCAGGGAGCCCGATGTGGGACTTGATCCAGGGTCCCCAGGATCAAACCCTGGGCTGCAGGCGGTGCTAAACTGCTGCGCCACTGGGGCTGACGGGTAAATATTTTTTGAATAAATGGATGAATAAGTACACCAACCTCCTGCAATTGAAGGATTTCTGCTTCCAGACTCTTCAGTTTCTTTTCACTCTCTTTGGATTGAGCAAAAATCTCATCCCGGGATGCACGAGCTTCTTCTAATTCACGTTGGTAATCCTTCATCTGAGCCTAAAATTAAGTGGGAAGAAGGTTTTAGAGTAGTTTTCATTGTTAGATTTTAAACATGTATTTTTTTTCAGATTGTAAAAGTAATATATAGCCATTGGAAACATAAAAATAAATGGAAATGATGAAGGTATTACACGAAAACATTTAGAATAATATCCCTTATGAACATGGATGCAAAAATCCTCAGCAAATCCCACAACAAATTACGAACATAACAGCAAACTGAATCCATGAGCATATAAAAAAGAATTACACTGTATATTTATATACCATTATATCCCAACATCCAAGTAGGATTTATCTGAGGAATGCAAAACCTAAAAATGAATTAGTATAGCTGTAGGATCATCTCAAAAATGCAGAGGCAGCACTGGACAAAATCTAAAACACCCTTTCATTATAAAAACACTTAAGGAAATAAATAGATTTCCTTTAACTCTGATAAATGGCAACCACAAAAAACCCTAGCTAGGGCAGCCCGGGTGGCTCAGTGGTTTAGCGCCGCCTTCAGCCCAGGGCCCGATCCTGGAGACCTGGGATTGAGTCCCATGTCGGGCTCCCTGCATGGAGCCTGCTTCTCCCTCTGCCTCTCTCTCTCTCATAAATAAATACAATCTTGAAAAAACAAACCCTAGCTAATATCATACTTAGTGGTTCAAAGACTGAATGCTTTCCTCCTAAGATCAACAACGAAGCAGGAATGTCTGACTTTGCCACTTTTGTTTAACACTATCGTGGAGAGTCTTGTCAAAGTAATTACATCAAGACAAGACCAAAAAAAAGACATCCAGATTAGAAAGGCTTTAGGCAAAAATAACCAGCTTGATTTGCTGATAATATGATCTGGTATACTGAACATCCTAAGGAATCCAGCAAGGTTATAAGATACAAGATCAGTATACAAAAATCAATTGTATTTCCATACACTATAAACATTCAAAAAATTAGGAAAGCAGTCACCCACCCTGATAAGCATCAAAACCAGTAAAATATTTAGGTATAAATTTAGTTAAAGTAGTATCTGACTTGCACACCAAAGATACAAAATATCACTGAAAAAAGAACCGCTAAATAACTGGAAGGATCATTATGTTCATGCCCTGGAGGACAATACTGTTAAGATGGTGGTCCTTTCCAAATCAGTCCACCTAAGTCAACACATTATCAACATTCAAGCTGGCTTCCTTTCCCTCTCATTACAGAAATTGACAAGTTGATCCTAAAATTCATATGGAATTATAAGGAACAGCTAAACAATCTTGAAAAAAGAATAAAGCTAGAGAGTCACATTTCCCAATTTCAAAACTTACAGAGCCACAGCAATCAAGACTGTGATTCTGGTCTAAGGAAAGACACAGAGATCAATGGAATAGAACGGAGTCCAGAAATAAACACCTAAGTCTATGTCAGTAGATTTTTGACAGGAATGCCAAGACCATTCAATTTCACAAGAAGCATCCAGAATACATACAGATACATCACAACTCTGTTTATTAAAGAAATCAATTGAGACGAGCAGAGGGTTGAAAGATATTTTTCCCAAATAAGATAATGGGCAGAAGCACATGAAAAGATGTTTGTCATCAGTCCTTAGGGAAACGCAAATTAAAACTACAATGAAATACCACTTCACGCCCACTGGGATGACTATAAAAGATGGGCAAGAACAAATACTGGTGAGGATGTAGCGACACTGGAGTCCTCATACTAAAACGGGACAGTCGCCGTGGAAAGGTCTGGCCGTTCCTCAAGGTTAAACAGAATCACCATATAACCCAGCACCTCCACTCGTAGGTACGGGCATACCCGAGGATTGAAAGCACGTGTCCACACAAATGTTCATGAATGCTCACAGCAGCAGTATTCTTAGTAGCTGAAAAGCCAACCCAAATGGCCATAGCTGATGCATGGAAATGTGGTGCATCCATACAATGGAATATTCTTCAGTAATAAAAAGGAACAAAGCACTCATTCAGGCTACAGCACACGGAGGCAAAGCAGCCAGTCCGCAAAGCCACGTTTGCTAGGATTCCATTTATATGGATGTCCAGCTCAGGCAAATCTAGAGCGACAAAGTGGATTTGTGGTTGATCAGCGCTGGACGCAGCAGACCATGGTGGGGGGGGGACAGCTAATGGCACAGGGTTTCTTTTCAAGGGAGTCAGAATGTCCAAACTTAGTGGTGAGTCTGTACAGTCCTGTGAATATACTAAAATATACTCAAAATACTTTAAATAGGTAGGTCGCACGGCCTGTGAATTACATCTCCCTAAAGCCGTGATGTAAATACAGCCTAACTGATGTTCTCTACCAGGTGCTTCATAACCTTTGTAATTATCTCATCCAAATAAAAGCTTTGTACTTAAGCTTTTTTAAAAAGTAGAAGGAAGCAAATAAATTACTTCTGAACCCATTATCCAGAGTTGACTTTTCCTTTTAAAGGTTTTCCTTTTTTTTTTTTTTTTTTTTAATATACACGTGTGTGGGCTTGAGCAAAGCTGCCCTACGCTGCTTCCTCACTCAGGCTCTATCGCCGTGTCCTCCCCAGCATCGAAATGCCTGGTGGTCAAATACATTTCAGCTCTGATCTTTGTATAAAAATACTTCTTCTCATCTCTGTATTTTGCTAGAACACATTCTTAAGATGTGGAATCACCACAGTCAGAGAAATGGATGTTTTCTAAAGCGTTTGTCACAAATGACCAGTGTCCCCCCAGAGAAGCTGTGCCTTTTACGAGAGAGGGCCCATGACATCCTGCCAGGAACTGGGAGTTATCCTAGAAATCACCTTGACATCATGATAGTGACAGCTGGCACAGCATTCAAGTAGCAGAAGTGCCGATGAAATCAGACTGGGAAGAGGACTGAAGCTCATGGCCAAAGCCACCTTCCTCCCGGGTGGCTCCACATTGTCACCGGGGGCTGTTTGGAGCCCTGAAAGCTTGACCCCCCCCTCCTCCCCCCCCTCCCCCCCGTGGATGCTGTGTGACCCCCTGCTCTGTCCAGGACCTGCTAGGTGGGGCCACGCACATCCTGCAGACACGACAGATGCACTGTGGTCCTTCCAGCCTTTGTCCCAAGCCACGGCCCAGGTCACAGGCTTGGTCCCCACAGGGCCACGGGACACCCTCAAGGACGCGGCCACACATACCTGAAGCTTGCGAAGCTGCTTGATCACTTCGTCCCGCGCTTTGTTCGCAGCCTCAATCTGGGCTTCAAGGTCCTTCAGGTCTATTTCCAGTTTCTTTTTAGAAGCGACCGCCAGCGCCCGCTGCTTCCGCTCATCTTCCAGCTCTGCCTCCAGCTCCCGCACCTGGTGGGTGGCATCAGGTTAGGCCTGCTGGGACCCAGGTGTCCCCTCATGGGGCCAGGCAGCCTGTCACTACAGAGGGTTACTGTGGGGGGCTCCCTACTGCCAAGTAGGTATTATTAATGGAATAATAATAACAGCTGAACTGTGTTCAGGGAGGTCTTTAAACAGTGGCGCCTCATATGCACCGTTCCCACAGCCTACCCATGAGGGCACATGGGAAGGCAGAGTCCTTGGTTTCAAGGTCACAGACAAGGTGACACCATACAGGTGAAAGCTCGGAGACATTTTCATTTTCTTTGTTTTTCTTTCTTCGTATTTTTAAAAAGTTTTATTTGAATTTAGTTAATTAACATATAACGTATTATTGGTTTTGGAGGTAGGTCAGTGAATCATTAGTCTTATATCACACCCAGTGCTCATCATATCATGTGCCCTCCTTCATGGTCACCGGGAGATATTTTCTCGGGGTGGTTTCCTGTGGGGGCACTCAGGTGACCTATAGAGAGGCCCATGTGGCAGGGAGCTGGGGTCTCAGGCCAGGACCCCGGTGGGGGGGTGGGGGTGGACAGCCAGCCTGGATGCCGGGCTTCTGGGCCAAGTCAGGCCTTCAGACAATGCACCCTGCCACATCAATTCAGAATTCTGGACCCACAGAAACTGGGAGTTAAGTGAGTTCTGCTCTAAGTCACTAAGTCTGAGGTAATTAGTTATCGAGCAATAAATGGTTAATATATTAAATATCAGTACAATGAAAACAACAAATCTATCCCAGATCCAAGATTTGACACCACGAACTTCAAAGGACTGCCAAAATATCCATAATTTGTTTTTAAAAGTGAACTTAGAAATTAGACCTACATTCAGAAAAGTATACAAAATTGTAAGTGCCCAGCAACATTTTTAAAACCAAAACCAAAACCAAAAAAAAAAAAAAAAAGAATCATCTGGCTTTTTTTCCTTTTCAAAGTGATTTCATGAGGACATGTGATGTCACCTTCAGAAAAGTGGAGACCCCTCATCAGGTGTGTATGGCTTCTCTCCTTTACCCACATGTTTGCAACCAAGAATTGGAACTGTACTATGTATCCTCTGGGGATCCCACTGAGGAGTATGGAATAAGCGGTAAACATTCTGGCTTGTAAGCATCACTGGTGGTGTTTGGGAAACAGGAAATCAAGAACAAGTAAGCTAAATTTTAAAGAATAATCAAATGATCGACTAAATTAGTTTTACTTCTGCTAACATGTTCTGACATGAATGGACAAGACATTGACCCACAGGCAGACTTCGAGAACAAACATGTTCCCATTCCCAAGACCATGCTTCCTCCCACCTACCTGCTTAACCAGGAGCCGCTTCTTCTCTTCATTCTGCTCGTCCCTGGTTTGTAAGTCCCTCTCAAACTGGGCCTTCATGGCCTGCATGTTGACTTCCAGGCGAAGCTTGGCGTCTTCTGTGGCCTGAAGCTCGTCCTCCAGCTCTTCCAGCTGTGTCCTCATCTCCTCCACCTGTTGCTCCAGGGCCCGCTTCGATTTTTCAAGCTCGTGCACCTGGACCATGGGACACAGCAGGGAAGAGATGACCCTGGCAGAGCCATAGACAAGGACTAGGACAGCCATCTGTGTCGTCTTCGGTTAGAAGCCCCCACACGGCACGAAGGCCGCTCTGGTCCCTCCCAGGCCAGCTTCCCCACACATCACGGTCCTTCCCTATCCTGCTCCAGCCTCCGCTCCTCCTCATTTTGGAGTAAGCCATTAGAGAACAGTAGGGAGCTCTTTACTGACGTGCTCTGTAATCAAGAGCAATTCTCCAGTGACCCTGAGGCCCAGTGAGCTCTGGGAGCCAAAGAACAATGAGAGGAGTGCAATGTCAGAGGTGCTGGTCTGCAGAATGGCCACCTGCCTGCTGTCAGTGTGTGAAAGGTGCTACGGTATGTCCCGTCTTGCTCTGGGCAAGATGGCTCGTACCAAAAATGCACGTGGAAGCTTTTACATATTAAGGTGTAGGCCCGTGAAGCAGCATACAGGTAACACAGGCCTGGGCTTTCTCTGGGCAAAGATCCTCATCACCAACCTCCATCTACCGCTTCCACCCCACGTCCCCTCTCATCCACCCCAGAGACACCCTGGAGGTAGCAGGTGCAGGTGCTGTGCTTCCCCTTGGGGGTTCATGGCTGCGCCAGTTCTCATGCAGCAACGGGACAGACGCCTGGCATGAGGCAGCCCTGCAGGTCTCCTCAGGGTCTGGTGCTTCTCAAAAGAAATGTGTGTGGAATTAATGTGTGACTGTTGATTAGTCTAGTGAATGACTAAGGGAAGAAGAAAACAACAGAGCACCTGGCTGGCTCTTGACCTCAGGGTTGTGAGTTCAAGCCTTATGTTGGGCAGAGAGCTTGCTTGATTAAAAAAAAAAAAAACAAATCCCAAAACAATGAAAGCAACTGTGGAGTTCTTCCTCTATATTTTACTGTGTAATCACAGCCATTTCTGCTGTAGGTGGCCTCTTGTCCAGGGGGCTGATCCCCTGGGCTGCAGGAGACCCAACGGGAAGTTAGGATGGTCTTCCCCCTTTAGGACGTGGTCAGAGAGCCCACATCCCATGAAAAGGAGACTTGATGTTTTCAAAGCATATGTGCCATAGTGTTGTGAAATAGGGGGAGTGTAATGTCCAGCCGGCAGATGAGCAAACCTGGGCTCGAGAGGTAAAGTGGCTTCTCCTGCCGAGAACGGGAACTGGGTGAAGAGCCAAGCCCCAAACCTGTTTCTGAGCTGAGGCCTGGCCTGGCCATCCTCAACACCTAAGGGAGGGACGTGGGGCACAGAGAAGTGATCACAGCTCTTGTGGCATGTGTCCCAGGGGGAGGGCGGTATCACAGAAACCTTCAGACCCTGAATGAGTCCCCAAAACATCTGAAGCCTTCGGGGAAGATGGTGGTCTGGGAGAAAGCTGTTGCCACAGGCTCCTCCCCAGGTGCCCGCTGCCCTCGATCTGAGGGATCCCTGGTACTCGTGCTGGTAACTGCTGTGACATCCTTGCTTCCACGTCCCCTGCCAGGGCGCAGGGTAGGGCAGGGTGGGCCCAGGATGTGACAAGAACAAACAAGAACTCCAATCTGGCTTTGGCACTGAGAACCCAGAACAGGCCACACATCCCAGAAGATGGCGCTCCCATCCTTATGCACAGGCCCGGGTCCTCCCAGGCTGCTCCGCTGCTGGGTGAGGCCCCCCTGTGCCCCTTCTGAGGACCGGTCCCTATGGACACTCACGTTCTTCCCCACGTCATCCTTAGAGCTTATCAGGTCCTCCATGTCTGCCCGCAGCTGCTTGTTCTGTCTCTCAAACTCTTCCTTGGTCTCCAGGGCCTCCTCGAGGGCTCGGGCCAGGGACAGGGCTTTGGTTTCCTTCTCCCTGGCCTCTGCCTCTGCACGGTCTCGCTCTTCTGCATAGCGGGCGGAGATGTTCTTCTCCTCTGCCAGCAGCTGTGGGGATGGCATTGGGAAATGTCAGGAACGCTCTAAACGGCACGAGAACCCCTTCTGCCTCACCCTGTGTCTGACTTATTGCTGAGCACAGTACCGTCAGATTAGGGGTGGGCTCTTAGTTCTCTTTGCTTTTCTCCTTTTCCGACTTTCTATAAATATGTGCAGCTTCTGAATAAGATTATTTTATTTATTTATTTTAGAGAGACAGAGAACAAGTAAAGGTTGGGGCAGAGGCAGAAGCAGACTCCCTGCAGAGCAGGGAGCCCAATCTGGGGCTTGATCCCAGGATCCTGGGATCATGACCTGAGCCAAAGGCAGACGCTTCCCTGACTGAGCCCCCTAGGGCCCCCCCCGAATAAGATTATCTTAAACCAAAAGAACCAAAGGGAGAGCTCTGCCAGGAGGAGACCACGTGGCACTGGCCATGGAGCCTGAACATGGACGCAGAGGACCCACCTGGTCAAACTTCTTCTGCTTCTTCTCCAAGTTGGAAGCGATCTGGCGCTGGTGATCTAGGTCCACCGTCAGGTCGTCGAGCTCCTGCTGCAGGCGGTTCTTGGTCTTCTCCAGCTTGTCATAGGCCAGAGCCTTCTCCTCCAGGCGCTGGCCCAGGGCCTCCACGTCTTTCAGAAGCTTCTTTCTGGCTTCTTCTAAGCTCTCGATGGTTCCTAAGTCATCATCTACCTTCTTCTTGGTATCGGCGAGCTAGGTTTTCCGTGAGGAGAGATGTACATTCAACAACCCCGTTGATTTTTACAGGCAAGGGAGAAAGAGAAAACGAGTTTTCGATATTTTGTGAAAAGAACTGCAAATCACCGCTGTGGGGTTTTGAGTCAATGACTCTTCGACTGTAACTGAATTTCTTAGCTAATGATCTAGAAGGGGATGAGTGGTTTAAACAGTGGACGCCGTCCTAGGACTTTATTTTGGACACTTCCAATGCCATGACTGGTGTAGTATCAGCATTTGGCTGGTTCAAGGGAAAAACCCCTTAATGTGCTTAATTTAGGACAACCTGGTTAACTGTCCCCAGTGGAGGAGACAGTGTGAAACCTCGGTGGCTAGAGACGCACATCTAGGCTGCCGCGGCCACCCAGGGGGACACACGTACCTGGGACTGCAGCACCAACACCTGCTTTTCCAGGTTTTTCCTGGCCTCCTCCTCCTCCTCCTGCTGCTCCTGGAGACTGTTCTTCTCCTCCTCTAGCTGCCGGATGCGGCTGCTCAGGTTCAGCTTCTGGCGGGTCTCCTCCTGAAGGAGCTCCTGTTTGTTGTCACAGAGGCCAACACTGAGGTTACATTAGTCACCAAAACAGAAACTCTATCTATCATCCATCCATCTATCTATCTATCTATCTATCTATCTATCTATCTATCAATCATCTATTTATTTTAACACCTCTATTTAAAAAAAAAAAATTCATGTCACAAAAACCAGAGAGCCTCAGTGTCCCAGAAATACCCAGGGATGTGAAGAGACAGAAAGGATTCAAAACCACACAGGATCATTTTATAAATGCCCTGAACAGAAATACCACTCTGACCTGGCTGTCGAGCAACGGCGACCGCATCCACGCCTCCTGCATCTCTGAGCTCCGGGCAAACCTTCCTCTCCACTCCTGCCCCTCAGAGTTCAGACACTTGGCATTTCTCACCATGGTAACCTCTAGATTCGGGACACCCCTCAATCGTCTGTCCTTTATGCTTTTTGCCAGGCTCATTTTTCTAATATGTCAATGCGAATGTATTGTTCCCATGACTTTCAGACTTGAAAGTTTCCAAAAGCGCACACGGGGCTTTCTGTGTGGTCCAGGATGTGCCTTGTCACAGCCTAAGCCCCAGTGACACTGGACTTGTTTGTCTGAGATTTCTGACCCCCATGTCCCCAGCACATAGCAAATAAACATTCATATCAAATTAGAAAATGTAATAAAAATAAGATGTCAGACTCCAGGTACTACATTATTTTTGTATCAGTCACTATCCTAACTTCTCTCAGGCTTAAAGACAATCATTCCTCAGTGAATGTTTCGGTATGAGATTTAACAGTATGACTTAGCAAGCTTTAACCTGTCCTTTTACGAAAGGGACTCTTTGTTCAGTCGGGGTAGTCAGATTTCAACCACAACAAAATAGTCTTATTTAAAGTGGGCAGCAGTACTTGTGCGTGCAGTAGGACCACGCTCAGTGAACCATACCCCAGGCAAGGCCAGCCAGAGCTGCCACCCAGAACCGCTGCAGCTGGTATCAGGGCCCTTACCCCGCCTGGGATACCTGAGTGTCCTGTAGTTGAGACTCAAGACTAGCTGCGTCCTTAGCAAACTTAATGCCCTTCTTCTCTGCTTCTTCCAGAAGACTTGAGACATTGTCCAGTTCATTCTGTGAGGAGTAAAAGATTCAATTCACGAGTAAGCACATAGAAAGGGTCCAGAACCACTGCTCTTACATGCACACGAACAGAGCAGGATCGAGGGAGGAGGGGCGATCCCGCAGCTGCCAAACCCCATCAAGGAGGACTTCCATCACTGGGGGGCCTGCTTCCCCCAGCCGCGCGCCCAAGGCGGCAGGCACGGCACCAGCCGCCGAGGGACAACCTTTGAGTCTCTGTGGAAAGGACCGGGGCGGGGCGGGGCAGGGCAGGGCGGGGGGAAGAGTTCCAGTGGCAGAGCCCACACATGGATGGAGTGTGTTCTAACCCCGGTTAGCATCTTGCTGTTTTATCACAAAGAGACAGAAAGTACACTAAACCCTCCCAGTGGTTGCCTTGCTGCGTGAAGAGGCTCTAAGATGAGCAGGTGTTGCGTTTTGGTCCTTTTTCACACTAAGACGCATGAACCCTGTGTTGGGTGGCCGGTGCAGTCACTTTCTTATACAATTTGAAAACTTGATTAGAGTCAAAGTTTAACTCCCAGTATTTAGTCTAAAGTACTTTGTAAGCTTAAGAATCTGGTGATGTGCATTTTTGTGAATATTTAGCTATTTCTAATGGTCAGATTTCATGAGTAATGTGGTAAAAATCCTCTCCGCCCCCAATCACCATAGCATACGACCTTCTGTAATCTTTGTGAGCGCTGTCAGGACTGGGGAGAAGGGGAGGTGCTTGGCACAGACGGGGGGGGGGTACCCCTCACTCTGGGTTGTCCTCTGGTCATATCAGCAAAGGGGAGGTGCACGGAGAACATATCTACACACGTGATTCAAGCCAATGACATTTCTGTTTCTGCTCATTTTAACGACATCCTTTGGAGAGCCCAGGTGTCCACAGTCTTGGCAGCAACATAGTTGTAAGGGCTCTGTACTCAACCGAGACCTCCAGCCTTCAGCTCTGGTTCTGTGAACCGCTTGGGGAGTCGCCAGAGGGTGGCGTGCTCCTCAGCTTCCTTGACCCTTCCAGACTCACCGTGGGGGATGACGTGAGGATTGAAGGGCGTGTGCCTGGGGCACCATGGCCTCCCCGCCCCATACATGGTAACACATGACGATGGTTTGTAACACTGTTGAACATCTCTCTCGAAAACACCTTTCTGGATAGGCGAGAGCGCATGCATGACCTCACACGTTATCTCGGGGCACGCGTGTGCAGGAAAGAGTTAACTGAGGCGGCTGGAGGCTGCTCTCCTTAGAAAGGCCTGCTTGGGACGTTGGCCCATGGCTCGCGGCTGGGAACTTACGACTTCCAGAAAGCGCCTACCATTCCCTAAAATAGAGTGGCTCAGTGTGCCGGAGTGGCTTGTGTAAACACGGTGTTATCCTGAGCACCTGCTTCCCTCTGGGAGCCTGACGTGTTGGGAGTGTCAGGCCGGGGGGGCCGCCCCGTAGGCCCCCCCACCCGAATCACGGGGCAGAGTTTCCTCGAGCTTCCCCGGGAGATGGCACTTCCCAGGCACACTGTCCCAGCTGCTGCTGGAGGAATGGGGCGCAGGGTAGGCCTGCCTGCTGGAGGGCTGGAGCTCGCACCAGGCTTCCTCAGGGTCCCCCACCTTTCCCCCTTTATGGATTTGCTTTGGGTCCTTTCACTGGCAGAAATACAGCCGTGAGCAGGAGTCGCCCAGTGAGTCCCCAAACCATGGCTGGTCCTAGTTATCAGTCATGGTCAGCAACCTGTTTTTAGCACAGCAACACGTAACGTACATCACTCCTTGCCTTCCACTGGCTGCACGAGTACATGCTAGGACATTACAGTTAATTCTATGTTCTTTTACATATATTTTTTTCTTTTTTTTTCATATATTTCTTTAGTGAATGTTCTTAGAAGTTGGATCTGTATGTACATCCTTATTTCCCTGGGATAAATTCTAGACATGGGTTTATGGGATTGTATGGTCCTCAGATACACACACACACACACACACACACACACACACACACACACACATATTTTTAGATCATTGCCTGCCCAACATGGGGCTTGAAATCACAGTGCTGAGATCAAGAGTCGCATGCTCCACTGACTGAGCCAGGCAGGCGCCCCAGGGTATTCATATTTTTAAGATTTGCAACAAAAAAATCGCTGAACTGTCCTCTAGGAAAGGGTAGTAGTAATTTACCCTGAAACCAGCAGTGTATAAACAATCCAATTTTCACAAATCTTCCCCAACACTAGGTACAATTTTTTTTGCTCACTGTTCCTGTTCTCTTATTGACCAGATTAACAGAAAAGCTGTAATTGTGCCTACAACCAGTCAAGAACTATACCCTCCCCTCCAGTGTGGGATTGATTTATTACATTTAAGGTTAATTCATGCTGAGGGCTTGTGGTGGCACCTGCCAGGTGTTCAGGAGAAGCACGTGCTCCCAAAGGGCCTGCCCAGAGCCCAGGCCTGGGGTTCCCAGGCTTACCTGTAACTTGTTTGCCTTCTCGGCCAGCTCCACCCTGAGCCTGTCCCCTTCTGAGACCTTGGCGTGCAGCTCCTGCACCTGGGCGTCGAGCTTCTTCCTCTTGTGCTCAGACTCAGCCTTGACCTGCTGGAGCACCTTCACCTCACACGCCAGCTCCTTGTTGTCAGTCTCCAAGCCCTGCTTGTTCTTCTCCAGATTCGCTTTGAACTAGGGGGGAAAGGGAAAGAAATGTGCTATTTTTAGAACACTCCATACAAGGTGCTGTTTTTTGTATCCATGGGATCGAGCCTGATACGCGGTCTGCTGTCAATGTCTGACTGAAAACCTGAGCTCTTCCCCGAGCATGAAGTTTCTAGGGCAGGAACACGTCGGCATGTGCTACCTAGGGGACGAGATCTGGATATCTAGGGGCTCACCGCACTGCGGACTTGATTCTGGTCAGCGCAGTGTGGGGGTGACACTCAAGGTGCATCCCACCCAAAGTGTAATCTTTCATTCATGTTAGGCCTTGGTGTAAAACACATCCCGTTAGTTCACAGAATTGTTTTTAACGAGGAGCCGAGAGTCTTGATGATGGAGTGAGACCACCACGGGTGTGTTCCACGAGTGCACACATGCCAGTGCGGGGGTGATCACATCAGGCCAGCTGGCTGCGGGGACCAGGGGGTGGGCCTCCAAGGCCAGGGGATTGGTGGGGGCTCTGGGGCCAGACCTCCTGGCTTCCCTCTGCTGTCACTTAGTGGTTGTGTGACCCTTCGTCAGTTTCTGAACCCTGCTGGGTCTCCCCCACCAGGTTGGGATAAAAGTTAAGGGAGCCAATGCATGTCGAGTACTTAGCGCGGTGACGGATGCAGATGTCCAGCCATTGTTGCTGCCGTGAGTGCAGAAACCAAAGGCGGCGTGTGCGCAGGCGGGGCAGGCAGGGGGAGGCAGGGTGAGAGGAGAGTGCTTGAATAGGACGACAGGGGATAATGAGCAAGACAGCTATCTGCCCAGGAGTCAGAGGGTGGACGAGATGCTTTGTTGTCAGTATGGGGAGGGGACGGTAAGGGGCACATGAAAGGCCAACAGGACCTGGGAACTGGCTGGCAGCATGAGCCAGGGGCTTCAGGCTGCTGAAGGGTTCAGAGCTCAGTCACTGGGGGTGACACTGCTGGAGGGACACCCGGGGAGGGACATGGCGTTTCAGACGGTGGCAGGACCACCCCGTGACTAGAAAACACATGCACAGCCAAGGGCCTATGGCTCTTCGCAGTAGGCCGTGTGCGTTTGGGTGGCAGCCCCCCGAGAGCTGGGGCCCCATCAGCCTTAGAATTCATTGCACTGAGCGGACGGATGGGCACCTGCTGGTGGATTTCCCACGGGATGCGGAGGCGCGGCGGCCTCCCCTACTCACCCTCTTTGCCTGTTCCAGCTGCTCCGACAGCTCCTCCAGGGCCGTGGCGTGTCGCTGTCTCATGTCCTGGATTTGAGCCTCGTGGCTCCTCGTTTCCTCCTCCAGAGCCTTCTTCAGCTCTGCCACTTCTTGTTCACGCTTCGTGCTAGACAAACATATTTGTAGAGAAAGCAACTCAGAATTAACTGAATGAAACAAAAGTACATTTTTAAGGTGGTGTTTTGTTTTGAACATGATAGCAGTTTTCCCCAGAGTCAACAGACGTGGATTCCATCCACTTGACAACCCTTGACATTGGTTCCTCCATCCATGACACGGGGGTCACAGGGGCACCAGCCTTCGGAGGCCACTGTGAGCATTGCATGTGGGAAGCACGTGGCAGGCCTGGTCCCTAACAGCCCTCAGGAAATCTGGGGTGTTACTGTTGTCAGGAAAATGTATCACATTAATTCCTTTGATAGTTGTTTGATATGTTACATTTCAGAAGGCCGTACGTTGTTTCTGCGATATCGGGAATCCTTCCAGAACGAGCACAGCTCCCATTCCCCGGCTGACTCAGATCAGACACAGTGTGACATCCCTGTGGGCCTTCAGAATGTTCTGGGCAGTCTGGCTGCTGGCAGGCCGGGTACTGCTTCATGAGAGAGGCCAAACTGCCCGCCACGGCCCCAGCTACCTCTCAATGAAACCGGAAAAGATGGATCCTGAAGAGGCTTCAAAAGCTAAGGGGTGTGAAGGCCCCACGAGGCGGGGGGGGGGGGGGGGGGAACGGGGACACCACATTCCAACAAAGGCGGGGACTCTTGCCATCCTGGGGAGTGCCTGTGGTTCATCAACCCCCTCCCAAAACTCTACCGGAAGGAGGGAGGGCTGAGGGCTAGGAGGAGAGGCCATACTCCTGGCTTAGAAGGTCTCCAGAGTTTGGAGGGACAGCCTGGCAGGTGCAAGACCCTGGACTCTAATGTCCTGAGACGAACTCATGTTTCCTCTCATCTCAGCATGGGGACTGAGGATCATGTTAGTGTTAAATGACTTTATGTGGCTTTTTAATTTATAATTTGCTGTAACATACGTGGGGGAACCTGCAAGATCACAGTGGTCTCGCTAACTGGGAGAGACTTCTCAGACCTGTCTGAGCACACCAGCTTAGTTAAGGCCCAAACCAGCCAGGCCGCCCCCCACCCTGACCCGCCTGCTCGGGGCTGTAGGAGATGAAGCAGCTGTGACCTGACGACCATCACAAACAACCAGCTGGCAAACTTGCTCTACGGCTCCAGACCTGCAACTGGGGCAGTGACTGGGGTGTGGGCCTGTGGCCACGCTCTCTTCCCTTTCCAGCGGGTTGGGGGGCCTGGGGGCTGAGGTCGCTGTGCTGAGGGGCCCAGCGGCAGCTGGCTCTGGCTCACAGGCGCTAGACAGCAGTGATCACCACCAGCTCCTGGAGGCAGGAGACGTGCTGGTCGGGCCCCGTCCCTGAGGTGGTCTCGAGAGGAAGAGATCGGCAGAGGGGGTGGACCCCAGATGCAAGCACCAGCCCAGACAGACGGACACGCTCCGTCTGGTTACCTGAGCTCACCCCAACGAATGACCAGCACCATCCAGGATTAGACGGCAACAGCAGCCGTCTCTCGGGTGAAGAGTTTTGCTCTTAACTCTGACTCGAAACCACGAGTCCTGGGAGCCCTTCCCTTCCCATCTCCACGCTCAGGAACCCAACCGCTGTGAGGCTCTCATGGCAAGTCCTATGGAGAGTTATGGGCTGAGTCTGCTGAAGGGTGTCGGGGGTGCTGGGGATGTCACTTTCACATGAGCCCTGGGGTTCACCGTGCCGGGAGGACCAGTGGGGAGGCAGGGGTGTCCTTAGCCAGAGTCAGCGCTAACCCGCCAGAGCCTCAGGCAGTCGGGAGTCTTCATGGAACAGCATTTATTAAAACCAGGGTTTTTCTACTGTGGCCAAGAGACCAGCTGAGAATGGATATTTCAAGGTCTACTCAGTGGTTTCCAGATCTTGAAAAGCAGACATCTCACGGAGCTGCTCTGCTGCAGGGGGGTTGGAAGCCTCAGGCCTGCCAGGTGCACACAGGCCCCAGCTGTCTTGGGGGAGCAGACTCCGTGAGGCTGCTGCAGGTGCATGTGTTCATGGGCCAAGTCCCTGACCCGCCGTTGGGCTCCCCACCTCTGATCACTCCCCCAACACCCGCAGTCTGACCTCCGCCTCACCCCCAGCGGCCTTCTCTGCACACCCAGTGAGGTCACTCTGTCCGGTTACACCCCCGGAAGAGCACAGCCTTGTCCAGGGAAGGGCCCCCTGATTTCACCACAACACACTTCCCTCCTGGTGGCTCCAGGCCATTTCTTATTTCTGCCCCCACCTGTCTTGCTAAGGGATTCCCCTTCCTGTTTTATTCCAGGCCTTTCCTTAGCTACCACCTCAGTGCGAGGACACACAGGAGGATCCCCAGCAGGTGTGTGTGCATGGCAGGTGTGTGTGCACGGGCACCAGCCAGCCACAGCCACGAGCTGAGGCGCCTGGGGGGCCTCATGCCCCTGGCCGCTTGAGACCTGAGGCAGGAGCCAACGGCCAGGAAGAGGCTGAGAGGTAGGAGGTTCCAAGTCAGCAGCTCACGGGAGCCCGAGACCCGTGTGCGGGCAGGAGCCACGCTGGTCCCCTCTGCCCGGCCTGTTCCCCAGCTGACGGCTCCGGCCCCTGTGACCTCCTGGGGGCTGATGTGCTCAGGCCAGGGCGCATGAATCCCCTGGGTGTGCACCTGTGCCTGGCCATCGGCTCACCTGTTACACAGGACACACCTCTGCCCCGTGCGCACTCTGCATGGTGCCCATCTTCGTGAGCGTGAGCCCGTACCTCCATTCTCAGCTGCCCGCCCAACCAGTTCACACCAGCTGGTGCCGCAGCAGGTGCCCAGGCGCGCCTGCATCTCCTGATTCTGTGTCTGAGCCTCCCGCCCCTCTGATCCTCTCTCGAGGTCTCACGCCTGGTCTGTGTGCAGGTCTGCACCAGCTCCTCGTGTGCCAGCCCCGTGTCTTTCCTGTGGGTCTCTCCCTGAGCAGGGCTTTCCTGATTGCACCCTACCCTCTCACCCTGCACACCTCACCCCCGCACGGACACCAGTTTGTTTCTGACCACGGCTATTTTGTTCCCTCTCTAGGAGGAAGAGAAATACTCAGAATGAAGACAGCAAGAAAACACCCCACCCCTCAAGGAAGGTCTGAGGGGTGGGGGGCACATCTGCCGGACACCAGGTGACACACCACCTCCCGCCACTCACCGAAGTTCCTGCTGAGCCGCGGTGGTGTCCAGGGTGTCCTCCAGCTCTGTTTTCAGGGCCTCCAGCTCCTCACTCAGGTCCCTCTTCTGCTTCTCCGCCTTGTTCCGTGAAGCCTTCTCTGATTCAAAGTCCTCCTGAAGCTCGGCGATTTGGGCTTGCAGCTCTCGCACCACCTTGAGGGCATTATTCTTATGGAGCGTCTCATCATCACCCCTGTTGAAACATCCAGGCAGGGGGAGCAGTCAGTCTGCGCCCAGGTGGACAGTGTCCGGGCCAACCCACCCGAGTGAGGACCTCTCCACGAGGAGACCCAGTTACCAATCCCCGGCCCGTGGGACACCGACCCAAAGGCCCGGACCCGGGAGCAGCAGAGCCCAGGCCCTTCTCCAAGGGGCTACAGTCCTCCACTGAAAGGAAGGACAAGCTCTTGTTAATGGTCAGAAGAGAAAAACATTTCCTCTCCAGTGAAATGTTAGAACGAGAACACAGTCCATCCCTTCAAACTGTCCAGCCTACGGTGCATCCCCCTGCGTTCTCAGGACATAGCCGGAGGTGGAGACTCACCACCTCCCCCCCCTCCTCCGTCCCTTCCTCCTTCCTGCAGCCTCCTCCCCACTCAGTGGTGGCAGATCTTCTGGACTGGCAGGGCTGGGACATGTGGGGTGAGGGAAGGGGGCCCCGGGGTGACGCTGTAGTCCTAGACTCTAGCTCTCACCGCTGAGAGAGAAAGCAGAAGGTCTGGACAAAGTAGGTCCCACTGTGATGGAGAGCAGGGAAAAAATTTGTTATGAGATGTACTCAGTTGTAATAAATTATAAATTAAACTCCAAGTTCTCTGACCACATAGCCAGATGATTATAAATATATTTATTATATGCGATTTCCATTCTAAAACGGGATTTCCTCTCAACTTCTAGAACACGCTGTGAGGGGCGCCTGGGTGGCTCAGTTGGTTAACGTCTGCCTTCAGCCCAGGTCATGATCCCGGGGTCCTGGAATCAGGCTAACAAAGGACGTCCTGCTCAGTGGGGAGTCAGCTTCTCCCTCTCCCCCTGCCCCTCCCTCCCCCTGCTCGTGCTCTCTCACTAT
This sequence comes from Vulpes lagopus, assembly GCF_018345385.1. Taxonomy (NCBI): domain Eukaryota; kingdom Metazoa; phylum Chordata; class Mammalia; order Carnivora; family Canidae; genus Vulpes; species Vulpes lagopus. Next base: position 59,657,173 of record NC_054833.1, read on the forward strand.
CTATCAGATAAACAAATAACACCTTTTTTAAAAAAACCTGTTTGATATGGTAAAATAACTTCTGGGATTGAAGTTCCAGGGACCCTGTGACATGACTGCTGATTCTGAGCCTGGACACCCAGGGCGGTTTACGAGAGCTTCCTGCTGCCTGGACACAAGTCCCAGGCTCCGCCGTCACACCCACAACAGGGAGACTCCATGTCCGCCTCCCCAGGTTCCCATCCAGCCCCAGACACGAGGCTCTGCAGAGAGCAAACCCCGCGGTGCCGGCTCAGGGCAGAGGCCGGCGAGCCAGGGGCAGACCTGGCCAGCGCGCCCTGCAGCTCCTCCTCCTTCTTGGCCAGCTGGACCTTGAGCTCGTCGATCTGCGCCTGGAGCTCCGCGATCTGGTCCTGCAGGTCGGTGGTCTCACCGTCCAGTTTTCGCTTGGCCTTCTCCAGCTCCTGACGCGTCTTCTCTTCCTTCTTCAAGCGTTCTGTAAGGCAAGAAAGAGCCAAGAAGCTCAACCCACGAACGGTGCGCCGGATGAACAAATTCAAATATAAATTGAGGTTGAAAATCAGCCACTTGATTCAGGAGCAGGTCACCGCCTTGTCACCACTGTGCCAATGGCTCAGTCATCTGAAACCCACTGAGATCAAACTGATGGAGAGAGATGTTGGTGAGAGGATGGAATTTTTGGGAAGAAATCGGGGGTGGAGGGACTCTAAGGAGGTCCCTTTGTGGGAAGTGAGCCCACACGCCTGGAGTTGAATAACCCAGGCCCTCTCATGTTGCACCCATCACCAGGCCCACAACAAGCAAAAGGCTCATTGGAGGCGAGGGTGGTGTGTGCAACTGCCCGTTACTCTGTGCCCCTTCCCTGGGGATCCCTGCCTGGAACAAGAACCACAGCTCCAAAGCAGGAGGGAGGGGACAGTGTGGGCAGAGGGTCCTATGTCTTCACGCCCTCCCTCCACACTCTGCAGGAAGGGGTCCTCGTGACACTGAGCCCCATACGCCTTGACATTCTCTGGCACAACCCATACTCAGAGAGGAGACCGAGCATCACAGGCTGGTCACATGTGTGAGAAGGAAGAGGCACATCTGCCTTGTGTTCTTCCCCAGCAGAGGAGCTGCGGATTGGCAAAACTGGTTTGTGAACACCTCTCATGCTGGCATCCTCCCTTGTCTGTGCTCAACAACAGGACAGCAAAGCCCTGAGGTGGTTTTTAGACAGCCACACTTCCGCCACACCAGGAAAGCAGCGCGTTGAGAAAGTGCGGTCACAACTGCACGAGCATCGCACGACCCGGGGGATCGAGGGCTGTGCCCTTGCTCCTCCAATGTACATGCCAGCCCTGGTTGCTTGTGTCACAGCAGAGGCTTCCAGGGTCCTCCCCAGTCCTACCCCTCTTTCGTTTTCAGAAAACTAGGATCTAGTTTGCAAACGTTCTAGGATTCCCCGAGGCTATTCCGGCTGTCACCATACGGTGCGGCTGCCCTCAGCAGTGGCTCCAGTCCCTGCCAGTTTTTGTGGCAGTAGGGGCCCCTCATGCAGCTTAGAGTCGACACACACAAAGTCCAGCGGCATCCACTACTCAAACTTAATTTAGAGCCCTGCTGGGTCCATCCCAGGGGAGGCTACGTATTTCACCAGGGGATCTCACTTAAAAAAATAAAATTAGGGGCGCCTGGGTGGCCCAGTCAGTGAAGCATTTGCCTTCATCTCAGGTCCTGATCCCGGGGTCCTGGGATGGAGCCCCACATCGGGCTCCCTGCTCAGCGGGGAGTCTGCTTCTCCCTCTCCCTCTGCCTCTCCCCCTGCTTGTGCTCTCTCTCTCAGTAAGATCTTTAAAAAAACTAAGTTAAATTAGTACTATCCCATCATAAATGCTTGGAGACTGGGCAGGAAATAATAACTCAAAACAGACCTATTTTAGTAATTGACTCCAAATGGATTGACCCACATGCACATTTTTTACAGCCTGTTCTGATGTAAGTAAAATCTAAACGCTCACACGTCCCAGCCCTCCATTTCTCTGACACCAAACACTAACCTTCTAAATCCGAGATCATCACTTCCTGCTTATTCCTGATTTTGGCCAAGTTTTTGGCCTTTTCTTCCTCCTCAGCCAGCTGAGAGGAACACTCTGCAATGCGATCTTCCATGAGTTTCTTTTCCTGAGGAGAAAGAATTGACGGCTTCAGAGCAGGCTTCCAAACCACACCTGGGGCCTGGTCTCGCTCAGAAAGCAGGTGCTTGTGGCCCGCCCCTGGATCCCCTTGCTCTGTAGATGAGGTCACTGAGGAGGGCTCAGTAGGTGTGAGACATGCACGTCAAACATCTAAAAGATAAGGCTATTAATTTGGTGGATTAAAAAAATTACGTTGTTTCTATCTTTAGAAACCTCTACGGGTAGAGCCTTGGAGAGAAAAGTAAGTAAACGAACCCGAATTCTTGAGAATTTCCCATTGGAAGAAGCCCCTTCCAGTGAGTGCATCAACGTATGTACTTCCCAGGTCTAAGACCAACCTTGTAATGCAAATACTCTCTTACTTTGATAAATTTGGAATTCTGGTCCTCAAGCAGCAGGATCTCCTCCTCCATCTTCTTGATTTTTGCTTCCGCTGTCACCTTTTCCAGCTGTAGTTTCTGGCGAGCGCCTTCTTCCTCATCCAGTTGCTCCTCTAGATCCTTGGGAGGCAGAACACACAGTCAGCTGCCCACCTGCTCCACAAAGTCCTGCCGCACGCGAAGCATCAGAGGAACGTGTGTTAAAAGTCAAATGCCAACTTTTGGTTTTCAAAATGGCAAGGACATTTGTATAAATAGAGGTGCAGACATGTATCTGCTGCAGGCTGGAGTACAAGCCAGATCCTTCTGGAAGCCAACATAGTGACATATGGTAAGCTCTGAAAACGAGCGTGCCTTTTAAACCAGGAATTTGAGGAAATAATCGCAGATGTGATTTACGTAAAAGAAAAAAAAAGCAAAGCGTTATTTATAACATGGAGGAACAGTGAACACGCTACGAAATATCCTGGTAGTTCAAAGTGGGTAGAAGTTGGTGTATTTTTCAAAATGAGTAACACAGTAATTCAAACTCATACTGTGGTCACAGGTTAGTGAGGTGGGTGGTCTCCACTTAAGCCTGACTTCCACAGCATGAGCCCACCCGCAGGCGGGGTGGGATGCTAGTGTCTACAGCGGATTCGGTGAACTACTCTTCTGTCTCACACCCTACCTTATGTCTGTAATAAACAGATGCAACGGAGCAGGGTTGTACGTACACATCAATGTTCAGGAAATTTCAGACACTGATCATGGTTGATTCTGGAAGGACACCCATGTAAAAGCCTCGAACACACATCCAAGAGCTCAGAGCAGCACAGAGCCTGATACTGACGCGGCCACTGGCTCTGCCGTGACAAGCATTGATTCTGGCCCATGTCACTTCTTCTCCACCTGAGTGCCTCACCCCCCCGCCCCAGGTCCCCCTGAGGTTATTTTATTATTTTTTTTTAAAAAAAGATTGTATTTATTTATTCATGAAAGAACACAGAGACAGAGGCAGAGACACAGGCAGAGGGAGAAGCAGGTTCCCTGCAGGGAGCCCGATGCGGGACTCAATCTCAGGACCCTGGAATCACGCCCTGAGCCCAAGGTAGACACTCAACCACTGAGCCACCCGGGTGCCCCCCACCAAGGTTATTTTGAAGCTACTCCCAAACCTCACATTTTATTCTGTAAAACCTCCAGCTGTCTTTCTAAGAGATCAAGACTGCTTAAAAATACATTTGTTCGTTTGTACTGGAATCCAAACAAGGTGACTGGTAAGCCTATAAAGACTCCTTCCTTCTCTAGGCCCCCTTGGGTCTCCCCCTCCCTCCCTCGCCACTTGTTTTTAAAACACAACAAAATAGGTCATTTGCCCTACACTTTCCCACAGTGGGGTTTCTGAGGTGCACCCCTGCACCAGACACTCCTAAGTTCACAAGAGCAGTGAACATAACCTATGTGTTCAGTATCACTTCTTTTCTTTTTTAAAACTTATTTGAGGGGGGAGGCACGTGGGGTGGCTCAGTGGTTGAGCGTCTACCTTTGGCTCAGTGTGTGACCCTCGCATCCTGGGATCGAATCGTGCATCAGGCTCCCCGCAGGGAGCCTGCTTCTCCCTCTGCCTGTGTCTCTGCCTCTCTCTCTCTCTCTCTGTCTCTCATGAATAAATAAAATCTTTAAAAAAAATTTGAGAAAGAACATGAATGGGGACAAGGGAAGGAGAGACCCAAGCAGACTCCACGCTCAGCGTGGAGCCCGACAGGGACTTGATCCCATGATCCTAGCTAAAATCAAGAGTCAGATGCTTAACCAACTCAGTCGTCCCTATAATTTCAATTAATAAATGAATCTGCGTAATCTGCTTAGAAACCCATGTAAGCAGACAGAAAAGCAGTAATGGGGCTGATGGGAGGGAGGAGACCAGGAGTGCTGCTGTGGTCACTAGGTTTTTCTACAATAATCGCTTATTGATAATGTCATCAGGAAATTCATCTTAAAAAACATCAAATCCAAAACCAGCTCCAGTAGTTTTGGTTGCAAAGGGCACAGGTCAGAAGCCCCTCAAAGCCTCCCAGGTCAGAAAAAGGACAGGAGAGACCAATGAGGCTGAGTTATCTCCCAGGGACCGTGCAGGGACCATAGGGCCCAGGAGGTCCTGGCTTCTGATACCTCTACTTTCCTCAGAGAGAGGTAAAAGGCAAAAGAAAATAATAACTATCACTTTACTGTTTTTAGAATATGTCTGAATGAATTTACGTGTCACAGAAGGAAATAATAAATTCAGATAGCCATGCCAAAAATCTAGGGTCTAGAGAAGAGAGTCTAGAGAAGAACGAAATAGAAAGTACTGGAAAAGCAAAACACAAATGCAAACTCTGCTGCTCTATAGGGACATCTTTGTTTTTCTAAATAGACTAAAAAAATGAAGCATTCTGGGGCACCTGGGTGGTGTAGGTGGTGAAGCATCTAACTCGATTTTGGCTCAGGTTGTGAGATTGAGCCCCTCATCAGGCTCCATGTTCTCTCCTTTGGCCCCTCCTCCCTCTCTCTCAAATAAATAAGTCTTAAAAAATATAAGCATTTCATGTGAGGGTGTTAAAATCTGGAGTATAAGAAACTAGGCTGAGGACCCTGGTGGGGAGTTTGGGTGTCCTCCTGCCACACGAGACAAATGTTATTTCTAAGACGAGCACATGGCTCTTAAAGAGGAAAAAAAAAATCAAAACTGTTGTCACCACTAAGGAGAGCTCATTACTGTGAAGAGTCAGGGTCTCTGTGTCTTCCCATATGAAATGATGTGTATGAATTTGTTACGGAAATGCATTTTTTGGTTGGATCTGTACAACGATCCTTAATGCGTTAATGGATCGCCATGGAAATAAACTTATTACTCGTAACTGGATGGTACTATCCCAGCTTAATAAACCCCCAGTTGTTAAGATAATTAGATGGCTTGCACAGATTTCTGCTTAAAGTCCCAGAACTAGAATTGCTGGATTAACATGTACTTTTCCAGGTTTGGTGATACTCCGCTCACCTATTAGGCGGTACTTGGAAAGCATTTCTGCTGAAGAATGGAAAGTGTCCAGATGAGTTACCATGTGAGATATCTGCCAAGGAAGTAACCTGATATCTTTTGTGCCTCTGTGAAACAGCTGAATTGTCTGTGCTTTGTCAACATAAGCTACAGGGTGAGAAAAAACTCAAGGCAAGACCTGGAAGGAGGTTTGGTGCTGGGCCCGTGAAGGAAGAAGGTATTGGGGAGGTGTGGGGTGGGAGCCCAGGGGAAGATGGGGGTGCGTCCTGGGTGTGGGCAGGGAAGGGCTGTCTGAGCCGTGTGCCTGGACACTGACCCCACCAACCCCAGTACAGCTGCGCTTCGCGTGAGGACAGCTTGTGTCCCGGTAACACAGCCCAGGAAGGGCCGAGTGTTTCATCCTGACTGTTGGCCACCTCCTGGGTCAGACCCAAGCCTGTCTCAGGAACCAAGCCACCTGACAGGTGCCTATAGGGGGAACAGGGTGAGCAGTGCCATGATTACTGACAACACGGGCCAAATGCGGTCCCAGAGTGCGGGAGACCCTGGGCTGTTCCTACTGCGAATCGTTGTGTGTGCCCTCAGAACACAACTACAACAGCTCTGTGCTCAAACAGGATCTATCCCTGTGCGCTTCCAACGACGGTCCTCCGTTAGGGGCAACACCTTGACTTGGGGCTCCCGTCCAGATCCACAGCCTCTATTGACCTAACAGATCCACCTGCAAAGCCCACAACAGAATCCTAAATAAAGATGTACCTGAATGTGAGCTTGCATTTTCTTCTTTTCATTTTGGAGGATTTGGTTTCGTTCTTCTTCCTCTTCGACCCTGGATTCCAAGTCATGGAGAATCTCCTCTAGCTCCTGCTTCTTGGCGGCGAGCCTGGCTCTCATCTCTTCTGCTTCAGCGAAGAGCTCTGTCTCTGCTTGGAGCTGCTCTGTTAGGATGTTCTTCTCTTCCAGGAGCTGCAATCACAGCGGAGCACCCGGCATGATCATTTGCCCCCCATGCCCACACCAGACACAGTCTCCAGGATTTCAGAGGCCAAGGGCTCGCCACCAAAGAAACTGAGGGTTCAAGCTATGTACTGTCGCTGGGGAAACTTGATATTCTGTAGCTACAGCAAAAACCAGCTAGATGAAAGCATTTCTGGTTGTTTCTATGGTCTCGGACTATCTTAACACTATACTCACATTGTTTTAATGACTGTTCTTCTATTAAGATAATGGACAAAGAGGGAAAATGTTATTCAAACATGTCTGTGGGGATGATTGTGGTGGTTTGGCATCAAGCGAGTACAGTGACCTTGGTGGTTCCCCTTTGTGGCCCCAAGCATCCCACTGTTGTGGGATGCTTCCTGGGGCTCTGCTTTGCCCCTGAAGCGTAACCAGCTGGGACCCAAGGGGGCCTGGTGCAGTCCCATCCTCATTTTGAGGTCCCTCGCATGCACTCTCAGGCAGGAGACACTGCTGGGAGCCTCAGGGCAAAGAGGTGTCAGACACGCGCCCCACCACAAACATGACTGCCCACGGCTCCATGAAGGACCAAGGCAGGAACACACGGGGCGGGCTGACTTTACACAAGCCCGAATGCGGGGGGCATTGTGTCTGTCATCTCTCTTCCCAAATGCCTGTGCTTTGGGGAGCAGTGCCAACGACACATGGGGAAGACATGGGGGCAGGCCCACAGGCCGGGCACACACCTGCTGGTGCTTCCTCTCCATTTCCTCCAGCTCGCCCTCCACCTTCGTCTGCCTCTCCTTCACCTTTAGCAGCTCCTCGTCTTTGGCCTGAAGCTCTTCCTCCTGGCGGGTCACTTGCAGGAGCGGCTTCACCTGCGACACAACGGGACTGTGAGCGTCGCCGTGCGCCCTGGCTGGGGGCCCGCTGTCCATCCCCCACTGCCACCTCCCGGGGCCCACCTTCGTGAAGACACGCCACCACTGCCAGTGCCGGAGCTTCAGGTATGCAGCGCAGTTCCGCTGCAGGACCTTCAGGGCGCTCAGCTGCTGCTGCTTCTTGGCGAAGGCCCTGGAGACCGAGAGCAGCTCAGCAGGGACAGAAAACCACGCTTTGACGGTGCCCACCCAGCGAGACCCACCCTCCTCATCCTCCCCTGCTGGCGCCCCTCGACCTTCCCTTTTGGGCTGGCACTTTCTCTTTCCACCTGGCACAGAGGAAGCGTCGGCCCCCCTTCCTCCCAGGGCGACCTCCCTCTACAGCATTTTGATGGTTGGGTGAATGCCTCCTGTTTGGAGACCAAGGAGTCAGGACACACGGGTGCTTCTCGAACTCGTTGTCACCAAGTCTGGGCTTTCTCACCACCCCGTGCTGTCCGGGCCATGTGCCCTGAGAGCCACCTGCTAATTGTGCTTATGAGTCTTTTCAATTTCTCACATGCCTTCAGGAACAGGGCTCCCTTTCTGATGTCCCAGCCCCATCCTCGTTCATGGTCCTGTGCTGCCTCCTCCTAGGAGGCCGCTTATCTTCTGCTCACGGTGGCGCTTCTAGGAGACACAGCTCCTGGCTCTGCCCATCACCTCCTGACCCTGTATTTCTGATACTGGTGACAGGGTTCGTAGATTCAAGCTTTTCCATCAGCCACGTCTGCTTGCCTTCTCTGCTTCACACTCCTGTGGACCACCTGCTACTTCAAACATTTGGTTCCCTGGGGTTTCTGGGCGCTGGTGTGACTTGTGGCCTCCTTCACTCCCTGTCGCAGCATCAAGCACCACTCTGTCCATGAATGTGGCCCCTTTCCAAGCAGGTGCAGCTCCCCAGGAGTAGAGAGCCATGTACTCGAGGCCCCTCAAGTCATGTCTTCCGGGTGAATGAACAAACACCTGGGCTCCTTGGGACCTGCGATTATTCCTCTTGAGATCTTTCCAAAACTCTTTTCAAGACTGGCTATGGGGTTCTCCCGGGAAAGAGGGGCACGTGGAGGAAATGGGAAAGATGGTAAGAAACATTTATAATTACTCGCTCACTGCAATGACCAGCATGCACTGGAGTCATGTAGGATGGCCTTGGGAGCAGAAGGTTCTAGGTCCAAGGCACAATCTGAGACTTGTTGCCCTTCTGCTGTGGCTCACATTTCCTTACAAGAATCCCTGCATAGGCCGTCCTCCAGTCCACTGCTCTGCTCCCTATAAGACCTTCCTCCTCCTAATATATGCTCCCCAGCCAAGCAAGCTTGGCCAAGTCTTAATTTTAAGTTTCTGCAAGAGTGATAACTTTAAGTATGTTGAGACTACAAAATAGCATCTGCCTCCCAATCCTCACTGCGTCCTTCAAGACTGCAGTGAACATCCCTCAATGTCCTTAGTGAGACCTGCTGTCCTGTTGCATCCGGGGGCCCCTGGGAGAAGACCGTCAGAATGGGTCAAGGACACGCCAGCCATTCTGTCTCAATGAGGAGTTCCTTCCCCGCAACACTCATTGGAACTGGGACACCTGCCCCGCACCTGAAGCACATCGTCAGGAAGCCACCTGTTTCTTCAGTCTCTATACGCTTGTCCTGGTGACCCCAAGGTGCTCCAACCTCAAGGTCACGGGTCACGGACACACGCTTACCTTTCCTGACCACTGTAAGCACTGCTCTGCTTCTTGCACGTTCTACTCTGGCTCCTCTGAGCCCCTCGCTCTAGGTCCACCCCAGCCTGCACGGAGCATGACTGAAGGGGCCGCAAGTCACAGAGCTGCTCCTTATGCAGCAGTCACACAGGCATCCGGTCTCTGTCCTCGAGACAAGATCTTTGTTCCTGAGGACTGATCCCAACGACAGTGTTGCAGGGTTTAGACTTTGGTGAAGCAGTGGCACATGCTCTCAGTGTATGCAGCTCGTTCCCTGTGCATCAACTGTTCTAGTTTCTGGAAGCTCTGGAAGCTGTGGATGTGCTCCCAGCTCAAGGCACGAAGGAAGGCACCTGGCTGTGCTCAGTCCTGTCCCCTTGGGCATCCTGTCAGCTGGCGGCCATGGGACGGTGATGCTGCCAACAGTTAACATGCTGCAAGCAACAACAGGTAAACCCAAGGCTTCCACTCCTCCTCACCCATGGTGTCCTGCTGTGAACCACTGAAGACACCATCATTTTCCTTGACCTTCTATGCCTCCTCCTTAGCTCGGGACCCTGTTATGTGTGGGCAGAGACTCACAAACACCGCCTCCTCCTCATTTGGCAACAGTGTCAGGGGCAGACACCCTGAGCCCAACGCTGTGGTCCCAAGCCTCCAGCGGGGTGCTATTGGTGCTGCTGGCCTCAGGGGCCTGGACGGCAGGCTGTGCCCTCCTCCCTCCCAAGCCCCGGCCTCCTGTAGGAGGAGATAAAGGAAACACCATCACTGCCTCTGGTTCTGCGCCGGCCCTGAGGCCTTGTGATTGGATCTCGAGTCCAGTAACTACTCTGGGTCTCCATCACCTGCCCATGCGGCCCACCTGATTCCTCTCTGGCCCCATTCCAGTCTGCTGTGGCAGCTGGGAGACCTTGAAACTCCAGCGAGCCCGCAGGGTCCCCCACTGCCCCATCATGCCCTTGACATGCTGGGCTGCCGCACCTGCTCAGAGGACGCTGATGCTTTCCAGAACTACAACTGTGCTCCCCTCCCCAGACAGCTCCCCTCCCCAGCAGCTCCCAGACTGCTCTGCCCCTGCCCCCTTCCCCAGGGTCAGCACTCTTTCATCCTGCAGGTTTCACAGCCTCAGAGAAACCTTCACTGAGAACCCACGCTGAAGTGAGCCCCTGAACCCTTGATTTTGTGCCTCGACTCATCTCTTCCCTCATGGCCGCGTGTCCTCTGGTGGAATATCCATCTGCACACCTGGACACCCATCCTGCTGTGGGACGGGGATCTTGCATCCCTCACTCTTGCATCTCCAGCACAACGCCCAGCCCAAGCACATGCTTAGCGAACATCTAATTTGTGAGTCCCCACTTACTTTCTGGCCAGGTAGCCTCTGCAGACAGCCTGGAAGAAGATAATGATGTCGGTGATCTTTAGATCCCTCTCTTCCTCTAAGTGTGCCAGCACGCCAGCTCGGAAAAATATCTTGCTCTGTCCGATTCTGTACAAGTTTGGGTCCAGTTCTAAAGCCCGGATCTAAAAGATAAAGAGTCCATTTACTGCTGGCTATGGGGCAGATGCTATCGGTAGCCCGCAGGGCAGTGGAGTCAGAGAAAGCTTACCATTCGTTCACAGGCCTGTTTGCCGTCCATGAAACCCTTAGGGATAGCATTTGGAGTTAGGATCTCGTATCTGTAAGAAAAACAGCCCCAAAATCTTCGGTAAAAATTTGTGGAAACATCTCCCTGCTGTGAGTTACATTTCTTTAAGATGCAAGAATGGGATAGGTAACCATGTCACAGGAAGAATAAAAACACGACAGGGTGATGATCTGAGATTTTCTGCAGATCTAGCTTTTCTTTCCCAAAACAGGAGGCAAACTGAACAGGACATGAATTCTCCAAAGACAAACACTAGGTCTGAGAAGTTGTGGCGGAGAAGAGTAAGGCAGGGTGTTTGAAAAAAATCTTTTGTTTTTTATTTTCCCCCAAATGTTCACAGGCCTAAACTGCAAGGAGAACCTGCTCTCTGTGCGGTGATTTGCAGGCGTTTATTATGTAGTAGAGCAATGCCTGGAGGCCTCTACCTAGAACATTGGGAAGAACCAGGGTGATGCTCACGACGGCACTGGCCTGGGCATGCGTGTACTCGCCAGGCTGCACACCTAAGATCTGGGCACGTTGGGTGGGTCGTACCTCCATAAAACACATTTTAGCAAAGAGACAGTGGCTGCGTGAAAGGATGAATCCTGCCTGCGTCAGTCAGTACCAACTATGGTGCTTTTTCTCCTACCAACAAAAAGCAAAATTCTACCATTGGGGGCACACAGCAGGGCCATGGTAAGGCCTCCCCCAAACCCGTAAGGACTGGAATAATCTCTCAGCTGGATTCCATCTGGACTGGTAGCAGAATGTGCCCGTCTCTGACCTGCAGACTTGCTTATGTCACAGGACAGCCAATGCATCATAACTGAAGATCTCATTTCCAAGTGAAATATGAAAAAAGCAAATAACAGAAATACCCAATGATACACAAATTACACGATATGTTAGAAAAAATCAGTTTCTCATGTTTTTATTCATTTGTATCGCATCCACTTCGTTGATCTTTCTTTCTTAATCCTTTTCTAATCTATCCCGGTCCCTCTCCTATGTTAGTAAAAGGACTGTGAGTGGACCTGTGCACACACACACGGTGGGAAACGTACATGTACGTTCACACATAAACACATCTACATGGATATACTCATTGAAAGGTGGAGAAAAATAACTCCAATGTTTGCAGGAGTCACTTCTGAATGATTTTTACCTCTCACATATTTTCAAATGTTTCTAAAGGAACAAACATTACTCATATTTTAAAAAATTGGTCAGAAAATAATCATGTGTGAATCCTGGGCAGACCCATGTGCACACGAGTGCAGGGCCGGCTCCCAGCCTCAAGGATCTAGCTCACGCTGCCGGGAGCTAGACTTTCAGGCACCTGTAGTGGCCACTGGCAAGTTAGCGCTCTATAAAGACAGTGCTCGATATTCTTGGCTAGTAACGAGGTAATGATTATCCCTTCCCTATATGAAAAGGCAACTCAGGGGCACCTGGGTGGCTCAGTGGTTAAGCATCTACCTTCAGTTTGGGTCGTGAGCCTGGGGTCTTGGGATCGAGTCCTGCATCGGGCTCCCCGCAGGGAGCCTTCTTCTCCCTCTGCCTGTGTCTCTGCCTCCCTCTCTGTGTCTCTCATGAATAAGTGAATAAAATCTTTATTTAAAAAAAAAAAAAGAAAGGCAACTCAAACATCCCGGAAACAAGGAAACATTTTTCCTCATCAGCTCACTGTTTTGATACCTGTCAAGATAAGCTATGAAACATTTGGGAAAAAGGTCAAAATTAGCAATACCTCTGTCTGAATTCCTGGAAAACTATCCGGTTGGGGAACCCCTGGCGACAGATCCTGATTCCTTCCAGAACGCCGTTACAGCGAAGCTGATCAAGCACTAGGTGCGGATCCAGTTTTCCAGCCTAATCAAGCAAATGACAGTTTTATGCTTTCATCTTTGTTACCTGACCCGGGTCCATTTCCAATACCAGCATTATGTTCTATGTGACACGTACTCGCTTCTCGTGATTTGGAATGATGCAGCGGACGAAGTTAGGGTTGGTGTTCCGGAGAGTTGCCATCAGTTTGGTGAGGGATTCTTTGTAGAGCTGCCCGACAGTCCGAAACATGCCCTTCTTGGTTTTATACGCAGAGCCAAAGGCTGTCTCCGTCATGCCTGTGACCTGATCCAGACCCACGATACGGTCCACTGGTGAAAAGAAAAAAGAAAAGGAAAATAAGCCAACTGGAATTGTTCCGCAGGGAAAGGAAAGACACAGTGATAGTGCAGCAGCACAAGCTTTGTGGGACAGATGATAGGATATGCCGTGTGTCGGTAGGCAGTCAGCATATTCAGACACCGCACAAGCCGTGGAACCAACAGCCACACACTCCCATGGCAGGATAGTCAGTGCCCGGACAGCTCCACACCACATAGCAGGTGCCTTCCGCTGCGCTACTTTGGGAATGCACTGCATTTGGTAACATCTTGCCTGTTACGCGCACCACCCTGTGGTAAATGCGGGATCACCGCGGGCATTATTGATACACAAAAGGGACCCTGTGACAAGTCTCGAAAGAGGAAGCAGCTTGTGAAAAGACATGACCCCATGAAGCAAATCCCTTAAGGATATGCTCGGGGCGGAGGGATCAGAGTCTTCTCATCTCCGTCATCAGATTGTCAGTTAAAGTCATTAAGTTTCAGGAACACACAGAGGAAGACCGGGTGAGGGGTGAGCAAGTGCCAGCTCTGTCCTCTAGGCAGGAGTAATGCTAAGGGATGAGCGCGTGGAGCGGGAGGAAGCCCCCCAAGAGTCAGGGTCTCAGCTCCATGTGGTGGTGGTGGAACCACTCAGAGGCCTCGCTCTGGTGGCAGCAGTAGACACGACCAGTGACCAGGCGGACCTAATCCTTCCGAGCACAGGGACTCCGAGCGCAGCTGCCAGCGGAGCATCCTGCATGTGACGTGCTCTGATTCACAACAGCCGTGAGATAAATGAAACTCGGTACTGGGATGTTTTAAAAGCACTCAAAATGTCCACTGAACTATCCCCACTGACGCCCGGTGGGCCCTAGCGGCCACCTCCATCTCTGTGGTCTGCCCCTCATCAGGCAGTGGTGGGGACCTGGCACTGGGTGAAGCACAGAGAGGCTCCCACGGGACAGGACCCCAGGACACCAGTGGCGAGGTCACGGTTCCCAGCATGCAGGCCGTCAGTGTGGGCCAGGTGTAAGCTGGGGAAGGAGGGGACTCATCTGTCTCCAGGCCCGGGCATGCACCCTGTCCTATGACATCTGCGAAGCAGCACCACTGGACTCGAAGGTTGGGGTGGAGGCTATCCTGGCTCGTGTCCTGCCCCAGTCCGCCCACTGCCCACCTCAGAGACTGCCGTCTGCCATCCTTTTCTGTGCCTCCGACAACCCACTTCATGTGTTCTAGCAGAAAACAGCGCCCAGCCCAGCGCCCAGCCCTGCATGCACCACCAGACCAGGGATGGCCCTTGACCGAGTCCACCCACTTCCTGGTCTCCTCAAGGGCAGTTCACAAACTTGGCGCCCCGCATGCCTCCCGCTTGCTTCCCAGTCCATGGCAGCTGACTGGCTTCCAGGCCGCCCTCCTGCCCCTGCCCGAGGCTGCACAGGCTGCCCAGCGTTGACCTGACCTCCATGCACCTGTGTGTTGCCGTCCTGACAGCACCCTAAGAACTCCCTCTACCCCTGGGGCTTCCATGTGAACACCACCTGCCCCGGACCCCCACCTACTGCTACGGTGACTCTTCTTGTCCTTTTCCTGAGCATTGTGGTGCTCACTGGAGGTCCAAACTCCGCTCACCCCTGAAACCCTCAAGACAACCTATGAGTAGGGGCATTTACTACCTCACCTGCTTTTCTCGTCCTGGGTGCTCTCATCATCTGACTCCAGCACGAGCCACCAAACACCGGAGTCTCCTATCTCCCTGCAGTCACAAAGGTGTCTCTGCCTCCTAAAAATTCTTGTTAAGTGCCCAGCACAACGTCTGGGGTCTGGCCTGTCACAGGACTGATGCGCATGCTAGTGAATAAATGAAGCAAACGCGGAGTACGTTGACAATGACCGATAATGGGAAGAGCACGGAAAGAAAACAAGATGACATGAAAGAGACGCGTGGTTGGGGGATCTCTCTGGAGAAAGTCTGTTTATCACCCACAGGGTGAGAAGGAGCCAGCAGGGAGCAGATCACTCCAGGCGGCAGCTCAAAGGACCAGGGGTAGAAAGGACAGCAGCCCGTGGAAGGAAGCAGGACAGCAGGGATACACAGGGTGCCCATGCCGGCTGCTGCACAAGGGATGGTTGGGGAGGGGTCTCTGGGGAGGTGATGGCTGTGCCAGGCTGGGCTCTGAGCAAGAGGAGGGCAGGCGAACTGGTGATCGCAGAGGAGGGAGAAGGAGAAGGAAGATCCAAGACATCTTTCGGTGGAAGGACGGACCTGTGCTAACGATCAAGCTGATGTGGAAAATATGGCAGACAGATGTGTCAAGAGTAAGTCCTGGGACTTTGGCCAGAGCATAGGAGTGGCTGGTGGTGCCACTGCCAGACCGGGGAGACAGGCTGCAAATCCTGGAAGTCTGGGGTGGTGGGCAGCTGCCAGGAGGAGAAGAAGGCTCTAGGAAGGTGGATGTGGGAGCTGTCAGCTGTGGGTAGTCGTCATGGGGCCAGATGGGCCACCTTAGGGTGACTGGCAAGGGATGGGGGACCTGGGACCAAGTTGGGGAGAGCGGAAGAGCCAGCCGGGAGGATGAGGAGAGCCAGGAGGTCAAAACCCTGGGGTGGAGAGCATATTCTCTGCCTCCCACACAGAAGGGACCCACAGGTACAGAGGCCGGAGACCAGGAAGCCCCTCCACTGCCCTTGGATCGGCTGCTCACCAAAACCGGTCCAAGCCAAACCTCAAAAGGTCTTTCCACCCGTTGCTCTGCTCCACAGCACTTGTCTGGGCTCTCACTCCTCCCCTGGACTCCTCCCCTGCAGTAACCTCCCACCTGCTCTTGCCTCGGGCTCCACTCTGCCCCTGGGTCCTCTCCCGGAGCCACCTGTGGTGCTCTACATAGCACCTATTCTCTCCACGTAGGCCTCTGGTCCCAGGGTCATGATTAGCAGGGATTTATGAAAGACCCAACTGAACTGGTTCCTAATCCCTATACTTCAAATGCTTCCGTTTCTCCAGCAGCTTGTAGGGTACAGTCCACATCACTGAGCCCCGTAGTACAGCCGGCGATGCAGAGCCTAGCGCTGAGCCAGAAACGCCTGCCCCTCACCAGCTGTGGCATCTGGAGTCAACTCACCTGGCTGCTCCCCGTCTCAGCCACTTCTTCTGCAGATGGAGCCATAGTGACTGACCTCAGTGTGAGGGCCTGGGGAACATTCCAGGGCTCAATGGAGGGACCTCTGGCCACCCTCCCTGCTACCTGAAGCTCCAACTATAAACCAGGTGCATTTTCGCAAAGACATAAGGCACTGTGCAAAGCGCGTAGCATGTTCTCGATACTCATTCCAAAAAATTACAACAATTCTACTCTAGCCTATGGTAAAACGCTACCAACAGTTAAGCACAGGTTTGGAAACAAATATAATTGTAAGTGCTTGAATTCCCAGAAACAATCTTAACATCAAGTAGCATATCTCCATGTAGCCCCAACATGTAATAATAATACATTTGTTCTGGTTTTACTGCTGGGTGGTGGAACTGATCTGTTAGTGGCGTATTTGGAAATCCTGAGAATTCATGTAAGTCTACAGGTTGCCTGGGAGCCTGTGATTCTGTGTCTTCCTGCTCCCAGGCCCTGGTGCTCACCTGCACTTCAGGTTTTCTCCTTTCCATTCCTCACCTGTCCTTTCCCACCCCCGGTGTGGCCCTGGCGCATGAGAGGAAAGGGGACTTGCATCAACCAACCCTCAAGGACACGGACAGTTACTGATTTTGTTTCTCAGAATTAGAGCAGCAGCAAAACATTGAAGCCAAAGGCAGGCTCTTAGCCCCTCATGTGTGACACTCATGATAGCCCTGGGAGCAAAGTGTCACTGTCCCCACGTGACCTCAGGGACACAAGTTACAAAACCAGAAACCTATTTCTCTCCCAGCTCCTGTTAAGACTCAAGAGTAAAGAAAAACCAGGACAAGGATATTTTGTGCGGCAAAGAAACCTCCATCCACAATCTAATGCCACACACAACTGTGTCAGATCCGACCCGCAGAGTCTAAACTGGCACAACAGAGATCGTGACCGAAGGACACAACTTATAAGGAGATTAAAATGATTGCCATCTCATCAGTCATGCTCCTCAATTCTAATTGGAACCTCTTTAATGACTTCCTGGGCCAAGAAAGAAAGACTGGTTCAGCATTTTTTGAAGCCAGCACATCATCTCGGTTGGAAGCATGGCTAAGGGAGAAGCTTCCTCCCAGAACTGTGACAAGAAGGAAGGGAAGAATTCAGTGGATATCAGAGATGAAGGGAGGCCCTGTGAGCCCGTGACAGACAGGAAGCCCTCCCACAGCACTGGCTAGCCTCTCCTGGGTGAGTCCAAGTGAACTGGGATCCCAAGTTCAAGGGCTGCTTCTATGGAAGACTGGAAAGGACTAGGGTTGCATGGAGGTGGGCTGGTACTCTAGCAACAGTTAGAACTTGCTCTGTGTTCTTCTCAAGCTTTCTCTGGTGGAGCCCAGCCTTCCAGAGCTGTTGGAGGCCTCCTGGCACTCGCAGCAGTTCAGAAGGACACAGCAGGAGTAGAACTGGGATCACGGCCAAGGACGCACAGCCACCCTGTGGCACAGACACACTACCTAGAATTCTGAGGTTACAAACCCTCTTCACAGGCTCATTGTTGGGTTAACTCAGAAGGTCTGGACTTTCAAATCAGATTTGGAAGAAACAGCCCCTTGGTTTACAGCAGAAACTCTCTGACCTCCCTATTCTGCCTGTGGGGATGCTGCTCCTTCCTCTTGTCCACTTGTCTGCTGATGCTTCTGGAAACCTGTCTTTACTCTAGCCTCTCACCTTTCTCAGGGCCTCCATGTGCACCATGCTACTTCCCTGACCCTACAGGAGTGCCCAGAAGCCCATGGTCTGCCGTGCTTCATGTTCTCACAATCAGAAGGACACGCACTGCGTTACCAGCACATCAGAGATGACTAGACCACAACTTTGATGCCCAGAAACTCCTTCACCCTTGGTCTTCCAAGAACTCATTGACTAAAGCCCCACATTTCCATTTAATGCCGACTACCTCTCCCCGGGGCTGGAATCCATAAACACTTGTTGGGGAGGAAGGCATTTTGTGGTAGAAAGACTACATGCAACCTCAAGGACCAGATTTTTGCCATGGTGGATGGAAGGCTCCTCCCAAGGAGGAGGAGAGATGGAGGCCTGATGCTTGGTTCAGCCATGTAACTGCACCAAAGGCCTCCAAGATATCAGAAGCTCAAGAGTCACAGAGGGTTAATTTAAAGACAGCACTCTGGGAGTACCTGAGTGGCTCAGTGGCTGAACGTCTGAGCACCTGGGTAGCTCAGGGCGTGATCCTGGGGTCCTGGGATCGAGTCCCACATCAGGCTCCCTGCTGGAAGCCTGCTTCTCCCTCTGCCTGTGTTTCTGCCTTGCTGTGTCTCTTATGAATAAATAAACTCTTTTTTTTTTTTTTTTTTTTTTTTTTTTTTTTTTTAAATTTTTTTTTTAATTTTTATTTATTTATGATAGTCACAGAGAGAGAGAGAGAGGCAGAGACACAGGCGGAGGGAGAAGCAGGCTCCATGCACCGGGAGCCTGATGTGGGATTCGATCCCGGGACTCCAGGATCGCGCCCTGGGCCAAAGGCAGGCGCCAAACCGCTGCGCCACCCAGGGATCCCTTATGAATAAATAAACTCTTAAAAAAAAATAAAGAGGGCACTGTATTTTGGGACAAAGTCCAGAAGATCAAGCACTAACCTTCTAACAAGAGCACACGTCTCTGGCAGCCTGTTAGCTTAAAACTACCTCCTACTTCTCTGTCCCTCCCCAACGTCCTCAACTCAGGCAGGATGCCCCAAGGCCAAGGAGGGCTGCGTCAGAAGTTCTGGGTCTGGATTCTTTGGTGGAATGTGCTTTCCAAAGCCTGGAACCACCTCTGGCATGAGCCACCCCGCACCCCGGCCCTCAGCACTCCTAATGCGCGTCTCCCCCAGGACGGAAACTAGAGCTCATGGTGGTGACTTGGATTAAGATGGGCACGCTCCTTTAATCTTATGGGTAACAAACTTTTGAGATGGATTTAGGTCTCAGCATTATTGTGTTCCAAAAAAATCATAAAGGAAATTTTGTAAGATGAATCTGACTTTGAGCGTCACTTCCTGACAGTTTTGGTACATGATTACAAGGCTGGCTAGTACATTCTTTTTTAGGTGGAGCTTTTTTTTGGGGGGGGGGGGGCTCTAGCTGTGCATAGGCGGTATTTAAACACAGGGCTAAGGCTTCAGACCACAAGGCTCATTCGTGTGAGCTCAATTTCAGGTTCAGGACACAGATTTGACCATTGCTGCACTGCCTTAGTCTCAACTTGCATTATCGAGCCTTGTGGATAGTTTCTCCATCTCAAATTCCAAAGAAAAGCCAAGTAGCTAAATATCCACATAAAGTTCCAAATATAAGGTATAATGATGAGACCAACATGTGACAGAAATGTGGAATTCTCTATTCTCCAAAATGTTCATGACTTTTAAAAAAAGAAATCCATCCCTCTCTCTGGAGTTCCCTGGGAAATGCAGAGGTGACCCAGAGACAAAGAAGACATTAATTATTAGCACATCCATTCCCAGCATTCCCTCCGAGGACTGTGTATCAAAACGGCACTGTTGGAAAAGGTAATGACATACCTTTTAATATGCAGTGCTGTAGGCGCTATGCATAAAATAAGAAGCAATGTGTATGCGGTAGCAATCGAATTGTTTATGCACTCAAACAGTTGCCTTGAAGTATAAGAAAAGTGAGCATGAAATGAAAGGTTCATGCAGGTCTATGAGCAAAACAAAAACAGAAACCCAGGAACCAACCCCACCCCCAGTTACCCTGCCCTCCCGGCCACCCTGCCAGCCCCCCCGCGAGCTCTTCCTGTGGGCTTAGAACCCTTCTGTGTGGAAGACCTACAGACTTTATACATTCACCTGGTGGCTCATGAAGACCAGAAACACTGTCATAGAAAGAAGCTCTCTGAATATTCTGAATCTCTAAAGCAGAGAAACAGCAAAAACAGGAGGACAGAAGAGCAAATACACAAACACTTCAGTTAGTGTGAGAGACATTTGAGATTACAAGTCAACTTTGAAATTGGGCTATGACAGTAGCTAGAGTCCGGGGCAGAGCCCATGCAACATTACTGCCCAGAGAATTTGCACATTTGGACAAAGTTCTTTATAAAATACACTTAAACTGAATCAAAAGAGCACATCCCCCCTGCAAGTATGAGCATCATATCATTATCAATGTTACGTGATTAGCCCCCTGAAAACGCAGGGGGAGATTTAAGAGTAATGAGGTCCTATTTGTCTTTCATAAAATTATCTTGCAACTAGAACATCAGGACGAGACTGCGTAAGTTTGAGCACTCTGGTAAGTGGGTACAGTAATGGCTTGTACTGTTAAAAATTCACACTGCTGTCTACTTTGACTTCCAATACAGATATTGGAAATACAATTTACTTCAAATAGGAATTAGTAACAGATAGATAGGTAACTACTATTAAGGGAACAAAATCCAAGTTCTGTTGCAGCAAAACGTTAAAACAACTTTAAGTCATAAGGTGACACTTGTTGATCATACTGTTACCCGTGAATATACGCGAGGAGGCACATTTACACGAAAATGCAATTGTTAAGCTTTTTTTTTTTCTGTATATAAAGCCCCAAGAAGTGGCAAGGGGTCCTGTGCAGTTGGTAGAGAAATCCCAAAACACCTTTTAGCAAAAAGCAGGGCATTATGAATCCTAGGGCAGGGCTGCCACCAAAAATCTCATTGCTTCTGGTTTGAAGCCTTGAGAGAACTCCGTAAAACCCTAAAAGTCCATTTAACACAAATGTTTTATACCCTGGGGACTGTGACTTCAAAGGCAGGTTATATTCATACATCCTACTTTCCAGGTTATATTCATTCCTACTTTCATGGTCAATTTGTCATTTTCTGCTTTTGTGTTTATGTGGCCATAAAAAGAGAAAAATAAGGACATGTTTTTCTAGGGTTATTTTCTTTTCCCACTGAGCTCCCCTTATGCCAAGAGATCACTACACCCAGGGTGACTTCCAGCCTAGAACCCTCACCAAACACTGCACCTGCCACTGACTCTCTGAATGAAACACGCAGTCCTCAAAACCGTCCGCCTGCCCTAGGCCCTGGAGATTGGTCCCGTGCTCTGCGGCATTGAGCGACCTCTGGGATCCTGGCACTCGGTTAAGTAATGACCAGCTAAGCTGATGGGAGGCAGGACTTCCACTCACAATAGCCATTGCAGGGCAGCAGCCATGAGGGTGATTCCGGGGTGGATGCCAGCACGGCCACATGAGGCTGGGGGCACACATGACTCCTCTCAGCCTATTGTGACGGCAGTGGCCACACTCACTCCCAAGCGGCTAACTTCACAAAGTCCAGGCCCACAACAAGGCCTAGCAAACACTACCATCTGGGGGTCCTGAGCCGAGGATGAGGTACGGATGGACAGGGCTTGCACCAGGCCCAGGGGAGCCCGCGAGGCTGCTCAGTAGACCTTAGCTTCTCCACGGGCACAGACAGCACTGGAAAGCAGGTTCGACCCTCCGGCCATGGTCCTTCCTGAGAGACACATCACCTGGGCTCTGAGGTGGGCACTGACCCTGTTGCCCATGCCTGCCACCGGCTCCTCCCAAAGCACAGGGGTAGAGGAGGAGGGGAGAAAGAAGCCCGCGAAGGGAGCTGGGAGCCAAGATAGAGGCTCCCTATCCTAACTGCGACCTCTGTGTGTGTCCCCAGTGTCCCGCTGGACTGTAGGCTCTGTGGACAGGGGCAGGGCCCTCATGGACCCCACATTACGACCGTGGTGAGCACAGGGCAAGGTGGCCTCGTCCAGATGGGCCAGGAGTTTCCCACCATTATGGTTTTTGGTTAAGAAATTCAAAAATGTGGGCCGCTGGGGTGGCTCAGTGGTTGAGCATCTGACTTCAGCTTAGGGCGTGACCCCGGGATCCTGGGATCGAGTCCCATACCGGGGCCCCCCCCGCAGGGAGCCTGCTTCTCCCTCTGCCTGTATCTCTGTCTCTCTGTGTCTCTCATGAATAAGTAAAATCTTTAAAAAATATACTGAAAGAAAAAAAGAAAACTAAAAAGGTGTCAAAAGCAGTTCACAGTATCAGAACCGGTGTGTTAGCTGAGGATTGGTTGCTCCTGTAACATGGTCATTATTTCTCCAATACTGGATCCTCCTTACATTCAGAATTAAGATAAAGGCAGGTTTTGAGGCTCTGGGAGTAAAAAATGCCGGCCTCCTCTGTCCCCAGCTCCATGGGCATTTCTTCCACAGCCACTGCCTCCTCAGCCACCTCGCACTCAGCTCCCCAGTCAGACCCATGCTCCTCCTTCCACTCCTCCCGGGGTGCCGCCCTCGTGCACACCTGCTAGAGCGAAGCCCACCTGAGAGCAGCAGGCAGGGCTCCCTGTGGCCTGGTGGCCACCCTCACCCCCAGGTTTCCTGCTGGCACCCTCCTGCCTGGCCCCCCCGCAGGATGCCCCGAGCTGGGCTTCTCGCTTCCATGCTGCAGTAACTCATCCAGCATGACCCTTTTTGATCGTGCGAGCCGGCTCACCCCCAGGCCACGCGTGCTCAAAAGGCAGTGCTGGGAAACCACGTGGCGCCCAAGATGTGCCCAGTAAGTGTCAGCCTTCATCACTCAGCAAAGCGTGATCCTTCGAGGACAAGGAACTCTGCGCCTCCAGCTCCACAACAAGACGCCTTGGCACCCAGGCCAGAGGGTCACCCTTCCTCTACTGTACACTGCCAAAAGCTCATTCCTGGCACTCATGAAGCCTTTGTCACAGCAGCCGCTGGTGCCCGACTATCTGTGGGCATCTCCTGTCTCCCCTTCCTATGCTCAGAGACCTCACCAGGGTGTGGGCAGGAGGGGAGGGCCTGGGGCCTCGCAGAGTCACAGCCGAGTAAACGGGTGCCACTGCCCCCTCGTCTCCCTGGGACACCAGACCCCTTGCACCCGGAGCACTGGGACAGCCACACTCAGACTGGGTTTGTCTGCTCTGGTTCCAGTGTCTCGCATCCCTGGGCTACCACTCCCTGCACCAGATACCACTCCCTGCACTAGACTCCTGCCACTTCCCTCGGCTGCCCAGGAACACTAGGCATTAAGCTGGATGCTCTCACCTGAAACACAGACTCCCTAGCCTGCCCCCCAGTCCTGAGCATGCAAAGGCCCCGGCGCGTCCCCTCCCGCAGGCCCGTGTACCTCCCATCCGGCCTGGCTCTCTCCCGCCTCGGCGCTCACTGTGCTCTGCTCCTCTGCCTCAAGAACCCTAACCCTTCTGCTCCCTGGGTTTCTTTCTACCTCTGTGAAGAAGGCCCAATCACCAGGTCTGTGGATGTGACAGAAAGAGCAGAAGCGAGCCAGTTCCCTGAGGCAGCCTGGCTGTGGTCGAGGCAGGGGTGGATCCGGGGTGACGGGCTGCGGGGTGCAGCTAGGACGGACACCACAGTGAGCACACAGCTCTGGAAGGCACGGCCTCCCACTGTGCACACAGCCTCACAGGAGCTTGGCTTCTGTGGGGCCAGCCTGACCTCCTAGGCTGTGACGAATCAGCCCAAATCTATACCTAAGGCTCATGTAAGTGAGAGAACTATGGACACAGACGGGATGGGGCGGGGGAATATGAACTGATCTCTATGCAGGGTTCTTGAATTTATTCACCAGCCACTTTGTGAGCCAATGGAGGGCTGCCACTGGAGCAGGATGCTCTCCGCTGACCTACATGAGACACCGACAGCACATGCGGGGCTCCTCTGGCCTCATGTCCCTATACCCCTGGATCACAGGCGAACCGGGCCCTAGAATGTTCCACAGTTCCCACAGCATCTGATCAAGAAGGCAGATGTCCCCTTACCCATGTGTTCTAAGAGTGGGTAACTTTGCTATAGCGGCAGCCCTGCTCTAGGGAGAGAGAGTTTTAAAGTAAAATCTACGTGCACATACCTACGCAGCAGAACCACCAGATAGCATCTTAATTGGGAAAGCTTCCGGCCAAGCCGAATTACAAACGTAAGCGCGTTCTTACCATCCTTCCAAAGCTCTGCCACGAATCTGTCAGACGACTGGTGCAGGAGGGTGGCCACATTGTCGTTCAGGGGGTCCATGTTCTTCATCAGCCACTCATCGGCCTTGTAGTCCACCTGGCCGCAGGCCACGCGGGGCAGATGCAGGGACACACAGACACAAGGAACATTTTCAGCCTCAACCAAGAACATTCACAGAACCACCGGACGAGTGGCCCGTGTTGAGGGCCATGCATTCATAACATGCACGACATTTAGGGTTAGCGACCGTTTATCAGGACATCTGTCATCTGTCATCAGCATCATCGGACGCACCAACGTTTCCAGCCACAGGTAACAGTCACCTGGCCCTTACCTTGCCCGCATAATGGATGATGCAGAAGTCAGCTCTGTCTTTCAGTTGCCGGGGTTTCTGGAACTTGGAGTGAGAGCCTTGCTCTTGAACTAGTTTTTCAACAAAGGTTTTGTCTGTGGCCTTCGGGAACCAGCACTCTTCATCCAAAAGGGCCAGCACACCGGGGGGGTTAGCCTGATAACAAGAGGCAGCGAGAGTGGACAAGTGTGGCGCCACCAGGATGCTCTTGGCCATTGCGCTTGGCAGCTTAACTTCTAAAATGATTAAGAGTTTTAGGAAGATCTAGGAAACTGAGCCACCAGGACAGCAGGTCACAGAGATACCAGATCGATGACTCAGGCAGAGGATTGAGCTGCTGAGGAAGGGGGGAGTCACTTACTCTGGAAAACTTACAGATCTCCAAATTTTAAGTCAACGAGTTCCCCCAAAAGCAGCAAATAAAAGATTCCGGTAAGGAGCCAGGAGTGGAGAGACAGAGCAAAATATTGACATCTGATGACTGGACAGATTAATTACCCTAAAACCTCCACCAGAACAAAGCGTGGCTGCCAGAAGGAGGCAGCAGGTGCAAGATAAAGGGAAGTTTTTAAAAATTAAAATCAAAACAAAAGCACACCTCACCTAGATGGAACACTTCCAGCATCTTAACTCTTAATTGATTTAATTTCCTGTTTAAGGGATGATGAAATAAAATGTGTCACTTCATGCTTGGTGCAAGAGTGAAACGAGCGTTTCGTAGGGGATATAAAAGGTGGGGTAATAATAGGTTATCAATTGTTTTATGTTTTTATTTCAACCAATACTTGGGAGGCTATTTTATCTCACTCAACTAGTTCACTGAAGACAGGCCCAGAAAGAATGACAGAGAGTGGATCTGTGTAGCCGGGGGCAGGAGAGGGCCCGACGTCTCTGCCTAGGACGATGAATATGTGCCATTGGGCAGTAGGGTGACACATATGGAAAACACTGAGCTGCTCCTGTGAAGAGTGGATTTTAGGGCACGTGACTTATGGCTCAATAAAGAAAAAGCATAGAGTTTGTGCCCAGACGTCCCCCTTGGAGGCAAGTAGACAGTGCGTGAAAGCAGCATGAATGCTTTGGTTGGGAAGGCCTAGGTCAATGCTTCTGGGTCATCCCTCACTATCACCCCCTCAATACGGGGGTGAGTGATACGAGCCTGAGTGAGGCAATTCTGGGGCATGCCTACGAAATCAGCTGTTTGCTTCAACTCCTGTGGCCTTTGTGGCCATTGGGAATGAGCCGGCTTCAAAGCAGAGGATAACGCACAGGGGAGTCAATGTGACCGTGTGGTCAGAGGAAGGCAGTGACTGACTTCACAGAGGCCAGCAGGGAGGAGCCGGGGTCCTGCAATGAGCCCTGGATGGCTAACTGGTCCTGAAAGAACTGCTAGGACTCAGACCAGCTCGAAGAGCAATAATCCAAGGCAGGCAGGATTCAGGTGATCTCAGAGAGGTAGGTAAGTCAATATGCCTCATTCACCAGACTCTGAAGATCCGTAAAGGGATGCCTGGGGGCTCAGCAGTTGAGTGTCTGCCTTTGGCTCAGGTCGTGATCCTGAGGTCCTGGGATTGAGTCTTGCATTGGGCTCCCCGCAGGGAGCCTGCTTCTCCCTCTGCCTGTATCTCTGCCTCTCTCTGTGTCTCTCATGAATAAATTAAATCTTAAGAAAAAAAAATCTGTATTAACATTAATAAGGACACATTCATCTTTCTACCATCATTTTTACGTTTTAATCCCTCTCAATGAAAATATTCCTAAATTCTGAAATAGGATCCCAAATGTAATTTAATCTTTCCTAAACGGCTCAGTGACAGCACGATTATGAATGTCCACGGTTAGGTCTTTTTATTTTTGTTACTCCATCCTTCAATGTCAAGTCCTTTGTTACCGCTTCTCCTTTAATTGGGGATTTCTACAGAGCTGGAAATCTGGGAGACTTTCCATCTGAGGCCGGAGGCAGCATCAGGTGTTCTATAAGCGGCTTGCTGAGCTTCCTGACTGCCAGGGAAAACAGCCAAGTCATTATTTGTTTGAGATCATGAGTGAATGAGTTCTACGTGGTCCTGTATTTCTTTTTAAAAAGAGTTTATTCACTTAGAGAGAGAGAGAGAGAGAGAGGGAGAGAGGGAGAGGGAGACGGAGAAGCAGGCTCCCCACTAAGCAGGAAGCCCAATGTGGGGCTTGATTCCAGGACCCTAGGGTCATGACCTGAGGCAAAGGCAGACGCTTAATCAACTGAGCCACCCAGGCGTCTCAGTCCTGTGTATTTCTGTGTTAACACTAAGCCAAAAGGGAAAGAATGCCTGATGCTTGCTAAACTTGCTGTAAAAAATACATCTGCCCTGGGAGCCTGGGGGGCTCAGTCGGTAAAGCATTTGCCTTTGGCTCAGGTCATGATCTCGGGGTCCTGGGACCAAGGCCCACATTGGGCTCCCTGCTTCAAGAGGGGCTTGCTTCTTCCTCTCCCTTTGCCCCTCTCCCTGCTTGTGTGCTCTCTCTCAAATAAATAGTATTAAAAGAAAAAAAATCTGCCCAAAAAAACCCCTGAAACTTCAAATTAGAAAAAAGAACCCTGCCAAAATAAGGCCTTTATACTCCCCCGGGGTAAGCTTTAGTTATGTGAACAAGTCTGGATGCCCTGTCTTGCCCTAGGCCAATGGCAGCGGCCTCTGTGGCCCTGGCAGGTGTAGGGAGACGGGCTGGGCGGGGAGGGGGCAGGACGCACTGTGGACGGTGGTCTGTGAGCCACAGGCTCACACGTAGGAGGGCTGAGGATGAGCCTCCCTGGCTGCTTGCTTACTTTTTAAATACGTATTTTATCAAAGTAGCACCTTCCTACAGCATTGATGTCAGAAAATTGTCTTAAGGCTACTTGCCTGGGGTGGGGGGTAGGGGGATTGCTGTCTAGGTTTGTGGGTAGAGGAAGCAACTCTTTTTTTTTTTTTTACCCCCTCCCCGCCCCGTCCCACTCCCCCCGCTCCTCCCGCACCCCCCCCCCCCCCCCCCAGGAAGCAACTCTTAACCTCACGCTTGTGAGTTCGAGCCCCATGCTGGGCGTGGAGCCCACTTTTTTTTTTTAAGAGGTTAATTAGCGGGGGTTAGTGCCAGAACTGCCTGGAAGCCCTGCCTGCACCAGAGTGGAACGCGCCCTTACGGGTCTCTCGATGAGGTCAATGCAGGGCTGCAGGTCGAGGCCAAAGTCAATGAAGCTCCACTCGATGCCCTCGCGCTGGTACTCCTCCTGCTCCAGGATGAACATGGTGTGGTTAAAGAGCTGCTGCAGCTTCTCGTTGGTGTAGTTGATGCACAGTTGCTCGAACGAGTTGAGCTGCAGGCGGGGATTCCGAATGTGGGGAGAGAGGGAGGAAGAACATGAACATGAGCCACCTACATGGACACTCTCAGCCAGGGGCCCACCATGTCACCGGCTCCATGTGATGAGGGTGACTGAGCCCAGGGGCCTCAGCCCGTCCCTGTGTCTTTCTCCCCCGCCCATGGCCCGGGCCCAGCAACTTCACCAAAACGCTCAACTTGCTGCGCTAAGTACATGATCGACACAGAAGACAACTCCAATCCTACTGCTACAAGGTTCACGGAAAGAAGTGAAAGAAGCAGCAAGAAAGGCAGAGGGAAAAGGAAGAAAACCAAAGGCTCAGGAAGGCCAGAGGCCGCGTGGCACATGCGTCCCTAAGCTGGGAGGAGGGAGATTGTGGACGTGCTCCTGTCCCATCTTCTCTTCAGCCGCGGACTCTGGGGCAGCTTCAGAGAAGTCCTGTTGGTTCACAGGGACACTGATGAGATTCTAGCCGGGCCTGACAAGACCCCTCAGGACGTGTGAGGCTCCAGGCTGCCTCTCAACGCCTTCCTGTTCCTTAGCAGCGGCCACGCTGTGCGATGACCGAGGGTGACCACGCTCATGGCCTGAGCCCTGAGTGGTGTCTGTACAGCAGTATCGAATCAAACTGCACACCTGGACCTGATACAGCCTTGTCTGCTCGTGACAATTCAGCAGAAACAGTGCTAGCGTGTGGCCCTCAGAAGTGAACTTGAACACTTTTCCCGTGTTATAGACACGGCTGTTTCCTTCTCTGCAAAGTCTGCCCATTTCTCCACTAGGCTGCTGATGGGGTGGAGGGATGGGGGGGTGGGAGGGTGAGGGGCCAAGGAGTGGAGAGATGGAGGGATGGAGGGGTGGAGGGCCTAAGGAATGGAGGGATGGGGGATAGAAGAGTGGAGGGGGGATTGGGGGAGAGGTGAAGGGATGGAGGGATTGGGGGCTCTAACTTTTACAAGTGATCACTTTATATGTTAGAGGCCCTCAACCCCTTGTCTGGCCTCCACGTTGTGCTCGAGCAGCACATGCCTGTAAATAACCTCTTTCCATAGAAAGAGGGCTATTCCCTTCAGGGAAGGTGCAAATCAACTCCAAGAATAGATTCACAGCCAGAAGAAGCCACTACGGCCTCCGCCCCGCCAGGGCTGTGACATTGTTTCAGGAGGCCACGCTCGGAGGGCAGCGCTGTTGGCTGTGCTCCGCACCATGTCTCCGGGAAGCATGAGGACCGCCGGTGGTGCTTAGTCACATCTCAGTACATGGATGTTGTCCTGCCTTAGGATCAGGAGACCTTACTGCTCCCTTCAGCCTGGGCGGCTGTGTGCAACGACATTTCATAACAAATTAGATTTCTGCTTTTCCATATTTAAGCTGCCAGCTATGGTTTTATATCATTGGTTCCTACAATGGTCACGCAGAGTGTGCAATTACAAATGGACGAAGAGCAGTGATGCCACGTCTCGTGTCCCGTCATCTGCTTGTGCTCCCTGTGGTCAGCCACTGACACCTGCTTCTCAGTACCCTTCCAGAGATGTCTGGGAACGTAGGTGTGTGTGTTACCAACTTTTCTTTAAAACTTAATGTGCCTTGAGGTCTTTCCATATGAGTAAATAAAGGCACCTCCTTCTTTATAACGGGTCCCCAGCATTCTGCTGTATGGAGATGCTGTAACTGCTTTAGCCAATTTCCTCATGGTGGACATTTAGGCTTTTCCCGTTCTTTCCCCAGAACAAATAACGTTGGCTAAACAATTCTGCATCTTTAGCTTCTTATATTTTTCTCCTGTCTGTATATTCATAGGTCAAAACCATACTTCTAGTTCTACAGCTTTATAATGTTTTACATCATTTCATATCCTTTTCATTTTCCAGAATTTTACTATTATTTTTCATTAATTGTTTTCAAGTTGGTTTTAGAAGAAGGTGGCTTTGTCCTCTCTGACCCCTTAAAATTCCCACCGATGGGCTTTGAACACGTATGTTCGACTTAGAGATAATCTGGGGAAGATTTACACCTTTACGATGCAGGATTTCCCATAGGAGAACAAGGCACATTTGCTCTGTTGTTTCTTGGTAGCACCCAGAGATTGCCTTCAACTACATCATGCCCATTTCTTCTTCACCTGATTCTTTGGAATCTTATGTTTACATTGTAGTTAGAATCGGGGATCTTTTCTTTTGTTGTATCTGATTATGTAGAGGAAGGCGACAGATTTTTTTTTTTTTTTAAATGTGACACGTAGCTAGCCGCCTTCCACAATTTCTCAAGGTTTTTTTTTTTTTTTTTTTTTTTTTAACGAATCGGTACATGTCAACGCAATCTTGCACAGTGGCACTCAGTGGATAAAAGTGCTTGGATTGGTAACAGTTCTGATCTTTTTGGGCAAAACTGAGTATTTTAAAGGAGTTCATTTTAAAGCAAGGCCATTCCTCTCACAGAAGCGGCCAACGTGGTACACCGATCCCAAGGCGAGTTTAATGTAGTATTTGTCCCCAATCATACAGTCAGTCCATCAAAGAGACACATTTTTAGGAGCCCAAAAGTGCATTGCCTTTCTTCCAAACCAGAGTGGATGTGTGTCTACACACCTGGAATGGATGCAGGGTGTGTGGACACATCGGTCAGAGCGACAGCGAAATACACAGCAATCCACTGTCAGATGCTTCGGCTGGATCTTCAGGACACGGAGCATGATCTTTCACGATCTTTCTGAGGTCCTCCATCTGTCCACTACTGCCCTCACCCTCCATCAGCTGAGTCTCTGCCACGCTGGCTTTCTAGCAGTTTCTAGCATTTGACAAATGCTCTCCTGTCCAAGATCTCTGGGCTTACTCTCATTATGCTGGGAAACCCTACTGAGGCTGGGGGGGGGGGGTCTCCTCCACGATGCTCACCCATTAGCGCTGCAGAGAACCCCCCCTCCATGATTCTGCTTCTATAGCTGCCCCCCCCCCAGGTCTTCCTCACAGCACCCCTAGAAAGGTGGGGACCACACCTGCTTCTCTGCCATTATGGCCCTTGCTTGGTGCAGGCACACAGGGGACCTGCATTAATATTTATTGGAAGAATAAAAAATAGGAGGGGGAGGGAAGGAAAGAGAGTGACATGGTGACAGAGTGACATACCTCAAATATTTCGAATCCAGCGATATCCAGGATTCCAATAAAAGATGCGCCCTGACGCTTGGTCCTGTCCAGAGCTTTGTTGATACGGTGAACGAGCCAACGGAAGAGCCGCTCATAGGTAGCTTTTGCCAATGCTTCTACCGCAAAATCTGCCTAGAATTAGACAGTATCAACTATTTGTTCTGGAAACGATCTCAGCAAAGCCTTACAGGGTGTCATCTGGAGCTTAACTGTTCTATAGCACTCCCGAAACCTAAAAGAGCCCTTGCTACTTAATCATGTCTTAATTTTATATGGCAACGGAGGGCATTAGTTCAATGGAGAACTGTACACTAGAACCGTACGCTAGAGATAACTGTACACTAGAGATTTAGGGGAAAGGTGAAGATGCCCAGGAGAAATAAGCCTGTCCCTATGCCCTCAGGGCTCTGTGCGGCCTATCTAGTCTGAAAGGAGTCTGCCATGAGATGGGTGCGCCTGACTCCTACATCTTTGGTGCTGGGGCCACCCACACAGGGACCAGGGGACACTGCGCCCCACCAAGGAACGGGCATCTACAGCTTTGTCCTCCTAGATGATCTATTGACCTGGGGAAAATCTAGGGTGACATTTCACATTTACTTTTTAAACAGTCACCTTTAAAATATGTTTGAGAAAGAGAACACTGTATAAGAATAAAATACACGGTACCAAGAAACACCTGCTACGGAGAGCTTTCATTAATGTCTGTTACTCGCCAAAGCGGAGGGTCTTAGGACACCGGTTTGTCATTCAAACAAATGGGTAACGACAATGCTAAACTCACTTGTTCTTTGGTCTGGGCTTTCTGCACATAGTCTCGGCCGACCTTGATCCGGGGGGTGAGGATGGCCCGAGTGAACTCCATCACGTTCATCCCAAGAAGATGGCAGAGTTTCTGTGCAACTAGAGCGTGAAAAGTCTCCTAAATACTAGACTTCTACCTACGATCTGGTCACAACGTCCTCCCTAAGAAGCCTTATCAAGAAATAAACTAAGTAAGTCTTAAAGGAGGACAAGGTTTAGGCCTTCATCCTTTCAAATGAACAGTACCCATTCTTAGATCATAGGAGGCAGGCCGCAGATACTAATTCTGGGTTGTTTAATGTAAGTCATGGAGTCTTAGAACCCACCGATGGTACACAGGAGAGTTAAGTCCACATTTAACATTTCAAAGCTGGAAGGTTTCATATTAAAATCCGGATTTCCTTGAAAAATAACATCTGGAAACACAGGCCTCTATTCCCGGCAAGGGAACAACTGGCCAGATTCTACACCTGCAGCCCCCATTCCGATGAGCCGCGTGTTTTCCACAGCTCGTGGTCTACTGGCCCCAGTTCCCAATGCACCCCCAGTGCTGGGGCCAGGTCTCCACTGCCAGTCTGGCTTGCCCCTCACTCACGGAACTGGTCGGCCCCCATATGGGCTTGCAGGCCCCCACTCTGCTCCCGACAGCTTGCAGGAAAGCCTCAGGAACACGTTTACACTCACATCACAACATGCGCTTGTGACACCACCACCACCACAACACAACAACAAATGTCCAAACACAAACAAAATCCCTACTGGTCCGCTTACCTGTGTTCTCTGGCATGGATGCTTGATCAGTATTTCGCTCCTTTTTGAAAGAAATATTTCCGAACTGTAGCACTGATGACACTACTTTAAGCATTGCTTTATAAGGACATAAAAAGAAAAAAAACAAAATTATTGCATCAGAATGTAGTAAAGATATCTCCTCATTTATTTTGTGCTCAAAAGCAGCTACATGGAACTTTTCAGTATCTCAGGTCCCAGGAACTCATACAGGTGGTTCTTGTTATTTCCTTGGTTGTTTCCTGGCTTTTGTTCTCCACCCCCGTGAGTCCTATTTAAGTGGGCAGCAGAGACTCAGGGAAACCCCACGTACACAGAATCTCCTCGTGAGAGAAGCCCATGATGTGCATCGCTTCCATGGTCTCCTGAAAGTTGTCCTTGTCTTGCTGTCCCGGGATGGGAATATAGCCGTTGGAGAGGAATCTGTAGTTATTAAATCCTTCGAGGAGCAAATCCGCTAGAAGAAAACAGAAATAAGTTACAGTTTAATGCCCCTGCAGACCAAACACACCCACCTGGGTTGATCCTCACTACCACACACAGTTTCCTGCCATATCTGTTCTTTCTTTGCAGATTCATTTTATTTTTTTTAAGATTTTATTTGAGAGAAAGCAGGAGAGAGAAAGAGCGAGCACAAGCAGGGCAAGGGGCAGAGGGAGAAGGAGAAGCAGACACCCTGCTTAGCAGGGAGCCCGATGCAGGACTCCATCCCAGGACCCTGAGATCATGACCTGAGCTGAAGGCAGATGCTTCACCAACTGAGGCCCCCAGGCATCCTTCAGCGAAGCAGTTGATAGCGACATGGACCTGAAGACCCTCATGTCGAAGGTACAGACTTCCAGCCCAGCCAATGCTCTGAAACCCTTTCTCTTGAGCCAGTTTGTCCGGTAGTGAATTTGCCTTTGCGGGTGATGCACAACCCCTATTTATGACAGGCTATTCTAACGGCCGCCCCCATTGACCACTGATGCTTTAGGGTCCATGAGTTAGAACTTAAGAGAGCAGTGGGATGTTTCTCAGGAGGGATGAGCACAGACAGGGCTCTCTCCCCTCACATGGGATGTTACCATGTGCTCTCCTGTAGAGAATTTCTGCGAGCACACCTCTCTTAATTCTTACACCTGCTCTGGGTACTGACTGCTTTCTTTTCCTACCTCCTTCTTTTAACACTTTGATCCC
This sequence comes from Vulpes lagopus, assembly GCF_018345385.1. Classification (NCBI taxonomy): domain Eukaryota; kingdom Metazoa; phylum Chordata; class Mammalia; order Carnivora; family Canidae; genus Vulpes; species Vulpes lagopus. Next base: position 59,690,846 of record NC_054833.1, read on the forward strand.
TTTTTTTTTTTTTTTAATTCACATTACTAGCACAGAGTTACTGCCAGTCTGAAAGCCTGTGGGTGTCCTCCTCTCCAGCATTACACATGGTCATCGGCTTGAATGCTTAGTTTCTAACAGCAGTGACTCTTACTTTTTCTTGCACGTCTTGGTCTCATTTCTGGGCTCAACGCCTGCACAGGTATCTGTGGTTATTAGCAAGAGCCTGGACCCTAGATGACAAAAGCAGTACGAAGCCTGTGTCTGTTGGTATCTCTGGAGAACATACGTAATGTCGCAGAGAAGGAATCAGGAAGTTGTACATCCTCCCCTCACCCTCAAATATCTCTGATCCAGCAAATTTCTGCTTGGGAACCTTGCCCCACCCAGTCCCTAAGCTTCCAGTCCTTAGGATTTGTGACAAAATAAAAGTCCATGATAAGCTCCTTCTTGTACTAGTGGAAGCATAGCATATATTTTCTGTTATAAGCCTGGGAACAAAAATATTTAACTCAATTTTATAATTTTTTTTCTGACTTTTTATCCTTGTAAATGTTGAAACAGAACTTTTATAAAACTCCATCATTTGTCCTCTAATTTAAAACTTATTTCTTTACTTATTATTTATTCGAGAGAGAGCACAGGCAAGTGGAGTGACAGGCAGAAGGAGGAGGAGAAGCAGACTCCTCATTGAACAGGGGGCCCAATGCAGAGCTTGATCCCAGGACCCCAGAATCATGACCTGAGCTGAAGGCAGACATTTAACCAATTGAGCCACCCAGGCACCCCTGAAACTTTTTTAAAGAAAAGAAATATACATACTGAAAATAATGTAACACGAGCCATGTAACTGCCATTTAAAATAAAGTATTTATCCCATGGAATGGAGGTTAAATTTCATTTCCATTTGGTGTGTATACAAATGACAGTCAACCCTGGAACCCCATGGGTCTGAGCGGCATGGGTCCACCTGCACACGAGTGTTTTCTGATAGAATACGGTTCTGTAAATGTGTGCTTTCTTCCTTATGGTTTTCTCACCATTTCTTCCTCTATTTCCTTTATTGTAAGAATACAGCATATAATACACAGAACATACAAAATACGCATTAAAGGACTGGTGATCGGTAAGCCTTCTAGTCCATCATAGGCTCTCATAGTTAACTTCTGGAGAAGTCACAAGTTATTTGCAGATTTGTGACGGTGCAGGGAGTGGTGCCTCTAGCCCCCATATTGTTCTGAGGGTCAACTGTACTGTTTCCCCAAAATGTTCTCTTTCAATAAAATTATTACTAAAAAAAAAAAAAACTCAAATAAGTATAAAATAGTAAGAAACTTTAGAACTTACACTTTAGGTGTTCTCCTGCTCCGGATAACAACTGGTAAAAGATATGAAAAGTACGCTCATCTTTTGCTTGACGAACAGCACGAGATTTTTCCAGAAGGTCTGAGTGAGGATGGTTAAGGATGGAATAGAAAAGGTGGCCTCCCCTCTGAGTCTACACAAATGTAAGGCATAAAACATTTTCTTTCTGGGATATATATTAACCCTCCTGTGATTAACCACTCTGAATGATGAAAAATGGTAAGTGAAAAAGGAAAATTCAGGCACTCATGTCCCTAGCTAATCTGCGAGAATGGTGGATGGGAGGGGGATAGAAGATCAGGGTGCTTCCCTCGCCCCACTCCACCCCACCCATACTCCTAATCCGAGTTATTTTCAAAGAACACAGCGCTAAACCAGGAACTCTAAGAAGCTGTAAAAAGGAAGCTGAGCTGTTGGAGGCAGAGTCAGGAATCAAAGCTCGGTTCAACCCCACAACCCATGTGCTTGGCCCATGCCCCCCAAGGACCCCTCACAGAAACCCTCATGCAAGTGGCGCCGGCCCCTCTACATCCACGGTCTTGCTCGGACTTCCCAAATACTCTTGAGAGCACCCTGACCTAGTGAACCACTGGCCTCCTCTGGCTGCTTCTCCAGAGTCAGCTGTGGCACCCCTCACCTGGAAACGTTTTATTTCTATCACTGAATCTCTGGCACTTGCCAGAAGTAGCTGAGAACTGTCACCTGTCTCCTTCCTAACTGTCACACTATCATTCAGAATCATTTCTGTTATTTCTCTAAATCAAGTTAATTCTACGTAGACTGAGCATTTCTGACGGCCACTTGAGGCATGTGACATTTCCTAGGACTATTTTATGTGTTGGACATTTGTTTTTCCTCTGGTCTTATTCTGTGTAACACTAACCAAAACTAGTAGAACTCTGTACTTTTACAAGGCTTGTCTTGGGGGTATGTGCCCATCCCAATACTACCAGAAGCAGATGGTAATAAAGGGCTAACCCGACACCCAACAGGAAACTGAAGGGTGGTTCAATAGGATGGCCTTCACCTGGAGGTCCTCTCCACTGCCCCCACCCTGTGAACAGGGTAGGACCTGGTGTTAAAAACAAACCCCACCAACAAAACAATGCTGAGGGATTAACATTCCTCAGCTGGAAGTATCTGACCAGGTTACCATCTCTCCGGGCTTCAGGCTGATCATCTGGGTGGTGATGGCAGTGATGCCAGAGGGTCACCTCAAGGCTAGACAAAGATGAAATCCCTCTTTAGTTTGGATTATGTTATTATGAAAAGGATACACGTTTCAATGTTGGCCCCAACAATATAGCCAGTTACATCAAAGTTGATTCGAATAAACTTGCCCTGAAAACAAATCACAGCAAGAAAATTAAAAATAAGTAAGGACACAGATGATACGAACACTGTAATAAGATGATAAATCAAAGTGCCCTGCCAAGTATCCGTTAGTTATAAAAAAATGGGTCTTAAATATTGTCTCCAATAGAAAGAGAAGGAAAAACCTCAGTAAATTCCCCCAAAGCAGCAACAGGACAGGCGACCTTCCTGAGCTGTAACATAATAAAAACGAGATCCTAATCATTTAGAACTTTTAAGAAGCTCTTCCACATAATCTGAGATAAGAGGTTTAACAGCATTAAAGAACACTGTATCCCACCTTATAATGACAGGCTTGAAAAACAGAATAATGTAATTCCCTAGGAAAACAGAAATCCATTCAAGAAAAAAAAAAAGAGAACTTGAATAGATTGTAATCATAAAAAATGAAATATAATTACTTATTCAAAAATGGTGGGTTGGTCTGATCAAACAGTTTTGCCAGTTCCTAAGGAATATTTAATGGCCTTACTACACATAACTGTTTTAAGGAAACAGAAATAGTGGTGATTTCATAATTCATTTCATAAAGTTATCATAATACTAAATATCAAAGCTGGTAAAGTGATCATTAAAATGAGAAAGCAAAAATAAAATAAAAGCAAGTATCTCACAAATTAAATCCTTTGCCTGACAATGGCAATGAATGGTTTATTCCAGGACTTAGTCCTTCAAAGCTCACTTGTCACACAAATGGTCAAGGGAGTGGAGGGCTTTCTATGGGGAAATGGACAAGCTGATTCCAAGATTTACAGGGAAATGGAAAGGACCTAAAAAAGTCACAACAATGTTGAGGAAGAGCAGAACCTCAAGGACTCACACTACTAGATTTCAAAAAGGTGTAAGTTTATTAGGACAGGTTGGTATTGGTGGGAGGACAGAGATACAGATCAATGGATTTGAAGAGTCCGGAAATAGACCACACGTATACGGTCAATTCATCTTCACAAAAGGTGCCAAGATAATTTAACAGAGAAACGACCAATCTTTAAAAACAAACAAAAACCAAAACAACAACAAACGGGTGCCTGAAAAATACGTAAAATGAAACCAAAAGAACTTACAGCCTTCCTCACACCATGTAAAAAAGGTAACTCAAAAGAGATCATAAATGTGAAGTACAGGCTAAAACCATAAAACTTCCAAAAGAAAACAGGAGAAAATCCTTATGACCTTAAAGTAGAGAAAGACTTCTTAGAAAACATGCAAAGAGCACGAACCTTTAGTTTATCAACTAAAAACTGATAAACTAGATTTCATCAGAATCTAAAGCTTCTAATTTTCAAGACACTGCGAAGAAAATGAAAGGAGAAACCATAGACTAGCAGAAAATATTTGCAAACTACCTACCTGGTAAAAACTTGTTCCTAGAGTATATTAAAAAACTCTTACAACTCAATAACAAGACAAACAACACAAAAAAACCACTGGGTAAATTATCTAAACAGATTATTTCATCAAAGAGGATATGTAAACAGTCAGTAGTATATAAAAGGATTGCTCAATGTCATAAGTTAAAAAAAATCACAAGACAAAAATGACAAGTTGCTTGTTTGGGTAGTTCTGTTTTTTGGGAGCGTGGGGAGAGAGTTTTGTGTCTCTTTTTTTTTTTTTTAAAGATTTTTATCTATTTATTCATGAGAGACAGAGAGGCAGAGACACAGGTAGAGGGAGAAGCAGGCTCCCTGCGGGGAGCCCATTGTGGGACTAGATCCCAGGACCCTGGGGTCACGTCAAGCCGAAGGCAGACGCTCAACTGCTGAGTCAGCCGGGTGCCTCTCTCTCTCTCTTTTTTTTAAACAGAAGAAAAACTTTCCCTCCTTCTAAGATAGGCTGTTGTGATCTCACAGAAGTACTACTTTTATGCAAATAATTTTACACAAATTGTATGATCATGGCATTGAGAGATGCTAACTTAATGTCCTCCCCGAATGGAAGCAGAATCCTGGGGTTGTGTTCTTCCGACACCTGAAGGACATCGTGGTAATATGCCTCCAGAGGACAAACAGGTGCTATGGGGACACAGAGGAAGGCTTCAAGAAGGATCACTATTTGAGTCAAGTGATCTTATAGCTTATAAATGTGTTAGTTTGCTGCTGGCTAAATGCTACTAAAGGGAGGTTCTGTGCTTCTCCACTTTAAGCTCTCTGTTGGGGTACCTGGCGGGGGGCTCAGTTGGTGAAGTGTCTGCCTTCAGCTCAGGTCATGATCCTGGGGGTCCTGAGATTGAGTCCCACATTGGGCTCCCTGCTCAGTGGGGAGTGTGCTTCTCCCTCTGCCTCTCCTCCTGCGCACTCTCTCTCTTAAATAAAAATGTTTAAAATCTTTAAAAAAAAATAAAAGCACTATGAATGGCAGAAGTCCATGACACATGACAACCCGATTTTGATCTCCCATTAGTAAGCATTCCATAAGAGAGAAACTACTCCATACTTCAAGGGAAAATTAGGACCTTCTGGCCAACAGCTACTTCAAGTGGCACCTGGGGGCCCCTCTATGCTCCTCTGCCAACAGGGTCTCTTTGAACGGTACGTGGAGAAACTTGCACTTACGCTCCCCGCCCCACATCTGACTGCCACACAGGCCAGATTATTCAAGTCATCGTAATATCTGGAATCTACTTCCAAACATCGCAGCATCGAGGGCGTGCTCTGTGTGTGAGCTCACACCACTAAAAATCCTCCAGTCTGGGAGCAGCTTCTGCCCTAAATGGGGAAAGCCATCCTAGGAGTAATGAGCTAGATTTAACCCGAGACCAGATGGCGGGGTTGAAGGCTTCAGCTATCTTCATCTCCAAACTGTACCAGAAGCTTTGTTCATGAGTAAGGGGAGTTAATCAAGTGGTCTCGTTGCTTAATATAACAGAGAGGAGGATTCCCGGGGTGACGTGGAAGGACGCAGACACCTCCACTATGGTGGGAACAAGGTGCAGAGACTCCAGAAAGGCCTGGAGGCCGTGGTGTCTGTCGGGAAGGCTGCTTTGAACTCCAGGCTGAAACGGCTGCATGCCGGGTTCTTACTGCAGGTCACACTGTCTTGTGACAAAGTCACATCAGCCCCCAAAAGTCTTTAGGAGGAGGGTGCGAGCGCTCAAGAACACAGCAGGGACTGCATTCAACTGATTTCACAAAACCATTTCTAGTGTCTGTTTGCTAACAAGTACAGGCAAGGGCCCAGGGCTCTGGCTTGCGTCCGCCATTCTCTGCTCCCCAGAGGTAGGGAGGGCACCTGAGCCTTTACTGACCTCTACTGTGGCTAGTTATCTCCCCAAAGGTACGTAACACCAGGGGTTGCCAAACTGGCTTAATTCTGTCCAGAGGAAAGAAAAAAAAAAACATTTGCATAAAGACAGAGAGGGATTCTTACCAAAACTTTCTGGGAGGAGACGTCTCTACTGATACAAGTCAGAAATTGAAGTCCCTGTTTTAAAAGTTTCATTACAAGAGAGTCATTTGACATCAATCCCCTCCATCTGGAACGCATCTGACTTCTCCATAAACAGAATGGGACTAGCTGTGAATGATTATTTTCGTAAGGCTAATGTTCTCCTCAAAGAAGCCCCTCTAATACAAACCATACGCTAGCATCTTTGAAAGAAAAGATACTCTTCAGGAAATTATTCATCTCTATCAGATCAAAGAGAGGGAAACAAATGGATTCTAAAAGCTTACAGAGTTTATAGTTCCAAATATTTCCACTGCAAGCCTGCGTCCTGTAAAGCCTCCACGCAGCTCCACCGTACATGCAACGTGTTTCTCACCCATCACGTTGCTCTTCTGGTGTGACGTGCGACATCCTTCCTGGTCCCAGGCCTGGCCTGGCCCCAAAGCTGTCACTTCCCAGGTTACCTTAGACTGCTCAAGCTTCCAAAACCAGGGCACGCGTGTTCCTGGAGGGTCCAGCCCATGCAACACACACTCCCTGGGCTCAACTGTGCACTATGGCATGTCATTGAAAATACACTGAGGTCAAAACCCAGATGGAAAAAAAAAAAAAAAAAAAAGACCCAGATGAAGGCAAGCTCAAGCCCAAGGAGGCCACAGGCTCTTGCTGTGTAGGTAACCACATTGTAATTAAATGTATTCCATTAATGTGCACCTACTGTGTACTTCCATGTGCAAGGCACAGCGCCAGGAACTATGGATCCAGAGAGCAGGGAGACAGTCCCTCATGTGAGATACAGGGGTCACCAGGAAGCAGCCTGCTCACCCACAGACTGTGAGTACGTGAAAAAAGCCAACAGGACACCATGCAGAGCCACAGAGAGACTGTCTCGGGTAGAATTTTAGACCAAGCAGGTGTTTAGGAAAAGTGGAAGGAGAACTGTGGACTGATCTGGAAGCGTGGCAACAGGATGTGCTCCGGGCTGGACAGGGGCCACAAGGAAAGGGTGGGGCCTGGGGATTCCTAGCTATTTTATTTTTCTGGGTTTTTGTTGTTGTGTTTTGTTTTACACTTATGCAACTGGGGGGGGGGGTGGGCTGATGGGACCACATCCTGACAGAAGATGTAAGGAACAGATTTCAAGTAGAAAAGGTTCCATATGGAACACATGACATCTGAGAGACCTATTCGACATCCCAATGGAAAGAGCATGTGCACACCATAGTGCCTGGCAGAGGACAGGAGCTCAAGAATTTACTGGAGTGCCCGGCAGCCAAATGTGAATTCTGTACAATGTGGTTAGAAGATGAGTCCAGAGCGCCCCAAGAAGCAAAGCATCGGCCACGCTTGCAGAGAACTGCCAAAGGGACCTTTCAGCTGCATGAGCTCCTGTCCACAGTGTAACCAGATCCTTCACTGTTTTTTTGTGGAACCACTAAAACCAACTACTTGTTGTGGCTTTGTACAGTGAATGCCTTACGATGGGTTAGTAGCTAGCTACTGCTGTTTCTTAAGAAAAAAAAAAAAAAAGTCCTATATACCAACATAAAACTGACTTTCTAAGGATTGCAACCTGAAGCCAACAATGTAAGGACATGTTTGTGTCTCCGTTGAACTAGCTACATGTAAGAACACTGCCTTAGTGAAAAATCTTCTTTCCTTAAAAATAATGAGCTTTTAATAGATTAGAATGAGTAGACTTCGAGATTATCACCCAGTAGTACAAGTGCTTTGGGAGCTGGCACTCCAGCTGACACCGGGCTTACTAAGGATTTAGATTAGATGCGTGATTCTCACTGGAATCCATCTTGTTAGAAAACCATCTAAGAAATTCTTCCTGCCAGTACAATGTAAAGTTAGTTCCGACCAGAATTATTTACACCAACCTTTGGAATAGGATGCCTAAATAGTAAGCTTTAAAGAGACTTGTGTATAGTAATTATTTCGCAAATAAATTTCAAAAATGATTACCTTACTTTAGACTCCAATTTGAAGAAACAAGCTGGACAGGGGTTTCTTAACCTCGACAGTTTGACACTTTGGGCTGGATAATTCTTTGTCGCGGGGCCTGTCCTGTACAATGTTGGATGTTTAGCAGCATCCTTGGCCTCTCCCCACTAGATGCCAGAGGCAGACCACTAAGTGTCACCCAAATCGAACTACCAAAAATGCCTCCAGATGATACCAAATGTCCCCTGAGCGTCTCCAACTGAGAACCACTGATCTAGAGTAATGCAAATTACAGGTCACAACTTATATTTGTCAATACAGAAATCTCTCTAATAACGTGTGGGAGCCAACTTCCAAGATGGCCTAGGTAATCCCTAACCTTGGCGTTCCCATTGTTGTGTAATTGTGCAGTTCCCTTGCTCCCACTGTACCATTATTCTACTGGTCTGAGTGACCAGTAGAATACATCAAAGGACTGGTGTGTGACTTCCAAGGTCATAAAGAGTGTGGCTCTGTCCTGTGCGGCTTCTGTCCTGCTCTCTTGGATCATCTGCTCTAGGGGAACACCAGCTGCCAGGTCATGAGCGGGCATGCCTCCAGAGAGGCCTCAAGGTGAGGAACCAAGGATTCCTGCCAAAACCTGACCAAGTCAGCTTGGAAGAAGATCCTGCAGAGGACTACAGCCCCAGCCAATACCACCTTAGTGGTGGTGAGAGGCCCCGAGTCAGAACCACCCATCACACAGACATGCCGAGTGATACAGGTTTCAGGTCACTAGGGTCAGGGCAATTTGTTATACAGCAACAGCTGACTAATACAGAATACTACTTCCATCTGCACCAAACACAAAATTGCTGGCAGGCAGATGGATCCCGACCACTTAGTGACAGACTCACGACATTCTTTACCAAAGAACAAGGACTGGTTGGCTGCAATTTATCTTTTCTAGGCAAAGAGGGGACACCTAGTCACAAAATGGTTTCTCCTGAATTTAAAGTGTGGTTTGGGGCAGGGGGGAATCAGAATAGATTGGTAACTTCACATTTATGTGGTAAAATGAAACATTTTCCACTAAGAAATCCTTGTAAATCTTCATAGAGATGCACATACCAAAGCTGGTAGCTCACTGTTTCTTCTATCCTGTGATATAGCCACTAAACACAGGGCTTTCAAGTGGGAAGAATTTAAGATTTAAATGTGGCTCAGGCTCAATGCTGAAGATCCAGGGGATGATGACAAAAACTCTATAAGTGAAGCTTAGTGCCCCCAAATCTTTTATAAACCCCAAAGTCACACCCAGACTTTCTCCTGACACAGGTATATTCATATCCCACTCTGTATGTAAAGCTAAAAAAAAAAAACACTACCTAATGAATTCGGATTAAATGAATCTTCAAAATTTATCTTCTGGGAATAAACAATGTCTCAAACAAATAGATCCCTATTTCTTCTGTAACTTGACAGCCTCTTGGACCCTCTGAGGGTGCCATGGGCTCAGTCGGATGTCCTGCCCCCAATTCTTATGTCAAAGTCCTAAGTCCCAGTGCTTCAGAACAGGACTATATTTGGAGACAGGGTCTTTACAAAGATAATTACGTCCAAACGAGGTCACTAGGGCCCTAGTCCCACAGGACTAGTGTCCTTAACAAGAAAAGAACAGGGCCATAGGCACACACAGAGGGAGGATGTGGCCACCGACAAACCAAGGAGAGAGGCTACAGAAGAAACCAGCCCTGTTCTCCCTTAGTGTTGGACTTCCAGCCTCCAATACTGAGAAAATAAAGCTCCTCGGTTTGGGAAGCTCTTTATGGCAGTCCTGCAGACTCCTACAGATGGTTATCTGGCTACCTTTGGGTTCACTGGGTCCTCTGTGATCCCATATCTGGCTGTTTCCACTAACCACCCCAATCTGTGCCATCAGAAAGTCAACACGAACACCATGACTTCACATTCTCAGGGTAAAACCGTACATCATAATGGTACTAGATTCCCCAAAACTACCCATCAGAGAGTCATGAGAATTAAAGCCTCTCTTAACGTGGCCTTCTGAGCTTTTACAAATACTTCTAGTATCAGAGGAGGGAGAAAAAACATAGATATTAACTCAATGATTTAAGGAGAAATAACTGAAATTGAAGCTCCCTTCCAACCTCACTGTGGAAATGGTTATTGCATCTTGAGGACTATAATCCAGGGTGAGGGCTTTACTGCGGGCAGGCCCAATTTGCTGAATATGGTTCTAGAGAAGATCTGCCACTGATGAGTGGGCTGGGAGTAGCTGAACGGGGAGAGCTGATCTGGCCATTGCCTAGAAGGCCAGCCCCAGGCAGTCAGGGACAGGTGATCCAATGGAGGGAGAGAGGAAAGCTCTCCAGGAATTGAGCAAGCCAAACAGCTGAGAGGATTTTTACAGAGAAGGAACAGAACAGACTCATTATTCTGACCTCCATATCCTGTAGAAACAGCAAGTATGAACAGGACAATTGACGACACTGAATACCAACTCGGCAGAGCGTGGACATTCCTAGTGCTGTGTGCTAAGTCCTCCATGCCCAGCCAGCAACGAGTGTTACAGATTGTCCCCAAAGATGAAGAACGAGTCATGTGCCATCCAGTATAATTATATGTGGTAAATACATCATTACAATGACTTCCATATTTTTTCCTTTCTAAAATGCGACCACTAGAAAATTGAATATTACGTGAGACCCGTCAATATTTCTACTGGGCTACGGTATCGCTCCATACTGCATTGATTAGCCTCTCCCCAAAATCCAGGAAGAAAAAAGTACTCTAGCTGCTTAATCCCAATAGACATTTAACTAAAAATCAGAGAAATTAAAAGTTTCTGGTGTTTTCAGACTTACAAAGCGAGATGAATTATCATTTTTCACAGTCTTCGCATTTCCAAAGGATTCCAGGATTGGATTTGCTTGCAAAAGCTGCCGTTCAAGTTCCCCCTAAAAGACATCACACACACACACACACACACACACACACACACACACAGCATGTGAACGTTAATCTCATGTCTTTACTCCAATCCTCGGGGGAAAATACAAAACACATCCTTTTTTTCCCCTCAGTGTTTTCATTTTTTTTTGCCACCCTGTACCCTTTTCAGCTTGATTCTTGGTCCCACTGGGCTCTGTCAAAGGAAAACAATTTATAAAGTTTATAAAGTGATCAGAGGGATCAGAAAAGGTTACACTGAGCACAGAAGAGAACTCTAAGGGCAGGGCACATAAATTAGGTGGAGAATTGTGAAAATAAAGCAAACACGTTTTCATGAAATGAAATCTAGCAGGACGCTGCGATGAAGAACATATTAACACTTACGCTTCTGTTCATTTGTCCTCTGCCTTGTTCCAGTGACTTAAGGCAGCCAATTCTAATAATCACCACTAGACTGTGGAAGATGTGCCAAGGGCTTCACGCAGTGTCTTAATGATGCAGACAGGGCAATGTCCTCACCTCCACTTTCAGACAGGACAGAGATGCAGATGCTGTTACGGCCTTTTGCTCAAATTTTAAGGGCTAAGTAGAGTCTGTGATAACCTACATGCTTTATCAGTGTCTTTAGTTATGTGCAGCAAATTCAGCTAGAAGGCAGGTTTTTACAAACAGAAGATGTAAGCACGTTAATATGTGCCTTGATCATGACACACAATAGGAAGCTGTATGAGAAAGCATGATGCCATCACCGGCCACAAAAAGCACTAGAAAGTGATGCTGTGTTCCTGGAATGTAATTTTAGAATTATATCGTAGGGCTTAGAGAAATCTGCTTTTTCCAAACACAGATCTTACCCCTGTATTTTAGAATACCAGTATTCTAGACCTGAAGAAAGCCTTACAAACCACCAGGCAAATGGGATTCTCTAAGCAAGAGAGGGATAAAGGGACCCTCACATAAGATTCTTAAACTCATGGCCAGCTGCTGCATGATGCAGAACAAATGTGTGCCATACACTCAGTCTTAGCATCTAGTGCAGCAGGAAGGGTGGGGAAGTGCTATGGAGGCCCAGGGCACAGGGAGGTACTTCCCCACAGGTCTACACTTTAGCATTTATCTCAATTGTCCAGATCTTGACAGGTCTCAAGCACAACATACATCTGTGCTATGAACTTCCTTTCTTGGCATTAGATAGGATGCTCCCTTGCAGCGCATCCTCTGGTTTATGGACACCAGATTATTTCTGATGTAAATCTTTCTAACCATTATACGCTCCCCAGATTTCTTAAATTTGGTATCCTGGGGACCAATTTGAACAACTGAGAAGCATCATTAAGAATGGCAGTTATTGGGGTGTTGGGCACTCCATTGGTTATATGTCTGCCTTCAGCTCAGGTCATGACCCTGGGGTCCTGGGATCGAGCCCCATGTTGGGCTGGCCATGACCAACATCTTACAAAGTCTTGGGTATCCTAGCGCTGCGCAAACTGGGCTCCAGAATCCTCCTTACCTCATGTGGTTTGTGTGATCAGAATGTAAAAACTGTCAGAAAAACCCTGAATTTTCATAAATGGGGCATTACCTTTACACTAACCATCTACTGTTAGATCAGGGAACTAGAATCTAGATTCCTTAAAATGACACACTATCATCCTGTCAAATCATAAGGTAAAAAAAATACTTTAGGGCACCTGGATGGCTCAGCAGTTGAGCATCTGCCTTCAGCTCAGGGTTGGGATCCTGGAGTCCTGGGATCGAGTCCTGCATTGAGCTCCCTATGTGGAGCCTGCTTCTCCCTCTGCCTGTGTCTCTGCCTTTCTTTCCTCTCTCTCTGTCTCTCATGAATAAATAAAATCTTAAAAAAAAAAAACTTTAATATTTTACCTTTCAGATGTTTTCCTAATCTGGAGGTAAAACGAGTATGGCACATCTCATTTCAATATTCCTTAGAGGTGGCCACAAGGATTCTTTCCTTCTTTGCGTATGTGGGTGTGCTTATGTGAGTGATCTACTGATTCTAGTCCTTCTGCTGGCTTGTGATAACTGGTCGTATCCTCTGCACTGAGCTCATTGTTGGGTCAGAAGGATGCTCCGGGAGTGTCTGCTGAATGAATGTATGATCAGAAGTCCCAAAACCTTCTAGTAGGGTTTGGGGGTGGAATGGTGGTGAGCCAAGGGTGGTGGTAAGAATCGAGTCAAGGGTCTTCACTGGCACCATGGTACCTGCCAACTGAGGCACTCCTAGTCTCTGCTCTTGGGGCCACTATGTTAACAGGGTCGTGGTATCACTTTTCTCCTAATAGACTGGTGACATCAATGGGACCAAGTAAAGATCTCAAAAATAACACCAGAAAACACATAAAAAGGGTCTTGAATTAAGAAAGTACCATGACATTTGATCATCTGGGTGTCATACAATTTCACATTTTGATCAAACAGCACTAACATCTTTCAAGCAAATTATGGAGCCCCTTAGAAACCATCAGGGGATGGTGGCTAAGTGCTAACCTTTCTGCTAGAATCAGGGGGGCAGTGTCCCTTGTTTGTATTCTATAGGACAACGAGAAAGGTCTACTGGGAACATAGGGGGAACACTTAGCATTAGCTACTGACATTATTTTTAGAGTTTTAAGTAATTAGAATTATATCATGCTTTAAAGGATTACAAATCCTGATGAAAGCCATGCCCTTGCATTTATTATATAGTAAATTAATATATGCCTGCTATGTGATAGATGGGAGACGAGTCTGAAGTTGGTATAACTCCAGGTCAGCCGGCAATGGGATGTGGGCTGGGATCGTGCTGGGCTCTGCGGGCCCGGTGGATAAAGCTGCAGGTGTCCCGCTGCCCATAAGGACCTGAAAGAGGTGGTGGGAGCTCATTAGCCATGCTGAGGACCAGACTTAACATCCACTGGCGGCTCTAACTTCCATGCTGGCTGCCGGCTATCTGCCCCCATCTTGCTTTAGCTCAAGGCAGTCTAGACCAGCAGGTAGGAAGGCATCCTGAACCTGCCATCCACGTGTGGAAGACTCAAGAGTCAGCAGGGCAGGTAGGCTGACCAGAAGGGGTCATTCTTAGGGGATGGTTCAGTGTTAGGAGTCAGCTGTTAAGAGCTGCTCTGAAACCAGCCTGGGGCCAGGCTCTGGACACTGCGCCAGACTCTTGAGGGTGTGGCACAGCCAGCTTTGGGGAGGGAACACAGAAATCAAACTACTTCCAGCTGACATGAGTGGGGGGTGGACAGAGCCAGGTAAGACCTAACTTTGTTCCAAGAAGTACACCCACAGTTTTATTTATTTATTTATTTAAAAGATTTTATTTATTTATTCATGAGAGACACAGAGAGAAAGAGAGGCAGAGACACAGGCAGAGGGAGAAGCAGGCTCCATGCAGAGAGCCCAACCTGGGACTCGATCCCGGGATTCCAGGTTCATGCCCTGTGCCGAAGGCAGGCACTAAACTACTGAGCCACCCAGGGATCATCCACACCCACAGTTTATAATGCTATACTTTAAATGCTGATTACCATTCACTGCTTAAACACTGTGAGCTTCATTTTGAAAATGGGTTTATATTTCCATTAATAAGGATTAAATTTTAAAGGCAAGTACAGGGTGCCTGAGTGGCTCAGAGGTTGAGCATCTGCCTTGGGCTCAGGGCGTGATCCCGGGGTCCTGGGATCGAGTCCCACATCGGGCTCCCCGCAAGGAGCCTGCTTCTCCCTCTGCCTGTGTCTCTGCCTCTATGTCTCTCTCATGGATAAATAAATAAAATCTTTAAAAAAATAATAATAAAAAATAAAGGCAAGTACAAAGGCATGCGGGGACAGCTCAAATGGAACAAGGAGGAATGCACTAGCCACAAGATGGGGAAACTAACACCCTCATGAATTGCTGGTGGGGCGGGATGCCCAGCAGCACCATCACTCTTTGCTCCTGAGAATGGTGGGGCAGGGCCTCAAAATGGTCAGTGGAACACTACTGGGACCCAGCTCCTAGGTGCATGCCCAGGAGGATGGAAAACATAGGTCCACGCAGACAACTGTACACACGTTCATGGGGGCATCATTCAAAGTGGCCAAAAAATGTATACAATCCAGACATGTGTCAGCTGGTGGATGGGCCGTGTGACTGATTTCATAGAACGAGTGGCATCCAACCAGGGAAAGGTAGGGCATGTTTACACGCGCTATGACACGGATGAACCTCACAAACGTCATGCTGAGGGGAAGGAGCCACATACGCTAGGGTTCCATTCACAGAAGGTACGCACAGTAGGCAAACTCATAGAGACACAAAGGAGATGATGATGAATGGTTTCCGGGGGCTGAAGGGAGGTGGAAGGGGAGGCCTCATGAGTTTCTTTTTCTTTTTTTTTTTTTCCTCATGAGTTTCTTTTTGGGGTGATAAGAAGGTCCTCAAGTGTGCAGCAGGGACAGCTACATAACTCAACATACTAAAAAAAAAAATGACAATGCTGAACTGTAGAAATGCATGAATTTTATGGCATGTGAATTAAACCTCAATAAAGCTGTTTTTTAAAAAAAAAAGAATGAGCAAGGAGACAAATAAATAAAGGACTCACAAAATCAGGAACCCAAAGACGCCTTCCCCTTGGTTCTGATGATTCATGCTACAGTCTGATGAAAAAATGCTAGGAACATATACAAATGGTGCCTGGCACTCTGAGCAAGTTTTGCCCGCACAGTTCAATGTAAATTCACAAACCAGGGATCTCAAACCAAAAGAAACACCTTGTAAAGTACAGACTTTTGGTGGCCATTCCCAGAATGGGGCAAGGGGGTCCCTGGGAAAGGGGAGGGAGTGTGGGCAGAGAAGAGGTCTCTTGACACAGTCCCCTCCAGGGTTGCTGCTGCTCATGAGCATCCCGTTCCTCAAGCTGAGAACCAGCACCCTTCTCAGGTTTCTAAAAACATAAGCAGAGCTGGACTAGACGACTGTGAAAATAAACGTGGAGAAAAGCAGCTCTGGAAAGTCCGCGCAGCGAGTTCATGCAGGCAAGACATGCACATCAGCGGCCAGAAAAGCTGCTGCCTTTGAGAAGACCTGCTCCGCAGGGACTTCTCTGACCCAAAGTCAAACCCAGGGATAGGCATGCGACTCACACACCATGGGGATCCACTCTGTAGTTTAAAATGACATCGAAACAAAATGTTAACAACAACGATGTGTGTACTCCACGGTGGATTTGGAAAACCCAAATCTGGCCGTTAATCATCTAACACTGTTTCACTAGTGACCTAAGCACGCATTAAAAGGTCATTTTTAGTGTGTATCAACCAGGCACAAAGAAAAGCTAATTTCTGGTCTAGAGATTCCTTCTGTTATTGATAAAAAAAAAGCCTTTAAGTATTGTCTAGGATAACAGTTATTTCATTAACCCTTCCAATTTATATTCACTTGCGCAAATCTGCTCTACAGCGGAAGGAACAAAAGCACACTGTAGGCACCCCCACAGGTGTAATGTGGCTTTGCTGTCTGACAGCTAAACAATTTTGAGAAAGACATCTGAAAATCTTGGTATCTAGGACTGTGCCTGCAGAAACTAAGATAATTTCTATTAATAGATCATTTTTGTAGCATCACTCTTCCCTGCTTCAACTGAGCTTGAAATCATCACGCCTGTGGCAGACACTCCAGTGCCTGGGAAAGGGTTAAGTCCAGGACACACATTCTTTTCCTTCAGAGGTGTCTGGCTTGGCACTGCCCTTCTTGTCCTCCTGGCTTGTCACCTGTCCCTTGCTGTGCTCTGGGGAGCCAGGAGCAGGGGCATTCTCTAATCAGGAAGATCTAACATGCCTCCACTACCTGCCCTGGATACAAAAAGTGCTAACTTTATATAGGAAATCATTAAAGCCTTGAAGGTTAAACCGTTTATGGGCTATAAAACTTTAATAGATTAGAAATGTGTGAACCCAAAAAGGTACAACTTTTCGAGCTGCAGCCCAGGACTCAAAATGTAACGTCTGGCACAGAGCGAGCCTCCTGCGTATTTGAGGAGAATCAAAATAATTCCACCTGGTCTTTGAAATACAAAACCCTGAAGGGACAGGCTTCATAAACATGTGATTCAATGTCATGATAAAAGGGCAAATAAGTATCAAAACTCGTCTAGAAAACAAATTTAAAAGCAGGAGGGCATGCTGCTTGCAAAAGAATACATCTGTAAGCAACAACACTTTCAAAATTAAGTTTCCACAGTGAATTTCACTCAGAGCTAACTGTACTTGTTTCTAATGGAGACTCAATCTAGAGACAGAAATTAGTGCAAGCATTCAAGACTAAGAAGCAGAAAGAAAAGCACTTGCCTGATGTTTCACTGGTTTAGGCGATTCCTGCTGTTTGTTACAAACAGATAAATGCAAACGTTAGCGAGTTTGAGTCTTTCCCTGAGCAGTGAGCCACATCCAAAGCACTGTGTCAATGTGCAGCTCAGAACCGTGAAAGCAGGTCCAGCTGGCATTCACTCAGCAGGGGCACCTGCCTCTTCTGCACACCTACAGATTAGCAGTAACGGACTCTTCTGTCCTTATCCTTTTCTACCATCAATTGACCCCAGGTCTCTCTCCTCGCCTCAAGCTGCAGTGGACAATAGCAATGGGCTGCTGTCTACTTTGCAAAAGAACTGCTAAAGATACCTGAGGACCCTCCTTTGGTGGAAATAAGAAATTTTCATAAGCACTGCTTATCGATCGCTAACAATTCTTCCCACAGCTTTGCCAGAAATTAGGCTTCAAGCTAGAACCGTTAATTCCAGTTGGCCTGTTCAGACACCCAGTTAATAGCAATTTCCAGGTCAGCGTGCTCCCTTTTGAGCAGGGGGAGGTGTCTGGGTGAGAGTGGAGGAGACCAGGGAGCTGTTATCCCACCAGAATGCTGGGCCTCCTTATAGGAGGCCTGCTTCTTCTGAAATTATAAGAGAGTAAGCCCAAGAGTTCAACAAACAACAGAAGAAAAACTTACAGGAATATTATGGTCCTTCCGTCCTTTATGCGAAGAGGCAACATGAGCAAGGTACTGAATGACTTTCTTGGTATTTTCTGTCTTCCCGGCACCCGATTCGCCCCTGCAAGAAAACAGTACACAGGCCGCCTTAAAGAAAGCAGAGCATACACATTCCCGAGTCATAACTGGCAAAATGAGGTGGACTTGGGACAAGAATTGGCACCATGGAAGTCAGGGGAAACCGTGGAAGTCAGGGGAAAAAACCTGCCAGCACAGGTTAGAAAAATTATTATTCTTTTTAAAATGGTATTAAATTAACCCAACATTTTTTTTTTTTTTTTGGAAGATGCCAATAAGATGGAGGCAAGATAAGGATAAGGTTCACAACACAGTTTTTTTCTTAGGAGTTTGGTGGGGGGTTCCACCAGAGAAGTGAAAGTTCTTTTATTTAAAAAAAAAAAAAATTATTATTCATGAGAGAGAGAAGCAGAGACCCAGGCAGAGGGAGAAGCAGGCTCCATGCAGGGAGCCTGATTTGGGACTTGATCCCAGGATCCGGGGATCACGACCCGACTGAGCCAAAGGCAGACAGACGCTCAACCACTGAGCACCCAGGCACCCCACCAGTATGCAATAACACTATGAATTTTGTGATGAACTTGGACTTCATGCCACCATTTTATCTGCTTTGTGTTTAAAAACCAGACTGGCACATTTCGAAGGATTTCTATTTCTGCTCAAGGACTGACCTTGACATTCAGGTAAGCTGCTAGGCACAGTGGTGCATTAGGGCCTTTCTGTTCAAATATTTAAGGCTCCCTAAGATCTGAATAAAGTGAATCTATCTTCATAGTCAATAAAAATCTCAATTTGGATTAAAATAACAATTTTAACATCTAATTAGGTTTTTTATTAAAAAAAAAAACCCAAGAAAAAAAACAAAAACTCCCAGAAAACAGAAGAAAAGCACCAGAAACCCAAAAGTATTATACACATGGCTGGCTAATAATCCTCTAAGCTCGTTTTATCCAAGGCTTAAAAAAGTCTAATTTCTCTAATAAACTCTGACCCTTCCTTGGAAATATACTCAGAATTATACTATTTGAGCTGGCCATAACATAAAATTTTCAGGGTTACTGGTTGCATTATCTCAATTCTCTGTATCCCAATACCTACTATCTCAACTGCAGAGGGTATGAGCAAAGAGAGCTTTGAGCAAGGGAACTACCTTCTCTGGGCCTCCATGCCACTGTCTATACAATGGAGGAATTCTCTTAGAGCCTCTCTAGCTACCAAGATTTGAAGATTCTAGAAATAACCTATTTACGGGTTTATAAGCATATTTTATATATGAAGCTCTTTAACCACCATCCATTATTATATTAAAAATAGTCCCCTTGTGTGTTTTACCATCTAGAAGTTTTGAATTGTATGTATTTAAATAGACCAAATTTTTGCTTTTTAAGGATTTTATTTGTTTATTTATGAGAGACACACACAGAGAGGCAGAGACACAGGCAGAGGGAGAAGTAGGCTCCCTGCGGGGAGCCCGAGTGGGACTCAGTCTCAGGACCCCGGGATCACACCCTGAGCTGACGGCAGATGCTCAACCACTGAGCCACCCAGGTGCCCTGACCACATTTTAAGGGTTTTTTGCCCTGTTGTTCATGCTTAAAAAAGGTCTTTTCTGCACCAAGATTATAATCATCTATATTATTTTTGTAACACCCATTATTCTTAAATCCATCAGTATTTTCTTCCAGAACTTTGATGGTTTCACTTTTTACAATGCAATCCTTAATTCATCTGGGGGAAAAAATTATAGTTGAGGTAAAAAATATAATCTAATTTTTTTCCCTAAATGATTCAGCCCACATCCCAGTATCAATGCTTGACAAAGATGCTCATTATCCAGTGATCCAAAATGTTAGCTTGTATTTACTTCTTATACATACAGTTTATTCCAAGTCCAGAATCATGTTGCAGTAGTTTTGAAATAGCACTAACCAGAGCAGCCATCATTGCTCTTCTTTAAAAAAACAAAAAACAGGGGACATCTGGGTGGCTCAGTGGTTGAGCATCTGCCTTCAGATACTTCTCCCTCTGCCTATGTCTCTGCCTCTGTGTCTCTCATGAATAAATAAAATCTTTTTTAAAAAAGCCTCTGAAGTTTATCTTTTCAGATAAACCTCAATAATTTTGTTCTGCTATCCCTCCTTCTCTTGCCTCACACACAAAAAGAGGTAGAATTTTGAAGTTATGTTAATACATTTTTTTTAAGGAGATATGAGGTCTTCATCTCTCTCAGGTAAATTTTGTGTTTTCTAGGTTCACAACAAGCAAGGACCATGTTTGTCTTCTACATCTTTGAAATCCTAGTGCCCAATGCAGTAGGTGCTGGGTAAATACCACTGAATAAAATGAATGCAGGTCCTGTTACAAGTTTAATTGAAAAAAAAAAAAAAGCCTAGGAATCCACTTATTTTAAGATTTTATTTATCTGAGATGGAGTGAGTACAAGCAGAGGAAGCAGCAGTGGCAGAGGGAAAAGCAGGATCCCCGCTGAGCAGGGAGCCCAATGTGGGCCTGGATCCCAGGATCCCGGAATCATGACCTGAGACAAAGGCAGATGCTTCACTGACTGAGCCACCCAGGCGCCCCTCCTAGGCTCTTTCTAAATATTTTTTTTATTCCTGCTATTCACTGGTACCGGGATAAGGTAATAATTTCATTCACTCATTTCAACAAATAGAAATCAATGGTGGGCATGCTTCTAAGTGCAAGAGCCAGGGCAGGGAGCAAAGTCTTTGACCTTGCAGAGCTCAAGGTCAGGAGAACAGATGGAAGATAAACCACAAAACCACAAAAACAAACAAGGAGAGCAGGATGTGAGGAAGGCCTGAGGAAGGCCGTTAAGGCAACTGGAGAGGGAGTGCAGAGAGGAGATGCAATGGTCTGGTAGAGACTCCTAAATAGGGAGAATAGGCCAGTGAAATGGGGGGACACCCCAATCAGGTAATCATGCAGATGGAGACAGGAATGCAAAGGTCAAAGGTCTTTGCTGAGAACTGGGGGGTGGGGGCACTTGGAAATGTAGGATTTGGTGCAAAGTACCAGCAAGGCAGAGAGCTGCAGGAGCTCGGTAGGCAGGAAGGGGGCGGGTAGGAGGGGCCCCAGCCATGGGGGGCGGAATCCGGATTTTATTCAAGCGTGATTTCTCAAGAGCTAGGAGAGCAGTTTTCTCGGATTTGTTAACTTTTATTCAAAAACACTTAGCATTTCCAGGCTAATCATGATGTTGGCAGTTGGCTTCAAACAAATAATTTTTCTGTTACGCGAAGAAATGAGCCTCTCATTTAAGCTGATGATGCCTTGTCTGGAAAACAGCTCTGATTGTTCCCCTTCTGCTTCGTTTGCCTGTGTGGCTGCTCAGCTAACTCCTGTCGATCAGACACGCTGATTCAGGGTGTCTTGACCACGTTTCTTCCCTCCCTGTCACACTCACCGGGCGGTGCCTCGACACCTGCTTATAATCTCTGCTACGGTTTCTTGTATTTCAGGTCTAAGGAAACTTTGATGGAGAAGCCACTACTTGCAAAGACCTATTGTTACCAGGGAGCTCCCAACAGGGGAGATGGAGAACCTCATATTCCCCATCTTAAAATGTGGAGAGATTATTTGTTTTAAAGATTTTGTTTACATATTCATGAGAGAGACGGATAGAGAGGCAGAGACACAGGCAGAGGGAAAAGTAGGCTCCCCGCTGAGCAAGGAGCCCAATGTGGGGCTCCATCCCAGGACCTCGGGATCATGACCTGAGCCAAAGGCAGATGTTCAACCACTGAGCCACCCAGGTGCCCCTGGACAGCAGCTTCTAACATATGAGATTGTTTGAAGAACCATGCCCACCGGAGGCACATAATAAGCATATGATGGACATCTCTAGTTCCTGCCCACTCAGCTACCCCCCACTGCTCAGGAGTCATTCTGGGTTATGAAGCCCCGAATTACTTTACGAATCTATAGTGTCTGCAGAATGGCTGAGAATGTGGGCTATGGTGTCCACATGACCCCTCTAGATCCAAGTCCTGTCCACCACTTTCTGGCTCTCTGGGTTTCAGCTTATTTCAAGGAGAGGTCAGCACCTCACAGGCCTGAGAGCACGCACAGGAGCCCAGCGCTGCCCCGGCCTAAAGGCTCTCAGTAAAGGTAATAGTGCTAGTAAGTAGGTATGGGGAGGAGGAAGGTATTAATTAAAAAAAACAAACAAATAACCCGGAAACAACCCAGATACTATCCCCAGTGTGTATATGAAAGAGGTGGCAGGATCAAAGGCACAGTATGAGAATTCTTGGAAACGATCTTTTTATAAAGGGAAATGGCACATCCATCCCAGGCAGAGGCAGAGAAATAAAAGCAGCTTGAACCTAAGTAAAGATGAGAGGGAGCCAAACAGAAAGCTCGGCAGAGGTCTCCCTGAGAAAGTGAGTCAGGAGGATCCTCAGAGAGGAGAGCAACAGAACAGGACTGCAAAGAGCAAGGACAACAAAAGGATCTGATCTGGTTTCACCAACAAAAGAAGATCCACTGAGGAAATAGGTCTACACTGGAGACACTGCAGGCTTCAGTGCTGGTCCATGCAGAAGAGGTTCAAGGTCAACAAGAGAGCACAGCAGGGAGCCTGAAGGGTGGAGTGCCCGCATCTTGTGCAGGACATTGAGACACCGAAGATCAGGGGTTTCTAGCCTGGAGGTATTCCAGCTTTCTAGAGAGGTCTATGGCCTTCGGGGCTTCCCAGGTGCACAATCCAAAATGAAATTTAAAAACCAACAGTGCTGAGAAGCGGGGAAGCAGATCGTCAACACGTGATCAATCCTGAGGTCTTTCTCTGAGTCCCTTCTGGACCAGGGGTGCCTTTCCCCAGCAAGAAACTCCTCGCCCAGATCTTCACTGCTTCTGTTGGTCTTCTCGAGATACATCAAATCCAGCCCAGTTCCAAAAACACCCTGCACTGGAAGTTCTTGCTTCAGACGACCTCTGCCAGAAAACCAACAGCTCCTATCACCCATGGGACATTAGCTGAGGATTTCCCCCAGTTTCAAAATCCTGTTCTGCCAGGAAGCAGCTCATGAGCAAGAGCAGAGGTTTCTGTGATCAAGATGGGCGCAGGTTCCAGTCCTGCATCCCACTAACATTAGGGCCAGCCTCGGATAAAGCGACATGTGATTGGGGCTAACGGGGCTGCTGCAAAGATGAATGGAGGGAACATTTGCAGATGTTAGTTCCCTTTCCTGGCCTATTTGCTGGGAACATCTTAAACTTCTATTTACCAGTTGATTTGCATACTTATCCTCCTACATCCCCCACCCCCAGAACTAAGCTATCATTGAGATGCACCTAGAATATCTAAAAATGCCCCAGTTTTCAGACTTGAGTACTTCCAAGGCAAAGGATCATCAGAAAAAGCAAAGTGGGGGATCCTTGGGTGGCGCAGCGGTTTGGCGCCTGCCTTTGGCCCAGGGCGCGATCCTGGAGACCCGGGATCGAATCCCACATCGGGCTCCCGGTGCATGGTGCCTGCTTCTCCCTCTGCCTGTGTCTCTGCCTCTCTCTCTCTCTGTGTGACTATCATAAGTAAATAAAAATTTAAAAAAAAAAAAAAAGAAAGAAATCTGAGACCAGCCTCAGTTTAAAAAAAAAAAAAAAAAGAAAAAGCAAAGTGTGTTCTAGAGAAGCCTACGGTTGGGCCTGGGGTCACAGAGTAGCTCAGGGTATGAGATAGAACACCAGACTTCTGTTTGACTTTTCAACTACACCACACTGTTGCTTGAGACATTTTTTGTTTTTGTTTTTAAGTATATTTTAAAAGCAATTTTAGGCTTACAACAAGACTGAGAGGAAGGCAGAGGTTTCTCATCTATCTCGTGCCTGCACATGCACAATGTCAATTATCAACATCACTAAAATGGGACATTTTTACTAACAATGACACTACACGGACACATCATGGTCACCCAAAGTCCATAGTTTTGTTATGGTTCACTCCAGGTGTTGTACATTCTCACCTACAAATAAGTGACGACTTGTGTCTACTATTGTAATATCATATGGGATATTTTCTCTGCCCTATAAAAATCTTCTGTACCTTGTCTGTTCATTTCCTCTCCCTCCTACACCCTCTGTACTCATTGTCTCTATAGTTGGAATCAGACAGTATGGAGCCTTCTCAGACTGGTTTCTTTCACTTACTAATATGCATTTAGGATTCCTCTGGGTCTTCTAATGGCTTGAGAGCTCATTAGGACTCCACCGCCTGGACGTACCACAGTTCATCCATTCACCTACTGAAGGGCAATCCTGGTAGCCTCCTAGTTTGGGTAATTATGTACAAAGCAGGTTTTTCTGTAGACGTTAAGTCTAACCCCAAAGGGTAAATACCAAGAGGTGTGATTGGTGGGTCATTGGCTTAATTTTGGGGTGCCTGGTGGCTCAGGAAGTAAAGCGTCCAATTCTTGATTTCTGCTCAAGTCATGATCTTGGGGTCATGATACCAAGACCCACATCAAGTTTCACATCAAGCCTGGAGCCTGCTTAAGATTCTCTTTCTCTCCCTCTGCTCCTCGCTTACTCTCTCAAAAAAGAGTATGCTTAGTTTTATAAGAAACCAAATAGTCTCCCAGAGTGGCTGCACCATTTTGCATTCCCACCAGCAATGAATGAGTGTGTGTTCCTGTTGCTCCACATCCTTGTCAGCATCTCGGGTTGTCAACATTCCAGATGTTGGCCATTCTAGTAGGTGTGTAGTGAGGATACGGGACATGGAACACCCTTCCACAGGCTCTTTTGCCATCTGTTATGTTCTTTAGTGGGTGTCTGCTAAGGTCTTTGGCCCATTTTTTAATGGGGCTGTTTCCTTATTAAGTTTTAAGAGGTTTTTGGTTTATTTTGTATAACAATCTTCTTTATCAGATGTGTCTTCTGAAAATACTTTCTCCTAGGCTATGGCTTCTGTTTTCATTATCGAGACATGTCTTTTGCAGACAAGTTTTGTTTTTTTTTTTAAGATTTTATTTATTCATGAGAGACAGAGACAGAGAAAGGGGGGAGGCAGAGACACACAGGTAGAGGGAGAAGCAGGGAGCCTGACGTGGGGCTCAATTCCGGATCCCCAGGATCAGGCCCTGGGCCGATGGTGGCACTAAACCGCTGAGCCACCAGGGGGCCCGACAAGTTTTTAATAGTAATGAAGTCCAACTTATTATTTCTTTCATGGATCACGACGTTAGTGTTGTATCTAAAAAAGCATCATCAGACCCAAGATCATCCACGTTTCCTCCTCTCTAATCTTTAAGTAGACTCCATGCCCTCTGTGGAGCCCACGGTGGGGCTTGGACTCATGACCCTGAGATCAAGACCTAAGCCGAGGTCAAGAGATGGCTGTTTAACCAACTGAGCCCCCTAGGCGTGCCTCCTCCTATGTTATCTTATAGTTTGGGTTTAGTTCATTTCTGTGAAGGGTGTAAGGCCTGCACCTGGATTTTTTTTTAACATGTGGATGTCCAGCTGTCCCAGCACTGTTTGTTAAAGGGCCTATCTTTGCTCCTCTGTCAAAGATCTGTTCACTACATTCATGGGGCCTATTTTTGGGTTTTAGCTAGTTCATCAATTCTTCTGAGTTATGTTAAAACTTTTACTTTTATTTTTAAAAAATATTTATTTATTCATGAGACACATAGGCAGAGGGAGAAGCAGGCTCCCTGAGGGGAGCCCAATGTGGGACTCGATCCTGGGACCCTAGGATCAAGCCCCAAACCAAAGGCAGATGCTCAACCGCTGAGCCACCCAGGCTTCCCTGTTAAAGCTTTTAATGCAGGTTACTCAGAGCAAGAACTAATGGTTCTAAACCCAGGCTGGCTCGGTCACCACCACTTAATGTATTTGCACGGGATAAAATTCCTTAACAGAAAAAAAATCTCATCACGTCCCAGTGGAAGGCTGATGTGAAGCATTTACAATTGTTACATGATCAAATAACTTAAAAGGAGGAAAAACCTGAGTTAACCAGCAGTTAGTTCTAAACAAATTATTCTTTAAAGAGGGAGGGTTTTTTTTTTTTTTTAAAGATTTTATTTATTTATTCATGAGACAGAAAGAGAGAGAGGCAGAGACACAGGCAGAGGGAGACGCAGGCTCCAGGCAGGGAGCCCGATGTGAGACTTGATCCTGGGACTCCAGGATCACGCCCCAGGCTGAAGGCAGGTGCTAAACCGCTGAGCCACCCAGGGATCCCCTGAAAAGGGAGCTTAGAGAACAGAATCATTTTCTTACCAAGGTGACTGCCCTGTGAGTTTCAATGCTAATGAGAGGAAAGTCAACATGAGGACATGTTCTTAGTAGGACTTCACTGCTGATGACCTGGGATGCAAGTGTGGAGAACACGGCTTTCTTATGATAAGAGAAACTCTGAACATCATCACTAAAGACCTTGGTGAAACAGGAGAACAAGGACCGTGCAGGGGGCTGGACCCTAAGTGGAGGTCTACACTGTCTGGCCTGAGTCTGCAGAGGGAAAGGCTGGGTGGTGGTAGTAGGCAGATGAGACCAGAGGAGAGATGAAGAGGTTTGTCCTTTTGGAGGAAAAGTAGAGAGTGATTAAAATGGTAAAGCTTAGAGAGAACTTTGATATCTAATCAATACCTAAGTATTGATTTTTTTTTTTTAAAGTTGCTTCTGGGGTGCCTGGGTAGCTCAGTGGTATAATGTCTGACTCTTGGTTTCAGCTCAGGTTGTGATCTCAGAGTTGTGGGATCGAGCCCTGCATCAGGCTCTACACTCAGTACAGAGTTGGCTGGAGGATTCTCTTGCTGTGTCCTTCTCACTGCTCGACACTCTCTAATATGAATAAATCTTTAAAAAAGTTGCCTCCAACTATATTTTTCTTTGTGATACTATGCAAACATGAGTACTTAATAGAAAATAAGCACTAGGGGATCCCTGGGTGGCTCAGCAGTTTAGCACCTGCCTTTGGCCCAGGGCGCGATCCTGGAGTCCTGGGATCGAGTCCCACGTCAGGCTCCCAGCATGGAGCCTGCTTCTCCCTCTGCCTGTGTCTCTGCCTCTCTCTCTCTCTCTCTCTCTCTCTCTGTCTCCATGAATAAACAAATAATAA
The DNA here is from genome assembly GCF_018345385.1 of Vulpes lagopus. Lineage (NCBI taxonomy): Eukaryota > Metazoa > Chordata > Mammalia > Carnivora > Canidae > Vulpes > Vulpes lagopus. The sequence goes on from NC_054833.1 coordinate 59,717,991, forward strand.
ATCTTAAAAAATAAATTAAAAAAAATAAGCACTAGGTAAAATTGACTAAATAGTTAATTTCACACAGGAAATGTAAGTAGCTTGGCTGTGTGCTAAATTTTAAAGGATTCCAGTTATACACTCTTGGATTTCTTTATTTGCTGGGTACTCAAAGGCACCACTGAAAGGATCCTATTCTCTCAAATCTGAGATACATTGTTTCACATTTTCATATTTCTCAAGTTACAATGTAGCTTATAATAGATATGAACAAAAAAAATGTTATTAAATATCATAACTGGGGCATCCAAGAATTACTGGAAGTGTGCTAAGGCTAAAAGAGGTGAGGGTAGGGATCTGCTGGGGAAATTTCTTCAGGGCAACAGTCACGTTCTCTAGCTCTCTCTTTTTTAAGATTTTATGTATTGATTCATGAGAGACACAGAGAGGCAGAGAGACAGGCAGAGGGAGAAGCAGGCTCCCTGTGAGGAGCCCAATGCAGGACTCGATCCCAGGACCCCGAGATCACGTCCTGAGCCAAAGGCAGACACTCAATGAGCCACCCAGGTGCCCCACATTCTCTATCTCAATACAGGTTCAGGTTACACAAATAACTCTGCAATCATGTATATATTTAAGACTTAAGCATTTCATTACATACAAATTTTACTCCAAACATAAACATATAAATATTGGACTTTAATGTTACACACACTGAAGGTTTTAAGGGGAAGTGTACTGACGTCTACAATTTAACTTGAAATAAATCAAATGAAGGGATTGATAGCTCATCAAAGTGGTATAAAAATTACTTTGAACTGGAAAATACCTGATCAGCAGCCAACAGAAGGAAACATCACCTAACCTTAAGCAGAGCCTCCTGAGTTTCAGCTGCCATTCATCCCAGGGAGCATCCTGATGGGGGAACAGACAGACCCAGGAAGTGCTAAGTCAGAGGTCTTTCAGCATTTGGTAAAGAGAACCCTCCATGCTTTTTCCTGGAAGACCTAATTCTCCTTTTTTGTCATGTTTAGTACATATGCCTTTTTATTTCCGGTTATTCAGCAAGATACTCATCACTGAGTACTCTCGTGTGTGCAGGTAAACAGTCTTTTCTCCTGTTAATCTATGGCCAGTTAATTTGCAAACCCCCACTTGCTGGACATGGGGTGGAAAAGAAGAAACTTCCCTCCCAACACAACAAAATGGATTGGTGGATGGAAAGAAGATGAACAGATCAATGTATCAAACAGCAAATAGAGTGAAACATGAATCTAGGACCTAGGTTGAGGGATATATGGGTCTTAAAGTGGAAGGGATTTTGAGTCATGTTTGGAAATATTCACAGTAAGATGCTTGGACTAAGTTAAAGGGAAGAAAAGGAAAGAAGGTACTTGCTGACTGCTACTTTATGCTCAAGAAGAGAGAATCAGATGCTAGGAGACTCACCTCATACATCCAAACCTATTCATTGATGACAAAGCTGTCTAAAATGACCCTAATTACAAATGCCCACAAAGGTCACTTCCGGTGACAAAAGTAAATTAGCATTCACTAACCTTTCATTATTATCAACGGCAGTAATTCCGAGTGTTTCCTGCTTCCAGACGTTACAAAAAAAAATCCTCATCAAAAATAGTCATCCAGGGGCGCCCAGGTGGCTCAACTAGTTAAGTGCCTGACTCCTGATTTCAGCTCAGAGCATGCTCCGGGGTCACAAGATGGAGCCCCAAGTTGGGATCTCCTCAGTGTGGAGTTGGCTGGAGAGTTGCTCTCTCCCCTCTCCACCTGCCCCTCCCCCAATCATGCTTGCTTCCTCTCAAAAAATATTTTTTAAAAATTAAAATTAAAAAAAAAAAAAAGGTCACCCAAGCTCCCAAACTGCCCAGTCAAGGGGAGAGGTCTGAGTCTTGCACCTGGCTCCCTGCTTACTGTATGTGGGGTTATTATGATCCCCAAGACACTGAAGACCATGAATACACAAATTCTCTTCTTTCCTACCGTGTGAGCAGAATGCAGCTTCCTTATCCCCTCCTTCCACAGAATCGTCCAGTACTCAGATTCCTGTGTGACTCTAACTGATGGTATACAATGAAGAATGGGACTGGTCTTTGTCCTTGGCTCCTGGAAGGGAGCCTCTTAAGTCCTTGGAAAGTCTCCATCATTCATGGTGGGTCCTGAGAGCTTGTGCTAACGAGGGGAGTCACGGCAAGCCCCTGGAAAGTTCCAGGAGGGGCACTGGCCATCCCAGAAGACCAACCAAGTGATTGGAAGCATTGAGTCATGTGAGATCATCCCAACATTCTGGGAGGGGAGAAGGGCTGGAGATGTAATTCAAATACATGGCCAATGACTCAATCAATCATTCTGCTTCAGGAAACCCCATTAAAAACTCTGGACTCCAAAGCTCGGGTGAGCTTCCTGGTTGGTGATAAACATCGACATGCAGGGAGAGGAAGTATCCAGAGGATATGGAAAGTTTATGTTTGAGACCCTCCCAGACCTCACCCTAGCTGTCTCTTCTGGCTGGCTCTGATTTGTCATCCCCATGAACCATCAACCTCCAGGGGGTAGCAACCCCCAAATTTGTAGCCAGCTGGTCAGAGGTACAGGTGGCCTGGGACCGACTTATGTCTGGGGTCCGCAGTCGGGGCACTGTGTGGAGGAGTGAGCTCTGGGTGGTCCATGTCAAAACTGCATTGCCATGGATCATCTTTAAAAGATACTTGCAGATCAGGTTCTAAATAACTGACTTTTTCGAAGAACACAAGCCAATGAAACAAACAAACAAAAAAAAGTGAGACTATTCTAGAATACAGGACTGAAATGAAGAGACTTAATGCAAGAAGTTAACAGGATCATGGATTTTCAAAGTTATATGAAAATGCGTTGAGAACCACTACAGGAAATTGAATATGGATTCCACATTAGATGTTACAGAACTGATGTTGACCTTCTAAGGGTGATAACAGCCTGTAGTTCTCATCCTTGGGAGACACATGCTGGAGAAGTCCGGAGTGTCAGGAGGTCTGCAGTCAACTTGCAAATGATTAGAAAAAAAAAGGGCTCATGTGCATAGAGAGAAAACTGACAAAGTAAAGGGTATGTAACAATGGACAGTATTGAAATTTTTAAAATAACTTGGGGAAATGCATCAGCAAAAGTTTTAAAAAGGGGAAAATATGAAGATGTGGTAAAAATTTTAAAATCACGGGAGCTGGGTGATGCACGTGGAGCGGGGGGGGCACGTACCATTCTACTCATGCCTCTTAAGAACAGCAGCAGCAATGTTTTCCCATGAAAACACATAGCCTTGGGGATCCCTGGGTGGCTCAGTGGTTTAACACCTGCCTTTGGCCCAGGGCTCAATCCTGGAGTCCTGGGATCGAGTCCCACGTCAGGCTCCCGGCATGGAGCCTGCTTCTTCCTCCTCCTGTGTCTCTGCCTCTCTCTATGTCTATCATAAATTTAAGAAAAAAAGAAAACACATAGCCTCACCAGTTCCTAAAATTTCTACAGTGTAGTCTATTATCTGGGTTCCTGCTTCATTAGATTTGTTCTTTCGTTTGAAATTTTATCTGTTTCTGAAGCACGTACTATGTTCAGAATAGCGTGCCAGGGTCTCAGGAGTCATGAAGAAGCAATTGAGGAAGTCAGAGTATCCCCCTTATGGCCTAGTTGTGAAACACGACACGGGTGACCCAAAGAAGGGACCAAGAACAGTAGTGAATGTGAAGAAAGGTCCAAGGAGAGAAAACCAATGTGGATTGGAACAGGTCATGTAGGTGTGACTCAATTTGCAGATTTCCTCCCTGGAGGGAAGAAGAAGCTAAAGGGCACAAAGTCTGCTGGGATCCACATAGAATGGGCCAGACATGGGGCACCCAGGTGGCTCAGTGGTTGAGCATCTGCCATGGCTCAGGGCATGATCCCGGGGTCCCAGGATCAAGCCCTGCATCGGGCTCCCTGCATGGAGCCTGCTTCTCCCTCTGCCTGTGTCTCTGCCTCTCTCTCATGAATAAATAGCTTTTAAAAAAATATATTAAAAAAGAATGGGTCAGATGTGAGGTGTGGGGCTAGGACAAGACAGAAAGAACTGTCTGACCATGTGACTAGAAACGAGGGACACCGTGAGATGTGGGGCTTTGAGTCCTAAAACACAGGAGCTGATGAGAAACTGTGTGATTCTTGTACAGGAATGTAGGTTTTTTTTCAGCACTTTGAGTTCAAGCTGGCATTTGTACCCTACTTCACACCATATGCTCTAGTGACACTAAAACCTTGACAACTGCCGGATGCCAATTCTCACCTGCTGTCCTCCCCGCCTGGAGGCTTCAGGGGATCGCCCTCATCCACCTGGCACACTGGTTCTTCAGGAAGCCATCAGGGAGCGTTAGAAGGATCAGGGTCTGGAAACTCACCTGGCTGGGGGCCTCACCTGAGCTAGCAATGCACCAGAGGTACCAGGAGGTACCAGCTGCGGCCACAGCCTCCAGAGGCCCCAGGCCCCCTCCCCCCATGGACTCGTGGGAATCCTTCAGGCTCACAGCCTAGCTGTCCTTGTGCTTGTTCAGTGCCAAAGACATCAGCTCCTCTGGTCACTTTGCATTCTCACAGTCTCTCCCCACACTGCCCTCCCCTGACCCCAAACCCTGCTATAGTCTGACCCCCAGCACCCCACCCCCAGTTTTCTCTGCAGACTCCGGGATCCCCCACTCCAGAGTGAGCAGAGTCACCCACATCCTCTACCTCTTCAGTGAGCGTGCCCTAGACTGCCCTCCCAGGTGAGGGCCACCCCTCTCTCTCCTGCCCTCCCCTCCCCCCCAACTGGAGTCAGGAGCAAAGTCATCCTGCTCACTTACCCTCATGCCATTTCCAGAGCTTTGCATGGGAAAAAGCCCTTGCCCCTCCCTGCCTCCTCCTCTCACCCAGGAAGATGGTTAAAAACAAAAACCTCTACTCTGGTCTCAAAAAAGAAAGCAGGGATCCCTGGGTGGCACAGTGGTTTGGCGCCTGCCTTTGGCCCAGGGCGCGATCCCGGAGACTCGGGATCGAATCCCACGTCGGGCTCCTGATGCATGGAGCCTGCTTCTCCCTCTGCCTGTGTCTCTGCCTCCCTCTCTCTCTCTCTCTGTGTGTGACTATCATGGATGGATGAAAATTTAAAAAAAAAAAAAAAGCAGTTTTTATCCCCCCAAAATGGGAAGGATATTATGTTGGAATAAAGGGCTCTCCTTTAGATGAAATCATTTAGCTTAATGAGGAGCTGGCACTTCAGCGCTGGTGTGTGCGTGTGTACACGCATGCGTGTGGCCAAGACCCTCCTCTCTGCATGTCAAGGACACATCACCCGGACCCCTGACCCTGGGCGCCCTCAATTCCATCAACACCTCCTACCTCTCCAGCCACTCACTCCCATGACCACACGCCCACCCTTCCTGCACCAACACCGGTGTCCCCAGCATTATCTGCTCTATTCCATGAAGACCCCTGGCACTCTGTCCCGACCCACCTGCTGCCCCCCACCCAATCTGTCCACTCCCCTCTGCCCACATCCCCCTGGGATGACTCTGCTTGCCAAGATTCTCCATTCTCTCCCTCCACCGTCCCCCACTTGCAAAAACGGCAATCACTCCACGTTCTGATGGACTGGATGGAGGACGGTCCACGGCAACGTAGCGTTTCTCACACCGACTCTGGCCTTGGCCATGTGTCTGGCGTGGGAACAGGAATTTGGCAAACGTGACACGAGCAGAGACCTGAACGACGCTTGCATGCCGGATCTCGCCCTCCCGCTGCTCCTGGAGTCCTGGCACCGTGTTGGGTGCCCAGGAGGAGACGTAGGGGCAAGACAAGGCACCTGGCTATCCCCACAGCTGGCTGCCGGTGGGAGAGCCCAGGTGCGAACACTCAGCCCGACCCAGATCCGTGCAACCGCCCAGCTGAGACCAACCCAACTGCTGCTAGAAGTCTTTCCAGGGCAGCCTGGTGCTCAGAGGAGCAGACCTGTAGAACCCAGAGCCCAATGACGCCAGGAGAGAAGGTACACAATAAGCAGATGGGTGCCAGCACTCCCACCTCTCCACATCCCCATCAGATACTGGAGTGGTGACATCATTGAAGACAGAAGCCATTGGATGAGTTTCCAGCCCCCATTTAATCTCTTCCACATGGGCACCTGGGGGGCTCAGTGGTTAGGCGTCTGCCTTCAGCTCAGGTCATGATCGAGTCCTGCATCAGGCTCCCTGCTCAGTGGGGAGTCTGCTTCTCCCTCTGCCTCTCCCTCCCCAACCCCCCCCCCCCCCGCCCCAATTGTCCTGTCAAATAAATGAATAAAATGTTAAAAAAAAATCTCTTCCAGTAAACACTCCACCGTGAACAGCAAGACTCTGTTGTCTCTCACAACCACCCTTCATGCTTCCTGCTATTTGAGAGCAGCAGGCCTATACTCAGTGTTTTGGGTGTTAACTTTATCACTTCCCCATCATGCCTCAAGCATAGTCTGGCCTCTGCCTCCCTCTTAGCCCCCAGGTGCTGGAAGGACACACACAACGCACTGTCTCCATGGGGCTCGCTCTGCCGACACACACCCTCCTGCCTCCTCGGCCCCCCCTGAATGTGTCTTTCCACCCCTGGCCTTCTCTCTCCCTCCTCTTGGAAGGAGCCCCTCTCACAGGCCTGCACCGACAGCTCAGGTCTCAGTGCCTGGGGCAGCCCTCTCCTGAGCTCCACCTCCAGGCAGGCAGCACGGTGGCCGGTGGGCAGAGATGGGAAGATAGGCTGGCAGCATCACAGCCAGTGTCCCCACCCACACCCAGTATCCTAGGGCCAGCGGGGGAAAGACACTCCGACCCCTTCACTAACTCCCCCTGCATACTCGGTGTGTCTCCTCACTCCCTTCCAGGTGCGGTCACACTGCTGCCTGAAGCCATCAGCCAACCCTTGCCTGCAATGCCCAACAGCCTCCAACCGGTCTTCCAATTCATTTTCCACCCACACCATGGCCAGGTTGGTCTTTCTAAGCCAAACTAATGGTGTCCTGCTGTCAATACGGCTTCATTCGATCCTGGTGCTCCAGCACTCAGCTCACAAGGACATGACTGCTGGTCACATTTACCAGGTAACGTGGACGCATTGCTGGAACATGCAGGAGGCCACAGGTGTACACAGGGACTACACACGCAAGTTTCGCACATAAACACTGCGAAATGTCGGAGAAACCAGGTGTGACAGCCAAACAGTGATTTAAGCAATCTGCATCATCTCAGTCTTAGAATTACTGCAAGCTTTACATCGAATTCTTCAAATTACTGCTCAACTTTCCCCCCTCTCCCCAAAACAAAAAACGCAATTGCTTTTGTTTCCGACAGAATCAAAAACAAGTCTGAACGTTCATATTTACTTACGTGCAAAGAATGGACTGGTCCTCACGATCTATAAAAAACAAACAAAAGAACAAGGTGACCATTTGCCTGGTTTTTCAAATATGCGATATAATAAAGCTGCAATAAAGGCCCTCATCATGTTAGTAACTCTGCTCCCCACCCCCTTATGTAGCCCTAAACCCAGTCTTGCTCGCTCACGATAATGCCAGATTCCTAAGGGTAAATGAGGGCCCTGGCTTCTCGAAGGCTTATTATATGCCTGTCAGCCTTGATGCACAAGCCCTGTAAAGATGCGACCCCCAGAGCTCCTCCCTTACTGAATCATTTTCAAGGGGGCAGGGACTGAAATGCCCTCTGTAAATAGGCTCCCCAGGTGATTCTGATGCAGGGTCAGGTTTGGAAGCCACTGCCTTTCACAGAGGCTTCCAGGACACCCATAACCAGAGAGGAATCATTATTAACTTGATCTTAAAAGAGGAAAAAACAAAAAATCACACTCTGAGCAGAGAAGGTGGCAGGTGGACAGACACCGATATAAAGTTTAAACAGTCTCAAGTTCATGCGGTACACATCCCCCAAAATAAAAGACATGTACCAGGAAAAAAAATCGAACATGATTTTAAAGTGATGAATGTTTGAGTCTTCAGCTAGATTTTTCAAATGAAAAGGTGAAGTTCAAACCCATGTCTAGCCCACGGATGAACCTGCAGTGTGGGATGTATGACCTCCAATCACTTGTGAACCCAAATATCTATCTTACAGATGAGAAATGCTCCTGGAGGGGGGTCAGGGGAATCCACCCAGGCTCCACAGCTGCAGAGGGCCGAGGGCCTGTGTGTCTGCCTCTGGCACCTGTGTGGTCTACGCCACTAACCAAGGCTGCCACTGCTTAGAAAGGACCTGTGCTCAGGCCGGGCCCAGCTACGTCTTTTGTCACTCCCTCCTGTGCCTGCTGTGCCTCAGGTGGCTGCCACCGGGGACCCAATGGGGGTCTCAGCAGTTTAGGTGTAAAAAGCCTTTATTAGAAATAAAGAGTTTGTGTGCTCTGCCATATTGTTATTAAAATAAACAAACCCATGCATATATTCTGTGTATAAACCGAGTTCTGCAAAGAGCATGTTTAACCGCAGTCCTTCCTCTGGCTGCACAGGTGACATTCCCAGGACCGGGCTGACCACTGCCTCCTTTACTGGGGTTACTGGCTGGCTTTCCGGGGGTCCACGCCAAGCCCTTCCTTCCACCTGCTTCCCCCAGACCCACAGCCACTGTATCTCCCCTGCTACAAGGTGCTGCCTGAGACTGGGCTGTCTTCTTTCCTCACTCCCACACTGGCTACGGTTAGCCTTGTTTGGGGGGCTGAGGGAGAGTTAGTGCGAGGGCCCCCTACCCTGGGTGCTGGCAGGATGGTGGGGACTGAGCTCCTGTGTGCTGGTTCCCTCTCTGCTGCAAACTCACTTCGCGTCTACACATGTAACGCTGCGACCTTGCTGGCGTCAGGTTCTTCTCCTAGGGTGCTAGGATTTTATCAAGTCCTTGCTTATTCATTGTAAATATGAGCCCCCAGGCCCCTAAATTCTCCAGGTCTCAGCAACTTCTATAGAACTTCACTAACTTTTTTATGGCTTTTCCAAACTGGTTCATACATCAAAAGGTGTAAAAATTAACCAAAACTCAATTGCCACCTCATTAGTTCAGAATGGCTTTCTTCCTGCATCTGTATGTACTTATTATCATTGTTTGAAATCACAGACCTACACAACCACCTACCCTTCAATCCTGCTCCATACTTCATTCTCCACGCTTCTCACCCCCAGCCCAACCCAAATCCAAACAATTCCGCTAGTCAGACTTATCACCCATCCTCCATGTCTGTCTGTCTGGTCTTGTATGGCTTTGGGTCTCAGCTTCCCTACCCATGCGTAAGGGTTTGGGTTTGACCACCTCCAAGATTCTCTCTGACTGTGACCCCACGACTCCTTTCCTTCACCCTACAAGGGCCGGTGAAAGCATTGTCACCACACACAATGACTGAGCTCAAAAATCCTATAAATGTAACCACAGCCTCATATTGTTATTTAAGGGAGACAATTTCACTTTCAAAAATGCAACTAGCCTTCTGAAGACTACAGACTCTTCTCCTAGCTCAGTGATTTCCAAAGCACCTCCCAGGAATCACAGACGCAGCTCCTTGATAAATCTACACCAAGCTAAATCACATTTCAACAGTGGAAGTGGTTTCCAATCAATGACCTCAGCTCCTACCTTAAAAAAAAACCACGAAAGAGCATATCGAATTCAAATTAAACAGGCGAGGAAATGAGAAAGCACAGAAATCAATGAAGTGGGGAACAGGAAAAAGAAAAAAGAAATGAAACCGAATCTTGGTTCTTTGAGAAAAATCATACAGTTGATAAACCTCTAGCAAACTCATCAGGAAAAAGACACAAATTACCAATATCTGCAAATAACTACCTTGAACCCCACAGGCCCACTCTGACAACTAAGACGAAAGGGACAACTTCTTAAAAAGACGTCAACTGCTAAAGCTCATTCCGAAAGAAATAACCTGATTGGTCCCATGCCTTTTAAAGAAATTGAGTTTGTGGAACTCACACAATGTTATACGTCAATTACACCTGTTAAAAAAATGAATTTATAATTAGAAACCTTCCCACAAAGAAAACATACTCCATCTGTGAATTCTATACACCATTTAAGGGAAAAAACCAAACTTTTTAGAAAATCGAAGAGGAAGGAATATCTTCTGATCCATCTTCAGAGACAAGCCTCACCCTGAGCCTCCAGCTAAAGAGACATCATAATACAAAAAAATGACAAATGTCTGTCAAAGCAAGGGCACAAAAATCCTTAACGTGTTAGCAGATCCAATCCAGCAATACACACGGGGGGAGGGGGGGAGGCAAGGGGAGGGCACCCAATAAGCAGGTGGCATTTATCCCGGCAAGGTTAGCTCAGCGTCTAAAAGCAAACAATCTGACTCCCCGCATTTACAGACTAAAGAACATCCTAGTCATCTGGATAGAAGGAGAAAAAACATTTGATAAAACTCAACATCCACTCAGGATCTAAAAAACCTAAGCAAGCAACAGATAAAGAGAATTTCACACATCCAATAAACAGCATGTACCAAAAAAAGCCCATACAGCGAACACCATCCGTAATGGTGGAAACCTGAATGCTGTCCCCCTGAGACCAGAATAAGGGGGGGGGATGTCTGTTGTCACCACAGCTATTCAGTAGTATAAGGCAAGAAAAAAGTCCAAAGCCTAAGATGGGAAGGACATAGCCACATCTCTAGTTGCAGAGGACATGATGATTCTACACAGAAAATCCCAATATTCTATCAAAAAAACCTTCCAGAATAAGTGAGTTTTACAAAGTTGTAAAAAAAAATATATATATATATATATATATATACAGTGCAAGATTGGAAATTTTTATATTTAAAGTTCCATTTAACGCTAAAAAACCACGAAACCCTTATTTAGGTGAGGGTATATATTTTATTTAGGTATGAATCTAACAAGAACGGAGTCTGTGATTTTTGCAACCAAGTTTATGTCCAGGAGGTCTCATTCATTCATTCATTCATTCATTCATTCAATGAACATTTCTTGAGCAACTACTATGTGCCAGACACACTCTGCATTTTATTAAAATGGTATCCTCTAGCATCCAAACTTAGGGAAACAAGTTGAAGCTCTCTTCTGGCTTTGTGCATGCAAGACACAAACTGTTCAGTGGGACCCTGTGCTCTGAGTTGTCCCCTGGTCCCTTCTCAGATCCTCTTCACAGGCCCAGTGGCATTTAGTCTAGTGCGAGTCCCAACTTAGCTGTATTGTGTGGTCCATGAGCATGCAGCCCCCCCACCTACAGATTGGAACGCAATGAAATTGTTTACAGTGGGCTTTTCTTGGTTTTCATTTTGTGTCACACTTTTCAACTGTTATGTAATCAAAACTATCAACCAGTTATTTTTATTCTTCATATGGAATTTTATTATTGTGGAAAAGAATGTGTCACAGTGCCCTGGTTTTAAGTCCTAGTTCATAACCTCTAACTCTCTATACTTTCGGGGGTCAAGTTTTTAACTTTTTGTGCCTCCGTAAAAGCAGGACAGTGATTCTTTTTATTTTATAAGACTGTTGTAGATTTTATCACACACACAGAACACCTAGCCCAGCGCCTGGCACACAATAATATTCAATATATATCATTCTAGCATTAATGATGGTATCAGTGAGAAAAACAATAGGTTGGTAAGCCACATCTTCCCCACTCCGTATGCATAAAGCTGGTCTGGCAACATTAATGGCACATTAACATTTAATCCCTGTTAACTGTTTTGTTAGATTCGATTTTTCCATTCAACCTGTCCAGATAATTTTTAAGATTGTTTCTTTTCCTCAAATGTATCTATGGCATGGAAGTTTCAAGTCATCTATACGTTGCATGGGCATGCATGCATCCCTTATCTTGAAGTATCCTGAGACTTCAACGGGATACCCCTTTGTGGACATCCTGACAAAGCTGGACAACCTCCATCACCAACCAGCACCTCACGTGCACCTTTCCCACCAACAGCCATGAGGACATCACAGGAGACTGTGGGAGGCTACGTGGAAGTCCTGATTCTCAGCAAACACTTTCCACTATAATTTCCCTGCCCACTAAGCTAAAGGAATGTGGGGCATATTTTCGTGTTGTTCTTTGACTTTTAACAATAGATTCTAGAATCCTTCCTGGCAGGTATGTAAAGCTCAGTGGCCTGAAGCTTCTTCCCCTTTTGAAAAGTTAGGGTTGTATATGGGACTCTGCCCCCACTTTCTGGAAACTCCCCTCCTAGATATCACAGCTCAGGGACCCATCTCAACTGTGAGAACGTGCTTGTTTCAATGAGGAAATATGGATTTAATTAGAGAAGGAGTATGCTTTCTCCAATTTCTTCTCCCATATAAGGCAAAGTTTGTTCATTCACACAAATTGCTTTTCTGCATATATAAAGATTCTTCTTCACAGAGACACAGAACCGAAAGCAAGAAAGCTGACCATCCTTTCTCCACCATCAGCAATTCACCAGAGCTGTAGGCATTTCTTAGGATTCTCTGGCTCTGAGAATCAGAGAGTATTAAATGTCATCTTAGCCTGAGCTGACTGTGGATATTCACCTGTCCTTACCAATCGATGACAGTCTTCTAGGTGGGAAGGACCTCCTATTTGCCAAGGGACCTGGTATAAGAAGCGTCTAAGTAAAACATGAAATAAGGGATTGAGACCTGCTCTTGATTAATGGCTTCATGCTACCCTTAGATTCAGACCCAGCCTCCGTGAACTGCAAGTCAGCGACAGCAGGAGGCAGCCTATTCTGTTCCCCAAAGATCACCGAACTATCTCATAAGAACCAATAGGTCTTAGGGCACTTTAAAAGTTTCTTTTTTAGGGGATTCCTGGGTGGCTAGCAGTTTAGCGTCTGCCTTTGGCCCACGGCGTGGTCCTGGGGTCCTGAGATCGAGTCCCACATCGGGCTCCCTGCAGGGGGCCTGCTTCTCCCTTTGCCTGTGTCTTTGCCTCTCTCTCTCTCTCTCTCTGTGTCTCTCATGGATAAATAAATGAAATCTTAAAAAAAAAAAGTTTACTTATTTTTTATTTTATTTTTTTTAAAGTTTCTTTTTTATTTTTTTTTAATTTTTATTTATTTATGATAGTCACAGAGAGAGAGAGAGAGGCAGAGACATAGACAGAGGGAGAAGCAGGCTCCATGCACCGGGAGCCTGACGTGGGATTCGATCCCGGGTCTCCAGGATCGCGCCCTGGGCCAAAGGCAGGCGCCAAACTACTGCGCCACCCAGGGATCCCTAAAGTTTCTTTTTTAAAAGACAAAAGGAGACGCAGCGTCATTACAGGGGATCTCACACAGCACTAGGAAGGCCTATGTTCAATGCAGTCTTTTTGAGCAATAATATGCAATGTGTTCAAAACTGTTCTGATTTTCAGGAAAATGCCATGTCTAAATGCACCATCATGCAAGTGAATGACTCCAGATTTATAATTCATCCCAAATCCAAAGGGAATCGGTTGACATCAACCAACTTGCCCTGTGCTTTCTAACTTCTGTTGCTCCCTTTACATGTATTTAAGACAGAAATATCTTATGACCTTTCTTTTCCCAACGAAGCCTCTACCCTTTCTATCATTCCTCCTGTGGCTCCTTCTGTGGGTTCTGAAACATACTGTGAGAGAGCTGTGACCATACTGGCATGTAGTGAAGAGCAAACTTATGTAAAAACTAGATGCTTTTCAATGAAAAAATTAATGTGATGTAGCTATGAAGCCACAATCATCCTTACCTGCTTCCCCCAGAAAATGACCACACTGCCCATTATAATCTGAAGAATTCAATATTCTTCTGCAATAAACATTTACCTCTTTTCTTTTTAATTTTTTTTTTTTTTAAGCGTAAAGCCCTTTGGAGAACAGATCAAGGTACACACAAAAATACTAAATCACATTTAAGAAACTGAGTACTGAGGACTCTATCACTTCCAGTTACCTTGAAGCATGCATCTGTAAGCAGATTCAGATATAGCATAGATGTGTGGAGGCATCTCGTGGCGTTTCTTCCCTCTGTACATTTCAATAATATTCTCAGAGTAAATTGGAAGATTCTTGTAAGGATTTATGACTACACAGAAGAGTCCAGAGTAAGTCTAGAAGAAAAATAAAATACAGTGGTTAAAAATAAAAAACCCTAAACATATCAGCCAGTCAGAAACTATACAGTGACTGGAATAGAGGCCTTCATCTCTGAAGTAACTTGTCTATTCCCCAATTAAATCTAGCCAAGGATGGGCAACTCTAAGCCACAGGAAGGTCTCCCACAGATGCTTTACTAAGTGGTACTCTCCTGGATAAAATGGTCGTAATCACATATGCTTCCTGACCTCCTAGGGCTATTACTAGAAGGTTGAAAAGATAAGGTTATTCACTTTTCATGGTCACTCTTTCCTGAGCATAGAAGGTATGGAAGGTCAGTAATATAGTTCCAGATTCCACATTGCAACTAATCTTTAAGAAAATACCATTTGTTAAGTTTGGGTATGTATCAAAGAAGAATGATCTGAAAAGGTGGCTGTTAAAGAGATTTGCAAAAGTGTAAAAACTTCTCTGAATTTTTTTGCTCTGTAAAGTATAGCTTAAAAAAAGAAAAAAAGGAAAGAAAATAGCTTTTTTCATGAAAGATACTTATGTTAACTTGCTACACAGTTATTTTATGAATTTATTTAAATAAATAAATGCTTTATTATTGTCAACCAAACTGAGAAATATTTTTTAAATTTGCTGTAATTTCAAGTACAGTAAACATTGATAAATATAAACCACACAAAAGAGTTGTGTGCTCCACCCGTTCACCCAGTCAGGTGCTTGATAATTTTTAAGGACCATTCGTTTAAGTTACAAACCTTTCCTGATCAGCAAAATAACCCTGATTCAGAATTGACGGTAAGAGCACTTTTGATATGGGGGAGTTTTCTCAATTCACTAAGAATGATTTCTAAGAAGAAGGTGCCGAACTGCCCCTGGGGTGGTGGAAGAACCAGAGGACTCCAGCCTACTGAGGGACCAAGGCATCTGGAAAGGGCAGTCTGTCACACTGGATGGATGCAGGCCTTTAATTTAAGGTGATCTGGGTGATCTGGGCGATCTACGTATCTGGGCAATCTGTTTATCTGGGCGACTTGGGTGATCTGGTGATCTGAGTGCCCAAGTCTACAGGAAGAGGACACGAAAAAGGCTGAGGACTGATGGTGTTCATGCCACAACCCGCTTCCCCAGAGACCCCAGGTGCTTCTCAGCAACAGTTGTGTTCATAAAGGCTGAACCCCTTGGCAGCTGCCACCAGAAGGCACTCAAGAGACTGCTCTCCTGTGAACCCTGCAGTTAGGTTACTAACTAACACTCCAACTAGGGAATGCAGGCCTGCCAGGAGAAGTTAAGTGATCAGAAGCATGTCTAGAGCTGTTCTCCCTGCAGCTTTCCTATGTAACAACCAGAGGCTCGGATGTGGATCACACCTGCCACCTGGGTTAGGGGTAGAGAGAGGATAAAAGGCCAAAGGCTCTGCCTCAAGTTCACCGACAGGGGCTGTGTGCCTTCCTTCTGAGCTGATCCTGGGCCTGAGGCCAAGAGTAAGTGCTTGCCCATCCCCAGCTGACCACTCGGGTCTTCAGGCTGTGGCTCTCATGTCCGGGGAGCTCCTGGAGAGGCCTGGGCAGCTCAGCTCCCCACTGTGGACAAGCCCCTTGTCTTACTCACCCAGTCCAGCCTCTCTCTGCCACCACATGACCAAAAGGCAACAGGAGGCAAGAAAAACAGGGGTTTTATTAAGGGTGAGAAAGCTAAGGCCAGGCAATCTTGGTTTCATAGTTTATTGAGCTTAATTTGTACAGGGTCAAGTTAACAAGACATTAACTATCTACACCTCAATGAATCTTCATATATTCCTCGCTTTTCCATTGGAAAATTAGATCACAGTCTGTCATGAAGTTACAGATTCTACACTTCACTTTTATAAGAGGTAAATTACCAATCGGCCAAAAAGAAAAAATCAGAAACCAAACCAAAACCAAAACCAACCAATTAACAAAAAACCCCAAGAAAATCAGAATATGGAAGTTCCATTTGACATCCCACGGCATGTATGGCATGGTTAGCAGAGCATAACAATGACATTTAAATCAGAAATAATTCAACATATGTGTCTCCCACGTGGTGGGTACTTTTCTGAGGTCTAGGGTTACAAAGATGACTCAGTCTCACAAATATGAGTACGTCATCTAAAAACAAGGTTAAATAATCATCAGAAGCCTGTGCCTGCCAAAGAGGGGGAGTAAAAAATGTTTATGTGGAAATATTATTCAATTTCAGTGCTTAAAGAGCTCACTTCAAACTATCTGGAAACTGGCTCCGATACCAGGCTCCTCTAGAACTGATAAAGGAGGCGACACTGTGTCATCTTTATCTTCCCCAAGGCACATGGCAGGAGGGTGATATGTTATTAAAATAATGTCTCTGAGAGCCTGACATTCCAATTAGACTTCATTCACTGTCTGAATACACAAACAGGACATTATGTACCTTTCAGAAATACCACACTCTGGGTATGAAAACAATATATACGCACTAAACAAACAAAACACAAATTTAGGCACTAAAAAAGAAAGGAGTACGAAAAGAAAAGGAGAAAGACAAACAGGATTATAATAGGACAGAAACTCCAGAGCAGAACATACAACCAACCCCAGGCCCTGAAAGTCATAGCCATCTCGTCAGAAATTGTAAAACGAGGAAAGAAATTCAGACCTAGATGGTCTCTGATGTTCTTTTAAAGACTATTAAAAGGTCAAAAGGAGGGATAAAGAAATTCCTATTAAAACTAGGAGAGCCTAAAACTTGGTGCCAGGATATAGGTGAGGCAGAGGGGGAAACTCAGCTTCACTGAAAGTGGTTTGAACCATGGAATGTGTGCGGCAGGAGCTTAGAAAGGCAGACTCAACTATTTAGGTTATGTCCTGCGAGAGTGATCAGCTATTAGAAGTTCAGAGGAGAGGAGCAATGAAGGGAAGAAGCATGTTTGCAAAAGTATAGATATGGAGGCTCCATGGAAAAAATACTGAAGGGAGAGAGGTGAGTAGTGGGGGGAATAGAGACTACTGCATTAGTCCTAGCACAGGGAGAGGGCCCAGGTGAGAGGGAGACTGTGGGTCATAAGAACCCACTCCGGGGAGGGAGACTCAAAGGTACTTGGAAGCTCTTAGCATAAAAACCACCAAAGAGGCAAGCTAAAAATTGCCCCAAGTTTTTAAGCTTGAGAGGCTGGAAATGCTACTGACGAAAAGCAAGAATGATTTGATTCAGGTAGCCCGGATGGCTCAGTGGTTTAGCACCTGCCTTCAGTCCAGGGGGTGATCCTGGAGACCTGGGATCAAGTCCCACGTTGGGCTCCCTGCATGGAGCCTGCTTCTTCCTATGCCTGTGTCTCTGCACCCACACCCCCCCCCCCCGTCTCTCATGAATAAATAAATAAAATCTTAAAAAAAAAAAAAAAAAGAATGGGGGATCCCTAGGTGGCTCAGCGGTTTAGCGCCTGCCTTTGGCCCAGGGCACGATCCTGGAGTCCCGGGATCGAGTCCCACATCAGGCTCCCAGCATGGAGCCTGCTTCTCCCTCCTCCTGTGTCTCTGCCCCTCTCTCTCTCTCTCTCCCATAAATAAATAAATAAATAAATAAATAAATAAATAAATAAATAAATAAATAAAATCTTTAAAAAATAAAAAGGAATGATTTGATTCGTAGGGAAGATAAAGACCCCCCTCTGAGCACAGCAAGATCGTGGGAAGCTGAAAGGCGATTCGCTATAGCAGGTGAGTCCAGGAAAATGCCCAGCGAGAGCTGGACACACTGCTGAAGCCATGAGGACATTCTGCAGAACTGCATAGCCTTTAAGACACCAGCTGATGTCATCACATACCTTACCTAAGGGAAACAGACAAAAACGTGTGTATTTAAAAAAAAAAAAAAAAAAGCAGGGGCACCTGGGTGAGTCACTCACCAGGTGAGTCACTGGGCTCAGTGGTTGAACATCTGCCTTCAGCTCCTGTTGTGATTGATCCCAAGGTCCTGGGATCGAGTCCCGCATCGGGCTCCTTGCAGGGAGGCTGCTTCTCCCTCTGCCTGGGTCTCTGCCTCTCTCTGTCTCTCATGAATAAATAAATAAATATTTTTTTTAAAAAATCAAACCAAAATCTGATATAAGAAGGAAAAAAAAAAAGAAGGAAAACAGCATCCAAAGGTTTCAGACAAAGAATGTACCCATGGAAACTACCTATAAAATAAGCTAAAAGAAAAGTTTAGGAAACTGATTTATAGCTACAAGGGGATGTAGGATAACAGGGACTCTAAATACCGGAACAGACACACATAAGAGAAAAAGAGGTGGCTAGGCAAGCGAGGAAAAGCTGTAAGGAATCATATGAAATAAAAAAACAAAAAGTCCCAGCAGAGAAAATAAAGAGCAGAATGGGTATCAGGAAATGGAGTGATACAGTGGACACATTTCTTCTGAGAGCTTCCCTCTTAATGACAAAATAGAACAAACGTACAATAATAAAAGGAAGGCATGAGGGTAAAACAACAAAAATACTTCAAGGACAGATGAATCCAGAAAGTAAAGCAACGATCGCTAAAATATTAATCATTATCGCTTCTCTGGGGGAAGAAAGGCCAAAATTCTGTAAAAAGAGCAATCATCCAAAAACAAATTTGAAAATGTAGTATGGGCATGCGCGGGGTGGTGTATAACATACACTGAGTCAAACAGAATCCACCAAGCCAGTCCACGTAGAAGGGGTGCAGGCCTCACGAGATGACGCATCTGAACAGTGCTCCCCACGGCTGCCACACTCTCAGATGAATGGCACACGAAGACACTCCTACTGCATGAACTTCGCCAATAAAACCCCAGACTCTGACTGACCCTGCTTTTCAATCTCAACACCACAACTTGAGAGAGGACCTGGCATTAAGGTCATCCCAAATCCACATCTGGTCAAGCCTCTGGACGCGAATGCAATCAACAAAATCCAGACTACGAGAGGCTCTACAGCACAATGGACCAGAGAAGAGGGGAAATGTATAGATCAGAAGAGACAGAGCAAGTAATTCCAGGATGGTGACCATGCCTGCACCTTGATGCAAACAGACCAAAGCAACTATGATAAACATTCATGAGAAATAAGGACAATGTGAATGTGATGGAGAATTTGACAACACAGGATTATTCTTTCTTGCTTATGCAGATGAGAGTTACCAACCCCAAACATGAGGCTAGAAAGCAAGAGGCTGAGGGGAGTGGCTGGCAACAGCCCTGATGTCCCCCTCTCCCCCACCCTGGCCCCCTGAGTCCTTGGTGGCTACACCATGAGGGTTGGGGTGTACCAGGAACACCGGCCCCGCACAGCCCAAAGCCCAGCCGGGGGGTGTCCATCCCTGATGCTAGTCCCTGTCATCCTCCCACCCACCCAGAGCAAACCTCCAGAAAGAATTTCATGGCACCAAGAGCTGCAGATCACCTCCCCAGTTTCTCAGGTCCAATAACTGGCACAGAAGCCATCACCTGTGACCATAATCCAAGATAATCCTCACACCCCTGTGTCGCCTTGTGTTATCATCTTGGATATGTTCAAGTGATTAAAAAACCTGATCGAGGATTCTGCTGGAGTTTTGGGAACTGTTAAAAGAAAAAAGCCATAAGAAAGAAGCCATAAACAAACAAACAAACATAGAAAGCCTTTTAAAGAAATCACAAAAAGAAAACCCCAAATGAAAACTGCAACACAGAGTAACTGAAATTAGAAATTCACCGGATGTGCTTAATGGCAAATTAGACACAGTTGAAGAAAGAGTCAGTTACTCCACAATTTATCAGAAGCAAATATCCAGGCTGAAGCACAGAGGGGAAAACAGGATTAAATAGAAGTGGCTCCATGGGACATGGTGAAAGGTGACTCAAGATGCCTGAGTCCAAGGTGGACGGACAGTGTGGGGGCAGAAGAGTCTCTACAGAGACAACTAAACTAAGAATTTTCCAACATTGACCAAAGGCATCCAGCCACAGACAAAAATGCTATAAGCTCCAAACCAAAGACAGAGAAGGAACTTGATCCAAGTACGTTGGGGCAGAAAGCCCACTGGCTCTCGATCTCGGGGTCGTAAGTTCGAGCCCCATGCTGGGTGTGGAGCGGACTTCAAACACCATGAAGGAGGATATAAAGGTGCTATCACACAAGGTGGCCCTTCCTAAAAGGAGGAGGGGAAGTAAAAGGTGGAGAGGAACATAGCGACAAGAGAAAGCTAAGTGAACACTGACCATATGGAGAAGTGGGAAGCACCTCATGGGGTTTAGTTTTTTTTTAATTTTTTTTATTTATTTATGATAGGCACACAGTGAGAGAGAGAGAGAGGCAGAGACACAGGCAGAGGGAGAAGCAGGCTCCATGCACCGGGAGCCCGACGTGGGATTCGATCCCAGGTCCCCAGGATCGCGCCCTGGGCCAAAGGCAGGCGCTAACATGGGGTTTAAAATGTAGACACCCTGGGGGGCCCGGGTGAGGGTCTGACACTGGATCCAACTCAGGTCGTGATGTCGGGGTCATGAGATTGAGCCCCCCTCAGGCTCCGTGCTCAGCGAGGGTTCTCTTCCCACAGATGTACCATCTGAAGTAGACACAGGAGGGACACCTCGGTGGCTCAGTGGTTGGGCATCTACCTTCGGCTCAGGTTGTGATCCCGGGGTCCTGGGATCGAGTCCCACACCAGGCTCCCCATAGGGAACCTGCTTATTCCTCTGGCTGAGTCTCTCTCTCTCTCATGAATAAATAAAATCTTAAAAAAAAAAAAAACTAATCCTTTGCGAGAAGCATCACTGCTAAACAGCATTTCATGAGGATTCACCAGAGAGATAGAAACATCCTGCATTTGCATATATGCAGTAACACAGCTTCAAGTGTATACAGCAAAAATGACAGAACTAAAGAAACAGATTAGCAGGAGCAGAGAGAGGATAACCAGTGGATAACCATGGAAAACTGTGATTATACTCAAGACAGAGTGATACTGTACACAAGGGACCCGTGCCCAATGGCTGACCTTGTAGCCGACCCTAGCACATGATGGGCCAGACAAGCAAGTCTTCCAGGGTATGGTCTCTGACCAGGGGGGAGCTGACATTAGAAATAACCAAATAGGGGATCCCTGGGTGGCGCAGCGGTTTGGCGCCTGCCTTTGGCCCAGGGCGCGATCCTGGAGACCCGGGATCGAATCCCACATCGGGCTCCTGGTGCATGGAGCCTGCTTCTCCCTCTGCCTGTGTCTCTGCCTCTCTCTCTCTCTCTCTCTGTGACTATCATAAATAAATAATAAAAAAAAAAAAAAAAAAAGAAATAACCAAATAAACCTGAAAATCCCCTTACGTTTGGAAATCACAAGCCATCTACTCCTAAATAACTCATATGTACCACGAAGACACCCCCATTATTTGGACTGAATGGTAGTGAAAATACAACACACTAACACCTGTACAATACAGCTCAACGCTTATGACTTAGACCTTGGTGCAACTCCAGCAGATCAGGGATGAGAGCGAACAGTACTACAAATCCTACAGAAATTAAGATGGTATGACGAACAACTCTATGCCTAGAAATTTTGAAAATTTAAAAGAAACAGAGAAATTCCTAGAAAAATATCATTATCAAAACTGACACAACAAACCAAAGATCTGAGAAGTTCTACATCTATTAAAGAAAAACTTGCCCACAAAGAGAGCTATAGTGTTATGTTAAAAAAGAGGGATCCCTGGGTGGCGCAGCGGTTTGGCGCCTGCCTTTGGCCCAGGGCGCGATCCTGGAGACCCAGGATCGAATCCCATGTCAGGCTCCCGGTGCATGGAGCCTGCTTCTCCCTCCGCCTGTGTCTCTGCCTCTCTCTCTCTCTGTGACTATCATGGATAAATAAGAAATTAAAAAAAAAAAATTAAAAAAAAATAAATAAATTAAAAAAATAAAAATTTTTAAAAAAAATAAAAAAATAAAAAGAAATAACATGAATCCTATATGAACAGTGTCTGAGAATCCACAGAGTTGAGATATTCCAATTCATTTTTCTAAAACCCGCATAATCTGGATAGCAAAATATAATAAGGACCGTACAAGAAAGGAAAAATTTTAAGACAATCTCA
This sequence comes from Vulpes lagopus, assembly GCF_018345385.1. Taxonomy (NCBI): domain Eukaryota; kingdom Metazoa; phylum Chordata; class Mammalia; order Carnivora; family Canidae; genus Vulpes; species Vulpes lagopus. The sequence goes on from NC_054833.1 coordinate 59,740,170, forward strand.
CTCATGAACAAAGATGCAAAAATCCTAAACAAAATATTAGCAAACAGAATCTAGGAATCTAGGAGTATAGAAAAAGAATACTTGGTCCTTGCCAGGTTAGTTTAAAACTCAAATATATATGTATATATACATATATATGTATATATATATATATATATCACCACAATAATACAATAGCCAGAAAAATCACACTATCATCTCACTCGATGCTGGAAGAACATTTGATAAATTAATATCCAATAAGGACTTTAGAAGTTTATCCATTCAGATAAAAACTAGGAACAGAAGGAAACTTCCCTTAATCTGATAAAGAATATTAAAAACAAACCAAAATGGGAACAACCATCATTCTTAATGGTGAAATGTTGGAGCTTTCTCTCAGAGATCAGGGATGATACAAAGATGCCCATGATCACCACTTCTTTCAATGAATACTTACTGAGGGTCTTAGTGCAACAAAGCAAGTAAAAGAAATGTGTAAGAACTGGAAAGGGGAAAAATAAAACTGTCATTCTTTGTAGACAACATGAGTGCATTCATAGAAAATCCAAAAGAATCTTCAGCTAAAGTGCTGTAACCCATAAGTAATCTTAGTAAGACTTTTTTTGTATTTTTAAATCTAATTTAATCTACATTTTATTTTAACTTTTTTAAGTAGGCTCCATGCCCTGCGTGGAGCCCAACATGGAGACTGAACTCACGACCCCGAGGATCAAGACCCAAGCTGGGATTAAGGGTCAGATGTTTAGCACCCACGTGCTCCAGGCTGGCTCAGTCAGAGAAGCAGGCAACTCTTGATCTCGGGGTTGTGAGTTTGAGTCCCAGGTTGGGCAAAAGATTAAAAATAAAATATATATTTTTTGAAGATTTTATTTATTCATGAGAGACACACAGAGAGAGGCAGAGACACAGGCAGGGGGAGAAGCAGGCTCCCTGCAGGGAGCCTGATGCGGCACTAGATCCCAGGACCCTGGGATCACACCTTGAGCTGAAGGTAGATGTTCCACTGAGGCCCCCAGACGCTCCTCTTGTCTTTATCTTACACCACACACAAAATCCAATTCCAAATGGACCCGAGGCCAACCCCAAGTAATCATCACATCTCCTTCCCAGACCAAGGCAAGAGGAGAATGAAGTCAGGACCTTTGCCACCCAGGCCTAGACCCAGGCCTCCGTGTGAGCTGTCAGGAGGCCCCACCTCCTACGGGAAGGCCTGCCCACACAGCCACCCTCCACCAGCCGAGGCATCAGCTCTGGCCCAACACGCCTTTAGAGATGGGAGACACAGCAAGGGCCCAGCCATCACCATGCCAGGGCATTGTCCTCTCCTGCGCTTGTTTTCTGAACTCTGCCTGCATGTTTGTAAACTGTCCCCTTGTTGAGCTCTCAGAACACCCGGTTCAAGGGCCTTCTGTATCCTGCTGGAACGTGGCTAAATCAGGCTTCACCTAGAAAAGCTGAATGCATGAGTTACAGGGACACAAACCCAACAACCCAGGATATCCACTCCTTCTTACCCACTGTATGGAAAGGCATGCTTGGATGCACCGGGTATCAGCCCCAAACTGGAAAATGCAAACGCCCAGAAGTAGTTGAGTGGATAAATGGGTCAAAAAGGTTACATTGGAACAGTACGCTCTAACAAGATGGAGAAAATAACACAACCTTTTCACTTTTAGGGCCCTCTGACCTTGGAAATTACTAAAAGACCCCAAAGATCTTGTTATGTATAGCCATACACAGAGAACCAAGTTTTTACATATGTAGATCTATTCATTTTTAAATAACAAAATATGTTAACATAAATAACATTTCTCATGAAACATAACCATTTGTTTTTCTGAAATGAAAGTATGAAGGGGGTGGTTGTTTCATATTTTTGCAAATCTATTTTATTATCTGGCTTAACAAAAATAGCTCAATTTTCATATCTGTTTTCACATTCAATCTGTTGTGTGATGATGTTTGGATTGAAGCACATGAAGAAAATTAGACTACGCAGATATTTCGTTGGAAAAGGAAGGTGTAGTTTAACTGACTTTTCAAGTGATCATGGATATACCTCCTTGACACTACACCAAAATACAACAAGTGAGAATTAAAGATTTGATGCGATGTGGCATCTGAAACCCATGGATGAACTTTCATACTATTACGTACATCAAAATCCATTAAATCCATGGGCTCATCTTGCGTGTGGAAAGGTCTTTTACCCACATGTGATTTTGTTACAATGTACACATCATTTGGAAAACATTAGCTCAATAAATTATGCAAGTCTTCCACATGATGCCATTTCACTATATGACATTAAAAAAAAAAAGAAAAAAACAGTCATTAATGTCACCATCCATCTCACCAGAAAGGGTTTTAAGTGCTGAGAAGCTGTCACGTTCATAGTGGTAAATACAAATTTCCCTGAATCCTAATTTTTTTTTAAATCTTAAAAGATTTTATTTATTTATTTGAGAAGGGGGGCGGTGACAGAGTGAGAGAATGAGAGCAAGAGACAGAGTATAAGCAGGGAGCCAGGCAGAGGGAGAGGGAGAAGCAGACTCCCTGCTGAGCAGGGATCCGGATGCAGTACTCAATCCCAAGACCCTAGGATCATGACCTGAGCTAAAGGCAGACATTTAACTGACTGAGCCACCCAGGCACCCCTCACACAGTATATCAAAAAGACATGTACTCAAGGGTTGACATTTAATAAAATCAAGCTTTTCTCCTGCTTTCTCAAGGACATTCTCCAGTGGAAAGATTAAAATGACCACTAGCACAGTCTGGGGTCATGTTATGATGCATGCGGTTTTCCCCACCATGACTTTTGTACCATCGGTACCAACGCCAACAGTGGAAAGTGCAGATCATAGCTTCAAATAATCATGAGAACAGTTGTGATCTCACAGATCGCCTGGGAGAATCTCAGGGAAACCCTGAGAGTCCACAGGCCACACTTCGAGAGCTTCTAAATTATACCAGCACAAAGCAATACAGATGGACCTTAAAAATGTAATGCTGAGAGAGAAAGCAGACATGGAGGCAATATGCTGTGAGATCCATTCATAAAAAAGTTCATAAGCAGAAAAATTAAACTATGTTGGTCAGGGAGGCACACTTAGTTGATAAAACACACCAAGGGATTTTAAGACACTTCTCTGTAATTAGCAGACCAAGCAGACAAAAATTGGTAAAGAAGATTTAAACAGAATTAAAAAGCTTACTCCAATGGCCACAGATAGAACCCTACACCCAGCAATAACGGAAGGGATGCTCTTCCCAGACACAGAGATGGCGCATCAAAACAGACAATTCGGGGGATCCCTGGGTGGCTCTGCGGTTTAGCGCCTGCCTTTGGCCCCAAGGCGCAATCCCAGAGTCCTGGGATCAAGTCCCAAGTCGGGCTCCCGCCTGCTTCTCCCTCCTCCTGTGTCTCTGCCTCTCTCTCTCTCTATGTCTATCATAAATAAATAAATAAATATTTAAAAAAAACCAAAAAGACAGACAATACGTCTCACACAGCAAGTCTCAACAAAAACAAAGCAGGATATTAGCTGAACTATATTCTTTGCAACACAATTCATTTAAAACTCAGTAATAAGGGGCTGCCTGGATGGCTCAGTTGGTTGAGCGTCTTGATTCTTGGTTTTGGCTCAGGTCATGATCTCAGGGTCGTAGCATTGAGCCCTGCATCAGGCTCTGCGCTCAGCATAGAGTCTACTTAAGAGTCTCCCTCTCTCCCTCTGCCCCTCCTCACCCCTGTGCTCGCCCTCTGAAAGAAATAAATAATATCTTTAAAAAAAACAGTAGTAAAAAGGTAACTTAAAAAAACTCATATTTAGAAAATTTTAAAGTATCCTTTTAAATGTTTCACACGTCAAAGAAGAAATCCTAACACAAAACAGAAAATATTTAGGATCGAGTAATAAAAATGCCATGCATCCCCATGTGTGAGGTGAGCTAAAATCATATTGGAGGAGACATTTGCAGTTTTCAAATGGTTTTATTAGGAAAGAGGTGAAAATTAATGACCCAAGAAGTTAGGAGGTCAGGGAGAATCAATCCAAAGAAAATGTAAGGAACTAACATAAGCCAAGCTGTTAGCAAAGTAACTTATTTAAACGAACATACGTTAGCTCACCTCTAGAAATGTGTCTGAAAGGTCCTCCCCAAGTTACTATGGTCTTTACATCACACAACTCAATGGCTCCAGTTCGACTGACTGGGGAATCTCAACACCCAGGCACATCCCTCACAGTCTCGGGCACCCACAGCCCTACTTTCCTACTAGGATTCTTTCAAGTCAAGTGCTCCAACTCCAAGGAACCCTTCCTCCGCCTCACTAACTGCACACATGATCACCTCAAATTCCCAGCTTCCAGAGGAACTTAGATTGTCTGTCTGTAAAGAGTAAGGGGGGGGCATGCTTTGAAGAGAAACTCAGATATCACCTGAGTTGTCCCTGAGTTCAGCTGGAGAAAAAAAATCAGACAAGCTCAATAAAAGACACAAGTCTTAGAATCACAGTGAAGAATGGCCACAAATGAACCAAGTGTCTTTTGTCCGATTCCTTCTCTTTCCCACTGTCTCCTCCCCTCTTCGTCATCTCCTCCCCTCTTCGTATTTCTCTTCTCTCTCTTACTTGCAGGAACGCACAAAGTCCAAAGAGGGGAAGCAAGGTGAAGATGCTGGCAGAAAAAGCACCTGGTTCCCCTCCACACTGCAATTCCCCACAACTCTGGCGGTATCACATGTCCAGCACGAGGTGGCACCCAAAACTGACTCCCACTCAGATCTAAGCTGTCAACTCACTGACCCCCACCCAGAGCTGAAATTTCAACTCGTGATCCCACCCATCCCACTCCCGCACTCCCTCACCTCCTCTCCAGACCCCTTCAACCTGCTGGATGAGGGACAAAGGGAAGAACCACGTGGGCACTAGAGACAACAGCCAGGGGTCCCCTGCCTTCCCAAGCCTGTGACTTGGCAAAATCACGGGCGGGGCCAGGATACGGTGGCCCCACACGCTCTGCTGCGCAGGCTTGGCCGGATTCTCAAGGCTGCTATCCGAGTGATGTTCTTACTAGTAGCTTCTCTTCCCCAAGCCGTTTCCTTTCTCAAGCCACCTTCCCAACCATGGTGCCTTTTAAACTCACCTTGCACCTTACCTCATAGGGGAAAAACAAAAATGAGAGACCATCAGGCTTGATGGTATCCACTCTGGTAAGGGTCATGGGAGCACTATTCAGTTCTCAGAGCTTCCCATGGCTAGCTCCCTCCTAGCAGAGAGAGTCCAGCTCCAATGCTACCTTCTCAAAGAGCCCTGCACAGACCCGCTGTGGAAAGCCATTCCCTGACTCACTATATCCCCTAGTCTGGCTTCATTTCCTTATGGGGTGTATTGGGAAGGCAGGGACTTGGCCTGGCCTGTTCACCACCCTCCTCAGCACCTAGAACCTATAGGTGTTCAGTAAATAGGGTCACTTAGTACACCCATTTCTATGGGAAAGTTCGTTCTGATTTGCAGAATTTCTGAATGATTGTGAGCCCCAGGTGCATACCCCTTCAAGAAATTCAACTGCTCTCCCCCAAATGCAGACCATACAAAGTCAACTCTTCTCTCTGCTTCTTTTCATTCTACATCGAAGTTTCTTTTTTTTTTTTTTTTTTTTTTTTACATCGAAGTTTCTATGTCGCCTCTTTAACTCGCTGCCACCTGCATCTATGATCCCTCAAACATGTTTTGTCATTCTAGAAGCTCTGGCTCCTTGCCGAATCCCCTCCACTCCATTCTCCTGGACAGACGCTGACTTCTCACCGGTGTGCGGTCGCTATCCTACTATACACGCAACTCTTACCCCACGTCCGCCTCCCCGGTCCTCCCGCCCCACGCTCTCCCCCTCTCATCGTGCTCCAGCAAACCGCTCTAGAAGTCCTCAACTGCCCTGTCAGTATGCTTAATCACAGATTAGATTATTCAAAATTATGCGTTCAGATGTAAAGCGGTGCAAGATGGGTAAGCAAGAGACAATCTTTGTCTTTAACTCGAACAGTAACGTGAAACAGAGAGGGTGGGCATCCCACGTTCTGTTTGGCTCTGACACCACGAGTAACCGACACTGACAGCCAGCCACCCCATCCCTTGATTACTTAGCAGCGAGTACTCACATAGATCAATCCCGAATAGTAGCGGTCCTTCAGGTTATGTAGAACAGAAGCTTCGTTCAAGCACGTCAATTCTGCCATATCCTCCACCTTGGAAAACTTAGGTGGGTTCATCTTCTGAATATCGTCTTTGTTGACCATGGCTTTCTTGCCGTTCTCCGCCAACTCCACCATAACCTCATCTCCCCGCTCCTCTTTGATACTTGCTGCCTCGAAACCATGGCGCTCTGATGGAATCCACACTAGCTTTTTAGCCGTCCAGTCGGCCTGGGTGGCAGGGTTATAGATGACAGCCCTGTCCACAAAGAGGTACCTCTCTGGGTCTTCAAGTCCAGTTCTCTGGGCCATTGTAAACAGGAGGATCCAAGGGCAATTGCCTCTAGGAGAAGAGGGGGAGGAGGACCAGGTTAGATGTTAAAAAACATGCAACGATTCATAGGTTTTACTCTTGTCAGGAACTTAAAACGGAACCCTGGGTAAACAGAAAGCATAACCTTTAGTGGAGGAGCCAGGGTAGTGCTCTTCACGGCCATACTAACCGAGAGTCCAAGGTAAATTTCAGGGGTAACCACAAATTATGCCTCTGGTTGTCTAAAGACCAGGCAAGATGTGCCGGCAGTGGCTGAGGGCTGAAAAACCAGCAAGGGGGAGAAGGCAGGGCTCCAGTTGGGACTTCTTTTTCCTCTTCATTCCCTCTTGCACCTTCACCACAAATTAAACAGGGAGTTAAGAAGGCAATGAGGACAAAGGAAAAGAGAGTCATAATAAAAGGTCTGGGAAGCAGCACAGGAATTAACGTGGCCACAAGGATGCAGCTACAAAACACACGGCAGGTCCCAAAAGTGTAAAGCGTCAGGTCAGGTCTACACAGGCCTCCCATTCTGCCTTCAGATAAGAGACTCGAAGTTCTTCCCTACAAACACCCCTAAACTCAGTCCCCTGTAGCTTCTCTATGGCCCGTGTGGTCTTAATGCAATTGGAGGATGCCAGGGAGGGACAGCTACTCAAGCATGTGATGCGGGCTCTCCAGGCCTCACCCCCACTCTGCAGCTGCTCCCGCTCCCCATCTTCTCTGCGAGCCTCCATCATTCATCAAGACTCACTCCACTACCCTCCCAACATGCAGTGTGCCTACTTATGCCCTGGCAGGCAGGGCGGCCCAGAGGCACACTTGCATTCCAGATGTGGTTTGACCAGGTGCAGAAGAAAGACAACCACTAACACTGGGAAAAGCACTGTTTCTGTGATGCTCAAATTTGACCTAAGTCAAGACCTAACTGGTGTACTTAGCCCTCACTTACCATTGGCTCATGATGAGCCATCAGCTATGGTTCCATATGCACTACTCTCAGCTACGACCCATCCGATGCTGGTGCAACTGACATTTTCAACCAAGTGGCAGGATTTTACAGTCATCACTCACCTTTCTGATGTGACTCATCACTCCTGCCTGATAATATCTTTTTGGAATCTGATACCATCATTAAACACTTTTGTTATTACCCCAGATTCCACATTAGTACAAATCTCACAAGTATGGTTTCCATGACCTCATCCGAGTCAACATAAGAGGCCAACTGAGTAACTAGTCCTGCTTCTGTTACCTCTTCCCAGCTTTTCCCTCCTCCCAAAATGATGGGGATTCTTAGTAGGCAACAGACAGAAGGCTAATCACAGAACAGCCTGGGGTGGGGGTGTCTGGCTGACTCAGTTGGAAAAGCATGCAACTCTTGATCTCGGGGTCATGAGTTCAAGCCCCACACTGAGTATACAGATTGCTTAAAATAAAATCTTTGGAAAAAAAAAAAAAAAAGCAAAATGGTTACAAGGATCTTAACCTTGAGTCCGCAAATTTCAAACTCCGTGAAGTCACTGAAATGGTATAAAAATATATACTTCAGAAATCATGTTATAATGTAGTGCATTATAAACATGCATGCCCTAGAGCATGGTTCTCAAACTTTGGTGTGTGCACGGGCAGCCCGTAGGAGGCTTACAGAAATACCGACCAAAGCCCCATTGCCAGGGTTTCCAATTCAGTAGGTCTGGGGCAGAGCGCCTGGTAATTTGCATTTCTAAAAAGTTCTCAGATGCTGCTGGTCCTGGGACTACACTTTGAGAACCATCACTCCACAGTTCTCTGGTTGCCATGGTGAACCAATGTCGTTAACAGGTATGCTGGGATAGAAAAAAAAAAAAAAAGGCTGAAAACCAATGTTGACCAATTCCTAACTGATTTAAAGGATATGCGAATGTTTTTTAAATTATGGGTTTGAATAAAACAAAAATCACAAAACAAAATGAAACAAAAAAAATCACCAAAGATGTAATATTAAGACTTCTACAAATAAAAATGCTAATACGTTTTATAAATCAACTTGTAATTTACCTTCTAAGGCATTCACGTGGGGGTGGGCAATTCAGAAAATATTCACAGGGTATGTGTACATTCTGAAGAATGGTTTCCAAAGCCCATCATTATCTCTAGGGACTGGCTTTCGTAAGACTATTAACACACTTTCTGTCTTTCCAACTTATACTTTGCAAACTGCTAAAAAGAAGGGAGGCATGGCTCTGCGGTGGGAATCGTCCTAGATAAATCTGGACATGGACAACAGGACACACATTCCACCTTTAAGATTGAGAGCCTTTTAAAAGAGAAAATATCCCACTATAACAAAATATGGTAACAAGTTACTCATATCCTTAATAGGTAGGAACTGTATATCCCATATGACACCTAGGAGGAGGTCTTGCTGCTAGGAGGCGTGTGCACACACATTTCTTTAATTTTACACTGGGCATGTAATTATATGCTTAAATTTAGTGGATGGCTATAAATTAGGGTAGCCCAACAGGTCATTTCTGCAGTAGACCTTTATAAAAAAAAAAAAAGTAAATGATATATTTAAAAATTAGTTCACCAAATTGGTACACTTAAAATTTATCAGTATTTTTCCTAGGTGAGGAAATTCTTATAATTTATGGGAAAGAAACCAACAGATCACAAAAACATAATTGAAAAATGCTCCCGACTTTGTGGGGGGAGATTACCTAGACACTTTTTTTTTAAAGGAACAGGTAACAATAAATAAATAGATAGATAGGTAGGTAGATAGATAGATAGATAAATAAATAAATAAATAAATAAATATTTTTAAAAGGAACAGATATTCATTGGGTCTTCACTGGGCAGTGAGATTACAAATTACTTTTACTTTTTACTTTTCCAGAGCTTTCTACAACTAATGTCATTGAGAGGACACTTTCCTGTCCCTGGCTATCTGGTGAGCACCTAGGTGGCTCCCAGGTCTGCATGGGGTGGGTGGGTGGGTGGGGGATCTCTCCCTTCCTGACCAAACCTCATACACGTGGTCCCTACCCCCACAGTGAGCTTCACCTTCTCCACAAACACCTACCACTCCTTCCAATCCTGACCCAAATGCCACCCTCTGAGAAGTTCTTTTCAGGTCATTCTGGCAACTGCCCCCTTCTGAACATTTTCGACTGCTCTTCTGGTTTTTTCTTGCCCTCCCCAGCACCCTACTTGAGGGCTTATTAGCACATAGCAGGTACTCCAACTGCGATTTAGTTGGATAGAGTTTGGGAGGCCAGTGAGGAGGTTTTGTCCACTTTAACTCTTCACTTGTGATTGCCAAGTATGTTGTATTTTTTTCCATTCTACTGTACATGTGTATCTGATCTTGATAATGCTGGTATTTACCAGTGAACCCCTCCCAAATGCTCAGCTTTACGGCATGGGGGAGTACCACAATTTTAAAAACAGCAAATACAGTTCTGTATCATTAATTATGGGCAGGAACCATGCTAAGCAGTTTACCTTTATCAACTCAATCCTCACAACAGCCCTATGAGGTTCGTACTATTAATATCTCTATTCTACAGATGAGAAACCTAAGGTAGAGACAAAGCCGATAACCAGCCCAAGGTCACGGAGCTCCCAGTAGCAGAGCTGGGCTAACCTCAGAGTTCCTGCTGGAATGCCCACCACAACAACGGTGGGGGGGGAGGGGCCGATTTTGAAGGATTTTGAAGGGTGTGGAGGGCACTCTACGCTGCCTCTCCATTAAATAAAAATCCTATCGATTACAGTTTCAAGAATGCAGGCTCAGCAATCAACATGCCAGCACAATCTGGCATAGGTTTTACATTTAAGAGAAAAAACACCTATATTTAGGAAAAAAAGGAATAAAGAGCAAACTCTTTGCCACAGACAGAAAGATAATCTGGAAGGTTTTTGGTGTCATTTTGAAAAGAGTGTTTAATTATACCTAAGTCATTATTCTGTATATGAAAGAGCCCCTTCCAAGGCAGAGCCCCATCCCTTTCATTGGTTTTAGACATACACTCCCCTGCAGCTCTGTCCCCTCCCCCACAGCCATTTTTTTACTTCCAAAAAAATGCCACCCGGTAAACTTCTGGGTTGCCTGCCTCCCAGCACCTACCACAGGTACAGAGACAGGAAAACAACTCAATTTTGTGACTACCTTGCACATAACAAGCAAAACACAAATGATCTATAACACATCAACTAAAACAGAATTGTGCCACTTGGTTTAACGACCCCACTGCGGTCACTGACATGACAGGGATGTGCAAACCAAATGTATATTTACCAAAATTCAGCTTAGCCACATGAGCGCAGATACCAACCAAACACACAAGGGCACTACCGCTCTGTATGGCCCGCGCCATCTCAGTGAACATCTTCACACTGGGTTAAAATCTTTCTAAAAATGTGGACGCAACGCCAGGAATTTCAATCCTTCCTACAGAATCAGAAAGTACATAACCCGCTGAAGCACCGAGTCTTCCCTCTTGCACAATGTGCCCTTCAGAATTTCTCCATCTGGTCTCTTATCATCTTATCCAGTCTGTCTTCATTGTGATGATTTCCCTAAGGAGCCCAAATAAAAAGCCAACCTCTAGGGTCACATCCCTTCACTGCCAAAGCCTGCACTGTATAGCGCCCCATCACAGCATATGCTGTCTCCAGATAAGGATGGCAAAGAAGCAAATTTAAGATGCACAAGTCAAGAGATGCATCAAATAAAATGGCCACTTTTTCGGGATCTGAGACAGACAGGGCATACTTCAGCATCAAGAGCAGGGGACCCCACGAATACTTGGGGAGGGCAGACGGAGAAAGGAAATATCACAATAAATAGATTAAAGTTTTCCAGACTGAGGAGGCTACGGAGAATAATGAAGCCTGACTCAAAAGGATCCTCACTTCCAGCGTGGAAAAAAAACAAAATCTCGGCAGAGCCCAAGTATTACATCTAGTATATTATATTATTCAGCGAAAACAGCAGCCTTTGTTCCGTGGGCAGGCTGGATCTCCCCCGCCTGCTCTCCCCTACCCCACCCCACCCCTCCCCGCCCCCCTGCATCCACCGCAGTGGGCTCGCAGGCAAGCCGCAGAGGCCCGGAGACACAGATAACGGTCACAGGCAGCGGCCACGCCACCCCGGCCTCCGCGGCTGAGCCCAGACCCGCCGACTGGCCGGCCTCCCTTCCCCAGGCCCGGGCTCCCAGGCCGGCCAGGCTGGGGGGGTGGGTGGAGGGGGCTCCCGGGTCGCCGGGCCGCACCCGCCCACCGCGGGCCCACAAAGCGCCCGCCAACGCCACGACTCCGCCCCGACCCCATTCCGGTCCCATTTCACGGGATCAGGGTGTGACCCCAGCTGCAGAAGGCCAGCGAGGGAGTCCGCGGCGAGCCGTGCCCGGATCGCTTACACAATAAAGGGATCCCGAGCGAGCGCTGACCCTCCCCCCGGCCGCCCTGCCGCAGCGCGCCCCCGCCACATTTCCCGCCCGGCCCCCCGCCCCGGCCGAGCTCAGGCCCCCTGCCCTCGGGGGCCCCCCACCCCACCCCACGGGGCCCGGAGCGCCGCCCGCGCTCCGACAGCCCTGCGGAGCCCCGACCGCACCCGGGCAGCCCCGCCGGCCTAACACGCCCAGGAGCCCACCCTTTTCTGTCCGGAGCCCCCCACCCGCACCCGGGTCGCGCTTCCCCGCCTGCCCCGCCCGGGAGCCCCGAGACCCCCACCGGGGCACTAGGCCTCCCCCACCCCCGCGTCCCACGGACCCCACACCCCGAGCACTAGCTCCCTGCAGCCCCCGAGGGGTCGTTCGCCGGCCCACTCGGGCCGCGATCCCTGCAGGGGTCTCCAGCCCCAGGCCCCCCCTTGCCCGCCGCTCCTGAGGTCTCTCCACCCACCGGGGTCGGCTCGCTCCCCGCCTCCGTCCGCGGGGCCGGTCCCCGCACGAACCTACCGCCCTCCGCCCAGAGCCCTCTCGGGCGTCCCCGTGCTCCCGCTCGGGCTGCGCTCCAGCCCTTGCAGAGGCGCCCGGCGGCCCCCGCCCCCACCAGCCCGGGACCCTTGCCCCCCCATCGTCCCCCGCGTCCCCCACCCCCACCCCCGCCCCCCGCGGCCGCCGCGCTCGGACCCGGGCAGCCGCCCCTCTCACCTTCACCGAAGATGGTGGCGCCGGCGCACGTCCCCAGCCGCGACCACAGAGCCGGCCCCTCAGCCCCAAACCCACCGCTGCCTCCGCCGGGCTCCTTTAGCACTGCTGCTCGGGGCTGCCCCACCCACCCCCACCCTCATTGGGCCAGCTCCACGCCCGTCACCGCCGCCCCCAGACCCACTGGTCCGTTTGCGCGCCCATCTCCAAGGGAAGACGTTAGCAACGCGAACGAAGCTACCTTCCCGAGGCCGCTCCCCCACCCACCTGGAAGGACGCTCATTGGCTCCCGCTCCCGGCCCAGGCCGCCGGGGCGCCCGTCTCATAGGCCGCCCCGCACGTCCGTCAAGGACTCCGGGAGGTGCGGCCGCGGCGCTGGTCGGTGATTGGCTGGCGCCCGCGGAGATGAACAGGCGCCGCCACCCGGCGCCGGCGAGCCCGCGGGACAGCGCCTGCGGACCCCGCAGGGGCCTCGGCTGCGCGGCCGCGGGGGCAGGTGTGCGGTGGCCGGAGCCCGGCCCTGCGCCCGGACGCGCCCCCGCCGGCGTCCGGCCGCACAGAGCCCCCTCGGGCGCCTCGCCGCCGCCTCCCCCTGCGGCAGCCGGCGTGTCCCGCAGCGGCACCGGCTGCCACCGCCGAGTCGCGGGCCCCCCGGCGCTGCCTGCAGGGGCGGGGCCGGAGCGCGGTCCAGAGGCCTTACGTCACCCCGGGATCTGCAGGGGGGCGGGGGGGCCGCGGCTCTGCGGCTCACCTGCAGTGGGGGAGGGGGCGGGGCTCGCTGCGGCTCTGCGCCTGCGCACAGGCTCTGCGGCGGCGGGGGGGGCGGGCGGGGGGGCACCGGCGGCGCTCCGGGGCTGCGGGGCTGACCCTGCCCGGGTCGGCGGAGCGGGGGATGCCTTCCAATGCTGCCGCAGTTCTGTTGTTTCCCCTCCCCAGGCTCCTGGCTGGCCTGAGATTCCAGAACAAGGACAGAAGACTTGGGAAAGGACCTCGTTCACTTCATCCATTCATTCCTAATTTCATTCATTCGTTCGTTCATCACGGGGAGCCCCTCCCGCCCCCCGCCCCCCGCCCCCGCCTCCACTGCGTGGGAAGGGCCTGTGAGGAGGTTCTGCAGAGCTGTCAGAGCCCCTAGGACCCGTGAGCTCTTCGAAGGCCTTAGAAAATGTTTGAGAACTGGGGGGAGGGGAGAGGAAAAGAAGGTTCCAAAATAAGGAAAGGAAACTAGAAAAATTGAAGTTAATAAATAATGAAATATCTGCAGAATCTAGTCTACTGCAACAGGAAGGGCTCTTACATAATTACATATAAATATTATAAAGTTGGAGTCTCAAGAGCAAAATGACTTATTCTTGCAAAAACTGCAAGTTAGCAGAAACGCCTTCAAAAATGTTTACAGCAAAATGCGATTACACTTCATGTTGGGAATGGGTGCGTAGCAATACGTTATGACAGGGCAAGTGGGTGAGCCTCCGAAACGTCCAGTCTGGTAAAAAGTGAACAAAGCAAAAAAAAAAAAAAAAAAAAGCAGGAAATGATAAGGAAGGGTTGGTGGAATTCACAGAGGAGGCTCCAAGAGGCAGCCGAGTGCAGAGTCCTTCCTGGGGAAGTCAGAATCAGGTCCTGTCTCTGTCCTTTGTCCTAGTGCATCTGGTTACACACCCCCGCCCCCCAGCCCACTAAGGTAAGCTGCCCCTTGTCCAGGTGTCTTGTGACTTGGCTTGGAGAAGAGGTCTGCCCTTAATGCAGTCTGCACATGGAGTACAAGTGAACGGTACAAACTTTGAATGATGGTGGGGCGCCTGGGTGGCTCAGTGGGTTAAGCACCTGCCTTGGCTCAGGTCTTGATCCTAGGGTCCTGGGATCAGCCCCACATGGAGGCTCCCAGCTCAGCGGGGAGCCTGCTTCTCCCTCTGCCCCTCCTCCTCTCCTCATGCTCTTTCACTTTCTCTCTAAGAAATAAAATCCTTACAAAAAAAAAATACATGAATGATATCCCTCTTCTGAATCTTTAAGTGTGTTTAGAGAAGACCAAAGACTCCATCTGCACTCCATCTCGGCTTTGTCAGTCACTGGGCATTTCCCCCGATGTGGTGTGCGTTGCCTAGAGCATCCATACACACACAGCCCTATTAGCCACCAAGTCTGTGGTTTCTCCCAATTTTAAAACAAACCCAGTGGATCAGCAGCAGAAGAGGGCAGGAGATTCACCAGAATTAAACATCACAAAGATGTCAGTCTTAATTATTGAGAAATCAATAATAAAGAAAAAGTCCCCAAAAGTATCTCTAGCCCTGGTGACTCTCCCAACAGTTTTTTTTTTAAAGACTTTATTTACTCATGAAAGAGAAGGACGCAGAGGGAGAGGCAGGGCTCGCTGCTTCATGGGGACTCAATCCCAGGACTCTGGGATCATGACCTGAGCCCAAGGCAGATGCTCAACTAACTGAGCTAAGTGAGCCACCCAGGCATCCCTCTCCTGACATTTTTAACAGCTTGCTGGAAATCTCTACCTGAATGAAAGAAAAACTGCAAAGCAGTAAACCTCAAATCTCTTTTCTTCCCATTTCCATTTCAGCCTACAACTCAAACTCACCCTCTCCCCAACCCCTTTGTTTGTTAATGAAACCAACCTTAACACCCCTGCTTCTTCCTCTCTGTGACTTCAATATTACATCCCTCTATCCCTCTATCATCCAGCCAGTCAGGTTTCTCTGACTCCATTCTCACCCCATAGAACTCTAGCCCAGAATCTGCTGCCATTTGGATGAGGAAAACACAGAATTTTTAACCAGGTAGACCTGGCTTTGAATCCATTTCTGCCATTACTAGGTGTCTAACCTTTGACCAACTCCTAAACCTCATCATGAAAAAGGAGATATGAATGGATGCTTCAAAGACTCATCCAATGGATGTGTAACAGGATAATGTGCTGGGGTTGGGGGGAAGAGGAATTATGAAATATAATAGACTGAAAATTGTTTCTTAGTCTACAAGTTCATTACAAGGGAGAGAGATCTTTCCCCTCTTTCTCCATAGTAATTTTTTTTTCTCCATAGTAATTTTTGCTGGCAGTCTAGGCTGCTTTGCCCCCAAAAGAGAAAGTTCACAGACCATTGTTTTGCACAGTCAGGTCATAAGTCCAAGTCTCATTCCCTCAGGGTGGTTCCGGCCCATGAACCTGTTTTGTTCTAAACTGTTTTGTTCCATCTGCACAGGGCTGATATGAAGCTTTTTTTTTTTTTGAAATTGAATGAATTCCAACATTTGCAAATCAAGAGCTGTCCAACACCATTAGCCAGCAGGCAAATACAAATCAAAAATCATAATAAGATACCATATCACACCCACTGAAATGACTAGAATCAAAGAGACAAAAAAAAAAAAAAAGAGACAGACAATAACAAATGTTGGCGAGGACGTGGAGAAAAAAGAACCCTCAGTCATTTCTGGGGGGAATATAAAATGGTGCAGCCACTCTAAAGAGTCATCTGCCAGGGATCCCTGGGTGGCTTGGCGGTTTGGCACCTGCCTTTGGCCCAGGGCGTGATCCTGGAGTCCCGGGATCGAGTCCCACGTCGGGCTCCCGGCATGGAGCCTGCTTCTCCCCCTGCCTGTCTTTGCCTCTCTCTCTCTGTCATGAATAAATAAATAAAATCTTAAAAAAATTTTTTTAAAAAGACTTGCATGTCAATGCTCGTAACAGCATTATTCATAATAGCAATAAATAAATAAATAGATAAATAAATAAATAAATAAGGGAGTCCATCAATTGGTGAATAGATAGAATGTGATAGGTATGTCCATACAGTGGACATCAATGCAATGGAACCCACCACAGTGGTGCCTGGCTGGCTTAGTTGGTTGGGCGTCCAACTCTTGATCTCAGCTCAGATCTTGAACTCAGGGTCCCAAGTTCAAGTCCCCCATAGGGCTCCACCCTGGGCATGGAGCCTACTTCAGAAAAAAAAAAGAAGCAAACTATAATATGTGCCACAAATTAGAGAAACCTCGAAAACACTACCCTCAGTGACAGAAGTCAGAAACAGAGACACATTTTGTATGATCCCATTTATATGAAATACCCATAAGAAGCAAAGCAAGGAACACAGAAAGTAGAACAGTAGTTGCCTGAGGTGAGGACCAGGGTGGGGAGAGAAGTGACAGCACTGGGATTAGCAGAAAATATACATGAGGAATTTTACTGGGATGGTGACAATGTTCTATTTTTTTTGTTTGTTTGTTTGTTTTTTTTGGTGACAATGTTCTAAAATGGATTCACTGTGATGGTTGTACAATGTACTAAAAAAATAAAAACCACAACACTGAATTCTATAGTCTGAATGACATGATTTGCAAAACACACCTTATTAAAGTACTTTTTTAAAAATAGGGGAGAAAGAGCCATTGCACAAAAATCCAGATTTCTGGTTTCCCTGGAAAAATGGGAAGATCTGGAAATTCGATGTCAGTGCGGTGGTACCTTAACTGCCACTCATTCTTTGACAAAGCAAGTGTCCCCAGGGTACCTCAGCCACAGCTAATCCCTGTGGTCTCTCAGAGCCGACCTGCTTTATTCACTGACATTCTTTGCTTGGCCTTTTAAGGCATTTATTTGAGGTTTTTCACTCCTTGTTCTGCCTGTTGAAGAATTTCAAACCAGATCACCTCAGAGAGAGAGGAGAAGGGTGGTATTTTTGAGTTGTAGAGCTGTTTCCCTAGGGCGTTGGCAGTCTCTGTTGGTGGAGCACTCCATTCTTGATCTCAGGGTTCTGAGTTCAAGCCCCACATTGGGCGTGGATCCTACAAAAAAAATTGTTTTAAAAAAGCTATTTCCCTGATGGTGGTGAAGGGTTAGAGGGTCCGTGAGAAGTACAGAGAGGGGCCCCCTTTCAACATGATTCCTGGGCATTGAGGCACAGACTATTATAGTGACTCTATAATAAACAGCTCTCCTGGGGGAATAATGCCCGAGCAAACTAAAAGAACACTGCTCAACTATTGACATCTTCAACCAGCAGAGGAAATGGTAAAAACAGAGACTCCAATGAACTGAGAAAGAAAAAAAAAAAAAAAAACCTTCCAGAATTTCCTTGGGCCCCTTAAGCTCTGGAATTCTGGGGGAAAGAACAAAACCAAATAAATGAGCCATGAGAAGAGGTTCCTGAAATTTCCTAATCAAAGATTTCTTGCCAATCGTGTAGAATAAGTTAAGTCAGATTCGATGTGATAAAGAGAAATGAAAGTGTGAGAGTCCCTGTATCCTAATGTCCTAGAGTTAGTCATACCTGCGGCAAATACTTTTAAAAAAAATTTTGGCAAATGCCTATCAAGCGTCTTTTGTGTCTGGGGTTTGTGCCAGGTGCCAAGAAAATGCTACGTCAACATAGGCATGGTCCCTATCCTTAAGGAGCATACAGTCTAGCAGGAAATAAAAGCAAATAGGCAGAGAATTATAATTATAGATAAATATATAATTATAGAGCAGGGGCTCTTAATCTGGAGTCCATGGAGAGAATTTCAATTGTACAAAACTTTTGAATTATATGCAAAATTTATTGTGTGCTTTATTCCTACCCACCCCCACCCCCCGGGGAGAAAGATCTACAGGTCTTAGTAGATTCTCAAAGAGGCATCTCATCCAAAAAGGTTGAGGAAATGCAATATAGTACGATCAGTACTATACTCAGAAGCAGAGTAAGATCCAGGGATACCTAAGAGGGACACTTGGTGTCAGAATGGTGGCAGGGGTGGGTCTGGGGAAAGTTCCAGAAAGTCTCCTTAGAGAAATTTTTTATTTTGAAAATATAATCTGAGTAAGATGTTAACCAAGCAAAGAGAGGAGGATAATTCTTTGAGAAAACAGTGGGGAACTACAGGCGAGTTTTAATTTGGAGAGTAACATGGCCAGGTTTGTGTTTTGGAAGGATCACTCTGGTTACAATGGAGAGGATGGATTGAAGCGGGGTATGAGGCCACTGCAGCAAACAGTTCTGCGTAGAGATGCCGATGACCTGATCCAAGCAGGCTGGAAAGGTGTAGTCTGGTTGTGGTGATTGTTGGTGCAGGGATTAAGGGAGGTACTTTAAATGCCAAGCCAAAGCCTGAAGATATTACAGTGCCTCGCACTGTGCACAAGCATATCTACAGCGCCTTGCACAACACTTGACGCATGAGAAATGGGTTCCCTTGCTCCTTCATCTCCTGGCCTCCTGAACTAAAAATACTCCCCCACTGAATCCTGCACACACCTTTTTATAGAAGGATCTATCTAAAAATCCTTACACGTTTTTGCCCTGTCCCTGTACCCTCATTCAAGACTAGTGCTGTCCCATAGGTATGGAAGGTGAGCCACCAATGCATACCACATGCCTGAGCAACCTGAAGGAACATGACTCAGCTATTGACATCTTCAATCAGCGGGGGAAATGGTAAAAACAGAGACTTCAATGAGCTGAGAAAGAAAAAAAACTTCCAGAACTTCCTTGGGCCCCTTAAGGTCTTAAACCACATAAGTGAGTTTAAGCTTTCTAGCAGCTATATTCCAAAATTAACATGAAATAACTGAAATTAGTTAATTTTTTAAAAGGAGGCTCCATGCCTGACATGGGGCTTGAATTCACAACCCTGAAATCAAGAGTCTCACACTCTACCGATTGAGCCAGCCAGGCACCCCTGTAATTAATTTTAATGATGTATTAACCCAACACGGAAAGAATATTACATTTCCACATGTAATCAATGAAAAATCATTGCTAGGAAGTTGCACATCCTTTTCTCTGTGCTAAGTGTTCAAAATCCAATGTGTGTTTTAGACCTACAAGCACAGTTTATTTCGGACCTGCCACAGTTGAAACGCTTAAGAGTTGGGGTGCTTGGGGCTCGGATAAGTGTCTGACATTAGCTCAGGTCATGATCTCGGGGTCCTGGGATTGAGCCCTGGATTGGGGCTCACTGAATGAGTGAGGTGTCTGCTCGTCCCTCTCTCTCTCTCTGCCCCTCCCCCTGCTCATGCTCTCTCTCTCTCTCACTCACTCAAATAAATAAATAAAATCTTTTTAAAAAAATGCTCAAGTTACATGTGGCTGGTGGTTACCATAGAAGACAGAGCACAGAGCTAGATGGCAAATTCCTTGCCCGCAAGGCCAGTGTGCTCAACTGGTATCCCCAGCAATTAGCTTGGTGCTTGATACCTAGTCAATGCCCAGTAACTGTTTATGGGATAGGAAGATGGAAAGATGGATGGATGGATGGATGAGGAGATGTCTTCCAGCTTTCCAGATGTCATTACAGCTAAGTCAGGAAAGGTCAGCAGTTAAGGACGGTGGGCTGCCAGGACACGGATGCGAAGGACTGAAGCATAGGCAAGGAAAAGTGATGCTGGGAAATAGCAGAGAGTAGTTTGGCTAAAGTATGTGCTGCACACCGCAGAAAAGAAGGTGGGAAGTGGTCCTGGAGTTTGCTGAAAGCTGACATGCAACCCTATACATCTGGGGATTCCCAAGCTTCCAGAGTAATTTCCAACCAGTAAATATTTAAGGAACAAATGAACAGGTCAGTGAGAGGAAGAGGTACCAGAAAAGGATGACAGGAGAAAAGAAAACGTTAGCCAAGTGGTTAACAATTGCTGGGGTTCATATGGGCAGGAAACAAACCATAGGAAAGTTTATTCAAGAAATCTAGGTTGTCATCATCCCTGGTGGTTGATGAAAGGGGAATGAGTCACTGGAGGCAAACAGCGGGAGAAGCCCAAAGTCTGGTCAATAGTTCAAAGTGGAAACAAGGTTGTTGGTCTCAGAAGGTCTGCTGGTCCCTGGTCAATCAGTCCTGGAGGGAATGTGGAGTGTTGTGTGTGGGTGTAGAGGGTCTGAGCTTGAAATCAAGCCTGACTCTTGTTATATGATGCAGCGTTACTGTCACCTGGCCCTGAAGGAGCCAGGTTTGCATCAGTCCTGCTCACCAGATGTAGAGAAAATCAGGAAATTGCCCTGAATTTGCTGAAAATGGATATGGTTCTTCAGTCAAAAAAAAAAAAAAATGTGTGGGCATCTATCTCATTGGAGGTTGTTTTGAAAATCCAAATCTGTCTATCCATGAAAGATATTTTTTATCAAAGGCTTGTTTTGTTTACCATCTGGGGGCACCTGGGTGCCACAGTGAATTAAGCATCCAACTCTTGGTTTCAGCTCAGGTCGTGATCTCAGGGTCATGAGATTGAGCCTATGGTGGGCTCCACACTCAGCGTGGCATCTGCTCGGGATTCTCTCTCTCTTAAATAATAAATAAATAAATCTTTAAAAAATTAAAATAAAATATCCTGCCTGCTATTGGGAAACCTTTAATCTCTCTGAGCCTCAATTTAATTGTGTGCAAAACAAGGATAATAGCACTTACTTCATAGGGTTGCAGGAGGATCCAACACAACATGGTGGCACTTGTGAAGCTCTCAGCACAAATTAGCAGACAGTAGAATTACTCCTTATTATTACAATTACACCCCTCATTAGTATCTGTTCCCTGTCGAAAGAACTTATACACAGACTTTCATGGGGAGTTTACAGTGCTCTTCCATGACTCTTTATAGATGTATGTTTAAAAAAGATACACAGCGGGGGCTCCTGGCTAGCTCAGTTGGTGAAGCATGTGGCTCTTGATCTCAGGGCTGTGAGTTTGAGGCCCACGTTGGGTGTAGGGATTCCTTTACAAAAATATCTAAAAAAATAAATAAAATGGCAAAGGGATAGAAGAGAGGGTATAGATGAGTTTGTCTATGAGTTGTTGAATGGGGTATTGGGTAGAGGGAGTTCATTATGACCTGTCTTAGTCTAGCCAGGCTACTGTAAAAGAATCCCATATAACTGATGGTTTATAAACAACAGAAATTCATTTCTCACCGTCTGGAGGCTAGAAGTCCAAGATCAAGGTCCCCAGTGTCTGAGGAGGGTTGTTTCCTGGTTGGTAGATGCCAGTCTTCTGGCTGTGTCTTCACATGGTTGGAAAGGCAAGGGAGCTCTCTGGAGTCTTTAATAAGGGAACCAGTCCGGTTCACAAAGGCTCCCTCCTCACAGCCTACTCACCTCCCAAAGGCCTACCTCCAAGCACCATTACATTAGAGGCTATGATTTCAACATATGAATTTGGCGAGGGAGCATACACATTCATTTCATTGCAGTACTGGTCTTTCTATGTTTGTATGTATTTGAAATCCTCCATAATAGAACATCTAAAAAAAATCATTTTTTTAAGATTTTATTTTTTTAAAGTAATCTCTACACCCATACAGGCCTCAAACTCACAACCCTGAGATTAAGAGCCATGTGCTTCACTGACCAAGCCAGCCAGGCACCCCCAAAATCATTTTTGTTGCTATGATTTCTACTGGGAGGTCCGGAGTTTAGAGGAAAGGAAATGAGACCCTATAGAAAATAAGAAATCCCTCAGTGGGATACTCACAAATAAGATAAAATAAAATAGGGATCCCTGGGTGGCGCAGCAGTTTGGTGCCTGCCTTTGGCCCGGGGTGCGATCCTGGAGACCCGGGATTGAGTCCCGCATAGGGCTCCTGGTGCATGGAGCCTGCTTCTCCCTCTGCCTGTGTCTCTGCCTCTCTCTCTCTCTCACTGTGTGTCTATCATAAATAAATTTTTTAAAAAAAGATAAAATAAATTCTTAAAAAATTTAAAATTTTTTAAATTTTAAAAAATCTTAAAAAAATAAAATTTAAAAAGATTTTATTTCTTTGACATAAGAGAGAGAGCACAAGCAGAGGGAGAGGGAGAAGCAGGCTCCCTCTGAGCAGGGAGCCCTATGTGGGGCTTGATCCCTGGGATCATGACCTGAGCCAAAGGTGAATGCTTAACCAACTGAGCCACCCATGCACCCTGAAGTTTTAAATTCTTCAACAGTTTTGGCAGGAGAAAATCACCGCACACTTTGAGAATCTCATGGAAGCTGTGGACACTCTTCTCCTCACCCTGAAGGCACGTATGCACAAACACCATGTCATAGCTAACTTTGTGAGAGGCTCATGGACCCAGATTACATTCCTGCCCAGGTCCCGTCCTTATCACATTGATCACAATCTTTCTGGTGCTCAGGTTATTCATAGATGAGACACTTTTTCTTCTAGATTATGAGCATTTTCAGGAGGTAAAAAACCCCATACGTCACTTAACTTTGCTGTTGGTGCTTGAAAGACATTTGTTGTGCAGTCTTTCCAGGATCCCACTCATATGTAACCAAGAATATTTTAGCCAAGTTAGCTCATTTTCTTCTCGAAAGAAGTCTGGCCCAAAGTGGCTTGGAAGCCATCAATGGGATCACCCAGTGTAGCATGTCAGGGAGCCTTGCGGAAGCTCTCCTGTGTGAGAAATGCTGCTGGGGAGCTCAAGCAAAAGCCCTCACTCCCCTTCTATGTTAAAATCAAGTTTTCATGTTAGTTGTCCAGCATTTTTTGAATCATTAGGAAATGGTAGTTCCTGCTCTGCTTTTAGATGTGCTCATAAAAGGAGATTTCCCAATTTCCTTCTATTGAGAACATTGATGGCCATGAGCCCACTGATAACACGACTTTCCATAGGTTTGTGAAAGTTGGTTGGCAGGTGGAAAATACAGAGGCCCTGCCCAGGAACCCAGCTTCCACAAAGGAGCTCCAGACCCTGTGCCTGCCCTTCAGAAGGGCATGTGGGCATCACAGAATCTAGATCGGTATAGGTGGAAGAGGCCAGAGGAGCCATAGGTCATCCTTTCACAGATGAGGCGCTGAGTAGACTTGCCTGAGAGTACAGCCCAGATTAGGCTGAGCCAGGACTTGTCCTAAGTTGCTTGCCCACTCCCCATCCAGGGTTTTCTGTGTGTCAGCATTGTTGATCATAGCAATTTTGTGGGGGGCACCTGCTGTGTGCGGAGCTCATACTGTGTGCAGAGAAAAATAGTGCAGAGCATCCTGTCTCCCTAATCCTGGCTCCTGAGTCGACAGGAAGCTGGCCTAGAGACAGATGAGCTCCCCGGGAACATACCTGGAGTCAAGATCCATTAAAAGTTTCTCTCATCCCTCTTCATAGCCACATCTTTCTCGTAGAATTCCAAAGATGCTAATGTGTTTAGGTAAGGGTTGGGGAGGGATGGAGAGAACTCAGGGACACCAGGCTCTAGCTCAGCTTGGACAGAAGTATGGAGAGGCAGGCGAAGGGCATCCAGATAGATAATGGGGAGCCCCATCTAGAAGCCCAAGGGAGACTCAAATAGAAAGATGTCCATTCTTCTCCCAAAGTGTTTATTTACGAATCATAGAGACCTCCAGTTATCTTGTCTTCCCTACAATACCTAATGGCCTGTGAAAATGTTTAAAACTTTTTTCCAGGTCCCCAACTGGAGGGTGAGAGGCTAGGTGTGTGCTCTACACAGGTGAGATCCAGGTAACATTTAGCATATTGGTTAAACAGAGCCGCTTTGAAGACACAGCGTGAGTTCAACTTCAAATCCCAGCTCAGGAGTGGCTTGACCTTAGACAAGTCACATAGCCTCTCTGAGTCTGCATCTCCTTCCCACACGTCACGATCAGGATGGAGGTTGGAGGGGTCACCTTCCATAACATAGTAAGCACGGTGCGTGTCATGCAGGTAACCCCTCAATAAATGGCAGCTGTTATCATTCTGGTACCTTGCGCCCTTGTCTCTGGAGTCCCAGCTCCTGAGTCAACAGGAAGCTGGCCTTGAGACCTAGAAGAGCTCCCCTGGACGACACCTGGAGTCAAGATCTATTAAAAGTTTATCTATCTTCATAGCCACAACTTTCATTGCGGGGAAAATTGGGAACGGCTAAATTGGGAACGGAAAATTTACATCTGACAAAAGGTATGTGCAAACACATGTTTGCGAGTGAGGTCAAGGTTTCAAAATACCCCTTCTCTGACAGATGAGTCAAGCCCCACCCAGTGGTCTTACTATTTACCACGCATGACGGCACATTCTCTCAGTGACTGTTGGGGTCGCTTGCCAGGAGTTATATTGGACGGGGTTACTCATTGGAAAATGTGGCTGCATTGCTCTGTCTGAGATCTGAACTCGGGCTTCCAGGGATTTCACCCAAAATAAGCTGAATTCCTCAGTTATAATTGTCAAAGAAACACAGCGAAGGAATCTGTGTGCCAAACCAGCACCGACCGGTTCCTGCTGGGGAAAGTGTGGGTCTAGGCAGGGGATGCTCATGGCTTTCAGCAGAAGAGCACAGGGCACTGGGCTTGCCTGATCCTCATGGCATGTACCCCGACTGTTGCCAATTGGTTTGTCATTTGTCCTTTGATTCCATTATTCATTCTGTCCCTCAGCAACTATTTTATGATCCCTTAATAATGATGGCTAGTGGAGCATCTGGGTGGCTCAGTGGTTGAGCATCTGCCTTTGGCTCAGGGTGTGATCTCGGGATCCTGGGATTGAGTTCTGCATTGGGCTCTCCTTGGGGAGCCTGCTTCTCCCTCTGCTTACGTCTCTGCCTCCCTCTCTGTGTCTCTCATGAATAAATAAATAAATAAATAAATAAATAAATAAATAAATAAAATCTTTAAAGATAAATAATGACTGCTAGCACTTGCCAGGTCTAAGCACCTTGTATGTACCACCTCTTATTATCCTTCCAGCAGCCCTGTGAGATGGTATCAGTACATAGCAGAGTTGACACTTTTAGCTTCACTACAGCTGAGACAGTAGAGAAGATGAGTACAGTACAGAAGATGAAAATGTATTCTATTTGTCTATAACTAATCAGCTTTTTTTCTTGAGTCTCCTGCCCACTCCCCTTACCTGTGTTAGGGCTGAGGTGAACTAATCCAATTGAACTCTCTATTTATTTAAATAGGCCTTTAAGATATATATATATATTTATTTACTCATGAGAGACACACAGAGAGAGGCAGAGAGAGAAGCAGGCTCCCTGTGGGGAGCCCAATGCGAGACTCGATCCCGAGACACTGGGATCACGCCCTGAGCCAAAGGCAGACACTAAACCACTGAGCCAGGCAGGCATCCCTAAATAGTCTTTTTAAATAGATCTATTCAAATAGTCTTTTTAGGGGGCGCCTGGTTGGCTCAGTCCATAGAGGACATGACTCTTGATCTTGGGATTATGAATTTGAGACCCATGTTGGGGTAGATTATACTTAAAATTTTTGACAATCTTTAAAAAAAAGTCCTTTTAGGTAATGTTCAGTCTCCCAGACCACCCCTTCTCCCCAAGCCCTGCAGATTCTCTCTCTCTCTCTCTCTCTCTCTCTCTCTCTCTTCCCACACCACCCCTGGAGCTCCCCTGGACCACACCTGGAGTCAAGATCTGTTAAAAGTTTATCTATCTTCATAGCCACAACTTTCATTGCGGGGAAAATTGGGAACGGCTAAATTGGGTTATGTAGAGGATATGTTGGGTTATGTAGAGGATAACCCATACACATGTTGCCAGTGTACATGTCCTCAGGCATCCAGGGCAATGGCCTATATTCTCTCATTTGATATCATAGCCTGTGTCTTTCTCCTGTGGTCTACGCAAGAAGCCTAGACCCTTCCAGCTTTCAAGGCCCACCCTGCTAAAAGTTGGAATCCTACTTTCCACCTTTCTCTCATTATGTTTTCAATTCGTTCTTGGAGATTCAACCTGAATTCACTACACCTTTTAAGGCCTTTTGGGCACCACACCCTGATCACTCCCTCTCTCTGAACTTCTTGGGGTCTTTCTATCTGGCAATTAATTCTATTCTCCTTTGAGATCTCTTTCCTTATTGTTTCATAAAATTGCTTATATTTTTTGTTGTTATTTAATTTTTAAAGCTCCTTTGTGGGGCATGGATGGTGTCTTATATTTCGTTGAATTCCCCAAATTGAATCCAGAGTCTAGTCTAGGGAAGGATTGCAGGTGTCTGCAGACAAAAAGATTCATATCCCTAGTCTATGAGGAGCTGGTAAAAATAGAGAAGAAAATAATCAGACACATCACAGAAGAACGGGCTAAAGATCCGAATATATAATTCACAGGAAAGGAAATTAAGTGCTTCTTAATCCTACGGGGAAAAAATACTCAAATGTGTTCATAAGAAGAACAATGAAAATTAAAACTACACAGATATTCTTTCCAACCTATCAGACTGGCCCAAACCCAAAAGTTTTACAACATGCTCTTGGCAAAGTGGTAGAGAAACAGGCACCCTCTGAAACTCAGTTTTATTATGCAAGGGCCTCCTGGATTTGCACTAGCAGGATCTAATGAGTCAGTTTATCTGTCTTTATTCTCACCCGAGCACTTGCCTTGCTCACATCATTGCCATATATCAAAGCTGTGTCCATCTCCCTCTCAGGTGGCAATGGTCCAGGCCTTAGACACAGACACCGCCATTTCAAGGCCCCAGGGCAAGAAAGGAGGAGAAGCATCTCCCTGAGGCTTCCACACAAGGTGTTAACTCTGAGAGAGGATGTATGGGCCCTCCCTTGCACCACGTTGTGCCAGTGTGGAGTGTGGGGGGCCTGGTGTTCTTTGATAAGTGTGTTGCTTGTGTTTGTGAATTGGGAGGAGGAGGAGCCTCTAAAGCATGAGTTTTGCAGCAGGGACCCATGTAGGAACCCCTTTTGCCAGATTTTAAGGAAAATCCTGCTTTGGAGTCACCTCCAGTGAAAAAGCAACGTGGAGGTACATTGTGTTTAGAATGTAAGATAGAGCGTATATGGCTTCTAAAAAAATTCAATCACAAAAGGTATGCTGTTACATATGTATTTATATGTAATATATTTTTTATAGATTTATAGATTTATAATGTGTATTTTTAAAATATTTTACTCCTTATTGAGGGAGAGAGAGAGGAGAGAGAGTGAGCATGAGCAGAGGGAGGGGCAGAGAGAGAAGCAGACTCACTGCTGAGCAGGGAGCCCAACTCAGGGCTCGATTCCAGGACCCTAGGATCACAACCTGAGCTGAAGGCAGATGCATAACCAACTGAGCCATCCAGGCACCTCTATAATGTGCATTTTTTATTATATATATATTTTTGGGTAGAATATTTGGGTAGAAACAGAAGGACAGAAGCTGGATTTCTCTAAGTATAGTTTGTTTTGTAAATACAGCTTTGGAACCAGGTAAATGCCTTATATAACTATAACAAAACAGAAGTTTTAAGAAAGGGTCATTATGAAAAAGCTAATGTAGATAAAAGAAATTAACCTCTGTCCAAGGCATAACCATATGGAGAAAAGCTAGTCCAAGTGACTTGAAAGTGTAGAAACTTGAGTGTACATTCCTAGGACGATAGCCTAAGGACAAAAGAAAGAGAAGAAAGAAGAAGAAGAAGAAGAAGAAGAAGAAGAAGAAGGAGGAGGAGGAGGAGGAGGAGGAGGAGGAGGAGGAGGAGGAGGAGGAGGAGAAAGAAAGGAAAAGGAAGGAAGTAATAAAAAAGTAATCAGGGGATCCCTGGGTGGCTCCGTGGTTTGGCGCCTGCCTTTGGCCCAGGGCACGATCCTGGAGTCCCGGGATCGAGTCCCGCGTCCGGCTCCTGGCATGGAGCCTGCTTCTCCCTCTGCCTGTTTCTCTGCCTCTCTCTCTCTCTATGTCTATGAATAAATAATAAATTTTAAAAATCTTTAAAAAAAAGTAATCAAACCATTTTCATTAAATATAATGTTGGCCGGTGCTGCTGTTCCATGATGTGTGTGCTGTGATGAGCAATTCTGCTAGATTGTCCAGAGCCAGGATTTCTTTTCTTTTTTCTAAAGATTTTATTTATTTATTCACGAGAGACACAGAGAGGCAGAGACACAGGCAAGGGAGACGCAGGCCTTCTGCGGGGAACACAGTGTGGGGCTCAATCCCAGGACCCCAGGATCACAACCTAAGCTGAAGGCAAGACGCTCAACTGCTGAGCCACCCAGGTGTCCCCAGAGCCAGGATTTCTGTGTAGGAGAAGACAGGTAAGACAGACAAGGTTAAAGAAAAACTTTTAATATTGCCTTTGAATCAGAAGTTTTAGCAAGTGGGGGTTCTGGGGGCTCAGTCTGTCAGACATCTGCCTTCAGCTAAAGTCATGATCTCAGGGTCCTGGGATCAAGCCCCATGTAGGGCTCTGCACAGCGGGGCATCTGCTTCTCCCTCTGCCCCTTCCCCTACTCATTCTCCCTCTCCCTCTCAAATAAATAAAGTCTTTAAAAAAAAAGAAGATTGGGACATCTGGGTGACTCAGCAGTTGAGTGCTTCTCCCTCTGCCTCTGTCTCTGCCTCTCTGTGTGGGTCTCTCATGAATAAATAAATTTTAAAAAATAATACAAAAAAATTTTAAAAAAGAAGTTTTAGCAAGAATTGATGATACTATCTTGTCATTAAAAAATACAGCTGGGGACGCCTGAGTGGCTCAGTGGTTTAGTGCCTGCCTTTGGCCCAGGGATGGAGTCCTGGGATCGAGTCCCGCATCCTGCTTCCTGCATGGAGCCTGCTTCTCCCTCTGCCTGTCTCTCTCTCTCTCTCTCTCTCTGTGTGTGTGTGTGTCTCTCATGAGTAAATACATAAAATCTTAAAAAAAAAAATACAGCTGACCCTTGAACCACGTGGGTTTGAACTTAATGGATCCACTTCTATGTGGAATTTTTTGATAAATACAGTACAGTTCTATAAATGTATTGACTTTTTTATGATTTTCTTAATATTTCTAGCTTACTTTATTGTAGGAATACAGTAGATAATACACAGGACATAAAACTATGTATTAATTGACTGTTGTTGGTAGACTTCCCAGCAACAGGAGGCCAATCACAGTTACCTTTCTGGAGAGTCAAAAGTTATATGCGGATTTTCGACAGCAAGGGGGTTGGGTGCCCCTAACCCCTGCATTGTTCAAGGGTCAACTGTCATTTCCTGGTTCTGCCCACTAGAAAGGCCTAGAAACAATGAGTACCCCCAAGGGCTACCAATCATAGCAAACAAATACTGTTTCCCATTGATGAAAGCAGGGCTCCTTGGGCCAGTGTCTGGGTCTGAGGCAGGAGAGGACAAGATGAGCTTGGAAACAAAGTATCAAGAGTAGGGTGTGACCAAAAGACTCAAGGCTTACTGGCAGGGGCTCCCTCTGGCCAAGGACTGGAGGCACAATTTAATTTATCAGGCACACTGATAACAACGGCAATGAATTGAAACATGTTATTTCTTAAAAATTATTTATTTATTCACGAGAGACACAGAGGCAGAGACACAGGCAGAGGGAGAAGCAGGCTCCCTCGAGGAGACAGATGTGGGACTTGATCCCAGCACCCCCCGGGATCACGACCTGAGCTGAAGGCAGACGCTCAACCACTGACCCACCCAGGGGCCCCAAATTGAAACATGTTAAATAAGAGTTTAAATACAGGAGTTCATAGTGATTAAAACACCAAAAAAAGCAAATTCATGGGTTAAGGTAAAGAAGGTAAAGCGAACAATGACGTGATTTTGAAAAAAGGCAAAGAGAGGTTAAAAAAAAAAATCAAGTGTTTATCATGCTTTTCCTTTTACGAACCGCACTTTGGGATAGCCTAAGAATCCATGAGGGAAAAGTTTTCTCTTTCTAGAAGTGTTGCAGTGAATAAATGACAAAGGGGTGATAGAATTGGAAGGCACTGCTTTACAACCCCAGAAAATATCGGATCTAGGCAATCATCATCAATGGATCCTAAGTCACAAAAAAGAAAAGCAGCCCGCCTTGTGTCTCATGGTGGAAATATATATAACCCGACATAATACAAACATACCCAATGTGATATGTGCATGACCAAACCTAAATCTGATCAAGCCTCTAGAACTCACTACCGGTTTGCCAGAAATGCAAAGTACAGACACACATGTTAAACATCACCATGGGAAAGCAATCTGTAAACTTTGTGAAATTTTATAGGACTGGGAACCTGATGTTTTCAACAATAAATTGCAAGGAAATTAACAAGAAGGGGAAAGCGATATTGTGAGAGAGATCTGTAGGTCAAGTTCAAGGGAGGAAACCTATCATCAAACATAATATACTGACCGTATTTGGAACTTGAGTCAAGCAAACTAAAAAAAATTATATATATATATATATATATTGACTTATGATCATATATATATCATATATATATGTATATATGTTAAAATATATGTGTGTATATATATAATTGGGAAAAATTGAACACTGAACAGATATTGATGATATTAAGGAATTACAACTTTTTTTTAGGCATTGATAATGATTTTGTGGTTATTTTTTATTTTTTTGAAGATTTTATCTATTCATTTGAAATAGAGAGAGAGCATGAGCAGGCAAGCAGAAGCAGGAGAAGTAGGCTCCCCACTGCTCAAGGAGCCTGATGCAGGACCCCAGGATCATGACCTGAGCTGAAGGCAGATGCTTAACCAACTGAACCACCCAGGTGCCTTGAGATTGTGGTTATTTTTAAAATAACCACATAATAATAAGTATCTAGAGATAGATACTTAAATATTTAAGACAAATTAGTATGATGTTGGGACTTATTCAAAATAATCTGGAAGGAGGAGTGCATATCCTCTGTTGAAATAAGATTGTCTCTGATTTAACAGTCATTGGAAGCTGGGGGACAGGTCATGGTGGAGGGGGGTGCATACATGTTGCTCTTCAAATTTTAATTTTCTTTAAGCTCAATAATGTATCATAGGCGTTTGAATCTACCTTGAAATGAAAAAATCTGAATACTCAAAGGCCCCTAAACAGTTCTTCATGCCAGAAATTTTTGTTTCTTTAAAATACAGGTCAGGAGATCCCTGGGTGGCTCAGCAGGTTTGGCACCTGCCTTTGGCCTGGGGCGCTATTCTGGAGTCCCGGGATCGAGTCCCACGTCGGGCTCCTGGCCTGGAGCCTGCTTCTCCCTCTGCCTGTGTCTCTGCCCCTCTCTCTCTCTCATAAATAAATAAATAAATAAATAAATAAATAAATAAATAAATCTTTTAAAAAAATAAAATAAAATACAGGTCAGTAGGGAACCTGGGTGGCTCAGTTGGTTAAGTATCTGACTCTTGGTTTCAGCTCAGGTCATGATCTCAGGATCATGAAATAGAGCCCCGTGTCAGGCTCCACACTGGGTGTGGAGCCTACTTAAGATTCTTTCTTTCCGTCTCCCTCCTTGCCCCCCACCACCCGCTCATGCATGCACTCTCTTTCTCTCTCTCTAAAAAAAAAAAATAAATAAAATAAAAAATAAAAATGAAAAGAGGCACCTGGGCGGTTCAGTGGTTGAGCATCTGCCTTCAGCTCAGGGCCTGATCCCGGGGTCCTGGGATTGAGTCCCACATTGGGCTCCCTGCAGGGAGCCTGCTTCTCCCTCTGCTTGTGTCTCTGCTTCTCTCTCTGTGTCTCTCATGAATAAATAAATAAAAAATCTTTTAAAAATTAAAAAAAACATGAAAAAATAAAAAATAAAAAAATACATAAAAATAAATGAAAATAAATATACATCATCTTTAAAAAACAAAATAAATTAAAATAAGAAAAGATGTGAGTCAGCAGAGAAGTTCTCCAGTAAACACACGGGAAGCAAGCTGAGTGTGTCAGAGTGTGAATTCTAACCTTAGAGGCCACGTCAATGGAATACAGCTCACAAGGAACGGTGGATTTGAATGATTCCACATGCTCTTCCTGCCCAAGGAAGGCAGGAAACCTACGGGGCTGATAAAGTGCCTGCCTTTCTCTTGTCATCTTACAGGCACTGCCTGTGGTTGGATGCAAAATCCTGGATTTCTTCAAGAGCTTGGAGTGGGGTGTTGCTGTGAGATGCTTACCAGCTGAAGCACTGGGAGACTCCAACGTGCAGCTTCATGGTGATGCTGTCAAACTGGATCCACACTGGCCTGCTTGGCTCCCTCTATCTGACAATGTCACCACCGTCCTGCCAGGTACACAAGAGTGGGGACCTCAGTGCCTTGTCTGCCTTGCCATCCACCAGCACACGAGCTCTGGGGGAGCAGGGATTTTATGTGTTTCCTGCTGTGTCCTCAGTGACTGCAGCATCACCTGACACATGGCAGACGTGCAATGAACATTCCACAAATGGCTGAAGTGAAGCCCTTGCCCGAGTCCCACGGTTTCTCCCTCTATGATGGATCTGGGATCTGTTGTCTCGCATTCCTGCTGTTAAGGAATGGTGGGTTAAGGGTGGGTTGGTGGTGGGTTAAGGGTGGTCACATTTGTTTTAAAGATTTATTTCTTTATCAGAGAGTGAGAGAGCGAGCATGAGCAGGGAGAAGGAGAGAGAATCTCAAGCAGACTCTGCACTCAGGGTGGAGTCTGACAAGGGTCTCAATCTCACTACCCTAACATTATGACCTGGGCCAAAACCAAGAGTCAGACTTAACCGCCTGAGCCACCCAGGTGCCCCAGAGATGACCACGTTTTTTGACAATGCTCCCATTGAGATGAGAAGCATATGCGCCCCCTCCACCTCCCCACCCCCCCACCCCTGCCCACCTCCCCTGCCCAGCTCTGGAACCAGAGCAGACTCTGTGCTACTTCAACCAATTGAATAAAGTAGAGGGGATATTGTGCTACTCTCCAGACCTGGGATTTAAGAGGTAGGCAATGTCCACTTCCTGTCTCTCTCTCTTTTAAAGATTTTATTTATTTATTTGAGAGAGAGAGAGAGTACACAAGCAGGGGGAGCAGCAGACTCCCCACTGAGCAGGGAGCCTGATGTGGGGCTCGATCCCAGGACCCCGTGATCATGACCTGAGCTGAAGGCAGACGCTTCACTGATGGAGCCACCCAGGTGCCCCCTCACTTGGTCTCTGAAAGCACTCTCTCTTAGAGCTGTGGGCTGCGGTATAGACCCTGAGACCTCACGAAGAGGGAGAGGGGCCCAGGTGAGATCAGCCTTCCAGCCATTTCTGCCAAAGAGCCCAACCTAAGAGGGAAGCCATCTCGGACCTTCCAGACCTTCCAAGCCTACTCGCTGAGTCCCCCTGAGTGACTCAGGCTGGCATTACACTGGTCAGAAGGATCATCCAGCGGAGTCCTGGGCTGCTCTACACAACTGTGTCTGAGCTCGATTTCTTGATCCATACACCTGTAAGATATAATAAAACTGTTACTTTTAGCCATTAAGTGTTGGGGGATTTGTTGACACAGCAATGAAGAACCAGAACATTCACTTACTTGAGACATTCTAACTTCTCACCTGCAAAACTGCTCCCTACACTAGGTCTCTTGCCCTTCCAACCACGCACGGGGCTCCTGCTTTAAAATAAATAATTAGGGGCACATGGGTGGCTCAGTGGTTGAGCATCTGCCTTCAGCCCAGGGAGTGATCCCGGGGTTCCAGGATCCAATCCTACATTGGGCTCCCTGCAGGGTGCCTGCCTCTCCCTCTGCCTGTGTCTCTGCCTCTCTCTCTGTGTCTCTCATGAATAAATAAATAAAATCATAAATAAAATCATAAATAAATAATAAATAAATAAATAAATAAATAAATAAAGTAAAAAGTTATTGTCAATAGAATACAGCCCAATCCCTTCCTCTGGCCTCCACCAGCCTTCCCAGATCCATCTCTGAGTGCACCTTTCAAGGCTGTCCGATTCCCCACCACCTCAGATTTCTTATGTTTCACAACACTGCAACTTTTGGCCCATCCCTTTGTCACTTTATGGTTTTTATTTTGTTCAGGCAGCTCCTTTTCTGGGAATGCCTCTCCATTTAACATAACTTGGAAAGGTGCCTTTAGCATTCCTCATGGAGCAAGGAATCCTTGCAGACAGGGCTCCTGCCTTATTTATTTACTTTATTTTATTTTTAAATTTTTATTTTATTTTGAGAGAGAGAGAGAGAGAGAGAGAGAGAGAGAGAGCAGGGTGGGGAGGGGCAGAGAAAGAGGTGGACAGAGAGAGAATCCCAGGCAGGCTGTACATGCAGTGAGGAGCCCAACACAGGGCTCGATCCCAGGACCACAAGATCATGACCTGAGCTGAAACCAAGAGTTGAAACCGAGCCACCCAGGTGCCCCCTTATTTAGTCATTTTAAACTCATTATCAAAATTGGCAAAAAACAAAAACAAGTAAAAAGAAACTAGCAAAGAACCTGGCTCTTGGTAGATCTTTCCTATTTGTTGGGCAGACAGGTGGACAGCTGGATGACCGGGGCCTGGCCTCATTCTACTGTCCTAGGTCTGTACACTCACACACCCCTGTAGACTACTGGCTCTGCTCCCCTCCATCTGGCTGAGCTAGATCCATATCCCCAAGCGTGTTGCCAGGCTGCAGGTTCTCTCCCTACTTCTCAGCCCTGTTTTCCTCTGCCTTGGTTTCTTTCGGAGGCAGGCTCTCCCAGGTGGTGGCACAGATGGTCCCTGGCAGCCTCACACTTACATCCTCCCGGTTTCACAACCCCCGCGGAAAAGAAGGCTTCTCTGTACCAGCAGTTCTAGAAAAAGTCTAGGTAGAGGACCCACCAGACAGGACGCCTTTCCTGCAGCCTATCACAGTCACCGAGGGGATGCTAGACCGTGCTGGTTGCCTAGTCTGGGGTTTTCAGGGAACCCCCCAACCCCGGGAGCTGGAATGGGGGGAGTGATAGTAGGGGGATGACCCTAAAGGGGAATGATAGGGTTGGTACCAGGGGAATGGGGAATAGTCCTAGAAGGAAACCCAACTTTACAGAAAGAGAGTGATCTTTCTTCAGACTGGCATTGGGCACCTGCCCCCCCCCCCCACTTTTTAATCATTGAAGTAATAGACAATGTTATATTAGGTACCTGTACTTTACTGGGACAGCTGCCCCAACCAGGTAACAGGGTGTCTAGGCCCAATGTGGGACTCGATCCCAGGACCCCAGGATCACACCCTGAGCCATAGGCAGACGCTCCATCACTGAGCCATCCAGGTGTCCTAATGGGACTTTATTTGGACCTAGGGTCTTTGCAGATGCAACTGAGTTCGGAAGACACCATTGGGTGTCCTTATAAGAAGCGTAAGACAGACACTTAGGGAGAATGCCACGTGACAGTTGGAGGGATGTGTCCACAAGCCAAGGATGACCAGCACCACAGCAGCTGAGAAAGACCTTGGGTGCAATCCACCCTGGAGCCTCCAGAGACATTGCCTTTGGAGGGAGTTGACCCAGGGGCTTTCCAAAAGTCACCTCTTGAATGCAACAGGACACCTTTTATGGCTCTTATCACTTAGGGAATTCCAATGGTTTTAGGAGCTTAGTGCCAGAAACTGGGAAGAAGACCGAATATATATTTCTTATTATAAATCCCAATTTCACAGTGGCCCATGCAAAATGATAACCACTCTTTCTCATTTTCTCCCTCTGTCTTGTGAGCCAAGTTTTGCTTAAGCAAGTTTCCGATACCACTCAGGTCCACAACGAACGTGTTACCTACTCTGGGTGATGGGAATGCAGAGGCGAATTAAACCCTGTCCCCACCTTGAATCATCCCCCCCGTGGCACTAAGCCCAGCACTGTCTAACTGTACTGTACTGTACTAAGCCCAGCACTGTACTGCAATAGACTGGTAGGATTGTCCCAAATATTCTCGTTTCTCCTTGTAGGAGAATTCTATCTCCCCTGTCAATGTTGACATCAAATCTTAGCCAAGGAGATGTAAATAGAAGTGACATATATCATATATCACTGTAGCCAAAACTTAATAAGGAGGACAAAAAAAATCCAGTGTTATACCGAGAAGGCCATTTGTTACTCCTGATTAATGAAAGTAATTTACTGGGGACAACTCAGACTCCAGTCAAATAATGCTAATGGCTTCCGATCCCATACAAGACAAAAGCCCAAGTCCTCATCCTGGCACTGGAGGCCAGGCGGTATTTCCACCATCTCCTACTGTAGTTGGCTCCCTCTGCTCCAACGCCTTTGCTCCAGCCACATCCAATTCCTAATTATTCCATAAGGACACCATATGCGCTCAAAAGTTGTTAGACTCTCGCAGTGGCTCTGTCTACAGATGCCTCTTTCTTGCATCTCAGAGTCCTACATCTCAGTCCATCTACACTGGTTCCCCAGGATAAATTACCACATGCTAGGGGGCTTACCCTAGCATGAAATCTGTCCTCTTGTGGTTATGGAGGCTCCACGTCTGAAACCAGGGCATCAGCAGGGCTGTGCTCACCCTGAAGGCTCTAGGGGAGGATCCCAACAGCCCTCTTCCCAGCTTCTGGTGGCTGCCAGTAATCGCTGGGAGTTCCTTAGCCTGTAGACCTGTCACTCCAATATGTGCTTTTGTTGTCACATGGCATATCTGTGTTGGTGACCAAATTTCCCAGCCACCAGATGGAGGGCCCACCCCACATCCTAACTTGCTCACATTTGCAGAGACCCGATATTTACATAAGGCCTTATTTGCAGGTATGGTGGCTAGGACTTGAGCAAAGCTCTTTGGGGAGCATCATCCTACAAAGCCCAGCTGGCATGATGCCACCTCCTGCAGAAGCCTTCAGCCCTTGCCTGTGGCTCACAGGTCTAGGGGCTCCCGAGCCCCACTGCAGCCCTGTCTTTACTGGCTCCACAGTCTGGGCACTTGTGAACTTCCTTGAGCTCGTGAACCTCTGGATGAGAATTCAAACCTTGTCCATATGGTCCAAAGCCCCTGGCTAGTACCTGTTTTATGAGCCAGCGAATAATCTAGAAATATTTGTTATTTCAAATTGAGCCTGATAAGGAGAAAAGCAGTAAGATGAGAGACGGAAGGGCTCTACTGGGCATGCTGGGACAATTTTTAAGCCATCAGAAAGGAAGAAAGTTCAGGCAGTTCTAATAAGAACTGAAATGTTGGGGCTCAGTGGTTGAGCGTCTGCCTTCGGCTCAGGGTGTGATCCCGGGTCCTGGGATTGAGTCCCACATCAGGCTCCCCGCAGGGCGCCTGCTTCTCCCTCTGCCTGTGTCTCTACTTCTCTCTCTGTGTCTCTCATGAATAAATAAATAAAATCTTAAAAAAAAAAAAGAACTGAAATGT
Source organism: Vulpes lagopus (assembly GCF_018345385.1). Taxonomy (NCBI): domain Eukaryota; kingdom Metazoa; phylum Chordata; class Mammalia; order Carnivora; family Canidae; genus Vulpes; species Vulpes lagopus. Next base: position 59,777,790 of record NC_054833.1, read on the forward strand.
TTTCAGTTTCTTTATCTCTCGGTGGCATGCAGCTCCTTCGCCCCAGTTCCCTCCCCACTTGGAATAGTCGGAGTTTTTGTCCTTGCATCATCATCTAGATGGGAGGGTTTTCAAATGCTCTGAGAAAAGTCTTTGAGACCCCAGAGTGGTCCCTCTCCAGTAGCCCTATGGTCCTGGAAGCTTAAGGACAGTGAAAAAACCCCCTCCCTCTGATTCCCAGCCCTACAGCCCTAGACTCTGACAGCCCAGTTGAAAACCCAAGATCAAACACACACCAGGAAGACTGCCTGGTGGGGGAGTGTGGAACTCATGACACCTCACAGAAAACCTTGGGCCAGTGACCGGGTCCAAAGAGGGGGCTGTTCCCAGCAATGAGCCACGCTCCCTCCTACCCTTGTGGGCTAAACACTTGACAGCAGTGGAGCTACTGTAGTCTGCCTCAAGACAAGAATAACACTGTGGGACCTACTCACCTTGAAATAGCTGAGGAATCATTGCCAGTTCCTTGACACCTGTCTTTCAGGGGGTGACTTGCTGTGAGTGGTCCAGGAAAACACAGCTTTGTTTATTCCTCTTCATTAGAATGTTTCATTTACTGTTATTTTTTTAAGGTTTATTTATTCATGAGAGACACACACAGAGAGGCAGAGACACAGGCAGAGGGAGAAGCAGGCTCCCTGCGGGGGACCCGATGAGGGACTCGATCCCAGAACCCCAGGATCACAACCTGAACCACAGGCAGAGGTTCAACCACTGAGCCATCCAGGCCTCCCAAAATGTTTCAGTTAGAACCGACATCAAGCTCAGCATGGGGTGGGGTGGGGTGGGGGCCCAAGTTCTAGTAACCTCTCTATTAGGGCTCCTCTCTGGTGTTTTGGTGGTTCTTGCTCAATTGGGCAGTTGATGTAGGGACTGATCCTAAATCCAGCTCTGAGAGCACCAGGCCTCCTTAAGGAAAACCCCCAAAATATCCAGGAGGAAAAAAGAAATATTAATAGCGATGCTTAGATAGCACTTACATGGCCTTATCAAGAACCGTTGTAAGCATTTTACATGGGCAAGTACTGCAATAGACTGGTAGGATTGTCCCAAATATTCTCGTTTCTCCTTGTAGGAGAATTCTATCTCCCCTGTCAATGTTGACATCAAATCTTAGCCAAGGAGATGTAAATAGAAGTGACATATATCATTTTCAAAAACAAGCCTTAAGAGCCATTGCCTAGATCCACCCTCAATCATCTTTCCCTGTTGCCCTAACACCAGGAATGTCCCCAATAAGGGCTGCTCCTTCAGTCGGGTCCCAGGGGGAAGAGCCAAAGCTAAGCTTGTAGTGCACATGTGATATAAGCAAGAAATAAACCTTGGGTTTATTTTTTGTATGTCCCTAAGTGTTTGGAGCTGTTACTACAGCACTATTTAGCCTAAGGTTTTAGCATCACCTCTACTCCACCAAGGAGAGAAGCAAGGCACCCTGAGATTGCCTGAAGTCCTACAACCAGGATTCAAATCCAGACAGTCTGGCCTCAGAGTCCACGCTCTTGGCCACTTCCCCATGTCACCTCTGAAAATGTCTTGTTGGTTTCCTACAAGACTTCTTTAGCTGGCAAGATCCCCATGTATGCTCTGTTTTTCTTCATTTCCCACAGAGGTGATAAAGAGTAATCAGCAGATCATTTGGTCCTTGGGTGGGGGTGGGTGGGGTGGGTGGGTAAAACCGACCAGGTAGCTAGACTACAAGCAATAAAACATAACTGGTTATTGAGTGAGCCAGACTCATTGGTATATAAACAGGAAACGACTTAATTTTTTCCACACCAGCGTCTCTCAGGAATTAAGAAACGATTTCATCACTGGAGATTTAAAATCTGAAATCAAATTTTGCATAAGAACTCTGGTCTCTCAGCTATTTAAAAGCTTCTCTCCTGCCCCAGGTTTGGAAATTTGTGACAGGGAAGGAGGTCACGGGGTAGGGGATGGGGGTCCTCCTGATTTCCTCTGGCTCCTCCTGCAGAATTAGGGGTGGGAGTGGCAAGGGGGAATGAGAGTCACAGGGAGTCTTTCTTGGCTTTAGTTGCCCTCTGCCTGTGGCAGGTGATCAAATGCTGGCTCTTCTCGACAAGGGCCTCTTGTGTGAATTCCCCAGAGAGTCTCTCCCTGGGGACAGCCCACAGAGAGACTTTTTGGCCAGGATAATGACCCCCCTGGTTAACCACTTAGGACTTAGCCCTCTTCTCCACTAGTTTCTGTATCCAACCTCTTTCTGCTGGGTAGATCTTCACAGAAGATCCCTCCTACCCAGAGTCCTTTTTTGGGTAAATAGCTTTATTGGGATATAGTTGGTACACAACAGACTCTACATAGTTAAAGCATATTACGTGATAAGTTTTGACTTCTGAAGGAGCCCAATGAACCAGAATCAAGGCAATGAACATTCCATCCTTCCCAAAAGTTTCCTCATGGTGATTCCTCTCTTGTTCCTCCCCCCCTCCTCTCTCAGGCAGCACTGATCTGCTTTCTGGCATGACAGATAAGTTTGCATTTTATAGAAATTTCTATAAATGGCACCACACAGTGTGCACTCTTTGGTGGGCTTCTTTCACTCAGCATCTTTCTTTTAAGGTTCTTCCCGGAGGCACTTTCCAAGGAACAGAAGCCTGGCCACTTTCCACAGGCGCTCAGGGCCCCCGGGAAAACCCACTCACCCATGTCCTGCCATACATACAAGGGCAGCCGCCCCCAGGCACCTGTGCCCCCTTCGTTTTGCAGGTGTGGCTGGCTCTGGGGTGAGGTCACCCCGGGGACACAGCCAGGCTCTCAAAGTACTTGAAGATCCATTTCACTTGGCTTGGAAGGGAAAGACACCCCCTCCCATGCTTTGCACTCTTTCCTGATAACTCTGGATGGGGTTCCCCATCCAGTGCCCTTGGATACCTCAGCTCCCCTTGCACCACCTTCAGTGGCTGATGCTCTGAGGGTCCCCTGACCAGTTTCCCCAATTACTTTAGTGAGCTCTGCATAGATGGTTTGGAGTCTCACTTTAGAGTATGTGGGCACCTGACATCCTATCCTCTCAGCTTGGGCGGCTCAGCTGCACCAGACACAACAGAATAAGTTGCGTGTTAATATGCTGTGTGAGAACTTGAATTAAAGGATGTCTTTGTGTAGAAATACCCCTATAAGGGTTCTGCACCCAATTCCAACATCGGTGTGTGGGTGGTGGGGGAGGGGGACCCCCACACTAACAAGCAATTCTCAGACACCACCTGGGTATCCTATGATCCAACTCAATTCGGGCACTATCCACAAGACTGTCCCTCCCCCGTGACTTCAGACACCAACTGCAAGTCCGGGTTGTCATCTGCGCTTCTGACTACCCTGCCGGCGATTGGAGGGTCCCCCGACCCCCTCCATGGGTGTGAGCAGTTCACTAGAGTGGCTCATAGAACTCAGAGAAACGCTTTATATACTCGATCACTGGTTTATTAGAAAAGGAGAGAACTAGGAACAGCTGGATGGAAGAGATGTAGAGGATGAGGCGTGTGGGGAGGGGCTCAGAGCGTCCTTGTCCTCTCCAGGCACCTCCCTCTCCCTCTCCTCCAATCTCCTCCGTTAGCTCTCCGAAGCCCGTCCTGTGGGGATTTTATGGAGGCTTCATTACAGTCATGCTTGATTAAATTATTGGCCTTTGGCGATTGATTCTAGCTCCAGCCCTTCCTCCCTTCCCAGAGGTGGGGGTAGGATTGAAAATTCTACCCCTCCCCCAATCCTGTGGTTGGTTGCCCTGGCAACCACCCCCACCCCACAGGTATATCACCCCCCTCCATGGGCCTCATTAACATAACAAAAGACACCTTTTATGGCTCTCTTCACTTAGGATACTCCTAGAGATTTAGGAGCTCTGTGCCAGAAATGGGGTTAAAGACCAAATACCTATTTTTATTATAAATCATGGTATCATAGCCCTTAACCCTGACGCGTTGAGTTGAACCCTTAACCCATGCATGGAGGACTTCACTTGCTCAGGAGGTTTGTATTTATTTATTTATTTATTTATTTATTTATTTATTTATCTATCTATCTATCTATCTATTTATGTTCATTTATTTTCATTTTTTTTTTTTTAGAGAGTTTGTTCTATTTCAACCTCTTTCTTTTTTTTAAAATTTTTAAATTTATTTATGATAGTCACACAGAGAGAGAGAGAGAGAGAGAGGCAGAGACACAGGCAGAGGGAGAAGCAGGCTCCATGCACCGGGAGCCCAACATGGGATTCAATCCCGGATCTCCAGGATCGCGTCCTGGGCCAAAGGCAGGCGCTAAACCACTGCGCCACCCAGGGATCCCTGTTCATTTATTTTTATTTATTTAATTTATTTCTAAAGTTTTTTATTTTTACTTTTACTATTATTATTATTATTATTATTATTATTATTATTATTAATTTACGAGAGAGCATAAGCAGTGGGAAGGGGTAGGGGGAGAGGGAGAAGCAGAGTCCTTGCCAAGCAAGGAGCCAGACTCAGGTCTCAATCCCAGAACTCGGGGATCATGACCTGAGCCAAAGGCAGATGCTTAACCGAGTCCCCCAGGCGCCCCCATATTGCACTTTAATGTCCAAATTCCAATAGCCCAGGGCCTCTGCCTCTCTGATCACAGACTTTTATCAGGTTCCCTTCTGCAAGTTTTCTAGGACTCCAGAAGTTTTTGCTTTGTGGCTTAATTTTAGATTTCCATCATTTGAAAGGCTTAAGATCTCTTCTGCAAGTTATAAAAGTTTTTCTGCAACACATCTGCCCCAACCTCCACTTCCATCCCAACCAGCCCTGTGACTCTGGGTCACTCCCTCACTCCCTGCTCCCCAGGACTGCCCCTCCCTCAGTACAGCTTCACCCAAGGCTTGGCATAGACCCATCCCTCAAGCGCCCCCAGTAAGCCTGAACCAGACTTCTTTAATATTTAATACTGAAAACTTGAGGGTAACAGAAGGGATCGTAGGAAGGGTCTTCCCAGAGGTTCCCTTCTTAGGATTGCCAGATTTCGCAAATAAAAATGCAGCATCCCCAGTTAAATTTCAACTTCAAACAAACAACAAATGATTGTTTAGTCTAAGTATGTCCTGTGCAATATTAGGAACCATGCCATATTTGGGACATACTTATGGTAAAATATTATTTGCTGTTTAATTCAGATTTAACTGAGCGTCCAGCATCTTATCTGGGAAGCCTGTCCCTTCCTGGTGTCTCTCAAGTGGCCCTTGACATGTCCCCCACTGCAGATTTCAACTTAACCTCCCAGAGTAGGAGGAATTGGGAAAAACCCTCCCTCCCCAGGGTCCAGGCTTTTCGGACCACGAGGCTCCAAGAACAAGAAATGGTTTGCCCCTTGGAAAGCCTAAGGCTCTCCTTCCAAGTTTCTATTTTGGGGCTCCCCTGTCCCCTGGTGATCGATCATGGCAACATCCTTTCATTTTCAGGGAAACCCCATCCACACCCAGAAGAATTTGCTCTTGTCCTTTGTTCGCAAAGGGCATCAGACCAATATTCTGGAACCTGCACATTTCCTAATGTCTAGATGGCACAGTTGTTTTAGAATAACCCAGCCTGGGGGGGACTGTAAGAGTTGCCTCAGGCTATGCCTGTCTGGTTGCCTTTAGAGGACCTCTGTCTGTCAGGCAAGTGTAGATAAGCCTCTAGGCATCTTCCCTGAACCCTCTAATAACTGTCCCCAATCTTGGACAAGACCATGCCACACATCTCCCCAGAAGAAACAATTTCAGACCTACCTTGCTGGAGCTCTGCCCCTGGGGGAAGACACTAGTTTACATTATCATGCAGAGAAGTGAAAACTTCCCATTTTCTGTAGCAAGTGACACATTCTCCGAGGCGGAATCCAAGACCCATTAGAGCGTTTTCCCTACATCAAGGCAGCAAACTGCCCTCGAGTTAAAAATCCCAGCCTCTACCTACACAGGAGGGACACCCTAGGCCTTTGAAATGTTGGTTTTCCCTGCAGAGGACCATCAAACTTTCTCCAAATCCAGGTGTTAGGCTTACCCAAGACTTCACCCGCTCCCCCACCCCTGTGCACACCACTGGTGATTCATCCAATTGATAGATTTTTTTTTTTTTTGAATCTTTGAACATCTTGCTAGGTTTTGTTTTGTTTTGTTTTGTTTTTGATTCAAAACTCAATGGCGCTTCGCTTATAGATAGCTCTGCTGGCACCCAGTTCTTCAAAAAACAGATAAATTTTCCAAATAACTGAGGCTCATCTTTGCAAAAACCAGCCCTTCGCCTATTTTAGCCGTTTTGATTGGGGTCTGTCAAAAATGTCACAGCACAGTGCCACGTGGCTTTTTAAAAGTTTTTCTGCCTCCTTTATCCCCAGGCAACCAGATGGTTTAGCACTGCTGCTAACTTGGCTTTTAGCAGCCCCCTCCCTGTCACCCTGTTGAGAAGGATGTGTTAAAAAGAGAGAGAGAGAGAGAGAGAGAGAGAAAGAAAGAAAGAAAAAAAGGTAAATAGAATTTCCAGGCCTCCTAAATGCTTTTTCTCACACGCCAAGCTCTGGTTTTTAGCACAGGACTTTGCGAAGGTTATTCCAGGGGCTCCAAGGGTTCTGTTTTTGCTTTGTGGCTTAATTTTAGATTTCCATCATTTGAAAGGTTTAAGCTCTCTTCCTTTCCAGATCAGGGAGATGTTATTATCATAGAATCTGCAAGTTCCTTTAGAATGAGCTCGGGCTGGCTATAAAAGTTAGAGCCGTTGCTAAGGGAACCAGGGAAAGCTTGCTTGCTGTATAAACCTGGTTATTATATTTAAAATTCAAGTAGCAGCCAGAGATTCCTAATGGGAGAGGGGAAACTCTGCTTTTGAAGAAGGAAGTGGGAAATCACTCCCGTCTCAGAGGCTCATGGTTTGTGGCCTCAAGACACACCAAACGTAGGTGATGACTCTTTCATTTGTATCTCTAACAGTGGAAGAAAAGGAAAGCCACCCATCCAGTAGGGATGCGGAAGGATGAATACCAGCACCCCTGTCTTCCCTACTAGCAGTTGGCTGATTGGTGAGGGACAGGCCGTCTGTGATTATGACACCAGCTCTAGAGAGTCAAAGGTCGACTCTGAAACGTTTGGATCCTGAAGCATGGAAGTCAGGAAAGGGCTAAATATCGTTTTCTCCCTTCAAAGGAAATAAGTTTTATTTTAAATCTTATTTTATTTGTTTACTCATGAGAGACACAGAGAGAGGTAGAGAGAGAAACAGACTCCCTGGTGCAGGACTTGATCCCAGGACCCCGGGATCATGCCCTGAGCCAAAGGCAGACACTTAACCCCTGAGCCACCCAGGAAATCTGCTTCCCTGACTGTCCCCTGTCCCCTCCATGCTCTATGCTGATGCCACATCGTGTGAAAGGGGACCATACCAAGTCTGAGAATCTCAGATCCTCAGGTTCACCACGCTTAATTAACCGCTGCAGAAGCTAAGGACTGCAGAGGTCCTCATCAGGGAGGAATGTGAGTTCTAACCCCTAACCTGGGACGCTTTTCCGTCAAAATCATTTAAGGCAGGAAAAATCCCTGGACATTTTTCTCGCTTCTTCACGCCCCCTCCGTCCTTCAGAGCGATAAAGAGCACTGTTTCCAAAGTGTGTTCCTCAGAACACTAGCCCATGAGATGCTCCAGCAATTGCTTCTGGGTGTATGCCCCAGGGGATTGAAAGCAGGAACTCAAACAGACACTTGCATGTTCACAGCAGTGTTATTTGCAAGGGCTAAAAGGTGGAAACAACCCGAGTGCCCACGGATGGATGAACGGATACACAAAATTTGGCGCATGCCATCCAATGGGTATTTTTCATCCTTAAAAAGGAAGACAATTCAGTCACCTGCTATCAACACAGGTGAATGTCAGGGAGTTAGGCTGAGTGAAAGGAGGCCGTTACAAAAGGACAGATACTGTATGATTCCACTTATATGAAGTTCCTAGAGGACTGCGATTTATAGGCACAGAAAGGAGAATGGTGTTGCCAGCGGCTTGGAGAGGGAAGGGGAGTTGCTGTTTAGTAAGTAGAGTTTCCAGGGCGCTTGAGTGGCTCAGTAGTTGAGCATCTGCCTTTGGCTCAGGTTGTGATCCCTGGGGTCCTGGGATCAAGTCCCATACCAGGGAGCCTGCTTCTCCTTCTGCCTGTGTCTCTGCCTCTCTGTGACTCATGAATAAATAAATAAAATCTTTAAAAAAATGAGTAGAGTTTCCATTTGGGAAGATGAGACAGTTCTAGAAAGAGATGGTGGTGATCGTTATACAATGTGAACGCACTTAATGCTCCTGAATAGTGCATTGCACATTATGCATACCTTACCGCGCACATACAGAAACAGGTGCTACCCTCCTTAGTGGCATCACCCAAGAAACCAGCCTGGGGAGCTCTGACTCCCACCCTCGCAGCCCCCACACACATGGCCTCAGCCCTGGAGGTACAGTGTGTTCATAAGGACTCAGAGAAGTCCTCAATCAGAAACTGTTTAATTCAATTTAATCAAGCATTTTCTCAACTGAATACAGACCCTTTTATTTTCATGGGACGCTATTAATAATAGCTCACATGATGGTGCACGCTCTGGGAAATGTGGGTAAAAGAGCTCCTAACTGCTCCAGGGACCTCCATTCATGCCTCTTTGGACGCTGCTGGCAAGCCTAAAAGACAGACCCTAACAGACCCCAGATGATAATATTCGTGCTTATTAATGGCCCCACTTCACTGCTAAATAACCCAGAGCTCAGGAAAAGTCCAGCCCTGGCTCGAAGTGGCACAAAGCGATGCTGCCAAGATCAGTGGCAGAGATGAGCCAGAGTCTATTCCTTAAAAGCCTGGTCTGGAGTGTGGTCCCCAAGCCCCATGCCGATCACTTGCTGCCCCTTCTGGGTGTCCAGATGTGGGAGCCAGTTCACGCAAGAGCCTTAGGTCCCCGGGGGCTGCTGATGACACCACGGAGGACACAAGGACCCCCAGCATCGCAGGCTCCCCATCCCGATACCACAGAGCCCCTAAAGCCTGGTGCTCCCAGCCTCTCCTCCTCTCTTTCTTTCTCCAAAATAACAGGGCAGGGGGAATTTGGAGACACCCCCTCTCCTCCAGGCACTCCTGAATTTTCCTGAGGTAAGACTCATTGGGGTGCTGAGCGACAGAGTCCAGTGAGCTTAAGTCAAACAGAGAAAACAGACGCTGCATGATCTCACTTGTGTGTGGAATCTAAGAAGAACCGCACCGAACTCGTGGACACAGGGATCAGATCCAGGGCCGCCCAGAGGCAGGAGTGGAAGGCGGAGGAATGGGATGAAGGTGCCAAAAGGTTATAGATTTACAGCTAGAAGGTAAATAAGTTCTGGGGATGTCACCTACGGCGTGACTGGAGCTAAATATACCATATTTCAAGATCGCGAAGACAGTAGATCCTCAAAATCTCTCATCACAAGGGAAAAAGAATTTTTATGTAACTATCAAGGTGATGGATGTTACTGTGATAATCATTCTGCGACATATACATACAGCAGGTCATGATGCTGTGGATCTTAGATGTATACCACGCTGTGTGTCAATTAGGTCTCAATAAAATTGGGCGAAGAAATAAATAGTGCTTCAGTATCCTCAGCTATTAAAAAGCTAAGGGGCACCTGGGTGGCTCAGTGGTTGAGCGTCTGCCTTCGGCTCAGGGCATGATCCCTGGTTCCCCCACAGGGAGCCTGCTTCTCCCTCTGCCTGTGTCTCTGCCTCTCTCTGTGTCTCTCATGAATAAACAAAATCTTAAAAAAAACTATTAAAAAGTTAAATAAATAGGGGCACCTGGGTGGCTCAGTGGTTGAGCATCTGCCTTTGGCTCAGGGCATGACCCCAGGGTTCTGGAATTGAGTCCCTGCAGGGAGCCTGCGTCTCCCTCTGCCTGTGTCTCTGCCTCTCTGTGTCTCTCATGAATAAACCAATAAAATTTTTTAAAATTCATTTGTACGCTGGTCTCTATCCATCCCCGCAAACCGACCCCGTCCCATCCCCCCAGCCCAGGGGAGACCACTTTTCTCTCTAGGTTCCCTGGGAGGTCCAGCCACCCCAGGAAATGTCCCTGTCGCATTGTCCTTGCTGCAGAACCAATTCTGCCTGCAGCGTTGACCCAACGCGCTTCCTGCATGCTGATGGAGACCACATGGTGTCTGGCTCTGCTTGCCCACCCCACTTCCTTCTGAGCGCACAACTATCTCAGGCTCTAACTATGCTGCAAGAGGCAGCTGGCAGCCTGCGGTTCTCTCTCCCCTAGGAGCTCCCCGCCACAGCTGCAGAACCTGCACCCCAGCCTGGCCCCGGGACGCAGGAGATGGATGAGCCGCGACGAGGCTGGGCACCCACACAGCATTCCGTGGTCACTTGGCGCAGCCTCCTCAAAGAGCAGATGGAAAAGTCTGAGGACACTCAATTCTCCAAATTCCTTTTCTGAGAGCTCTGCCCCGGCTCAGCCTCAACAAGTTAGAGTCTTTTCAAATGAGTTGAAACCCAGTTTCTTTCCACCTACATCTACATCAGTTGTCTTTACTTCAGGTCACGGGAGGGGGTAGCTTAGAGACCCACGGACCGCTGGGTAGGCCGTCTGACTGTCTTCACTGGTGGGGTTCCTGCTGCAGAGTGGGAGAGCCCAGGGTCATAGCTTCCCTGTTTGTAGGATTTACCTTGAGTGAGCTCGGCCTACGGGGGCCTCAGTGCCACCCAGGGTCCTGGAGTCCTTGCCAGGACGAGGAGCCTGGCTAGTAGCCACAGACCTGGCTTTCAATCCTGGCATCCAGCTGCCTGGGACAATGCTGAAGCAGAGATGCAGAGATGTAGACAGAAGGAGAAGCAGGCTCCCTGCGGGGAGCCCGATGTGGGACTCGATCCCAGGACCCCGGGGTCATGCCCTGAGCCAAAGGCTCAACCACTGAGCCACCCAGGCATCCCTCCACGGCTCCCCTTTGCCATAGGAATGCCACCGAGACAGGACCTGGAGTACAGCCGTCAAAGAGCCTACGTGATGGCCATCCCGAAATATTTGATTCAATTAAATAAAAATTTACTGCACACACACACAGAGGCCATCTGAGGGTCTTCATTTATGGGTTTTCCAGTAAGATAAACAAGGGGGTTATAAGAATAAACTAGAATTTGACCCAAGAATGTGTAATTTGATCTGTTTTGCTCAATTACTTTCCAGAAAGGTTGCATCCATTTACATTTGGACATAAATCTAGGAAGGTGCCTGCTTCCCTACATCCTCTTCAGTATCACTTAGAGTAGGGGCACCTGGCTGGCTCAGCCGGAAGAGCACACAGCTCTTGATCTTGAGGTCATGAGTTTGAGCCCCAAGTTGGCTGTGGAGGTTACTTAAAAAAATAATGCTTATAGCAACATTTTTTTATTTTTAAAAATTTTTAAAGATTTTATTTATTTATTAGAGAGAGAGAGAGAGAGAGAGAGAGAGAGAGAGCAACAGAGAGAGCTGAAGCAGGGGGAGGAGCAGAGGGAGAAGCAAACTCCCCACTGAGCAGAGAGCTTGACCCAGGACTCAATCCCAGGACCCTGAGATCATGACCTGAGCCCAAAGCAGATGCTTAACCGACTGAGCCCCCCAGGTACTCTACAACAGCAACACTTTTAATGGCATTGCCAGTTTGACAAAATATCTCAGTTGTCCTGATTGCTAAAACCTGTGATTATTGGTACAGTTGAAGATTTTTCATATCTTCCAGGCTTTTTTATTTCTACTTTTGTGATTTTCAAAAATTCATATCCTTTGGTTTTCTAAAGCTTCTTCACTTTTTATCAAATTGCAATAATGGAGGAAGGAGCAAGATGGCGGAAGAGTAGGGTCCCCAAGTCACCTGTACCCACCAAATTATCTAACTTTCAAATCATCCTGAAAACCTATGAATTCGGCTTGAGATTTATTTATTTTTAATTTTTATTTTTAAAGATTTTATTTATTTATTCATGATAGATATATATATGTAGAGAGAGGCAGAGACATAGGCAGAGGGAGAAGCAGGCTTCATGCAGGGAGCCTGACGCGGGACTCGATCCTGGGACTCCAGGATCGTGCCCTGGGCCAAAGGCAGGTGCCAAACTGCTGAACCACCCAGGGATCCCCGTCAGCTTGAGATTTAAAGAGAGCACAGCTGGAATGCTACATCAAATTGCAATATTAATTTACAATTGATGTGTTGACTTATAATCATTATATATCAAAAAAATGAGCCCTTTATCCATCATATATGAGGTAAATTATTTTTTGACCGTCTTTTAACTTATTCCAATATATTTCATGTATTCTGATGTTCAATGTTTTTAGGTACTAAATGCCACATTTTCTTTTATGATTTCTGCTTTTGGTATGATGTCAAAGATTATACCCCAAGATTATATAAATATTAACTTATATTTTATTATTTTCTTTCCTATATTGATACATTTAGTCCATCTAGAACTCTGCTGTTCAGTATGGTAGGCACCAGACACAAATGGCTATTTAAATTTCCACCAATTAAAATGAGCAGTTTAGGGGGTACCTGGCTGGCTCAATTGGTGTAGCATGTGACTCTTGATCTGGGGGTTGTGAGTCCGAGTCCCATGTTGGGTGTAGAGATACTTAAACTCTTTTAAAAAATAAAAGACAATAAATAAAATAAAATAGGCAGTTCAGATCCTTGGTGCTATCCCCATTTCAAGTGAGGAATATGCATGTGGTCAGTGGCTACTGCAGATATAGAATATTTCTGTTATCACAGAACGTTCGATTGGACGGGACGGATCTAGAATTTATTTTGTTGAATGATGGAGAGGGGTAGGAAATCCAACTTTCTTTCAAAATAGTTCAGGTAGTTGTCCCAACATATCTTGAATAAGTCATCACTTTGGTCCTGATTTGAGATGTCCCATTTATACTACCTGTGAGTCTGGTAATGAATGCTTGGACTCATTTCTTGATCTTGATCTACACTTCTTGATCTCTCCCTTTATCTTCCTAATCTTCTCCAGGGCCACACAATTCCGACTACAGTGATTTTATACTTTAACATTTAGCGAAGCAATATTTCTTCTTTCCTCATTATTCTCCCTTAGAAAGGGTTCTTGGAAATTCTCACATTTATTTTTCCAGACGAACTTTGGAATCACTTTGTAGTTTGCAGCTGGATTTATAGCTGTACAATCACAAAAGTCTCATTTCTGGCTCCTGTTTTCTCAGCTTCCTCCATCTCTCATCAAACCTTATGCTCTCACTAGACTTACCCCTGCTCACTCTCTGCTCCCCGTCATTACGCACTGTGTCCTCCGCCTGAAACTTGCTCCCCTGGTCCACTCGGGACCCTGGCTCGTTCTTCCGACTCAAAGCTCCCTGTCCGTGGTGCCCTCTGTGATGCCTATAGGCAGATGTATTTCATACATTCCTATGATTATGATCATGCATCCGTTTACAAATTCATCTTCTCACTATGAAAAGCAATTTGAGGATAAGCCATATGACCTTTCAACTTTGAATTCCCATCACCTACCATGGTATTTTGGCTCATGGTCATTTCTGGGGAAAAGAAAAAAAAAAGAAGTATGGAGTCAAAGAGCATAACTTGGACAATGCTGGAAAAGTCGGCTGGAGCATGCTATGAAAGGCATGGAATATAGAGATTGGTGGGCTGTGAACTGGCAAGGATCAGGCCAGAGCTGCACTGTGTTCCTTCGACCTGGCAAAGAAGCAGTACCTGAATTGGAGCAGAGAAGCAGCAGAAAGCCAGGAGACCAGTGAAGAGGCCATTACAAGATTTCAGGGCAGGGAGAGTCAGGCCTGAATCAGAGTGGGTGGCTGGGGGGGCTTGAAAAGGAGGGGACATTGTGAAGTATGATGCAGGGACACTGAGGACAGACAGAGCCAAAACTGTGACCAGAAGCTGAAAATTCTCATGGAATTTTCAAAGCTTTTAAGTATTTTCTGTCACTTGCGAACATTACAGTGAGTTTTACTATAAAATGTAAGTGAATTATTGCAGTGTTACTGATGATGGCTCTGGAGCCAGCTGGGTTACCTCAGTCAAGTCTTTGTAACTGTTTCCTGGCCTGTGCAGTGGGGATCATGATGGCACCTCCCCTACAGGGCTGGGGTGAGGATAAGTGGGTTAACCCTTGGAAGGTAGTCAGAGCAATGCCTTGCACATAGTAAACACTCCATAACTGTTGGCTATTCAAACAATTATTATTCATACATTTCTGTCCCAAGAGGCATTCATTCATCCCTGCACCTAAGTAGCTCCCTACTTGTGACAAAAAGTGAGGAGTCCTCCAATGGCTCATGGAGCCTCATGTGGCTTTCTGAAGGGTATGACAGGGGGCTGAGGGCCACAAAGACGGAGAGGGAAAGCAGGCCACCCCAAGTATGACCCACTCATGTCCCAGGAGCTGGGCGGGATCTCTTTTTTAACATGACCCCCAAAGTCCATGGGAAGAATGTGTGTCGAGAGAGAAACATGGGAGCTTGAAGCTCTCTTGTTCTTCCTACCCACAGAGAAGGGTGTGGGAAGAGCTGTGATACCCCATGAGTTGAAAGTGCTCATGCCACAGATTTTACAATCACCAGGGCTTGGGTCACAGATGCTTCGTGGATTCTACAGAGCCAGTACAGTATTGACTGTGGGGGCTTCTTTTTATTTTACCCATTTTTATCATCCACTCTGCCATCTTGCCCACAGAGAAAGTGAGACATACCAACGTTTTTATTATAGCTCTTCTCATCTTGCGAGAAGAGTATGAACCATCCGAGGAGATGTCTGTTAGAGATTCCACTGTCTTGCTCATAATGGAAGTGGACATGGCACAGCATTTGGATTCTGTCCTCTTACCCAGAACAAAGCTGAGAAGTGCCAGATGGTCTTTATCCAAGCTTGCATTGGTCCTCTGGTGAATGGAGGTTGAAATGGCAATGAGCTGTCGAGCTCTTCTGGAACTCTCCATCCATTCTGCCCTTGCCTTCAGACTTGCTGGTCTCAGTTCTCCGGGACAGGATTCTGACGTGTTAAGGTCTTTGGTTAGCACTGCCATGTTTGCGAGGGGTCATACTCACAGTTAATGCCTTTGTGTTGGAACAAGGTCTCCACTGTGCCTCTCTGGGTGAAAACAAAATCCCTGAGACACAGAGCTGACTTCCAGAAAAGGCTCCCGTGCTAAGTCAGCCAACAGACTCCAGAGCTAATCAGAACCAGATGTGAGTACTTTCACTGAAATATATTGCAGGTCACAGATTTATTTTTTGAGAGTACCTATAATAACAATTAAAATCATAAAATGTGTTTTCCCTAGATATTTTCTCCTAGTCAACCAAGCAATATAGTCTGATAAGTTGGGGCCAAACTACGCCAAAACCAACATATTTGCTTTGTTAGAAATCTGCAGAATGTGTCTGTCTGCGGAGGTGTGCTCTGGTCAGGCTAGGGACAGCTGCCAACATGCAAACAGTTTCCTAAAATATCTGCGCACACAGGAATGATAAGCAGACTCCATGGATTTGTGGCTGAGAGGTGGGGAGAGAAAAGCCTGGGGGAGAGGTATAGAGTAAGTGGCATTAAGCATAATTCATGTAATGTGGCAGATACTTCCTGCATTTAAAAAACGGGGTCTCCCCAGAGCCCCGGGCCGACAACTTTCTTCACTCCAGCGTCTCTGCCAAGGTCAAACACTGGGCTGATGGCCACCTCTGGGAAGCATGGCTAGCAAGTTCTCAGGGTGGTTCTGTCTGGGGAAGTCTTCTACCAAGACACAAGTGTGTGTGTGTTTTTTTAAAAGATTTTATTTATTTATTCATGAGAGACACAGAGAGAGAGAGAGAGAGAGAGAGACAGAGACAGAGACAGAGACATAGGCAGAGAGGGAAGCAGGCTCCATTCAGAGAGCCCGACACGGGACTTGATCCCAGGACTCCGGGATCACGCCCTGAGCCAAAGGCAGGCACTTAACCCCTGAGCCACCCAGGCATCCCACAAGTTTTGTTTTTGGTTTTGGCTTTTTGAAGACATTGTCCACCTTTCCCAGGAGCTGATTCTCTGACCCCTTACTGCCCCCCCCCCCAGCCAGTTGGGGCCAATTGGCCCCAGTGGGGTACCCATTTCATGGAAAGTGGCCCAGTATGTGACTCAAAACACCAGCAAGCAGGGGCCTCCCTGCCCAGAGCACCCTCCGGCTCTGGGGCTTGTTTCTTGACTTGCTGGCACTCATTTCTTTTCCAATATAGCCCCTATTTCCCAACACCAGACCCCCTCTGGTCATAATAGCCCCTTGTCTGTGTTTTGTTGTTTCTATACCCACTATCGTCTTTGATGGCTGCTTTCCATTCTCCCTGTTTCTGGTAACAGCCACCCATCTCCATGTGGAGAATCACCATGTGGGTGATGAGACCCACCCCTAACCCTACACACATTTCCAGGCACCTTAGGGGGTGGTGCGTGCCCTAAGCCTGGCCATCATCCATTGGATTCGATGAAGGCATATGATCGGTGGAGGGTTTAGACATCAGGTCCCCTCTTTTAAAAAGAGTTAGATTTTAAAATAGTTAATACAGTCACATGGTTCCAAAAAAATAACATTTTGGAAGCTAAAGAGTAATAAAATAGGAAACCATGAGTCTATATGTTAAAAAATGAATACATTGAAAATTTGAGATGGCATAGGATATTTATGTAGCCTCAGAGGACATCCCTACAAAATACTCATTCATTACAAAGGGATAAAGAGTAAGTGTACAGAGGAGAATTTTGGCAGACGCCACCTTAATGAAGTGATTCAAGTTAATGATGGCATTGGTAATGGGACACATCACGATCATGTGCCATCTGGTGGAACGCAATGAGAAGATCACATATCACTTCTGGGATAGTCCTGGCCGAGACTCAGAACCCAAATCTACTCGTGAGGAACATCAGATGCACCTACACTGAAAGACCTTCTGTAGGATTACTAGCCTGTAATCTTTATGACCGTGAGGGCTGAGGAGACTCTAGGGGACTTCTCCAGATCCAAAGGAGTCCAAAGACACATGACAATTAAAAGCCACATGTGGTTATGAACTGGATTCTTTCATTTTTAGGAAGTACACTGTCGGGGCATCTGGTGAAACTCAAATGGTGGAAATATACATAATGTTAATTTCCTGATGGTGTTGATTGTGTTCCGTCTATGTCACAGAAGGTCCAAGCTATATGGAATTCACAGTTGAGTCCCAGGGAATGATGAGGCATCCAATCAACAACTTACTCTCAAAAAATTTTTTGACCACACCTGCAGCTTTTGTATACATGTGAGATTGTTGCAAAATAGAAATGTCTGAAATTACCTAGTAAAAATTTTGCCTCTGATCCTTGACCCCCTTCTGCGTCCCCAATAACAGGTAACCATATATCCTGGTATATTGTTCAGAGATTCTCTTTCTCCTGGACATTCAAGAGTGAAGAAGCCAATGCCCACAACTTAAGAGGCCCGGTTCACTACCAGGGTCTCTGAATTGCAATCTGCTAGAGGATCTTAAGGCTTGGTCAGGGCTCAAGACCCAATTCTGGGCACCTCGTCCCTCATCCTCATGGCTCTTGGGGTTCCCAGTGTGGAGCGTGGAGTGTGGAGCGCCCGGCTCACAGCCAACCCTATCCAGGTCACACTATACAAGACTCAGTCTTCTTTCTCTCTTCCGCCATCAAAAGCCACACAGTTTTGCAGAAATAAAAGGGATTCCCACTCAAAGAGCTCATCTGTCCAAATCCACCCACCCACAGGAAACCAATAATATGGGAGAACCTCATTTGGGGACATGGAGGGACATTGAGATGGTTCTTGAGAGTGATTTTTGTAAAAAGTTCAGTTGTATCCATGCTTTCTTAGCACTAGGTTACTGCAAACAAATAGAATCGCCAACAAAGACGTTTTCACTCAATGTGAACACAGAGATGGAAGGACACAGGGCCAAGAGAGAAAGAGGTTGAGAGACTTATTTCCTGCACATGTGCAGGCAGGCGAGTGGCCCTTTTGGCTCTCCTAACAATACTGGCTTCCAGTTAATTCTTCAGTGCCTAAGCTGGGGTGTAGGAGGAGGGGATTCCTCAGAGGCCTCTCTCACAGCAGAGCTTTCTCTGCACCTCATCTGTGGTGATTCCTCACCGACGCTCAGTTCAAGAGCTAGATGACTGCTCCTTAGGCAGGAATTCCTCGTGTACACATTCTCTCCTGTCAGAGGCCTGTCTCTAGCGGTAAGAGGCCACTTGCAGCCATGCTCCCTTCATGGAGCCCGGGGTGGGGAGGCCTGGGAGGCAGAGATGTAAATGTTTAATCACAATGGTAGCAGGTGCCATGACAAAGTGTCACAGGGGAGGCTCCTGGCTTAGTTTGAAGAAGAGAACTTGAGTGGAGGGAAGAAGGATGATGGAGAGTTAGCCCAGAGAAGAGGAGGTGGTAGGAGAAGGAGGGGAACACAATCACTGAAAGGTTTTCAACAAAGCAGTTACATGATGCAATTTATGTTTTTATTTTATAATTATATTTTTGGAGGGAGGAGGGGCAAAGGGCTAAGGACAGAGGGAGAGAATCATAAGCAGGCTCTACGCCTAGCATGAAAGAGCTCCACGTGGGGCTCAATCCCACGACCCTGGGCAGCCCTGGTGGTGCAGCGGTTTAGCGCCGCCTGCAGCCCAGGGCGTGATCCTGGAGACCCTGGATTGAGTCCCATGTCAGGCTCTCTGCATGATGCCTGCTTCTCCCTCTGCCTGTGTCTCTGCCTCTCTCTCTCTGTGTCTCTATGAATAGATAAATAAAAAAACCTTAAAAAATTATTTAAAAAAATCCCACGACCCTGAGATTATGACCTGAGCCGAAACCAAGAGTCGGACGCTTAACCCACTGAGCCATCCGTGTGTCCCAATACAATTTATGTTTTTCACAGATCATTCTAAATAAAAAGATAAGTCAATTTTTAAATGAGCAGGAGATTGAAATAGACACTTCCCTGAAGAAGATACCTGGATGGCAAATGAGCATAAGGAAGGATGCTTGACATCATGAGACAGGAAACGCACAGTAAAGCAATAATAACATGTTCTGTCAGAATGGCTCTAATAAAAAATTTGATGATACCAAGTGCTGACAAGGATGTGAAGGAATTGGAATGCTCAGCCATTGCTTGTGGGAACTGAAATGACACAGCCACTTGAAAGCAGTTTGGCAGATTCTTAAACATTTCAACACAAACTCACCAGATGACTCAGCAATTTCACTCTCAGGTGTACACCCAAGAATAACTAAAGCATATGTTCATACAAAGACTTGTATCAGATGTTCATGGCAAAGATTTCCATAATGTCAAAACCTGGAAACAACCCAAATGTTCATCGGCTGACGAACGGGTAGACAAAATGTGGTAATGTCCACACGATGGAAAACTATTCAGAAACAGCATGAACAAAACATCAGTGTGAAGTTCTGATGTGTTCGATCACATGGAGGAATGAACTGCAGAAACATGCTAACCAAAGGAAGCCACGTTATACAAGATTACAATAAAGTATGATTACACATAGATGAAATTTCTAGAAAACACAAATCTGTAGAGCCAGAAAGCAGATCAGTGGTTGCCTGGGGCTGGCGGTGGGAGCAAGGAATGACTGCAAATAGGCACAAAATAAATCTCTGGGGTGATGGAAAAACTCTAAAACTGGACTCTGGTGATGGCTGTACAACTGTATGAATTTTACTAAAATTTGTCTAACTGTACCTTTAAAATGGGTGAGTTCTATGGTACATCGTTATACCTTAATAAAGCTATTTATTTCTTTTTAAAGATTTTATCCATTTATTTTAGAGAGAGAGACAGCACAAGAGGGAGGGTCAGAGGGGGAGAGAGAGAGAGAATCTCAAGCAGAACTCCACACTGAGCATGGCACCCAACGTGGGGCTTGATCTCATAACCATGAGATCATAGCCTGAGCTGAAGCCAAGAGTTGGATGAATAACCCACTGTACCACCTAGGCATCTCTTAATAAAGTTATTTAAAAAGAGAAAAGTCGGGGCACCTGGGTGGCTCAGTGGTTGAGCATCTGCCTTTGGCTCAGGGCATGATTCCTGGGGTCCTGGGATCAAGTCCTGCTTTGGGCTCCCTTCAGGGAGCCTGCTTCTCTGCCTCTCTCTGTGTGTCTTTCATGAATAAATAAATACAAATTTTTTAAAAAAATAAAAGAGAAAAGTCATTCACTGGTGTGTGTGTGCATGTGTGTGCCAAGGTTAAAGATAGAAGACTAGAAATCTCAGAGCACCTTGTTCCTTGGACTCTCAGCTCCAGAAGTCAATCTCCCTTAAAGATAAACACAAAACCACCTCTCTGTAGAGAAGGCCAGAGTAGTGGCACGTTCTTCCACACTCTGATTCAGCAGACATGGAGGGAACCACCACAATTAGCAAATGCAGTCAGGTTGTGTGGACTACTCAGTTTGTAGAAGAGTGGATGGGTCTCCGCTTTATACTTGCGTGACAAAGGGTCAATTCGAGCATGTTTTGCTAGACAATCAATGATAGAAAGCATTGGCCTCAAAGAGAAATTGCAAGCTCCCTCTTTAGTAACGGAAAAATTGCTCCTAACTCTTAAATTGCAGTCCCTCCTGCCACCCCTTCAAAGTCTCTAAATTCACAGTCTCTCCTCCACCCCGCGTTACCATGGTCCTCCTCACCCCATCATCTAGCAGAGGAAAGGCGATGACAAGAGCATGTATTAAGGACTAAGTGATTGCGTTTTACACTGTCTCTGTTTCTATCTTCCCTCCCACTGTCTGTCCCTTCTTCCTCTCAATGCAACTTTCCAACATCGGTTCTATTTTTGGTGTCACCCTTTGTCTCCTGGGTTCTGTTATTGTTGGGCTGCCCTTAACAGTTGGGCCTGGGCCCAGAGTATAAACAGAGACCTGGCCTGTTATATTTCTAATTATTTAGAAATTGCAAACTCCAATGTCAAAGTGTTAAATATGATATGTTCTTGTGTCTCCTACCTGGACCTTTACCTGCATAACCTGGGAGGCCAGGTGTGAATTTAGAATGCTCGTCCTTGGAACCTCATGCTAGAATATGGAAGCATAGAGAAAGCCTGCGTCATCTCTGAGCCATGTTGCAGCCTGCCAATTCTTTTCTTCCCATCACCCAGATCCATCACACACTGTGGGGCACCTCACGTGCACAGTTGTGGGTACCCCCACCCCTGTCTCCAGGCTCCACCTTATTACTACTGCCATCCTCCACAAACAGAGCCTCACCCTGGCCATCCCTTAGGCCTTGCGGTGTGCCACTGCGCTGGAGGCAAAATCCACCCTTGAGGGCATGGAACCAGGGAAGAGGCTGGTGAGGGCTTTGGAAATATGGGCTTGGGGCCATCTGGGCAGGTACTCTTGGAGTCCTGGTACGGAAAAGTGTGGTCTGACAGAGAGGAGGAACACAGGACAAGTCTTCTTGGCTGAGAGGAACCCTTTACCCATTGGGACCAGGGCTGGAGGTGGTCAGGATGGGGGGGGGCTCTGTTGTCATGGCCCAAGGGCAGTACCCATTGTCCTGAGAGATTGTATGAATACACTTCCTAATGTTCCTCCACCCTGGTGATTCTCCAATGAACGCTGCTTAGTCATGGTTTTTTATATACTGCTGGATTCCATTTGCTAATGTCCCACGTAGGCATTTTCCATCCATATTCATAGGTGACAATTGATCTCTAGTCTTCTGTATTTGTGCTGACGCTGCTGGGTTTTGATATCAGGGTTATGCTAGTTTTGTTAATTGAATTGGGAAGCTTTCCATCTTCTTCTCTGTTCTGTGAGTTAGTTTGTTCCTTTTAATATGCTAGGCATTTATAAAAACATTCCCACTGTAAAAAATTCAAACCATACAGAAAAAGCAAAAATTCCCCTTGGCTCTCCCTTCGTATTCTAAGCCCCTGCTGAGAAGTGACCACATTATCCATTTACTGTGTGTTCCTTGAGACCTTTTCATTTCCGTACATACGTGTATCTATATCTAACTTGGTGTCTTTTTTTTTTTTTACATAAATGGGATTAAATTCTACATATTGAATCGCAGATTTTTAGGTTTTGTGGTTTTTGTTTTTACCTAATAATTTTACATCTTGGAGAGCTCACCATCGTGTCCGTATTTCATTTTTTTTCATATTTCATTTATTAAGAATTCTACATAATAGCTTATACTAGGAGTATATTTAAAAGTATTTACCATTTGAAGGACATGTAAGTGGTATCCAAATTTTCTTCATTATCATGCCGCATTAAATATTTTTGTGTAGCATTTATTAACTGTCTGACTTTATCCTATTTCAGTCACCTGTTTGTTGGATTGTTCCTTTGCTTTTTGCTCTGTTTGGCCTACACTGGAGCTTCAACTTCTTCAAAGGAAACCCTTTTTCTGATGCCTTGTTCTTGCTGTGCCTAAAATGGTGTCTGGTACACAGCAGACACTCAACAAATATTTACAGAATAGGTAAATAAAAGACCATTTTTGCAAATGGTTTTTTGGGTGTACAGGGTACTGATTATTTTTTTCAAGATTTTATTTATTTATTCATGAGACACACACACACACACACACACACACAGAGGCAGAGACATAGGCAGAGGGAGAAGCAGGCTCCATGTAGGGAGCCCAATGCAGGACTCGAGCCCGGGACTCCAGGATCCCGCCCTGAGCTGAAGGCAGATGCTCAACTGCTGAGCCATCCAGGCGCCCTGGAGATGTTTTTTTATTTTGAAAAAATCATAGCCAATATTTTCTCCTACTCTGTTGCTTTTGCCTTAATTTTGTTTCAAGTCTGCACTAGATACATCATATTTTAATCATATTTAATGATTAGCGTTTTTCCCTTATGCTATTTTCCCCCAATTTGAATCTTGTCTCCTATCAGACTCACCTCTCTGAATAATGAGAAATTTTCATACTCCGTCATGAAGAGCACCCTTCCAAAGTGCTATTCTTTAAATAATTATTAGACTTTAAATAATTATTAGACTTTTACTTAAGAGGATAGAAAGAAGCTATTTTCTTTTCATTCATCTTTCTTTATATGCCACATAAGGGATTTATCCTATGTGCCAAATGTCACAGAGTTTGGGTTCCCTGGTCTATGCTTTTTATTTATTTTATTTTTTATTTTCCTGATCTACACTTTTAAACCAGTAAGCTGGATTTCTTTTATTTCTCACTCAACAATGCCATTCCCGTGTAACTTAGGGCTAAGTGCTCAGTAGGTAGCTGGCAACCACTAACTCCTCCTCCCCTTTCCTTCCCCTCCTCTGCCTCTCCCCTCCCTCCTCTCTGCACCTCCAGGATATCAGCAAGCCCTTTTGGGAAAAGTCAGTCATTCTCAACCAGGGGATGCCCAAAAGAATCAACAGAGCAGCTTAAAAAAAAAAAAACACCCATAAAACAGGCTCCTGGACTCTACCCTACATTTGCTGAACAGGAATCACCAGGGGCAAGGCCATGAATCTTGAACGGTTTGACATCTCCCCAGGTGACACCGCTGTGCAGCCAGGGTTGAGAGTACCCAGGTCTTGAATTTGAGCATCTGATCTTATCCTCAAAGAACAGCTAACTCATCCAATGAGGATACAGGCAGCCAATGTGGCTAATTCTACAGGACAGATGACCCAGTTTCTTCAACAACAAAATGACATGAAAACCAGAGCAGGAGTGCAGAAAGTGTTATAAACAAAAAGACAGGCCACGTGTCACCCTGATGCTGTGTGCAGACGTTGTCTGGACCCCGATTCGAACAAACCCCAAAATAGGCATTTTTGAGATGGCTTAGAGGAACCATAATACAGATTATTTTATATTAAGGAATTAATGTTTAGTTTTTTTTGGATGTGATATTGGTATGATGGTTGTGTGTGTGGGTTTTTTTTTTATGGTTGTGTTTAAAATAAAAAATACAGGGGCACCTGGGTGGCTCAGTGGTTGAGCATCTGCCTTGGGTTCAGGTCATGATCCTGGGGTCCTGGGATGGAGTCCCACATTGGGCTTCCCACAGGGAGCCTGCTTCTCCCTCTGCCTGTATCTCTGCCTCTCTCTGTGTGTCTCTCATGACTAAGTAAATAAAATCCTTTTAAAAAAGGCCTTATCTGCTAGAGATAAATGCTGAGGTATTTATGGATGAAAAAATATATCTGAAAATTCCTTTAAATATTTCAGGGGGAAAAAAAAACAAAAGCAAAGTACGCATGGAGGGAATGATGAGGCAAGAGCCCAAGAATGTCGCTAACTGTTGGAATGGGATGGCAGGTAATGAGGGGGTTCTCTGTATTATTTTCTCAACTGTTGTATATGCTTGAAAATTTCAATAATGCGGATGTCTTATTTTTTGCTTACTATCTTTTTTAAGTTTTATTTAAGTAATCTCTGCATCCCACATGGGGCTCAAACTCATAACTGTGAGATCAAGAGTTGTGTGCTCCTCCAAATGAGCCAGCCAGGGTGCCCTGTGAAAACATTTTAAAAGGACGATTGTGGGGTGCCTGGATGGCTCAGTTGGTTAAGGGTCCACCTTTGGCTCAGGTCATAATCTCAGGGTCCTGGGATGGAGCCCCTCGATTTGGGCTCCCTGCTCAGCAGGGAGTCTGCCTCTCCCTCTCCCTCTGCACATGCCCTCCCAACCCCACTCATGCATGTGCTCTCTCTCAAATAAATAAATTAAAACCTTAAAAACAAAAAAGGATGATCCTATCCAGGAGGATCTGGAGACCAGACCTCCTCCCACACCTGGTATTCCTGACCCTGCCTCACCTGGGCCTCACCGACGCCTCCCTTCTCTGGGTAAACTGGGTAAACCTGGTTCCAGAAGCTTTATAGGAGCTCTAACTGTGGTTCTTATCTGCTTCTTCCTCCCCAGAGGGAAACAGGGGAACTAAGTCTAGGGGGGATGCTTTGTGGCTGACATTTCACATCCTCTATCATGCACTGAGACTGTCGTCCACCCTGGAGCAGGAAACCTCATGGTTAGAACCATGGTTTGCACGAAGGCCCCTCTGACCTTGAGACCTGACCTTCAGACCTAGCCTATGGCATCCCCAATGCTGCCTCCATGGCCCTGCCATCAGCTCCTCCAGTGGTGCTGCAGAAAGTGCTGGATTGGGGTCGCAGGGATGTGGATTCCAAGTGCGGCTGTAGAGCTGACCGTGGACCCCTTGGAGGAGTGTGCTCAGCAAATCAGGCAGGTGAAGCAAAAAGGCAAAGTTTCCTCGCACTGGAATCACCACAGAATAAGGACAAGAACCATGGGAGTCTGGCCTTCATGAACTGGGAACCGGGGTATGAACCTACCAACTGGTTTCTACGTATTTTGCCTTGTAAAAGTAGTGTTTTCTCAACTCAGTTTTCTGGATTTTTAACTTGCACGTCGTAAGTGTGAACGCTTCATAAAAATGCTGGTTTTGCGGCTTGTGCCAAAATCAAGGAGCGTGCTGATGACCTTTCTCTGCATGACCTCAAGCGTCCTCCCAGAGTAGGTCTTGCCTGAGTCAACCTTGACACTCCCGAAAAGACAGCCAGAGATAGGCCCAGTGTGTGCGCACCAACGGTAGTGCTTGGGCATGCAAGCTCTGGAATTGGATTCCTGTTCCTCCTGTAGGCAGTGTTGGTGGGACTTTGGCCAAGTGATTTAGCCTCTCTCACCCTCAATTCTCTCATCTTTAAAACGAGCAGAGGGGGCAGCCCTGGTGGCTTAGCCCTGGTGGCTTAGCCCTGGTGGTTTAGCGCCGCCTTCAGCCCAGGGCGTGATCCTGGAGACCTGGAATTGAGTCCCACGTCGGGTTCCCTGCATGGAGCCTGCTTCTCCCTCTGCCTGTGTCTCTGCCTCTTTCTCTCATGAATAACTTAAATCTTAAAAAAAAAAAAAAAAAAAAAAAGGGCAGAGGAGTAGAACATGCAATGACATGTCTTCAGCACTCAGCACGGTGTGGGTACACAGTAATTGTTCAGTAGTTTTACTGCCCTGTAAATCATCTCACTGGTCTTTCTAAGACTTCTTGAGTGGCAGATCTTGTGGTTGAAGAGACTGGAGTTTTAAGAAATTAGGAGTGAAGGGGGTCCTGGTAATTGCTCATCCTTCCTGGCCAGCTGGGCCCCGTCTGCCTCCTGGTCAGAGGCTTTGCTTGGGGGACCTCAGCCTGGCCCAGGCCGGGGGATCAGGAGCTGGTGGGCTCAGGGCAGATGCCCCAGGAAGAGCCAGCTTGCTTTGTAGCCACACACATCAGATCATCCAGGAAGCTTGAGGGGACAGATATAAATCATATCACATACCTGAGACCTATCCCGGACCATCACGTCGGAAGGGACCGGGCCTGGACACCCCCAGTTTATAAAACTTGCCTTGGGTTTCTCACATCAGTAGGGCCAGAGGCACAGGGCATGCGCATGCGGTTTTGGAAGAACCAGTCCCTATTATTTGGAGCGAATTAGACGACGAGGGGCAGCAAAACCACATTTCACCCAGGGCATGCTCCGAGGCTGGCTTCCAGACACTTGTGCCAGGGGCCGACTGTCTTCCTGACCCCTTACATCGGGGGGTTCCAGCGTCAAACCTGTGTCAGTCACTCAAGAGCTGGTCTAACCTTAGTCCATCTGCCTTCATGGCTTCAGACTTGTGCCACCACCCTGGCAGGTAAAGGTGCCACCTGTGACCCGAGTCTGGTGCTCCAGAGAAGATCCGGGCTGAAGAAGTGAAGCTCAGAAATCCTGACCACTTGACCTGGAAGGAGGAAGTGAAGTCCCCAGGGTGGCTTTGGGGGATCGCCAGTATTTATTTATTTGGGTCTGTTAGGATCCCGGGGCTTGGCTTCCTGTGCTGCCCTTATCAGGTACCTTCGGGTCCTTGGGAGGACTGGGGGGGGTGGGGGCACATCTCTTGCTGGGGGGGGGGGGCTCTGGGAGCTGGGGGCTGGGAGCTGGGGTCTGCAGCCTCGGGCTCACCTGCACCTGGCCAGCTTCACCTGGGCTGGAGGGCTGCCGGGAAGGAGGAGACAAATGAGGAGGGTCAGCCGAGGCGCGGTCTGCGGTGGCGGTGGCGGTGGCGGTGGCGGGACGGGAAAGCTTCCAGGGGGCTCCAAGGGGAGTAGGGACGGGGAGGCGGCCGAGGGAGGGTCACAGGATCAAGGCAGGGGAATGGCCGGCAGATCTCGTCCCCCACATTCCTCTCGGATTTTTTTTTCGTTCCCTTGGTTATAGAAGAATAGCAATTAGCAAATTCAGGAAAAAGAGCCAGAAATGGAGATTGTTTGCGCATTTGGGGGCCAACGTGCGTTAGCGAAGGAATGTGACCAGAACTATATATAACCCCGCTCTTGGCCCACCCACCTGTCCCGCGGCGTGAGCGATGGTCTGTTTGTTCTGGGCTGGTATGTAGCTCATTTCGCGCTGGGAGCCCACCATCTGGGCCCGAGCCTCCCTGCCAGTAGCTCTCGGTGACCATATATGGCAAAATGATATATGTGATAAAAAGAAGCCAAATTCTCCAGTTGCGTCAGCCCCCGGAGCATGCAGCCTGCCTGGCTCGAAACCCCTCCCGGCCTCCCTCCAGCCCCCCACCCTGGCTCCGGAAACCCCAGGGGCTCAGCGATTGGCTGTGTGTGTGTGGGTGAGGCGGTGGGGGCCCAGGGGGCGGGGCCTCCCTCCCTTCTCCCCGCTCCTTCCTCCCCCTCCCACTCCCTCCTCCTCCTCCACACCCCCCCCCCCCCCACTCAGGCCTGGACAGACTTTACCATGTGTCCGGGGTGGGGTGGATGATTAGGGGAGGCTCTGAGCTGGTGCACTGTGTTTGATCCTGGCCCTAAACCAGGAAGATTAGAAGTTGAGTGATAAACCCACATTCTTTCCGGGAAAACAGCAGAGTGTGGTGTCTGTAGATGTGGGTAGCAGGTGGAGGGGGGCACTGTCATCCCCAATTCCCAGGGCATCGCAAACCCTCATTCCCCAACCTCTACAGTTCCCTTGACCTGAACCCACCAGGAGAAATTTGAGTCTAGACTGTTTAGCTGGGAATAAGAAAAAAAAAATTATTATTATTATTATTATTATTATTATTATTATTATTATTTGCCTTTTGCAATTCCTTCTTCCCCTTCTGCCCCATCTCAGCAGCCAAACTGCCCTGCTGGGCTCATCCTGGTGCTCTGAGTTCTCACTCTGGGCCAGGTGCAGGGCTGGATGCTGGGGGAAGGTGACCAGCACAGGTGAGGGCCCTGCCCTCCAGCAGCTCACCCTGGGGCAGAGATGAGGCCTTGGCCCTTGTTGCTTTTGTGGGGAGGTGACATACAGCCCAGACCTAGGGGTCCAAGGAGTGTCCTGGGAGGAGGTGACACCGTACAAGCACTAGTTTGCATAACAATGGCTGGGGATTGGGAGCAGAAAGTCCAGGCTAAGGAGAAAGAGCAAGAGCCTGGGGAGCACAGGGAGATGTGAAGCCAAAGCAGGGAGGCCTTTTCCAGAAGACGCTAAAAGGTTTGGAACTCTGCCTACCTCCCCAGCCTCCTGTCGCATCTGAGCCCCCAGCACAGGCCCATACCCACACCCCGGGTCCCGCACACGTGCCAACACCCAGCACGCACCCAGGAATGTGCACAGAGACGCAATGTGGGCAGAGACATGCCCACCCGTTGTCCTGTCACATAAACAAGGACATTAAGCAGAAGGGAAGAAGGGGACGATGTGATAGAAATGAGAACCTGAGGGAGAGAAGGCAGGCCTGGTGAAGGCACTCCGCCAGGAAGCCAGGCGCGTGGGCAGGAGAGCCAAGGTTGCTGGAAGGGGAAGGCCATTCTAGAAGACTACAGGTTCCCCCTTTGGGGAAGGTCCAAACAGGAATGGAGACGGCAGGTCAGGGGAGGTAGGGTGGGGGAATCTGAGCAGTGGCTCCTGCCACTGAGCAGCTCATCTCAGGATGTGTGTGTGTGTGTGTGTGTGTGTGTGTGTGTGTGCAGGGGCAGGGGGTCCGCACCCACCTTCTGAGGGCTGTCACTCAGGGCCTCCCCCTTAGCTCCCTGTCTCTGAGCGACCACAGAGGCCAGGACAGGAGGTCCCTGAGAAGCTGCTCTGGTGTGGCCTTGCAGGGAAATAGGATCTGGGGGCCTCGCCTGGCTTTCTGCCCTCCAGGGTGCATACACTGACCTGATGTGTCCCTGGACATCCTAGAAGGCTTGAGAGCCTGTCCTGAGGGGTGAGTGTCATCACTGAATATGCCTGTAGAGACCCGTGTGCCCTGAGCATTCCCACAGGAGGATAAGAATTTAGGGTATGGTTCAGTTATTGCTTCCTCCAGGAAGCCCTCCTTGGTCCCTCCTTTGTGCTCACTCAGCTATCACAGCTCAGTGGGACATGCCCAACAAAAGCAAGGGGCAGAGTGTAGGGTCTCTTATGACCCAGACTGGAAGTCACACATCATCACCTCCACTGTGTTCTAGTGGCCTCACAGAGGAACCCTGATAGGCTATGGGAAGGGTCTACATACGAGCATGATTACCAGGAAGCACATGAGGATCTTTAAGGGCCATATTAGAGGCTGGTTACCATAGTCACCAAGTTTGGGGTACTTTATTATGCAGCCATAGATAACTAAGCGGTGGGTGCCTTTGCAAGGCCACTTGGGCCCAGGGTGACAGGCGGGTAAGGTTGGGCGGCACTAAACTCTGCTAAATCTAAACTAAAAACTAAACTCCCATCTCTATATTAGATGGGATTCTTTCCATTGCCAGAGAGGGAAAAAAAAATCACTTTTAAATGAAATATAGAAGGAAGTTTGTTGGCTCACGTAACAGAAAAGCTGAGAAATAGTCCTGGTTTCAGGAATAGCTGAATCCCAGGAGAAAGCACACGATGAAGTGCCAGAGGGTGAGCAGGGACTGGTCAGAGGTGTTTGGAGGAGGAAGAGGTCACTATGAGGGAGAACGATGGGTCTTGGAGGTTCACTGCACTATTCTGTCCACTTCTGTGTGTGTGTTCAAACCTCTACAACAAAAGTGAAAAACAACCACAAAATATCAGAATGGGCATGCTTCCTACGAGGGTGTCGCTCTGTTGGTCTTTCTTTATTCCTTCCTTCCAAGATTTTATTTATTTATTTATTAGAGAGAGAGAGAGAGAGAGAGAGAGAGAGAGAGAGAAACAAGTAGAGGGAACAGGAGAGCGAGAAGTAGGCTCCCTACTGAACAGGGAGCCCGACGCGGGGCTCAATCCCAGGACCCCGGGATTATGACCTGAGCTGAAGGCAGATGCTCAACCTACTGAGCCACCCAGGCGCTCGTCTCAATCAACCACATTCAACCACAATCAACCACACTCATGTGCACACACTCATGTGCACACACAACACTCCTGAACCACAGATTGATTCTCCGCATCCAGCTGCCCCAGAGACATCACTCGACACACACCCTCTCTCCCCAGAGTCTCCAAGACTTTCCTGATGACAAACCCTATGCAATGGCCCTCTTACTGTTACAAGAAGTCCGTTTCCCTCTGCCCCTCCCATATCTGTTGTGTCTATTTGCTGCTATTCAAGAATCGGTTCACATCGAGGGCACCTGTCTTGCCAAAGAGGTTGGGCCACCTGGCTTTGTTGGGGGCAAGGATAAGATTCTGAGTATGGGAATGGCCACCTGTCTTGTTGACTGCTCTACGTGTGGTGCTCAGGACCAGGTTTGGCATGTAGCAGATGCTCCAGAAATATTTGTTGAATGCATGAAATATTTTCAAGAAAAATGGAGTTGTAAGGACATGGAAGGCCCAGAACTGGAAGTCAGAATGGAAGCAACCCCAGTGGCCATCAAGATGGTGTTGCAGACTTTCTCCCTCCCGCCGCTGCTCACCATGTGATCTCTCCATTCTACTGCCTCTCCCCTGTTTCCTCTGCTGGCTTGTCTCCCCCTCCTTACCGCAGCCTCCACTGCGGATTCTCAAGCCCCACCTTCCAGGAACCCCGTGGTGTCCCTGCCCCCACTTCTCTTGTGTGCTTAACCACTTCTTCCAAACTAGACTCTTCCCATCAACATTTGAAACTTCTCTGGATTCTCCCGCTGAAATAACAAACAAATCCTCTCTGAACACATGCCCTCTTCCAGATACTGCCCTCCTTTCCTTCCCAACCTACATCTTCAAAGGGTGTCCGAAGATATTCTGTGTTCCTTTCTCTGCCACACACTCAGTTCTTACTCATTTCTCTCTGGCTTCCCCCTCTGTCACTCCACTGGCACGTCAGTGACACCCTACTGTTCACGTCCTAATCTTGCATGACCCCTCCATCATGTTAGATGCAGTTGACCAATCATGAGTTCATCTGGTCCATCTCCCATCCCTGGTTGCTCCATCTCAGCCTCTTTCATGGGCTCATCCCCTCTCTCAGGCTGGTGGCATTCCTCAGGGCCAGGCCCCAAGGGCCCCGTGTTGTCCACTCTGTCCTCTCTCACCGGGTAGGTCATTTGTATCAGGTACTTAGGCTCTTCTGTTACTACATATATGTCTATGACTCCTGGGACAATCACTGTCCCTTCTCTTCCCCTGCCAAGAACACTCCCCTTCTCCTCTCCCTGAGATGTGGTCGTGAACATGAGCACAACGGATACATGTCATTTTCAGTGGAGAAGCTTTAAGAATCAGTATGCAGGAGCATCTGGGTGGCTCAGTCCGTTGAGTGTCCAACTCTTGATTTCGGCTCAGGTCATGATCTCAGGGTCATGAGGTGGAGCCCTATATTGGGCTCTGCACTGGGCATGGAGCCTGCTTAAGATTCTCCCTCTCCCTCTGCTTCCCCACCCCTCCTTACATGCTCTCTCTGTCTCTCTCTTAACAAAAAAAATCAGTATGCAATTCACCATGTCTCATCTCTCTGCCTTAATCCCAATGGAAGCACGTGTCAAGATGGATATTTCATCAGCTTGGTCCCTGAGTATCTGTGACAAGCAAAGGCTTCCTGATGACCTATTTTGGATATAGAACACAATAAGAAATCAATCTTATTGAATTGACATACAGAGATCTGGATTCTATCCACCCATCTGTCCATCCATCTACCTACTTACAATGTCTTCATTAAGTTTTGGTGTCAAGGTATTGCTGGCCTCATAAAATGAATTGGAAAATGTCCCTTCCTGCTCTATTTTTTCTGACCATTCATGTAAGTTTAACATTATTTCTTCCTTAAATATTTGATAGAATTTACCAGTAAAACTATCTAGTCTTTTTTTTTTTTTAATTTTATTTATTTATGATAGTCACAGAGAGAGAAAGAGAGAGGGGCAGAGACACAGGCAGAGGGAGAAGCAGGCTCCATGCACCGGGAGCCCGACGTGGGATTCGATCCCGGCTCTCCAGGATCGCGCCCTGGGCCAAAGGCAGGCGCCAAACCGCTGCGCCACCCAGGGATCCCCAAAACTATCTAGTCTTAAAGGTGGTTTTTGTTTTGTTTTGTTTTTGTGGGAAGGGTTTTGACAATGAATTCAGTTTCTTTAATAGATACAATGATTTGGGTTTTCAATTTCTGTTTTTTAAGATTTTATTTATTTATTACTGAGAGACACACAGAGAGAGGCAGAGACACAGGCAGAGGGAGAAGCAGGCTCCCTGTGGGGAGCCCGATGTGGGACTTGATCCCTGGATCCTGGGATCATGACCTGAGCCAAAGGCAAACCCTCAACCACTGAGCCACCCAGGTGCCCCTGGATTTTCAATTTCTTCTTGGATCAATTTGGTAAGTTGTAAATGGTTAAGCAATTTGTCCACTTATCTGTGTTGTCAAATTTATTGGCATGAAGTTGCCCACAATGCTTTCTTATCATTCTGTTGTCTTATTTTTTTTTATAGGCTCTGTGGTGGTATCTTCTATTTCTTATATTCATCATTTATTCTCTCTCTCTCTCCTTTACCAATCCAGTTAGGAATTTACCAATTTTCTTTATATTTTCAATGACTCAGCTTTTGGCTTTGTTACTTCTCTATTTATCTGTTTTCTGTGTCACAAATATTTGCTCCTATCATTATATCCTTCCTTCCTTCTACTTATCGTGGGTTGACTTTGCTCTTCTTCCTCTAGCTTGAAGTAGAATCTCAGACCATTGATTTTATATCTTTCATCTTTTCTAATAAAGCTAAATGTTCTCCCTTAAGCACTCCTTGAGCTGTATACTACACATTTTTTTTTAATTTTTATTTATTTATGATAGGAACACAGTGAGAGAGAGAGGCAGAGACACAGGCAGAGGGAGAAGCAGGCTCCATGCACCGGGAGCCTGACGTGGGATTCGATCCCGGATCTCCAGGATCGCGCCCTGGGCCAAAGGCAGGCGCCAAACCGCTGCGCCACCCAGGGATCCCCTACACATTTTTTAAAAGATTTTATTAATTCAGTCATGAGAGACACAGAGAGAGAGAGAGAGACAGAGACAGAGACAGAGACACAGGCAGAGAGAGAAGCAGGCTCCATGCAGGGAGCCTGATGTGGGACTCTATCCCAGGTCTCCAGGATCAGGCCCTGGGCTGAAGGTGGCGCTAAACCGCTGAGCCACCCAGGCTGCCCTATACTACAAATTTTGATGGATTATATATTCATTTATCATTTAGTTCCAGATATTTTTTTTAGATTTTATTTATTTATTCATGAGAGACAAACAGAGAGAGGCAGAGACACAGGTAGCGAGAGAAGCAGACTCCCTGCGGGGAGCCTGATGCAGGACTCGATCCCAGGACCCTGGGATCACACCCTGAGCCAAAGGCAGATGTTCAACCACTGGGCCACCCAGGCGTCCCAATCTTCTAATTTTCCTTGTCTTAAAAACAAGATAACAGACTCCAAATGGAGTTGCTTA
Organism: Vulpes lagopus; assembly: GCF_018345385.1. Classification (NCBI taxonomy): domain Eukaryota; kingdom Metazoa; phylum Chordata; class Mammalia; order Carnivora; family Canidae; genus Vulpes; species Vulpes lagopus. The sequence continues at coordinate 59,811,717 of NC_054833.1, forward strand.
TGCTAAGTTCCATGTCGCCAAATCAATATTTAACTTGATTACAGTCTTTATTCTTCCAGAAATGGAATCTTAGACCAGTCAGTCAGTCAAGAATCACCTGATCGGCACTAGTTGGGTCATCTGCCTAGTAGATCCCAGCCACCCGTTAAAGGAAAATGACCTTGCAATAACCAACCCGCTTTTTTGCCAGTAGAATTTCATTTCTTCTGCTCTTCTCTATGTATAAAAGTCTTTCTTTTTGTGCAGCAACTTGGAGCTCCTTTCTATCTGTTCAATGGGATGCTGTATGATTCATGAATTCTTGACTAAAGCCAATAAGATCTTTCAAATGTACCTGGTTGAATTATGTTTTTCAGCAAGCAGTAGATGCCCACACGATGTGACATGCAGGGTGAGGGTGGGGAGCCTGTGAAAGGAGAGAGGGAAGGATGACCTTCCGGCCACACTGCAGCCTCAAGAGTATCCCATTGGGCCAGATGGCCCCGCGGCAGTGTCCCCACTGTGCTCTGTCATTGGCTAGGAGCTACCTGGGGAGGGAGGAGCCTATGTGTGAATACTGGGGCTGATCTGAAGGTGTGGCAGTTGGGGGCTCTCAGCCAACTACGTTCTTTGCAAGATGGCCTCTTGAAGGGACAGGTGACTAGTCACCCTCCGTGGCCACACACTTCCCTAGACTAGATCACGTTCCTTTTTTTTTTTTTTTAAATTTAACTTTGTTTAAATTCAATTAATTAACATACAATGTATTATTAGTTTCAGAGGTGGTGATTCATCAGAACACCCATGGCTCATTACATCATGTGCCCTTCCTAATGCCCGTCCCCCAGTTACTCCAACCCCAACCCCCTTCCCTCCAGCAACACTCAGTTTGTTTCCTATGGTTAAGAGTGTCTTATGGTTTGACTCCTTCTCTGATTTTATCTTTTAAAATTTTCTATTCCTTCCCCTATGACCTTCTGTTTGGTTTTTTAAATTCCACATTTGAGTGAAATCATATGATAATTATCTTTCTCTGATTGATTTATTTTGCTCAGCATAATACCCTCTAGTTCTATCCACATCATTGCAAATGTTAAGATTTCATTTTTTTGGTGGCTGAGTAATATTCCATTATATATATATATATATATATATACATATATATATATAACATTATATATATATGTATATATATATAACATTTTCTTTATCCATTCATCTGTTGATGGACATCTGAGCTCCTTTCATAGTTTGACTAGGATCATGTTTTTTCCCTTCAGAGAACTTCTTTTGGTTGTAACTAAACCACTCATGAGCATTATTTGTGTTTAAGGTTTGTCTCTCCTTGAAAGCCAGGGCAATAGATCAGTCTGCCACTGTCTCCCATGCAGGGCACTGTCTTCAATAAATGCCTGGTAGGGAAACGAAAGTATGAACGAGGGATGAATAATCCAGTCTCTCAGAATTCCCTAGGAGCAGACTGGCCACCTGGGGCCTATGGCGGGGAGGGCACTTGTGGAGTACAAATCTGTGTGCACAATGGATATTTCTAGAATGAACATCTTGGAAACTCCACATGAGTCTTTGTGTATCTTCCTTGTAAAGGGGACCTCCACCTGACTGGATCCAGAGACTGGTTCCAGTTGTGAGGAGCAGCGTAGATGTCTGTGAAATAGCTACAGGCCTTTATGTACACATAACATGTCCCCTTACTATTCTGTCTCCTTTCTCCCAAACCTGCCCTTTGTTCTGTTTTTCTCTGAGATGTGTCAGCTGGGACAAAGGTGGCCTCTCAGAGTCAGTAACTTCTTTCTGGAACTTACTAACATGGGATGAAAATGTCACTGCATGGTAGGAATGTGGGTTCTAGATTCAGATCCCAATGCCTTAGCTTCCAAGCTGTGGACTCTGGGCAAGTCACTTAAACTCCCTGAGCTGAGCCTCATTTTCTCATCTGTAAAATGGAAATAGCAAAATGGTAGAAACAAATGGTGGTATGTGAAGGGTAAGCAGAATGTCTGTGGCTCTCTGGTCAGGGCACATCAGTCTTTTAAAGGTTCTGAGCAATCCTGCAGTAAAGAAATCCAGCTTTCCCCCAAACTTATTGGACAACAGGTTGACAAAGGCCAAGTGTGGATGTGATCCTCGTGTTCCGTGGAGAGCAATTCGGGAAGCACTGCTCTAGAGGGTTTAGCTTTTTTATCTTTGGAATGCTGTGGACCTTCAGAACGATTGCAGATGAGAACTGGATGGGCTTGGCCTCCTGTGGAATCATTCTGATGAATTTGGGGGGTTGTGCCTCTGGGTTTTATCAAGGGATGCTGGAACTCTGATGTGTTCCACGACCATTGTTGTGTGGGTTATGTGGATGACACTGTGAGGCTCCTCTCTTTAATGCTAAAAGGACCATTTCTCAAGTAAAAATGATCATGTTCATGGAGGCATGGATTATGTTAAGTGGGGTGCACCATGAGGGTGGAGGCCCACTCATTCCACTCTGCATTTTAAACAGGGCAAAACAGATTCAGCTACAAAATCAAGTGACTTGCCCCCAAACACATGGAGGTGGGGGGCAGAGCCCAGAACCCAGAACCAGCTGCCAGCTGCACATTACATGGACGGTGCTGAGCTCTAAGGAAGATGGTGTCTCCTTGGTTAGAACTGGCCAAGTGAAGGGCCACTGGGTGGGGACTAGGGGGTCCCTTGGCTCTTGGCTCCTTCTCCCCACATGGCCATGTGGAAGGAGGTGACAGGAAGGGTTATGGCTAAAGGTCGGGGGTTAATAGGTCTGAGTCCAGATGGCAAGCAGCTGGCTGAGGCACAAACCAAGGACGGCTTCCTCCCCTTTCTGGTGATTGCAGAGATGAGAAGACAGGCAAGGAACTTGCCACAGATGGGAGAGAGACCAGAGGAATTTGGAATGTACCCAAGGGGCCCAGCTCTGAGACAGTGAGGGTAAAACATTTTCTGCTCGGAGAGAACGTTATTTACAAGAAGAATGGGGACCAGGTCCTACCCGGGTAGGCTGGTGGGCTCTGGCTGATGTTTCTTGGCCACCACCCATCGTAATTCCTGTTTCTAAGACAACTGGGAGAACCAAATAGGACGGACATGAATGGTGATAAGAGGTGGCTGCGGCAGGCTAGGCCAAGCCAGACAAGTAGAGCTCAAAGATCAAAAGTTTTGAGGCCAGTTCTAAATTTAGAGTCCAATTTTGGAGGGAGCCAAAATGAGCTCTCCCTGCACGAAGTGTGTCAGAAGAATAGAAGATACAGATCCCAGGGAGGGACTAGTACGGAGGGGGCGGGGAGCCCCCTTTCAGCCAGAGATGCTAAGAATGAGATCAACCAGGCTCTTTCCTGTTTTTGCTTTTTTTTTTTTTTTTTTTAACTCAGTGTTCTTTTCAAAGTAAGAGCTTTGAAAGAGCTGCATATCTCATTCCCCCCTTCTGTCTTCCCTGCTGCTTTAAAAAAAAAACATTTATCAGTCAGAAAGACCCTCAAAGCAACTCCGGGTTATTTGTGGAGGCAGCAAAATGGAAGCCTCCATGTCCCTGTCTGCACCCAGCCCTCATCCTGGCCCAGGCAGCTTTAAAACAAGACAACAAGCTCCAAATGGAGTTGCTCATGCTAAGCCTCATGTCACCAACCTGAGATTTGCCTGGGTACATTTTCCCTGCTGAGGGAAGAGTGCCTGTCACCCACCGGGGTGGGCTCTTTCTGTTTGTTCAAGCCGGGTCATGCCCTCATTGTGCAGTGCATGACTGCACTAGACTGACACCCATACCAGGCTGATGGCAACGTGCCCCCCAGAGAAGTCAACAGAGCCCCAGCTCTCCTGCTCCCCACCATGAACAACCCCAGTGTGCCTGAATGGACGAAGGGTCCAAAGACCTGGACTCTGGGGCGCCACTCTCCACTTACACTTCACCCACCGGCCTCTTACCCTCAGCTTTTGGCAGTTGCTTTGGTAAGAGATCCTGGAGTGTTGACTTCCCAGAGCCATGACTTCCTCACCTGTAAAATACCAAGCTGCCAGGTTGTGTCAGGTCCACCCGGTGATGTTTACTGCATTCGTACCACCCTCTCCGTCCCCTCCTGCCTCTGCTACCCAGGTCGAATAGCATGACTCCCGCCGAGTGTCCATGTTTACTAGGCTGCCAATCTCCCAGTGTCCCAAAAGCACGGTCCCAGGTGGGTCACTCTTCTGCTCCAGACCTTTTCGTAGCTTCACACTATCCACAGAGTCCACCTAGCCTAGCCCAGGGCACCAGATCATCCTGGTCTTACACTCCAGGACTCCTGTCCCTGGGCCCTCACTCACATGCTTCAGCTGTACTCGACATGTCCTTCTCCATATTTCTGCAGGTCTTACCTGTCCCCTGCTGACTGCTCCCAGCCTATTAGTAATATGACCTTGAGCAAAGTTATTTAAACCCCGTGTCTGTGGAAGACCACTTCCAAAGACAACCAGAGAAATTCCTGCCATCCCGCATGTCCTTCGCAGCGTGACTTTGCCACTCCTCACTTGCTGACCTCCCTCTCCTCCTTGAACCCGGGCAGGCTCTGTGATAGCCACTAACCAGTTGGATGTGGTGGACGTGATGCTGTGTCACGGGCGGCTTTTGTGTCTATGTTCTGGGAAGCCAGCTAGCCACTGTGTAAAGAAGTCTGGACTCTCCTACCGAAGACAGAGGTCACATGAAGGACAGCTGTAGTGCCCTCAGCTCACGGCCACCCTGGGGTCCCAGCCGTGTGACAAAGCCACCCTGGTCTTCCAGCCTCAGCCTCAGCCGGGCTAACCCTGTGGGGCAGAGGTGAGTTGTCCTTACTGAGCTCTGCCTGGATTCCTGACCCACCATATCGTGCAACAATAAAACAATTGGTGTTTTAAGCCATTACATTTTGGGGTGGAGGACTGTGCAGCCATAGGCAGGTAAGAACAGTCTCCTCATCTGTGAAATGGGGATTTTGATGGTTTTCTTCTGCCTCACAGAGGATTAAATGGGTGGGTCTGGGTAAAGCACTAGAATGATGTCAGCACATTGTGAACACTCAGTAAGCACTAGCTCCCCACAACCTGCAAGTATCTTGCTTAGATCTTTCTTGTTCATCCCCCAGCCACCCTGGCATATAGTAGGTGCCCAGTAAACACAGCTGATATCAAATGTCTCCTCTTTCATGTCCCTTCTCTCATCTCCTTCCACCAAAGGGAGGTCACCCATGCCCACTGCCTTTATCAATGCCCTTTCTGGGATGTAGATCACATTCAGCCCCATGAAGACCTCTGAAGACCTCTGAAGACCATGAGCTCCTTGAAGGCAAGACCAGGCTCATAACACACATGCAATAAATATTGGTCAAATGAATGAAAAATGGGACCAAAGCCAGCTGCCCTTCAGCCTAACCAGGCTTACTGGTGTTCAAAAGGAGATCAATAGGGATCCCTGGGTGGCGCAGAGGTTTGGCGCCTGCCTTTGGCCCAGGGTGCGATCCTGGAGACCCAGAATCAAATCCCACGTCGGGCTCCTAGTGCATGGAGCCTGCTTTTCCCTCTGCCTATGTCTCTGCCTCTCTCTCTCTGTGACTGTCGTAAATGAATAAAAAAATAAAATAAAAAAAACAAAACAAAAAACAAAAGGAGATCAATAAAGATGTACTTGGGCACCTCTGTGCTTCCTCTGGAGGAGCCTACCTAGCTGCAATCCTGCTGCTTCTGTGTCTTCTGGTCCCATCTGTGTGACCTTTATCCTTTAGGGCAGGAGAGAAGCCAACAAAGGACTTTGAAGGAAGCCTCCCTATTTCCTGCCCTGAGAGCTGGCTAACCTCCCAGGCCATGTAAGGATGGGGTGTGATGTCACAGACCTGGGAAGGAACCGGTGACCCCCCAGGTCCCTTCCTATTGTTGACAGATGCCTGAAGTTCCACCACTAGATGAAAAACAATTGATTCCTAAGTTGTGATTCAATCAGATGTCAGGTGTTTTTTTAAAAAGCATTTTATTTATTTATTCATGAGACTCACACACAGAGAGGCAGAGACACAGGGAGAGGGAGAAGCAGGTTCCCTGTGGGGAGCCTGATGTGGGACTCAATCCTAGGACCCTGGGATCACGACCTGAGCCAAAGGTATACGCTCAACTGCTGATCCATCCAGGGGCCCAATCAGACATCAGTTTAACATCTCTTAAGACTTGCCTGGTCCAAAGAGGCTGTCAGAGTATGATAGAATGTGGGAATCCATCCAGTTCAAAGATAGAAATGACTTGACTCATCTTAAGAGCCAAAGAGATGCAAAATCCAATTGAGCGGCAGTGTTTCCTGGGTGGGGCTGTAACATGTAACTCAGATGTAGGCACCCTAGGCCACGGGCACCTCCTTTGAATTGTGGGGTTACTGACACAGCAGTGAGACAGGGCATAGATGTTCCATAATCTCAGAAAAGTCAAGAAGGCAACACCCAAAATGGTGTGAAATGAATATTAGAGTTTTCTTGATGAGCAACATCTTTAAAGATTTGAAATTAAGTGTAGATAGTTTAAGGGAATCCAAATCACGGCAGTGATATTTTTATGTAGAAGAATCTGTGCACATTTGGTATTTATGTATTTGTTGCTCAATAGGATTTGGCCTGTTTAGAGTAAAAATCTTGGAATTCCAGGGCATTGGCTGGCTTTGTCTGAAGAGCATGTGACTCAGGGTCATCAGTTTGAACCCCATTTTGTTTTTTGCTTTATTTTATTTATGTATTCATGAGACACACACAGAGAGAGGCAGAGATACAGGCAGAGGGAGAAGAAAGCTCCCTGCGGGGAGCCCGATGTGGGACTCGATCCCAGGATCCTGGGATCACGACCTGAGCCAAAGGCAGACACTCAACCGCTGAGCCACCGAGGTGTCCCTGAACCCCACTTTGGCCGTAGAAATTACTTATAAATGAATAAAGTTGAAAAAAGATCTTGGAATTCCAATTGAAAATTAGTATGTCATTGATTCAGATTTACAATTTTAAACACAAAATTTCTTAAACTTACATTTAATGCTGGAATATTTATGAGAACTCAAATTTCACCACATTTTTAGGTTTAATTTTTTGGATGAATGATTTAAATTTAAATGCTTGGAAAGATTGTGTTTGTCTTGTCAGACCATGGAAGTACAGAAGAGGAAAGTGAACATAATAAATGTTTACTCGCAATTTAAAATGCTTAAAGGAATTTAACTTTGTCACCAGATCACACATTCGAACTCCTTTCAGAAGTGATAGTTAAAATATGTTGGACATAAATAGAATCATAGTTGTAAGCTGAAGCTTAAGGAAGAACTAGATATTTTGAATTATAAGGTCAGCATGTTAAATATGAATTTTAAAAGTCAGTAAAACCTCTGAATCATCTTTGTCCAGAAAATGAGATTTACGGTAAAACCCGCCTTGTAGGATTACTGAGAAGATTACCTTTGAGACACTGGGTTTAAAGGGTTTGGCATCATGACTGTTACATGGGGAGCACTTAATACAACATGCTAGTGATTATTAGTGTCATTAACTCTTTCTTAAAGGAGAGTCTAAAAATGTTGAGAGGTAAGAGAGATGTTCTAAAATACAGGATGGGAGACAGAACATCATGGTGGTTGGGGTAAGAGATCCAGCACACACCATGGTCCCTCAATCCCTCTCTGGCTAGCAAGACTCACTCTCATCATGTCTGGGTCTCCCCGAAATGTGGCCAAGCTCCCCAGCTTGGTGTTTAGCTCATTATCATCACAGTACCCATCATCCCCTTTGCCACCACCCATCATCCCCTTTGTCAGCAACTGTGGGAGGCATTTCCCTGGGCTCTTCCTTCATTTGCTCACTCACTGATCCTACAAATCAAATGTCCACTGATGTTTGCACCAGGCACCCGTGTGGGCAGTGGAATGTGGAGGTGATCATGGATGACAACCCTTGCTGCAATGGGGCTCATGTTCTAGTAGAGGAGACACAACGCCACTCAGAATCAACAAGCAAATCCTGCAGTATGTTCCAAGAGGATATTTTATGGAGAAAAATCTACAGGATTGAAATTAGAGAATGGGTAGTAACCATGGTAGACCCTAAAGAGGAGGAGATATCTGAGCCATTTGAGCCAAGACTTTAAAGAAGTGAGAAGGGATTGCATACAGCACACAGGGACTTGCAACAACATCGGCTGCGAGGTGAGAATGTGCATTGAGTAGTGGAGGAAGGTGGAGGTGGGGCTGGAGAGGAGTGAACAGGGGGAGGATAAGAGATGAGGTCAGAGAGGTGTTGGGGTGGGGGTGGGAGCTGACCATGGAGGGCCTCATGGCTTCCTCCGTGAGGACTTTGTCTTTTACTCTAAATGAAGTGGGGAACCATTGGGATATTTTGGGGGACAACTGGAGAAAATTTATAAACTGTATATTAGATATTATTTAATCCATATTGACACATTTAATTCATGGGTGCAATTGAATTCATGGGTGAAATAAAATTATTCAGTGTTTTTGTTCTTAGAAAAAAAATGTGAAATATTTAGACCTGAAGAGTCTTGATGTCTGCAACTTATTTTCAAATTATTAGGAAGAAAAAAAGAAAACACAACAGACTTCGTTACTTGTAATAGTTGTCTACTCCGGAGTACTAAATGGCCTCAAACTCAGGAGCATAAAACAGTAAGATCGCACATGTTTTATAAGGGATTCTGGGATTCCCATGATTTGTTTTTTTACCTCTTTATTGTCTTATAACAAGTATTTTTGTCCTGGAATGTTAAGTGAGCTGCGATCACAGCCAAGCTATTGCATTCAGAATTGTGCAGATCCAAAGATCAACACAGCCCCTTTCATGAAAGAATATATACTTCATTCATTTTATTCACCCCACAAACACTTTTTTTTGAAAGTTAAAAAAATTCATTAGAGAGAGAGAGAGAAAACACAGAAGGGGGAGAAGCAGAGGGAGAGGGAGAAACAGATGTCCTGCTGAGCAGGGAGCCCGATGTGGGGCTCAAATCCAGGACTCAGAGATCCTGACCTGAGCCAAAGGCAGATGCTTAACCATCTGAGCCACCCGGGCACCCCTCACTCCATAAACACTTAATGAGCACCTACTATGTACCAGGAAGGGCTCCAGACAGTGAGTACACATCTCTGAATTAGATGAAAACTATTCCTGTTCTCAAGGAGCTTAAATTATAGTGGAGCCAGCTAAACAATGAATAAGGAAATTAAATAGTAGTAGGTGGTATAAAAAATATGACGGACTTATATCCTAGAGAGTCATAGGGTGGCTGCTTTAGATCAGGCTGTCAGCCAAGACAGGGCTGTCTGAGAAAGTGAGGTTGCAAAAAAACAAAACAAAAAATCCCCCCAACCGCCCCTCCCCCCAATAATATTATCATCTCACATGAATTCTGAGGATCTGGAATCTGGAGCAGCTGAATTGGATGATTCTGGCCCCAGGTCTCTCAGGAAGTGCAGTCAAGATGTTGACTGGGGGGATGCCTGGGTGGTTCAGCGGTTGAGCATCTGCCTTCAGCTCAGGGTGTGATCCCAGGGTCCTAGGATCAAATCCCACATCAGGCTCCCAGCAGGAAGCCTGCTTCTCCCTCTGCTTGTGTCCCTGCCTCTCTCTCTGTGTGTCTCTCAGGAATAAATAAATAAAATCTTAAAAAAAATCTGTGATGGTAATAATTATTAGTATTCGTATTTTAAGCTCTGCTTGTACTTCCCATGATGAGGGGTACTGTGTAGACTTTCTGCTAAGCAGTCCTCAGGCTCTCCCTCCAGGAGCTTGATAGGACCCTGGAGGGCATACTCAGGAAACAGTGGGGGGCAGGACAGAAGAATGGGCAAAAACTTGCCCTACATACAACCCTTACCCTCTGTCTTCATCACACCTGCTGTGCTCCGAGAAGGAAGAGGACACTTTGATATTTTCAGTGATTCCTTCCCCCCTGGATGGTTGGGGCAACACAGTGAGGTGGGTGCCCATCGTCCCAGCATCCCCTCTCTGGCGCCTCGCACTCACGCTTGGGGGTGTCAAGAGGTACGTGATGAGGATGATGCTGAAGGTCTCTTGCTTGCTGTTTGTTACCATGGTTGAGTCTTCCTGTGTGTGTTCACTCCTGAGCCTCACTCATGAGACAAGAGCCCCAGTGTCGATGGAGACTGGTCATGAACCCAAACTCCAGCCCCCCAAGAGCAGAATGAAACCGAAAACGATGGCTCGTGAATTCCTTCAATGGCTGGAATCACGACGACAGAAAATACCCCACACTTCCCATGTCCCAGGTCTGGGATTAAGTGATGCTTTAATCATTAAAGCAATCCTGTGAGCTGCTTGCCACGGTCTCCGTGTCACAGAGGAGGACATAGAGGCACACAGAGATTAGGGAGCATGCCCGAGGTCATGGAATTCAGAGTCTAGGCCAGTAGTCTGTGTTTAAAACCATTAGGAGAGGGGATCCCTGGGTGGCGCAGCGGTTTGGTGCCTGTCTTTGGCCCAGGGCGCGATCCTGGAGACCCAGGATCAAATCCCACATCAGGCTCCCGGTGCATGGAGCCTGCTTCTCCCTCTGCCTATGTCTCTGCCTCTCTCTCTCTCTCTGTGACTATCATAATTAAATTAAAAAAAAATAAAACCATTAGGAGGGGAGGGCTCAGTGGTTGAGTGTCTGCCTTCAGCTCAGGTCGTGACCCCGGGGTCCTGGGATCGAGTCCCACATCGGGCTCCCTGCATGGAGCCTGCTTCTCCCTCTGCCTGTGTCTCTGCCTCTCTCTTCGCTCTCTCTGAATGAATAAATAAATAAAATCTTAAAAAAAAAAAACAAACAAAAATTGCAAGCAGGAGATGGCACTTAAATAGTGAATATATATATATATATATATATATATACATTACATACGTACATACATACAATTATATATAAAAATACTTGAGCATTAAGATTTAGGAAAAGTAGGAAGCCCAGGAAGCACACAGCGCTAAGCAGCCAGGAGCTTAGGAAGCCTCGAGGCCGAAAGCGTTACCCTGGATTCTGAAGAGCTCCAGGCCTCCTGAGGTGTCTCAGAATCTGCCATGGAGAGCGGGGGGTGGGGGCAGGGATGTGTGGACACTGCTCACCCCAGTCCCACTGCAACACCCCACTGGGGTCTACTTCCCGTAGATCCTCCGCACAAGTCCAGGTCTGCCAAGACCATTGCAACAGCCCCAGGCTGTCGGTGACATTTTTTTTTTAATTTTTTAAATTTATTTATGATAGTTATTCAGAGAGAGAGGCAGAGACACAGGCAGAGGGAGAAGCAGGCTCCATGCACCGGGAGCCCAACGTGGGACTCGATCCCGGTTCTCCAGGATCGCGCCCTGGGCCAAAGGCAGGCGCCAAACTGCTGCGCCACCCAGGGATCCCGTGTCGGTGACATTTGTGACCAGCTTTCAAGCAGGGAAAATCAGGACTCTATTCTGCAACCCCGTAGAGACGGAAGTTCCCTTACAGAGGCGACGCAGATGATGATTCCTGGGCATAGAAATTCGAGTGAACTTGGTACACGGAAGATGCAATTGGCTTCTGTCCTGTGGCACCGACCATTCAACCATTTTTTTGCATCTGTAAGCAAAGTAACTTCGGCTCTCCAGACCGTCTCTATATGTGTCTGTTCTTTAAATTCTCCTTTGAACTGGGTTTTACGTCACTCTGGTTCTTTCCATGGATGAGCTCAATGCAATTTTTAAGAGGCATGCATTTCGTATTTAAACAGCAGTCATAATTTTTTTCTAAGTTAAAAAAAAAAAAAGATCGGTTAGCAGGATAGTCTCCCTGCAGCCCCTCTGGCCACCCTCCTTTGTGCTTTATCCAGTCTATTCTACACTCACAGGAGGCAGAGCCATCTTTTCTGAGGGCACGTCGGACCACGCTCCTCCCTGGCTTAAAATGGACTCGCCGTGTAGACCGTGGCCAGCAGTGCAGGTCTGGCACCTGCTAAGACGAGTGTGAGCCGTCATACTGAGCCAGACACCTTGCCTGGCATCCAACAGGGGGCGGCCCCCTGGGGAAGGTGCTCCATCTGGTGGGGCTGAGACCCTGCGCCCACCTGATGAGGCTCAGATTTGGTCAGACTTGCCTTTCTAGCATAGGACAGAGGTCTGCGGGCTTTGCTTTTGCAGGTTTAAAGATCAACTCCTTTTCTTGTCCCCCAAACCTCATTCTCTGGATCCTCGGTTCTGTGCCACACCGGGTGGGTAGGTTGGCTTCTTTCTTTCCATTTATTTATTTGAGAGAGAAAGAGAAAGAAAGAGTGCAAAGATGAGCCGGGGTATGAAGGGGAGAGAGGGAGAAGCAGGCTTCCCTCCAAGCAGGGAGCCCAACTTGGGGCTCAATCCCAGGACCCCGGGATCATGACCTGAGCTGAAGTCAGATGCTCACCCGACTGAGCCCCCAGGCCTACCCTCCCACCCCAAATGTATTTCTAAGCCTCTCACTATCAAACAAAAAACAAACTTCTACTCTGAGCTCAACCTTTGGCCTCTTGTGCTTAATTTTTTTCTTTAATAAAACCCTCTACATGCTCTTCAGGCTGGAATAAAGAACAAGATCCTTGGAAAGACCTCCCCAACAGCCTCAGCGTGATTCAGCCCTGCCTGTTTTCCACCCTGCCTCTCCCTGGTCCAGTGACACCAGCCTTCTGAGCCATCCCTTTCAGACCCAGGGTGTTCCCATTTTGTGTTAGGACAACCTTACTCAACTCCCACCCGCTTCCCACCATCATCTGGCTAAAAACCGTCATAGTCATCTCTACATCTCTTCTTCAACATTACACAGCTTCCTCGGAAGGGCTTGGTTGGTTCTTTACCCCCTTATGTGAGTTCAGAATCCAATACCTCTTGACAGCTGAGCACTGATCGTTATTTAGTTATTTAAGTATTTATAACCACTGCTTCAATGTCTCTCCCAAGAGACCATAAACCCCAAGAGGCAGAATGCACACCAATGGTTTGCTAAACTGTCGTCTTCCTTTCTATCTGCGCTTGGCAAATAGGAGGCACTCAATGACATCACTCTTTGTCGATTGGCATGGGGGTTCTGAAGCCCAAGTGTGAGATGGAGGGTGGAGAAGATGGATGGTGCATGTGGGGGCTGTGAAGGGAATTATAGGTAGGGCTGGGGGGCTGCCTGGCCCCTACCTCATGGTCCAGCCCCCTTCCTTGGAGACTGGACAGCCCGTAATTAGGTGTTACAGTCATCAATCTCCTACTGTGCCCTGGGTCATTGTCTCATCAAATCCTGGTTTTTCTTCTGACTCTTCCTTGCCAGCTGGCTGTCCTTTTTGCCAACTTGCCATTAATCCTTGAAATGAAAGTGCCCCTAGGTTATCTCAAAATGAAGTCATTTCAAACGGTTTAGCACTTCCTAAAAAAGGGTAAACAGAGTTGCCATATGAACCAGCAATTGCATTCCTGGGAATATAACCCAAGAGAGATAAAAACCTATGTCCACAGAGAACCTTGTATGAGAATGTTCACAGCAGCATCGCTCACACACAGTAGCTCAAAGGGGGAAACAACTCAAATGCCCATCAACTGATGACTGGGTTGGTAAAATGTGGTATATCTATGTAATGGAATATTATTCAGCTTTAAAAAGGAATGATGCATTGATTCACACTATAGCATGGATGAACTTTGAACACATCGTACTAAGTAAATGAAGCCAAAGACAAGAGACAACCTAGTGTGTTCCACTTATATGAAGTGCTCAGAATAGGTAAATCCAGAGAAATAGAAAGTAGATTATTAGTTGCCCAGCACTAGAGGTTTGGGAGAAAACTGGAAGGATTGCCAACAGGTATGATGGGTTTTTTGGGGAGGAGGGATGGAAATGTCTGAAATGGTCACACACGTCTGTTGACATACTAAAAATCATCGAAATGTATACTTTAAATGAAGGAGTTATATGGTATATGAATTCTCAATAAAGCTGTTCATTTTTTAAAAAGCAGTACTTCCTGGGACGCCTGGGTGGCTCAGTGGTTGAGCACCTGCCTTCAGCTCAGGCATGATCCCGGGGTCCTGGGATCGAGTCCCACATCAGGGTCCCCACAGGGAACCTGCTTCTCCCTCTGCCTGTGTCTCTGCCTCTCTCTGTGTGTCTCTCATGAATAAATAAAATCTTAAAAAAAAAAAAAAAGCAGTACCTCCTAATCTTGTTATGTCAAGATTCTTAGAAAAATCTACTGAAAGATGTGGACTTTCTCTCACCTCTACCCCCAATCCCTCACTCATGAAAAATCTGTACATGCATGTATATAAAAACTTCATGAAATATTAGGAGATTCCCGAACTGACTCATGTCCATTTATTGACCCCATAGTAGGCAGTAAGCCCCAACATAAATGTTGGGTTAGGTGCACATCTGAAAGGTTTCCTTCTCTCCATACCTTGTCTTGGCCTGTGACCCCCCACATTACAACACCCCCCTCCTTTCTCAAGGTGTTTTGATGTCTTGATCAGTGTGAAATGCTAAGTTTTAAGATGGCGCCCATGACCTTCACTCCCTGGTGTGATTCCCACGTTCTATGACAAAAGGGAGATCATCTGGATGGGTTTAACCAAATATCATAAGCCCTTTAAAAGCAGAGAGTTTTCTACGGTTGGGTTTGGAAGAGGAAGTCAGGAGGGTCTACAGCATGACGAGTCCACTGTCATGCTTTGAAGATGGAGGACATGGCATATGACAAGGAATGTGGATGGTCTCTTGTCAGAGAGCTGGCAACCAGCAAGGACATGGGGACCTCAGATCCACGGTTGCAAGGCATTGGATTCTGCCAATAACCTGAAGAGGCTTGAAGTGGGTTGTTCCCTAGACTCTCCAGGTAAGGGCCTGACCCAACCAACACCATGATGTTGGTCCTTAGGGTCCTGGGCAGAGAGCCCGGCTGCGTCTGCTGACTTTTGGCCTGTCGCTGTGGGGTAATTAGTGGGTGTTGGTTTAAGGCTCTAGGTCTGTGGACAAATTACACACACAGGAAAACTAATACAATTAATTTGCATCTCCACACAGTTAGCTTCACTCTGTTGGATGTTTCTAAATCCAACTCATGTCCTCATGAAATTCCTAAAATGGCTACTTGCCCTCTAATCACTCCTGGTCTACACTGGGAGCTGCCTCAATGTCAAAACGTTAAAAGTTCCAGAGGTGGAAAGCACTGGGAAAGGGAAACGTCAGGCCTTTGAGGGTGAATTTCCTGAGGTGAGGCCTCCACTCAGCCAGTGCCATGGCCGTCTGTGTG
The DNA here is from genome assembly GCF_018345385.1 of Vulpes lagopus. Classification (NCBI taxonomy): domain Eukaryota; kingdom Metazoa; phylum Chordata; class Mammalia; order Carnivora; family Canidae; genus Vulpes; species Vulpes lagopus. The sequence continues at coordinate 59,826,985 of NC_054833.1, forward strand.
GGAGAAGGGGAGAGAAACCCAGAAGGTTTCAGAGCACCTCCAGTTTGCACAAAGATGTGGGAACCCCAGCCTGGAGTCTGGGAAGGGGCATAGAGGGTAAGTAGAGTCTGTGTGAGGGCGGGTCTGATCCCAAAGGCCAAAAGCTAATCTCATAGAAGCACGGACTCTCCAGCAGCTGGGGAGAGACAGAGATGGCTCCAAAAAGCTTTCACCTCTGGCCTTCGGGGTGTGTGTATGGCATGGCCTTCCACGTGGCAGACAGGAGGAGTCATCTGCCTGGGTGCATTTGGGCTGGGCTCCTTCACACAGAGGCCACCCTCATCCATCCTAACTCCTCCCCTCCTTTCCATCTGGAAGAGTGAGCAGGTTCAGCAAGGAATGGTATGTTCCAGCACAGAGAGGGAGCCTGCAGAGGTCTCCCCTCCTCTTGCCTCCCTTTACCCATAAAACACCCAGAGCCCTAACTTCCTGCCTTTGCTGATGAGAACCACTCATTTCTGGAACTAATCAGTTCTTTCTGCTTTAAAGAGATGGTGTCTTTTCTTGCTGGGGATGCTCTCATCAGGTCCTCCACTCCATCTTTTTCTTGGAAGGTGACCTCATGTGTCTGGGAGCCCAAGTCTGCCCTGAACAGGCAGGCATGAGCTTCTTTCTGTGGGTCCAGGGCCCAGGGCTGAAGTGCCTGGGGGCAGGAGCAAGGGTCTGTCCATAGCCGCTGCCCCCTGCCACTCCTCAGTGGGAAGTTCAGGAGGATCTCTGGGCTTTCTGCATGTGCTCTGCCCTCGTCTGTGGGCTTGGGAAGGAGTTTGTGGATTTGTGGCTTTGCCTGTAATCAAGAAATCTGCCTAGACCCACAGAATTTCTCCTCCCCGGCTGGGCCTGGGCCCCTTTTTGAAACCTGAAAAAGTACGGTAGTATCAGAGTGACATATACACACATGTGTGTGAACACGTGTCGGGTAAGATAAGCCTGGGTGTGATCGCAGAGATTCGAAGTGTGACTCTTTACAGTTCCCCCCATTTCAGTGAAGCAGGAAACCTGATACTCCAAGGATGAGGAGCAGGAGGGAGGGGAGGAAGGAGAGGGAGGAGGAGGAAGGGGAGGAGAGAGATGGAGGAGGGGTAAGGGGGATAGAGGGGCAGGGATGGGGGCAAGGAGGCAGAAGAGGGAGGGAAGGGGGAGGGAAAAGAAAGAGGGAGGAAGGAGAGGATGGAGGGGGATGGAGGAGGAGGGGGAGAGAGAAGGAGGAGGGAGGATGGGAAGGAGGGGGGAAGGAGAAGGAGGGAAAGGACCTGGGGCAGGGCTGAGGGGACCCTAGGCCTCCCAGGAAGTGGGTTCAGTCCTGGCAGTCTAGACATCTCGACCCCCTCTCGGACACAGCAGAAACCAGGGGGGATTTGCATCTGGAGGTGGGGTTGGGGGAATGGTGTGCCCTGCACCCTCTCCCACCTCCCAGGACATAGCCCAGGAGGCTCACAGGTGAGAGGAAGCTATTTTAGAGGCACACCCTTCACCCGCAAACCCGTTTCTGGAGGGCCCTGATGCCCATTCTCCTTCTGGCAGGAGTCTCTACCCATTCCCCGATGAGCACCAGCCCCAGAACTCGCCATCCCGGGTTTTCGAGAGGGCCTCTGCCTCTTGCCCCTTCCAGAGAGAAGTCCCTTTGGCCAGGAACACCACCGCCCTAGCCCTCACCTGTGACAGAGACACAGTGTGGATGCTTGGGGCCAGGGCAGCTCGGCCAGGCTGCTCTGTAGTTCTCCAAGTTTCTCTTCCTGGGTGTTTCCAGAAAGGGGGCGTGGGGGTCCCGGGGAGGCTCTGTGGGAGGTTTGGGGGACCCGGCATGAAGCGCACACCAGCTTGCACTCAGTCACGGAGGCCAGAACTGCTATACCCTCCTGCAGAGGAGGGGCATCCAGCTTCTCCCACTCAAGCCCTGGGCCAGGTGAATCACCTGGAGGGCTTATTAAAAAGCTCAGGTGGGCGCACCTGGGTGGCTCAATGGATGAGCGTCTGCCTTCAGCTCAGGGTGTGATCCCAGGGTCCTGGGATGGAGTCCCACATAGGGTTCCCCGCAGGGAGCCTGCTTCTCCCTCTGCCTGTGTCTCTGCCTCTCTCTGTGTCTTTCATGAATAATATAAAAATCGAAAGAAAGAAAAGAAAGAAAGAAAGAAAGAAAGAAAGAAAGAAAGAAAGAAAGAAAGAAAGAAAGAAAGAAAGAAAGAAAGAAGGAAGAGGAAGGGAGGGGGAAAGAAGGAGGAGGAAAGGAAGAGGAAAGGAAGAGGAAAGGAAAGGAAAGGAAAAAGAAGGAAGAAAGAAGAAAAGAAAAGAGCGAGCCCAGGTGACTGGGTCCCACCCTCCAGAGTTTGACTCTCTGGTCTGGGGCGGGGCCTGAACATTTGCATTTCTAATAAGCTCACAGGTGCCACTGTTGCTGTGCTCCTGTAAGGTGGTGTCTCCAGGTGTATAAAAATGAGGGCTACCTGCTGCCCCCAGTGCTCTCAGCGGGGATCCCGCAGACCCTCTGGATCTGCTCCGCTATCTGCTTTGGTGGAGAAGGAACAATGCTCCCACCTTCTGAGAAGCAGACTGGCTGAGGGAGCAAAAAAATTTTTTTTTTGTTTTTGAGTGATAGAGGAAAGAAGGGTCCTATGTACTCATCCTGCTGCTGGTCTATGTCCATGTGCAAGCCCAAGGCCTAGGAGATGCCAGGCCTGAAGTTTGTTTTTCTAGTCCTCAGACTACCTCAGTGGCCAGCTTCAAGAGGGCGTGGTTTTCTCCCCTCGGTGGATTGTCTTCCCCGTGAATAAACCAAAAAGAGACAGAACTTAGAAACAATCATCTTACAGAATTTAATGCTCAGGGATGAGGATGGTTGGAGGCCTGATGGGGGACATAGCACAGGGTGTTCGCTAGCAGAACGACAAAAGGGGTCCCAGAAGGCTGGGCTGGGCTAATGGGACCACAAGCTCACCAGGAACTTAGTCTTTCTGAGTCGCTGTCTCAGAACATTCTAGAACTGCAGCCTTAAACCCGGATTTGCTGCTGTTCCTTCTTCCTCACCTCTGCCCAGATGTCTGACAGATCCTGGATAAATTGCTGGATCTAACAAGGCAAGGGGACCAGAGTTAGCCCGCCGGGCAACAGGCCACGCCATCCATCCCCAAACAGACCATGTCCCAGCCTTCACTGTGTGCCTTCCAGTCTGCTAAGCCTGATACTTCAACCAGAATAATCGTCAAATAAGGGAAAGTGGCCTCAAGAAGGCAGTCACAGGGGGATCCCTGGGTGGCTCAGCGGTTTAGCATCTGCCTTTGGCCCAGGGCACTATCCTGGAGTCCCGGGATCGAGTCCCACGTCAGGCTCCCAGCATGGAGCCTGCTTCTCCCTCCTCCTGTGTCTCTGCCCCTCTCTCTGTGTCTCTCATGAATAAATAAATAAAATCTCAAAAAAAAAAAAAAAGTTCCCAGACACCCACGCAAAGGGTTCTGTGGTCAAGTTAGCTTCAGAAACATTATCTGCTTGGAAACTCAGAGCAGAACCATAGCAAAGACAGCAAAGTCCTGTGTGTGAAGACCACCTGACTTTGCTTCGCTGAGAGTTTTGCAAACGTATCAGCCCATGGACTCCTTCGATTCCACCACTGGAGATGTACCCACCTTTGGGGGTCCTAGGATTTGCCAAGCACAGTTTGGAAAGTGCTGCTTCGGACAGCTTGGGCTGGGCTGCGTTCAGGGCTAATGCCCGGCCTTCCGTGACACAGGACGTGGAATTCAAATATTCTCAGGCTTTTGGCAGAACCGTGTTTCCTAACTTGTACTGAGGCACCATGCTCCTCACTCTAGGGAAGTGGCTGCCTTCCAGAACCTGTGCTTGGATGTATCTTAGGGATGTTGTTGGGCACATCCTGCACTGGGAGTCTCCGCAGCCTTCTTGGGAGATTTCAATCAGACTGAAGCACTGGGAGACATTGGCTCTGAGCATATCTACATTTTCTCATGTCAGTACAGGAACCACGTGTTGCTTTTTCTTCTTGTTACCAGACGATGCACAACCAGCTACTGACTCTGTGGAGCTACTGTCCTTTACGATCCAAGAATCCACAGTGTGTATTTTTCACTTGGGCCTTGACATGAGGTTGCAACTCCGGTTTTCCCAGGTCCTTGGTTTTTCATTTTTTCAGCCTAGTTGATCATGCGTACGTCTGTCGATAGGCTCCCATCCTATGGCGATGGGGTGGGATATTTTAAAAATAACTTGAGCAACAGGAAGTGTTCTTGTAGCTACAGATGGAGGTTAAGAGGGAGTTAGCTCAAAATCTGCAGGGGATGGACTGGGAGCCAGGCTGTGGGCAGGGAATGCTTGGGCGGGTCAGGGAGCTGGAGGTGGCCACCTCCTGCCCCATCCTGCGTCACAATAGTTCAAGGCGAGGATCCACAAGTCCCTGAGACCCCAATACTGGAGACAGGGGTCTGCAGGGGCAATCCGATAATACAAATACATTATTTGTCTTTTTCTCTCTTGTTCTCTCATGAGTGTAGAGTGGCCTTTACCAGAGTGGGGTGTTTCCATGACATGGCTTTGTCACCACCAGGATGCATGCAGAAGCAGATGGGAGAACCCACCTGTTGTCCATGAAGCCAGCCATTAAGTGGATTTGCAAAAGTGCCCCTTGTCCCACAAAGTAATTTTTTGAAAATGTAGTTTTCCATCAAGCATGCTTCCTGTCGTCGTTGAAAAATGGATTATCTTTAATTTTTCTGTTGGAGTTTCTAACATGGTAAATATCAACAGCATAAGTCATACAAACAAAAGCTCTTGGTGGGGGTGGGTGTTTGCTCTTCAGTAAATTTTAAGAGTGTACAGGCCTCCTGATAGCAAAAAGTTTGAGGATTGTTCAACTTGTGGAACAAGTTTCTTATTAATCGCCTTCCACTGTCAATAGTTCTGCTCTACATACTTGGAGCTGCAGGCTGATTGTCTGGTTTGGGGAAATCCCTCTTCTGGGCTGCTCAGTGGGTAATATCCTTTACATTTCGTGAGCTTTGCTTTTTTTTATTTTTAAGAAAGATTTATTTATTTATTTGAGAGAGGGAGAGAGCACAAGTGTGCAAGCGGGGGGTGAGGGGAGAGGCAGAGGGAGAGGGAGAGAGAGAATCTCAAGCATACCCCCCGCACTGAGCGCAGAGCCTGACAGGGGGCTGGACCTCATGACCCTGTGATCACAACCCCATCTGAAATCAAGTATTCGACGCTTAACTCTGAGCCACCCAGGTGTCCCCATGTTTTACTTTCTTGTTGTCAAACAGGTGAAGTACCTTCCCGTCATCCATGGCTTTTATTGGCTTGTGTTTCATATTCATTCGCTGCTTAGTGAGCACCTACTGTGTCCCAAGCACTGTTCTAGACACGGAGACACAGTTAGAAACAAGACAATGACAAATCTCAGCCTTCTGGAGCTCACATTCTGTAATTTCACAGCAGAGCCCCGGGCTTTTGCCAAAGGAATGAAGAATTAGTCATGGTTCTCCACATGTCACGAGAAGCATGGCTAATGCATCTGCCTGTACGGAGTTGCCCAAACTGTGGGATATGTGCACCTGTGGTCAGAAGTGAGATGGTTTGGGGTCGTGCATGTGTATAGCATCAAACAGCTTTGAATCATACGGTGAGAAGGGTTATTTTGGTTATTTCCTTTAAGTTACTACTAAAGTTGCTGATTTTCCCTTCCACCTCACTCCCCATTTTTCTCTTTTCCCAAAGAGTGGGCCTCGGACACGAGCCTTCAGCCTCTCTCCAATAGTCAGTAGGGCTGTTTGGCACAAGGACTGGATTTAACAATGGGTCCCTGCTACTGCCCATGTTGAGTGCAGTCAAGAGGGTCTTAGCGCTTACGCGGTGGTTCTCCAAGGGCAGAACCCAGACCAGCACCATCACCTGGGAACTTGTTGAAAAATGGGAATCTGTGGGTTCTCATCTCAGACCTACTAAGTCAGACACTCTGGAGGTGGGGCTCGACAACACTTTCCAGCCCCGAGGTGACTCCGATCCTTGTTAAATTCAAGAATTTAATTTAACTCTGGGGGGTTCATTCTTCCCAGCTGGGCCGATGGCCAATTGTTGTGGCTCAGTAGACCCGGGGGGGGGGGCTGCGCCCCCTCTTACCATGTCCAGCTGTTTGTGTGTGTCCTCCAGGGACACAGTGGTGGTCTCCTTCAGCTGCTTGCTCACGATCTGGAAAAGGTTCAGTGTGGCCATCTTAATGGTGCCAAGCAAGAGGGTCTTCTTGGCTGCAGTGTTCTGGATGTGTGCCCAGCGAGATTCCTGTGGAGCGGGTGGGGCCGGGACGTGAGCAGGGGACATAGGTGTGTGTGCATGCGTGCCATCCTTGTCCCCTCCCCCCGCCCCGTCCTGGAGCCCCCAGCCCCCCTGGGCCCCTGTGCTCACCCAGATGATGACATCACTGCGGGCTCGGTCGAAGCGCATCTGTAGACGTGCCAGCTCGTTGTTGTGCTGCAGGATCTCGTCATCTTTCTCCTCCATGTAGCGCGCCAGCCTTGCCTTGGCCCGCTCGATCTTCTCCTGGCCCTCCTGCGCTGACTGCATGAGGTCCTGGTGCATGCTTACCAGCGTCTTGTAGCGTGAAATCACCTCATGGATCTCCTCGAACTGCAGAGGGGAGGGGGAGCTCCACTCACTGCACTGCTGCCCCCCACCCCCTGGGGCTGATGAAGGACCACCCCCTGCGACTCCCTGCTGAGATGCCTCTGCCTAGCCTAGCTTGGAGACCCTACTCCAAAGTCGAAGGATACTGGTGTCCACCTGTTCACCCTCCTGGGTTAGTATGGCCATGGGACGTGTGTTCCGGGCAGGTACAGCTGGAGCTGGGGTCCTCGGTGGGCATTTTGGGGTCACCTGGGAGCTTTAAAAAGGACACAAGTCTGGCTCTACCTCCAAGAGATTTATTTTAATAAAGAGGTTGGAGGTGGTCCCTGGTGCCTGAATTTTCCAAAAAGATCCCCTCGGGGCACCTGTGTGACTTAGGTCGTGATCCCGGGGTCCTGGGATCGAGTCCCCCATTGGGCTTCCTGCAGGGAGCCTGCTTCTCCCTCTGCCTGTGTCTCTGCCTCTCTCTCTCTCTGTCTCTCGTGCATGCATAAATAAATTTTTAAAAAAACTTTTTAAAGGCCCCCCTTGCCCCAGGTGATTCTAGAGGACTGCTGGCTGGAGTTTGGGGTTTGGGGGTTGAGGAGCTGCATGAGACATCTCCTAAGGAAATAATTACATCCAACAAGAATGTACAGAGAACCACTTATAGGCCATGCCATAAGCTCAGTGCTAGGGACAGAGCAGGAGATAAGAAAGCCAGACACTACCCTTGGGGTGGTGTGGAGGGAGGACAGACAGGGAAAGAGTTATAACACAGACTGATAAGCCCTATCTATGATGGGGTGGGGCTGGTCTGACCCTGGTGACATCTTCAGCATAAGGCTTTCTGGTATTTGTTCACGTTCGTTGAGGTCCCCCTCTGGTGGGGGCTGTAGACGGTACCAGCGGGGCAGGTGGCCTGCCAGGTCCGGAGCCATGACACTCTGACCTGACCTCGCAGGCCGGGCACCCTCCCTCTGTAGAGGGTGGTGTGAGCGCCAGTTCCAGGACACCAACTCACCTCCCCAGGGGTTGATCAAAGTGTGCCTTCCAGCCACCCAGGGTACACTCCCTGAGTGCTCGCTGCATCTCCTGCCATTCCCAGTGATAGACTGGCGTTCCCGGAACGGCCCTCCTGGCCTTTCCATGGATATGCTCCTGCGGGGAAGGGCCACCCACGGAGGAGCTGGGAACAGCCAGGAAAGGTTTCCCGGCAGGAGAGAAAGGATGCTGAAATGAGACCAGAGGTATGAACCGAAGCTGGCCAGCCAAAGACAGGTGGGGGAAGGTGAGGACAGGTAGAGGGAGCAGCCCGTCTACAGATGACGGTGCGTGTGGTGAATTCAAGATGCCCAGGAGAGCTTAATATGAATAGCCTGCATTCAAGATGGGGAGAGACAGATCCACCTGGAGGAAGTAGAAAAAAATGCCCAGTCACCCCTGAGGAGGAGTGTAGAGTCCTCTGTTAAAGGATTTTAGGAAGCAGGGGTGCCTGAGTGGCTCAGCAGTTGAGCATCTGCCTTTGGCTCAGGGTGTGATCCCTGGGGTCCTGGGATCGAGTCTCCGCAGGGAGCCTGCGTCTCCCTCTGCCTGTGTCTCTGCCTCTCTCTCTGTGTCTCTCATGAAAAAATCAATAAATAATCTTAAAAAAAAAAAAGAAGGAAAGAGAGAGGAAGAGGGGTGAGGGATCACACTGGCTGTCGACCGTGGGACAGGCTGGTGGCCAGGAATAAGGCAGCATTGAACTCCGGATGAGGTACATCGGGGGTCTGGATGAGGAAAGGGCAGGGGCCGAATTCCAGAAATACTTAGGAGGCAGAATAGACCAGATCTGCTGATTGATGGCTGCAGGGAGGGAGGAGGAGGAGGCAGCTAGGATGAGGCCCGGGTTCGGGTTCGGGGCCTGGCTGTGGGTGGGAAGGCCACGCCAGGGGCAGGACTGGCCTCGGCGGCCAGGAAGCTGATGAACTGAGCTGGGGACTCCAGACCGCGGGCAGAAGGGGCATGAAGCTCAGAGCCAGACTCAGGCCAAGCTCCACGGTCACGAGACGCACCTTTTCGCAGGTCTGAATCTGAGTCCTGTCTTATCATTTACTTGTTGCTTTGATACGTGGTCTCCCTGGCTTGCCCCGCCCCATTATGAGTGGACCATGTGGGTGCAACAGGTAGTATCTTAGCACAGATGATCTAACACAGATTTGGGCCCCATATACGCTAGAACACACATTAGTTCCATATGGAAACTGCTGGAACTTCAGAAAGCTGTCCATCCTCCCACCCCTGGCACCTGATCAACACCCCGCACCTGGCTCCCCCGGTAAGGGTCCCTGCCTGCTGTGGTCACACGGGGGCATGAGAGGCATCCGGGGGAGGCCCCAAGAGTTGCCCAGGGAGAAAAGTGCACAGTCAGGGACCGCTCACCTCTGAGTTCTCCACCACCTTCTCCAGGTACTTGTTGAAAATGGAGTAGTCCTGCAGCTTGATGCTCAGCTTCTGGTGCTCCAGCCTCAGGGCCGCCATCTCCTGCTTGGCCTTGGCCAGCTCGCGCACCCGTTGCCTCTTCAGCTCCCGCTCCTTGTTGGCTTTCTTCAGGGCACGGATCCGTTTCTGGTCGTTCTCCTGGGGCGGAAGAGGTGGCACCGGTGGGACGCTGGCCCTGTCCTCCCCTCGGTCTGCCCGGGAAGGCAGGGATCACTGGGCCAGGAGGCCTGAATTTTCTCCCGATTTGGTACATGGGATCGAAATTTCTCCAACTGCAGAAGTGAGAGGCTCGAGCCCCTCTTTTTCAAGAGCTGGGGCAACAGTGCTCCAGCCCCAGGGAGGGGGGACAGGAGGCAGCCCTGCAGGGCAAGGGCCACTCCGGAGAACCCATTCCCATGGTTCAGACTGGCATCAGGCTGAGGCCGCAGCAGGTGGTACAGGTGACTGATGTCTTCAAAGAAAGACACCAGGCTCAGCTCCGGCAACCAGACTGACACCTCGTTCTCCTTCATTCTGCAAAGTCCTTCCCGCATGGTCAGGGGGCACGTGCACCCCTCACCGTGCACCCGTGTGGCGCCTCTTCCTCTTCAAGGGCTCTAGTGATGCCACACTGATAGAGGACCCTTGGAGGCAGGTGGAGAAGGCACAGGGAGGATTTGCTCTGTGCCCCAGGAGCCCAGGAGAGGACCAAAGATCCCCTAAACCAGCGGCTTTCAAGTCCAATTATGTGTCACAACCCCCTGGGGAGCTTTTGTAAAATTCAGTTGCTGGCACCCATCCCTACCCCAAGGCCTGCTGAAAGCAAAGAGAGACTCTTGGGGGGTCCGTATTTGGACCAGTTTTCCAGGATTTCCAGGCTGCTGGGCCTCTGGCAGCTGTTGGAGAAGCTCTCACCCCCCATCTCCTGCCGTTCCGCACATGCTCCACTACTTTTCTCCGAAGGCTCGGACCCCTGGAGAACGTGCTAGGCCGTACTAGGCCTGTCAGCTTCCTCTCCCACCTGGAGTAGGTGCAGACTGAGACAGGCACTGTTAAGAGCATGCTCCCTGCCCCGGGGCAGAGGCCAGGGACACCCCACCCCACCCCCCGGAGCTGGGCCAGGCCCTTCAGGCTCTATCAGGGCTAGCGGGAGCCGGTCTAGAGAAATCTGGATGGTCAAATCGCTCTGCTAAGGCCTGATAGAGAGTTGTCTCTGGCTGGACTCTGGTGCCTGGTCCTTCCACCAACCCCTGCCTGGACCCTCAGTGCAAGGGCAGAGGGGTGGGGGGGTGGGTGCCCGGGACTGAAACCCTGTCTGATTCATCTTTGTACCCCCGCCTGCCGAGCCCTGACAGTGGCAGGTGCATTCACTTGTCATCCTCCACCCATGCCTTCAGTCCCCAGAGACACTGTAGGTGCCAGGCACAGGCAAGAAGATGGGGAAGCGCAGTCTAGAAGGGCTCAAAGCGACAGGGAGACAGGAAATGGCAAACAGTGATGAGCGGGGACTTAAGAGAAGCCCCAGGCCTTGCTGAACAGTGAAGAGATGCTAACTCAGGGTAAGGAGTCAGTAAAAGCAAGGAGGGGGTAGGAAGGAGGGGGAGGGAGAAGGGGAGGGAAAGGGGGGAGGGGGAAGGAGACAGGTGGATGGAAAGAGAAAGGGGAGAGAGAGAGGAGGGGGGAGGAGAGAGGAGGGGCTATCTGCAGGGTGGGGGCCCCTCATACCTGGATGAACTGCTCAAACTTCTGGATGTGGGCCTTCAGCTGAGCCTCCTTGATGCCCAGCTCCTCCCAGCGCAGGTTCAGCATTTCCATCCTGCGCTGAAACGTCTTGGGGCAGGGGGAGCGGAGAGGTCAGGGGGCCCCCTGCACCTCTGCCCCCAGGCCGCCCACTTTCCACCTCACCCTGGCTTCAGAGCAGGGCGTCCCGGGACCCTGCTGCCTCCAAGGCTCAGATCCTTTTTCTCTCCCCAGAGAGAACACAGAAGCTTCACCCGGGATCCCCCCACTCCAGCCACTGCCACCCATGAACTGGGAGGCTCCAGGGGGGCCCTTCCCGCACTGCACTCCTGAGTCCCCACCTCCTTCTTCTGCTCCATGGCTCGGTGCATGATCTTGGCCTCCTTCTTCTTCTCCAGGAGCCGGATGGATGGGGACTCCAACTGCTCATCAATGTTGGGGAACTTCCTGCGCAGGTGAGAGAGCAGGTGGGTTCTGAGCACCCCGGGGAGAGGAGGCGAGGGGCCCCATCCCCCCATCCCCCATGTGAGGGAGAGCGGTGGCATGGGGAGGGCTGGGTTGGCATCCTGGGAGCACCCCAGGGCTGGGGGTGAGGGTGGCGGCAGTGGATTGATGCCGGGGTGAGGAGGCAGGTGCTTTGGGGTGTGGGGTTATGGGGGGGAGAGGGGACAGGCTGGGAGCGGGCTGTGGGAGGCCCCAGCCCTGAGACACTCACTGCAGCAGTTGTAACAGGCGCTCCCCATACTGCAGCCGAAAGTACTCAGCGAGGTCCTCCTCCTCCATGATGCCCAGGCTCATGGTGCTGCTGGCCTAGTGGTGCCCCAGCGCCGGGTCCCCGCAGTCACACGGTGGCCCAGGGGTGTGGCTGGGCTCTCACTTCTCCCTTCCTCCTGCTTCGCAGGGTCCCACGGAGGATGGGGGGTCTGAGGGCCTCGGGAAAGGCAAAGGCGGCTAGAGGCTGGGATCCCTGCTCAGGATGATGTGGTGGGAAGTGAAGGGAGATCTGGTTACCTGGCAACCGGCATCCTGGTTCTGTGGACCAGCTGCGGAACCCGGCTTTGCTCTCTGACCCTTGTCCCCGCTGACCCTGGGCCTGCTGGAATCCTGGCTCTGCTCCTGCATTTCCACCCCCCTCCCCACCCTCACCCCAGGAACCCCGGGGAGAAGCTGGGCCTGATGAGATGCTGGCATCCAGGCCTGGGAGGTCAGGGTGTGGGTGCCCATGGCCCAAGAAGGGGGGCTTTGGCCGAGGGCTGTCCTGGGCGGATCAGGGGTGTGTGTGAGGGTGAGCCAGGGGCGGGGATGGGACAGATGGCCCACAAGACAAGGAGGCAGGGTGGGAGGGGGCCCGAGCTTGAGAACCAGATGGGGGGCGAGGGAGGCGCGTGGAGATAGGCTGAGAGGCTGGTTCCGGAGAGGCCGCCGCCCCCAGGGACGTGGAGGGGGCCAACCCAGGGCCAGTGCCACCAAAATAGGAAGAAAAGCCACACCCTGGGGCGTGTCCGGCCCATATTGACACGTGTCCCTCAAGAGGGCTGCCTCCTTGGATCCCATCAGCGGCCTGTGCATAAGTTCATGGGGGTGGGGGTGTCCAGACTCGAGGCCCCATGGGAGGTGGGCGCCCAGGAGTCGCGGATGGGGTGAGGGGAGGGTGACGCCGGCGGCCTCCCTCCCGTCGCTGCCGCGGGACACCGGCTCCCGGCTGCTCGCCGTCCCCTCCGTCCCCCGCCGGCGCGGCCGCTCCGGGTCCGGGGCGGGGTTCCCTCTCGGCCCGGGCGGCTCCGGGAGCGGGGAGCGGGGAGCAGGGAAGCCCACCCGGGGCATCGCCGGTCCTCTGGCGCCCCCTGCTGGCCCCCGACGGGCCCGGAGGGGGAGGCGTGGTTGGGGGCGCTGCCCCGCATCCCCCTCCACCCCCAGTCCCTTCTCCCCAGCCCCGCTCTGGAGCCCGCCGGTGCCCCCGGGGCCAGGGGAGGGCAGGGCAGCCCCCTCACACCCTCAGCACCCTCTCCCCCCACCAAGCAATGGATCTCACCAGGGGCGCCCCCAAGGAAATAGATGCAGCAGGGTGACAAGGGCGCCAGCAAGGTGCTCCGCAAACGGGGATGCTTCTCTCCTTGCTTGTCCCCGGAGCCTCGCGCAGCCAGTTTGGGCTCTCCCCTCTTCTTCCCCTTGAGGAGGGGGCTGCCTGCTTCTCGCATCACCCGTTCGCCCTGCTGCATGGGCGCACGCACCCTCGGGTGCATCTATAGAATCAGGTGGCCCCGGGGCCACATCCGCGCACCGCACACAGGTAGCAGCTAAGGGCACCCTCACCTCCTCCGCGTGCATCCCTCTTTCTGTTGCTTCCTCCGTACCTCTCATGAGAACCTTCCTCTCCATCACCCACCACCAGCCCTCTCTGGGGTCTCCCTGCCCTCCTCAGGGTTGGGGGGTGGGTGGGCATGGGGAAGATGCAGGGCTGTCTGCGATTCTTAGAACTCCCTCCTCTTCCTTCCCCGGGTGAGCCCCGCTTCCCCTGCCCTCTGCCCCCACCCCAGTCCTTGTTGGTCTCCATATTTGCCTCGGACACATCTAGTACAATCTCCTGTAGGACTTAGGTCTGTTGGGAAACAGCAGGCATTTCTGTTCTCTCCGTTCTAGCCTCCCTCTGAGACAATATCTGCTTCAAAAGGTCAGGAGGGACATAGCAGGAAAATAAAAGATCTAGGTTAATATCTTAAAAAATGGTATCCTGCCATACAGAAGAGCACAGTGCTGGGCACGCGGTCGGGCACTGGTTTGGGTCCTGAGTGTTTCAATGGCTTAACAAGATCTAATTTTGTTAAATGCTTTTTCTTTTTTAAGAACATTTATTTTTATTTTTTAAAGATTTTAAAAATGTATTCATTTGAGAGATAGAGCATGGGCAGGGGAGTGGGGGTAGGGGGAGAGGGAGAAGCAGGCTCCCTGCTGAGCAGGAAGCCAGATGCAGCTGGATCCCAGGACCCCAGGATCATGACCTGAGCTGAAGGCAAACTTTTAACTGACTGAACTACCCAGGTGCCTCTCCTTTTTCTTTCTTTCTTTCTTTCTTTTCTTTCTTTCTTCTTTCTTTCTTTCTTTCTTTCTTCTTCTTTCTTTCTTTCTTTCTTTCTTTCTTTCTTTCTTTCTTTCTTTCTTTCTTCTTTCTTTCTTTCTTCTTTCTTTCTTTCTTCTTTCTTTCTTTCGACTTATTTATTTATTGAGAGAGAAGAGAGCACGTGCTTGTGGTGGGATGGTTTGAGGGAGGGTCAGAGGGAGACGGAAAGAGAATCTTCAAGCAGACTCCCTACTGAGTGCAGAGCCCAACTCAAGGCTTGATATCACCACCCCCGATCATAACCTGAGCCAAAATCAAGAGTAGGACTCCTAACCAGGTGGCTCCTGAGCCACCCAGGCACCCCTCAAATGCTTTTTTTTTTTTCAAATGCTTTTTCTACATCTATTGAGACAATCATGTGTCCTTTATCATTCATTCTGTTAATATGGTGTCTCACACTTTTTACATGTTAAACCAACCTTGCATCCCAGGGATCAACACCATGTGGTCTTGCTGTATTCTGTTTTTGATGAGTTGTTGAATTCGGTTTCTAGTATTTTATTGATGATTTTTGCATCTATGTTCATCAGATACTGGCCTATAGTTCTCTCAGAGTGTCTTTCCCTTGAGTTTGGTATGTGTGTGTGTGTGAGACGCTTGCCTCATAAAGTGAGTTTGAAAGTGTCTCTCCTCTTCTATTTTTTGGAAGAGTTTAAGGGGTTTTGGTATTAATTCTTTGAATGTTTGGTAAAATTTGATCATGAGGTCATCAGGGTCCTGGCTTTTCTTTGGAGGTTTTCAATTACTAGTTTAATCGCCTTATTTGTTTTTTGTTATTTATCTGTTAAGCCTATTTCTTGTTGATCGGTTCTGTGTTTACAGGGATTTATCCATTTCTGGGTTATCCAATTTGTATGCACCTAATTGCTCATAATAGCCCATATTCCTTTTAATTTCTGAGACATCTGTTGTGATGTCTCCTCTTTCATTTCTGTATTCATTTGGGTTTTCTCTCTTTTTTCCCCTCAGTCTAGCTAAGGGTTTGTTGATTTCATTTTTTTAAACTAACTCTTAGTTTTATTGATTTTTTTTCTATTCTCTGTTATATTTATTTCTGCTCTGATCTTTATTATTTTCTTTCCTCTGCTAACTTTGGGGTTCGTGTGACGTTCTTCTTTTTCTGGTTCTTTGAGGTGTAAAGTTAGTATTCTTTTTTTTATATATTTCTTTTTCATTTTTTTAAAAGAAAGATTTTATTTATTTATTCATGAGAGACAGGGGGGTGGGACGGTGGGGCAGAGACACGGGCAGAGGGAGAAGCAGGCTCCATGTAGGGAGCCTGATGTGGGACTCAATCCCAGGACTCCAGGATCACACCCTGGGCTGAAGGCAGGTGCTAAATCGCTGAGCCACCCAGCGATCCCCTCTTTTCCTTTATTGTAGGCATTTATTGCTATTAAACTTCCCTCTTAGTACTGCGTTAGTCCATCTCATAAGTTTGTCCTCATTTTTGTCTTGAGATAATTTCTAACTTTCCTTTTGATTTCTTCATTGACCTAGTGGTTGTCCAAGAGTCTGCAAATTTAAACTACAAATGGTTATTGGTCTTAAATATAAATTGTAGATTATATAGCAAGATATCTAATGAAAATGACACTGCTCTGTTTTCTGTCTCTGGTGAGAGAGCTGCAAAAATATAGCCTTGATGCAATGAATTGCATAAGCCACAGGTGAGCCTTTGGAGACAGTTTAAATTCTGACCAAAGGCATATGGAGTCTTCATTTTCCTGTATATAATCAATCTTTAAAAATTTTTTGCCAGTCAGGAGAAAATGATATTTCATTGTTGTTTTAATTTCCCTAATTATTCATGAGGCTATTCATCTCTTCATACGTATAGCTATTTCTTCTTCTGTATGTTTCTTGTTCATATCGATGTGCATTAAGAAATTGTTTTGTATTTTACTGATTTTTAGGATATAATTGATATGTAAGATATATTGATTATGTCAATATATGTCAATATATAGGATATATTGATTCTGGATTGTAATCCTACGTTTTTGATGGTCTTCTCTACTGATCCTAATTTTTCAATTTTTGATTTCCCCTGACTACACACAATATACTTCCCTCCTCCCATACAATAGCTTTCCCTTAGGACCAGTGCTGCCCAACACACATCTGCAAATATTTTCTTTGTTTTCCTTTTAATTTGCTGATTTCTTTTATCATAGAAATTTAAAATATTTATCTAGCCAAATATGTTGATTTTTTTTAATTTTAGGGGGGTGGCTTGGGTGTTTGTTTAAAAAAAATCTCCCACACTCGGGTGCCTGGGTGGTTCAGCTGGTTCTTTTGGCTCAGGTCATGATCCTAGGGTCCTGGGATTGAGCCCCACATGGCACTCCCTGCTCAGCTGTGCGTGTGCTCACTCTCTCTCTCATGCTCTCTCAAATAAATAGAATCTTAAAAAAATAAAAAATAAAGTCTTCCACACTCAAAATTATAAGTGTATGCCAACCCATTTATTTTTAGAATTGTAATTTTAAAATATTGTGTTTTTAAAAATTGTGGTAAGGCACACATCATGTGAAATTGACCATCCTAACCATTTTTAAGTGTACTGTTCAGGATTGTTAACTATATTTATATTGTGCAACCAATCTCCGGAACATTATCATCTCACAAAACTGAAACTCTATACCTATTAATCAACATATCCCCATTTCCTCCTCCTTGCCAGCCACTGGCAACCACAGTCTACTTTCTGTTTCTATGAATTTGATGACTCTAGGTACCTCATATAAGTGGAATAATGCAGCATTGTCCTTTTGTGACTGGCTTACTTTCCTCAGCCTAATAGCCTCAAGGTTCATTTATGTTGGAGCATGTGACAGGATTTCTTTCCTTTTCAGGGCTGAATAATAATCCATTGTATGTATATACTACACTTTGTTTATCCATTTGTTAAAAAAATTTTTTTTAATTTATTCATGAGAGACACACACAGAGAGGCAGAGACACAGGCAGAGAGAGAAGCAGGCTCCACATAGGAGCCTGATGTGAGACTTGATCCCGGGACTCCAGGATCATGCCCTGAGCTGAATGCAGACGCTCAACCGCTGAGCCACCCAGGCATCCCCATTTGTCTGTTGATAGACACTTGAGTTGCACCCATATTTGCCAATTGTGAATAATGCTGCTATGACCATGGTTATGCAAATACCTCTTCAAGAACCTGCTTTCAGGATGCCTAGGTGGCTCAGCAGTTGAGCGTCTGCCTTTGGCTCAAGGCATGATCTTGGGGTTCTGGGATTGAGTCCCACATGGGGCTCCCCGCAGGGAGTCTGCTTTCTCCCTCTGCCTATGTCTCTGCCTCTCTCTGTGTGTCTCTCATGAGTAAATAAATAAAATCTTAAAAAAAGAGAAAAAGAACCTGCTCTCAGTTCTTTTTCATGGAAATTGGAATTTCCATGGAAATTTCTGGGTCATATGGTAATTCTGTTTTCAATATTTTGAGGAACTGCCATACTATTTCCATAGTGGCTGCACCATTTTACATTTCCACCAGTAATGCACAGGGGTTCCAATTTTTGCACATCCTCATCTTATTTGTTTTTTTCAATCGTAGCCATCCTGATTGGGTGTGAGGTGATATCTCATTGTAAAATTATATTCTCTTTTAATGAAGAACAATAAGTGAATACATTCTCATTAGACATCATTCAAATCATACTGATACAGTTGGAGCCCAATTTATCCACCATCCAATCCTGTTTCCCAGAGCTGATGGTGTGCTCAACGGGGACTCGTGTTGAGTGCCTATACTGTCCCTGACATTCTTCTAGGTGGGGAGGATACAGCAGTGAACAAAGAAAAGTCCCCACTGTTACAGTGGTTGAGGGAGGGAGCTGAGAATAAACAGACTCTGGTGACCACATCTTGTTGTCTTCAGGGCATTCCCCTCACCACCACCTCAAGTGGCCATGCGTGGGGAGGGATAAGGAGGTGGTACAAAGGAACCAGTCCGTGTCCACAGACCAAGGCACCTCCTGTAAAAACTCCTCTACTGGGTTGTTTATCCTCCAGGACCTGTAGATACAGAGCTCAAGGTCTATGAGCTTTTCAAGAGCCTGCAACCATGTTTGAAGCCTGGAAATGATTATTGGCTCTAAAATATGAAAAGGAAGCCACAAAATAAAGGATAAATGTTTAATTAAAAGCATACAAACGTAATATTCCAACTTTATGAGTTTTTCAACTTTAGCATTTCACACATTTGAAAGTAATCTGTGGATCTGATTTTCTCACTTCTCAAGAATTTCCAATTATGAACAGATTTTTGGGAAAAAAAATCAAAGCAAATTGCAAACTAAATGAGTTCTACTCATTGACAATTTCAAAAGTGAGATTATAAAAATCCTCTCACTTTCCCCCCTCCAAACTGTGTTTAGTGTTGACAGCAGTGCATTTTAATTTGTTTGCTATCTTGGAGTTTGGGCCTTAGTTATGTTCCTTGCCAGGTCGGGTGTCTAAACATGGCCCAGGTGGGTTTTCACTAACAGAATTGTGCAAGGCAGCCATCTCATTGAACCCAGGAAAGGTTCTGTTACCCTATTTTGCCAGTTTGCAGAGCCTGAGGATGACAGGCTCCAACAGAGGCTGTTTCAAGGGCATCTTGCAGCAAAAGGAAGAGGCTTCTGCCTCTTACTGGCTAGTCATGGGCCAACTCTGATCTTGGAACCTGGCCCCAAACCTCAGCCTTCTCCATGGCTTGTCCTTGAAATAGTAAATGACTCCCTGCTGTGTTCTGATGCCCAATTTCCCAATGCTTGTGTTTCTGAGAACAGAATTCCCACTGGTCCAAACTAACAGTTCTGCTCAGCAGTGGCTACAATCATCTTTTTCCTTCTGACCTTGGTGTTCTAGGAGTGTGGCCCTCTCCCTGGGTCAGGAAGCTGGCCAATGCTTTTGGTCCAACTATGGGAGCTTCACCAGTGACCTTGTCACCTAGGAGAGACCTACATGAGTAGGAAGAAGCTTCTTTTAAAAAAAAATATTCATGAGAAATACACAGAGAGTGGCAGAGACACTGGCAGAGGGAGAAGCAGGCTCCCTGTGGGGAGCTTGATGTGGGGCTCGATCCCAGGACTCCAGGGTCATGACCTGAGCTGAAGGCAGATGCTCAACCACTGAGCCATACAGGTTCCCCAGGAAGAAGCTTCTTATGCTCTGATCCAAGTTATTCCATCCATTTTATTATTCTCCTTGCCAGGGACAAGGACTTCATCAAGGACGCTTTGCTTTACCTCAGATAAGTATTTGCATAGTCTATACTTCTCCATCTTCAAACATCCAACCTGATTTTTAAAAGATAAAGTATTGCCTCTGAATACACACATATGTAATAAAAATGTGAAGAACGATGGGGAATGATAGTCGACAAATTCAGGATGATAGTTACTACTTCTTGGTGCTGATGGAGGGTTACTATAAATTGGTAATGAGTCATATTTTAGACTAGACACTGGGGACACAGTGTCCATTTTATTATTCTGCATACTTTTGTTATGTCAGAAATATCTGATAATAAATTTAAAAGGAAATACATTTGCATCTGCTCCCGTGATGATTAGTCGTGTTTGTTATTCTCAGTACTTGCTGGTTCTCCTCTTAACCTCCTTTCAATCACAGGTTTTCCCTTCCCTTGTGAACCTCTGCCAGCGTCCTCCCTCTTCCCCTTGTTCTCTGAAACTTGATTGACATCCACTCTCCAAACTTGACATCTATTTTTGCTAATAACTCTCTCTTTGGGTGTTCCCCCATACACCTCTTTATCTCCTTGGAAACTGTGTAGTCTTAAAATATCAATCTCTCTTACCTGCCACCTCTTCATTTACTGTACAGAATCATAGAATTTTAGAGCTAGAACCACCACTTGAGATCATCTATTCCAAACTTCTCATCAGGTAGAAGGGAAAAAAAGGACACTTGGAGATTTAAGTTCATCCTGAGCCATAGCAAAACCAGGATTCCAAATGAGGCTAACTTCAGGTTTCCCATAAGATTGAAAACCAGGAGAATTTCTTTGCCCCTATCCCTAGAAATGCTGTGGGAGATGGGAGGGAGGTTGATGGACCTCTGAAATGAACACAAAAGCTAAGAGGAAAATATTTACAATTGCACCAAAAAGAATAAAATACCTAGGAATAAACTTAACCAAGGAAGTGAAAGACTTGTACTCTCAAAAACTGATGAAAGAAATTGAAGATGACACAAACAAATGAATATATTCCATGCTCACAGATTAGAATAATTAATACTGTTAAAATATCCATATTACCCAAAACAATCTACAGACTCAATGCAATACCAGCAGCATTTTTCACAAAACTAGAACAAGTAATACTAAAATTTGTATAGAACCACAAAAGACCCTGAATAGCCAAAGCAATCCTGAGAAAGACAAGCAAACCATGGGTATCAGAATCTTTCAAGATATACTTCAAAGCTGTAGTGATCAAAACAGTATGGTGCTGGCATAAAAATAGTGACATAGATCAATGGAACAGAATAGAAAACCCAGAACTAAACCCACACTTACATGGTCAATTAATCCATGACAAAGGAGGCAAGAATATATAAAGGGGAAAAGACAGTCTTTTCAATAAATGGTGCTTGGAAAACTGGAGAGCTACATGTAAAAGCATAAAACTGATCACTTTTTAACATCATACACAAAAATAAACTCAAAATGGATTAAAGACCTAAATGTGAGACCTGAAATCATAAAAATCCTAGAAAAGAATACTGGCAGTAAGCTTCTCTGACATTGGCCATTGGACTAATTTTCCAGATATATTTCCCAAGGCAAGGGAAACAAAATAAAAAATTAACTATTGGGACCACATCAAAATAAAAAGCTTTTGCTCAGCAAAGGAAACCATCAATTAAAGAAAAAGGCAAGCTACTGAATGGGGGGAGACAGTTGCAAATGATATATCTAATAAGGGGTTAATATCCAAAATATATAAAGAACTTATACAACTCAATACCAAAAAAACCCCAGTCTGATTAAAAAATGGGTAGATGACCGGAATAGACATTTTTTTCCAAAGAAGACATACAAATGGCCAGCATATCCATGAAAAGATGCTCAACATCACTAATTATTAGGGAAATGAAAATAAAAACCACAATGAGATATTACCTCACACCTATCAGAATGGCTAAAATAAAAAAGACAAGAAATAACAAGTCTTGGCAATGATGTGGAGAAAATGCAACCTGTGTACACTGTTGGTGGACATGTAAATTGGTACACACACTGTGGAAAACAGTATGGAGTTCCCTCAAAAAATTAAAAATAGAAATATCATACAATCTAATAATTCCACTACTGGATATTTACCCAAAGAAAATGAAAACACTCATTCAAAAAGAGATACATATCCCTGCAGTTATTGCAGCATTATTTACAAGAACCAAGACATGGAAGCAACCTAAGTGTTCACTGATTGGATGGGTGGATAAAGGAGGTGTGGTGTGTATTTACAATGGAATATTATGCAGCTCTACAAAAGGATGAGATCATGCCATTTGTGACAAGGTAGATGACCTAGAGGATATTATGCTAAGTGAAATAAGCCAGGCTATAAAGACAAATACTTGATGATTCACTCATAGGTGGAATTTTTAAAAAGCAAACGAATAAACAAATCAATACAAAACAGAATCATACCTATAAGTACAAAGAACAAATGGACAGTGGCCAGCAGGGAAGGAGACAGGAAGATGGGCAAAATGGGTGAGTTGGAGACATAGGCTTTCAGTTATGGAAAGGTTGGGTCATAGGGATAAAAGATACAACACAGGCAATCTAATCAGCAGTGTTGTAATAGCATGGTATGGTGGCAGATGGTAACTACCTTTTTGGTGAACACAACAACATATAAACTTGTCAAATCACTATGTGGTATGCCCAAAACTCAAGTAACCATATGTGTTAACATTACTCAATTAAAAAAATTAAATAAAAAATAAAAAGAAGATTAAAGTAAAATAGGGTCATTAAAGTGAATCCTAATTTAGGAAGACTGGTGTCTGTTTAAGAGAGGAGATTAGGACACAGATGTTCACGGAGGGAAGAGTACATGAAGACTAAGGGAGAAGAAGGCCATCTGCAAACCAAGAAGAGGTCTCAGAAGAAACCAGCCCTGACAACACCTTGATGTCAGACTTCTAGCCTAAAGAATTGTGAGAAATTAAATTTCTGGGTAAAAAAAAAAAAGATTTTATTTATTTATTCATGAGAGACACAGAGAGAGGGGCAGAGACACAGGTAGAGGGAGAAGCAGGCTCCCTGAGGGGACCCTGATGCGGGACTCAATCCCAGGGCCCCGGGATCATGCCCTGAGCCAAAGGGAGACACTCAACTGCTGAGCCATCCAAGTGCCCCTAAATTTCTGTTGTTCAAGCCAAACAACAAAAAAACCAAAAACCTGAGAGGAAAATCTTAGTGAGGGAGAAGGTAGTTGGTGGTTGAATGCTTCTCTCTCTCCCTCCCTCCCTCCCTCCCTCTCTCTCTCTCCCTCCCTCTCTCCCCCTTGGCAGCCTAGAGCAGAAGAGGGCCAGATATCTAGAGTGAGGTCATATTGTTTCATTTCTCTCCTTCACATTACTGTGGGAAGATTGCTGTACACCTTATTGCCACTGGGTAGAGAGAAGTGACATCTTTGTGATGTTGAGTCTACCTGTCAAAACACATGATATGCTTTTTCACGGGTTCCAGTCTTTTTTCTTTTGTTCTTCAACAGAGTTTTAAAGTTTTCTTTATACAGGTCTTGTACCTTTATTTTGGTTAAATTTATTCCCATATATTATGTTATTTTATTGTTGAAAGAGAAGATTCTAAAAGCTTCCTGAGAGAAAGAGAATCACCTACAAGAAACAATAAATATGTTGACATCAGACTTCTCAATGTCAAACTGGATGCAAGATAACAATGGAGTATTTCAGAGGACTTAGAACTTTTCAAACCCTAGAATTATTTTGTGCATTTTAACTGTTATTAAATGTGACCATGAAGGACACCTAGGTGACTCAGTCAGTTATGTGTCTGCCTTTGGCTCAGGTCACGATCTTGAGGTCCTGGGACCACATCAAGCTCTCTGCTCAGCAGGGAGTCTGGTTCTCTCTCTCCCTCTTCTGTGATCTCTCTTTCTCTTGGTCTCTCCCAAATAAATAAATACATAAACTTAAAAAAATGTGGCCATGAATTAAAAATATTGTCAGGCATATATATCCTCAAAAAGTTTACCACAACAATACCTTCTCTGAAACCATTTAACAAATTATTTATTCAGTGGCTTCCCTGGGGACTATATAAGCATTTTAATTTAAAACAATCTAGTTTGTATGGATAATAACTTAATTTCAATAGTCTACAAAACTTTTGCTCCAGTATACCTTCATTCCTTAACTCCTTCTTTATACTATTATTATTGTGTGAATTACATCTTTAGGTATTATAAGCCAATCAATGAAGTTTTATAATTGGTACTTTATGCAGTTGTTTTTAAATGACATAGAAGAAAAGAATTAAAACAAAAATACACTTATATTGTCTTCTATATTTATGTATATAGTTACCTCCCCTGCTGCTCTTTATTTCTTCATGTGTACTCAAGATACTGTCTGGTGTCCCTTCGTATCAGCCTTAAGGATTCCCTTTAGCATTTCTGAACAGATCTTCTAGTGACAAGTTATCTGTATTGTTTGTCTGGGAATATCTTAATTTCTCCTTCACTTTTGAAGGAGAATTTGGCTGCATATAGAATTGATGGCCTTTTTCTTTCAACCCTTTGAAGATATCATTCCACTGTCTTCTACCTCCATGATTTCTGATAAAAAGTCAGCTGTTAATCTTATTGAAGCTCACTTGTATGAGAAATAGTTTTCTTTATGCTATTTTCAAGATTTTTTTGCCCTTGACTTTCACTAGTTGAACTATGATGTGTTTAGGTGTGGATCTATTTGAATTATTTTACTTGGAGTTTTTCAAGCTTCTTGGATGTGTACATTAGGTGTTTTCATCAATTCAGGAAGTCTTTAGTCATTATTTTTTCAAGTATTCTTTATTCTCTTTATTTTTCTCTTTTTCTGGGGCTCAAATTAGGTGTATATTGCTATCCTTGATGGTACCTTACAGGTCTCTGAGGCCCTGTTTTTCTTTCTTTCTTTTTTTAGTCTTTTGTTTAGACTGGATAATCTCTATTAACCTATCTTCAAATTTGCTGATTCTTTCTTTGGACGGCTCAAATTTACTAGTTAGTCCCTTTAGTGAATTTTTCATTTCAATAATTGTACTTTTCAGCTCCAGAATTCCTTTTCAATTTTTTTGGGGGTAATTTTGTTGTTGATTTTGCTATTTGGTAAGACACTGTTTCATACTTTCCTTTAATTTTTTTTAAAGATTTATTTATTTGAGCAAGGCAGAATGAGTGGGAGGGAGGGGCAGATGCAGAGGGACAAGGAGACTCCCCACTGAGCACAGAGTCCGATGTAGGGCTTGATTCTAGGACCCCAGGATCATGACCTGAGCCAAAGGCAGACGCTTAACTGACTGGGCCACCGAGGTGCCCCTCCTTTAATTCTTAAGACATGGCATCCTTTAGTTCTTTTTTTTTAAATTTTTTTAAATTTTTATTTATTTATGATAGTCACAAAGAGAGAGAGAGAGAGAGAGAGAGAGAGGCAGAGACATAGGCAGAGGGAGAAGCAGGCTCCATGCACCGGGAGCCTGATGTGGGATTCGATCCTGGGTCTCCAGGATCACGCCCTGGGCCAAAGGCAAGCGCCAAACCACTGCGCCACCCAGGGATCCCCCCTTTAGTTCTTTAAACATATTTATAATAGCTGATTTCAAGTCTTTGTCTACTAAGTTAAACATCTGTGCTCCCTCAGTGATATTTTTAGTTGGCTGTATATTTTACTGTGTATATGGCATTATTTTCTGTTTCTTTGCAGAGCTTGTAAATTTTTGTGTAAAGTTAGACATTTAAAATAATATATGGTAACAACCTAAAATCAGATTCCCTCTCCCAGGTTTGTTGTTGTCGCTGTTTTTTATTATTATTTTTTAAAGATTTTATTTATTTATGAGAGACAGAGAGAAAGAGAGAGAGACACACACACAGGCAGAGGGAGAAGCAGGCTCCATACAGGGTGTCCGACATGGGACTCGATCCTGGGTCTCCAGCTGAAGGTGGTGCTAAACTGCTGAGTCAGCCGGGTTGCCCTATTATTGTTTTTCCTGTGGCTGCTTATTTGCTTAGTGAATTTCCTAAATGATTTCTGTTAATTCTATGTTCCTTGTAGTGTGCAGCTCTTGACTTCTCTGCTAGCCTTTATTATTTTTTTCTTACAGTTCTTAGTTTTAAGTCTGGTTTTCTAGGGTTCACTCTTCATTCAGTATAATTTGGTGGTGAACCAGGGATTGGTCCAAAGACTTCCCTAAATGCCTTCTCTATGTGTCTCCTACTCTTTGACAAGGGGAGCTATCTCTGAAGGCACACATCAAACTTCAGTTTACCAAACAGCTTTAGCTCGCTCATCCTGACTACACAGGGCCTGAAGGTCAGCCAGAGGTAAGCGACTGGGGCCTCCTTCTTTCTGAGGTCTTTCCCAAGTATACACACTGTGCAGCCTTCTAGATCCCCAGGAATGCATTGGAGCTTTTCAAAGTTCTCTATGATTTTCTAGTTATCCAGAGTTTACTCTTAAACTTTTGTTGGTGTTGGCCAGATCCTTGTTTCCTCTAACCAAAATCACACGCTTTGGTAGCTGATGTGTTGCCAGCAGATTGCTATTGTTTTTGGTAGTGCCCTAAATATAGTTTTTATTCCCCCCCTGAGCCAAGCTGTAACCACAGCACTTTGGCAATGAAGGTTTTCCAGGTAGCTGCAAAAGTGGACAAAATAATGACTGTGCTCTAGGGATGGGGCTCTTAACAGAGCTCCAAAAGAAGTTAGTCCTCTCCTTTAGCTTTGAGACTGTTGATGTTTCATGGCTACTGGGCCACCAAGCTGCGTAGAGAGAGAGGATAAGAATAACCCCAAGTTAAAATGTGACAAGCACCACTGTCTTATTGAAGTTCAGTAATTTCTCTTGGATTGATGATTCCCAGTTCATTTGGTGGCTTTGGCACCTTTCCAAAATTCTGAAATGGCTGGCTTTAGTTGTTTTGCCAGTATTTTTGTTGTTTTTATAGGAGAGTGGTTCACCAAGGTCCTCACTTTACCATTCCAGAAGCCAATCTCCCTTGAAAGCATTTTTAAAGGAGAAGCACTTCAGCAAGATGGGAAATGAATCCAGGATGAAGCAATAAGTTATACAAAGTAAAAAAGAGAATATAACTTAGAAAAATGTAATGTTACTTAAATTAGCAATGTGTCTCTCCTGAAAAACATGTATATATTACAGATAACTTAGAAGTATAACACACTAGACTGGAAGCATGGTTGGCGGGAGGGGAATAGGGAACTGGTGGGAGGAGAAAAGACTGGAGGGTAATGGAATGTGTCTTGCTTAAAGAAACATCTAGAGCTGTCAAGGTTAAGAAATTGACAGGGGAAAGAGTAAATATAAGGATCATGATACATTAGGGTTAACCATGTGAAGGGCATAAATAGAACGTATTATTTTCTACGTTTGATCAATAATTTGATCTTGGCAACAGAAAGCAGAAAAATCCAGGGAAAGGAAACTTTCCACTATTCCAAAGGTGGGAAGGAGTAGAAAGTACAATAAATAGAAAACACAAAATGATTCAGCAGAAATGTGTCCTAAAGTAAAGTTAATAAATAAAAGTGAGGATGTATCAGACTCACAGATCAAAATATGGAGGCTTTCTGATTAGATATAAAACCAAGACACAATAATATATTGTTAGCAAGGACCATATAAGCAAAATTGGAAAACCAAATGTTAAAAAAGCCTGGCACATTAGGGAAAGAAATAACTCCAGGGTAGCAATTTTAACATCAGAAGAAAAAATGAATTTAGGGTAAAAATAAGGGACACATGGAGAGGTTCTATACTAAGAAGGAATAATAAATCAAAAATAAATACCAATCATAAGCAAATATGCACCCAGCAATGTAGCCTCAAAATACATTAAAAAAAAAAAACAAATCGCTAACATGGGGAAATGGTTATAACAATAATTATATTTGGAGGTCTTAGCACAACTCCCAGAGTATGATACCACAAGCAGACCCAAAATAACCAGGATAGAATAACTGACTAATACAATCAATAATCTTGAGCTAAAACATGTGCACATTTGATACACATACTTTTTTATACCTAACAAATAAAGGAAATCTCCCAAAAGATGATATTAGTTACATTTTCCAACTATAATGAAATAAAGATACAATCTAGTAAAAACAGAACATTTAAGAATCCCATATTCCTAGAAAAAAATGATATCTTTGGGCTAAAGAAGAAACGACAAGAAAAATCATGAAATACTTGGAACTGAATTGCAATGTCAAAGTTTGTACTAATGCAAAACATAAGGGAAATGAATATTTTTGACGTTTATTAGAAAGCAAGAAATGCTTGGAACAAAAGAGGTGAGTGTGTAACCCAACGGGGAAAAGGTAACAGAGTAAACTCACAAAAACAAGAAGAAAGGAAGCAACCAAATAACAAAGCTAACACAGAAATGAAGAAAACAAAAACAACGGACAAAATTAACAAAACCCAAAACATGTCTTTTGACAACTCTAAACATAAATCTCTGATAAGAGTAGCTAAGCAAAAAGGACCATGTTCAGCTAAGTGTGGCATATTTTTTGTTCATGCTTGTCAACTTAGAGTTGCCAGAGAGCTGTTTCTCCTCTCAGAAAAGAAGAGGCGTAGGCCGAGCCCCTAGAGGAGGTGAAGCCTATGCCCGGGGAAAGCAAAGACTTCTCCAGACATTCTGTGCAGATTTCCACCTGCAAGGGAATCTGGGAAGGTAAGCATTTCACTTGAACACACTTGCTGCCAGGAACACAATTTGGGTAGAAGAGAGAGAAGAATGCATGTTGAGTAGGCAAGCACAAGTTTATGTCTCGACAATATACCAATGCATTTGAAAACGGGTAAAAAAAATATACAAAAATGTAAAATGTCATATGGACAGAGAGCTAACTGTAGAAGAGCTTGCATAGAGGAAAACTTATTCTACTGACAGCTGGCTACAAACAGTTCTACCATTCGTTGACCAGCTGACTCTTACATGAGTTGCATAGAAAATATAAAATATAAAGGCGAGGCTGGTATAACCATAAAGGCAAAACTAGTGAAGGAAAGTGAAAGGAAAGAAAAAGCAAAGTGAACATTTATGCAGAAATCTTCTTTTCAGCCGAGTCCATCAATGCATTTTTTTTAAAAATAATTTATCAGGATCCAATAAGGGTCAGCTAAGAATTAACAGTTAGTGTGAAACTTACCACCCAAATGGACTAGAGAAGAAAAATCACGTGACCTTCTCAAAAGATGCAGGAAATTCTTGATAAAGCTTGTGATGTAAATGGCATGAAAATGAAGAAGGGAAGTTTTTTTTTTAAACTTAATAAAACTTTCAGCAGACATCATATTTAAAACTTTAGATGTGTTCTTTTCAAGGTATGGAGTGAAATGAAAATGGTTGCTTTAGCATTACTAGTCAAGATGGTATTAGAAACCCTGGCTAACACACTTCCTGCCTAGATGGTTGCAGTGGTCTGCCCGAAACAGACTGCCTGTCCCCGGAAAGCTCCCCCAACTCAGACCCATTGCTCACAAGGCAAACGGCAAGAGAGGGTTAAAAACTTACATTTGTCTCTAGTGGCTGGTAAAACCTTCCCAGAAGCTGTGTGATGTTCAGAGGAAGGACCATGGGATTTGCAGGGGTCAGATCCATGCTCAAGCCACACTCTACCACCTAAGAGTTGTGATGCTGGGCAACTAGGTCAAGCAATCTCTCGAGACTCAGTTTCCCCTGCTGTAAAATGAGCATCCGTGCTGTGAGAATTACAAGCATTACCGTACACAGGTGTTAGGCCCAGAGAGGGGAGGTACGGTTCAACTTCTGAGAGCTCCCCTTCCCATAGGTTGGCAGTTAGGGCATCCAGAATCTGGATCCAGTCTGTGTCTCCAACCTTGTTTCCCTCATAAAAAATTCACCTGCTGGGACGCCTGGGTGGCTCAGTGGTTGAGCATCTGCCTTGGGCTCAGGGTGTGGTCCTGGGGTCCTGGGATCAAGTCCCACATCGGGCTCCCCTCAGGGAGCCTGCTTCTTCCTCTGCCTGTGTCTCTGCCTTATTGATTATAAATAAATAAAATCTTTATTATTATTTTTTAAAGATTTTATTTATTCATGAGAGACACAGAGAGAGAGACAGAGACAGAGACAGAGACAGAGTCCCTGCAGGGAGCCTAATGTGGGACTTGATCCCAGGACCCCGGGATCATGACCAGAGCGGAAGGCAGACGCTCAGCCCCTGAGCCACCCAGGCGTCCCTACCACACTAGGATTAAGTGTTCTGTACAACTCACTTGGAAAATAATAGTCTAAATAAGCCTGAGTATAAAGGTTAATGGCTTACTCAGTTTGCTTTCCTCTTAGATGGAACCAGGATGTGTTAGGACTGGGGCACCTGGGTGGCTCCGTGGTTGAGCATCTGCCTTCTGCTCAGGTCATGATCCCGGGGTCCTGGGATCCTGTCCTGCATCGGGCTCCCTGCAGGGACCTCTGCCTGTGTCTCTGCCTCTCTCCCTGTGTGTCTTTCATGAAAAAATAAATAAAATCTTTTAAAAAATAATAAGTGTGTTTTGTTATTCACGGTGGGCCTCTCAGAGTGCACCGGTGGTTATGCTAAGGAGGTGAGGCAGAGGCAGTATGGTGGGAGGGCAAAGCGGGGGTGGGGGGGTGAGGGGGGTGGGCCGGCAGAAAGACCAACTGTGTGGTTAGAAGTCTGGGGCTTTGAGCCTTGTGAAATCAGCCTGACATCCGGGGAGGAGAGGGGGACGGAAGATGGAATGAAGTCTGAGATTCAAAGAATCATGGGGTCCGTAAAGAAGCCCCAGGAAAAGCCACGGACACTGAAGCTTGGTGCCCCCCCCCTCCCCCGCCCCCGATTGGCAGCACTCCGTGCACTGTTGGACATCAATGTTCTAAATCTTTTTTTTTTTTTTTTTATTTATGATAGTCACAGAGAGAGAGAGAGAGAGAGAGAGGCAGAGACACAGGCAGAGGGAGAAGCAGGCTCCATGCACCGGGAGCCTGATGTGGGATTCGATCCCAGGTCTCCAGGATCGCGCCCTGGGCCAAAGGCAGGCGCCAAACCGCTGCACCACCCAGGGATCCCTGGACATCAATGTTCTAAGAGCTAGCTGTGCTTCGACTCCACAGGGCTGGGGGGGTGGGTGACCTGACCCTTCACAAAGGGTCAAGTTTGATCCTCCTAAACTTGCCCCACACGTGTTTTCTTTTGGTTGATTCTTTTATCTTTATGTTGTTTTTTTTTTTTTTTTATTAAGTATAATCTCGGGGATCCCTGGGTGGCGCAGCGGTTTGGCGCCTGCCTTTGGCCCAGGGCACGATCCTGGAGACCCGGGATCGAATCCCACGTCGGGCTCCCGGTGCATGGAGCCTGCTTCTCCCTCTGCCTGTGTCTCTGCCTCTCTCTCTCTCTCTATGTGACTATTATAAATAAATAAAAATTAAAAAAAAATTAAGTATAATCTCTATGCCCAACACGGGGCTCACACTTATGACCAACCGAGCCAGCCAGGTGCCCCTTTTTCTCTGGTTCTGAGGTGTACTCTTTGGCTGTAACAAAACTGTAAGTGTAAGTGTGACCACTGCAGAGTGACAGGGAACAGACCCGTGACTGTTTAGGACCAGGGAGGAGGAAGGATTACAAAGGGGCCAGGAGGAAATTTCAGGGGTGATGGCTAGACTCACTACCCTGACTGTGGTGATATGGCTTCATAGGCGTGTATGTGTATAGATGTCAACGGGTATCAAGTTGTACTCTTTGAATATGTGTGTTTTGTTATATGTAAATAATACTTCAATAAAGCTGATAAAAAAAAAATCTCAGTGTAGTCCTCACCTGTCAGATCCCTGTCTAGAACCTTCCACGGTTCACCCAAAGTGTACAGAATCAAGGGCTTCCATGACGTGGCCCTAGGCTCTTTCCCCAGCCTTGTCTGCACTGCGCTACATGCTTTTTGCTCCAGCCAAACTGTATTTCTTGCCTTTCCCCGAGGCACCACCCTCTCTCTACCCATTAACTTGGCCTAAATGTCATCCCCATGAAATCTTCCTCGAATTATTGAGTCAGGAATGATCTGTCTTTTTTTTTTTTTTTTTTTAAACACCTATGATGCTCTTGGCGTGGCTTTCTCCACGATGTCCTGTAAACCTCCCCCCCTGAGACCATCAGCTTCTTGAGGGGAGGGATTATGCGTTTGATTTATTCTTGGGTTCCCCACAACCGGGAGCATAATTCTTCACACATGGAGGGTTGTCACCTATTAACAAAGGGGCCCCAACGTGAATTTCTCAGTATCCTCCCCCTTAAAATCTTTCAGATCCTTCAACTCTCACATCACTTGGCCTCCTCCTCCTCCTTCCTTCTTCAGGTCAAACCACACTTACTTAAATCCTTTCTTACACCCAAATCCTGTCCCTTTTCCTTTTGTTTACATGAGGAGGGGACACACCTGTGTTTTTATTTTAATATTATTGCATGTTCTGTGTAGTAAGTTTTGCCTACATCCCAGGAAATCTCTGGTGATAGCTGCCTTCAATCTTAATACTGAATTTCCCTCCTTTTCTCCTGTTACTTAGCCATTGAACATGGTGGTTAAAGTCTCAGGCTCTGGTGCCACCAGGCTGCATCTGAGTCCCAGCTCTGCCACTTCCTTGCTGTTGACCTCCAGCAAGTTGCAGAGCTGTCACTGTGTCATCTGTAAATTGGAGGTGAAGATTGCATTAAAAATACAGATTTCTGGGGCACCTGGGTGGCTCAATTTGCTAAGCATCTGCCTTTGGCTCAGGTCATGATCTCAGGGTCCTGGGATCAAGCCCTGGGTCGGGCTCCCTCCTCAGGGGGCAGCCTGCTTCTGCCTCTGCCCCTCCCCCTGACTCATGCTCGTTCTCTTTCTCTTGCAAAAATAAAATAGTTAAAAAAGCCCAGATTTCTGGGCCTCAGCCAGGAGGTTCTGATGGACGTAGAACCCTAGGCACCTCACCAAACAAAGCCAGCTGCCCCCTCTGCCACCTAGAGACATTGAATCATCTTGGATATGCTCAGATGACCTGGATGCACAGCCGGGCTTTGGGGACTATGGCACAGCAGAAAATGATCAAAATTTGGGCTAAGGAGATTAGGGCTCTGGTGGTGTTTCTGCTGGTGACCGAATGTGTGACTTTTCTGAGACTCTGTCTTCTCATTTGTAACCTGCAGATACTGAATTCGACGTAGTCATGGGGTTGTTGGCAGGGGTGGGGAATTGCTAAAGCCATTTATGTGGGGAAGCTGGCTTACGGTGCAAGGAGGAACACAGACCTTGCAATGAGATAGGTCTGGGTGTGATTCCACTTTTGATACTGTGCTAGACCTTGCTTGCTGACCATCCAAACTTAGCCCCCTCCTCTTCCTCACACAACCCTGATTTTGCTTGGGATGTAAGCGTGCCTGGTGGAAAATATTCCTACCTCCCAGACTCCTTTGCAGTTCTGGGTGGCCACGTATTGTGGTTCACTCAGAAATCTGCTGAGGGTTTCTGGGAAGGCATTCATTCCTGTTTCTCCCTCTTCTTCCTGCCTGGAACATGGGTGAGATGCCTGGAGGTGCAGCAGTCATCTTGTTATCATGAGTGTACAGACATGGGATCTATAAGCTGAAGGTGATGGAACAGAGGGTGAAAAGATTTAGGTCCCTGGCAGTATTATGGAGCCACTGTACCATCTCTGGACCACCTAACCCTAGACTTCTTATGTGAGAAAAACGAATCCCTAATTATTTAAGGCAGAGGTAATTTTTTGTTGATCATTTATACCCTAACTCTTAGAAGACATTGAAAAAGAATCCATTTCTAGAACCATGTCTGACCCAGCTAGGAGACATTTTTGCAATTGTAAAATGAGACCCTTCTAAATCCAATATCCTATACTTACCTGATTATAAGGTAGAAGACTTTGTCTCTGGCATCTGGCTTCTGGAATAAAGGACCTTTTCCTGGGAGGATGGGAGGGTTTGAGAAGTCACCGTGCTGAGTGGCTAAGCACAGGCACAAATGTGGACCGCCTGTGGCATCCCAACCCTACAGAGGCTGCTGCACCCCAATCAAGCAGATGCAAACCATCTCCGTGAAATCGTGCCAGGTGGAGCATGCAAGGTATGCATCCAAAGACATGAACCTGCCCTTGCTCTGCTGTACGTATGGAAGACAATTCTAGGGATCGTACCCCTCCCTGGTGACACATACACTTGAGAGTCAGAATGAAAACCTATTACCCTATGTCCCTTCCCCCCCAACACATAGTGCAGGGCCCATCTTTGCTCTGATTGGAAACCCAGGCTCCAGGGTGTGCGTGTGGGCACCTGTGTGTCAGTGGCAGGAGAGAGAAAAGAGTGTTGGTTTTCATTGCCATTCTCACCTGCCCACAGCATGGCTTCTATAAGATCAGGCTCATGCTTTTAGGACCCATAGGAACACACATGACTCACCAAACAAAGCCAGCTGCCCCCTCTGCCACCTGTCTTCCTGGCACTGCCGGTGTAATTTGAGCACTCCAGCCGTGGCTGAAACCAATAGCACCAGAATCAGTACCAGTAACCTCTTGGAAACCTTACACACCAAAATAGGGTGAATACAAAGGGCAATTTTTTTTTTTTAGCAAATATATTTTTCCTCCATTATTTAAAAAAAGATTACAGCAAAAAGTTAAATCTCCTTTTACCGTAAAAGTAAAGAAAATCATGCAATGAGATGATCCCGCAGGGCTTCTGCGCAGACTTGTTTTCTCTCTCTCCAGGCTGCCCTGCAGCCCCAGGCAGGACTCGGGATTCATCCTCAGCAGGTGAGTTTTTGCCCAGCACTAGCCCCATCCCCATGCCTTCCCAGATCAGCACATCTTGATCTTCTGTCTGCCCATCTATTCTGAGTACTCCTCCCTCATGGCCTTCACAAGCCAGTCCCGTTCTGTCCCCTGCTCAGAGTCGCTCGTGTCACTGGCCTCCATGACCAGCAGTTTCGAGTAGTTTATTTTCTGCTCTTGGGGTAGTCTGGACTGGATGGATAGGAGCAAGGCCAGCCAGAGCAGCAGGAGCACACAGCAGGCCCGATACAGCACAGCCAGGCTGAAGTACATCACCACGAAGCCCCCCACGAAGCTGCCCAGGCTGGACCCGCCCCCGAAAATGTGGCCTCGGAACATGGCACCCAGAGGTCTCTCTGTCCTGGGAGTGGCCAGGTCCTCCACTGAGGCCTTGACTGCCCACCACAGAGCCCCGTTGCTGACGGCGCTCAAGATCTGGGCCGGGAGGGCGGCCCACCAGCTCCAGAGGAACGAGTAGTAGAGCAGCTGGGCCGCTAGGCAGCCCAGGCCCAGCCCCACGGTGCCCATCCTCGACAGTTTCCTAAGCAACGTCGTTTTGAACGGATGCAATAGAATTTCCCCCAGCAAGCCCAGGGCCACCGAGAAGCCCATGACCAGCTCGCTGCTCCCATGGTCTTTCATGTGCCAAAACAGAAAGTTCTGCACCGCGCTGGTGGCGGCTCCTACGAGAAACACGGTGAAGGTGAGGAGAATGAGGCGGGGGTCGCCTCCTACCAGCGACAGCGCCTTGACGGTTTTGTAGCTGGGCTCCGGTCGCCTGCAGATGGGGACAGGAAAGGCAATGCTCACCAGTAAAGCCAGGGTGCTGACCACCGAGTAGCCGTAGAAGTGCAACACGCCCCGTGGGCCACTTGTCGCCACGAAGCATTCCAGCTGTCCCACGGCGGCTGCGATGCCGCACACACCTGCCGACAGGCCCAGCAGCCTCCAGATCCACAGGCTTCCGTAGCGGTCGGTGGCATCCACGAAATCCAGGTACTCGTAGAGGCTGTCGTCGGCCACCTGCTCCAGGGGGGCCGTCAGCAGCTCCCAGAACACCACGGACCCCAGGGAGAGGAGGAAGGTCCACCGCAGCCCTTCCAAGGAGAGGCCCAGGGCCCCCGCGTCCCCCTTGGCTGCTGACGAGTTGGCTGGACTTCCCGGGGCTGTGCCCCCAGCAAGCAGAGGGGGTGCGGTCCTGCCCACCTTAAAAGCACCTGCCGTGGCGGTGTCCCTCACCCCTGAAGCCACGGGAGGGAGAACTCGGGCTGTGGTCCCGGCTCCTTCCACGGAGCCCACGGCGGAGCCGGGTGGACGTCCGGCCGGGGCGTGGACACCTCCAGCAGGTGCGCGCCTGAGGCCAGGGGCGCCCACCGCCCGGGGGATCGGGGCGGCCGCGGGGGGCAGGGCGGTGGCGCGGGCGCCGCGGCTGGCGTTGCAGGGAGGGTCTGCGGGAGCCTCGTCCCGCGGCGGCACCAGCGCCATCAACAGGCTGGCCCCCGCCGAGCCGAGCAGCGAGCCCGTCAGGAGCGCCCTCCTTTTGCGGTAGCTTTTGGCCAGGAAGGCCCAGAAGGGGGCCCAGAAGGCGGCGACCAGGTGCTTGGCCCCCATCAGGACGCCCACCCAGGGCGCGGCCAGGCCCAGCTGCCTCAGGTAGAGGGTCAGGAACGGGGTCACGCAGGCGTCCCGGACCCCGCACACCAGGTGGAACAGCCTGGCCACCCCCAGCGCCCTGCTGACGTCCCACTGCGGGTTGGCGCTCATGGCGGCCCGGCTCCGGCAGTCCCGGGCGGGCGGGGGCCGAGCAGGGCGCGGGGCGGCCGCGGGGCCACGGCCCGGAGAGGGGCGCGGGGCGCGGGGCGCGGGGCGCGGGGCGCGGGGCGTCGCCTCCGGCCTCGGGCGGCACCGCGGTCTCCGGGCCAACGGCCGCCCCCGCCCCCGCCCCACCCCCGCCGCGTCCGGCTGCCGGCCCGGAAGTGGCCCCGCCCCCGGGAGCCGCACCTGCGGGCGTGGGGTGGGGGCGGGGCCGGCGCACCTGAGGCTGCACCTGCGGTCCCCGGGGCGGGAGCGCGCGTGCGCCCGGGTGGGGCCTGTGCCTGGGGGTGCGCTCCAGGCTAGGGCCCGGGGCGCCCGCACACCTGAGTTAGGTCCCTGGGCTGCCTCGGGCAAGGAAAACTGGGGGGCCGTGGGGGGAGCGGGAATGGGATTCGTGAGAGGGGCCCCCTCCTCCGTCAAGGACCGCCCCGTTACCTTCAGGGACCATCCCTGTCCACCCCCACTGACAAACCCCACCCCTTCCCCCACCTAATCTTTCCCCGTAGCATCACCACCCAGCACACAAGGGGGTTGTTTCGCGTGTTCATCCCCTTTCTCGTCTGTCTCCATCCGAAGCAGAATTCCAGGAAGGCAGCTCTCTGTCCCCAGGGCATAGAGCTGTGTCATTGGATGCCAGCTGCCCCCCACCCCCCGCAAGAGGCATTATTGGTGACACGGTTTTCTTTCTTTATTTTTAATTTTTAGAATATACCTTTTAAAAGTTTATTCATGAGAGACAGAGACAGAGGCAGAGACACAGGCAGAGGGAGAAGCAGGCTCCCCGCGGGGACACAGTGTTCCTCAGCGGAGACGATCCCCACCCAGAGGGCTGAGAGCCAGGGCTGTCTTGGAGTGGCCCCCTGCACCCCACCCAGGCGGGAGCTCCAGCCCCTGTGATAGGATGTATGTATCAGACAGTTTCAATCGACACCTGAGGGGGCTCAGTTGTCCAATCAGGGAGCACACACTGGAGAGGCAGTTAGCTGGCATTTACTCCAAAAGTTGAACTCCAGAGGCAGCTTAATACCAGCACATCAACAATCTTAGATCAACAGAACTGGTTTCATGAATGAGCCTGATAGCTACTGGAGAAATTTCACTGGTGAAATTAGTGGTGTTCGTGTCACATGGATGGGTTACAGTTTTGTTGGAGGCTTTTCCCACGTGGGTGAGCACTTATAAGAACCTAGAGGGACGCCTGGGTGGCTCAGCAGTTGAGCGTCTGCCTTCGGCTCAGGTCGTGATCCCGCGGTCCTGGGATCGAGTTCTGCATCGGGCTCCCTGGAGGGAGCCTGCTTCTCCCTCTGCCTGTGTCTCTGCCTCTCTCTGTCTCTCATGAATAAATACAATCAAAAAAGAAAGAAAGAAAGAAGAAAGAAAGAAAGAAAGAAAGAAAGAAAGAAAGAAAGAAAGAAAGAAAGAAAGAAAGAGAAAGAAAGAAAGAAAGAAAGAAAGAAAGAAAGAAAGAAAGAAAGAAAGAAAAAGAAAAGAAAAGAAAGAAAACCTAAAGATCCCAGTGATCCAGCCCTTTGAAATGGTTTTGACTTTACTCCCAAATGGTCCAGTGTCCAGCCACTGATTCAGTGACATTTTTATGCAAGGGGGGCTCAGAGCACCTCGTGCAGCTGGGGTTGGGGTTGAGGGGGATGGCAGTTTGCCAACGCCAGTCTGAATGTGTAGCAAAATTTGGTTTACAACTTGCTTTTATTGTGAGCTGGTAGAGAGATTATTGCAGGAGGAGCCCAGAGTTCTCACCTAATTCCAACAGCTGGTAAACTCTGCCAATGTTTGCTTAAAGAACCTAGTAACCATGAATGTCAAAATTGATAGGAATCAGTTTATATCATGTCAATAGCAGAAAAAAATAATATCTAGCCACCTCCCAGTAAACTCACTCAAATTCAAGGACATTAGTCATTTCCGGTTTAAAATCACTTCAGTCTCCCAGGGACTGTCACTAATCCCTCTCTCTCCCTGGGTTCTGTGGTGGTGGTGGTGGTGGGGGGGTGACTTCAGTGGAGGATCTCACATCCATCCTCTCCTCCATCTTCACTCTGTCCAGGGCTGATATCCACTGAGGGGCAGGCACACTGCCATATAGGTGTCTCTTCAACTCATCTGCCCAGACCCCCAGGCACCCCCTCTTATAGGGGGTCTTACAGACTTGCCGCCACCCCCCAGGCAATGAGGCCAAAAGTAAAGTGCCAACCTCTCTACTCTTGGATCCCCGAACCTGCAAGGGATTTTTCCACACACCTCCTCCCACTATCCCCAGGGACCCTTCCCTCTACTGCTTTCCCGGCCACCCCACACACCTAGTCCTAGGGGTGAGGGAAATGGTTCTGTGTCACACTGATCATCCCTACTTTACATCTGGATGTAAGTTTTGGAACTCAAAAGCCAAGCATGTTCATGTCTTTAATATCTGGCTCCTCTGAAACTACTTTGCATCCCCATCTCTCTCTGTTTTGGGACAGAGCTGGTCAGAGGTACCTAAGTCAACCTGAATGGGGAGATGGGGTGGGCCAGCAGACAGAACAGGCCAATAAATACTCCAGGGAACTCTCAACTGGCCAAAGAGGATTCACTAGGTTAGATCAAGTATGGCCCCAGAGCTCTATTAAAACCCAAATGTCGCTAGGTATTAGATAAAAGCGAAAGTGCTTTAGTGTGCCTTTATTAGATCTGACATTTTCCTCTCATCCAGGAGAGACACCTGCCCAGGGAAGGCAGGGTGTGGGCGGTGGCTGGAGGGAGAGAAAGGAACAGATTCAGGAGAGAACAGTTGCAGTTGCCCTTGCTCTGCTCCCCAGCTTCCCCCAGGCCACGGTGCCTGGGGCCAAAATAGCAGCTCACACTTGGGTTTTAAGGGCTGAATGGGGAGCTTGAGTGGGAGAGGCATGAACTAGAAATAAATGAAGGTGTGGACAGTTGTGCACGGAGTTGGGTCATGCATGTGCGCAGCTTTGCAGGGACCGTCCTCAGGCCTGGGCGTGGGCCCTGCTTCATCACCTGCCACGGCCACGCTCCCTCTGCTCAGGTCACTCGCTGGCTCCTACTCACAGCCAGAAGCCACCCAGGGCAGCCAGGCCTTGTTCAAGCTGCTGGCATGAGTGTTTGGAGGTCGGTGGGGTAGTGTATCCTTCCTCTTGGTCTGGGGCTCTCGGACTCAGCGCTTCTGCTGCCCCTTCGGGCTCATTGGACGATGCCGGAGAATGTGTTGATGGGCATTAGAAGGGGCTTGGGCTTGGCTTTGGTGCCTTCCACCTCCAGCTGGTGTGAACCCAGCCATGGCGCCTTGGTCTTACGCACCCCAGAACATGGCTCTGGGCAGGGAGCAACCTCGAACCTGTGGTGGAGAGAGGCCAGCTCAGGAGACAGATCTCTGGCATTGTGAAGACAGCCTCTCCATTATGGGGTATGCAGGAGGAGGTCTCACAGAGAGGGGGGTCAGGACAAGGAAGGAGCACCCAGGTGGGGGGCGGGAGAACCCTGGGACAGGAGGTGGGCCTGCATGGGTCACTTCCTGACCCAGATACACCACCTGCCCCTGGAGAGACCACTAAGGGTCACATTAACAGGGGCACAGCTGCCGCAGAAGGTCAGCCTGTGTCGAGGGGGTCAGTGCCAGCACAGAGGGGTTGGATCTGTGGCTGCGGCCACAGGCTGTGTATGTAGAGGAAATCTCCAGAAACATTGATAGCATCAGCTGCCCCATTCCTTTGCTCTTCTCCCTGGGTTCCCAGGAAGTCACAGGGCAGTGGCCTAAGTCCATGCCACCAGGTGGGACCACACCTGCCTGGCCCCAGGGTCCGCCTTTGACAGGTGTCCCAGGCTAGAGGCAGGAGATGGTTAGGGCTGGCTCCATGGGGCCCAGAGGGGTGGCGAGGCCTGGCCTCACCTGACCACATCCCTGAACATGCGCCGACCATCCTTGTCCAGCAGCAGCGTCAGGAGTCTCTGGTCCTGGCTCTGGATCTGGATGGTGGCTGTCCGGAAGGTATTGGTCACCGTCTGCAACAAAGAGACAGCCTGTGTGAGTGTCACCTTCATGACACAGGGCCTTGCCAACACCTCCTGCCCTCTGTGGCGTATTTCTTCAGTTCAGCACATGGGGTCCCTTGCAGCTCTCTTCCTGCAAGTGACTCGGAGCAGCGAGAACTGCCAGGAGCCCTTGGGGCCCTCCTCTAGGCAATTCTCCCAATCTGTTGTCTTAAATTTCAAACCACTGCCCTGGCTGGTGCTTGCCAGGTTATCAAGATGCTTCAGCAACCCTGTATACCAGGCGCGTATATTATATGTGCAATTTGGAGGGGGGTGGTATTTCAGGGGTTTTATGAGTTCTGACTACTATTCTCAGAATTGGATTACTTGCAAAATTATTTCCCTGGGAAGCAGCCATCTGCCCTCATGATGAGCCTGGGCCTGTGTCTGTGTCATGGAATCACTTAGGGGCCAGACACAGGTGGGGCCTTCAGAGGGCCTTTCTGGATGGCCAGCCCACCCTGCAAGCAGACGGTGGCTTTGGGTGGTTCACCTCCCACATCCTTCTGAGCCTGTAGGGTTCATCTCATTCAAGAATTCTCAAACCCTGGCTGCTCATAAGAATCACCTTTCCAAAATGTAAAATTTAGAGATTTAAATGTAAAATTTAGCTTTAAGTGGTCTGGAGTTGAGGCCAGGTAAGGGTATTAAAAAAAAAAAAAAAGATTTACTTATTTAAGAGAGAGAGAGAGCCTTTACAGCCAGATTTCCTGGGTTCCAGTCTCAGCTCGGCCGGGGTGTGTGACCTGGGACGTATTTCTTAATCTCTCTGTGCTTTCATTTCTCCCCTGGTAGTGACAGTGATTACCCTGTAGGATTGTTTTATGAGGATTAAAAGGGAGAGTATATACCAAGTGCTGGGGACACGGTAAGCCTGTGTTACTGTCAGCCGGTTGTTATTGTTCTTCTTTGTAATTATAGTTTTGGGAGAAGGAGCCAAGCATGAGTAGTAGCAGTTTTGGTTGTCAGAGGGGATGGGGACCCCACTGTGGGTTCTTCTACTGCTCTGTCTCCCAGCCCAAGGCCCCCCTTGCCATTACTCTATCTATAGACTCATAGAAGTCGGAACAGGTGGGTTGTGAGCAAAGGCAGAAGCCTTGCCAGGACAGAGGGTAACACAAAGAGAGAGAGGTTTGTGACCTTCCAGAAGTACCTGGAGAGACCGCAGGGAGGCTGAAGTCCTGTGTGGGCCAGGGAGTGGGGAAAGCCAGAGGCATTATGATAGCTGAGGGAACCCCACCTGAACTGACCCCAGCTGGCAAAGGAAACTCAAGTTTCCCACAGAGGAAAAGATGAAGTCTGGAGGGATTGACTATGTGACCTTCTAGAGCTTTCAGGGAATGGGACCCAGCCCCCCGACTCCCAATACAGTGCTCTTTCTCCACATCAGGCAGCTCTAGGTGACTCTCAGCAGGATCCGGGCTTCCACGATCCTGCCCTCCTGGTAGCCAGTCTACGGGGTCTCCTTTCACCTCCTAGATGTCTTGGTTTCCCTTTTGTGGTCTGCATGCCTGGACACATGCAGACCTACCTGGCTTTGGCCTCATAGGACCTCAGGACTCTTGGATTTCACTCTATAGCTGCAGCCCTGGGGTCAACTGGGAGGGCTAGATGCCGAATTTGCAAAGGGTGTCAGTCTCAGCTCCTCAGGGGCTGAGCAAAGTGCTGCTCCTCACAGCTCACTGCCTCCCCTGCCCCAAAGCCCCAGCGCTACCATTCCTGCCTCATTTGCCACCACTTTTCTACCTCAGTCTTCCAGGCTGGCCAGTAGCATTGCTGCCCCCTTAGACTCACGAAGCCAGACACTGCACCCTTGCCCTGCTGTTCTCCAAGCGCAGAATTCCTTCCCTCTAGCTCACCACGAACCTCCCCTGCCACCCTGTGTTTATCACCCATCCATTTGTGCAGAGCACCCACTGACCAG
The DNA here is from genome assembly GCF_018345385.1 of Vulpes lagopus. Classification (NCBI taxonomy): domain Eukaryota; kingdom Metazoa; phylum Chordata; class Mammalia; order Carnivora; family Canidae; genus Vulpes; species Vulpes lagopus. The sequence goes on from NC_054833.1 coordinate 59,868,826, forward strand.
CCTGGGTGCCCAGGGCAAAGAACAGCTTGTGGAATTGCGCCTCCACAGGGCAGGGGTAAAAGGGAACTCGATGGGGTGATAAGTTTAGATTTCCCAAAAGCCCAGAAGCAGGTTGTTTAAAGAGGTCATTGGAAACGGAAACGGTTATAGGGAACTGACTTGGAAAGAAGAGACGCAGGAGGGTGAGGGGGGCCACCTCGGAACTTGAGGCGCTTGCACAGAGCTGCCCACTAGGAAGGCAGATTTTGGCCCAGTGCAGAAGACCCCTCAGCCCATCACAGCTCTCCTACAGAGGATGGGCTGTCCCAGAAAAAGATGCACTCGGGTTAGGGCTGAGGTCCTGGGGGGGTGGGTGGGCTCAGTCTGGAGGACTCAGAAAGCATCTGGGAGCATCGACTGTGGGTGAGACAGCGCGCTGAGTGCTCTGAGTACTGAGGGAGAATGGGGAGGACCAGGACGAGGGCTGAGGCCAGGGCACTTGTGGTTCCTCACTGAACAGAGATGATGCCATCCTTGGTGTTACACATGCTCCCCGGGCTGTCTGGGAGCACCGAGGGGGTCACCTAGCTTACCCCAGGGCTGTCTGGCAGCACCGAGGGAGTCACCTAGCTGACCCCAGGGCTGTCTGGCAGCACTGAGGGAGTCACCTGGCTGACCCAGGGCTGTCTGGCAGCACTGAAGGGGTCACCTAGCTGACCCAGGAGTGGAATGGAGTGGGTAGAGAAGGGTATGGAGAACAGGGAAGAGCATCAGGGAGGGCCTCCCGGGGGAGAGGACACCTGAATTTCAATTTGAAGTACAAATATGCCCTATGAAAAGATGGGGAAGAGAAAGGTAAGAATGGGTTTTAGGCCACACACAGCGCTTGAGCAAAGGCACAGAGGTGTGTCCACTGGGACACTCCCATATGCTCTGGTGGCCAGAGTTGCAGATAAAGCAGAAGAGGAGCAGCACTATGCAACGCTGAAGAGTTTCTCCACCCTTCTACCATGGTTATGGGAAATGATGGAGGCGTCTGAAGCACAGACAGACATGTCCGAGTTTTATTTTACAAAGATCACTTGGACAGAAATGTGGAGGGTGGGCCTGAGGAGCATTGCAGTGGCATCAAGGAGGACCAGCTAGGAGGCTACTGTGCTTGTCCAGGCAAAGGGGATGGTGAAGGTCTGGACCAAGGGTGACCAACCTGTCCTGATTTGCCTGGGATGTCCCATGCCCCCAGGGAAGCAGTCCTTAGTCCTGGGCAGATTGGGGTGGTTTGTCAACCTAGGTGGCTCAGAAGGGAGGAGATGGGGGGAAGGGAGAGTTGAGAAGTGTTGAGGGACACAGGGAAGTAAGGAAGAGGAGGCATCTGAGGGGGCTCCCCAAATTCTGGCAGAGGTGACTGGTTAATGACGGTCCCATTAAGTGAGAGGTTAGCCACAGCAGGAAGGGGATGAAATAAAAATTGTTAGCACATAGACAGCTCTTACTTGGCCACACGCTCTTCTGAGAGCTTTGCATGGGACAATCATGTCATCCCCACAACAATGGGGTAAGGTCACTACTATTACTATCATCCCCCATTTACAGATGATGAGACCGAGGCACAGACAGCTTGATTAACTTGCCAGAAGTCACAGAGCTCATAAATGGCAGAGCCAAGCTTTGAACCCCGGCAATCTCAGCCTGGTTCTGGAGAGCTCTTAACAATTTGAAAGTACTGGCTTTGGTTTTGAATCTCTTGAATTTGGGGTGTTATGGGACATCTGGTCCGTGCAGAGTTGAATGCAGAGTCAAATTCAGGGGGTGACTATCAGAGCAGGAGATGTGGATTTGGGTATTCTTAACATGTTGGATTCAAACCACATATACGGGTTAGGTAGTCCGGGGACTGGGAAAAGTGGGCCATGGATGGAAGTTGAGAACAGCAGCCATTTAAGGAACTGGTTTAGGGAAAAGAGCCCAAGGAAAGAGGCCAAAAAGTCACAATTCAGATATGAGAAAGTGGTATCTCTGAAATCACAGATTTAAAGAATTTAAAGACTTGAAGAACAAAGCATCAGTCCTAGTGGTGGAACTCATTAAAAACTGGTCAAAGGATGGGGCACCTGGGTGGCTCAGTTGGCTGAGCATCAGACTCTAGGTTTTGGCTCAGGTCATGATCTCAGGCCCTGCATTGGGCTCCATACTGAGTGTGGAACCTGCTTAAGATTTTTTTTTTTCTTTCCTTCTCCCCCTCCCCCTGCTTGCACACACCCTCTCTCTATATATAATATAAATAAATAAATCTAAAAAAGAACTGATCTAAGGAATAGAAAAAGAAGGAAATTGTCCGTTACAGTGTTGCAAGCCAGCTGTATTAGCATATCAACACTTAAGTGGGACTTCAGATATATATATCTTCAAATATCTATCTATCTATCTTCAATTTAAAGGTAACTACTAGGGCAGCCCGGGTGGCTCAGCAGTTTAGCTCTGCCTTCAGCCCAGGGTGTGATCCTGGAGACCCAGGATCGAATCCCACATCAGGCTCCTTGCATGGAACCTGCTTCTCCCTCTGCCTGTGTCTTTGCCTCTCTCTCTCTCTCTCTCTTATGAATAAATAAATAAAATCTTAAAAAAAATAAAATAAAGGTAACTACTATACAAAAAGTAGCATATACAGCTTGCAAATTGTCAGGGGAAAAATAAGCAAACAAAATGTAAGCACCCCCCCCCCCCCGCCAAAACAGCAAAACATTACAAAAATCAGAAAACACAACATAAGACGGCAGAGTAAGATCGAGTAGCACGTCAAGTTAGTGTCTGTGGATTAAATTCTCCTTCGTTAAAAAACACAGACTTTCAGACTGAGAACAAAATCCAACTATACCAAAATCCAACTTTTAACAAGAGGCATAAATAAAAGTGTTTTAAAAATAAAGGGATGAGGATTTTTTATTTCAAAATGGCAGAGCATATATTTTATCGTTCCTTTCCTCTTATAATTTGCCTAAAAACAAGGAGGTGCATCTTTCATGAAACTAGAAGACACCCAAAGCCCTAAAGGACAATATGTGAGGACAGAACGAGGAAGGTCAAACATAAGGATTAAAGCTCTGGAAAGGATTCTGACCTGGAGTCCACACGTTCCTCAGGTAGTGGGGATAAAATGGAGCCTGAATAAAGGGAATTGACTAGAAGTTTTACAAGGAATGGTTAGATGGCTTTAGGTTCCCACTTCCAGCCCGAGCAGCTAAGCAATGAGCACTACCCCTGCCCCAGGCATCAGAGAAGCTGGACCACAGAGATACTGGACTTGGGGGCAGCACAATTGGAGGACGGAGTGAAAGCTGTCCATGCAGGTGGGTTACATGAACTCACTGAATGGTGAATGCCCAGCTCCATAGTATAGGCACCAGCAGGCCTATGCCCCGAAGTCCCCACGGCAGGAGCCTAAAGGACCTTCTCTTGGGAAAACAAGACTGTCCTACCAATGAGACTTGAGCATATGGACATTTGGGTTTCCCCATGGGAAGGTCTGTGGCCTCCTGACTGCCCATTGAGTAGCCCATCATTGATTCAGCTTTTTAGTGCCCCATTCTCCAATTTATTTTTATTTTTTTAAGATTATTTATTTATTTATTTATTCATGAGAGACACACAGAGAGAGAGACAGAGACATAGGCTCCCTGCGGGGAGCCCAATATGGGACTCCATTCCTGGACTCCAGGATCATGCCCTGGGCTGAAGGCAGGTGCTAAACCACTGAGCCACCCAGGTGTCTCTCCCATTCTCCAATTTATACATCAGCCAAGTATTGCCAGATATTTGAAGATAGCCTCTAACTTTAAAATAACAATTATAGGGGATCTCTGGGTGGCTCAGTAGTTTGGTGCCTGCCTTTGGCCTGGGGCGTGATCCTGGAGTCCCGGGATCGGGTCCCTCATTGGGCTCCCTGCATGGAGCCTGCTCCTCCCTCTCCCTCTGCCTCTCTCTCGGTGTGTGTCTCTCATGAATAAATGAATAAAATCTTAAAAAAAATTATAAAGGTAAGAAAGGCGAGAGACCCAAACAAACAGAAAACAGGACTTTGCAGGAAACAGATACAAGGCAGTGGGGGTGGAAGAAAATTTTGAATAAACCATAATTAACCTCTTCAGAGAGAGAAGATATTACATCAGTGACACAAGAATAGAATGCTATTAAAAGTGAATAACCAGGGGGGCGCCACCTGGGTGGCTCAATCGGTAGAGCATGTGACTCTTGGTCTTGGAGATGTGTTTGAACCCCACATTGGGTGTAGAGATTATTTAAAAGTAAAATCTTAAAAAAAATCAGAAAAGAAAGAATTCTTGAAAATGAATTTGAAGAAAACTCTTAAAACTTGAAGAAAAGAAAGAGAAGGATCACGAGACAGAAAAGATGAGAAAATCAGTGTATCCCCATAGGAGGCCTAACATCTGACTGTCGCTCCTGAAAGAAATAGCAAACAGAGGAAGGGAATAATTTTTAAAACTCTATTAGAAAATATATTAGAACCAAAAAATACGAGTCTCCTTTAAAGATCCACAAAAATGAATGAAAAAGATTCCATCAAGGCATATGTTTGTGATAGTCCAGAACCTTCTATGAAAGGAAGCACCAGAAACTCCTAGAAAGGGAGAAAAAGGAACAGTCTTATACCAAGACTGGGCAAACACAGGCATCACATTTCACAGCAGCAGCGTCAGAAACTCGAACATTCAGATTTAAATGAACTGAAATCGAATTGACAAAATCAAAAGCCATCCCTGGAATGTTGGCAAACCTTTCTTATTTCGGATAGATGAAGGGGACAAAAATTTTCACATTGCTGATTAAAGCAATACGATGTATTTGACCTAATAATCAAGGACCTCATTTTGTATTCTGTAGACAGAAACCATACATGTCCTCTTTCATTGTCACAGGATATTTAAAAAGGAGAAAAAAATGAGTGGGAAATATCAGAAAGGGAGGCAGAACATGAGAGACTCCTAACTCTGGGAAACGAACTAGGGGTTGTAGAAAGGGAGGTGGGTGGGGGGTGGGGGTGACTGGGTGATGGGCACTGAGGGGAGCACTTGATGGGATGAGCACTGGGTGTTATTCTATATGTTGGCAAATTGAACACCAATAAAAAATAAATTTATAAAAAATAAAAATAAATAAATAAATAAAAATTGAGCATGTATGGGGCAGTAAACACAAGACCATATAAATTCTAAAGTTGAAGTCGTGTGGGTCAGGTGCTTTGGTCATCCTGGGGTCCTTGGGTGATGTCAGGAATCAAGGAGATTGGGTTTCAACGGCCATGGGGACCATGGGACAGGCCCGAGGGATTGGAAACTGAGGTCCCCTTCAAAGACTCTTGAGGGCTACACTTACAGCAAAAGACTCAATTAGAAGTCTTTTGTGCTTTTGGGTGAGGAAGATGAGTCTCCCCTGGGAATTCCGAGCCACAAGTCTGCCTGTGGGTGGATCCGGGGTGTATGTGTTCACCCTCTGCATGGTCTGGGAATTTCTGAGCCTAGAAGTTAACTTGAAATACAGTCCTGGGTTTGCAATGTCCCGGGGGACCGTGGCAAAGGCAAATACAGAATTTCTCTAGAAAGTCAAGTTTCGACCCAGATTTCTCATAGATAAAACCCCAACAGGAAGTTGCTCACAGTCGAGGAGATGTACAAGGCACTAAGCACCCGTGTGCATGTGTACCTATCAATTATGGACAGACACACAGAAAAGACGCTGGATGTTTGCACCTTGATAGGATGATAGTCATCTTCTCTACGAAATGGGACTAGAAGTGGTTTTACTTCTTTGTGGGTTTTTTTTTTTTTTTGCATTTTCCCCAAATCACTCAAGTTTTGTTTATAGGTTAAAATATTTTTAATAGGGAAGACAGGGACACCTGGGTGGCTCAGTGGTTGAGCATCTGCCTTCAGCTCAGGGCGTGATCCTGGGGTCCTGGGATCAAGTCCCCCATCGGGCTCCCTGCAGGGAACCCGCTTCTCCCTCTGCTGTGTCTCTGCCTCTCTGTGTCTCTCATGAATAAATAAATTAAAAAAAATAAATGGGAAGATTAAGAAACATTAAGGAGTGGAAAGTGAGTGGTCTTAGTGACATGGAGGTGACTGTCACAGTGGGGTGGGCCATACACAGAGGGCAGTGGGCAGGACAGTGTTTGGTAAGGGACTGGAAACTCGTCCGGGGGTATCTCTCAAGACACTTGATTGGCAAGGGAAGGAGTACAGTGGTGGCTAAAGAGATGGCAGGTCACAGTAGAGATTTTCCTTCTCAGATGGAAAAGACCCAAGCACGTTTCCAGGCTATGAGGGAAGAGCAGTAGAGAAGGTCCACGCTGGAGAAAAGACACTAAAATAGATGAAGCAGAGCCCAGAAGAGGTGCAAAGGAAGAGGGTCGAGTGATGCCAAGGGTCCTGTTGAGGTGGGAGGTCAGGTGTTGGCACCCGGGGACTAGGATTTATTCCAGAAGCACTCAGCCACCTGAGGACACAGGCTGAGTAGGCAGCTTGATCCAAAGCAAGTGTCTGCCTGGTGGGTGTAGGGGTGTAGGGGTGTAGGGCATCTGGAGCAGGGTTCAAGTGTAATCCTGGGGTCCACGTCCAGCTGAGTAGGGAAATAAGGTCCAGAGAGGCCATCAGATAGGGAGCCTATGAGTGGGCCCTGGGTCTACAATAAGGGAATTGAAATCAATGAGTATTGATATCGGTAAAGGGCAGTGGTAGGGCTGTGAGGTTAAAAGAGCTGGTTCCATGTGATCAAAGGTTTGTTGTGTGGGAGTCTGGCCGCTGGGTTGTGTGGGGGAAGCCAGAATGCACACGCAGTTTCTGTTTTTGGGCATGTTGTGGGTGCTTTGGTGGCCAGCAGGTGGAGGGCAGGGCCTTGGCTCTCAGTGTGTGTGAGGGATGCGCCTCACAGACCCGGGGAGAGCAGATGCTTTTGGTAGGAGGACCCACTGCAACAGCAAAGGCTCAGAAGTCACGTCCCCTTCTCTGAACACCCCCACCTTGGGCCCCCGGCCCCCTGCCCTCTCAGACCATCCCATGCTATCCCAGTACTTACAGAGAAGGATCTTCCCGCCAAGTTGGAGGACTTGACGACCTCCGTCACACTGACATTCAGGCACGTGTGGTCTGTGATGGGAGCAGCAGATGGTGGGGTGTGGGTGGGCCCCGAAACTGGGAGGAATGAGGCGGGTGGGGGGTGGCTGTGAGGGGCCTCTCCGAAGCTGTCCTGGCCCCTCCTGCACCCTGCCCAACCCCCCCTTTCTGATGGCATCTGGGTGCAGGTCCCGAACATCCCTCCTCTTTCCCTGTGGAACCCATGACGTTTCTGCATCCTCAGGCTTGGCAGCCACTGCCAAGCCCAGTGCCTTTCTGCACCTGCTCCTGCAGCCCTCCTCAGTGCAAGAAGGTTCTATGGAACCTCCCCGAAGCCCCTGGGCATGCTGGCAAGGAGAGGAATGCTAGTTTAGTGGGGGCCAGGGGAGTCTGGTAAAAGAAATAGAAATCTAACAATTAGGGGTGCCCGGGTAGCTCAGCGGTGGAGCATCTGCCTTCGTTCAGGGCATGATCCTGGGGTCCTGGGATCGAGTCCCGCATCGGGCTCCCCGCAGGGAGCCTGCTTCTCCCTCTGCCTCTCCCTCTCTCATGAATAAATAAATAAAATCTTTTTCTTTTTTAAAGAAATCTAATAATCAGAGCTAACGTGCTAGTTTACATACATAAGTGAGGACCTTATCTTCACTTTAGAAGTGAAAGAACAGGTAAAGAGGTCGCAAGTGACTTGCCCAAGGTCACACAGATGGTAAATGGCAAAGCTGGCCCTCCAAGCCGGCCCATCTGGGGACCTTGAATCAATGCTCTTGACCCACTCTGACCACCTCTTGGGTAAGAACAATCGCCAGTGTCACATGTCTCCCTCAACGGCGTCAAAGATGCACCAGCGGAGGAGGTCCCCATCACTTCCAAATTCAACTCGCCTAGAAGCCAGGACTGGGCTTCCTGGGTGTGCATCCCTGCTCTGCCTCTTCCTCATAGATGTGACCTTGGGTGGTCACTTCTCTGGCTTCGGTTCACCTCTCCAGTACAAAGCTGCTGACGCTAACAATGCCGATCTTTTAGGAATCAGAGTTGATGTGTTTGATGTAGAACGTTGCCTGGCCTCTGGTCAAGGTGTTCAAGTGATGTAACCCAGCTTACTGAACTTTCCATCGTTCCAGAAGACCTGGGGGCTAACCCAAAAGCTCATATTTAGAATTGGCGATATGCATATCAACGGGAATGTCTTATCAGCCCTGTTTTAGATTTTTTTTAAAAGATTTTATTGATTTATTCATGAGAGACACAGAGAGAGAGGCAGAGACACAGGCAGAGGGAGAAGCAGGCTCCCTGAGTGGAGCCCGATGTGGGTCTTGATCCCAGGACCTTGAGATCATGCACTCAACCCCTGAGCCCCTCAGGCGCCCCACCCCCACTTTAGCTTTAGGGAATGAATCAAACGATCTTATCATCCACTGTATGGCTGTAATGAGGTAATTGGCCAGAAGCAGATAACTTAGACCGGTGGTGTTCCTTTGTGATCTGGGGAGTATCTGCTCCATTGGAGCATCAACCAAAATACAACATCTCATTTCCAGACCAAACACAAGTCACCCTGCAGGCCCAACAGAGGAAGCAGGGCATCCCCCTCCTGCACCCCCAACCACCACAGGGTCCCTCTACCTTCCAGTCCGTGTCTCCTCAGGCTACAGGGCACGCCCAGAGGCCATGCCCCAGCATGTTTCCCACTGGTGGGCAGCCTGAGGGTAGGGACCCTGCTTCACTCAGGTACCCCATGCCCAGCACCAGCAGGTGCTCAGCCACGTTCTTCTGACCTCAGGGATGGGCAAGAGGCCCGATTCCCTGGGCTCACCCCATTTGTGGTCACTCGACCCTCTGTCCTCTTCCTCACTCTTCCCTCCTTCTTGTGCCTTCTCTCTTTCTCTCTCTCTCTCTCTGCTTTCTCCACTCCTCACCTTCAGTGTCACTGGCTGGAAGGGCTTTCAGGACCAGCCCGGTGGCCCGCACGGAACTGGTGACCTCTTGAGCCCGGTGGCTGAGCAGGGCCTGGGGATGGGGATGTGGGAACAGGTGGGGGTCCCCAGAATAGCCCTGTCCCTCCTCATGTCAACAGTCCTGCTTCCTGCCCCTGCCCTGACTGAGATTCTTGTCTGTGTCACTAGTGTCCAAGAAAGGGCTGGCAGAGAGAGGCTTATAGCACTTTTGACCCCAGGGGGTACATTCAGCCTCCCAGACCCAAGGGAACATGTTTCTGATGATACGGTCATCTAGGGAGGAGGGTATTTTTCAGTGATAGGACAGCCCCTTTGTTCCTTAAATCAGATGGCCTCCGTGGCTGCACGCAAGGCCAACTGTCATCCACCCATCCCTGCAAACCCTCCAAAGGCTGGGAGAGGCGTGGAGGCAGCTTCAAGGAGAGAGCTTGACAGTTCTTCTGGTTCTGTGTGTTCCCTGCCTGCACGTCCCTGACACTGGCTTCCACCCCGCCGGACCTCCCAACCTCCTCTGAGCACACCCATGGCCACTCACCTTCTGGTAGCAGATGGAGAGCTCGGCCCCCGGGCCCTCAGCCACACCCCTCCTCCTGGGTGAAAAGCCATCTGAGGGACAAGGGGAGGAGAGGCTGAGGGTGGGTGACACCCTGCTCCCCACCTCACCAAGGCCAAACTAAGCTGCAGATTTTTTTTTTTAAGATTTTTATTCATGAGAGAGAGAAAGAGAGAGAGAGAGGCAGAGACACAGGCAGAGGGAGAAGCAGGCTCCCTGCAGGGAGCCCGATACGGGACTTAATCCCAGGACCCCAGGATCATGCCCTGAGCTGAAGGCAGATGCTGAACCGCTGAGCCACCCAGCCTCCCTTAGGCTGCAGAATTTTTGACAACATCTCCCTCTGGATGGAAAGGAGGCATCTCAAGGATTCCAGTCCCTCCCCTAGGCTGCAGAATTTTTGACAACATCTCCCTCTGGATGGAAAGGAGGCATCTCAAGGATTCCAGTCTTGGCAGGCTTGGAGGAGCCAAGGTCCCCCGTTAGGACCCTGGAAAACAGGGCCTGGCAGGAAAGATGAGTCAGCAAGCTCTGGGAAAGGAGAAACAGATGCTCACCTTTGGGGAGTTTGGAGTCCTGGATCTTCACGTTCAGCTCAGTGAGGAAGATATCCTCTGCAGGGTCTTGGCTCAGGTCCCTGAAGATCTGGAGGGGAGGAGGTCATGGAGGAGGCCAGCTCTGCCTCGGGCCGCTCGCCCTCATCCCCCAGAGCCCCAGGGAGTCAATGGTTGAATAGTGTCCAGAAGCAGGACCCGGGGTGCCCCCATCCCGCCCCATCCTGCTAGCACTACATCCCAAGCCGCATCCAGTGATTCCTGGACCTACTGTCCAGGAGCAGTGTCCCCAGCAATGTGACAGGTTTATAAATTGGGGAAGAAGCTGGTTTTGAAGCCCAAACTGCCTGTAACCACTATGGTTTGATGGGGAGGGCAAAAGGGGAACATACCATTCACAGAGGGTGAGGGTGAGCCGGGCAAGGTCAGAGGGGGGAGCACTGTCCTGACTTGCACAGCCAGGCCAGCTGGGAGGGAGGGCCAGGGGAGCTGGGCTGCTCTGGGGGAGGGTTTGCCCAGAAATCTGGGGGGGGGGGCACAGGGCAGGCCTCTGAGGGGAGCCCTGCAGCACAGCCCTGCAGCACAGCACAGGTGTGGACAGACGTGGGCACCATGGGGAGAAGGGGCCACAGGTCTTTGAGAACAGGGATCACAGAAGAAAATTGGCTGCCCAGGACAGCAGACCATGCCCCAGTCACAGACATTGGAAAAACAGGAACACTGTGCAGGCCACATCCCCCTCCCTCCCACTCACTCCCAACCTCCCAGCAGATGCACAAGGATCACTCTGAATTAAGAATAGCAGAGGGGACACCTGGGTGGCTCAGGGGTTGAGCATCTGCCTTCGGCTCAGGGCGTGACCTGTCCTGGGATCGAGTCCCATATTGGGCTCCCCATAGGGAGCCTGCTTCTCCCTCTCTTCTCGCCTGTGTCTCTGCCTCTCTCCCTGTGTCTCTCATGAATAAATAGTTTTAAAGAAAAAAAAAAAAAGATGGAGACAAAGTCTGAGAAACACCTCATGCTCAGGCTCTCCCTTCCAGGCCCTGTCACTTAGGCAACGTGCTTAGCAGGAAAATGAACGGAAACCTCGCAGGCTCCAGAGGTTGTTCTGTGCATTTTTGGTGACAGGGACAGAACAACGGGGAGGGCCAAGGAGAAGAGCTGGCTGAGGGGAAGGGCACGATGATGAGGTTTTGCCCGAGCTGGAGGTGCCCTGCATCTGCTAGTGATGCTGTGCATGCACTGATAGGTGTGGACAGTGGGTTTGGGGACATCTCATGGTTTCCGTTCTCCCCAGAGGAACAGGTGGCAAAGTCACTCACTGAAAGTGAAGGGCATGAGAAAAGCAGGGAAGGAGGTTACAGCCATGGCTGCAGGGGAAGAGGGAAGGCGGCGTTCATGGGCCCAGCTGAGGCCAAACACCACGGAGACGTCTGTGTCCAGATTGCTTTCCTAGGTGGTGCTCAGGAGCCTGAGCTGAGGCACACTGCAGCGCCCCTTGGGCTTGGGTTTTGCTGGGAAGGGAGATGGAGGGACCAGGAGGCCAGGGTTGGGATGGAGTACAGACAGGGGCAGGTGGACCTGAGAATCTGCCCATCTCCCTAAGGAGGTAGGTCCTGGGGGAGAAGGGGAAAGGTCTTGCAGGGATGAGAGTTTGTGATCAGAGACTAGAAAGGGAGCATTTAGGATTTCCGAGGGAAAGCGATTCCCGGTGATAACATTCACAGCTGCCTGTCCCCAGCCCCCCACGGGGTCAAGGCCTAATGCATCCCTCCATGGGAAGAAGATCTGCTTCCGCTTGCACTGGAGGACATTGAAACTGATAATTCTCTGATTCATCCAGAGACTGGGAAGATGGAGTTAACAGCCAAGTCTGGCGAATCGGCCATTTGTACCCTGGTAAGCTGCATTTCCCCTGAGCCAGGGTGTTTAGGGGGTGGGGTCTTGGGGTCCATCAGGCTGGTACACTACCCATGGAGTCCCGGTTTGGGGGACACTTACCTTGACTGTGTAGATCTGGAAATAGATGGGTTGGGTGCCCATGCGAACATAGTAGGTGATGACATCCAGGATGAAGGGGTCCACCGTCCGGGATGTGTCCAGGGAAGGGGGCTGTGAGAGGGCAGAGAGTGTCTTCAGCCACCAACCTCTATGCTACTGTGGGAGGTGCTAATTTTATGGTAACACCAACCACAATACTTCCATGTACCCTCTATGAGGCACTAACCCAGCTGGTCCCTCAACACACTCCAGGCCTTTCCTTCTACCTGATTTCCCCTCCTGATCCAGATACCCAGTCCCTGTTCCCCAGGGCCTCCGATTCATTCCACTTGCAGAAAGACACACGGAGTGGCTCTAGGTAGCACACAATGAGTAGGGTACTTGGGGTAGACAAGGTGCTTGAGATATATATAGCCCATGATCACAGAGTCTGGGCTGGGTTCCAGCCACTCACTGGCCAGGTGACCTTGGACATGAGAAGTGAGGTGGTTTGTTGCCTCTTTCGGTTCTTGTGGGGGTATTTGGATATATCAACAGATTAACATTTAAGAGTTATTAGGAAAGCACTAGTGCCATGTCTTACAGGCTTCCCTCCTATGATTATAAAGCAGAACCATATATGATTATAAAGCAAAACCAGGTTTTTTTTTTCCTTTTAAATAGAATGTGGGGCACCTGGGTGGCTCAGTGGTTGAACATCTGCCTTTGGCTCAGGGCATGATCCCAGGGTCCTGGAGTCAAGTCCCCCATTGGGCTCCTCATAGGGAGCCTGCTTCTCCCTCTTGAAGATCTTTTTTTTAAATTTATTTTTATTTTATTTTTTTTAAAAAGATTTTATTTATTTATTCATGAGACACACACAGAGAGAGGCAGAGACATAGACAGAAGGAGATGCAGGTTCCATGCAGGAAGCCCGATGTGGGACTCGATCCCGGGGCTCCAGTATCATGCCCTGAGCCAAAGGCAGACTCTTAATCACTGAGCCACCAGGTGTCCCAAATAAAATCTTAAAAAGAAAAAAAAAGAACTAGAAATTTTACATATTTACCAGAGTTGGGAAGCACTGGTGTTTATCTCATCCAACTTCTACCTGATCCTATAACATCTCCTCTGACCCTCCTGTCTGGTCTACTGACATATAGTTCCCTTCAGAAAGGGCACCCTGAGGAAGGAAGGAACTCCAACAATACTGTCCTTGCTCACAGTGTTTCCAGTCTCTTCATGTGGAAACCACTTTCAGAGTTAGTGTAGGGGCTGTATAAATTGTTAATGATAAGGGGAGGGAGACCAAGGAGAAAAGTAGGGACAAAAGAGCACAACTGAGACCTGCACCAGACATTCTTCCTCTAATAGCCTCCATGTTTTGAGAAAAGGTATTTTAATACCCAGCTAAACAGTCTTCTGTGTCTACACACAAAGACATTTTCTGGGTAAGCAATCATTTGGAAAACAGGCCTCCCCCCACGTCTATTAGAAGGTTCAAAAAAGCACCCCAATCCATCAGGTGATAAAACAACATGAAGATCACAGTAGAGTGTCAAGTTAGAAATAAGGTACCTAAAATCAAGAGGATCCCCCCCCTTTTTTTTAAAGATTTTTATTTATTTGAGAGAAAGAGAGTGCAAGTGAGCAAGCACAAGTAGGCAGAGTGGCAGGCAGAGGGAGAGGGAGAAGCGGATACCCTGCTGAGCAGGGAGTCTGATACAGAATTCGATCTCAGGACTCATAATCTGAGCCAAAGGGAGATGCTCAATCAACTGAGCCACCCAGGTACCCCAAGAGGTTCCTTTTATAGAGGAGGACCTGCTGCCCAGATATAAGGGGAGAGAGACACCATTCACAATAGGAAGAAAAAAACTATGAAACATAAGGAGGAAATTTAGCCAGAAATGGGTAAAAGCACCATGATGGCAGTGCACAGCTATCCTGAGAGATACATAAGAAGACTTCCCTACATGAAAATAAACACTGTGCTCCCAGAGAGGGCAGCTTAACACACTAAAAGAGGCTGGCTCTCAGGACATCTGGGTGGCTCGGTGGTTGAATGTCTGGCTTCAGTTTAGGTCATGACCCCGGGGTCCTGGGATTGAGTCACACATTGGGCTCCCTGCATGGAGCCTGCTTCTCCCTCTGCCTGTGTCTCTGCCTCTCTCTCTCTCTCTCTCTCTCTCTCTCTCATGAATAAAATAAATAAAATCTTAAAAAAAAAAAAAAAAGACTGACTCTCCTCCAAATTTCAATCAAAATCCCTAGGAGAGAGCTTAAATTAAAAAAAAAAAAAAACTTGACAAAATTTCTAATATTTATCTGGAAACAAACACAAACATAGTCTGAAACATTTTCAAGAAGCCAAGTAACGGGATGTATGCTTACCCTGCCAACTATTAAAATGCAAAAGTGCTAATATTAAAATGCAAAAGTGCTAATGGGGCCGGAAATGAATGGATCAACGAGAAAGCATAAGCATCCTGAAATAAACTCAGGCATCTGTAAAAATTTAGTAGACGATAAAAGTGGCATTTCAGACTGACGGGGCAAGATGGCTTAGGCAATAAATAGCTTTATGACAACTGGCTAAACATTTGGGGAAAAAAAAGAAATTTGCATGCTTCCCACTAAACCCTGAAATTGATCTCACAGGCAGGTTATTTAAATGTAAAAACGGAGACATTAGAAGAAGGTACAGGAGATGATCAGCATATATTTTTTCAATCTAGGATACAATTTAATTAGCATTGAGAAGACCTTCCTGAGCAGGAAGGTATCACAAAGGATAAAAGTTCCGTGTATAACTACATAAAATTATCAAACTTCCGTAAATAAAAAAAAAAACAAAAAACAAAAACAAAAACCACTACTGACGAAATTGACAAATGAGTAACAAAGTGGTGAAAAAAAATGTCTCCAACACCCAAAATGGTGAAGAGTCTCTTAATATCAGGGGTGCCTGCCTGGCTGACTCAATCTCAGGGTGGGGAGTTTGAGCCCCATGTTGGGAGTAGAATTTACTCGAAATAATAATAATAATAAAAAGATTCTCTTACTAGATGAAGGCTTTTTCAAGTCAGTAAAGGATGGGAGCATCGTCCCTACCACCCAGGAGGGTTGGAGGTGACGGCATGGTTTGTGGTCAAGAGGACCTGCTCTGGCCTCAAGCTGTCTGGTTCCAAGTGGGACTCCACCTCTCCTTTTGCCAAATTAGGACAAAGTCACCTAATTTCTTTGTGTCCCAGGGGCTCGACCTGTCACAACGGGGACGTGGCCACAGTAGCACCTGCCAACAGGAGTGTCGGCTTGGTAGGGCTGCAGAGCGCCAGTGCTCACAACAGCGTCTGGCATGTGGGCACACTCAGTCATACAGAGAAACCATCCCGGGAAGCTCAGAAAAGAAGAAACAAAATTGACACAAAATTGGCCCAAAATTGGCCTCCAGGCTGATGGAAGAAGGCTTCACTCAGTTCATCTTTTCCCCAGTGTCCCACCCACAGCAGGTGCTTGCTAGGAGCTCCGAGGGCATTTCCGCCCTAACTGTTTAGGGCTCCTCTCCTGTGTTCCCTTCCAGCCCCATCCCACCCTGCGGGGACCCCTGGGGCAGACTCCTGAGATCGAGAGTCAAGGGTGGGAGCTGAAAACGGCCCCCTCCCACCTGCCTCCCTCCTCACCCCGCAGCCTCTCCCCCTACCATCTCTGCCAGCTTGTGGATGGCCGGGCACAGCGTGTTGACAGTGCTCTCATACCACGGGTCTGCGCGGCCCAGGAACGTGGCCAGCTCCCTGAGCTCCGAATGTCTGCACGACGCTGGCTTCTGGGGATGAGGGGATGGGGCAGACCCATCAGGCTTGGTCTCTAGCAACTTCTTCCTGGCCAGAGGGTCCCGGGGCAAACAGCCCGATCACTGAACCCCTTGAGACCTCAGTTCCTCTGCCACGTGGAGAGAATTAGGTTTACACCTTCGGGGAAGCTGGGATACCTTTGGCTGAGGGCCACTTGCCCGGGACACTGAAGAGTGACCATCATCAGCCTTGCAAGTTGAGCCACAAGGACTGCTTTGCATTTAACGCTGCCCCAAAAGCAAGCAGACACGTGACAACAGAAATGCAGAGCTGCAAGGCTGAGCGTGTCCGCCCTGCCCTCATCCATCAACGGGCTCCCACTGCCTGAGGTTTCTTTTAAGGGGACCCCAGGAAGTGTGCTCTGCGTGTGTGCGTGTGTGTGCGAGCGTCTGTTTGAGAAGAAGCTTGCAATGACGTCCCTTAGAAAGGCAAAAGAAAATCCAGCAACGGGCAGGCTGGCCCCATGGGGGGATGTTGGGCCTCCAGGGCCCCCGTCTGGGGGTTCTGGAGGGTTCCGGGGGTTTTCTAGAAGGCATCCCCCAGCCCCGTATCCTAAGGAGGGACGATCCTATCCCTGGGAGCCCGGGATGGGGGGGCAGCGGGGGCCCAGTGCAGCCCCTCCCCGCGCCCCTGCTGCGGGCAGCCCCCTTCCCCCCCTCCGCGCGCCCCTGCCCAGCCACCTCAGGCGCCAGTACGGGGATGTAGTACAGCTGCAGGCTGAGTCTGGGGGTGAGGCAGAACTTCTGAGTCTCTCGTTTCCTGGCAAAGGGGGGGTGCAGAGCGTGGGGGGCGGGTAGGTGTTGCGGCCTCGCGCGGTTCCTCATCCTGGCTTTGATTATCGATCACCTCTGGCCGCGACACGGCGGGTAATCAACCCCTCCGAGCCTGTCTGCTCATCTACAGAACGGACGCAGCAGCGCCTGTCCTGGGGGGGCGGTGGCGAGGGTTGCGGGGCTCACGGGACAGGAGTGCGCGGAGCCGGCGGGCACGGGGGTCCGCGGCGGGGGTGCACTGCGTCTACCCCAGCCGGTGATGCGTGGGGCTCACCTGTGCCCCGGCCGGCACCCCCCAAGCTGCCCACCCTCTGCCCCGCGCCCCCGCCCCCACCCCCGCCGCCACCCCCGGGCCCTACCTGAGGCTGTGGTAGGCCTGCGCCAGGCGCCCCAGCATCCTGTCGTCCCCCAGCACCAGCACCCTGGCCGTGTGAAGCCGGGAGACGCCGGGCACCAGCTCCCCGACCCCGCCGGGCACCCCCGTCCTGCGGTGCAGCCCCTGCGGCCCGGCCCAGCACGCAGGCATCGCCACGTCCGGGGGCCACACCCGCTTCCTGATGCCCCCCTTGCGCTGCAGCCCGGCGCGCTCCGTCTCAGGGCTGCCCGGTCCCGGGGGCTCGTCGGCCCCCGAAGGGAGGTCCCGCTCGATGCCACTGTCGGTGGACAGCATGGACGCCCGGGCCAGATCCCGGTCTGGCCACAGGCCCTGCAGGTCCAAGGCCTCCAGGTCGGCGCTCAGGCGCACTTGGGATCTCGGGCGCAGGAAGAGGACCAGTTCCTTCCCTGGGACGCAGAGAACGAGGAGACCGTCAGGGCATAGAGGTTACGTGAAGCTGGCTGGGCCTGTGTGTTCCGCGTCACCCAAACCCCGTTCAGCCGACTAGAAGCCCCACAAGATGCCCCACCAAGGAACAAAGATTCTGGGGACTACAAAGATGGAGAACCCTGAATATTCCTGCCACCTCTTGTTGGGCTCCCCTAGTGAGCATATCAAAGGCTCTGAGAAGTCCTGTGGCAGAAAAGTCAGCTTCACTCAGTACCTCTTGCTTCTCCAACCCTGGAGTCCTCATTAGCTTCCTCCCTTCCTCCCACTGTCTGTGGCTTCCCCTGGGACACAGAGAGCAGACCCTACATGTGCCAGGAAAGACTTCCAGACTTTTCTAATCTACTTTTGTTTGATGCCCTATGAGAAAACTGAGTCAGTCTAGGATGGCCCAGGACCTGAAAGGAAGTTTCAGGACGTGGACCCAGTTCACTAGCCCAGCACTTGGCACCATAATCTGCACCCATGTCTCCCCGCCCCCACATCTGCCTTGAGAAGAGTTGGGGACAGCCGGATGGGACAGTGGTGTGGATGGAAGTGCCAGGCAGGCAGGTCTCCCTGGAAGACCCCCTCCAGTTGCTGGAACTGTAACTTTTTTGGTGACGGCCTCCTTCTCGGGGACATTGATTGTCTGTTGGCATCAACATGAGCATGTGGCACATCCTGGACACAGCCTGCATTAGTTGGTCGCTAATGCACTGAGCTATTCTGACAGAGAGACAACGGATCCTTCCAGATGTGCAAAACAGCTCAGGGAGTCAGGGGCATTCAGATGAACGCACACACACACGCACAGACATACAGACACACACACACCTCTATTCTCAGCCAGCTCCCCACGGGCAGGGGTGAGGCATGGCACTTACAGAGCTGCTCCTCATCGGTCCACAGGTGGAAGGTGATGTGGGGGCTGGGCAGAGGGATGCTTGGCTGTGGGTCCTGCAGGGGGTCACCTGAAGGAAGCAGAGAGCTGTGGGATTCTCCTCTGGCCTCACTGCTCCAGCTCCTGTAGGGCCCAGAGGGGGTGCCGAGACCCTCTCTCCCCTATGGTCCAGCCCCAGCTTCCTCTCCGCCCCATCAGCTCATCAGAGCCAACAGCACACCTGTCCCCTCTGAGCCCGACGCTGTTCAGCTTCCCCGTTTTCTGCAAACTTCCTAGCTCTGCCGTGAGGACCCTTCATGTCCTGAAACTGGCTCAGGGTCTTTCGGGACATTTCCTCTAGGGCTCACCCCTTCCTGCTAACCCCGAGCCCGAAGCGCAGCCAGGGCGCCTTTCCTGCCACTGTGTTTCTACAGCGCAGCCTGGCACTCATTCCCCCCTCTGCCTCCTAGGAGCTGGGTGAGGTTGGGCCCGACTTTTCAGCATCTTTCTAACTCAGGCTTCTTGTCTGTAAAACAGGAGATAATTTCTATCTCAGAAGTTCACTTTGATGATTGAGGTCATATTTAAATATACATCAGGGGCACCTAGGGGGCTCAGCGGTTGAGCATCTGCCCTTGGCTCAGGGCGTGACCCCAGGGTCCTGGGATCAGGTCCTGCGTTGGGTTCCCCGTAGGGAGCCTGCTTCTCCCTCTGCCTGTGTCTCTCTCTCTGTGTCTCTCATGAATAAATAACTAAAATCTTTATATATATATATATATATATATATATATATATATATATATATATATATGAATTATATATAATTCCTATATATAATCCTTGATATATCTCTATCTCTATATCTATCAAGTGCCCAGAACAGCAGCTGGGGTGGAGGACGTCAGCAGCGTTAGCAGGTGTTAGCTGTCCTAGTGACCAAACCACCCACCTTCTGAGCCCAGGACCTTCCAAGTTCCCGGGGTTGAGGCGCTCGAGCCCCCGCCCCCGCCGCCTCAGCGGCCGGTGCAGCGCTGCTCTCTGGCGCCCCCTGCAGGCCCCCGCCCGCTTACCGCAGTAGCGTCCCCTGGCGGCGGCCGCTGGCCCCAGCAGCGAGCAGTAGATCTCCTCCAGCCTCTCCTGGTGTCCCTCGCGGCTCGGGCTGGGGTCGCTGGCCATTTGCTCCACCGCTGCCACCACAGCGTGGAAATAGCGCTCCAGGGCACCGCGAGGGCTGGCCTGCCGGGGAGCGGCGCCAGAGCCTGGGTCCCGGGCCCAGCACCTACCCACCCAGCCCAGCCCCGACATTCCCCCATGCTGCCTGCACCCGCGGGTCCCCTCTGTCCCTCACACCATGGCCACCTGCAATGTCAGAACCCCCAGAGGGGGCAGGGATCGCCATCCTTGGACACCCCCCCTCCGGCCCCCGGATGCAAACTCCAGGAAGGCAGGGCTTCGTCTGCTTTCAGCTGCACCCAGAACACCTCTGGGCACATACTTGATGCTCAAGAAAGAGTTGCTGAGGATTTCCTAAACTTCTATCATTCCTATGCTACCTTGACATACCACCTATAGAGTATTCACTTGCCGTTTTCCTTTCAATCTGCACTTTTTTTTTTTTTTTTGGTTCTAAACTATTTCAGAGGGACAATTTATGTTGCTACTTTATATAAAAAGGCTAGTGCTACACAGACAGAAAAAGGCATGCTACACAGACAGTTACAAAGGTGACTATAACGATTACAAAATACTATTCTTAAGTTTTAGCCAGGTACTGTGGTCTACCAAGGCTTTAGAACTTGAAGTCTTCTCTCTCTCTCTTAAGATTTATTTATTCGCTTTAGAGAGAGCGGGTGCATGCGTGCCAGGGTGTGGGGCAGTGTAAGTCTCAAGCAGACTTGCATTATGGGGCTCAATTTCACGACCCTGAGATCACAACCTGAGCCTCAACCCAGGGTTAAGCCTGTATGGCTTAACCAAGCCATACAGGTCCGCCTGCTTCCTTCTTTTAAGGAAGTCAGTGTTAAAAAAGTTGGTGGGGGGCACCTGGGTGGTTAAGCATCTGCCTTCGGCTCACGTCATGATCCGGGGGTCCTGGGACTGAGTCCCCCATCGGGCACCCTGCATGGAGTCTGCTTCTCCCTCTGCCTGTGTCTCTGTCTGTATCTCTCATGAATAAATAAAATATTTTTTTTAAAGGAAGTTGGAGGTAAAGCACCAAGCTGAGCCTTTCTCCTTAATGGAAATTAATAGAAAGAGGTTTTGTAAGTCTGTGCATTCCATGCCCTGGCCTGGCTGCCTCCTGTGGTAGAGTGCTGACACTCTAAGAACCAGTGCCCTGGATTATGTTCCCTGGCCGTCTTCCCTCACCCCCACCCACCACCACCACCAAATCCCATCTCATAGTTTAGAAGATGCAGGTCTCCAGGACGGCTGGGGGTGCTCAGTCGGTTGAGCCTCTGGCTCTCGATTTGGGCTTGGGATGTGGTCTGGGGGGTTGTGGGATTGGGCCATGGTAGGCTCCATATTCAGCATAGAGTCCTCCTATTTCTCCTTATGCTCCTCCACTCTCTCTCTCTCAAAACTTAAAAAAAAAAAAAGACAACGATGAGGGGCTCTAACAAGAACATGGGCAGGCACAGCAGGGCCTGTTCTCACCTCTGTTCTATGCTAGGGGTCTGCCAAGCAGGTTCCTAACTTCCTGAGTGAGAGAGAGATCATTCTGAGTAGTTAGGGCTCCAATAAATATTTGCAGAATGAACAAATAATGCAATTAGAGGGATACAGAGTCAGAGTTGGAAGGGGCCATAGGATCCATGTCATCTTGTTGCTTAATTTATAAATATATCAATTAAATATTTACTGAGCACCTGTTGTGAGCCAGGCATTGTTCTAGATGCTGGGATTCAGATAAAAATGCCTGTCCTCAGGGAGTTTGTATTAGTGTATTACCTCTTTCTCTCTCTGTGATAATAAAGATAACTTCATAGTGTGATAAATAACAGCTAAAGGGGAAAATGTGCAGAGAAGAAGGATGTGAAATTGGAGAGAGGGGCTGAAATTTTAGATAGCGTGATCAGAGAAGTCTCCCCAACAGGTGACTCTTGAGTAAAGTCCTAACGGAAGTGAAAGAACGAGCTATGTTATCTGAGAGGACATCCCAAGCATAGGGAACCGCAAGTGCAAAGGCCCTGGGGTGTAAGCACATCTGGTGTGTTTGAGGAGACCTGTGTAGCTGGAGCAGAGCACAGGAATGGGAGAGTATAGATGATGAAAACAGATGGAATCAAAGGGGAAATGAGGTGGTGGGACAGATCTTGAGGGTCTTATAGGTCATTGTAATGACTTTGGCTTTGACCCTGGGTGAGGTGGTGTGATAAATGCCATGGTGACCACGCCTGTCTTCGGGCCTGAGGCACTCCTGAGCCCCGCTGCTGGGAGTGTTGGCAGCTGCCAGAGGTTCCCTGAGTCCCCTCTCCAAAATTGGACTCAGGGCAGCCTGGGTGGCTCAGCGGTTTAGCGCCACCTTCAGCCCAGGGACTGATCCTGGAGACCCGGCATCGAGTCCCACGTCAGGCTCCCTGCATGGAGCTTGCTTCTCCCTCTGCCTGTGTCTCTGCCTCTCTCTCTCTCTCCCTGTGTCTCCCATGAATGAATTAAAAAAAAAAATCTCAAAATTGGTCTCAGCCAAAGAAAGCCACCTCCACGGTCCTGCCCCATCCCTGTGGACACCCCACTTCCCATAAATAGAAGATATGGAAGTATAAAGTCCTGGCCTAAAAATCTTTATTTTTAAAGATTTTTTTTGGGGGGGGGGGGCACCTGGGTGGTTCAGCAGTTGAGCATCTGCCTTTGGCTCAGGGCATGATCCCGGGGTCCTGGGATCGAGTCCCGCATCAGGCTCCCCACAGGGAGCCTGCTTCTCCCTCTGCCTGTGTCTCTGCCTCTCTCTGCATCTCTCATGAATAAACAAAATAAAATCTTAAAAAAAAAAAAAAGGTCCAGCCTGTCACCCTCACTTGAGATGACCCTGAAAGACTGGCTCAACTCCAGCGTTTCCTGCAGAACCAGCTGCGGGCGAACTCTGTCTGGCGCTCAGGAGACTGAAGAACATGGGAAAAGGTGACCCTGAGAGCTGGGGCTGGTCTGCAGTCCCACTGCCCACCCAGTGAAATCCAGGCTCTCAGAGCTGTGTCTCCAGAACCCCTGCCTCGCCTCATCCCCACATCCCTCCAGAGATCCCTGGCTTCCTGAGCCCTTACAACAATGCCTCCCCTGGTTCTTGAACTCCTGCTCCCCTATACCCCCCACCCGGGCTAACCCTGCCTGGAGACACCGCATCTCTAGCACCCAGAACACAGCGCAGAGGGGTCAGGGAGCTGGGCTGTCCCAAGCCAATCTCCCAGCCTGGAGACCTCACTAGCTAGCTGGTCCTGCTCCCCACCTGGGCCTCAGAGCAGGCCTCAGCAGACGGGACGTTAGCTGGGGGACAGATAGGCCACCAGCCTGTGACTGGCCGCGCTGCCTCACCCAGGCTCCGCAGGTCCCCAGGCCTGCAGATATGGCTGGAAACAGCATCAGTAAAGCTGCCTCTAGGGGCAGAACTCCAGATAAGGGTGCTGGAGCTCTAGGGCGGCGGGTGGGAGGAGGTGGACAGGTGCTGGAGAGACCCAGGCAGCCCTAGCACCAGCTGCGGAGGAGCAGTGCCTGGGCGCCGAGGACATCCTAACGCCAAGCATCCACAGGTCTCTAACTGAATATCCCCCGACGCATTCCCTATAGTCTCTCCTTGTTCCTCTCCATCGCCTTCCCCCAATTTGCTACACACAAAACTAGACACTTAGAGCAGCAGACTCTGGATAAAGGGTTGGGGGGGGGGGTGCTGGGAGGGCAAAACATTTTGACTATGCCTAAAAACCCATAGCTTTTTTTTTTTTTTTTTTAAAACCCATAGCTTTTACTTTCAGGATTTTTTTCTGTATTGCAAAATCGCGTACGTAACAGACCTGTGGATTCCAACCCTGAACACCACTCCGCTCCTGACCTGGCACCTCTCGGTCCTCCCCACTCCTGACACCCTCAAACCCAGCTCAGCCTCATTTCTAAGCCAAGCCCTGCACCCTAGATGTTTCAAACTTGGGGCTGGCATGACGCTTGGGATCAGCTGCTGCCCACATCAAGAAAAAAAAGTAAAACACCCCCACATCAAAACCAGCCTTCTTACATGTTTGACTCAGTTGTATCAAAAGGACACCTTCACCATGGCCTGTTTGGTGAGCCAAAAACAATCGCCAGTCACCCAGCTGTTGGGTCAGCTGGTTGGGAAAGCTCATCCCCTCCCCATGGCCCCCACTGAGACCCATGGCCAATCGAGGGGAGCAAGGGCTGAAACCTTCCCATTGGGGCCAGAGGTGTGTGGGCAGAAACCAACATGGCGCTTGGGTATGACTGGGGGCGCATTTCTCCATGGCATGGTCCCATGCTGCGGGCAACCACAAAGGAAGGGGATCCTGAAGGTGGGAAGGGCTCTCGGAGAGCAGAGGAATGACGGAAAACAGTCCTCGTGGCTTAAGGAGGGACCCAGCGTATACAAAGCACCGTCAAAGGAAGGATCCAAGGTGCTGGGCTCAGAGTATGGATGGAAGGTTCCAGATGGAGAGCGACAAGAGGAACAGGGCCACATCAGATGCATGGGCAAAGCAAGGTCTGAAACAGGGCTGCATGGAGGACTGACACCCCCCTTCCTGGGACAGGACAAGTGGGGGGTGGCTGACCCTTCCCCCCAGGGCACCCCCACTTCTGTAGCAGTGGCACCTGAGCTCAGAGCCTTAGCCACCATCCCACCTAGTGTCTCCAGAGGACTGGAGCCTTCCCCTCGGGAAAGATCGCCTCCCCCACGGGGCGGGGGTGGGGGGTGGGGAGACACAGGCCCCAGGCGGCATGCCCCCCCACCAGAAGCCCAGCACCTGGTACAACAACCCTTGGCTGGAGCATCTTCAATCTACTGGAGCCTCGGCCGTGTACAGGGGTGCAAGGCGGAGCCGGAGGGAAAAAATTAGGAGTGGGTGGGTGAGTGTTGGAAATGAACGAAATGCCCACCGCAGGAACAGGGGCAGGAGTTAAATAAATGACAGCACACCCATCCGTGCGAAGATGGTGGTTTTTTTTTTTTCCAGATTTTCCGCTGTGAGTGTGCACTCATTTTCGATCATGGGGAAAGGTGGTATGCGAACAGGGGGAGGGAAGGAACACTGGCGTGGGGGTGCAGGGCCCCCTGAGGACAGGGTGGTGATTACCTTCAGCTTCCTCTGCAGGGCACTGGCATGGCATGCGTCCCCCAGGGCTGCCTGCAGGGCGTGGGAGACCACGTGGCGCATGCAGGCCTCTGGGGTCTGCTGCACCTGCGCCGCCTCGATCTCCAGCAGCAGAGCGCTGCACACAGAGGGAGAGACCAGCTCAGGATCCACGAAGAGGAACACTCTGTGGGCAGAGGTGAGCGGGGAGGGTGGAAGCTGGTGAGGATGACCAGCAGGAGAAGAGCCCCCCGGATGGGGTACCCTCAGCACCTGGCAGCCCCTAAGTGTTTTGTTCCTTAGAAAACAGGAGCCTTGAATCCAAAAGTCTATGGAAGGGACACAATAGGGAGCGGTGGGGACTGTGGCAAATAGGAGCGGTCAGGGGCAGTGTGTCCCTGTTGGGTGGGGAGGGTGACAGGGGGTGCCGGTCTCACATCCAGGGAAGTCCCAACCCCAATCTTGCTCCCTGCGCCTCAGCATCTGGTCCAGGGATGAGTTCATCCTCCAGGAGGGACCCTAAATCCCTCCAGCCCAAACGAGCTCTGGACCCTAAGTGAGCCCCGTCTCCTCTCATCGCCCCATCACCAAAAAAACCAGCCTCCTGCACCTGCTCCCCTGGGTCCTTCTGCCTCCCCGCACCGCCCCCTCCACGAACACTGCCTCGAGCTTGTGCCTTCAGGTGCTAGGTCAGCACAGGCGCCTGCAGGGCCAGAGGCAGGACGGCTCAACTCCCTCAGCCCTTCCTTCCAACGCAAAAGGTGGGCAATTCCTCAAGCTTATGCGAAGGGGCCGGGAACATACAGAGGAAAGCCCCAGATTTCACGGGGTGCTTGTGGTGCCCGCGGCTGCCTGGCTGCACACGGCACGGAGGTGGAGGACAGAACTGCAGGTGGCTCAGTTCCTGTGTCACCTTCTGCGTGTGAGCAGGATGGCTCTGGGGTCCTCCCAAGAAGAAAGACCCAGGCTGGAGAAGGCCGGCCCTGCCCGCCCTCGAAGATACGCTCTACTGCTAGACAAATGTCTCTGATGGAAGCTCTGCTGGGGCTTCTCTCCATCCAGCCTGGTCCCGCTCAGGGAGTGGTCACGGAGTCCCTACACCCGGAGGGGACAGAAGGCGACAGCCTCTGGGGCCACTCACCTCTCCTGGTAGGGGTATAGCTCACTCGTCAGGTTCTGTTCGGCAATGACCAGCCTCTGGTACAGTGTCCCTGCAAAGCAGACCCCATCAGCCGGCCAGCCCCCAGTCTCTGAACCCCGTTCGTCACCTTCACAGAAAGTGCTAGAACCTTCTAGCTCCAGGAAGCTTGAAGAAAAAGCAAGACCATGACGGAAGTGGCGCTGCAGCTCTTATCTGGGACAGCTCTTAACTTGGATAGCTTTTATCTGGAACAGCTTTTACCTGAGGTAGTCTTTACCTGGGACAGATCTTACCTGATAGCTTTTACCTGGGGCAGCTCTCACCTGAGATAGCTTTTACCTGGGGCAGCTCTTACCTGGGACAGCTCTTACCTGAGATAGCTTTTACCTGGGACGGCTCTTACCTGGGATGCCTCTCATCTGAGATAGATTTACCTGGGGCAGCTTTTACCTGGGACAGCTCTTACCTGGAACAGCTCTTACCTGAGATAGCTCTCACCTAAGATAATTTTTACCTGGGGCGGCTCTTACCTAGGACAGCTTTTACCTGAGATAGGTTTTCACTAGAGACAGATCTTACGGGACAGCTCTTACCTGGGGCAGCTCTTACCTGGAACATCTTTTTGCTGGGGCAGCTCTTACCTGGGACAGCTGTCTCTGTTTTCAGCCTTATGGCGCAGTCCAAGGCAACCGTGCAGTAGGGGGCGGGCAGGGTTAGCAGCCTCGTGCAAAAGGTGTAGGTTCTCCGGTACAGCTCCTCCGTGATGCCAGTGGCCTGGGTGGGAGGGAGGAGTCGGGTGCTCAGAGCCCTGGGTCACCAAAGGGCTCTGGGTGGAGCTGGAGAGTGGGACGGAGGCAAGGAGGGTGGGCCTGACAGCCAGACCCTCCCAGGCGAGCACCCCAGCCTCTGCTCCCAGCGCCTGTGAGATGCCTCCTCTTGGACATCCCCACTCAAGTTCAACCACCCCCATCCCCAGCCTTCTGCTGGTCGGGGGAGCACATTCCTGCAGTGGCCCAGGCTCAAAACTGGGGTATCCCATAGGCATGATGCTTGGGTGCAGCGCCCGGGGAGGGGGGCTCCCCCTCCTCCTCCTGCCCCTGGATCCCAGCAGCTCCTGGGCTCCTCTTCCTGCCCCTTCGTCTCCCTTGCTGCCCACTCCCACCTATGCCACTGTTGACAGCTCCTGGTTACTGTCCCCAAGACACGGTCTCTGAGGCCTGGCACTTCCCTGTGCAGGGGTCAGTGCCACCCCCAGCGCGCAGAGGAGCAATCCCCAGGACCTCATTCCGGCCTCCCCCCGGGGCTCTGGTGCATTCTGCATGCTGCCTTTCCCACCTCCCTACTTCCTCCTGGGGAACAGCCCTCCGTGGGCTAAGGAGAGGGCGTCACAGCTGGTGCAGAGAAGCCAGTTTGGGGCAGGCGATCCCAAGAGTTCTAGGCTCGCCCAGGCAGAGACTGGGTGTCCCCTGAGGGAGGCGATGGTATCTGGGGGTACCGCGAGCCTCAAGACGCTCGGCCCAGCTCACCTTAGTGAGCACGTACATTAGAGTGTGCAGCAAGGGGATGATGACGTGCCGGAGGTCTTCACTTTCTGCCTGGAAAACAGGACACAGAGGGGCATTTACTGGGCTTGGGGACCCAGGGGGCGGGGGCATCCACTCGGGGCAGGAACTGGTGCCAAGCCCCAACGTGGAGGCTCCCAGAGTGCCGTGTTTCCCAAACGGTTGCACGCAGAGCATCGGGTGGCGTGGGGGGCACAAGAACAACGAAGAAAACATTTTCAATAGGTATGCACTCGTGTTTATCCGCGTTTTCAGTTTCTGCAAGTGGGGATTTCCATCTACGGTCACGGTCTCCAGTTTCTCTTTGCAATATGCTAGGTCAAGCGAAACCACAGGGGTCAGTGGAAAGGAAAGAAATGTCCTTATAGGAGTGCGGGACGGACACTTAGCTCCTGGAAATCATGCAGGCAACCAGCGAATGACCAGTGTCTGGGGGGCACAGCACTGAGGAGACTGAGGCCCCAGCTGGCTTGGCCTCACCTCCCCCCTAAGCCCTTCTGCCTCCCCAGAGCCCGAGAACCCACCTTCTCCAGTTCTCTGAGTAGGATGCGGACCAGCGCCGGACTCTTGGCAGGATCTCGCTCGACCTTCTTGTGCAGGGACCATCTCCACATGCCTGGCCGGGACGAAGGGGAGCCCAGCACATGCGGGCAGGACAGGGGGCTCTTAGAGGGGACCCCCCCCTGCTGAGCAGGACCCTGAGCCCGGGAGCCCCAGACTGTGACTCTGAGCAGCCACAGATCTGACCCCACCCTGCCACCGGGCGCCTGGCTCTGGGAAAACAGGGGTGGGCTCCTCGCAGGTGGAGAAATTCTGCTCTGCTCCCCGTTGAGGACAGCAGAGTCTCAGGGTGGAAGGGTGGGGATGTGGGGCACCCGTGGGGACAGGGGTGTGCGCGCCTGTGGCTTATGGGCTGGTAGTGTTCACATTTCAGCACATCAGGCCACGTTTCTGGAAGTCATGCGGGCCCAGAGGGTCAAGAGGAATTCTGTTCACCAGGGGAATCGGGGAGGTGGGTGAGAAAGAGGAGGCGGGGGCCGGGGCTGCTGGCTGGCTCTTACCTTGGTTGCTCTGCAGGGCGGGAGCCTGGGCGCTGAGCTCCCGGAGCACGGCCTGCACGCTCCGCTGGAGGTCCAGCTCTACATCTGGGCAGCAGGGGTGGGGCAAGCATTGAAGCCAGCCAGGAGCTTTGAAGCTCAGCGCCCCTGGCCCCACACTCGCCCCCACCTCTGCTCTCCCTCTTTAGCCCCGTTCTGTAAGCCCCAAAGTGACCCAAGAGATGCCCCCAAGTGACCAGCTTAGAGTGGGGCCACCAGCACACGGCGTGCAGCAGAGCCTTTCAAGTGGCAGCTCTGCATCCCCTGCAAAAACCAGCGTCCCCCAAAGCACCATGGGGGTGCTCCTGGCGGGACACAGGGCGGTTTTAGGGGGCACTCAGATGGTCTTGAGACCTGAATCATCATACACTCATTTTAATGTGTGTTCAAAAAAAATATATGTATCACGTGTTCCTAAATGTCAAGTCAATTTCATGTCAGATAACTACTGGGACAAGAGGGGATAGGCTGGCCCCCTCCTCAAACTTAACTCCGGCTCCTCTGGGTCAACTTCCCTACCAGGGCCCCCACCTCAGCCCGGGATTTGCCGTCCGCCTGCCCAGCCCCGTTTTAGCAGAACACTGTTAGCAGGAATCCACAAGCTCCGTGTTTCCTCCTACTGATTCTCCACCCACTCGGCCCCCAGGCGGCTCATGGGCTCATGACTCCCCAGATGTCTCTGTGTCATTCGGGGTTGAGCCCAAGCTCTGCCCCCTGTGGTGATTGTCTTGGATAAAGTCGTCTTCGACATTTGAATGAGTGTCATGGGATCATGCTTTCCTCAACGGTGGGATCTTGACCTGGCAAAGTGTGAGGGCTGTACAAGGGTCGGTGGCGAGGGGGCTCCTGGGCCATCTCCCACTACAGGGAGGTTAGCTGGCTGAGGGGCGGGGGTGGAGGGTGGTTGGGGGGGGCAGCTCTGGGCTGTGCACCTGCCTGGCGCTGGGTCATGCTGCCGGCCACCGTGGCACCTCCTCCTCAAGCTGCCTGACTTCTGCTGGGGGGGTCCCCAACCTCCCTGCTGAGCCCCACTTGGCCTCATTATCGGCGGAACTCATTTCCACCAGCACTTCTCCTCCTTCTTCTTCCCTCGGAGCTGGATGGCCGTCAGCATCCTCTCCGAATCCTGCCCCTCGGCCGTGTCCCCACCTCAATTCCTGCGTGGCCACCCTGTCATGATGTCTGCTCCTTGGAAGCTCCAGACTCACACAGGAAGTATGAGAGACACTTCCCATGCCCTAAATTCCTCTTTACAGCTAGCTCTAACCAAGTGTTCGCCTTTATGGGCAAGGGTGCTTTCTTTGGTTGTCAGACAATAAAAACCACATGTCTCAGGGGTTCCTCTTTTGCTTGGCTGTCAGGAAACTTGCAGTCAAAGTGAGGCCCAGCCTCGAAAATCAGCTCCTCTCCGGACCCAGGGACGTCTCCTCTTTGCTCCTCTTTGGTGTTCTTGCTCTATCTTCTACTTAGCGTGTGTGGTAATTGCCTCGTATTCCTTTGGAAGTAGGCAGGATTGAAGTTGTATGTTTTTGTTTTGTTTTGTTTTGTTTTGTTTTTTAGAAAAGCAGCAGGTGGCCGTTTGGGAGTCAGAATGTGTTTTGCCAAGGTGCTGGTGCTCAGGGACCACGCCCCCAGGGGGGGCTCTGGTGTGAGCTCTGCTAAGTCGGCCAGGGCCCCCTGGCTTCTCTGAGCCCCCCACCTTTCTCCTGCCTCTCCCTGGGTACCCCCCCCCCCGACACCGCATTGAGGCCTGTTCCTGAGTCTCCCTGAGGCTGAGAGTGGGAAGCTGTTTCGGTCGGAGTCGGTGCAACCCCCCCACTGGTGCAAGGACATCACTCAGCCTGGCACGAAGGCTGGTCACAAGCCGTCTTTCCGTCTACTATCTCTGCCTTGTGTGAAGATTGAACGAGTTAATGTGGGCCAAGTTATTAAAACATTGTGTTATGTCTATTTTCTTCCTCCCTCCTTCCCCGCCTCACCACGGACATCAGCACAGACTTAAAACAGTGACAACCGCGATCTCCTCCCTGTCCCACCTCCCACTAGAAGGGCAGCCAAGCCTTTGAGGTCTTCTGAGCCCTGGGTTCCCCTGCCTTGCACAGGGAATTTAGCTTTTATGTTTCAGAGAAAAATAGAGAAGTTGCCAGTAGCCCCAGGAGACAACTCCAAATAAAGTCTGTTTTCGAAAGTCTGGGCAGCCGGAACCAACGCTCAGGCTTTGGTCCACATCTGGCTTGCAGACGTGTTTTGTTTGGGCTCATAGAGGGTCTTGGAAAGAAAAAAAAAAAAAAGGAAGGAATCAGCTGCTTACATTTACAAATCAGGAGATTTTACATAAAAGTTTGGGTTTTTGGCATCTTTTGAAAGTGTTGACACCAGGCGTGCATTCTCGTCACATGTGGAGATGGACAGGGCTGGGATGCCGCTGCACCCTTGAGACGGCGGTGCAGCTACTCTGGCTCTTTATAGTGTCCACTGTCCTTGTTTCACTCATTGACACCCTGTATCTGGTCCCTGGAGGCGGAGACCCCTGGCCATGGGACCGAGACAGCCAAGCTGATTGTCTCAAAGGGATGGGGACAGAGGACATGGGAACCCAAGGGTGGGAGGCTGGGTCCCCCAGGACTGGGGACCTAGGGAAGGAGAAAGACCAGGTCTGGCTGGGATCCAGCTTACCAGGGGCAGCAGGTGAGTGCTACACTCTGCGCTTCGGGGCTTCTGCTGCGGTCTCCTGGGTCACCTTTGCCAGCACTCGCTCAAGAACATCTCCAAAGAACCCCCTCTCTCCCTATAGACCGTGCATGCCTGGCTAACCTGTCCGGGGTGGGGTGCAATTGGGGCAGGGGCTACAGCTCCAGCGGACTGTAGACCACGATGGCTTCTTCCCATCGTGAGGACTTTGTAACCCTTGGGCTTAGAAGATGGCAAAGAGGGGAACAGCACCCCGAGTGAATGACATTGGAATTTGCACTAGTCTTGAAAACTGAGCGCTGAAAGCTGGGTTTCATGCGATTAAGCAAAAGAAAAAGAGATATTTCTTGTGCCTCAGGTGTCTAAGGGTTGTTCATATACGACATGCATGTCTAACATTATTCCTAGAACAGCCAATAAATAAATGACATTCATAATGATTACCCCCCCTCCATCCAGGAGGTGGGGTATCACTATTAGGCATCACATTACTATTAATATCTGACATTTAAATAGTGCTTGAGGGATGCCTGTGTGGCTCAGTAGTTAAGCATCTGCCTTGAGCTCAGGTTGCGATCCCAGGGTCCGGAGCCTGCTTCTCCCTCTGCCTGTGTCTCTGCCTCTCTCTCTGGGTCTCTCATGAATAAATAAATAAAATCTTTAAAAAATAAAAATAAATAGTGCTCAAAAGGCATACATGCGGAGAGTCTTACAGAGGTGTGGCAAGACAATGTTTGTGTTCATCAAACCAATTTCAGGTTTGTCCCAGGTGGACAGGAAGACTCCATTTCCCAGATTCTCCTGCAGTTGATGGGAGCCGGGCGCTGAGTCCTGTCCCATGGAACGTGGTGGACACAACGTAGGTCATAAAGTCGCCTGCACTATCCTCCACCTGTCTCTTCCCGTTCTGTGGTGACATTGGAAGCCATGTTGAAGATGACAGTGCCCCAAGAAGGAAGGGGCCTTGAGCCCTGAAAGACTGGAGCCCGACTTGGATGGCAATGTGGGTGCAGAAATAAGCATTCGTTGTGCCGATCGACTGACATTGGGATCATTTGTTAGAGCAGCTAACCTTCTCTAGACAGACTCGTGGACGTGCAGAGAGTTCTCTGGTGTATTATCTCGGACTCTGAGCAGAGCCCTGGGAGTCTGGCAGGGCCAGTACTGTTCTCTCTGTTTTGTTTTGTTTTGTTTTGTTTGGTAGTTTCCAGGTTGAGAGCTCTTAACCTCGGCCCCATCTTGCCTCTCCAAACACCCCGGAGGCACTCGTCCCATTTTACAGCTGGGAAAATGAGGCTCAGAGGGGAGAGGTGATTTGTGTATGGCCAAGAGCTATTGGAGCAGAGTTTTCTCTTTGCCAGATGCTCCTCTTCTAAAACTACATGCTTGTAGGTGCCCAATTCATCTGCTTACCCAGAAAAGGGAGAAGAACATACGTCTGTCTCTGTGTGTCTGGGCTTTGAATGCCAAAAGCCAATGTGTTGAATAGTTGCCTGGGAAAAAAGAGTCCCCGCTCTCAAGGCAGCTCAAGATCCACTCTTTGATTTCAGACCATTTGGGGCTGTAGTGATATTTGGCAATTTCAGCTCCGTGTTGGCCCCATGATCCCAGACAGAATCAGATCTCTCCCAAGCCCCTCATAGGATGACTGCCTTTTCTCTCCTCAATCTTGGCTGCATAGAAGAACCACCCAGAAATCTGTAAAAAGCACCAATGTATAGCCCACCCCAAACCACTTTAAATCAGATATCTGAGGGTAGGGTAGGGACTAATACTGTTTTTTGTTTTTTTGTTTTTTTAGGAGCCCTCCCAGAATAGTCTAATGGATAGTTAAGTCCTCCCACCTGGACCTCATGGACTGCCCTGTCTAATGAGAATTACTGTCTTGGGTGATATGCTTCGAGTTCCGGACAATTGACCTATTAGTCATAGAAAGAGTCAAGGGCTCAGACGTTCAGAGTCCACAGAGGACAATCATCCCTGAGTGTAGGATGAAGGTCACAGGGTCAGAATGGCTTCTCCCTGGCTATCACCATGGTGGGAAGAGATACAAAGAGTATAATTGGAGAAAGCTGATTTTTGTTGTGGCTGTTTCTTAGCATATTTTGCAATAGGGGTGGCATTTGTTCAGAAATGTGACCCTGGGACTCAGTAGACACCAGTGCTGTAGCTCTCCTGGGGTCCAGCCTTGACATGAATAAATCTTCTAAGATGGGATGCCTGAGTGGCTCAGTGGTTGAGCATCTGCCTTCTACTCAGAGTATGACCCTGGGGTCCTGGGATCAAGTCCCGCATCGGGCTCCCTGCAAGGAGCCTGCTTCTCCTTCTGCCTGTGTCTCTGCCTCTCTTTGTGTGTCCCTCATGAATGAATGAATGAATAAATCTTAAAAAAAAAATCTAAGATTTTTCCAAGCAGACCAGTCTGGGTCACCCCATACCTACTTGTCATAGTTCATTTTATGTGGGATATTGGTTTTCTTCCTGCCTTTGGACTGGAACTACACCATCAGCTCTCCTGGATCTACTGCTTGCCAATGGCAGATCTGGGGACTTGTCAGCCTTCAAAATAATGTGAGCCAATTCCTTATAATAAATCTCATTCTATGCATGTGTAAACGATAGGATACCCCTACTAACACACCCATCAGAATGGGGGAAGTCTCGGAAGAATCATCAAAGTTAGTTCTTCCTCAGCCTTCTTCTGCTCAGGAGTGGAATTGGGGGTGGTGGTGGACGTGTCCATCCAGATGCAAGGGTTATAGGGACACTCAGGTCCCTTGGTACACACAGAATTATTGCCAAAGAGGTTGACTTTGTAATTCCCAAGGGATGTTCCCCTCAATCTAGAGTATTGAAAAGAATCACCCTTTTCTATTTTCTGGGTGTCAGCCATCCGAATCAGCATCCCCTCCCTTGGAAGGAAATGGAAACTTACCAATAAACTCTTTCTGGTCTGTTCTCTTTTAAAATCACTATAAAATCACTAACCCCAGGTTCCATTTCTTCATGCTGTGGCCTTTCTCTGACCTTGGCCCCTGAGCTAGGGTCCATCCTCCCAGATCCCATGAGTCCCCACACATCGATCACCTGGACCTCATGGACTGCCCTTCCAACCAGACCTGAGGACTCATCCGGGGGTCCCCTGGTGCGCAGACAGCTGTCTCAGCACCTCAGCCGCTCACTGAAATCTAGGCTCAGCCCTCAGACACGCCATCAGCTGCAGTAATGTGGCTCACTTTTCTTCCATCCCACGCCGGACCTTCCTACCCTCATGGAACAAAGGCTCAGATTGTTCTAACAATGTTTGTAATCATGGCCCCTGTTGGCAGGGATGGCAAAGTAACAATAGCTTTGGTGCTTTTGCAACATTACTTTTTTGCAACCCTCAGGATAAATACCTTACTTTTCAGGTGCCCCTCTTCTTAACACTATAATGACAGAACCCCTTAGGGCTATAGGAAGGTGGGAAAGGCTAATAAACATTTGTAATTTGGGGAGACAGCCCGTAAAACTGCAGTTCTGATCATGATGGGAAAAGTTCCCTTCAGAGCTCTCAGGGATCGACTTTTGGGATGTTTCCTTCTGCCCATTTGATTTGAGTGGCTGGGCAGGCAGGGTGGGGAGTTCATCCTTCACGTCTCTGGTGGTGGATGTCTGTGGTTTCTCCAGAGATCTCTCCAGAGATCCTCCCTGCTTTGTCTGGGTCTCGGAATGGGCACAGGACCAAACTGGCCAGTAGACTCTCCCTCCAGGTGAACCCCTGTGCAGATGATGGTCAGCAGGGAAGAATGCGTGGTGCGCTCTCCAAGGTCACCGTCTACCTCTTCCTGTCCTGGTGGCAAGTCCACTCCATTCTCTGCCTTTGCTGGTGCCTGAGGCTTCAGCTGTTCCTTCAATGCTTGGCCACTCTTTACTTTTGAAGATTAAACTTACCATATGGGTTTCTACTGCTTGTACCCAAAGAAACTTTATTGGCATACCTCTCTTCCTAAAACACAGCATGGTGTGCACCTATTGTTATAATTAAAGTCAGTGCAAAATAAATTGGTTTTGAAATATGTGGAATTTCACCATGCTGGTTCCACCCCCCTCCTCCCAGTGCAAACCACAGATGGTTAAAGACAACCTGGAATATCACACCAGGATTCACGGGCTTGCCTCGTTCAGATGGAGCTGCTTCTGGCTGGGTGAGGCTTTATGACAATGGATATGTGTAGAAAGGATGCGTGTCTTAGGGATGGTAACAACCTGGTAGCTGCATCTGCCTTGGGTGTGCTCTCCCCTCAGGATAGGGCACAGGGTCTAAGCTTCATGAAGAATGCTCTGGAACTTTGTGGGTGACCATTAGGTGATACACATCTTGAGGGAAGGGCCATCTCTCCTTGCTGTCCCAGATTGATAAAACATGAAGAGTCTGGGTTTTGGAACGAGCTAGATCTTGGTTCTCATCCTGGCTCTGCCACTTACTAGCTGTGTAGCTTTGAGTGAATTACCTAACTAACCTCTTTGAGCCTCCATTCCCCTTTCAGTAAAACAAGGACAATTACATTGATGCTGTACCCCACGAATCCTTCTGATGTCTGCACAGAGCAGTCCACAGTGAAATCACTAAGGGCATGGTGCTGGAGCTAGATGGCTGGGGTCAAATCCTAGTTTGACCAAACAGTATCTATGTGGCCTTGAGAGCAATACCTGTCCCCTCTGGGTCTCACTTTCTCCTTCTGCGAAATGGGAGCAATGATAACATCTATCTCATGGGGTCTTTATGAAGACTAAATGAATTAATATTTACTCAAGTGCTTTTATCACTACTTGATGGATTGTAAGCACTACAGAGGTTTTTGTTAAATAAATGCAAGCATTCGGTGATAGATCTTGAGTATTATTGTCATTATCCCAGACGTCTAGTTCAGTGACCTGCAAGCAGCTGGGGCTCATACAAGAGTGTGAATGTCCACTTCTCAAAATGTTCTCATATTGGGGCAGCTGAGTGGGGGGATCTGGGTGAAGGTGAAAGTGGTCCTGCTGGAGGCATTCTCATCTGCAAGGGAGGCTTTCCCCGTGATCCAGCCAGGTGCACTAGACCCCTCTGGCCCCGATTGTACTGACCTGAGCTCTCCATGGGAGCCTGGGGTTATGTGTGAGGAGGATGTGGTTGTCTCAGGCAGCAGAATGGAAAGTAAAGTGGTTGTCTGCACAGAGGTGGTTCTGCAAAATAAGAGGCAGTTAGCGTAAGTAGTGGGAAGATACAGAAAGTATATTTGGGGGAATGGAGAGGCTCCTAGGGGACCTAGGCTTCTAGAACATTGGAGGAAAGTCTAGATTTATTTAAGAAATTCTTCTGTAGTGCTGGCTATGTGCCGGGCATTCTTCTAAACACTTAAAAACTATCAGCTCTTTAATATTCGTATTAACCTAATGCGGTAGGTACTATATCCTCCCCCATTCTATGGATGGGGAAATTGAAGGACAGAGCGGTTAAACAATTATTTAAGATCAATGAATGAGCACTGAACTCAGACCAGCTGGCTCTCGAAACCATGCCCTCAGTCATAATCCCTGGTTACCTTGCCATGACCTCAGTGGGAGGGACCCACTGAAAAGGAACTCTGAACAAATCCAAGAACAAATGAATAAAGATATACCTAAGAGAGCTAATTTAAAGAGAGAGAGAGAGAGAGAGAAAGAGAGAAAGAACAATAAGAAAGCCTTAGGAAAGGTAAATGTCATATATGCTCAATGGAATAAAATATATTGTACTTTGAATAATGGTAGCCTATTGAAAATTCTAGAAACAAATATTAAAATGTGATATACCATTGGCAATGATTAGATAAGATAGCATACATACATACTATATATATGCATATGTTGGCATATTTTGTATATATGTATTGCTACAAATATGTGAAAAATATGAACCCTATCACACACGGTTTTCTAGGGAAATAAAAAATGACACAAAATGCTCCAGAAGAGTTAGGAAAACTGCTTGTGTTAGTGATCAGTGAAGAAATAAAGTTGTCAAAGAATTAGCTCTTAAAAAATGATATATGTTGGGACATCTGGGTGGCTCAGTTGGTTAGGTGTCCCACTCTTGATTTTGGCTCAGGTCATGATCTCAGGGTGGTGAGATCAAGCCCTGCATCAAGCTCTGCACTCAGTATGGAGTCTGCTTAAATCCTCTTCTTCTCTCTCTCCCTCTACCCCTCCCTTACTCTCTCACACATATACACTCTCTCTCTAAAATCAATCAATCAATCAATCAATCAATCAATCTTGGGACATCTAGGTGGTTCAATGGTTGAGTGTCTGCCTTCGGCTCAAATCTTGATCCTGGGGTCCTGGGATCAAGTCCCACATCGGGCTCCCTGCAGGGAGCCTGCTTCTCCTATGTCTCTGCCTCTCTCATGAATAAAAAGAAATAAGTAAATAAATAAATCTTTTTTAGGAAAGGTGATATTGTGTCTCAGATGGTTCCTTTGATAAATTCTCTCAAACTATCAAGGAAAAATGTTAAGCTATTTCAACTCTTCAAAAGCATAGAGAAAGAAGGCAAGGTTCTTTGAAAAAAAAAAAACAGCTTATCCTTGATAACAAAATCTAATAAGGATCGTTTAAAAAATAGATGAAGCACTCCATACCCACCCACTGAAATAGCTACTTAAAAAAGAAAACAACAGAAAATAACAAGTGTTGGCTAGGATGTAGAGAAATTAGAGCCCTGGTGTGTTGCTGGTTGGATTTCAAAATGGTGCAGCTACAGTGGAAAACAGTACAGTGATTCCTCAAAAAGTTAAACATAGATTTACCATAGGACACAGAAATTCTGCATCTAGGTAAATACCCAAAATAATTGAAGATAGGGACACAAACAGATACTCACACATCAATGTTCATGGCAGCATATTCAAAATAGCCAAAAATTGGGAACACTCCAGATGTCCATCAACAGATGAATGGGTAAACAAAATGTGGCGTATCCATACAATGGAAAATTATTCAACTTTAAAATTGAATGAAATTTAGACATGTGCTATGACATAAATGGGCCTTGAAAACATCATGCTAAGTGAAATAAGTCAAGCCTAAAGGACAAATATTATATGATTCTATTTACATGAGGCACTTACAATAGATTCACAGAGATAAAGTGTAACAGGAATTATCAGGGGCTGTGGGAAGGAGGAATGGGGAATTACTATTCAGTGGGTACAGAGATGATGAAAAAATTCTGTAAACGGACAGTTTACATTATGAATGTCGTTAATGACATTGAATCTGTACACTTCAAAACGGTTAAAATGGAAAATTTTATGATATGTATATTTTACCACAATGAAAATTAAATATTGAAGGTATAAAATAAACATCACTGATTGAATTCAATGAATGAAAATTATAATGTATTCTGAATAATTCTAGATGGGATCGATAATCACAGAAAGGGAATATTAGAATGTGATGTATCATTGGTAATGATTAGAAAAGATAAAAAGAACCACTGCTGCCGAGGATATGGAAAGATTTGCTCTGTCATACTCAGTTGGTGAGAGTAATAATTGATGTAGATTTTCTGGAGGTAGTTGGGCAATAAGCATCAAAATTCAAAATGTGTATACTTTTTGTACAAACAACTCCACTATTAGGAATTTATCCCAAGGAAATAATTGGACAAGTGCATAAGTAGTGTCTACAACAATGTTTATGGAAACATTGTTTATAAAGGGAGAAAAACAGAAGAAACTTAAAGGTCCAACTACAGAGTGTAAATTAAGCAAAGTAAAGTTACCTGTGCAATGAAATACTAAGCAGACATAAAAATGATGTATTTCCACATTTACTGAATTGAAAAGATTTTCAGAAGTACTCATTTTAAACACTAGGTAACAAAAAGTTAACACATTTTTAACACATTAATTTTTTTTTAATTTTTATTTATTTATGATAGTCACAGAGAGAGAGAGAGAGAGGGAGAGAGAGAGGCAGAGACACAGGCAGAGGGAGAAGCAGGCTCCATGCACCGGGAGCCCGATGTGGAATTCGATCCCGGGTCTCCAGGATCACGCCCTGGGCCAAAGGCAGGCGCCAAACCGCTGCACCACCCAAGGATCCCAACACATTAATTTTTTAAAAAATATTTTATCCATTTGTTCATGAGAGACACAGAGCGAGAGAGAGAGAGAGAAGCAGAGACACAGGCAGAGGGAGAAGCAGGCTAGATCCTTCGGAGCCCGACATGGGACTCGATCCCGGGCCTCCAGGATCACAACCTGGGCTGAAGGCAGCACTAAACTGCTGAGCCACCTGGGCTGCCCCACATCAATTTTAAAAAGTAGATTTCTAAATTCGTTCAGATGCATTGCAAAAAGTCAGGAAAAACTAAACAACAAAATGTGACATTGGAGATCCTGGCTCTGGTTAACATGGAATAAGTACACTCTACTCTAACTCTCTCACTTGATACATCTAAAAACTCTGGATGGTATACATGGAACAGCTGAGGATTTGGAAAAACAAATGGTAGCAGACAGAATGGGAAAGAAAGCCAGCATGTGAACAATCTGGCAATGAATTTTCTGCACTTACTCTCTTCCCATTATACCCTGGCCTGGACACAAAGATAGCCTGAAACTCACAAGTGCACACATAGGGCAGACAGAAAGAACTAGAAGAAAAGCCTTCTCTTTCTGGTCTGTGGAGAATAAAAAAAGGTGAGGTCCCCAAAGGATTGGAGAGATGGGGCGATTTACTTTTTCTTTTGCATTTTCTCCCTCTATATCCCCCAGGCAATCTTGTAATAGCAATAGCAGCAACAGTGGTGGCCTTGCAGGTGCCTACAATTCTGAAAAAAGAGAAAGTTTTCCCTCTGACTAGAGGAACTACAGTTCCAAGGGCATGGGAAGAATCCTTAATGCTTTCTTCCTTCTATCAGAGGAATACCCAGAAATAACAAACAGAAGATGAGTAATAAAGTGGTAGTCCTG
The DNA here is from genome assembly GCF_018345385.1 of Vulpes lagopus. NCBI lineage: Eukaryota > Metazoa > Chordata > Mammalia > Carnivora > Canidae > Vulpes > Vulpes lagopus. Next base: position 59,909,054 of record NC_054833.1, read on the forward strand.
AATAAAAAAAAATATCAATAGCTATATGAAATGTAAATGGTCTAAACGCATCAATTAAAAGACATAGATTATCAGCATTAAAAAAAAAATAGAACCAACTCTATGCTGTTTACAATAAATTTACTTCAAATATAATGCCACAGGTAAGCAAAAGAACAATAAAAAATACTCCTGACTATTAATCAAAAGAACATTGAAGTCGCTGTACTAATATGAGACAAAGTAGAGTTCAGAGCAAGGAAAATTACCAGGAATAAGCTTCCAATTACATTACATACTGATAAAAGGGTCAATTCATGAAGAAGCTACAACAATCCTAAACATGTATGCACCTAAAAACAAGGCTTCAAAATACACAAAGGATAAACTGATAAACTAAATGATAAGTAGTTTAGTCCACAATTATGGTTGGAGATTTTAAGAATCTTTTCAGTGATTGATAGAATCAGCAGATGGAAAATCAGGAATGATAGAGATAAACTGAATAATAATAAAACCAACTGAATTTAACTGGCATTTATAGAACACTACACAACAATAGCAGACTATGAATTCCTTTAGAGTGCATATGAAACATTAACCAAGATAGACAATACCTTTGGTCATAAAACAAACCTTAATAAGTTTAAAATAATTAATTATACAAAGTAGGTTGCTAATCATAATGAAATTAAACTTGAAATCAGTAACATAAAGATAATTAGAAAATCTCCAAATAGGAGGAGGGGCCAGATGGCGGAAGAGTAGGGTCCCCAAGTCACCTGTCCTCAACAAATTACCTAGAAAACCTTCAAATCATCCTGAAAATCTACGCATTCTGCCTGAGATTTAAAGAGAGACCAGCTGGAAGGCTACAGTGAGAAGAGTTCGCGCTTCTATCAAGGTAGGAAGACGGGGAAAAAGAAATAAAGAAACAAAAGGCCTCCAAGGGGGAGGGGCCCCGCGAGGAGCCGGGCTGAGGCCGGGGCGAGTGTCCCCAGGACAGGAGAGCCCCGTCCCGGAGGAGCAGGAGCTGCACCAACCTTCCCGGGCGGAAAGGGGCCTGCAGGGAGTTAGAGCAGGACCCAGGAGGGCGGGGATGCCCTCGGGCTACCTGGGACACTAACAGGGACCTGCGCCCCGGGAGAGTGCGCCGAGCTCCCTAAGGGCTGCAGCGCGCACGGCGGTACCCAGAGCAGCTCGGAGGGGCTCGGGCGGCGGCTCCGCGGAGGGGGCTGCGGGGCAGGAGCGCGAATCCAACAGCGCAGGCCCCGGAGCACAGGGCGCCGGGACACAGCCCAGGATCCGGCCTCCCCCCGGGACAGGCAGAGGCCGGGAGGGCCTAGGACAGCGAGGACGCTCCTGCCCCGACCTGAGCAGATCAGCGGCCCCGCCCCGGAGCCTCCAGGCCCTGCAGACGGAGAGCCCCGGAGTGACTGCAGGAGCTGACTCCAGGTTCCCAGAGCTGCCGCCTGCCACTGTGGCTTCCTCCCGGGGCCTCACGGGGTAAACAACCCCCACTGAGCCCTGCACCAGGCAGGGGCAGAGCAGCTCCCCCAAGTGCTAACACCTAAGAATCAGCACAGCAGGCCCCTCCCCCAGAAGACCAGCTGGACGGACCAGTTCCAGGGGAAGTCAAGGGACTTAAAGCATACAGAATCGGAAGATACTCCCCCGTGTTTTTTTGTTTTGTTTTGTTTTGTGTTTTTTTTTCTTTCTTTTTGATTTCTGATTGCTTCCCCCACCCCCCCTTTTTTTCACCTTTCTTTTTCTTTCTCTTTTTCTTCTCTTTTTTCCCTTTTTTTCTTCTTTCTCTTTTTTATTTTTCTTTTTTCTTTCCTTCTCTCTCTCTCTTTTTCTTCTTTTCCCAATACAACTTGTTTTTGGCCACTCTGCACTGAGCAAAATGACTAGAAGGAAAACCTCACCTCAAAAGAAAGAATCAGAAACAGTCCTCTCTCCCACAGAGTTACAAAATCTGGATTACAATTCAATGTCAGAAAGCCAATTCAGAAGCACTATTATACAGCTACTGGTGGCTCTAGAAAAAAGCATAAAGGACTCAAGAGACTTCATGACTGCAGAATTTAGATCCAATCAGGCAGAAATTAAAAATCAATTAAATGAGACACAATCCAAGCTAGAAGTCCTAATGACGAGGCTTAACGAGGTGGAAGAACGAGTGAGTGACATAGAAGACAAGTTGATGGCAAAGAGGGAAACTGAGGAAAAAAGAGACAGACAATTAAGAGACCATGAAGACAGATTAAGGGAAATAAACGACAGCCTGAGGAAGAAAAACCTACGTTTAATTGGGGTTCCCGAGGGCGCTGAAAGGGCCAGAGGGCCAGAATATGTATTTGAACAAATCCTAGCTGAAAACTTTCCTAATCTGGGAAGGGAAACAGGCATTCAGATCCAGGAAATAGAGAGATCCCCCCCTAAAATCAATAAAAACCGTTCAACACCTCGACATTTAATAGTGAAGCTTGCAAATTCCAAAGATAAGGAGAAGATCCTTAAAGCAGCAAGAGAAAAAAAGTCCCTGACTTTTATGGGGAGGAATATTAGGGTAACAGCAGACCTCTCCACAGAGACCTGGCAGGCCAGAAAGGGCTGGCAGGATATATTCAGGGTCCTAAATGAGAAGAACATGCAACCAAGAATACTTTATCCAGCAAGGCTCTCATTCAAAATGGAAGGAGAGATAAAGAGCTTCCAAGACAGGCAGGAACTGAAAGAATATGTGACCTCCAAACCAGCTCTGCAAGAAATTTTAAGGGGGACTCTTAAAATTCCCCTTTAAGAAGAAGTTCAGTGGAACAATCCACAAAAACAAGGACTGAAGAGATATCATGATGACACTAAACTCATATCTGTCAATAGTAACTCTGAACATGAATGGGCTTAATGACCCCATCAAAAGGCACAGGGTTTCAGACTGGATAAAAAAGCAGGACCCATCTATTTGCTGTCTACAAGAGACTCATTTTAGACTGAAGGACACCTACAGCCTGAAAATAAAAGGTTGGAGAACCATTTACCATTCAAATGGTCCTCAAAAGAAAGCAGGGGTAGCCATCCTCATATCAGATAAATTAAAATTTACCCCGAAGACTATAGTGAGAGATGAAGAGGGACACTATCTCATACTCAAAGGATCTATCTCCAAATATTGGGATATTAAACAGCAGATTTCTAAATAATCCATAGGTCCCCAAAATAAAATAAGTGGGAACACTTCCCAACTCATTTTTGGAATGTAGCAACTCTCCTGCTATCAAGACCAGATAAAGATAGTACAAGGAAGATAGACCAATATCTCTTTACAAACATATATGAAAAAAATTCTAAGTAAAATATTACCAAACAAAGACCAGTAATATATAAAAAGAACAATGCATAACAACCTAATGGGGCTTATCCCAGGGATGCAAGACTGGTTCAATATTTGAAAGTCAGTCAGTGTAATCTAATTTATTAAAGATTAAAAAAGAAAAACCATATACTCCTATTAATTGATGCAGTAAAAACACTAGAAAAATTTTAACATTTATGATAAAAACTTAAAATAAACTTGGAATATAAGGGAGCTTCATTAATCTGATAAAGGGTCTCTACCAAAAAACCTTCCAACTTACATAATAGAAAAAAACTGGATATTTCCCCTCAAAGATTAGGAAGACAAGGACAATCACTGTCACCACTTCTATTCAACAAATCAACAAAAGTTGGAAGTCAATGTAATAAGATAAAGACAAAGAAGAAAAAAAAAAAGGTAAAGGGGTATACAGACTGGAAAGGAAGAAATAAAATTATTTGCAAATAATATGACCCTATTCACAGGTATACATAGGAAGCAGGTAACATATGTAACAGGTATAGGTATACACAGGAAATCTCTAAGAATCTAAACACACACACACACACAAATCTCCTAGAGCTAATAAATGAGTTTGCCAGAATCACAGGATATGTCAGCATACAACATCAGGCATATTTATGTTAAAAATGAACAGCTGGAAACCAAAATTTAAAACACAATGCCATTTAAAACAGTTCCAAAAGGGAAAAAAGAAATACCTAAAAAAGGGAAATAAAGCTACCAAACATGTGGGATCTGTACAATGAAAACCACAAAATGCTGATGAAAGAAATCAAAGAACACAAAAGTAAATGAAGGCACACACTATTTATGATCTGGCAGATCCAATATCATTGAGATGTCAATTCTCCCCAATTGATTTATAGATTTAATGTAATTCCAATAAAAATATCAGCAGATATCTTTTTGTAGATAGAAGATAAGCAGATTCAAAAATTTCTAAAGAACTGAAATAGCCCAACAATTTTGGAAAAAAACCCCAACATTTGAGGATCCATCTCCCTATTTTAAAAACAACTATAAAGTTAATAGTGAAGGACTAGGCACAGATCAAAGGAACAGAATAGAGCATCCAGAGATAGACCTACATGGAAACAGCCAATTGATTTTTTTACAAAGTTGCAAAGGCAAGTCAATAGGGAAGGATAAGTCTTTTCAACAAATGGTCTGGAACAACTGATCATCAATATGCAAAAAAACCCGTAAAGTACCTCAACTTAAGTCCCACACCTCAAATCAAAGTGAATTGAAATGTATCACAGAATGGAGTGTAAAAAGTTAAAACTATAAAGGTTTCAAAGAAAACATAGGGAAAAGTCTATGTGACCTTGGGTTGGAGAAAATTCTTACATACGATACCAAAAGCATGATCCATAAAGGAAAAAAATTGATAAATTGGACGTTGCCAAAATAAAAAAACTCTGGCTTTGCAAAAAGTACCTTTAAGATATGAAAAAGACAAAGTACAGACTTGGAGAAAACATTTTCAAATCACATATCTGACAAAGAACTCGTATCCAGGATATATAAAGAACTCTCAGAACTCACTAGTGAGAAAACAAATAATATCCCTAAGCAGGAAAAAAATATTTGTTTAAACAGATAGTTGTTCCAAAAAGATATGTGGATGGCAAGTAAGTACAAGGAAAAAAAATGCATGTTATTAGTCATCAGGGAAATGCAGATTACAACTGGGAGATACCACCGTACACTATTGGAATGACTATAATTGAGCAACGACAATACAAAATGCTGGAGAGATGTAGAAGAACAGGAAGGCTCACACATTACTGATGGGAATGCAAAATAGCACCACCATTCTGGAAAACAGTCTGACAGTTTTTCATAAAGGTAAACATCACTTACTATGTGATCCTGCAATCCCAGTCCTACCTATTTCCTGCAGAAGAATGACAACTTCACACAAAAACCCGTTCATGGGTGTGAACAGCTCTGTTCATAATGGCCCCAAATTGGAAATGACCTAATGCCTTCAAGGCTGAATGGACAAGCAAACTGATATATTCACATAGTGGGATACTTGCCAATACAAAGAGATGAACTATTGTTACATACGGTGACACGTGTGAATCTCATGCTGAGTAAAAGGAGCCAGAATCAAAAGCTTACATGCTGTATGTTTCTATGAATAGGACATTCTAGAAAAGGAAAAACTATAGGGTCAGAAAATAAGTCACTGTGGTTATAAGGGATCCGGAGTAGGGAGAAGGGTTGACTCCAGAGGGGCAAGAGGGAATGTTTTGAGTTATGGAACTGCTCTGTATCCTGATTGCGGTGATGTTCACTCAAATCTTATGTGTGTTAAAACTCACAGAAGGGTCTAGCAAAAACACTCAATTTCACTGTAAGTAAATTTTCTTTTCTTTTTAAAAGACTTTATTTATTTATTCATAGAGACACAGGCAGAAGGAGAAGCAGGCTCCATACAACAAGCCTGATGTGGGACTCGATCCCGGGTCTCCAGGATCACCCCCCGGGCTGCAGGCAGCGCTAAACCGCTGCACCACCGGGGCTGCCCTGTAAGTAAATTTTCTTAAGTAATTTTCTTTCTACATTCTTAAAAAAAAAAAAAAAGCCCACACCCTAATTTGTAAGTGGCATCACGTGCTTATATGCCTAAATAGTTTTTTTTTTTTTACCAAATTCTATAATTAACCAAAACCAAACCAAACCAAAACAACAACACCCTCCCCCCCCCCCCCCAAAGCACTGCTCATTTGGTGGCAGATCATTTACACATGTAAGTGAGAACACACCTGAGGAAATAGGGTAGGAAAACCACTGACATTTCAATTTACACCCTTCTTGGCCATTTTAATTTTTAACACTTAATGCACGTTTTAAGTTTCTAAAAGCACAAAAGCCTCTACATCGGATGACCAATTTATGGAAAATACAGAATATATGGACATGTACCACCAGGATGCAAAACCCAGACTCTGAGATCCTCTACAGGACAAACATCCTGTTCTCTTTTAACAGATAAATTGCAAGGAAAAGAGGGTGGTAGTGAGAACAGACATGAAAATGAATGGTTGGTGGGGGCGATGGCTAGGAATTCACAGGGATTTAAGAGACTTTATCATTCTTGTTTAGATCCCAATTCAAACCATTACAAAAAATACTACGTTTGAGGCAAGTGGGAATTTAAACACTACAGAAGTTTGGGGGGAGGGAGATAATAGTATTGTAGTTATGTTTGGGGAAAAAAGTGCTGTCATCTTTTTGAAAATTAAACTTTTAGGGACACCTGGGTGGCTCAGTGGTTGAGCATCTGCCTTTGGCTCAGGGCGTGATCCTGGAGTCCTGGGATGGAGCCCCCAGTCGGGCTCCCTGCAGGGCACCTGCTTCTCCCTCTGCCTGTGTCTCTGTCTCTCTCATGAATAAATAAATAAAATCTTTTTTTTTTTTAAAGTTAAACTTTCAATTTTGAGATCATTGCAGATTCACTGGCAGTTGTAAGAAGAGATCTCAAGCACACCTCACATGGTCTGCTCGGCGATGGCATCTTGTGAAACCACAGGATGGTATCATAACCAGGACATTTGACGTTAAAACTCCTTATTCAGATTTTCCCAGTTTACGTGCACCTGTGTCTTTTGGTACCTGTGTGTGTGTGTGTGTGTGTGTGTGTGTTATCACTCACCCACGGGTAGTGGGATCACAGGTAATTTTCACTGTGATGCATTTCTGCATCTTCCAATTGCCTAAGATTATATCTGACCTTATTTTTATTATAGAACTGATGGCACATATTTGTACGTTGTGAAACCCAGCCATAAAACGGACACCTGTGAGCCCACCACCCAACTTAGGAAGACTGCCAACACATTGCCCACACATTGTGTGTGTTAACTTAAAAGAAGGGTAACCTAGAAAAAAAACCCCAAATGGTAAAACTATGTAAATAATTGCCCTTCTCTCCCTTCCTGGGCGCCTGTGTGGCTCATCCCTCCAGCTCTTGAGGCCAGTCTCCTCCTCTGTAGGATGAGCATCCAGGAATGCCAGTTGCAATGTCAAACTGTTACCTGACAACATTTTGAGAAGGGGCTGGGTGTAGAGATGGGGGACCCAAAACTCTACCGGGGAGAGGAATGTGTTGAGCATTCGTGATGCTCATTTTTTCTGAAAAGGCTCAGCGGCGTGTTTTTGTGGGTGAGACAAGACATGGAAAGCTGAAGGAACTGTGAAAGAGCAAACACGAAGATTCAACCAACAGATGGGAGTGTGTGGCCGACCCTCGATGTTCCTAGTCTTGGGGGGCGGAGCCAGAAAATGGCAACGCTGGGTGGTCCAAGCCGACCCTGACTCCAGACCCAGTGGTTCAGGGAGGCCGAGGGAAGCTTCCCACCTGTTGCTCAGGATGTTGGATTCCCAGGCCCCCCTGTGTTAGCTGCGCTTAGGAGTGATCATGATCATCTCTGCCCAACCCGCGGGACCCAGCTGCCATCACCTCTGGCTCGGGTCGTGGCCATTCCCCCAATATGTCCCCCTGCATCCACCCTTTCCCTACAATCTAGTCCTTGATTAAAGACTTCCAATGGCTTCTCTGAGATCTTTGAATAACTCCCCGCTCCTTACCCGGCCTAACTCCGGCCTCAGCCCCAGTGCACCATCTCCTCCACTTCTCCCTCTGGCTCACCAGGCTCTCACTCATGGCTTGTGTTGTGTTGCTCGCACTTGCCAGAACCCAGACCTGCCTCAGGGCCTTTGCACGCCTCTCCCTGGACCGCCCTTCCCCACAGCTGGCTCCTTCTCAAGACTCAAGTCTCATTTTAAACATCACCTCCTTAGAGAGCCCTTTCCTGGTCAAACTTAATCTAAAATAAGCCCACCCCCTATGCCAGGGGATAACTCTAGCACATTCTTTCATTTTATTCAGAGCATTTATCAGGGTCAGACGTCTCCCTGTGTCATGATTAACTTACTGGGCGACTCAGTGTGTGAGCTCCACAAACACCGAGCCCCTCCTGCATCTACTCACTGCAGTGCGTTCAAGCACCCCGGGGAGTTCCAGCACCACGTAGACGACGAGTAAACATTTTGATGGAACAAGAGGGAAGCACCTTGCCCCCCAAATCACATGGCTCATGAATGATGACACCACAGGGCTAGAGCTCAATCTCACTTGGGGGTTGTGAGGTCACGGCCACTTCCGTCACCCTCCTCTGCAACCCCTTCTTCTCTCCAAACCCTGCAGGGCACCCTCTGCCCCAGTTGAAATGAAAAAAACCCACAGGTAAAACTTCTGTCTGGGTGGAATCCGTGGAGAAGGAATATTGAGCAGCCTCAAAGGGAATGAAAATGCAAAGATACAGATTAAAAGAGGAGTGTGCATGTCGCAGGACTCACTGGGCAAAGCTGAGGCTATTCTAGAGCTGGTTTTCTTTTTTTTTCTCTCTCTTTTTTTAAGATAGTATTTATTTATTCATGAGAGACGCAGAGACACAGGCAGAGGGAGAAGCAGGCTCCCTGCGGGGATCCCAATGTAGAACTCCATCCCAGGACCCCGGGATCACGCCCCAAACCCAAGACAGGTGCTTAACACCTGAGCCACCCAGGCACCCCTGTTTTCTTCATTAACTGTAAAAATGGTAAGAAGTATAAACTGTCAGTGTAGGAAAAGCCTCTTTATCCATTTTTCTATTCATTCGTTGGTTCACGCGTTCGTTCACCAAACATTTATTCAGTGCTCATATGGGTTTGCACAGGGGTGGGAGATGCTTTGTACCACCCCCTTGCTCCCCTGCAGGTGGGGGGGGCCTCTGTGATCTATTTCCTGCCTTAAGGGGCTGTTGACCATAAGGTGGTGGGGAGCCCTCAGGGGACAAAGCTTGCACCCAGACAGGAAATGGAAGTGAGCCGAAAAACCCGAAAACCTGGGTCATTCTCAAAATGCATCATCACCTGACTCCACTTCAGGATGACATGTATTTCGTAGGAAACGAAGCTGGCCTGTTTTAGCCCCCAAACATGTCTCTGAAGGTTTTCTCGATGAATCTCAAGGGGGGGTTGGTGTCATAGCACATTGATGCACGCCTGCTGAAGATTTCAGGGGCTGTCCGCGGCTGACAGCAGCCTCCCTCCAGATGGCTTCTCTTGGAATAACTCCCCACTCCTCACCCTGCTGAAATCTGGCCTCATCTGCCCCAGGACACCTCAGCTTCACCTCCTCCCCCTTCTCTCTCAGGCTCCAACCTCATGACTCCTGTTGTGTTGCTCCCACTTTGCCCGGACCCAGACCTGCCTCAGGGCCTTTGCATACCTCTGCCTGGATCACCTTTCCCCACAGCTAGCTCCTCCTCAATCCAAAGATTTCAGGGGGCTCTCTGCAGGAGACAGCAGCCTGTATCCTACCCCAGCATGGCTCGTGCTTTCTAGCTCCTCGGGTACTTGTCCCATCTCAGCAGTGAGGGTGCACTGTGCACATAGTGGGTGAAAGTGGGGCTACCATCGGGCTGACCATTTCAGACTTTTGGTAATCTACCCCGCTGGGGAGGGGGAGGCTTTGTGAGTCGTCCATCCAGAGAGGCACTTGCTGTAACATGTCTGCTCAGAGGGGATGCTTCTTTCTGATTCCAGCAAAGTCTCCCCTGTGTTGGCAGCAGCCCTATCTCAGCCATCTCTGCTCTTCCAGAAGGCTGGGAAGCCAGGTAAGCACATGGGATTGTCTTGTAGGTAAAATACAGAAACAAACAAAGCCTGAGAAACAGATCTAGGAAAAGAGCAGGAAGCTTCTATCCACCGACATGGAACCTCAATTTTGGGCTGCTCAGAGGCCCTGTGGCTCTCTTTCTAGTTCCTGGCAGTGTTTACAGTAACCAACATCACTGGGCCAATCAAAGAGGGTGGCTCAGCCGCTTGAGCATCTGCCTTTGGCTCAGGTTGTGATCCCGGGGTCCTGGGATCGAGTCCCAGGGAGCCTGCTTCTCCCTCTGCCGGCGTCTCTGCCTCTCTCTATGTGTCTCTCATGAATAAATAAATAAAATCTTAAAAAAAAAAAAAAAGAGCATCTGTGGAACACAGTAGAGTCTGGGGAGCAGAAATTGTGCAAGGACGTGGGAATCAGACACAGTCCTTGCCCTTCAGCCTGGGGCCCCACCAGTCAGTGACGTCATAAGGACGGCAGTGTGGCCCTGGCTGCCACGCTTCAGGCCCACGATCAGCACGCTGGCCTTCTCACGGACTCATACCCACAACACGCCTGACAATGAGCCCGTTTCACAGATTCACACCGGAGCCCTGGTGTGACACGCTCTGCTCAATATATGGATAAAATCCCCCTTTTGATGAAAAACCATATCAATGGTAAATCTAAAAGGTACAAACGGCTCTACAGTGGAAAATGAGCATCCTCGCCCCTCGTCTGGGCCATCAGCTCCCCTCCCCCAGAAGAAGCCATGGCTTTAGGAAATCTGAATCTGTGGCCAACTCTTAAAAAGTCATGTTTCGCATAAAAATCCAGATTTCATGTAAGAAGAGTAACTGGAAGATGTGGCAAGAGTGGGCGGACAGTTCCGCACCGCAATGGCGCTGCGCTACCCCTGCACAAGGGCCACTGCTCCCCCGTGCCTGTGAGCTTGTCTGGGGCATTGTTCCTGCCCCTGCTGGGCCCCTGGAGGCAGACAGGGAGCAATCCATAGGGATGCTTGGCTCCTGTCTTCATGCTCCCAGAGGAGTTAATAATTCTTTATTGATAATAAATAAATAATTAATAATGATTAATTAATATTGATTAATTAATAACAACTCCTCTTTTGGGGGGTGCCTGGGTGGCTCCATCAGTTAGGTGTCGAGCTTGGTTTTGGCTTGGATCATGATCTCATGAGTCGTGGGATCCAGCCCCACGTTGGGGTCTGTGCTCCGGGAGAGTCTACTTGGGACTCTGCCCCTCCCCCACTCCCTCTCTCAAGTAAATAAATAAATCTTAAAAAAAAAGAGAGAGACAGACAGACAGAATGGCTTTTGTGAGCTGGGCGCTGGAGTCACCAACGGTGCTCACGTAAGTCAGCCAATGAACACCCACAGGGTGCCTCTCCACTTCTCTGAGCACCAAATGTGGAGTCCCGTTTGTTAATGGACAGGTTGCCTCTGTTAGAATGGTCCATGAGGGTGGGACTCTATTCACCACTGGGTCCCCACAACCTGACGCTGCTTATACCATTAGAAGTTCCCAGGCATTCGTAGGTGGACAGGACAGGGACAGGTCACTGTCCTCAAATGCTCTCAGGCTGGGGAACAGAAACAAGTCTGTGGGATGCAGCTGGTTGGACTGGTAAAGGAAGCTTATGCTGATGCTTGGAATGCTGGGGACGGAGACCATCGTGTGGGAGGGGGAACCAGACACAGGGGCTGGTGAGGGGGACATCGAGCTCTGTGTCAGAGCTCAGCTCACGTGTCCCCGTCTTGTCCCAGCTCCCCCGGGTCTCGCGATGGCACAGGAAAGAATACACCCACCTCTGCCAGCACTCGGGAAGATTCCCAGCAGCTGGCGTGGGCAGCAGGGAACACAACCTGGGGCAAATCCCCACAACCTGGGAGGAGCCCCCACCCTGGTTCCCCCGGGGCCACCTCTCCCCGTGCCCTGCCCTGCCACCCCCACCCCTGGTGTTCGTTCAGTGTCTCCTCTGCTCCCCAGTTACTGAGCTTTGCTGTGCACCAGCCACCATCCTACAGATACAGGTCCCCAGTGGGAGACCCAATAAAAGGATGGACTCATTCTCTCACTCATTCATTCATGCATTCATTCGGCCCCTTCTATATGTCAGACCCCGTTCTGGGCCCCAGGATATGGCAATAGTGTAAAACAGACAAAAACACCTGCTCTCATAGAGGCCTCGCTCTAATGGGTACGTAGTGAGCGTGCAGGGAATGGATGATAAACTCAAAAATTAAGTCATCTCCGAGCTGACAGTCGGTGCTGGAAAGATAAGGCCAGAAAGGGGGAATGTGGGGTCATCGGAGAAGGTGGGTGCCATGCACAGCCTGGGACGAGAGGCGCCAGTGTCTCTCTCCCTCCACACACGGGACAGATTCATCTGCCTCCAGTATGGCAGGACGTCCTTCCAGGATGCAGGTGGCAGGTTTGCTTGTAGCCACTGTGGAAGCTGGGGTTCCCTGAGCTCAGGGCTCCTTGGCTGTGGTGCACAGCATCCACTTGGCTCCACCTCCCTGCTGCCCACAGGGGGCTTGGGTGACAAGAGCAACCAGCCAACCCGATGCTTATGCACTTGTTGTGCCATGAGCGATCACGTCCTTCGTCCTGGACGCTAGTCTTTATGTTTCCTGCCGGCTAACCGGATAGCTACAAGGAGGGTGAAGTCGTGGACGCCTCACAATTCCCCACGTAGGGGCAATGTCAGAGACAAAGAATAAGTGAGCGGGTTGGGATTCGGAGGGTACTATTCCTTAAATAAAGAACACCAGCAATAAACTGTCCTCAGGGCAGGTGCAGAAACACCAGTGGGTCACTGTTTTGGGGTGACGCACCCCTCAGGACCAACCACAGACCCACAGAGGCGGCTGTAGGGAGGGAACGCAGCTGGAGGAAGCCAACGGGAGCCTGTTCCCAGCTGCTGCCACCCATGCCTGGTGCAGAACAAGGTGCGGGAGACTTCTAGCTACAGGAAGGACTCAAGGTAGTGGGGTGCAGAGGAGGATCTGGGGTGGCCTGGCTCAGGGCCAGTGTTCCAGCAATGAAGACTCCAGCTTCTGATGATCCCCTGTCCACGCTGGCACCCTGACCCCCCCCCACCCCACTGGCGGCTCCTAGGCCTGGCTGCTTGCACAGAACCCCCCATGCACCCTCCCTGCTGCCATCCCCCCAGGCCTACGGCCCCGGAATGAAGACAGTTTCCCAGGGTGGTAGCTCTGCTGCCCACCTGTCCTCCACCCCCGACTCTGGTGTAGAAAAGGGGACCTCCCCGCCACCGGCCCACTTCCTTCTCTGGCCACCACTGCTGCCTCAAAATGCCCTGCGTTTGGGGGGGGGGGGCAGATGCTAATTCCAGTACTCTGACCTTTAGCTCCATGGAGAGAAAGTTATACTTGCCCAACAACACACCCAGTTCTTTGGCTCAGAGCGTGTGATCAGGGGCCTCACGGTAGAAATACAGAGCTCTCAGGCCTCAGCCCTCAGCCCATGAGGCCCACCTGGGCTTTCCAGATTCCTGAGGCCCCAGGGCACGGGGGACTCTGTGCCCAGCTTCCCCTCCAGTGTCTGCTCCTGGCTGGGAGGAAACACCTGTATGTGAGGGAGCCAGTCTGGGGTTGGGGGGGAAGGAGACCATTGTTCTGGGCGGGAGGGGGTGGTGGTGGGGCAGTGGGCAGGGAGTCTGGGAGGAATCTCACGGGGTGTGCATGCAGACCAGGAAGCCCCGGGGGGCCAGACTCACAGCCACCATATTAACCGAGGAGCAGGACACCCCCTCACCCCGACCCCGGGGTGGGGTGCTCTGTGGCTGGGCTGGTGGCATTTGGTGCTGGACAGCCTGGGTCCTAATGTGGACATCTTGAGCTGGTTGCTTAGAACCTTTGTGCCTCAGTTTCTCTACTTTAAAGGAGAGCTCATGATAGCACCTACCCCAGAGGATTCCTGCCAGGGCAAAATGAGACGATGCTCATGAGGAAGGGAAGGTGCGGAGCAGGCTTGTGCCAGCAAGCCCTCCCTGAGCTCCATGCTTCCCCAGCCACACGGAGTGGCCAGCTGGCTTTTCCCATGATCCCCTCCTTTTCACCCAGTCCTGTGGGTTTGCACACCTTGCTCCCCACTGGGACGCCTGCTGGGTTCCCTCTGCACACAGACCCTCCCTGCCCCTCAAGGTTCAAGTGCCACCTCCTGCAAAGCCTCCCCACCCACCACCTGGATCCCAGGCCCAGGGGCACCTGCGTACCCGCCCCCCTTCCCCGAGAGCACTCACGCCCTTCACTTTCTGTTGGTCACTCACGCTGCGTCTCAGCGCCACCCCAGCTGGCCGGCTTCTCCGCCACGGACACCAGGCCTTGCTCGGCCTCTGGCACCAGCTGCACAGGTAGACGATGCTCAATTGTGTGTGTGTGTGCCGGGGGGGTGGGGGAGGAGGGGAGGTGTGTGTGGAGAGAAGCGGCCAGACCAGCATGATCATCCCCTAACTGTCCCCGGGAGAGGGATGGACAGACAATGTCCCAGAAGGGGTGCGGAGGGGACCAGAAGACTGACTGTGTCCAGCGCCTTGCTCCCCTGCCCTGCGAGCCTTGACAACTCGCCGCATCTCTCGGCTCAAAAATGGGCATGAAAACGTGTATCCAGCCCCCCTCAGATTGATCAGGAGCACCCACTAGACAATGGAGTGTCCTCTGTCGCGCCCGGTGGATGTAATCGGTTATATCATTATTGGTACTTAGAGGATTTGGGGAAGAAAGAAGGGGTCCATCCTTTCACAGGTCCTGGGTCCCTTCTTCTTGTGAAAATGAGTTAAATGATCTTAACTTGGCACAGGGGTTCCAGGAACCACGTCATCTCAGTACCCCTTCTCAGAAAGCCTGGGCCTTGTATACCTAAGAGTCAGGGGCGCTCCAGCCCCTCGAGGGCTCCCTGCCAGCATCCCTCCTCCTGGTGCCCCTATCTGCTCTGCTTGGGTCTGCCTCTCCTGGCTTCCTCCCTGGACGCCTTACCCCAGCCAGCACCTACCTTGATTTGGGGTGAACTGGGTCCCCTAAGTCTGCCGGTTGGCTCCCCACGGCCCTGCCCAGGGAGGCTGCCCACAGGAGAACCTGATGTCTTGGAGGAGCCCCAGTGAGCGTCTTTAGTCTCCACTGGAGCCTACAGATTTGCAGAGAAAGGCCCAGTGTCGCACAGGCCCGACTCTTTCCCCTCCTCTTCCTTCCCCTTCCCCGTGGCCTTCAAAGCTCCTCCCAGAACACATCCTGTAGTGAGGCTGCTTTCTGCAGAAGCTCTGCAGTCACCCACTGGCACTGGAGGTTCTTTATTTTGAGGAGGCACCTCCATAGAGTCCCTCCCTGGTGCTGATGGGGCCTCGACCTTTCTCCTGAACTCCAGACATACCAACCACTCTCCATGCCTGGACACTGGACAGCCAGGGGTCATCCGACATTTCCAGCTCAACGTGTGCAGACCAAGCTCTCTTCCCACTGCCCCCCCCCCCTCCTTGAATCCACCTCTCTGCTCCTCATCTCAGAAGCAGACACTTGGGTGCCATCTTAACACCTCTCTCTCCCTCACCTGTTCCATCTAAACGGAACCAAGTCCTAGGTCATAAATCATCTCCTTTCTCTAACCCCATGGCTGTCACCCCCTCATTGGGCCACCATTGTCCTCCTCCTGAATGACCGTAGAAGCCTGATCTTGCCTCCACCTCCCAACCAAAGGCCCCTCTCTGGTGCTGAAACACAAATCTGATCACATTGTGCCCCAGTACAGCCTTCAGTGGCTCCCTGCTACCATCAGGGTAACAGCCAGACTCCTCAGTGTGACTTGCAAGGACCGTCTCCACCTGATGGTTCCTGATCCCCAAGACCAGGCTTCATCCCATCAGTGGACCCTTCCCAGGGGTCCTGGACACCTGCAGCTCTGTAGTGGTCCAGGCGGCCCCTGAGCTCTAGGCCCACGCATGTGCAATGGGGTCCCCTTCAGTCCTCCTCGGGGTTCTAGCAGAGAAGAGAGAAAACACAAGTCAGAGAGGCAGAAAGAAAGCAGAGTGCCGTGAAAACTGGAGGAGGAGAAAGTGTCAAGGACATGGGGGTCAGTGGTGTCGAAGACTGCAGAGAGGACACAGATGAGGAACACGACAAAAGCATTTGCTGACCTCAGCAATTAGGAAAGAGCAGTGCCAGGGAGCAGATCACCCCCAAGGTATGGACCTGTTGGCTAGCTCCTCACATTTTTTTCTTTTTCTCATGCTTTGAAGCCACGCAATATTTTTGGAAATCTTCAACACACGTCTAGACCTTTGAAAAGCTCACAGACACTGTGTTCTCAACTGATTTGGCCTAGTGGTAAATGGCTCTGGAGAGAGACAAATCATTGACAGCACCATTTGAGCAGCTGGATGCAGCCATGCCTGAAACCCTGATGCCTGGATCTACTCCTAATTGTTTGACTACATGACTCAATGAATTCTCTCTCCCACCTTTTTTCAATAAGACTGTTTGAGTTGGATTTCTGCTACTTGGGTTTCTCCTTTGCAACCAAAGAAATGACTGATCTTTTTTCTGCTGGGACTTGGGTGGGTTCTGCTCCATCGTTCTCATGTTGCAGAAGAGGATACTTAAAAGAAGAAGAAGAAGGAAGAGAAGGTGGGGGGGGGGGAGGAAGGGGAGGAGGAGGAGGGAGAGGAGGAGGAGGAGAAGGTGAAGAGTCCAGAAATTTAGATCATTTGCTCCATGGCTCAGTCTCCCTGCCACGTGTACTTCTTCTCCACACTGCTTCATGTGACCGGAATCATATTCTACCTCGTATCTTTGTATTTGGGTTCTCAGATCATGTGTCTGCCTCATCCGTCCACCTTCCCCCAGTAAGTCCTGGGGAGGCAGAGGCTAGGTCTATCCATCACAGGATAAGAAAATGTTTGGCTCATTAAGTATAACAAATGGATGGATGGATGGATGGCTGAGTGGCTGGGTGGGTGGATGGCTGGGTGGGTGGGTGGATAGTTGGGTGGGTGGGTAGGTGTGTGGCTGGCTGGCTGGCTGGCTGGCTGGGTGGATGGTTGAGTTAATGGGTAGATGGGTGGATGGGTGGATGGCTGGCTGGTTGACTTGCCAAATGGCTGGCTGGCTGAGGGAAATGAGCAAGTCCAGGACAGGCTAAGGACCAGGGACTCTGCCCCTGCAGGTTCAGCGCTCAGCAGCAGCCAGGCAGTGTGGCCATAGTGGGCAGCTCCCTCTCCTTATCAGCTTTGGCCCAACTGAATCGGAAATCACAAGCTGACATGGGCCTCCTGTGGTCTCCTGTGGCCTCCTGTGGCTGCACTCTCCTCTTTCAACAGCTACTGTCTTGACTGCTGCACTGGGTGTGGTAGCCACGAGCTGCCTGGTGACCGTGGACAGCCCCAGAACTGTCCCCTGCAAGCCGCAGCTGTGTGATAGGCAGCCAGGAACAAGAAGGAGTGAAGAGGAGGTGGAGAGGAAGGACGGAGTGCCCCTATCTGTCCCTGTACCATCTTGCCTCACCCAGGGTGGGTGGCACTGCCCATTTGATTGATCCCAGTGATGCCTTGCCTCTCCAGATGCTCTCCTTAGGGTTGAATCTGTTTTTCAGTTGCGCCGTGGCTAGATTTCTCATCTGCATTGTAGGAAGAGCCCCTCCAATCCCTTCTGTTATTCAAAGAGATACTTCGTATTATTTTCAGTCCGTTACTAAGCAGCCAAGAACTTTAAATAAATTAAATTTTTAACTTTTATTAAATATATTACATTAAATCCTCTTGATCCTGTGGTGGCAGGTCGACCGGTGCTCCCTGGAGGACCAGGGTATTGGAGTCAGACAAGACTGTACGCTTTGGATACAAGACACCCAGGGTCACCTTGTGTCCTTGCTCTAGCTCCATCTACCTTCTGTGGGAGCTGTCTTGGGAAGCTCCAGCAGCAAATGCAAAATTCATCAGCTCTTGTTTTTTTTCAGGAATTCACCCACAGAAAATCCTGATAAGCAATTGTAGATCTCACTGGAGATTACAGAGGGAAGACAGCAAAGGTGTGTACACATCTCTTAGCAAATGATCCAAAAATCCTCCGTGGGAAAGACAAATATCATTGGATTTCACTCTCTTATGTGGAAGTTAAGAAACAAAACAGAGGGACAAGGGCGAAGAGAAAGAAAAATAAAATAAGATGACAGTAGAGAGGGAGACAAACCATAAGAGACTATAAAACTCCAGGAAACAAAAGGTTGCTGGAGGGGAGAGGGGTGGGGGATGGGGTAACTGGGGGATGGGCATTGAAGGAGGGCACATGATGTGAGGAGCACTGGGCATCTTGTGCAACTGATGAATCACTAAACTCAACCTCTGAAACTAATTAATACACTTTATGTTCATTAAATTGAATTTAAACTAAAAATAAAAATCCTCCGTGGACATTTCTGTTGTCCAGATGTTCTTCATCCATGCCATGCTGTAGGACTGATGCGCTGGGGCAGGATGGGTGGGGGGGGTCTTCTTTCTCTTCTCTCCCCCAGTAACTCTGAATCACACCCTCCTGGTGCCTCCTACCCAGACTTCTTCAAAAAAACAAAGCCAAGTCCTCTTAGAAGTGCATTCAGAGCACTTCATCTCCATTCTGAACCCTGAGTCCAGTTGTACACCCGAAGCTCACCAACAACACCCAAAACCAGATGGCTCTCTGGTTGGTGAGAAAGCTGCAAGAGGTAAACAGACCAGAAGAGAGGTGTTACAGAAACACATCTTGTTGCATGTGAACGACCAACTCATGGGCCAGGATACTTGTGGAGGTGGCTCACTTGAGTGGTGGGGTGGCACCCGAACCAGAGAACACCTGGTCTAGGGGCTCCTCTTGGCTTCCCAGGGAGGACCCGAGGACCCAGTCAGCCAGAAGCCTGGCCCATACTCCTCGACTCCCATCCCCACTCCAGGAAGACTCAGGTACCCACCTGACACACGCCTCTGCTTCTAGTGAATTCCATCCAGCCCTCAGAGCCACGGCCCTTGTTCCCTGGGTAACATCATGCTCTAGCATAGAGATCCACCAGGTGGGGGCCCTGAATCACCAGCATCGGTATCGCCTGGGAACTTGTTAGCAGCTAGTAGTAGTGTCTGCTGTGGGTGTGGACAGTGAGGAAGAATACACGGGTCAGGAAATTTCCATCCTTAATCTCTGGCCATGCTGTCCTACAGGGTGTGCGTGCATGCAGAGCTCGGACTAGTGGGGGGATAGTTTTAGGAAGCAGATTTGTCTTCTACGCCCACCCACTCATTCTTTCTGCGAGTCCTCTTATTTTTGAGGAAAAGAGGGAGTTTTGGTTTTAATATCATGGTTTTTTTTTTTAATTTTAGTGTTAAAAAAATGACCGAAGAAATTCACAAATACATTTTTTTTTAAAGATTTTATTTATTTATTCATGAGAGACAGAGAGAGAGAGAGAGGCAGAGACACAGGCAGAGGGAGAAGCAGGCTCCATGCAGGGAGCCCAACGTGAGACTCGATCCCAGGCCTCCAGGATCAGGCCCCCAGCTGAAGGCGGCGCTAAACCGCTGAGCCACCCCGGCTGCCCATAAACACGTTTTCATTACAAAAAGCCAGTCTCACATTACAGGAGCATACAGAACGGAAAAGAGCTCCCATCCCCCACCCCTCCTTCCCAGTATCTTTTTCCTCTCCACCCAGTGATAACCATCGCTGTTGCTGGTCTGGGGTGATTATACCAACTGACCTTCCCCTTGCTTTGTTTACTTGGAGATCATGCTCAATCAGGACGTAAGGATCAATTTCTTAAATGGAAAGTCTTGATTTTCTCGCCTTGGCGCCATGCTGACGTGGATCAAGGTGCGGAGAAAACCAGCCCACTCCCTCTCGTTACAAGCTGGCCTTCAAGTCTGGGAAGAAAATTTCTCTCCCCAGGATTCTCTTTGCAGGTACACCTGTTGCCCCTCCCAGGCTCCTCTGTGGGTGGTGCGGGACGGCAGAGAGAGCCCTGGGGGCAGGGCCTGGTCTCCAAAGCCCCCCCTGTTCTCAGGCCAGGGGAGGGGGCTGGAGGAGGCAAGCTGGGGAGCGGGTCTGTGTGCTCCCCCTGGAACATGGAGGGGCCTGGAGCCTCTTGTCTAGAAGAGATCTATCACAGTCACTGTGTGTTCTCGCAAATACATTCCCACTAGGAATAGGGACTGGCTGGCCAGGTGAGAAGGCTGGGAGGTCAAGAAGGCTGGGGTTGACTAGGGCCTTTGCACAGGTCCCTCCTCTTGTCTGGGTCTTGGTTTCCTCCTCTGTCACTCAGGGCTTGGAGCACCTGGTTCTGGTTTTGGCCTCAAGACCTGAGCCTGGTTTTGCATAGAGGCCTCTGTTCTAGGAGTGGGAAGCCACTGCTCCGTTCCCTCCCTCCCCTGCCACTTTCCCCTCTTCAGAGGTCTCCAGGGACCCCCTCAGGCCAGCTCCTTGGGCTGGCCATTCATAGAGCGCCTCCTTCCTGGCTGCGGTGGAAGGCACAGGCTTGCCTGGAGCCCTGCCAACCCATCCAGACCTCAGCTTCCCCGTCCGCTCCTCCACACCCATCCCTGGGGGATGTGCCAAGACCTCAGCTTCCATTTTAAAGCTGGCAGAGCTCCTCCAGGATTCCATGGCCATGAAGCCTACCCTCCCGGAGAGCTGTGCAAACTCTGCTTTGCTGAGCTTCAATTTCTACAACTCTGATGTGAGTGGCTCGAGGGAGCAGCAGAGCTCAGTGGTTAAGAGCAGGGACTCTGGGACCGGCTTCTCCTTTCTGCTGTCTCTGTGACCTTGGGCAAGTTCCTTAGCTTCTCGGCCTGTTTCTGTTGGGAGGCATAAGCCTGATGACAGCAAGTATATAGAGCACATGGGCAGCACTTGGCAGGTGTACAGTCGGTGCTATCAGGTGTTGGCTAAGCTCTCGTTTTGTCCTAGTTTGACGTTCAGAGGAGATTTCCTGGTCAGGCTGCAACGACTAGGAGCCTCAGCCTTCCAGCCCTAGATTTCTGAGATCTCCTGACTGGGCTCTGTTTCTTCTCACTCACCCGGTGTGGAGAGGCACATGCACCTGGGGTGGCCATGCCGCTTTTCCCGGGACGACACACTCAGAGTTGCTGGGGTGTTATGGACCGAGTGTCTGAGTCCAGCCCAAATTCATATGTTGACCCCCCCCCCCAATGTGATGGTAATTCAGAGGTTGGCACTTCGGGAAGGCGACTCGGCTTAGATGACGTCATGAGGGTGGAGCCCCCAGTGTCCTAAGAAGAGGAAGAGACGCACCACGTGAAGCCCCAGTGAGAAGGTGGCCATCTGCAAACCAGGAAGTGGGATGTCACCAGACACAGAATCTGCCGGCACCGTGATCCTGGGTGTGCCAGCCTCCAGATCGTGAGGAATAAATGTCTGTGGTTTAAGCTGTCCACTCTATGGCATTTGTTATGGCAGCCTGAGCAGACCAAGACACGGGGACTGTGGTCTGAGCCAGGACACAGGTGCACCTGCTACAAGGAACAGAGAGAAATAAAGTGGCACAGGTAAGGGCAGTCTGCCACCTGCCTGCCTGTTCCCCCAGAGGGATGAGGAGGACAGCGTCTTCCAGGATGGCCGGCTTCTTTTACCCTGGTTGTACTGGTAGGGTTGGGGAAATAGAGGGATTCAGAGATGGTAAAGGAGGGAGAAGGCCCCACCCACAATCCCTAGAGCCATAGTGTTGAATCCCAGTGCTGGAGGAGGCAGGGGGTAGGAGACAGAGGGGGAGGGGAATCTGAAGCCTTGGGCAGCCACCAGGCAGGTGGGTCCACACACATCTCTGTGGAGGGGCTGGAAACATCTCGGCTTTGAGCAGACTGAAGGGGATGTAGGTGTTCCCTGCCCCAGGGGTTGTGGGAGAGCTGGTCCCCTGGAGTCAGGCCTTGGATGTCAGGCAGCTCAGGGAAAGGTCTGAGGATGATGACCAACCAGTGAGTTCAGGACCCCAGAGGAAACACCAAGCTGTTAGAAGAGAACTAATTGATAAATTGGGCATCATTAAAAGTGAGACCATTTGGTCTGAGAAAGGCATCACCGTTAAGAGGATGAAAAGACAAGCCACAGATTGGGAGAAAATATTTGTCAGACACGTATCTGACAGAAGACTGGCATCCAGAACATACAAAGAACTCTTAAAACTCAATAATAAGAAGACAAACAATCCAAATTAAAAAAAAGAGTGGGCAAAAGATCTGAAGAGATACCTCATCAAAGAAGATAATCACATGACAAACCCATGAAGAGATGCTAAACACCACAGTCACGAGGAAATTGCAAATTAAAACAGCAATAAGACATCATCACTACACACTCATTAGAATGGATAAAATCCCAAACCATGACACCACCAAAAGCTGATGAGGATGTGAAGCCACAAGGATTCTCATTCATTTGATGAGAATGAAAAAGTACACAACCACTTCGGAAGAGCTTGGCTTTTTTTTTTTTTTTAACTAAATATACTTATACCATATTATGGGACAATTGTGCTCCTTAGTATTTACTCAAACAAGCTGAAAACATATGTCCACACAAAAACCAGCACATGAATGTTTGGACCAGCTTTATTCGTAATTTCCAGAAACTGGTGTCAACGAAGATGTCCTCAGTCGGTGAGCAAAGAAGCAATCAGGGCACACCAATAAATTAGAATATTATTTAGCAACAAAAGGAAATGAGCTGTGGAGCCCTGAAAACGAAACATAAATACATATTGCTAAGTGGATGAGCCAATCCGAAAAGGCTAGTTACTGTATGGTTCCAACTCTATGATATCCTAAAATATGCATAATTATGGAGGCAGCAAAAAGAACCACTGTCTGTCTGTCTAGTTAAGAAAAGAATAGTCTCCAGGTTGAATATATATTTGCCTATCCAGGAAATCCATTTCCTTCACAAATTGTGTTTCTCAGAAGCTTCTCCAACTTATCCAAATTGCCAAATTTATTGGTGAATTTACAATTATCCTTTCATTGTATTTTTAGCGTATGTAGGATCTGTAGAGATGGCTTTTTTTTTCAAGCATGATATTGATAATCTGTTCATTAGGGCCTTATCCACTAGTACATCGGTTTTCTAGTTCATAGATTTCTGCTTACACTTTTTTCTTCCCTTCTTTAGGATTTAGACCTTTCTTCTATATTTTTTTTTCTTTTTTTTTTTAATTTTTTTTTTTTATTTATGATAGTCACAGAGAGAGAGAGAGAGAGAGAGAGAGAGAGAGAGGCAGAGACACAGGCAGAGGGAGAAGCAGGCTCCATGCACCGGGAGCCCGATGTGGGATTCGATCCCGGGTCTCCAGGATCGCGCCCTGGGCCAAAGACAGGCGCCAAACCGCTGCGCCACCCAGGGATCCCTCTTCTATATTTTTGAGATGAATATACTCCCTTCGATGTCAATCATTTGAAATTTGATATTCCAGTTGTACTTGAGACAATGTGAATCCTGCGGCTGGGCAGTGTTCTATTTCAATGAGATCAAATGCATTAACTGTTGTCAGGATCCTCTATATCTCTATTATTTTTTTTGTCTATTTGTCTCTCAGATACTGAGACAGGTGTAATAAAGTCCTTCATTATGGTTATGGAGACATTAAATCTATCAATTTTTGCTCTATAGTTTAAAGTTATGTTATTGCATGCATACAGGTTTATGATTGTGATAGGTTTATGTTGGATTGACTCTTTGATCTTTATAAGATGTCCTTTTATTTTTTTAATAAATTTATTTTTTATTGGTGTTCAATTTGCCAACATATAGAATAACACCCAGTGCTCATCCCATCAAGTGCCCCCTTCAGTGCCCGTCACCCGGGCACCCCCACCCCCCGCCCACCTCCCCTTCCACCACCCCTAGTTCGTTTCCCAGAGTTAGGAGTCTCTCATGTTCTGTCTCCCTTTCTGATATTTCCCACTCATTTTTTCTCCCCTCCCCTTCATTCCCTTTCACTATAAAATGTCCTTTTAAAAAAATGCTTGTTGCCCTAAAATCTTTATCTGATATTAGTGTAATAACACCAGCTTTTGGGGTCAGGTTTGTTACTCTTTGGGTCAGGGTGTTACTCTTTTGATCCTTTTGTTTTCAGACTTTGTGTTCTTATAGCAAAGGTGTGTCTCTTGTGAGCAGCATATTAAAAAAAATCATTGGACAATTCTAGATTGAATTTTTTCCAGCACGCTAAAGATGTCATTTGTTTTCTGGCTTCCAATGTTTCTGTTGAGAAGGGAGCTCTCAATTTAATTGTTGATCCTTGGAAGATAAAGTATATGTTTCTTTTGTCTGTCTTTAGGATTTTCTCATTACCTTTTTCTCCCCCAGGAGTCTTACAATGAGAGTTTCTCAGCCCTTCCTTTTTTTTCATGACACTGATTTTTCTGGCGGAGTGCTAGTCAGGTTATCCTGTAGAATGTCCCACAGTCTGGGTTTGTCTGGTATCTTCCTCATGATCAGACTGGAGCTATGGGATTTGGGGAAGAAGAGCAGAAGTGAAATCCTCTTCTCATGTGATTTTGTTTTTATCCTGTGTGAGATTTACTAAGTTTATTGAATCTATGGATTGATATGCTGCATCCATTTGGGCCAATGGATTTTAGGCAGAGGAGACACCGTGCCAGTTCCAGGCCCAGGCCCTGGCCCTGGGAGGCATCCCACATCTCTGCTTACCCCTCTTGTGCTAGCATGCTGACCCAAGGTGCCTGTGAGACCCCCAGGGTAGACCTGAGCCCAACCTGCAGCTTGGAGCCAAGCTGCTCTGAGCCCCACCTGGATAGAGTGATCCCGGGATGTCCTGTAGGTGCATGAGCAAGAGTAAGGGACCACAGTTTCCATCCCCCGGGTGTTAGGCATGTTTTAGTCACTAGCTGGTGATAAGCTAGAGCATCTCATGGTCCCCCCCCCCCCCATCCCTGGGAGTTAGGCTGGCAGCTCAATGCTGACCTGCTCCTCCCAAGTCACAGGTGTGTTCCAACATCCTTTCTACCTTCACCTGCTCTTCTCCCTGTGAGCGAAGTCTAAGAACATCCCCACATCCAGAGTGCCAGCAATGAGCTTGCTTTCCTTCCTCTCAGCAACATGAGACTTGTGTGGAACAGCATCAGAGAACATTCTAGCACAAATAAATTTTCTATAGAGGGGAAAATCACAAAGAGATAAACAGAATAGTCCCCCAAGAACCTGTTTGCTGCTGTGTGGGAAGCAGTTTATGGGAACTTAAGCAACTAGCAGTTAATTGTCAGGTAGCAAAATAACCGTAGGTCAAGAGATACAAGACTAATAAAGTTTTATTTCAAAATAATATTAAATTTTTTTTGTTTATTCTTGGATATCTTGTTTATCATGTAGTAGCACGACCTTCTCACGCAACAAGAAAACCATGGAATGTATCTGGCAGACCGCTCCTCTCTGGAGTCTGGAGCAAGTGCAGATGGCAAGGACCGGGGAGGAACAGCGACACAGGGTAGGAGCTGGCTCCGTTTGCTCCTCTCCAGTAGTGAGTACTCTGGGCTAGGGTTTCAGGGGCTCCTGCAAGCACAGAACCTTTGGAGCCAAGTGAAGCAGGAGGAGTGGAAGGAGGGGCTCTGGGCCAGTTATAGTCATCTTTTTCCATGGCTTCTTTCTCCACCTGTACCGACTGCCCACATCCTGGTCCTCAGCCCTGCCCTCCCCGATATTACCCTATCCCTCATTTGCTTCCAGCTCCCCAACCACTCCAACCTGGCAGCTTTACATTTTTGGCTCTCACATCCTGTCACCCATGTCTCCCAGCCAGGCATGAAGCCCCTGGAGGCCAGGTTCTCAACCCACCCCTCTGGGATCTCACCCAGGCACCAGAATGATGCCAATGGACTTGTGGGCTGGGAGATTCCATATGCAATGTGCACCAACGTCAGGTGTGATGGGGCCCAACCTGGGTTGAGAAGTCGGTGAGGGCTGGGGGCACCCGTGCCAACCCCCCTCTTACCCTCGCCAAGGCCATTCCTCCTCCAAAGAGTAAAACTGACCACTCCTTGCCCCTCTTAGTCTTGGTCCTGCCTCAAGGATGAATAAAGAGCATCGGAGAGACGGTGAGAGTGTCCCAGCGCCAGGCAGGGGGAGTCGGCGCAGAAGGGCAAGGCCACTGATCTGTACCGAGCGAGTTCCAGCTACCAGCCAGCCACTGGGCCAGGTGCTTTGGAGACAATTTCAACCCCTCAAGGTCTTAGCACTGAGGAAGTAGAGACTCAGAGAAGCCAAATCACTTCCTTCTGGCTGTTTAGCTAGAAGGTAACCGAGCTGCTGTTGAATCTATGCCTGTCCTGTCTCCCAAAGCTGTCAGATCCAGAAAAGGTCTCCGGAGAGAATGTGTTCTGGGTCCTGACCGTAGACAGGTAAAATATTAGTGCTATTTTTCAAAGGATCCAGAGAACTTGTGAGAAAAAGAGAGAGAGAGAGAAAGAGAGAGAGAGAGACGGAAGGTACTGAAGGTCTGGGAAGAAATTCCCATTTTTGATTCTACCACCCGAACCCCAGATACAAAGGGTACCTGAAGACTTCGACAAAGTAAGGGGTGTCCTGGCCAAGGGTTGGAAGAGGAGCCTAAACCACCAGAGCACCAGAGCCTGAGATCTTTCTAGAAAGGATCCTAGACCACGCCAGTGGTCAAGGCCTTGGGAAGTCAGCTCATCCATCCCTCTCTTGTCTACTGTGAGTAATCTGAGGGGCCGTGTGGTGTCAGCCGCTGTCTCCCTAATGCCTGCGTCTTTCCTAAACAGCCCCAAGGGC
The DNA here is from genome assembly GCF_018345385.1 of Vulpes lagopus. Lineage (NCBI taxonomy): Eukaryota > Metazoa > Chordata > Mammalia > Carnivora > Canidae > Vulpes > Vulpes lagopus. The sequence continues at coordinate 59,935,884 of NC_054833.1, forward strand.
CCAGAAACCTCCAGGCCGCTGTCCGCTGCAGGGCCCACAGCAGGACCTGATCCAACAGAGGGCCGTCCAGTTCTCCACAGGGAGCGGGACCCTAGTGGCCACCACGTGGGTTGGGTCTCCGAGGAGGCTGCCTGCGCAGGGCTTCCTGCCCTGGCTGCTGGTGAGGGCCCCCTTAGGGCAGAGCTCCGCTGAAGGTCATGATGGGCAGGCAGAGGAGGGAGCAGAGGTCGGGCGCCTCCTGGGCGGACAGGTCTGGGGACCTCTGGGGTTGGGGGTGGAGGCTGCTCTTCTCTGGCTTGTAGCAGGGTGAGACCTCACACCTGTGGGGCAGGCAGGAGTGAGGGCAGGTCCCCCCAATCCTGCAGCTCCATCCAGGGTTCTAGGGGGTGGCGCAGAAGTGGGCCCCCTCCCTGGGCTCCCCTTCCTACCGGACCACGCTCTGCAGGATCTTCCTCTCATCCTGGTCCAGGCACACGGCAAAGGGGCAGCCGTTGGAGCCGATGATCTGCACCTTGTCCACTTTGATCTGGGACGTGCTAATCTGGAAGCAAGGCCCTGTGGTCAGCCCCGATACCCGCCTCCCCCGCACCCCCTGGCCTCCACCCTCCCTGAGTCTGGAAGACACAAGTGCCCCCAGGAGAAGGCCCCGTGGTGAGGCTCCGGGTCCCTGACACCCAGGGTTCCCTCCAGAGCCTTTGCACACAGATACAACACCCCCCCCCCCCCCCCGGGCCTGCCTTCCTCCCTGGAGGCCACCGCACCCGCAGGTGTGCACCCCCACACCGCACCTCTGCTGCCTCCCCTCCCCACCCTGTACACACACACGTGCCAGGGTCTCCCAAAGCCCTGGCTGCAGGGAGAGGGGAGTCCTTACCTGGTTGAAGCCCTTCTTGGACTTAGGGTTCTGTCTTTTCACCACTTCGGTCAGATTTAGCGTCAGAGCCTCGGTGCTGGAGTCTGAGGTGCAGGGGGGGGCTCAGCTTGGGGGCAGGGCCCCTCCCCGTGGGCACCCCCCCTGCACCCCACCACCCCCGATCGCCCCCTGTGCCCTTGTGCCCTTGTGCCCCTGCTCCTCCACCTACACCCCATCGCCCCTGCTCCCCCACCCTTCTGCGCTGCCCCCCTGCGCCCTACCCCAACGCCCACCTGCACCCCCCCCAGCTGCCCATCACTCACCTGCGCCCTCGCCCCTCCCCGCTCACCCTACCTGCGCCCCACTCCCCTATCGCCCACCCACTCCCCCCCCCCCTCACCTAGCTCCTCCTGCTTCCGGCAGGCTTTGTTCAGGGTGATGGATGTGCACACCTTCTCCATGTTACTCCAGCGGCTTCGTCCACTGATGGCTCCCTGAAAATGCAGCTGAGCCAGACCCTCTCAGCCAGGGAGGGGAGCCCCAGACCCGAGGGCAGGCGGGCGGGTAACAGGGAGCTGCAGCAGGCAGCCCCCCCCGGGGAAGCTCTCACCCATTCAGCAGCATCTGCTAGCTTCTGCTCCAAGAGCCCTCCAACCTCCAGACCCCCATAGGGACCTTGATGACTCCAGGGAGCATGTTAGGTCCCTGGCCTGGCCCACGGTTAGCAGGCCACAGGGGCACTGAGCCCTCTGCTGTGATTGTGGGCACCCCTCCCACCCTCGCCTCATAAACCCTCTTCTGCCCACTTCTGACACGGGTCCCACGTCCCAGGCACCCAGCCAGGCACAGCAGCCCAGCGGACCCTGGGCTCCCCCTCACTCTGCCTCTGGGAACCTCGCCCTTGTCCCACTCACCCTCAGCCCTGCAGCCAGGCCCTTACTCCATGTGGGAGCTGCTGAGCACACCCAGGTGAGGGGGAGAGAACACTGGGGTTGGAGGGATGCTTTGGAGGTTGAGGGGGAAGAAGGATGTCCACTCTCTCCCCTCTGTCCAGGGGGCCTGCTGCCATACATGGGGGGCCGACTCTGGGTGAGGAAGGGTCAGGAGCAGGCCCCGGACAGACACGCATCCCAGCGCCAGCCTCACCTTGCTGTAAATAATCTGTAGTGTTAGAGGGACAGCCTCGCGGTCCCCATCGATGCCCAGACGCTTGCTGCCAGGACCTGTACCACACAGACAGATCTTCACTCCCTGTCATTGCCGGCCCCCCCTCCCGGACCCTAGAGCCTCCCCCCCCAAGACCCCATCTCCCCTGGGCTCAGGCAGTGCGCACCCGAAGCCTTGATGGCACGTGTGGCAGCAGAGTGACCCAGCTCCAGGGAGTGGATGAAGATCTCTGTCATCTTCTCCCCGGTGATGAAAGTCAGCTGCAGAGGGCAAGAGCTGGCATCAGTGGGGGCTTCTGTAGCATGAGGCTACTGGCTGCGGGGGTCTGGGGAGCACTGCTGGAGGTGCTGCCCAAAGCAGGGGGGTGGGCTGGGGTGCGGTGGGGGTCCTCACCTCCGTCTGATAGACCTGCAGCAGCACCGGCCGGGCAGCGAAGCGGCAGTAGTAGAGCAGCATGTCCGCCAGGATGGGCAGCTGGGCAGAGGAGCCCTCCAGGGGCCGGGACTCGGCCTTCAGAGACTGCTAAGGGCGGGAGGCAGAGCTGAGTCAGAGGGACAGGTGGCCAGCGAGCGAGCAAGGGAAACGATGTGAAGAGACAGGTGTGCACACGCACACCCACCCAGAGAAGAGGGAGACGGAGGCAGACACAGCCAGGGAAGGGGTGAAAGCAGGACACAGAATGGTCAGGGGAGGCCCTGTAGCCCAATCTCTGCAGCGCCCTTACCGGACACCCGGCCCACTGGGGAGGGCCCTGGACGAGCTGGACAAAGCCAGGAAGTGAGGACAGGGAGGGGACTGAACACTCAGGACCGTCCTAATCACTGCCCTCAATTTGGACTCAGTCTTGCTTCTCACCCGCCCTCCCTGCTCCTTCATGGAGGCCTCAAGCTGGATTCCCCAAAACCAGGGTCTTCAGAGAATGCTCTGTGACTGCAGCCTGTGCCCCCCACCTCCCTGCCCTGCAGGGGCCGCTTACTTGGCACAGGACTTCAGGGGGCAGGTGCATGAGGCCTAGTACGTTGCGCTCATACCAGGGGTCGAGCATGCCGAGGTAGTGGGAGATATCATTGGTGCTCTCCAGCTCCTGGGCCAAGGGACAAGAGTCATTCTAGTCCCCGGGGCCCCGGACAGCATCTGCAGCAACCACAGCTCCTCCCCACCCTGAGAGATGCCTGCCAACTTCTAGGTGGTATCACATGGCACACTGCCACCCCCAAGTACAGGGCAGGGGCTCTCCTGGGAGCGGGGCTCAAGCAGGGGAAGGCACCCCACAGACACAGACTGCTCTTGGCAACTTCTCACTGGCCCCCTTGGGGTGTCTGAACCCACTCCCACTACATTTGGTCCAGGGCTGGGGACATACCGCAGGGCTAGGGTGCTTTGGGGAGTCCGTGGGGAGTGGGGGCGCCTGGCTTGCAGGAGCAGGGCAGGTGCTGGAGCCAGTCCCATGGCTTCGCTTCATGGGTACGTAGAAAAATTGAAGCTTGAAGAACCGTGTGAGGAGTGGGCGATTGTTCTCCAGCCGCCTGGTAAGAAGAGGGCGAGGACAAGAGAGTGCTGTGGTCCCCGTCAGCCCACAACCTGCCACCCAAGGCTGGGCGTCACCCCTCCCTGCCCCCCAGTCCGGCTCTTACCGCAGCTTGCTGTATGCCCGAGCCACCTTCCCCGAGATGCGATCAGAGCCGAAGACCACAACGCGCAGCGTGGACGCCTTGGGGTCCTCATCCCCGCTGAGGAAGGGGCGGCGGCGCTGGTGGCGCGAGGCGGGGGCCAGGAGCCAGCTGGGCAGCTGGGTGCTGAGCTTGGGCTGGGGCAGCGAGCGGGAGCGCTGGGCCCGCGCGGGGGGCATTCCCAGGCCGTCCAGGGGGCTGCAGAGGCTCCCCGCCCGCCGCAGGGGCAGGGCTGTGTCCGCGCCCCCCTCGGGGCCCCGGGAGTCCCTCCGCAGCACCAGCTGGCTGGTGCTCTTGAAGAGTTTATAGATCCTGTTGAACTTCTGCCCCGGCCTGCGGTGGCCCCAGTGCTCCTGGCTGCCAGGGCTCGCGGGCCACTCGGAGGAGCTCTCCTCGCTGTCCTCCATGTAGCCGCTGTCCACGCCATCCGACAGGCCCGAGACGAACGAGGTCAGCAGCTGGCGGGAGAGGGCAGGCCCTGAAGCCTGGGGTGAGCTGAGGGACAGGGTTGAGTCATGGAAGACCGCCGAGCCGGTGGAGAGCACCGAATCCCTCTGGGCACAGTGCCCATCCGTTTCCAAGTCCTCCTCCTCCTCTTCCTCCTCCTCCTCCTCCTCCTGCTCATCGTCCCCCAGGATCCCTGGCTGGAGCAGCTCCTGTTCCTTGAGCAGGATTTCCTGCAGGATGTCTACAGGGAAGCAACGGGAGGCATAATCTAGATTTTTTTTTTTTTTTAGATTTTATTTATTTATTCATGAGAGACACAGGGAGAGAGGCAGAGACATAGGCAGAGGGAGAAGCCCCTCCCTGCGGGAAACTGGATAAGGGACTTGATACCAGGATCACGCCCTGGGCCGAAGGCAGACACTCAATCACTGAGTGATTGAATTCAAAAGAAAAAAAAGAGAAAGAATTCTTTCTTTCTTTCAGACACCAGGTGCCCCTGGGTATCTGGGTCCTTGAAACCCCTCTTGCACACCCTCAGGACAGGCGACAGGCTCAGACAGACCAGCCCAGAGGAGGAGGAGAGGGTGGAAGGAGGGTGAAGTCCAGCCCAGGGCTTGAGCACTGCCCCCTGCTCTGCTTAGAGCTGCCTGGGGCGGGGGGGGGGGGGGGGGGGGGGGGGGGGGCTGCACAGACCCAGGACAGGGAGCTGCCGGGGGGGTGGGGGGGGTGCTGCGGGGTGGGTGCTACTAGGGCCCCAGCCAGCTGCTTACCAAAGCTGTCCTGGTTCCAGCTGTAGGTGTGGCACCTGGCGACAGGGATGGGGATGGTGCGGAGCTGGCCAGGTTTGGCAGTGTCTGTACAAACACAGGGACAGGAGATGAGGGCTGGAAGGGTCTCATAGAAGAGACTAGTGCCAGGCACACCGTGGGCCAGCTGAGGCTGAGGGGGGAAGCCGGCTGGCCCCCAGCTAGCGCTGTCTTTCCCTGTTCCCACAGGGGTGGCCACCTGATGGAGAGCCAACCCTGACAGTGTAGGCTGGCTGAAACCAGCCCTTGGGGCTGGTTGGGGCATGGGGATGAAGGGAGCCTGGGTCCCCCAAGGGCTGCATGGGGCAGAACTGCTGTTCTGCCTTGGACTGCTCACCTGGGGGCTGGAACAGGCCCCGGTGAGGATGCACCCCGCTCTCCCAAGAGCCTTACCTAAGACACCGGGGAAGCCAGCTTTCTCTCCTACTGCCTGCAGCTTGGTCCTGAGCCACTGCCGGGCCTCAGCTGCATCCCCAATGCCCGAGGCCAGCTCCTGAGCTTCTGCAGTCTCCGTGAAGATGTCCTCAAGCTCGGCCAGGCTCTTGGACTGAAAACCCAGGAGGAGACAGGCTTGCTCCCGAACCCTCGGGCTCCTAGGGTCCCCCCGATGGCCGCAGTGGCCAATCTCCTCCCCTGCCTAGTCACCCACATCCACCCAGAATGGGCCAGGGAGCCAGGCCTCCTCCTGGGGCCCCTCTTCTCAGGAAACGGTCACAAGAGAAAGGCCCAGAGCCAGAGCACTGCTGTGGTGAAGGGGGGTGGGGGTGCTTCAGAGCTCCCCACTACAGCCCAGAGAGGGGAAGACACTGCCCAGGGCCACACAGCTGACCAGTCACATAGCCGGGGCTACAAGTCAGGTCTTCCAGCTTCCCTCTAGAGCTCATTCCTAGGCGACCCTGCACGCGCCACTGCAGCACCAAGATGCAGCCAGAGAGGGACTCAAGCTCTGTCTGAAGGGGGTGATGGTGAGCCCCAGGGGCCCAAGCACATACCTGCAGCCTGCAGTGCAGCCCTGGCAGGTCACAGTGGGCCCCAAAGGTGGCCTGGAAGGCGTGCAAGAGCAGGGTGGTGTAGGCGCTATGGGGCGAGTGCCCAGGCGTGCTCAGCTTGTTGGCCACCGCGAGGAACTCGGCTTGGACCTCCACTGGATTCAGCAACAGCACGGTGCTGGGGACACAGAGGACAAGCTATGGGGGTGCAGACAGTGCAGCCATACCCCTAACATCTGGCGCAGGGGCCGCAGGGGGCGCAGGGGGCATGGGGGTTGCAGGGACCCCAGTCCCAAGTGCAAAGCCTATGGTCTCCTCATGAGTATTTTCCAGCCAGCATTTTCAAAGACTTTTTGAAACTGGAACTTCACTGTCACAAAATAAATTGCACCTTCAGTTTCCCATCAGCATATTTCCTACAGGACGTGGGAATGGACGAGAGATGAGCCATGAGGGATGCGTCCTGGGGGAGGTGGCTGGGAGTCAGGTGCTTGTTTCGCAGGGGCGGCTTGTTTCGCTTGCAGCCTGGCCCAGAGGTTTGGTGGGGGGGCAGGTCAGGGCTGCCTGTGAGCCCCAGGCTCCCAGGACACGCCTTTTCTGACCCTCGAAAGCCATCACCCTGGGTCGCGCAGGGCCAAGTGTAGAGCGGGTGCCCGGCCCTATCTTCTCCCTGCCACCCTTTACGTTCTGTTTATCATGGAAAATTTCAGATGGACCCAGATGTTAAGAGAATCATGACCCCCCCCTCACACCCTGCAAGGTGTCGATGGCTCAGTTAACAGTTAACCACACACGACTGTTCTCACTTCGCCCACAGCAGCCCTCAGTTGCTATGTTTTCTCGAAGTGTGTTTGAGACATCACAACATCCCAGTGGTAGAGGCCTCGGGTGAGCTGCTTGAACAGCTCCTGCCCTGTCCCAGGTCCGGCAGAGAAGCACCCTGCAGGTGGCCTTCCCCGTCAGCCCCTGCAGAAGGCTGCCCCAGATCACCAGGTCGGGGTGCAGGGAGTGGACGAAAGGGCCCGGGCCTGAGTCCCCACACTCTAGGAGGGCAATGAATGCTAATCTCTCCATGTGTCAGAGAAATGGGGGGGCCTGCACGGGGTTCCCTGCCCCAGCTGCTCTCCCTGCCTGGGCGCTTGCTCACAACCTCCACTGACACGTGAGGGGCTCCACTGTGCAGCGGGATTCGACCAGCAGATGTGCGGCCTCACCTTGCACACTTTCTCTGCACCTGTGTTCCCACCTCCAGACGACCTGAGTGGGACCCTCTCCTCTGTTCCTGCCCCCTCTGCTCCCCCCTCTGTTCCTGCCCCCTCTGCTCACCCTCTGTACCTCAGATCTGACAAATACCTTTCTCGTGGGGCTCCCGTGGAACTTGAATGCTAGCTACCATGATGCTTACAGCAATGCCCAGAGCTTGGTACATGCACAGGAACTGATTATTGGTGGGTGAGTGGTGATTAGTTGCTGTCTACCTGCCTTAGCCCCCCACCCCTCTCAAAGAGTCATCCTCACTCACTAACCTCAAGCATTTTTGTACCCTTTCTGCCTCTCTCAAAGTCTGCCGCAGGCTTTTTTGTTGGATATGACATTGAAGGAATTTTGCAGTGAACCCCGTTGGGGGGCTGAGGATGGGGTGGGAGGGGGTGGGGAAGGGGGCAGCTGTAGCTTCTGAACTGTTGGAAACCAGGGTCTCTGGACCCCTAGTGTCCAGGTGAGGTGGCCCCACACACTTGGCAGGCTGGGACCCAGAAGTAGGTAACACAGTTGATTTGGGTGATCACAACCAGCACTGCCTTTTAAATGAAATAGGCTAGGATGGATGGAGCCCATCCTATGGGCATAGGGGTGAGTTTCAATTTCTAAAACTCATTTCAGGGGCACTTGGAAGGCTCAATGGTTGAGCGTCTGCCTTTGGCTTAGGTCATGATCCTGGGATCAAGTCCCACATCGGGCTCCTCGCAGGGAGCCTGCTCCTCCCTCTGCCTGTGTCTCTGCCTCTCAGTCTGTATCTCTCATGATTAAATAAATAAAATCTTTAAAAGAAAAAAACTCATTTCAGTTCTGTGTGTGTATGTGTGTGTGTACAGCAGACTTTCATAAAAAATGCTTTGTTTAGGAGCACCTGGCTGGCTTAGTCATGTGTGGAGCACGCCACTCTGGATTTCATGGTCATGAGTTTGAGATTACTTAAAAATAAAATAAAATAAAATGCTTTTCTTTTTCTTTCTTTCTTTCTTTTTTTTTTTTTTTTTTTTACCGTAGGCCCCCATCAAAAAAAGTTTGGAAGAGGCAAAAAGACATCATAGAAACCTTGTGAGCCTTTGAGTAAAACTGGGCTTTAAATCCTGGCTCAGACACTTATTAGCTGTGTGACCTTCAGGAAGTTATTTGGCCTCTCTGACCTTCAGTCTCCCCCACATGAAAAGTGGGGGTGAAGCGAGGTGACATGTGCCCAGCACCTGGCATGATCCATGTGGGTGCTTTTTAACATCTGCTCTGTTTTTAAGTCTCAGAGCCATTTAAAAATAGGAGGAAAGCCCCTCAACCCAGAGAAACAGCACTATGTACAAAAGCATTGTCAGAAAAAAAAAAAAAAAAGCATTGTCAGCTAATCCAAGGGGCTCTTGGTCCTCTCGAAGACTATTTGTGGGTGGCTGGGGCAAGGGGTGTGTGTGTGTGTATGAGTGTGTAAATGTGTGTGTGCAGTGGAGGGGAAGCCAGATGCACAGCTGGGGAGGACGGTGTGGGCGTGGGGAACCCCCCCTCGAGAGTACTCACACGGTAGAGCTGCGGTGACTTCTGATGGGCAGGCCCTGCTCCGCCCTCACCAGTCGCTGGTAGGAGATTCCTGTTGTCAAAAGAAAGGAGAGTTGGTAGGTTTAATCTGTGCCTTCAGCAGATGGCCTGGGGCCTAGCTGTAGCCCCAGGATGAGGCTCAGGCGCTGGGAGGAGGCTCGGGTGCCGGAGGCTCCTCCCAGACCATGGCCAGCCTGCTGCCACCCTGTGGTTCCCTGGCCACCTCAAGAGGCACAGACCGCCCCCCCAACCAAGGGTGTGCGGGCGAGGGCGGGGGTCCCCCAGCTCAGTCTCCATGGGCCCTCCGTGCCTCTGCCCGGCCTCCCACAGACTCTTGGGGGCAGCCGGGCCTCCCTGGTGCTGTGCCTCTCCAGACTGAGCCCTGCCTCTGCCCATGGGGCATCCTGCCCAACCCTGCCCCAGCCTTTCTCTCCAGCCTCCAAGAAACCAAACCAGCCCAAAGTCTCTGCTTTTCTCCTGCAGCGTGGCTCAGGTCTGCGACTGGAACACAGCCTCAACAGTACGGATTCAGCTGTGCGCCCACCATGGTGTGACTAAACAACAGAAGACTAGCAGCGGGGGCTGGGCCTTGGGCGGAGGGGGCGGGCAGCCTCAAGGGGCTCCAGACAGGGGGCAAAGCCACCCAGGAGAGGGCGTGGGCTGGGAGCAGGAAGGCCACGACCCAGGTCAGAGAGGGCTGTAAAAGGAAAGGCCTTGACTTATGTCTGGTCAATGGCAACAAATAAATAAAACAGCTTATACTGTTCTAATTTAGGGTCTAATTGCTTTGATTTGGGGGCCTTTTGTGTGATGTTTCTCTTATGTAATGTCCCACGCTTACAAGTTAATACTAATGTCTGTTCCGGTAGGAAAGTCCCTGAAACTGTGAAAGGCTACGGGGACCTGGGACACCATCTGGTGGCCGCTGACATTCATGACAGAAGGAAGCTCCCCTCCTTGCCCCCTCCTGCGAGACCCCCCTCCTCCTGGTGAAATGCTATGCTGCAGACAGGGTCACCCCACCCCCACCCTGCACCCCCAGGCCCCCTGACCTCAGAACACAAAGACAAGTACAGGCCCCTCTTGACTCTTCTGCATACATTCCTTTTACTAGGTACGGAAGTCCAGAGGCCCTGCCTGGACCCACAGGCCCCTGAGCAACACCAGCCTTGTTCACCCAGGTCATCTTCTGCCCTTGTTTAAAGGTATGACCAGATGCGGTCACTCTGCGTGGATGATGTTTGGCGGTTAGTGCCTGTGCCAAGAAGCCCAGCCTTAAGTGTGTGGAAATCCCAATGTGAGATGAGGCCGTGTTGCTTTTTCAGGGTCTGTGATTCACGTGGGCTCCCGGTGGACAGATGGAGAGCCTCATCTCCATCACACCTGGACACACACCCCTGGATTTCACATGCAGGGGGTTGCTGGGCGGTATGTCCCTGCCCCCGTCTCTGGGGTCCTGGGTTCGGGAGGGACTGGGGATGTGGGCCACGTGACGTAGGCACAGCCTTCAGCGTGAGTGTGTGGAGGGAGGAAGGATGAAACAGAAGGCTGGGGTGGATGTCGGGGGGGCAGGGAGATGGGGAGGGTGGGAAGGGATGTGGCCGTGGCCTGGGCCTGGACAGGAGGCCGGAGGAAACCATTGCACAGAGGGCATTCAGTTCTGTGAATAATCAGGCTGATGGCAAATAGGGACACATGCTACTGGGTACAAGTACAGTGACCCTGTGGAAACACCTGCAAGATGACCCCCAGCTTTGCAGAGCCACCAGGGTGGGGGGAGTGAAGTGACACCTGCCACCCCAGCTCCTTCACAGCCCTGGCCATTGTCGCCCCAACAGGACCAGGCCACTATTCCTAGCGGGCAGAGACCTGTGAGCATCCACCCAGCGCCCATCCCCCTTCTTCACCAAAGGGACCCCTTGCACAGGATGATAGGTCATATTTCTCGGCCTCCCTTGCAGGGGTTGGGTGGGGCTTCTGGAGGACTCCTTTCTGCAACCCACTTTCCTCCTGTCTGTTAACAGGAGTGGCACCATGACGGCCAGAGCTCCTGCAGCCATTAGACCACAAAGTGGCATCGAGGACGATGTTTCCTGCTAAGGACAGTGAAGCAGAAAGAAGGGAGAAGGCTGGTCTGGAATGTTCATGCCAACCTTGGACTGCCTTCCAATGGAATTTTTTTTTTAATGTAAGAAAAAAAACCCCTATGGGTTTCCACCAGTTTATGCTGGGGTTTCTGTTATGTGCTGCCAGCATGCTCCTGAATCAGCCCCTGATTTCTGGAACAGCGGCTCCCCGCTCCTTTCCTAACTACATCTCCCCCTGCGGCACTATGATACGAGAAACACACCTGTGGTCGTAATGTCATCTTTTAGTTCCAGGATCCCATCCAGGGTCCCACACTGCATGGACTTATTTCTCCTTCGCCTCCTCTGCCTGTAACGCTTCCTCAGTCTGCCCTGGTCTCCTGTGATCCTGACACCAGAGTCCTGATGGGTTATGGCAAAATGTCCCTTGATTTGGGGTGTTCCACATTGTGCCAGGAATGGAGTGAGGCAAGAATCTTCGACAAGGATACCAGAGAAGTGACGTTGTGTTGCTTCTCATCACTGTTTCTCAGTCATAAAAATCTCTTTCTCTGACATTGTGCCATCAAATACGCAAATTTTTAAAACGTTCTCTGTATTTTTTTTAAAGACAGACCACTTTTGGTCAATTATAATGAAGACTGCAAAAGGCAGGGAATGGATTTCAATTACAATGGTTTCCCTTGCCACCTGCGTCCCTCACTTTGGGTTCTTCTCCCAGTGGGACTTGCCAATGGCATCTTAAATAGGAGGTAGTCTATGTAACTGAGCTCTTACTCCATGGGGTCTGCATGAACTCTGGGTAGTTGCTGTCTGGACTGAACCAGGTCTTGGGACCTCAGTCAGTGCCTGGAAAGGTAGAGAACTGGTTTTTGTTTGGGCTGCAGGGGCGAGGGGGTGGATCTATGCACTTGGTGTGAGAGCATTGAGTAAAAGCTCCTACTTGCTAGTCAGTGATGTTTGACTTTTCTTCGAGGGATCTGCACCTTTCATTCCATCAGAGGCCAAAAAAAACAAAAGTATGAAATGCAAATGTCTATGGTCAGTAATGTCCTAAAAGGAACTGAGGGCCACTAGAGAATATCCAGAATTCACCTGCCACCAGCTGATGGGCAAATGTAACCAAAGCCGGGCTTGCATCTGCTTTGACAGGTCCAAGGGCTAAAGGCACCAAGGGAAAGGAAGAGTGACAGACAGACTGCCCAGGGCAGAGGGTGCTTACAAAATGCCAGTGAGGACAGCCCCAGGTTTTCCCGACACGCACAACTGCCAGCCTATTGTCTCTTGGGGGAAGAGCTCAGTACAAATGTGACAATACGTTTCTGGAGTCAAAGAATATGGCTCGTGGGGGCTCACACAGACGTCGGCTCAAGAGGGAGAGCTCTTGGCAGCTCTGTGAGTCTGGACAAGCTCACAGGTTCATCCTCTGGAGGATGGGAAGGAATATTACTAAGCACCCGGAGTGAGGGGTGTCCTGAGGACGGATGAGTCAAGGCACGGTGAGCACACGGTAGATGCAAGCATCAGCCTCGGCATCCCCAACAGTGACAGTCCTGCTTGTGACAGGGAGGCTCGGAGAGCTTATGTAACCTGTCCAAGGTCGCTGGCTAGGAAGTGACAAGGCACAGGTCACACAACGGCCTGTGTTCCCACCCACTTACGCCCCATGGGCAAGACACATGACACCTGTCTGGGTCTCAGTTTTCCCAGCCGTGGAATGGGAAGACTATTGCTGTTCCCTCTGCTCCAGGGGTCTGAGGTCTGAGGAGAGGCAGCCAGTGTGTGCTTCAGCATCAGCACAGTGACTCCCGGGTGACACCCACTGTCACCCCTCAGGATTACGGGGCACATTCTTTGCAGCCAAGTGTTGTGGTCTACACAGCCATGCGGGGGCTTGGAGTCAATACTCAACAAACATGTGGGTTGAACCCAAGAGGGCTGTGGTGGGCAAGAGCCAGTAGACTGACGTGACGTTTCCTGCCACCCCCGGACCAGAGGGGGTGGACCACCGTGTTGGGGTGGAGTCAGGAAGAAGGGGGGCGGGCAAAGGCTTGATAACATGCCCACTTCCTCTGCCACCCGGCCACATCAAAGGGGGGTAAACTGTTTCGCTCATCGCCATGACAACCGGCTCCCCAGGGCTCCATGGGTGGAAGGCCCAGCTCCCCAGGTCCCTTGTCATCCTCTCCCCATGACCTTGTCAGGACCTGTCTCTTGGGCTACTGCTGCCCAATCCCAACCACTGCCCCCAGCAATGTGAAATCCTCGGCAGCTGGCCTTAACCTTCACATGGCCCCGAGAGGGAGGCATCATCATACTCCCATTTTACAGATGAGGAAAAAAAAGAAAAGCTTCTTTGCCGAAGGCCCCACAGCTCTGGGATTTGAGGCCAGCACAGCCTCAGACCAAGTACCAGTAACCACTAAGTGATTCAGCCTCAGTTTCTCCTCCAAGAGCTCATTCCATGGCCTCCATTCAAGCCTCTGCCCCACCCCTGCCTCCCTCAGCAGGAAGAACTGGGGACGGGGGTGGGGGCACTCAGCAATGAGGCAAAAATATTCCCACGGGCCGTAATAAAAGCACACTGAGGCACTATCTAGCAAGTCCACTTCAGGATCCCAGAAGGGGGTGATTTAGCTTCATTTACTAGTCGTCATTGATGAGTGCTCAGACTCTATGAACTGCGAGTGAACCCATGGATGTGAGATGACTGGAGGGATTTTTTGGGGTAGAAAAGTGTGCCCCATAGGTTATGGGGTTATCCCCCTCTCTGATATTAACTAATTTCCTATCTTATTTTGCAATTTTACTCTGGCTTACCTGAGAAACTTCTATTGGGCTTTCACACCTGCCTTTAAACCAGCTCTGCCACCTTGCTGGGTCCCTGATGGGCTCAGTGTCTCTGACAAAGGCTCACATGTTTGTACATATTAGTTTTTTAAAAAAATGTTTAATATAGATATTTTAAATGGATTTATTCTGGAATTTGCTTTCTTTTTTTTTTTAAGATTATATTTATTTATTCATGAGAGACACACACAGAGGGAGAGAGAGGCAGAGACACAGGCAGAGGGAGAAGCAGGCTCCATGCAGGGAGCCGGACGTGGGACTTGATCCTGAGACTCCAGGATCATGCCCTGGGCCGAAGGCAGGTGCTAAACTGCTGAGCCACCCAGGGATCCCATATTAGGGTTTTTGTTCTTTTTTTTTTAACCGTTTGAAAATGACTCTCTGGCCTGAGAAAGAGTTCAGGCTTTCCTATTTTGGTTCTGCTTTCTCTGGAAGAGGAGGAGCCCCTGGCAAGGCAGCCTAGCCGACACCACCCTCTCCAGATGGGTGTTTGCCTTCTCCGTCACCAGGACATCTGAGCTGTCACACAGTCCCTGGGCAATGTCAAAGGGAAGGTGCTCAGCATTTTGAGGGACTGGGCTTCCCAGGGTCCTCTGCTCTGCATCCAAGAACCCTCATTCCCTCTCCAGTTCCCACTGCTGCTCTGCCTGGCTCTCACCGTCCACGCCACATCTGCTCGCTGGGCTGCCCAGGACAGAGGCCCTGCTCAGCTGCCCCCTGCAAAATATCTTGAGGCATCATGTGCATTCAGCGAAGAGCCGGCTGGTTCTACCGGGCGGTGGGAAGAGGTCTCCCTGCGAGCAGGGGACAGGCTCACCCAGCCCTACATCTCTTGCACCCCTTTCAAAGTAAAAAAAAAAAAAAAAAAGTCACTTAGATCTTGGATTATCCACTGAAGACCCTGCCAACATATTTGCAGTTTGAATCCTGTCTTCATTATAGAAGGGAAGAAAAGTGTAGCCTTCTGGTTCAAGGAGTTCTGGTCACCAGCAAGAAGCCCAGAAGCAATCAACACAGAACTGTGGGGTTTTGGGGGAGCAGCTGGAAGGAAGGGGGATGGAAGAGATGAACCCTGAACTGGCTGGGTCACTTAGGGTGCCTTGCAAGTTAGATTGGCAAACTGTCTATCCGTCATGTGCCCGAGCACCTCTACCTGTCCAGCACTTCATCTTCTGGATTTCTAGATTTTTCCCCTCAAGTCTCAACAGGAATAGGCGGGCTTCGGGTGCGGCCAACCCTGCCCTATACCTGCTCTGTGCCTCTGTAACCACAGACAGCTGATTGGCTGGGCAGCCAGGTAGGTCAGCTGATTGGTCGGGAGAAGACAAATCAATTGATTGGCTGGGAGGAGACAAATATGCTGATAGACTGGGAGACAGCTCAGCTGATTGGCTGGGAGGAGACAAATATGCTGGTTGGGTGGGGGACAGCTCAGCTGATTGGCTAGGCAGACAAATCAGATAATTAGGAAGAAATTCAGAAACCCTGCAAAGGTATTTACACACAGAGCTTCAGTCCTGAGCTCTCAGGCCCAGGAATTGTTGAGGAATGAGATCTGGTTCTCCTGTCCTGGGTGGATTCAATGTGTATGATGAGAATTAAATGCTGTGGGCACGAGGCAGGGTTTGGTGCATGTATACACTTAAAAGAGAAAAAAACAAAAATGGGATTAAAATATACATAGTATTTGGGGGCCCTGCTTTTTGACTCAGCAAGTTACTACTGGATGCCTTTTGCCCTCCATAACTCTGTATCTACATCTTTAATGATTGGATAGCTATATAAAAGCTTTAAATTTGATGCTCTCAAATCTGTCAGCCTTTTCTTTTCTAATTTTTGCCTGGGGGTGGAGTAGCTGGCTGTTTGATATCTCTTCTCCACTCTAGGTGGTTCATGTAACCTACTTTTCTTCTATTACATTCATAGTCTTATTTCCCACACTTCAACCTTTAATCTATCTGAAATTTGTTTGAGATAGGGTTCTTAATTTTTTTTAAGACAAAACTATAACTCAGTTTGAATGGTCTGTCAATCGTCCTGATACCATTTATCAAATGATAAATTTTACTCATCACTGGTTTCAGGATGCCACTTCATCATATAACAGATCTTTATATATTTAGCCCATTTCTAGCCATTCTATGTTGTTCCATTAATTTATCTATTCTTATACCAACAGTGCACTATTTTAATACCTATAGCCTTATAGTTATACTTTATAGTTAACTATATAGTTAACTTTCAAAGACCTACTAAGGGAAATACCCCTTCTTCTGCTATAAGAATACATCAATAAATACATGATAAATACAGAAGAAAATGCTACTGGAGAGCATTTATTCTTTCAGATAGACTTTATCTATTTTGATAAATTTAAAAAGATATTGTTGGTATTTTTTATCACAATTGCATTTATTTCTATAACACCTGCTGTTACTACAATATTGATTCAATCTGACAACATGTCTCTTAAGTAACTTATCCTTCAGTTATTTCTGTATGTAGGTAATTCACATCTCTTTTTCTTCTTTTATATTTTTAGTTGCTATTATAAATTGGGTTTCTTTCTCCCTCACTGTATTCTCTTACTGGTTAATGCCATTAGCTACCTGTTTGTCAGTTCTGACAGTTCTTTGGGTGATTCTCTTAGTCTTGATAGATAAGCAATTGTTTGATTTCTGCATAATTAAAATGTTATCTTCTCTGGAAGAAGAAAAATTCTTTATTTTTGCCTTTTTGCATAGGCAAATACCTATAAGCACAAAGAGGAAGGTTATTGATGTAAATGGAAACACTTCTAGCATTTCACTGTGGGCTGTTACTTCCTTAAGAACACTTCCATGTGTTAATAATAGTTTCCAAATATTGTAATATTAGGAATTAATGTTGAATTCTATCAAATGTTTCAGGGGCATCTATCAGGATGTTTACCTGACATTATTCCTTTGAGCTACTGACGCTGCTGAATTAGTCTAGCAGACCACCTTGCACACAGTAAATCTTACCTTCTTAGATTTTTCTCTTGCCCTAAAACAGTTTCCTAGGACTTCATTTTCATGTCTATTAGAACACCAGCAGTTTTTCAAGAATTCCTACTTTGCAGACCCCTCACATGTGAAAACTTAGCACCAGGTGCTTGTCCACATCTACCATGGCACCCATCGACTATGGCACCCATCAACCTGTCCATTCCTAGTGCCAGCTACTTCTCTGGCCAGGACTGAAGCTATCCACACATGCATTTTCCTATTTGATGCTAAGGCAAAAAGAACCCAGAAAGGCCTTTTGTCACTATTGTGGGGGCTTCTCTCTCTGACCTGGGCAGTCTCAGAGACCTTTTGGCAAACCAGAGTACAGGCACAGACCATGTAGTGGGGTCTCCTTGCCTTGAACCCTGCTCAGCTTCCCCTAGGAATTCCTCCTTGAGTTGTGTCTTATGTTCACGCCTCTCAGCCATTTGATGCTGTGTGCACAAAGAAGAGCCCATGCACCTGCCACCCCGACACTTACCTGGGGCCTTGAGTTCAGCATCAATGAAGGTGAGCAGCTCCTGGCAGATGCTGCAGTAGGGAACAGGCCAGGTCAGGAATCGGTGGTAGGTTCTAGCTGCTTTCAGAAGGAGATCTGAATCTGGTGGGAAGTGTGGCGTCTGGATGGAAAGGGAGCAGCAAGCAGAGAGGTCTGGGTATGAGACCTCATAGGTGAGAGAGAGCTCACTGGTATTCCAGAACAGACCCTGCTCCTTTCTGGAATATTCCACACAAGGTACACTCCTCCCGGCAGCAGTATGTCTCAGAATGAGACCAGAAAGAACCAGAAGTTATCCCTAGGGAGTGAGTTATAGAAGGGCAAGATGGCACCCAGGGGCACCTCTACTGCAGGGCCATGATTTCACCACACACAATACCCAATACATGAAAGCGCCTCTCTGAAAAGCTGCCACCCTGGAGGTCATACTACATGGTGCCATTGCTGCCACTCATTTGGGGGAGTGGTCTTCAATGCCTATACAACCTGTATTTACTATCCTCGCTTGAGGCAAAGATCTGTGCTTCGAAGTGGATTGGCTCCCATGGTCCTTTGATGCCGCTGGTCTAGTGCTGCTCACACTGGGTGAACTATTAGGGTATAGAATGAGGTGGACCTCAAATCTCCCAGCAGGATCTGTGTCATGGCTCGTGCATGGGCTGTGGACAGCAGACCTTCCACAGGAGCCTGGATACACCAGGCATGATGGGATCTGCATGGGGTTCTAGAGGGCTCTCAGAGTGGCTGCTCTGAAGCCATCAGAGGGCTGATACCTGTTTCAGGGTCCCGGCTTGACAGGTTCCCTCCGTGTTGTCTCTGGAGGTGTGAGGCCACCCCTCCCTGTCCCTTCCCAATTCCCCCAGCTGGCCCACCCTGGAACTTACGCAGAGGACAGTGGAGTAGAAGAGCAGGGCCAGGGGGGCCAGAAGGTCATAAGTGCCCTTCTCTTGGACCTGTGGATGGGACAGGAGAGAAGAGTGTGAGGCTCAGCACAGGTGCAGAATAGAGCAGTGCTCTCTTGCTCTGTACTTTCTTTTCTTTCTTTCTTACATGAAAGGCAATATAACCACAAGGCAAAAATTTGGGAAATGCAAGTTTAAAAAAAAAAGCATCACAATATCCCCCCTCTAAATGCAACCGCAGCTAATATCGCAATGCTTCTCCTAACACCATTTTTCTTTATGTATTTTCCTCCGGGAAACTTGATTGTAGTATGTGTATTTTTACTCCTACTGTTTTGTTTTTTTTTTTTTTTTACCTATAATACTATAAATGAATTTCTGTTTGCTATATCACCTCTAAAAACACACGTTTCCCCTGTTCCTGGCTATGCATTTCCTTTTTATTTGTGTTGTAAATATTTTTTCAAATTTGTCTTTTTTTTTTGAAAATGACTTTTTAAAAATTTTTTTATTTTTTTTATTTTTTTTTAATTTTTATTTATTTATTTATGATAGTCATAGAGAGAGAGAGAGAGAGAGAGAGAGAGAGAGAGAGAGAGAGGCAGAGACATAAGCAGAGGGAGAAGCAGGCTCCATGCACCGGGAGCCCAATGTGGGATTCGATGGGGTCCTGGGTCTCCAGGATCGCGCCCTGGGCCAAAGGCAGGCACTAAACCGCTGCGCCACCCAGGAACCCCCCCCCTTTTTTTTTTTTAAAGATTTTGTTTATTTATTTGAAAGAGAGAGAGAGAGAACATGCGAGCAGTGGGGAGAGGAAGAAGCAGGCTCCTTGCTGAGCAGGGACCCCGATGCAAGGCTTGATCCCAGGACCCCGGGATCATGACCTGACCGAAGGCAGATGCTTAACTGATTGAGCCACCCAGGCACCCCTGTTATGTGTTTTTTAATTTTATAGATTTTTCCCTTGATATCCCAATATTAGAAGTGTTCGTTTTTTTCCTTCATGGATTTTTGCTTTGGCAAGCGAGCATCCTGTAAATATTCCTACATCTCTTTTCTTTTTTTTTTTTTTTTTTAAATTTTTATTTATTTATGATAGTCACAGAGAGAGAAAGAAAGGCAGAGACACAGGCGGAGGAAGAAGCAGGCTCCATGCACCGGGAGCCTGATGTGGGATTCGATCCCAGGTCTCCAGGACCGCGCCCTGGGCCAAAGGCAGGCGCCAAACCGCTGCGCCACCCAGGGATCCCCTCTCTTTTCTTTTCTCTGAAGCTTCGTTTTTTAAAATGTAGATCTTTAATACACTTAGAATTCTTTTTTTTAATATTTTATTTATTTATTTATTCATAGACACACACAGAGAGAGGCAGAGACACAGGCAGAGGGAGAGGGAGAAGCAGGCTCCATGCAGGGAGCCCGACGTGGGACTCGATCCCAGGTCTCAAGGACCACACCCCAGGCTGCAGGCAGTGCCAAACCGCTGCGCCACCAGGGCTGCCCTACACTTAGAATTCTATCTGCTATATGGTATGCACTAGGAAACTTACTCTGAATTTTTCCAAATGTTTAGTCAATTTTCACTAAACCATGTAATAAATCTTACTGATGCAATTTTTTTGTATATTTAAATTTGTTCATACCTTTGGATAATACCCATCTTTTTATTACCTGCATAATATTTCTTCTGATAGGTTGCCATAATTTATTAGCTTCATTTTGGACATTTGAGATTATCTTCTTGCTGTTTTAGATGCTTTTGCAATGCACATCACTTTGTACGTGTTGCTTTTTTCTAGAACTGGGATTCTTTCTCTTGTTTAGAGTTCAAGAAGTGGGATCAATAGTTCAATGAGTATAAACACATTTCTAATCTTTAAAGCAAACTGCCAAGTTGCTTTCCAGAAGGACTGTGCCAATTTCAAAATGCCACAAATATGAAAGCACTGGTTTCACTCTACCCTTCCCTGCATTTCTTGTTATTTATTTATTTATTTATTTTTGCAAATTTGCTAGGCAAAAACTGTCTCATTATGGTTTTGATTTGCATTTGTTTTATTATAACCGAGGCAACATTTTTTCCATATTGGCTTACAAATTCTATTTGTTCCCTGATGCATCATCTCTTTGACACACCCACCACACTAGATACACACGTTTTTTTCAGAATTCTTTGGCCAAAATGCTACAAGTCTCAGCCCATCCTGGAATTCATGGGGGCTGAAGAGACAGAGAAATCCCCACCATCTGTGCTGTGCTCTGCAGGCTCAAATGGAGAATTCTCCTTCTCTTTACCCTGAACAGATCATGTGTCTGATACACCTGCTGCTCAGGTCTCTTCTACAAACCCTCCCCTATTGTTACACGGTAGTTGATATTTGCATTTATGAGTTAAACACTCCAGAGGCAGTTTAGCTCTTCTGAGTTGGTCTGCTTGTGATCGGGTTATAACAGTACCCGGTAAACGGTGGTGAGCATCTTGATAAACCAAGACTTTCCAGGGACAGCTGAGAAAGTCACATGTTTTCCAACTCATCATGTATTTTTTAAAAAGGAAAAAAATAAAAACCACTTAAGAAGAGAATTCTTTACAAAAGACCCAGCATCCTCTTTAGGGACTTACAGGTGTTCTGGAATCCCAGCCCAGCTGAGCCTTAGACACACCCTTCTTCTTAGAAGGTCATAAAAGTCTATTTCTTATGGACCTGCCATTAGCAGGGTCTCAGTTTACCTTTCTAATCCATTTTCTCTTCTGTGTCAATTTTTATGGGTCTTTTTAAGAAAAGGAATATGGGAGAGAGCTTCCTCCCTCCTCTCTAATCAATACCTAGACTTACAAGCCATGTCTGTCTCAAGAAATGGCTTAAATGGGGCATCGGGGTGGCTCAGTTTGTTGAGCATCTGACTCTTGATTTTGGCTCAGGTCATGATCTCAGGGTCATGAGATCGAGCCTGGCATCAGGCTCTGTGCTGGGTGTGGAACCTGCTTAAGATTCTCTCTCTCTCTCTCTCTCTCTCTCCCCATCCCTCCCCCTGCTTGTGTTTGTTTGCACTCTCTCTAAAAAATTTTTAAAAAATTTTTTAAAAGGCAGCTTAAACTCAGAACCCTAGCTCAGGAATCTCACGAATCCTCATCTTGTTATTGAAAGGACCGCAAGCCCTCCATAGAAACCTTCAATCCACAAGCACCACTAGTACAGAAAACTCAGGGTGGGGGGTCCCAGTGCCTTTACTAAGCTCCACGCTGGAGCGGGCACCCCAGAACTGATGCTCCACGGGGACCTTTCCCCTTGACTCCTCAAGCCCTGGCCGGCCCTCACCTCTCGGGTTTTCTGCAGGATCTGCTCCAGGAGGATGAGGAAGTGGCCAGGGTCCCTGCTGACCAGCTCCTGCAGGCTCCAGCAGTTGAGACACAGGCCAGCTGGAAAGTCAGAGGACAGGTGAGCGTTCAGTGTAGGTCTGGGGCGGGGGGTGGGAGTCCCCGGGGCTACACAGGGGCCCTCTTTTCCAAGGTAGGAGTCTGAGAACCCTCTAGATCAGCCGTCAACACTGTCATGCCTCATCAAGACAAGTTTCTGATTCCTGCAGAGAGTGGGCTCAAGAGATATAGAGATGGGCCCGATCCCCGTTCGAGGCCACGGGTCTTCCACAACCACCTCTTGCCCTGGCTTCCTACGGGGGGTGCCGGAACCTGCACGGTGCCTGAAGGAGGGCAGGGGCAGAGAGTGCTGGAGAACAAGCATAGGAGCCACAGCAAGCTCTGCCCCAGGAAGCAAGCCCAGGTGTCTGCCTGCCTGTGGGACTTTCCAGGACTGCCTGGCCGGGGAGCCCAGGCAGGGGGAAGCCACATCTGTCTGTCTTCTGGAAGCCAGAGTGGGTACTTTGTCCTTCTAGAACTTTCCCAGACTTTCTCACTTTGTTGGTCTCCATTTCCCTGCAGCCAGTAAGGGGAAGCCCTTAGAAACTAGCGGGGTGGTCATGGAGGCCTGTGTGTGCGTGCGTGTGCACACACACATGTGAGTAGTGCACGTGAGAGCATTTGGGGTGGAAGTGAACTGGCCAGGAGTTTCGTGTGGACACAGGTTTTTGTAAAACTGGCCAAAGTCAGATATTTTTGTCTTCTCTTACATACCGATGGCCGCCCTCAATTCTACATGCTTAGGCTCCGTCAAAACCCAGGCAGGAAGCAAACTACCATTGACTGACTACCCACTGTGTGTCAGTAAGGTGCTAGGTGCTCACACACACTCCCCTGAGTCTCCCAACCAGTGCCTCCTGCTGTCACTACTCTGTTGCTACTCTACTCTTGACTTTACAAGGCAGGTAGGGTCCTGAGAGGTTAAATGACTTGCATGAGGTGGCAGCAGCCAGTGAGAGATGGTTTTAATCCAGATCTGTTTAATCCCAAAAAGCAAGGAAAGCCTCTCGGAGGAGGGGACACGTGGGCTGAGACTTGCATGAGAAGGAGCCAGCTATGTGCCCCTTCTGAGGGAAGAATTGCAGGCAGCAAGTGCAAAGGTCCTGTGGTAGGAAGGCACCACGTATGTTCAAGGAGCCGTGGCTAGCTATCTCCTGGACTACTTAGGGAGGCGAGTGAGATATGGGATGTGAAACATCTTATAAGCCTGAGAAATTATTACAAGTAGGCACCAGTCTTCAGAGAGACAATCGCTCCAGCCCTGCAGATGAGCCTGTTTCTCAGTCCCAGGGAACACATCACACGGAAGCCTCCTGCTCCCTGAAGCTCGGTTGAGATTCCCTGCTGTCCTACAGGGGAAAATAGGGGGTGCGGCTCTGGAAGGAACTAAAAACCAGGTAAACAGAATTCTGGGGAGAGCTATCTATGGGTTCCTAGCTGTTCTTCTGGAATCAGCCATTGTGGGGTTTCTAAGCAGGATTGATACCTTCTCTGAGGAGTTGTGCTTCTGGCAAAGAGAGAGAGACTCAGCCATGAGGAGGAGGAAGAAGTCAGGGGACAAGAGACAAAGGACTCCACGTTGAGGGCCCGCCCACCCGCCAGCAGGTGCTGTGCCCGCGGGAGGCCTGCCCGGGTGGGGTCTTGCACAGTCACGTACTCAGGGGATGGAACCCAAAGCTGCCAGCCCCTGGGCGTTGTTGGGTGCCCTGTGCCCCAGCCCTGCTCCCCGCTCCCCCGAAACCTACCGGACCAGGAGGTAGAGCAGCGGCTGAGGCTGAGCCCATGTAGGCAGCGCTCCAGGGCATGCTGGATGCGGTCCTCCGTGCACGTCGTGGCCCCTGGCTGCATCCTGAGTCATCGCCTGCAGGCGGGGAGTGCAGGGGACAGACGCCGGTCAGCCTGGACAGCCCTGGGCTCGGGGAGCAGCTGGCCTCGTGGAGCACACGGCCCCGGCGCAGTCAGCCCTGTAGTCGCGGAGGCTGCCAGGTGACGGGGTCCCTGCGAGGGCCCGGGCAGCAGGCAGACGGCAGCAGGCAGCAGGGCTCTGTGGGAAAACTCAGCATCACCAGGAGAGGGAGGATTTTTCTGAAGCCCCAGGCCCAGGGATGGGCAGGGAGAAGGCTGCACCAGGTCGGCCGGGTGCTCCAGGCCTTCACACAGCCCCCATGCCCATCCCACCTCGCCCTCGGCTTGGATGCCCAGGCCTCGGGCACCTGCTCCTTCTCTGCCCTCCCCTCCACTCTTGCCACCCGTCTTCCTTTTCCTCGAGGGCTGGCAGTGTCCCTAGGCATCAAAGACCTCGTGTGGTCCGCTCCCCCCTTGTCCTACCAAGGAGGGACCCGGAGGGCCGCGGGGAAGGGGCGTTAGGAAAAGCTGTGGCACCAGCTGGGGAGCCAGGAGAGGTGCCGCGCTCTGAGAGCTGCCACCAGGCCAGCCCAGCTTCTTAGCAACATGTGGGGGCTCCCGGGGTACATGGTTCAGCACCGTGGACAAACCTGGCTTCTGCCGGCGACAGACTCGGACTCGGAGCGTGACTCCGATCGTGGTGAGCAGTGTGACTTCCAGCAAGTGTTCTTTTCCGAGCCTCAGTCTACTCCTCTGGGAAATGGGGATAACACAGTACTGACCCCAGAGGGCTGTTGGGGAGAATGCCAGAGCGGCTGTGTGCCCCATGTGCTCCCAAGGCACGAAAGCCAGCCCGCTCCAGGCCCCGGGGACACTCGCCCGCTCCCGCGTCCGCCCCTGCCCCGGGCAGGCCCTGCCACTGGCCCCGTCGCGCCAGGTCCTGGAGGGATGCCAAGGAAGCAACAGTCCAGCTCCGTGGAACCGGGGACAGTCCCGGAAACCAGAAGCAGAAGCATGGAGCCCTGGGCTGAGCCATGCAAATGACATGCAAAACTGGGACATCCTAGCGTCGCCCCAGCGGCATGACTGGAAGCCTGGGCTCCGGGAGACCCCACGTAGGCAAATCCTCCTACTTCCCCAGCCTGGGAGGAACTGCAAGCCCTTTGTAAGCTGTCTGGCATCACCCC
This sequence comes from Vulpes lagopus, assembly GCF_018345385.1. Lineage (NCBI taxonomy): Eukaryota > Metazoa > Chordata > Mammalia > Carnivora > Canidae > Vulpes > Vulpes lagopus. The sequence continues at coordinate 59,960,432 of NC_054833.1, forward strand.
GCTTCAGTGATGTCCCCCGCCATGCTCCTTGGTGTCAGAGGCTTCTGGGCCCATGCCTTGCCTGGACGTGCCAGTGTGCAGCATGGACACGCATCCTGGGAATGGACCCTTGTGATAAGGCCTCGGCCACCTGCCTTCGGCGGCAGCCCCCAAATGAGACCCTCCCCAGCTTAGCCTTTCTAGACTCGGAGCTATAACCACCTGCTGGAAGAGCCAGGAGATCAGGCTCCTTCAAAAAGATGAATTTGGGGCATGGACGGTTGGTCCAGATGGCATCAAGGGGCCCCCTCTGCCCCGCAGGCTGATTTCTCCGTGTTAGCCCCAGCGTGGGTTCCTGGAGGGAGCTCAGAGGTTAGCCCCCCACCCCTTCAAGTGCTTCATTTCCCAGAAGGGGCAGCTGAGACCCCGAGACGGTAAGGGGCAGCCCAGGGGTGGGCATCCCGCTGGGAGAGCCCACACAGCTGTAACCAGACAACGGTATCAAGCAGGACAACATCTGTGTTCCCAAATTGCAGCCAAGGCCCAACTCTGAGGACAGAAGGTGCTCAAGGATCCACCTGCTAATGTTCTAAGAGTCACGGTGGGCTGGCAGGGGTGGGGGCCTCGCTGGCAGGTGTCCATCCCCACTCAGCCAGCTGCCCACCCACCCCCACCGAGACGAGAAGACTGGGGAAGACATGAGAGCTTGTCAAGCATTCCAGAGGGCTCTCCCTTCTCTCCCAAAGCCAAGGGGGGGGGGGTGCTTTAAGAGAGTCCCCTATTCAGACCCAATGCCTGCCAGCTGGGGGATGCTGCCATTTTGGGTCACAATACTCTCCACAGCCAGCACACTTGCTCCCGTGCTAACCGGGAGCCATGGTAGGATTGAGAGCAAGAGCAGAGTGGGCAACAGCATGCAGGCCCAGTGCCGGAGGAGGACATATGAACTCCTTGTGCGGAAAGGGAGGAGTGGGAATTAGCCACATAAGCTGGACTACAGCTGTTTGGTTGACACTTGACCCTGGAGGGGTCATTCTAGCGGGGTGAGGGATCATCAGCAGTAAGAGGCTGAAGGATGGGTCACCTCTGGGAGAAACTGGATGGAAGGGGACAGGGTAATCTGTGGCAGAGAGGAGTTCCCCTCCACCTGAGGTCACACAGCGAAGAAGTGGCAAAGCCAGGACCAAACCCAGGGAGTCTGGTCTTAACCAGACACAGTCAGATGCCAGTTACCAGGACAACACCACCAGTTGGTGTTTTCACCCCTAAGACCACAGACTCAATAAACTGTAACATGATCTTGCTTCAAGAGACCTACCTTCTCAGTTGCTACGACCTTGAGCCCACCATGCCTGTCTACACCAGCTGCCTGCCCTCCAGAGAGGGGATCAGGACCCACAGAGGCACTCTAGTGGCTGAACTGGGCGGTCTCTAGCCTGGGCAAGGGCTGAGCCACACCAACTGGGTTGAAAGTCTCCTCCACCCAGCCCCTGCTGCAAGGGACAACGGGGTTGTGTCACAGGGCAGGAATGAGTCACCCGCCCTATTGCGTCCCACTGTAAACACAAGATGCAAATGAACATTTCAGCCAACACTGCTTCTGTTGTACCCCCTGTTCTTAGGAGGTCAACACACGGCATCCTGGGGCAACTATGAGCAGGCTTCGCAGCACCCCTCCCACACCTGCTGGCCCATACTCCTCTCCTCCTCCAGGCCTCTGAGCCTCCCATCTCTTGGCCTCAGTGTCCCTGGCTATTCATTGAAGACCATCAGGGCCTTCTCCATGGATGGGCCAGAGGCACTGGGCACTGGGCAAGGCTCCCGCTGTTCCAGCCCCCCTGGCATCCTGACACCATCTGAGTTGGCCCCAAGCAGGACCTGCCCAAGGCACTGGGCCTTGGGAACCAAAGGGAGGTGGGAGCCCAGTCCAGATCCTCAGCTAACCTGTCCTAGGGTTAGCCCTGCACACCGTGGTTCACCACCTGGACCTCTGGCATTTCTGTGGGATGAGTCAGTCGTCAGCCGTTTCTTGTGACTTGTCAGCAGAACCCCCAGTGGCTTTGGGGTGGAGATGAAGGGGGAAGAAGGTGGCACTCCCTCCCTCCCCAAGGATGATTTCAGAAAGACTTGGCAGGCGAGGCCTGGCTGCCCGGGGCCACCTTGCTGAGAGGAGCATCTGTTGTGAAATTCCAGCTGCTGCCCGGAATGGGAATGCCCCTCCCCCATGGTGGGGTCGTGTTGAAATATCGGACAGCTGGGCTTTGCCGCCACCTCCAAGTTCCTCTTCCTGAGCCAGTAAGGGTGAGTCCTTACTGGGGACCCTGAGCACAGCAGGGAGAACTGCAGTTGAGGGGGGCGGTGACCCCAGAGGGCACAAAGGGAGACCTCCTCTTCACATGCTGACCTGAGCCCATGATGCAAAACAAGGTCATCTTCCCAAAGGTACAGAACTAGTCAAAGGTCAGCCTGGATCCAGCTTCCTTGGGGCAGCCCCCCCAGGGGGACAGGGACTGGAGGCTTCTTTACTCAGGGATTTCTCAAACCTTGTGGAATGGCAGAGGTAGTGGGCCTACGGCCTACATGTCACAGGAGGAGAAGCATGTACCTCCAGACTCTGGCAGGCTCCCGCACAGCTTCCCTGATGTTCTGGAATATTCTAGGCCCATGCTTTGAAGCCTCAGCTCCACAGGTGGGAAAAAGAGAGGCTGACCCTCATCACCACCAGCTTTGGCCCTGCGTCACTCCTCCCTCTGCCCCTTCCTACCATCCCCTGTGGTTTGACTTCCCGTCCCTGGCCCACTCTCCTCCATGAGACTCTTCCAAGGCAGAACCTCTACTATGACCTAATTTTAAAATTTCTCACCATCAAAGCAGGAAAGATACACCTGAAACCAAAGATACTGAGGTAAAAAAGGGGTGAGAAGGAGAGGGGAATGAGATGGGGGTGATGAGGACGGGCAACGCTCCTTTGGAGCTAATTTTATGTATCCCTTTGACACTCAGAACCATAGCAAGATTTTACATACCCCAAGTATGTAACTCAAGTCACACCATAACTTAAATCAACTAGGATTTAAGGTGCAGGGGGTGTGTTGTGTGTGTGACAAAAATACAAACAAATTCACCCAATGAGTCACATAACCATATTTAAAGGGATGGGAAGTGAAAGAATTAAGCAGAGGAACTTTGGAAAATAGTATTTTGACTGGATAACGTAAGGCTAAAGACAAAAAGAACTATATGCAAACACTATTTTCTAATTATTAAATCTGTATGTCATAGGGATCCAGAGACTTGTGTGCTTGCTACAACTAAGCAAATAAGTAAATATATCACAGGTAATGAGAGCCAGCTTCTCACTGTTGGAGAAAGACATTATAAATAAGGAATGTGGGAAATCTAGAATGAACCGCCTTGTTGGACTGGCATTGGAGAAATCAGCATGAACTCGTGGTTTTTAATGTATTTACATAGAGATACACACAAAACTAAAAAAGTTGTGTGTATGCTTGCATTAAAATGCATATATATTTTTTCTCGCTAGGCCCGGAGAGCCAGGAAATGACATCCCAGTAGCAATGAGCACACCTAGTGCCAGGTCTTCATTTCTAAGGACCATTCTCCACTCATAGGAACCAGGGCTCCTCACAGAAATGGTTGATTCCAGGACCGGCGCTGGAAATATATAAGATGAGCCTGGAACATCTTATAGTGCCAGAAAATAAGTCATTCCTTGAAAAGGGACAAGGGTGTCAGAAGGATATGGGAGCCAGCTTGAAGGAGCTCCCAATGGCCAAAGCCAGGACAATTTTAATAACAAAATAAATCATGAAAGTGTTGGATTATAATTTGTAGGATGAAATAAATACCCATGAGTTTATTGGTTATAAATGGAAGGAATGTTATAAATGGAAGGAAAAAACAAACGGAAGAGAAGGAACAGATCTTCTTTATGAAAGAATAGCAGTTAATAAAGGTGGATAGAATGAGAGAAATACAAAATCACCATGAGGCCAAAATACCACAGCAATAGCTGTCCTCAGGATGGATGTTAAAATCTGTGGATGAGAATCTGAGAGGAGACAGGATATTTGCAGTCATTGAGTGTTTCTTCCAAGAGATTAATTGATTACAAGGGAAAAATAATAACTGCACAGTGGAGAAACCCAGCACCACACTAACCTCATGATCAGAGCCAATATTACCAATAATAAGATGTCAGGATCATGTATCCCCTGCTATGATGCACTTCTGCAGGATTCTTACCAAGAGAGTACAACCACAATCGAACCATGAGAAAACATTCTGTAACATAACTGGCCAATTCTCACCAGAATGAACGTCAAGGTCATAAAAGATAAAGAAAGACTGAGGAACTGCCACAGATAGGAGAAACTGAGGAGACATAAAAACTAGATACAATGTGGGATCCTGGATGGGATTCTGGAACTAAAAGAAGACATTGGGGGTTGTAGGGGTCAGGGAGAGATGGCTAAAATCCAAGGAAGGTGCACAGTGTAGTGAGGAGTATTGTACCAAGGATCACATCCTGGTTTTGGTAACTGCACCAAGTCACGTGAGTTGCTAACGTTAGGGGAAGCTGGGTGTATGGTCTACATGGTTCTAAGACCCTTTGGAGAGCCCTGCATAGCCTTTGAATAGCCTTCCAGTTGGTTGTTCAATGCTTTGCTGTCCTTTATGACCATGTTTCAAGTCCCCATGTCATGGATGGTCAGAGTTCCTAGTTACTGGTGGGTGGGCCCATGCAGGGTTAGCTGCCTCCCCCCCAATCCAATGGTTCTCAACTGGGGTGGAGAATCTCTGGGGCTCTTGGAGGGTCTCTGAGAGCTCTATGTGAAAATAGCTAAACTGTGTTTTCATTTTGATGGCAATCTAGAAGCCAGTAGTGAGGGTATTTTGGAATATGTTGATGACACCTATGGGAAAATGTGACCATAAAAAGTAGGTGCCTGGTTTGCGTTTGTGTCTATCACCTAAAAGGACAGGGCACAGCAGGTGTGTTCTGGAGGTCTACTAGAGCTCAAGGCTGAATACAATGAGTTCATGGAAAATGCTTAGCAAAAGGAGAAAACCTTACACGAGCTGAAGAGACACCAGAATATAAATTAATGGAAAATGTTTCTTAAAAGTGCTTGGCACATAATAAGCATTCAGTAAATGCTGTCTATTAGCTATCAGCGTGCTTTCCTCACACAAACAATTCCATGGCCAAAGTCCAGAGAGCTTTGAGCCTGGGCCAAGAAATAAACCCTCCCTGGGTGATTCTGACACAGTCAGGCTTGAAAAGTAATGTTTTCTATTTTTCTCAAAGACACACACATACTAGACTAGATGAGAAGGAAAGCATTCTGGAGACCAGGTAGTGCAAACTTCCCATTCCATGGAGGCTCTGGGCGGTGAAGCCTTGCTCACATTGGAAAGTGGTAAGTTTATTGCTAGATCTGAACCTAGAACCCAGGGGAGTCACGGCACCCTCTTGCCTAGGTGGACACCAATCCCTGCTGCCCATCAGTGAGACATTGGCTCCTCACCTGAAGCTTATTTCTGGATTTTTTTTCTACTTTTCTTCTGGAGTTATCAGTTTTTCAACTCCTTCATGTGTCAACACTGTGAATTTAGGCTTTCTGACACTATCATTCATTTAAATGCAAATTTAAATTTTGTTTTAAAGATTGTATTTATTTATTCACAAGAAACCCAGAGAGAGAGGCAGAGACACAGGCAGACGGAGAAGCAGCCTCCCTGCGGGGAGCCCGATGCAGGACTCGATCCCAAGACCCCGGGGTCACGTCCTGAGCTGAAGGCAGATGCTCAACTGCTGAGCCACCCAGGAGTCCCAAGACTTAAAATTTTTTTAGCAAGGATCTAAGTCTAGGATTTCTACATAATTAAAAAAATTCTTTCTGAGCCTATAATTTTAAGTCCCACTCTTCATCTAAATGTTGTAAAATTACATTTTCTTTTAAAATACGGATCTAGATTGGGTTTGTATTAGATATTTTTATACTATATCACAATTCTTTAAATAATTCTTGTTGATGTTCACAGGAAATGTAAATAACTATGAAAATGGCAGTGTTGGGGGGGCAGCAGCTTTAAGTTTGATTTACTTCGTTGCTTGCTGTTTATTTTTTTGTTTGTTTCCTTATTTTTATACTATGTCACCCGTAGTTATGAGTTCTTTATTTTGATTCATTTCTTGCTCAGCTGGAGCATTTCAAGTAACTTCAGGATGAGCGTGTAAGATAGTTTATGTCTCTCTATGTGACTTTATATGTCATCTCATTTCATTCATTGAGGCTCTCGATGAATTCTACCTTTGCCAATTAAAGAGTTCGCATAATTCATATTTTTTCACCTTCAAAATATTTATAGCAACCCAAAATAATCAACAAAAAAAAAATGAGTACCACGAAGGTACGGTGGTGTGGTACAAAGACAGAAATTTGGTACAAGATAGAAATTAATATTGTTCAGTTTATATGAATAAAAAACAGAAATTGCATTGGAAAAAAAGACCTCTCCCATAATAGCAAGAAAAAATAGTAAGAGAAAAATAAGCTTTGAAAATATGCCAGATTTTGGGACACCTGGGTGGCTCAGTGGTTGAGTGTCTGCCTTGGGCTCAGGGCGTGATCCTGGGGTCCTGGGACCGAGTCCCACATCAGGCTCCCCTCAAGGAGTCTGCTTCTCCCTCTGCCTGTGTCTCTGCCTCTGTGTGTCTCTCATGAACAAATAAATAAAATCTTTAAAAACTACATGCAACATTTTAATGAAATAAAACTTTTGAGGGACACAAACGAAGGCAAATAAATGGAAATACATATCCTCTTATGAGATAGGAATATTCAATATCAAAGAATTGATTCAAAATGGATCAGAACCTCAATGTAAAGAGCTTCAATGATAAAATTCTCAGAAGAAAACATAAGAGAAAGACTTCCTCACACCAGATTTGTCAGTGACTTCTTGGCTATGACACCAGAAGCACAGGCAACACAATAAAAACAGATAAGGTGGACTTACGTCAAAATCTAAAATTCTGCACATCACAGTCAATAGAGTAAAAAGGTAACCTAGAGAGTGGTAGAAAATATTTGCCAATCATATACCTGATAAGGAGTCAATATCCAGAATATATAATGAACTCCTATGACTCAAGAACAGCAAACAATTTGAAAAATGGACAAAGGATTTGAATAAACATTGCTCCAAAGAAGACCTATAGATGGCCAAGAGCACGTGAGAAGATGCTCAACATCACTAATCAACAGGGAAATGCAAATCAAAACCACAATGAGAGGGGCGCCTGGGTGGCTCAGCCGGTTAAGCATCTGCCTTTGGCTCAGGTCATGATCTCAGGGTCCTGGGATTGAGCCCCATGTCTGTCAGGCTCCCTGCTCAGTGTGCAGGGGGGCTGCTAGGGGGGTGTCTGCTTCTCCCTCTCCCTCTGCGCCTCCCCACCCCCCATTTGTGCATGCTCTCCCTCTTCCTCTCTCAAATAAATAAAAACATCTTTAAATAAAAAAACACAATGAGATACCACTTCACACCCATTAAGGCGGCTGTCATAAACAAAACAAAACAAAAAAGAAGTGTTAGTAAGGATGAGAGAAATGGGAACCCTTGTGCCCTGTTGCTGGGGATATGAAATGGTGCTGGTGATTTCCCCAAAAATTAAAAATAGAATTACCAAATGATCCAGCAATTCCACTTCTGAGTCTATATATCCAGAAGAACTGAAAGCAGGGACTTGAATAGGTCTCGTACGTCCACATTCATGGCATCATCTTCACAACGGCCAAAAGGCAGGAGGAAACCCATGTCCATGGGCAGGCGAAGGGATACACATGAGGCAGTATGTACACAGATAGGGTCTTTATTGGCCTTAAAAATTAAGGAAATCCTGTCACATGCTCCGACACGGATGAACCTTGTGATCACTGTGCTGCGTGAAATAAGGCAGCGGCAAAAAGAAAGATCCTGCACGTACTCAAGGTACCCAGAGGAGGGAAATTCACAGGGACAAGTTGCTGGATGGTGGTTGTGGGGCTGGGGGATGGACATTGGGTGTGGAGTTCTAGTTTTGCGCAACACTGTGACTGTGCTTCACACTACTGAAGTGCACCACTTATGCACCACTAGGATGGCAGATTTTACGTCATGTGTACTCCACCACAACTTTGAAAAAGGAATAAAGAAATAACTGATTGACATCTCTGCAGTAGCACATAGGAATGTCAATTCTCTGTAATTTTTAAAAATTTATTCATGGGAGACACCGAGAGAGAGGCAGAGACACAGGCAGAGGGAGAAGCAGGCTCCCTGCAGGGAGCCGGGTACGGGACTCGATCCCAGGACCCCAGGATCACAACCTGAGCCGAAGGCAGGTGCTCAACCCCTGAGCCACCCAGTTGCCCCAGTTCTAAGTCTGAGCCTAGACAACCGGATGGAGGGAAGGAGGGCAGGCAGGCAGACAGGCCGCCTACAGGGGAGTAGCTGGTCTCTGTCAGATATTATGCTGGGCACTTTCACTGAGAGCCTAGTTTAATGACCATCGTCCCTGATGACATAATCATAGTTTATCCACATTTCTTGCAGATCAGGGACAGTCACCCATTCTTCTGGCCCAGTCCCTGCACTCACAGCATCTATGACCTAAGCTGGAAGCAATCTGGAATCGGGCCGCCTCTCAAAGTCCCCCAGTTCTTCCCTGTGCACGTTCACAGGAAGTCATCCCTACTGCTTTCCAGACACTCCGCGTGTTGAGCATGTGGCTGCGCCTCTGTGTTATTACGTGAAGCTTCTGGGGAAGACATCTCACACACAAGCTGCCCGGGTTCTCACTGGCGGTGAGAATTCATTCTCTATGGGGGAGGATATCTCATGTCCTGCGTCCTAGCTTACTCTTCAAGATATAAGATTTCTGGAGGGACATCTAGCAAACAGATGCATCTACGACAGTGGCAGTGGCTAGGGGACATTAGAAGGCTGCCAGGGCCACCGAGGAGTGACAGTGAGGAAAGGTAATAAACAGCAGTGATGGTTAGAGGGGGTGCACGGAGCAGGAAGGGGGCAGGGTGAAGCAGACGTGCATGCAAAGGGAGAACCACCATGGAAACACAGATAAAGCCTTCGCTTACTCGAGCAACCTTGTAAAACTCTGAACGGAGAAGGATGAGGAACGTCCTAGTGGCTACATGACTTTCCCGAGGTTGCACCATGAGCAAGGGCATAGGCAGGATGGTCCGAGTCGTTTGAACCCAGGTAATCATTTGGAAGAATGCAGAGACGAAAACAGGATGCACGATGCTGCCTTTGCATATGGTAATTATAGTAACAGCAGCTAGTGCTAATTGAGGGCTTACTCTGTGCCAGGGCACTGTTCTAGGCTCTTTCTATGAATTAATTCACTGAATTTGTAGGAGGTAGACACGTTCTTGTCCCCATTTTACAGATGAGAAGAGTGAGGCCTAGAGTGCTCTCTCAGTTGGCAGATGATTTATGGTCTTCCTTGGCATGCCCTAGCAACTTAGCATCTCTGCAATAAAGGGGACCACGAGACAGGCAAACCGAAATGACTGCCAAGATGGGGAATAAGAGAAAGACGACAGGAAATTTTTTTTTTAGACGATAGGAATTTACCAAGTTGTAAACTCCCAGGCTAGACCCTGGGCGCCTGGCACCAGAAACTATTTTAATCCTGCCTGTCCTGTTTGCCAGCAAATGCCTGCACCATAACAAAACAACAGATAAACATAAATGCCAAAAAAAAAAAAACCTCAAGAAAGGCCGATTACGCATGTACACAGGCAGCTTTCTGGCTTTCCTGGACATGGCAAAAGACGGCTTCATTACAGGTGGCTCGTTCCTGGCAGAATCATGCCCAGTTTGTAAGACAGAGTGAATATTTCACAGTTTAGGGAAGATTGTATGGAGCACTGTGATTTCCAGATGCTTTACCATCGGGAGAGATTAGGCACAGATTGGCTCATTCCTTATCCCTTCCTTCTGTCCTCTCTGCCTCCCTCCCAGAGTGAAAGCCACTCAGCACGCCCATTTTCTCTCCATCAATCCATCGGCAGGTGATTGCTCTCCAGCACTGGCACATCTATCTCTGTCAGCCTCCTTCTCTTTAAACTCTTGCCAATTATTTCAGAAAAAGCTCTCACCTCCTCCCTTTTCCATCCCATTCATTAATAAGGCTTATTGGTGCAAGAGAAACTTCTCTAACAAGAAAAGAAATCATCAAGGTTTGTGGACGGAACTGAAATCAGAAACTCGTCCTGATACTCAGCCAGGTGTGGTTTTTACAACTTTTTATGAAACAGACAACTGATTTCGAGAGTCCCAGTTAGCCCCGTCTAGAACTCCCTAGAACTCTGAGGGGCTATTCTGTGACATTAGGGCAGGAGGAGCTGATGCATTCCTCCCCAGGCTTACCAAACACACTGAGAGAGACACAGAAGAACTCACAGTCTGCACCGAAAATCAGTATTTAACATGAAAACCAGTATTCGGCATCATGTCTAAATCAGAGGTAAGCGGATCTGGGAAGTCCAGGCTTCAGTTCTGGCTGAGATCTCTATGGAAGGTGGGTGGGGCTTGCATCATGGCTGATTAAAGTTTGGCCTTCATGTGGATGTGCCCCCTTTCTGGATGCTTGATTGCCTCTGTCTCCTTTGTTAATGGAGATCAGTGGATCACATTCACTGACATGGGGAAGTTTGGGGAGAGGAGAATTTGGGAGGAGAATTCAAGAGTCCAACTTTGTCTACATTATATCACATTTCAAGCACCCAGTGTTAACAAGTGGCAGGGAGCCTGCTTCTCTCTCTGCCTATGTCTCTGCCTCTGACTCTCTCATGAATAAATAAAATCTTTAAAAATAAAATAAAGTCCTATATCTACGTCTAAAAAGGGGTGCCTGGCTGGCTCAGTCAGTAGAGTATGCGACTCTTGATCTCGGGGTCATGAGTTCAAGCCCCACGTTGGGCATAGAGATTACTTAAAAATAAAAAATGTTTACATCTAAAAAACTTATCTAAGGATACCTGCCGAAGTCTTAACAGTGGTTATTTCTGAGAGACAAGATTAGATACCATTTTTACTTTTTTCTAAAAACATTTTTATAATAACATATTTTTTTTCATGTTTTAAATTGAGTTGTTTTATTTTATTATTTTATTTTTTTATTTATGATAGTCACAGAGGGAGAGAGAGAGAGGCAGAGACATAGGCAGAGGGAGAAGCAGGCTCCACGCACCAGGAGCCCGACGTGGGATTCGATCCCGGGTCTCCAGGATCGCGCCCTGGGCCAAAGGCAGGCGCTAAACCGCTGCGCCACCCAGGGATCCCTATAATAACATATTTTATACATTATTTTTTATCACACAAATATTAGGTGTTAAATACATAAAAACTAGACAATTGTCTGGCAAAGTGGAATAGATATACTTGTCCCTATATAAACCCTGGACATTATATATAAAGGTAACATGCAAAGTAGAGAGAAGGCAGACTGGCTAAGGACCTTGAGTACAAGAAGGGATGCGATGGTGGGCATAGTGGAATATTTCCTTTTTTGCCTCATATATCCCAGACTTGGACCCGAGGAGCCAACAACCTAGAAATACCAATGGGTACAGACAGAAAAAGCCCCAAGAAAAGCCTGGTCTTGCTGAACTTTGGGTGCAAATAAGTGCGGCCTGCTGAGAACAGGACTTCTAAAGCGACAACTATGTCTGGAAGGCTTTGGTCCAAGGCCATTTTTGCCAGCTATTAACTGGGTCTCTGGAACCAGAGGGAGCACACAACTCTACTTAAGACCAAAGGGGTTTATGCTTGAGATGAAACTGAATTCTATCTAGGCAAGCAATGTGCCTATGTGTACAAACCAAAGAACAACACAGTAACTCCTGGTGGCAAACCAAACAAAACCAGAGTAATCTGGAGATAAGTACTCATGCTCATGGAAACAGCAGCATGGTTCATGCCAAATTCCAAAGCAACCTTCCTGTGAAAGCCATTGGCCACAGAATCCATGTGATGCTGTACCCCTCAAAGATTTAAACTTACTGAAAAGTAAATAAATAAAGGTATAGAGAAAGAGAAAGAAAAAGAAGAAAGAAAGAAAGAAAGAAAGAAAGAAAGAAAGAAAGAAAGAAAGAAAGAAAGAAAAGGAGGGAGGGAGGGAGGGAGGAAGAAAAGCCTGGTCTTTTCAGCCAAAGGATCAGGAAAGAGGCAGCCAAGTAAGGCAAACTTTTAGAATAAGAACCACTCTACTCCAACCAAACACCATAGAAAGAACTCTGGCACCATCTCCACTAATAAAGGCCAAATGGGGGGGCCCAACCGTCACTCTGGCCAGGTTGTAATGAGGTGCCCAACCTCTCCCCCAATCATGGGTGGTGTCTGAGAAAGCCAGGCCTTTCATCTTCTCTGCCAGTAATGAGCCCTCTACCACCCCACACTGTCAGGGAAGACCACCAGGGATCCTGGACTTCCAGCCTCACCAGGTAGTCAGGAGCCCCTTGCCCCCACTCTCTGATCAGGGTAATGTCAAAGGAAGCCTAGAGAAAGCCAGGACTTTTGCTGATGCCCAGCGGTGATGAGGTACTTCCTCTACTCCATGGTGTCAATGGAGCAGTAATGAGCCACCCAGGTAGGGAGGTATCAGGTAGTAGAAGCTTAATTGGAAGCCGGAATTCCCACTCCACCCAGCAGTAATAAGGAGCACCTCCTTTTTGTCAATGGAAGCTGAGAATGAAACCTGGACTTCTACCTTCATGGTAGTAATGAGGCAATGCCCACCCCCCACCCCTTTCAGGGAAGTGTTAGAGGAAGCCAGCTGAAACAGGGGTTTAAATAAGATGGTTTAAATTTCAATGGAAAATAACCCATCACACCAAGGACAAGAAATGAAAGAAAGGGAATTATATAAATTGAGTGAAAAACAGCCAATAGGTGCCAACACCAAAACCATAGATGTTAAAATTATCTGACACAGCTTTTAAAGCAGCTTCACTGGATACAGTCAACAAAACTAAAAGACAACCTACAGAATGGGAGAAGATATTTGCAAATGACATATCAGATAAAGGGCTAGTTTCCAAAATCTATAAAGAACTTATTAAACTCAACACCAAAGAAACAAACAATCCAATCATGAAATGGGCAAAAGACATGAAGAGAAATCTCACAGAGGAAGACATGGACATGGCCAACATGCACATGAGAAAATGCTCTGCATCACTTGCCATCAGGGAAATACAAATCAAAACCACAATGAGATACCACCTCACACCAGTGAGAATGGGGAAAATTAACAAGGCAGGAAACAACAAATGTTGGAGAGGATGCGGAGAAAAGGGAACCCTCTTGCACTGTTGGTGGGAATGTGAACTGGTGCAGCCACTCTGGAAAACTGTGTGGAGGTTCCTCAAAGAGTTAAAAATAGACCTGCCCTACGACCCAGAAATTGCACTGTTGGGGATTTACCCCAAAGACTCAGATGCAATGAAACGCCGGGACACCTGCACCCCGATGTTTCTAGCAGCAATGTCCACAATAGCCAAACTGTGGAAGGAGCCTCGGTGTCCATCAAAAGATGAATGGATAAAGAAGATGTGGTCTATGTATACAATGGAATATTACTCAGCCATTAGAAACAACAAATACCCACCATTTGCTTCGACGTGGATGGAACTGGAGGGTATTATGCTGAGTGCAGTAAGTCAATCGGAGAAGGACAGTGTATGTTCTCATTCATTTGGAGAATATAAATAATAGTGAAAGGGAATATAAGGGAAGGGAAAAGAAATGTGTGGGAAATATCAGGAAGGGAGACAGAACATAAAGACTCCTAACTCTGGGAAATGAACTAGGGGTGGTGGAAGGGGAAGAGGGCGGGGGGTGGGGGGAATGGGTGACAGGCACTGAGGGGGACACTTGACGGGATGAGCACTAGGTGTTTTTCTGTATGTTGGTAAATTGAACACCAATAAAAATTAATTTATTAAAAAATAAATAAAGCAGCTTCACTAAAAATGCTTCAGTGGACAATTATAAACAAATAAAAACTAAGGAAGTCTCAGAAAAGAAAGAGAAGATACGAATGCACAGCCATGGAAATTCTAGAACTGAAAGATACAACGACTTGAAATAAAACCTTGGGCTCTGCATCGAGAAAAACTCGATGGAGGGGACTAAGGGAAAAATCAATAAACTTGAATCCAGAACAATAATGTCACCCAACCTGAACAACAGAGAGAAAAGCAACTAGAGAAAAATGAACAGAGCCTCAGGGCCTGTGGGGCTCTAACAAAAGGTCCAACATGCATGTCATCTGAGTCTGAGTGGCAGAGGGCAGAGCTGCAAAAATACTCAAAGAAATAGTGGCTGAAAACTTGCAAGCTTGGTAAAATACGTAAAACTACAGATTCAAGAATCTATGTGAACCCTAGACATCACAGTAAACTTCTGAAAACATAAGACAGAGAAAAAAAAGCTTGAAAGCAGCAAGAGAGGAATAACACCTTCCCTTAGAGGGAAAACAATTCAAATGACAGTGGATTTCTCATCGGAAGTCATGAAGGTCAAAAGGAATGGAACAACATTTTTCAAGTGCTTAATGAACGGCCAACCCAGAATCCTACATCCAGAGAAAATACCTTTCAGGAGTGAAAAAGAAATTAAGACATTCTTAGATGAAGGAAAGCTAAAGGAATTTGTCACCAGCATACTTACCCCAAAAGAATGACTAATGGAAATTCTCTAAATAGAAAGACAATGATTCAAAACAAAACAAAACAAAACAAAACATAAAGTATCTTGAAACATCAGGAATGAAGAAAGAAAATAGCAAGCAAATATCTTGATAAACACCACAGGCTTTCTTTCTCCTCTTGTGTTTTCTAAACTATATTTGATGGTTGAATCAAAAATGATATCATCTGATGTAGTTCGAAGAGGATGCAGCATAAATACTTAAGACTATTATAAGTGAGAAAAGGTAAAGGGGCCTAAAGGAAAGGAAAGCTTCTACACTCGATTAGAACTGTAAAATGATAACGTCATTCAACTGTGATATCTCTATAAGAAGTAACATGTGGAACAGCCACTAAAAAGCCCAAGGCATTAGAAATGACAAATACCCACCATTTTCTTCAACGTGGATGGAACTGGAGGGTATTATGCTGAATGAAATAAGTCAATCAGAGAAGAAAAACATTATATGGTCTCATTCATTTAGGGAATATAAAAAATAGTGAAAGGGAATAAAGGGGAAAGGAGAGAAAATGAGTGGGAAATATCAGAGAGGGAGACAGAACATGAGAGCCTCCTAACTCTGGGAAACGAACAAGGGGTGGTGGAAAGGGAGGTGGGGGGGGGGGTGGGGGTGACTGGGTGATGGGCACTGAGGGGGGCACTTGATGGGATGAGCACTGGGTGTTATGCTATATGTTGGCAAATTGAACTCCAATAAAAAATTAATAAAAATAAATAAATAAATAAATAGCCCAAGAAGAATGCATAGAACAGCCACTAAAAGAAAGAAAGAAAGAAAGAAAGAAAGAAAGAAAGAAAGAAAGAAAGAAAGAAAGAATTCTAAAAGTTGTTCAAATAATCCAGAGGAAGGCAGGGTAGGAAAAAAACAAACAAAAAAAAACAGAAACAAAAGCAAAAACAGACCAAAAAAAAGACCTACCATATCAATGACTACATTAAATTTAACTAGGCTAAATATATCAATTGAGAGACAGAGATCAGTATTGGATTACAAAACATGACCCAACAGCTTGCTGTCCACAATAAACTTACAAATATAACAATATTGGCAAATTGAAAGTAGTAAGTGGGCAAAGACATACCACGCAAACATTAATTTTAAAAAAGCAGGAATAGCTTTATTAATATCAGAGAAAGTACACTTCAGAGCAAGTAAAAAGTACCAGAGTGACATTATAGAATGACAAAAAGGTCAGGCCACCAAGACACAGCTATCCTAAATGTTTCCCCAAACAATGACATTGCAAAAGTCACAGTAAAATTTTTACTTTTCGCAAAAGAAAAAATTGATACAACAAAAAGGAGAATCAGATAAACCCATAATTACAGCTGGTGACATCAGCTCCACAATTTAGAGAGCACTATATAGAAAATCAGCAAGGACACATAAGAACTCAGTAACACCATCAACCATCCAACAGGATCTAATCAATACTTAGAGAACACCCCACTCAATGACAGCAAACACACATTGTTTTCAAGGACCCATGAGACGTACACCAAGATAGACCATATCCTGGGCCATAAACCAACCCCCAAAATGCAAAAGAACTGACATCATATAGAGTGTGTTCTCTGACTACAACGGAATCAAACTAGAAAGCAAACCTCCAAATACTTAGAAACCAAACACACATCTGAGTAATTCATGGGTCAGAGTGCATGTCTCAGGGGAAATTCAAAAATACCATTAAACAAAATGAAAAGGAGCATCCAACATATGAACGCGGGAAAACTGTGGCATGAATTACATATGTTAGGACTACCATATGGCCCAGCAATTATACCCCTGGGCATTTATCTCAGAGAAATGAGAAGTTATGAAAACAACCCAGATGTCCTTGAGTGGGTGAAGAGTTTAACAAAAGATGGTGGTGGGATCCCTGGGTGGTGCAGCGGTTTGGCGCCTGCCTTTGGCCCAGGGCGCGATCCTGGAGACCCGGGATCGAGTCCCACGTCGGGCTCCCGGTGCATGGAGCCTGCTTCTCCCTCTGCCTGTGTCTCTGCCTGTCTCTCTCTCTCTGTGTGTGTGACTATCATAAATAAAAAAATAAAAATAAAAAATAAAAACATTAAAAAAAAAAAAAAGATGGTGGTACATCTATGCCATGGAATAGTACTCCACAATAAAAAGAAAATAATTATCGATATATATCATGAACTGGATGAATCTCCAGGTTTTGCTGAATTGAAAAGCCAGCCCAAAAGATTATTTATGGTATGATTCAATTTATATAACATTTTTGAGATGATAAATTACAGAATGGCCACAGATTCATGTCTGACGAATACTTTCATCTTGGAATTGAACAAATAGGAACAGTCATAAAATATAGTCAAATGGTTGGTACACACATGAAGATACACTTGCCATCATTAGTTCTCAGAGAAATGGAGATTTACAACCACAATGAAATCATACTGTCCCAGTTAAAAAGTTAAAAAGATTAACAATACCAAATTGGCAGGGATATGGAACAGCCATAAGTCACTGGTGGATTCATCCAATGGTGCAGCCACTTTGCAACCGGTTTGGTAGCTTTGTAAAGTTAACCAATACCTACCATTCTGATGCAATAATTCTACTTGCTTACCCAAAATAAATGGGGACACATATTTGACAAAAAAGACTGGTACAAAAATGTTCTTGGCAGCTTCATGTATCATGGCCTCCACCAGAAAACAACGTGATCTGTCAAAAGAAAATGGGTAGCCATATACCACACATATGTTTAATAAATAAATAAATATTTAATAAATAAAATCTTAAATTACAAAAAAAAAAAACCCGACAACAACAAATAAGCAAATTGCTAGTGCAAGTTAACTGTATGGATGAAGACCAAAAAATAGTGTGCACATGAATCTGGAGACAAAAAATACTACATGGGTGCATTTACAAGAAGTTCTAGAACAGGCAAAACTAATTTATGGTGAAATAAATAAAAATGCCTCTGGATGGTAGAAGGAATGGGCATGTGGGAACCTTCTGGGATGATGGAAATATTCTATATCTTGCTAAGAACACAGGCTGAACAGGTATACATATATTGTCTACAGCTCACGAAACTGTATAATAAAATGTGTGTACTGATATAATTGGGACTATCAATAAAAACGTTTTTAAAGACTCATGCAAAAAATACCTGTATGTACAGGATAAATCTTTAAAGTTTTTCTAAGCCTGACCATTTATCTTTTGCTTTCTTTTTTTTTTTTTTAAGATTTTATTTATTTATTTATTCATGAGAGACACACAGAGAGGGGGCAGAGACACAGGCAGAGTGAGAAGCAGGCTCCCTGTGGGGACCCTGATGAGGAACTTGATCCCAGGACCCTGGGGTCACGCCCTGAGCCAAAGGTAGATGCTCAACCCCTCAGGCACCCAGGCGTCCTCATTTATCTTTTTCAAACACACAGACATTTGCCACTTTGGAGTTCTCTTTAATGCATTAATATGCCCGCAAACTCTCCTACAAGCATGTACCTCCTTGTGAAATACAAGGGGATCACAGCACAGGCATAGTGTTCTATGCAGAGTCGTCTCCCAAAATGTATATCTTGTACAAATTGTCACCCCCTCCCTGCCCCTTAATCGTTTTTTCGTTGCCGTAGGACAAGGTTCAACCCCCAACCTGGGTGATAAGACCCCGAGAGGGCCGAGAGGGCCGGGCCCTTCCTCCCTACCCTCACCCTCCCTCTCCATAGTGAACATCTCCCGGCCTGCACTCTTTCTGCCTGAAACATTTCCACCAGCTTCCCCTGCCTCTGCTGTGGCCAGTGTGCACTCTTCTATCTTTCTGTATAAGGTCACTTCTTCAGGGAAGGCTTTCTGACTGCCAGGCTGGGCTGGGTGCCCACCCCGGCCCCCGCTCCCCATAGCTATGTCACTGCCTCCTCCACTGGGCTTTCAGCTTTGGCAAGAGCAGCCCCTCCGCCATACAAAGGGCTCTAACACCAGCATCTGGCGTGGGGTCCCCACGGATTCTCCCGGCACAGGCTATGTGAGCGCCTGCAAACCAAAAGCCCCACCCGACTGTGTGGCCAAGATGTTGTGACCATACGAGCAACAGGGGATCTTCCTCAGGCTTCGGGGGAAATCACATCTACTGTAACCTCTGAGTGAGTCAGTCCTTGGAGGTGGAGAACAGGTCATTTTTGGCTACCCAGGGCGTGGGCAGGTGGCCCCAGGGACCTTCTTCCTCCCTGCGCTTCCCTGCCAGGGGGCCGACGGAAGAGATTCCGGTCAGAACGCAAGCTTTCCAGGAGCTGTTCCTAAGGCCACCGTGTACGGGACAATTTACCGTTTCCTTCTGTATACTGCTCCCGCTCCTCACTGTCTCCACGCTAATAAGGCAGCCACCTTGGGGAAAGTTTGCGGCAGGAAAATGAAAATCGGAGCTCCTGGACAGCTCCCAGCAGGATGGGTGGAACTCAGAGCTGGATCTCAATTGATGTAAGAAAGGCAAAAAAAAAAAAAAAAAAAAAAAAGCTTTTTTTTTTCTTTTTATAAACTCTAATTTGTAGAGCAGTTATAGGTTTACAGAAAAACTGAACAGAAAGTACAGAGTTCCCACACACTCCTTCTGACCGCCCCCCACTCCCTCCTGCCCACAGTTTCCCCTTTTATTAATACCTTCCATCACAGTGGTGTATTTGTTACAACTGATGAACCAATATTGATACAACAGTGTTAATCAAAGCCCACAGTTTACACATTAGGGTTCCATCTCTGTGTTACACAGGTATATGGTGTTTTACACAGTGACCAAATAAAAAATGTTCTGTATCTACCGTGACTATATCATGAACGACTGTTTTACTGTTCTAAAAAATTCCCTGTGCTCCACCTATTCATCCCTTCCCCTCTCTCCAACCCCTGGCAACCACTGATCTCCATGGTTTTGCCTTTACCAAAATGTCACATGGTTGGCATTATGCATTATGCAGACTTTTCAGGCTGGCCTCTTTCACTTAGTGACATGCATTGAAGGTCCCTCCTTGGCTTTTCTATTACTAAATAGAAATTTCATCCTATAGATTTCATTATGCGGATATACCATCCTTTGTTTATCCACTCACCTACTGAAGGACACCCTAGTTGCTTCCAATTTTCAGCAATTGTGAACAAAGGTGTAGGTTTTCATGTGGAAATAAGTTTTCATCTCATTTCATGTGAATACCTAGAAGCCCAACCGCTAGATCACATGGCAAGACGTCTCAGCTTTCTAAGAAACCGCCATACTGTCTTCCAAAGTGGCTGTACCATTTTGCATTCCTACCAGAAATGAATCAGAGTTCCTGTTTCTCCAACATCCTCACCAGCATTTGGTGTTACCAGTGTTTTGGAGTTTAGCCATTCTAATAGGTGGGTAGTGGTACCTCATTTTAACTTCCAATTCCCCTAGTGACATACGCTGTTGAGCATCTTTTTATATGTTTATTTTCTGGTGAGCAGCTCAGTTTTTTTGCCCACTTATTTTTAAAGTGAATTTTTTATTCAAGTATGACATTATGTATAAAATGTACACAGATCACAAGGGTACGGTTTGATAAGCTTCCACAAAGTGATCACACCCACAGAACCAGCACCCAGATCAAGAAGCAAACACAATAGGTATCCTTAGGAACCTCCCCCCACCCTCATCCCCCCACCCCCCAGCCTCACCTGGTCACCACACAATTGTCTATTTTTAAATTGGGTTGTTTATCATCTTATTTTTGAATTTTAAGAATTCTTTGTAAATTCTGTATACAAGTTCTTTATCAGAGAAATGTTTTGCAAATACTTTCTTCCAGATTATGCCTTGTCCTTTTATTTTCTTTATAGTGTCTTTAACAGAGCAGAAGTTTTCATTTCAATAGCGTCCAACTCATCAAATTTTTCTTTCATGGATCATACTTTTGGTATCATACGAAAAACTCGTTGCCAAACCCAAGGTCATCTAGGTTTTCTCCTACTATCTTCTAGGAGTTTTATGGTTTTGCATTCTACCTTTAGGTGTATGATCCATTTTGAATTAATTTTGTGAAAGGTTTAAACTTAATGTCTCAATTCACTTGTAGCTATAGATACGCCATTGTTTCAGCACCATTTGTTAGAAAGACTATCCTTTCTTCATTGAATTGCCTTCGTTCTTTGTCAAGATCAGTTGATCTTATTTGTGTTGGTCTATTTCTAGGCTATTCCATTCCATTCATCTATTTGTCTCCGCTTTCCCCTATATCACATTGTTTTGATTATTATAGCTTTACAGAAAGTCTTGAAGTCATGAGTTATCAGTTCTCCAGCTTTGTTCTTTTTCCTCAATATTGTGTTGGCTATTCTGGATCTTTTGCCTTTCCATATGAACTTTAGAATCAATTTGTTGACATAGACAAAGTAATTTGTTAGGATTTTGATTGCAATGTCATCAAATCTGCAACTCAAGTTGGGAAGAACTGACATATTAACAATATTGACTCTGCCTATCTATAAACGTGGAATATCTTTCCATTTATTCAGATTTTCTTTGACTTCATTCACCAGGGCTTTGCAGTTTTCCTAATACAGATTATATACATATTTTGCTAGATTTATTACTAAGTATCTCATTTTTTAGTGCTAATATTAATGGTGTTATATTTTTTATTTCAAATTCCAATAGCTTATCACTGGTATATAGGAAAACAACAGACTTCTTTGTATTGATCTTGTCTTGTATCTTGCAACCTTCCCATAATCACTTATTAGTTCCAGATTGGTTGGTGTGTTTCGGGTCAATTAATATTTTGTACATAGATAATCTGGAATGTACTGTAAAGAATTGGTATCATTTGTTCTTTAAATGTTTGGTAAAATTCACCAGTGAAACCATCTGGGCCTGGTGATTTCTGGTTTGGAAGGTTATTAATTATTGATTAAATTTCTTTAATAGATATAGGTCTATTCCAGTGATCCAGCTTCGTGTGAGCTTTGATAGTCTGTGTCTTTCAGGAATTGGCCCATTTTGTCTAAGTTATCAAATTTGTGGATACAGAGTTTTCTTAATATTCCTTTATTATCTTTTTAATGTCCATGGGACAGTAACTTTTAACATTTTAACTTTTTAAAATTCAGATATAATTTCCATAACAGAAAATCTACTATTTTAAGGTGCACACTTTGGTGCTTTTATCATAGTCACTATGCTGGATATCCATCACCAGGATCTAAATCCAGAACGTTTCCATCACTCCAGAAAGAAACCTCATACCTATCAGCAGTGACATCTCCCTCCCCCTATCATCTGGCAATCACTAATCTACTCTTGGTTTCTATGAATTCCTTACTCTGGACATTCCAATAAATGGAATCACAACACATCGTTTTTGGTATCTAGCTTTCTTTTTACTCAGTATGTTTTCTAGATTCATTCATATTGTAGTGTGTAATAGTATTAATCCCTTTTCATGACTGAATAGTGTTCCATGGCATGGCCATATCATGGCTAGTTCTTAAATACTTCAGTTTATGGATCAACATTTCATATTGGCTACCTGAGGCTACCTGCTCCAGCCCAGAGCAAAAGCAGAAGATGAGAGACATTACCCAGGTAAGCAAGTTCCCTTCTGCATGAAGGGCAGTAAGAAATGAACCCAGCCTTGAGTCTCCACTGTCACTGCCACCAGCTCCTTCCCATGATGGTGTTCCCTCTGCCTGCCAGACACCCAACCAGGCAGGCACATGCAAACAAATAAGCTTTCACGGAGACCTTCTTTTACCTCCACTGACACATGAGGAGAGACCTGGCTGTGAGAAATAAAGCCATTTCGCAGGGTCTACAGGACGGATGCCAATCAGGTCTGCCTAAAAACAAAGTACTCTTTGGCTCTCAAATAACATCTAGAATTCTTTACCTAGTTACTCTATAGCAGCAGGAATTCCTAAGCTTTTTATGTGCTAGACCCACTGGCGATCTGAAGCCTACAGACCCCTCTTCAGAATAATGCTTCAAATGTACAAGACAAAATTGTAGGACTGAAAAGGAAATGCATTGCACTGACATACAGTTAGCAATCTTTTTCTTTGCAATAATCAACCTTGTGAAATGGTCATTCATTTACGTTCTTCTCACTAACAACACATCAAAGGACAGAATCCAGCAGCAGGTCTAAGCATTGTTATCGCTCAAAAGGAGTGAAAAGCATAAATGGCATTTGAGGTGTTTGCAACATGGACTGCAAAGCCATATGACAACATCTGGACTTCTGGTGACCAAGTTACAGGTGCTACTCATATGACTGTGGCTTGTTGTTTGCGTTCCTAATAGAAGAAACACACTGAGCTTCAGTTAGAGGTCACATTTTCCCGCGCAAGTTCTTGGACCTCTGGGTGGGTGCCCCTGCTCCCCAGAGAATGTGTGACCCAAAGGAACAGGCATGTGGCCAGGGAGGGCAAGGGCCTGTTGTTTGCCTCTGGCTGGTCACCATAGTTAGGTGTCCTGCTGTGAGGAGGGTCACCTCCCTGCTCACTCTCCTTCCCTCCCTCCAGAACTCCTCCAATCCACTTCTCTACTGAGAAGTGCCCTAAATAGCGTCTCCCTTTCTCCTGCTGGTTCCCATTTTATTCTTACCCTTACCCATTCTAGCTCTCTCAAGACAGTTTAATGCCTCTTAAAATAACACCCTGAAGAGGCTTGGGGAGTTTCTAATCTCTCATATCAGACTTCTTTTATGACTTCAGAAGGGCAGCCCCTAACTAAGTGCAGTTCTCCCAGGAGTGGGGGAGGCCCCAGCTGAATGTGTAGTACAGAGGCACTGAATGAAAACCCAGGGCAGATCCCAGCAAAGAGGGGTCAGGGGGCACAGCAGCTCCCTGTGCAGACAGCCACTGGCCCACCCACCTCCTGGGGGGCTGTATGGGTGACAGAGAACTGTGGGTTAAGCCATGTAACCTCGGTGAACCTCACTTTCTTCATCTGTAAAATGAGAGATGGGCCTCTCCAGCGTGGCCCATTACGAGGTAGGGAGTGGACAACCAAAATGCTTGAACACACCCCCAAACTGATCACTGGGCATGTTCAGAGTTCACCCCTCACAAGATGAGATCCAGGGAAAAGTCACCCAGCGGTGAGGACCATAGTGGTGCTTTCTGGCCTTTTACTACATACAGGCTCAATGCACAAAATGACTGCAGCTCCCCCACCCTGCTCCTCCTGCAGTTCTGAGACACAGTCAGGGAGGGACTGGTTTGGGGCCAGCTCCAGAGCTTGGACCTAGACCTCTTCACCCCCTTCACATTCATCCTCTGTAGTCAAGGTGCCCAATCTGGGGCCCCAAGAGTCCCCTCTGTCTCAGCATCAGAGTCTCCATAGAAAAAGTGGCTTCCAAAGGCCCCTCCAGCTCCAGGTCTGACCTAGGAGGGATGAAGCATTTCCCTTCCCAGCTACGTCACCCTCCTTTGTCAGCAAGGGACAGTGGCCCCAGCACTCCAGAGACCACTTTGCTTCCTGTGTAAGCATGGTGATAAAGGTGGGAGGACCACAGGCCGGGCGGGTGGAGGACAGGAGCAGGGAAGCCCAACTCCGCAGAAGCACATGCCCCTGCATCACCAAGTGATGTGCATCACCGAGATACAACACCTGTTTCCATGGTTCCGGAGACCCGCCTGCTCCCCACAGCAGTGACTGGGGGTGGCAACGAAGGTGTCAGAAGGCAAGAGGGACAGAGAGAGGGAGAGGGGGATGGGCGGCAGGGGGAGGAATGGCTTGAAGACCAGGGTTGACCAGAAATACCCTTGAAATGTCCCGGGACTGGGACAGATGAAAGAAGTTCAAAAACAAAAACAGAAAAGTCAAAAAGCACACCAGCAGCCCCAGTGTTTCCTGTTTTTCTAACAAATCACCAATGATTTCCAAGAAAAGCAAGCCATGCTGCGCTCGGCCCAGGGCACAGCCGCAGAATTTGCACATCTGGCCTGTGCTTCGAGAGCACCACGCACCCCTGGGGCACAGGATGTGGCGGACAGAGAGGTCTGCAGCTCCAGGATGCATGGGGGCGCTGGCCGGAGGCACTGGGGCCACCTTTCTGCGGGAAGGACCCCCCCCGCCCCCCCCCCCCACTGCACCGTGGCCTCGCAGACCCTCCTGGGGGTCATTTCATTTGTGTGGGCTTCCCCAGGCCTGCCCATTTCCCTGAGAATTTCCAGGCTGGTGGTGCAGGGGCTTCGGGGAGACCCTGTGGGGCCAGCCAGGTTTCCCCTAGAGGAGGGCGAGCCGCCCCCACCCCCTGCCCGTGACTCCTTGCAAGTGCTCCCCCTCCACACACACACACACACACACACACACACACACACACACACACAGAGGGTCCTAGGCTCTTTCAAAAGCCCGTGGAGCGAAGTACAGACCCTGGAGCTGGGCTGAGGTTGGGTCCCCCTCTCACCTCCCTGGGAAGCACATCCCACCCCTGCCTGCCCACCCCTCCCCAGGAAAACCCAGCTGGCCCTGGGGAGCCCCTCGCTGCACTCCTTCCCCCCAACCCCAGCCCTCTTCCCTGCCAGCCATTCCAGCGAGGGGAGGGGGGTTGCACTCACAGAAACCGAGCCACCTCGTGTCAGCCTTTTCCAGGCTGGGGGAGAGCCCTACAGGCCTGCACAGACCACAGACCCGGCCTGCAGGCCCATCATGAACCCCATCAGCATCCCGGGGAGACAGGTCAGAGGCAGGCTATGGGTGGCATCGTGGATAGAGGCAGGAAGAGGCGTCCAGCCTCAGTCTGCCTTCAGCCTCAACTCCTCTTTGGCCGCTGTATGGGTGGGCAGAGCAATCCTCGGGTTGACATCACACACACACGCATCTTTTGCTGAACCATCTGAAAGCAAGCTGCCGGTTGCAGAGCACGTGACAAGTCGCGACGGAACAGCAGATCGAACTGTATCCAATGCAAGTGAACATGGGCAGGTTCCATATGGTTCGATCTAATGTCCCAGTGTGCACGGCCTAAGGACCAGGGCATTCCCTGACCTGAGGACACCCCGGAGCAAAAGAATGACAGCGACGCAAGGTCATCCGCTGTGTCCCTGGGGGTGTACCTACTTTGCAGAACACCTGCTCCATGCCTGACTACCCACCATCCCCACATCCCCACGCCTCTCCTACCCTGAAGCCTGTCCCTCACCCATCATGAGCTGGAACCTGAGAGGGCTTGTGACTGCTTCAACCAGTTGATGACAGCAGAGGTGGTGCTATGTGGCTTCCCAAGCTAGGCTGTGAGGTGGAGCGGCTCCTGCCTCATTTGCTAGAGGCCTTGTTCTGGGAGCTCTGAGCAGCTGAGTAAGAAATGTGACTAGCCAGCTGGAGGTTGCCACTCCAGGAGGAAGCCCAGGCCGCTGTAGGCTCTCTGGTTTACAGGTCCAGTCGCCAGGGATCCACATCTTCCCGGCTGAGGATCCCGGCATTGCACACAAGCCAATCCCGTGGAGCCCTGGCTAAATTCCAGGCCCCCTGAATCCATGAGCGGACTCACATGGCTGGCCTTCTACCACTGTGGTTTGTTACATGGCAATAGCATCTGGAACATACATACCTGGGGAGGCCCCACACCATGACAGAGAGCTGGCCCACACGGCTGGAAGCTACTGGACCATGTGTTCAGAAGAGCCCAGATGGAACAGCTAGAGAGAAAGCCGCTCAGAGATGGAGGCCGTCCTCCAGGCAGCTAAGATAATCACAAGCAACTCAGAGATGAATGGGTCCTTAGAGGATGTCCAACCTATATTCATTTACTCAAATAAAAACTTCTCTTATCAAATGAATATGACCACAAGATATTTTGCTGGATGCTGTGGTAGATGCAAACATGACTAATACATCGCCCTCGCTTCAGACACTGAGCTCTGCTGACACCAGCATGGAAGGTGCCACCTCCTGAGGACGGGCATGACTGTGGCAACTCCTGCCTCAGGACCTTTGCACCTGCTCCACCTGCTGACTGGAGCACTCTTCTCCCAGATGTCGGCAAGGCTCACTCCCTCACTGCTTTCCAGTCTTGAACTTATGTTCTCAGTGAGGGCTTCTGGCAAACCCCACCTCTGGCACATCCTGTTTCATTCTTCCCACCTCTTTACCACCAACTGACAGGCTGTGCATGTTACTGATTGGTTCTCATACCTGCTGCCCATTATTTTCTTCCAGCCCAATTAGAATGTAAGCTCCACCAGGGCCTGGCACATATTCGCTGGAGGAAGGAACAAATAATGAACTAAAGAGGGAACAATAAAGAGATTTCAAGGATGTCAAAAGAAGAGAGACGGGCATGGAATCACACACGCCTTGCTGACTGAGATACGGACGCTGCTTCTCTCACATGAATCATCAGACTGAGTCACAGCAAGACCTCAGGATGGTGGCAGGCTTCACCGAGACAGCAGCTGGCAAGTCTCTTTAGGTTAAAATCAAGCCATCTGATGAACTGTGGTACCTCTGATCATCTGATGTCTTGGAAGGTCAAGAAATCAGAGAGGATGACTTAGTGGGGGGAGAAAACCCTGCACAGTAAACACCAGAGCCAAGTCACAGAGTCTCCCTGAAGGAAGAAAGTGTGTGTGTGTGTGTGTGTGTGTGTGTGTGCGCGCGCGCGCGCTGGTGGGAAAGCAGCATGATTTCTGGGATACACAGAGATAAAGCCGGAAGGGAGGTCCTCAGAAAAAGAATGAACACGAAAGAGCAAGGGGTGAGCATGTCAGGAAAGCGAGGCTTAAGAACATCATGAGGGACATCACAAAGGGTCTATAGGGTTATTTTCAGAACCCAAGCCTGGGGATGAGGCTAGTCACTCTGGGCAGGTGGGCCAGGAGTTGCAGATGCTCTAGAGAAAGCAGAATGTCTCCCCCACCTATTTCCTCCATCACTCTTTCTCCAAGAGAACAGTCTTCCCACCGCAAAGTACAGATCAGAGGGTTTATTTAAGCGACTGCAAGCACGTATTCAGGGTCCTCTTTTAGAGGGTCCAAGAGACCCTGGGGATCCAAAAATCCCAAGGAGCTCGAGCCTGGATGGGAAGATGGACTCCCATTAAGTCCCCATGCATGGTAGTAGGACCACCCTCACCAGACCACCCTCAACACCAACAACAAACAGAAAACAGATATCAGTGGAAAAACGGGCAAAAGACTTAAATAAAAATCTTGCATGAAAGAGGCTCTCCCAATGGCCAATAAACATGAAAAGGTGCTCGATTTGATTAGTCATAGGGGAAATGTAAATTCAAACCATGATGCAATGCCACTACATACCCACCAGACTGGCCAAAATGAAAAACATAGAAAACCCTGTTTGTGAGGATGTGAGGTACCTTGAACCCTCACGGCTGCAGGCGGGTGTGTAAACCAGGACAGCCACTTACCAAATGGAAAAACCAGTGAGTGGTGCCCACTTAAGGGCAACCAGTGTGTGCCCCATGTCCCAGTGACTCCCCCTCACAGACTTTTACTCAAAAGGATGTGCACCACAAAGTTCAGAGCAGCACCACTCACACAAGACTGGACCCAATGAATGAGGCATCCAGCGGAGGTTAATACAGGGCAGGTGCAAGGGGAGAAGAGGGAGGTGGGAGGAGGCCAATTAGCAAGGCT
Source organism: Vulpes lagopus (assembly GCF_018345385.1). Lineage (NCBI taxonomy): Eukaryota > Metazoa > Chordata > Mammalia > Carnivora > Canidae > Vulpes > Vulpes lagopus. The sequence continues at coordinate 59,988,816 of NC_054833.1, forward strand.
TCTCTAGATGGTAATTTCCAAGATAACTGTTCAGGAAGGAACAACTGCTATGGGATTCAGGCACAGAGGTAGGAAGATGGACAGAGGTGGGATTTAGGCACAGCAGCAACGAAACATACAGAAGTGACAGGCGTGTGACAGCATGGTTTCTTTAGGGAAGGGCAGGGGGTCAGCCTCTACTGGAGGCTAGAGTATGACACAGGGCACACTGGGAGATTTGGCCCCATGGGCTGGGGTGGCAGATGGGCATGGCCTTGGATAGCAGGCTAAGTGTTAAGGGCTTATTCAAGGGCCTTGTAGCGCCTTTGCCAACTTTTCATCTGGCGAGCGACCCATCAGCCTTGGGATTCAGAAGATCACGCCAATGAGGGGGTTGCAGGGAGGCCTGGGGAGAGCCAGCTGCCACAGAGGGCTCTGAAGTCAAATAGAGAGTGTGCTGCTTAAAACGAGCTGAGAATCACACGAGGATAAATCTACCTCAGAGTCCTATGGAAACCAGAGTTTGTGAAAGGGAGCTGCTACCGACAATCTTTGAAGAATGCAAGCAAATGACAGACGTACAAGAGAAATGCGCAGTGTGGGCCAGGCAGACAAGGACAGAGATGGAAACTAGGAAAGGCTGTCCCAACGTTAGAGGATAGCAAAACGTAGGATCTTGGGCCAGCCAGCACCCCCCACCCCCAGGAAGAGCTGTCTGCACACCATTAAAGGGACTTTGGGAACATTCAGGAAAGGACCCGGGGACCACCAGGGCCTGGGATGGCTTCACTTCACAGTAATGCAAGAAGATGCACAATAGCATCTCCGGATCTGAGCAGGTCCTGCTAGAGCCCCCATGAGAACGTGGAAAAGCTCCAGCTGAAGAAACAGATGGATGGATTCACCGCTGGCTCAGCAATCACACCCAAAAAGGGCGTCGAGGATCTCCATCTGCACTCTGGTTTGGCCCTTGACAGCATGCCATCTTTAAACACACAGCTCGGTGGCACTGTGGACCTTCACACTGTTGCACAGCTGCCACCTCCATCCATCTCCAGAACTTCTCCATTTCCCAAAATGAAATTCCATACCCATGAAACACCAACCCCCACCCCTCAACTCCCCTCTTCTTATTCCCCAGCCCCTGGGGGTCACTGGTCTTCCTTCCATCTTCTAGGAGTTTGGCGACTCTGGGTTCTTCATGTATGAGAACCATGCCATCTTTGTCCTTTGGTGACCGGCTCATTTCACTTCACATAAACTCTCGAAGGTTCATCTATATCGTAACATCTCAGAATTTTACTCTTTTTTGAGGTGACATAATATTCCATTACACATATGTGCCACATTGTGCCTACCCCTCACTGCAGATGGGCATTTGGGTTGATTCCAGCTTTTGATACAGAATGCCATTTTTTGTTAACAGTATTCAGTAGAGCTCAGAACGCATGCTCACCACACAACGGAAGGGTAAAGAACCTTTATATGACAGTGAGGATACAGAAAGACCTCAAACTGGGACGCCTGGATGGCTCAGCGGTTGAGTGTCTGCCTTCAGCTCAGGGCATGATCTCGGGGTCCTGGGATCGAGTCCCACATGGGCTCCCCGCAGGGAGCCTGCTTCTCCCTCTGCCTGTGACTCTGCCTCTGTGTCTCTCATGAATAAATAAATACAATCTTTAAAAAAAAAAAAAGAGAGAAAGATCTCAAACTAATGGGAGTCCAAACGTGGATGAGACTCCTAATTGTCCCCCTACATCCATTCTTTCTTCCATAATAATTTAATGTTTAGAAATTTTAGTTTACGTTTCCCAGACTCTATTGCAGCCAAGCGTGACCATGTGGCTACATTCTGGCAATTGGAATATAGGTATATATTGATGAGTGCAGTGTCTGCATCATGGCTTCTTTCTTCACTTTCCTCCCCTCGCTAGCTGGAATGCAGATACAAGGGCCACTGCTACGGCAGCCATTATGCACCATTAGATGAAAGCCGCATGTTCAAGCAGGCAGATCAACAAGATAGAAGGAGCACAGGTTCCCAACCTATGAAGCTGTCATGTAAAGTCTGAATGGCTTACTCTCAGCCTGTTACACAAGAGAGAAGTAAACTCCTTTGGTTTATGCCACCGCCATGTTGTGTCTCTCTGATACAACAGGAAAACCAACACATACAACTAATATTTCAGTCAATATGGAGTTGTCTAAGTAGCAAAGTTAGATTTTTGTTTGGGCTGTCACTGTGTCATCTAGATACTGCTGGTAGGATTTTCCCCAAATTTGTAGAGTATGTTTTATGATCTGACCTTAGAGACCACATTGTGTGCCCCCCAATCCTCTTGTAAGGAGACACACCATAAAAGGTGAAGTCATATCCCCAGAAGAGCACCATGCATCTTCTCTATGGCGAGCCCACCTCTGTGTATCCCATACTGGAGACGCATCAGCAGGGGACTCGATTATTTAAAGATTTGTTTCTTTGGAGCAAACGGGGCTGACCAGCTAGTCCTGAAGCAATTCAAGTGGAGAGGGTATGGTTTTGATATGGGAATCAGAGATCCCCTCTGACTGGTTGGGTGGATGGGACCCACAAATAAACATTTCCTCCTTAAATAAGATCCGACTGTTTTGTGAACAATTATGGCCCAAGGCAAAGCTAAGAAGATGATAAAGATCAGTGATTGCCAGGGGTGGTGGGAAAGGAAGAAATAAATAGGCAGCACACAGAAGGATTCTAGGGCATTCTAAATGCTCTGTATAACATTATAATGATGGATAGAGGTCTTTATAGATTTACCAAACTCATAGAACGCACAACACCAGGAGTGAACCAAGTACGCTCTGCATTGGGTGACGTGTCAATACATGATGTGACTATGATGTGTCAACAGAGGTTCACTCTTGGTTAAAAAATGCACATTCTGGTGGGCGATGCTGAGAACAAAGGAGGCTATGCATGGGATGGGGGGGTAGGGGGGTGTACCGGAAATCCTGGCATCTTCCTCCCAATTTTACTGCAAACCTAAAATTGCTCTAAAGAATCAAGTCTTTATTTAAAAGGGGGGGGGGGCACCTGGGTGGCTGAGCGGTTGAGCGTCTGCCTTTGGCTTGGGGTGTGATCCCAGGATCCAGGATCAAGTCCCATATTGGGCTCCCCGCAGGGAGCCTGCTTCTCCCTCTGCCGGTGTCTCTGTCTCTCTCATGAATAAATAAATAAAATGTTAAAAAAAAAAAAAAAGATAATCCTGTTGCCCACTCCATGTACCAGGCAGGTCACAAGGTCACAGGAGTTAACGGAGTGTGAGAAGTAATCTCTTATCTTTGAAAGCACTTAAGTGTGGAGACGGAGTGGGGGAAGTGGACTCCAAGGGACCCAGCTCTGGACCCAAGGTGGGACAGATCTGTGGCCCCGACCCAATCTCTTGAACACTCCCCATTCAGGAGTCTTGATGGAGAGCCAGCACAGCAGAGCCTTGGTCCAGGAAGGGGCATGCTCCGTCCACTCAGGACAATGTTGAATAGTGACAGCTCACTTGTCAACTCTCCCAGGTCCCCAGCACCTTGTTTTTCCAGCTGACTCAGGTACCTTCTAGCATAGCCTCCTCTCCCAACCCACACAGCTCACATGCCATAGGCCTGAGCTCCCTAGCACCACTAGCTCATAAGTGTGTTCTCTGGATGCCACCCAAGGCTAGTCCTTCTCTGACACCACCTCTCACCCCCCCCCTCAAACCACCTCCCCCAGCCAAGCTAAAGGAGGGGGTGTTATGACCAATTTTTTAAAAAACCCATGCCTTTACTTTTTGTTTTTTGGGTTGTTGTTTTTTTTGTTTTTTTTTGTTTGTTTGTTTGTTTGTTTTGCATCTTTATAGCACCTTATACACAAACCACTATTATCACACCATGACCCCACAGGCCGATATGAATTCACAGGAGTCCTCTGCATCTCTGCCCTGCCGCTGGGGAGCTCCTGCTCTACCACCTTTCTCCTAATTGGTTCAGAATTCACTGCAGAAAACCATCTTGGGGCATGAGAAGTCAGGTGGCGATGGTGAGCCCCTTCTCCAAATCATCTGCTTACTACTGCAGAGGGAACGCTGTCCCCAGGCCCCTGGAGCCTAAGGCACTTTACCAGACTTGTTCAGATGCTTCTATCGGGTCGCAGAGATAGGAGGGGATCCTGGACACAAGCCTGTGCTCTTCTGTGTGTGTCAGAGCGGTGGTTCTGGGCTGCTAGGGGGACCCCAGAGCTGCTGCCACAAAGGTTTGAGGAGGCAGGCAGGGAGGCCAGTCTCAGTTCCCTTGGCTCGTTTCTCAGGTGCATACAGAGAGTAGCATCACAGTCCATGTCAGATGAATCAGGATGGGAGGGTTCTCTCTCCTGGGGAGTCTTTCCTAGTCCTCTCCCCTCCCCCTAGAAAGCCTTCTTTCTTCTCCAAACCATTACTCCCATTCAAAAAGGGGGGAAAAAAAGAAAGGAAAAACAAAAAAGAACCTCATCCTTGCTTACCCCAACCCATCACCCTGCTTGGGAGTGACAGAGGGGGTCTCCCGTTGCTCTAAAGGGTTCCCACTGGACTAGCAGAGCCACACTCGTCAACAAAGCTTTATACACCTTAAAGGGCAACATGCAAACTAATGCTTATTGCTACTCCTTAACTTTCTCCCAACTTAAAAACTTGGGTCCTACACCTCCCTTGGCCCCTTCCAAGGCTGGCATGGCCAGGCACCCCTGGGGATGTCTGAAGAATCTCCAGAAATCCTCCAAGCATGTCTCTGCCCCGCTCCCCCTGAAAACACAGCTCCTGATTGCCCCACAGCCTGCGGGGGAGGTAGGACAGGAAGCCCCTCAGCCTTGTAAACATCATGTTGCAAACAGACACTTACTTCCCCAGGCTCCTACTCACTATACAGAAGTGGCCAGCAGTCTGGGAGTGACTTGTTTGGGGGTGGCTCCCCGGGGCTTCCCCAACTGTCAGACTCACAGAACTGCTGTTTTAAATCTGACTCACCTGGAAGGTGGAGGGCGGGTTCCCAAGGAGTGGGGTCTCCGCATGCGGAGTTTTCAAGGGGCTTCTGGGGCCTGGAGGGCCATGGCGGTGGGGAGAGGGGAGGGACGGAACATCTGCCTTGCCCTGTACAGGAAGGCAGAGATACAGGATTTTGCTCCTTGGGATGTCCACAGAATCTACTGCAGGTGCCTGGAGGGTGCAGTCCCTGAGTAGGTGTAGGATCTCACATGGGGGTCAATCACCTGCCATCTGAGGGCCTCCTCTGCGTGGCTGGCTGCTGGCACAGGCAATCATTCATTCGGCCAACACTGACTGAGCATCACCAAACCCTGGCCCTGCCAGGCAATGGGGAGAAGGTACTAAACACAACGGTTGGGGAGTCTCTTCATCGGGAGGAGCAAAGGGCAAGGCCAGAGCACATTTAGGTCCCTGGAGAAACTGAGTCAGGCAGCCTGGCTGGAGAAGGGCTGAGCCTTCATGGAAGACTCAATGAGCAGGATTTGGCATTGACACCTTAACGGGGAGGGGAGCCAGGGACTCTGGGCTTCCCCTGGGAGGCAGGCTGTTACCAGAGCACCATCATGAAGAGTCTGCTGGTAAAGCAAGGAAAGCTGTGGCCCGGAGACCCCTGGGGCAGGTGTACCGTGACCAAAGCTAAATGGCGTGGCAGGGGGAGTAGTGGGGAAGAGAGAGAAGCCAGACCCCTGGGAAAGGAGGCATCATGCAAGTGGCCCAAGAGTGGCGAACAGGAAGACGGAGGGAGGACCCAGAGGTGACTCCAAGGTTTCAAGTCCAGGAGGCTGTTGTCACAGAGACAAGAATGGGGAAGTCCGCAGAGGAAGCCTGCTTTGTGGGTAAGGAGCAGGGCTCCAAGCAGGAATTGAAGTTGAAATAGCACAGAGAGCCCGCGGGGGCCTGGAGGCACAGGCAGGGTGCCGGGACCCGGGAGACACACTTGGCAGGAGGCGGCCACTGGGATTGGCCATAACCAAGCTACCGGTGACCTTGGATGGAGCCACCCTGTAGAGGACGTCACGCCCCAGCCCCCTGGGTTCCCTTAAGCGCAGCGCCAAGCCAAGGAAAACTCTGACTTTTAGTTTTCTCAGAATGAAACTCCCGAGATGTCAGTACAGAAGTGAATGCAAAACACAAAGGCCTCTGAAACACTGCTCAAAACTGCCCCCAAAACAAGAGGTCATTAATCCCCAGGTCCCCCTGGGGGTCGGGCAGGTGGGCCTGGGACAGCCGCTCAGTAAGGCGATCATCAGAATGCAGGGCTCGATGTGCATCCTTCACCAGGTGTTGGAAGCAGCTAAAGATAAGAGAGCCCAGCAAAAGGCCAGGCGCCAGCACGGGACATGGGCCAGGGTCCCCGGGTCCAGCAACGGCTCCAGGGTCTTCCTGCCACAGATGGCTACGCTTGGTTCCCAATGCCAAAGCGCCCCTGCTCTGGGGGAACAGGCTGTGGGATTTGAAGGGGAACTGGCCAGCTTCAGGATTTGTTTATTCATGGCCACCCAACTTCTTAAATTCAAATTATGTTCTCAGAACAACCCATTTGTATACAACCCGCCAGACTCAGCCACTATGATTTGGAGAACTAGAGATCTGGGAATGGAGCAATGTTGGCCTTCATTCTCACGGCAATCGTGTCTCCCTATGACACGTATTTCCCTTGAATGCCTCCCCCAGTGGGGAACTCATTACCACAAGGCCACCCAGCCCATTATGGATCTATTCTGAATTTGTCCAATATCTTCCCTGCAGCAAGCCGTGGCCTCTTTAGGCCCTGCTTCTTTTTTTTTTTTTTTTTTTTTCTTCCTGGAGAATGATCTTCATGGAATAGACAGCCTTCACCTTTTCCCAAGGACACTCCCTTTCAGACATCTGGGGATAGATACGACTTGTCCCTGTCCCCCTCTTGTTAGGGGAAGACCCTCTGCTTCTTTTGTCATTTTGCACGACATCATCACTGTCCTGGCAACCTGTGTCTGCGTGGGAAGTGGTTGATCAGCATCCCAGCTAGACCTGGCACCTGGAGTAGAACTGGGCCATGCCGTAGCCCAAGGGCATGGAAATCTGTGGCTGGCTGTTGGAGGCCAAGAATCAAAAGTGACACCCAGACGCCCGCTGGTAAGGCATGTGCCTGGAAGTTTCGGGAAGGGAGAATAGGAGGGGAAAGCGGCCTGGGCCTCCCTCCCATCCCAGAAGCCAGGATGTGCAATGAAGAACTAAAGACTGGAGCCTTTGCCCTCACTTTCCAGGAACAGATCGCTCCCCTCCTCTGACCCACGGTCCTGCAGTGCAGGAGATGAAACTCCTTGCAAAATCGCTTTGGGAGGCCAGCTCCTCCACACCTGACAATGGACAGAAAACAGGAAAATGCAGGCTGACCTGACTTTACAAGGAAGGATGCAAAAAATCCGAAAGAGGATCCGAGCCAGTCAAGCATCGCACTGTATTAAAAAGAACAAAATGGGACACCTGGGTGGCTCAGCGGTTGAGCGTCTGCCTTTGGCTCAGGGCATGATCCCAGGATCCTGGGATCAAGTCCCACATCGGGCTCCTTGCATGGAGCCTGCTTCTCCCTCTGCTGTGTCTCTTATGAATAAATAAATAAAAATCTTAAAAATAAATAAGTAAAAGAACAAAATGCCTTGACCAGTTTCTTCTAGAAGCATGGGGAGGGCTCCATTCAAGGAAATTAATGACATCATTGTGTGACACAAACTGACATCAAGGCAAAAGGACAGAATCCTACCGTCCTACTGAGGATCTCCTAGCAGATGCTTCCAGAACTGTCTGACAGACTTAACTTCCACTCATGCTTCTAAAAATCCTTAGCAATGAAGAACTGAGGAAAAGCTCCTTTGCACGTGGCACTTGACCAGGGCCCACGTTTCAGAGCACAAACCCCCAGACGGGGGCTGGTCCCTGGGTGCTCTGGGAGCTGTGAGCACCTGAGGTAAAGGAAGAGCAATGCTGGGACACAGCAGAGGGCTTCTTGTAAGGATGCTGTAAGCAAAAATAATGCTCTTTCATCTTCTTGAAAATGGCCTGAATTCAAGACTTGATGAGAAATCCAGAAAGTGTAAGCATAGTGGGGGGAGAGGGTGTGCTCAGTGAGTGGTCAGGGAACTCATCCCCTGCAAGCCCCCCCCCCAACACACACCCAGGCCACCTTGACAGCTCACCAGCGAGTCACCCACCACCACCCCCAGCTGGCCTCCGGCCACAGCTGACTCCCATGTGGAGCTGTGCCGGGGGTTACCCGAACAAATTGGTGGTGAGAAAGTCCTGTTTTTGAGAATGAGGGTTATTCCGCTGGCTTCCCCAGTGAACTACAAAGGCCTGATAAGACCCTGACCTTTCATGCAAAACTCTGAAAGAGAGAGGGAGAGAACTCGCAAACCTGTGCGCACACATGTGCTTTCTTTTCTGGTGGGGGAGGGGAGCCAGGTAATCTACCATCTGCATGACCAAGGAAGCCCATTATCTAGAGAGCATGGAGAATCTCCTGTGAGTGCTGTAGGGGTAGAAGTGATTTAACCCAGAACACACACCGAGGACCCCAAGCCCTGCATAGCTGAGCACCTGGGTTGAGAAGACAACTCTGGATAGAGAGGGATGTGGGGAGCATGAGCGGATGACAGAAAACCAGGGGTTCTTAACCCTGTAAGAGCAGCCGCTCTGAAGAGGCACAGAATGAAGGCCACATGGACTACATGGCAGTTTTCGGGGTGTGGGGGCTCCCTTCACTGCTTGTGGCCGACATGAAAGCACCAAGGCACGGGACACCCGCCAGGAGCCACGGCTGCGGTGAAACATGCTCCCTGCTGATGATCAGTGCCAGGGAAAAGAGAAGCACCTCTAACACAACTGATGGCCATCACGTCACTGAACTGGACTCGGAGTGTAGGGCGGGGGTCAGGGAGGCGGAGATGGGGCTGCGGGCTGAGCCCCTCATCTGTGCCACACATCGGGCGAGCTACCTGCCAGCAGGTGCTTTACTGGTGCTCACAGGAGAGGAAGGCCCAGGATAGCCCTCGGAGTTGCTGAAAGGGACACCTCATGGGTGGCACCCAAGACCACATAGCAGGTGCCCACTGATTTTAGGGATTATTGTTATTGGCATTCCTTAACCTCTTCTGAGGTTATCTTATCTTCTGAAAATAATAGTCTATACTAACTTGACAGTTAAGTTTGAACCCATTCTTTTCTCCTCTTCTCCCCATGTTTTAGGTATACGTTACTATATTTTATATCTTTTTTTCTTCTTATGCCAGATCTCTCAAGTCTCTCGCCATGAATACAAGTTCTCTAGGGAAGACTTTCCTTCACTCCCAAACTCTAGGGCGTTCCCTTTATGGAAAATCCGAGGCCCCCGCTAATTCTCCCAGTTGGGGTGAAATGGCATGTGTGTGGCCCACCCGACTAATCTCATGAGGGTGGGAACAGCGTCCGTGTTGCTCAGGACGACCCGAGAGCCCCGCTCGTGCCGACACACGGGAGGTGTTCGGTGGAGAAGCGCTGAGCCCGCGAAGGGACAGTGGGATGCAGGAAGACTACCTGCCATGTACCTGCATGCAGGTGAGAAGTGACACTCAGCGATGCGCAGGGGGCGGACCCAAGGTCACGTGGAGATGGCAGAAACAAGGCCAACCAGCCCAGAGCCACCTTCAGCCCTCATGCCCCAGCCCTGCCCCCACCAAGGAAACCACACAGCCTCATTTGCCTAGGTCAACAAGAGCAGCAAGAAGACTCCAGAGGACATGAAAATGAAAAGCACACCCCTCCCTCCTGACCCCACCCTCCTGCATGCGGGCAACTCCCAGGGTTAGCACACATGGATTTCTTGCCTCTGACATCCTGGGGGGGGGGCGGGGAGCAGTTCATGTGACAGCTTAACAGCCTCATAGAGCATTAGGTGGCTCAGGTGAGCCAGCCAACAGGCTGCTGGCCAGACCCTGTAGGCCAGAGTGGTCAGTGCCCCGGCAGGAGGACACACGAGGTGTCCAGGAAGGCGGTGAGGGTGGGAGGAGTGATCGGAGCCACAGAGACTGGAGCAGATTGGAAAAGACTTCAAAGATGATGAAGTCTGAATGGGAGGATGGAGTCATGGTCCACAGGGCAGTAGAGGAAGGGAAGGGCAATGGCAGAGAAGGAATGGCAGGTGCAAAGGTAGCTCAGGCTAGCCTGAGCTTCAGGAGATAAAGCAGCAGGGTGGCCCAGAGCAGCTGGTGGGAGACCTGGCTCGCTGTTTACAGTTGAAAATCTCGTTCCGACTGGTTGCTGCATGTGACCATGGCAACAGGAGAAATGCTGAGCAGGGAGCTGGCATGAGGCTGGAGGCTGGGGTCTCCCACTGAGGCCACACTCTAGAGCCCAATGCCTAGTACCCCAGATGGTAGACCCACCAGACCCAAGACGGACCCAGCTCCTGCTCTGTGCCACCAGTCGCCCACTGGGTCCTATTCCTCAGCCCTACGGTGCACCTTGCTACAGCTTATCTCCCTTATCCAGAAGGCACCTTGCTGAAATCCCCAGTTATCCAGAACCCACCTCCACGAGCCTGAAGCAAACAGAAAAGACCCCGTAGTGGGCCACGATTCACGCCCCAAAAGTCATGCCCTACAGGGCACGCACCTCATGCCCCCAAGCACACGCAAGATGTCACTTGGGCTTGGCCATCTCTGGTCAGGAACAAACGGACCAGAGTCAGCCTAGCTCTGGCACTTTCTAGCAGTGAGGCCTCGGTCCTTAGTTTCCTGACAGGTAAAATTCAGAGAACAGTTGTAGCTACCCTAGGGTGTGACCATGAAAACAAATGGACATGACGTGCTAAGCCCACAGGACCCAACACCAGGACGTTACAGCTGACCCTTCAAAAGATCCTGAATAAAGAAAGATAAATGAAAGGGGGCAGAAACTTTGTCCTGAGCAGACCCAAGGTACCGAAGAAAACAGCAGGTGGAGCCATGTGATGGTTTCCAAGAAATTATTAAATAACATACTATGCAGCATCTTTATATAGAGGCAAGCAGCACATCTGACAAAGATGTTCCTTTGCAACCGGGTACGGTGAAAAGTTGTGGCATCTAGGACGGAGAGCTACTGGAAAAATCAATGTGTGCAAATTCACTTATGGGATGACATAATTCTGTGCATCCCCCCCCCCCCCTATCTGTAAAACATACATCGAATTTAGCAGCATCGAAGAGGCCTTCATTGTACGGCATAGCATTATTTTGTGTGCTACCAAGAAAGAAATATTGCTATTTTTTGGTAAGATGCCATAGGTGGTGAGAAGCATCTTGATTTCTGAGCTGTTAAAATGTGAAAACATGTACGTCTTCAAATTGATGGAATATCCTAATATGCCATATACATTTGCTCTGGGAATGTCTCATCTTCCCTTGGGGCACAAGTCATATGTAACGCTCCTTTTGTCCCTTCCCACCCACATCAATGCCCGGGGCTCAAAAATCAACCTTACCGGGATCCCTGGGTGGCTCAGCGGTTTTGCGCCTGCCTTTGGCCCAGGGCGCAATCCTGGGGTCCCAGGATCGAGTCCCGCATCGGGCTCCTGGTGTGGAGCCTGCTTCTCCCTCTCCTCTGCCTGTGTCTCTGCCTCTCTCTATGTCTATCATAAATAAATAAAAATAAGTTTAAAAAAAATTAAAAAATAAATCAACCTTACCACCTCACTCCTGCGTGACCACTTGTCACTATCTGGCCCCTCTAGAAGCTTCTTCTCTTAAGAAGGTGATCCAGGCCTTCAGCCCACTCACAGCTGAGCCAAAAAAGACTTTTGATCCGCAGGTATCCCCCAGGGCTGGCCAGGTCAGCCCACTGGGGTGAGCCTCTTGGAATGCAGGCAGAGTCAGCAAGGCTGGAGTACTCAGGTGCACTGGAGGTGGGGCCTCGAGGCTGCCCAAGCCAAGAGGCGGCTACGGGCTCCTGGCTCTCCTCCTCTGCCACTTCTAAGCCAGGGGGCCCCTGATCAGCATGGGGAGCCTCATCATCGTTACCCCTCCAAGTGTGCTTTTCACCTAGTACCACCACTTAGCTTCCACTGATTATTCTTGGAAGAAACAAACAGAGCAGCATAGGAACCAAGAAAGGGAGGCCGAGGAGGCCTGCTTCCATCACAGCTTGGGGAGAGAAGGTAATCATCTCCCACTTACGCTGGAGGTGTGTACATGGGGGATGGTGCTTAAAACCCCAATGGGGTCTAGCATACAAAGACCCCCAAGCCCACCTGTCCCCACAGTCCTGGCTGCTTATGCTTCAAAAAGCAAGGAAAGGTGTCCTGAAAAGACATGGTACCCAGGAAAAGAGAATTTGACCATTGGAAACCTTGTCTTCCTGGACCTACACCAGGGTGGGCACACAGAGGAAGCAGGGGAACCCCTGATCCCCCATACTCTCGCTCTGCAAACATCCAGGAAGCAGCTCCCATGTGCAGCTGGGAGGTCAGCCCACTGGGGTTTCTCATGTAAGCTCCCCACAGCCCCGGTGAGGCCACTAATTAGAGCCCCTCTTCCAGACAGGGCAATGGGCTGGGGGAGGGCCAGAAGGGGCTGAAGGTCACACAGCAAGACCCCAGCGGCAACTCTGGTCTCCTTTCCACACCACACCGGGCTCCCAAGCCATGGCTCCAGCGCATCACTGAAGGAGCTTATTCAGATTTTAGAAAACTACAGATTGCAGACCACCCCCCTGAAAGCGGGGCTGGGGCCTGGGACATGGGTGCTCCGGCGAGCTCTGGGCACCAGCGCCTTACCAGGTGGTCCAGGCCAGGAGGAAGGGTGTGGATGAGAAGGTGCACGACCACGGGACGGAGGAAGGGAAGGGCAATCCAGAAGGGGCCTTCCGGGCAGCCCTGGCCTACTTTTAGCCCTCATTTCGCCCGAACCCACCCCTCCTCTCGGCGCAGAGGCTTGTTAACTCACTCGATACCACATCCTGCCGCTTTCATCTCGCGTTCCTTTCCCCCCTGAGCCGTCGCCTTCCTCCCACTGACCTGAACCTCTCGCTTTACCCCGGGCCTGGGACGGGCCAGCGCGCAGGCGCCCGCGCCCGCACCTGCACACACACCTGCACACGCGCACCGGCGGAGTCGCGCGGGGACACCGGGGTAAACGCGGCTCCTGCGCCCGCGCGCCGACGCGCAGCGCCCCAGAAGGGCGGCGGGTCCTGGCCGCGACGCCCGCGCTCGCCGCCGCCGTCCCCAGGCCGAGGGGCTGCGGGCTCCTGAGCCCCCCTCGGGGCGGCCTGCGAGCGAGGCCGGAGGTCGCGGCCACACGCAGCGCCCCGGGGTCCCTTCTGCCTCCGGGAGGATCGGGACGCGGGCGCGCGGACCTCCGTGCCCCGGGGCCGGGCACAGCGGCGGCAGCACGGCTCCCCGACGGTCCCCAGCTGCGCCCCCGCCCCGCGCGCCCTCGCCGCCCTCCCGGCCACGCACCTGCAGTCCCCGCCGGGCGCCGAGCCCCCCCTCCAGCGGCGACTCCCGCGGCTCGCGTGCGGTCGGGACCACGGCGCCGGGCAGCAGCGGCGCGGCGAGTCCCAGCATCGGCCGGGGCTGCGCTCCGACGGCGGGCGGGGGCGGGGCCACGCCGGGGCGGGGCGGGGCGGGCCGGGGACCCCGGCGGGTCTCCAGCGCCCCCTGGCGGCCGGGGCGCGCGGACTAGGTAGGGCCTGGCCCGGCGGCCCACGCGTCCTCCCGGCCCCGCGGGACCCCGCGCAGCACCGCAGCGGCGGCCCCCGCGTGGCGCGCGTGTGCCCTGGAAGGGACAGGCCCGCTGGGTACCCAGGGCGGCCACGGCCCGAGGGGCCCCGAGCACGCGCGACCCCCCGGGAGTCAGGTGCCGCGGGTCCCGGGGGGCGGAAGCGCGCCGCGGCCCCGCCGAGAGGGTGGGCGGAGCGGGCGGGAGACTTGGGGTGGGGGCTTCGCGCAAGGAGGAGAAAGAGGAAGCTCCGACGAGCTGCTTCCTTCTCTCGCTGCGACCCAGCGCCCCACTTCCTCCTCCTACTTCTATTTTTTTGGGTGCTCTTAACCTTTAAAATGCCTGCACCCCTGGCGCGCAGACGGCCGCCTGGACCCCCACCCTTCGGCAAGGAGGCAGGCTCTCAGCGCCGCACCCCCCGACTCCCCGCCGCTTCTTCCCGGGTGGCCGTCACCGCCGAGGCCCGGGGACAGGGTCTCCAGAGTCCGGGCCCTCTTCTGCCCCTTTCCTTTCCCCCCACAGACCACGCTGCCGGGAAATCTCGGGAGCCCCTACGCTGGCCTGCGCCTCGTTTGCACACTTAACACGAGGGGAAGTTGTGCAGGCAGCCCTCGCAAGGAAAGAATGGCTCTTGCTGTCAGAATCAGCAAAGGGCAGGACGCCTGGGGGGCTCAGCGGTTGAGCCGCTGCCTTTGGCTCAGGACGTGACCCGGGGTCCTGGGATCGAGCCTCGCATCGGGCTCCCCGCAGGGAGCCTGCTTCTCCCTCTGCCTCCCTCATGAATGAATAAATAAAATCTTAAAAAAAAATAAATCAGCAAAGGACAAGGCTGAAATTCCCACTTCCACTATTGAATGGGACTCTGTGTCACAATATCTGCACAAGGCGCTTGAAACTGGCCACAAGGTCGTTCGTTACTGTTGGTCAAAAGCCACAGCCCTACCTGAGGCTTGGAGAGACGTGAACGCCGATGACTGTTATTTTCTTGACTCCCAGAATACCAAGAAACAGCAACTTCCCCAAAGGTACAGAAACAGAAAGTACCCTCGGTGGAGCCCGAAGGTCCAGTTCCAGTCAACAGTGAGCGCAGGAGAAGCACCCAGCACCCCGCCGGTCCTCCTATGTGTCATCCACCAACCCGACCCCGGACCCCCGCAAGCCGGTTTCACAAGTAAGGAACCAGAGCCACGAAAGCCCCAGAGGGCACGCTGAGGTCACACGACTTGATAAGGTGGGCGAGGACTCTAGTCTCCCCAATCCCCACTCTTTTCCATCTGAAAAAAATAAAAGGAGAAGGGGGGGAAGACGGAGACAGCCCCGAGGTGGCCAGGGTGGGGACGATGGGGGTGGAACTGCCCTGGAATCAGGAACTGAGTCGCAAGGATGGCGCAGTGCATCCCGGATTGACGCAGTGGATTGAGATCACTTACCAGGCTCAAGAAGACACTAGAGGTGGGATGCCTGGGGGGCTCAGTGGTTGAGCTCAGGGCATGATCCCGGGGTCCTGGGATCGAGTCCCACATCGAGCCTGATTCTCCTTCTGCGTGTATCTCTCATGAATAAATAAATAAATAAAATCTGTAAAAATAAAATAAGTAAAATAAGATAATAAAATAAATAAAATAAAATGCTGGAGAAGTTATGGCATCCTTGATTTCCTCCGCGTCCTTGGTATTCCTAAAACTGAAGATGGAGGAAAAGCGAAGCAGAGTTGCCTGCTAGAGGTCGCTACCAGGGAGCTGAGCATCCCATGACGCCCACTTAGTTCCATCCTGCATCCTCTGGGCTTGCACCCTATCCTTCCCCCTCGCTGGGCTCCCCCTGTCTCCCTGTCCTCAGAGGGCAGGCCACTGACCTGGAGATCTGAGCAACACCTGACACCTATTGGCCAGAACTTAGAACTACACCCACTTGGGCTCCCTGGTTAGGTACCACTTTTTTTTTTTTTTTTTTTTAGTTTTATTTATTTATTTTTATGACAGACAGAGAGAGAGAGAGGCAGAGACACAGGAGGAGGGAGAAGCAGGCTCCATGCAGGGAGCCCGACACAGGACTCGATCCCAGGATTCCAGGACCGTGCCCTGGGCCGAAGGCAGGCGCCAAACCGCTGAGCCACCCAGGGATTCCCCCCACTTTTTTTTTTAATTGGAGTTCAATTTGCCAACATATAGCATAACACCCAGTGCTCATCCCATCAAGTGCCCCCCTCAGTGCCCATCACCCAGTCACCCCCACCCCCCACCCACCTCCCTTTCCACCACCCCTTGTTCGTTTCCCAGAGTTAGGAGCCTCTCATGTTTTGTCACCCTCACTGATATTTTCACTCATTTTCTCTCCTTTCCCTTTATTCCCTTTTATTAATTTTTATATTCCCCAAATGAATGAGACCATATAATGTTTGTCCTTTTGCAATTGACTTATTTCACTGACCATAATACCCTCCAGTTCCATCCACGTCGAAGCAAATGGTGGGTATTTGTCGTTTCTAATGGCTGAGGAATATTCCATCGTATACATAGACCACATCTTCTTTATTCATTCATCTTTCCATGGAAACCGAGGCTCCTTTCACAGTTTGGCTATTGTGGACATTGCTGCTAGAAACATCGGGGTGCAGGTGTCCCGGCGTTTCATTGCGTCTGTATCTTTGGGGTAAATCCCCAGCAGTGCAATTGCTGGGTCATAGGGCAGGTCTATTTTTAACTCTTTGAGGAACACCCATACAGTTTTCCAGAGTGGCTGTACCAGTTCACATTCCCACCAACAGTGCAAGAGGGTTCCCTTTTCTCCGCATCCTCTCCAACATTTGTTGTTTTCTGCCTTGTTAATTTTCCCCATTCTCACTGGTGTGAGGTGGGATCTCATTGTGGTTTTGATTTGTATTTCTTAGGTACCACTTTGTACAGCTCTTTGTTGCTGCTCCATTTAAAAACGTATGTCTAGGGGATCCCTGGGTGGCTCAGTGGTTTGGCACCTGCCTTTGGCCCAGGGCACGATCCTGGGTCCCGGGATCGAGTCCTGCGTCGGGCTCCCTGCATGGAGCCTGCTTCTCCCTCCTCCTGTGTCTCTGCCTCTCTCTCTCTCTCTATGTCTATCATAAATCAATCAATCAATCTTTAAAAAGAAAAAGTGAAAGAGAGTGGTCCAGTTTCATTCTTCTGCATGTGGATGTCCAAAGTATGTCTACCTGTAACCTCTCTCCTTCTTTTCACTGCCTTATGTTTTCTTTCTTTTTTCTAAAGATTTTATTTATTTATTAATGAGAGACACGGGGAGAGAGAGAGAGAGAGAGAGAGAGAGAGAGAGAGAGAGAGGGAGACATAGGATCATGACCTGAGCCAAAGGCAGACGCTCAACCACTGAGCCACCCCAGGCGCCCCTGTCTTATGTTTTCAAAGAGGAGTCTATCAATCTCTGCTTTATTCTTCTTACATTTATTGTCAGTGCTCTGAAAATAATCACCAAGGAAACACTAACGTTGAATAAATGAATAAGTAAATAGAGAGGAAGAGACAATGCTTCCTTAGTGGTAGGACTCCATGACTAAAGGTAGGAGGTGGTGTAATTAGAACATCGCCATTTGGCAGACATCACAGTTATAAGTTTTGCAGGTGAGAATCATCAATGGATGCTCAGGTGGTGGCCAAAGGTGTCATGATGAGTGGGTTCCTTGTTTAGACTTCAAGTAGCTCCCCCATGAGACACCTGTTAGCTACACAGCAAAGAGTAGTAACTTGGCAGTGGAGAAACCAGGGAGAATGTTCCTTAACCAAGTGAAAAATATGGGCAGTATCATTGCAAGGCCCACTTGCGATATTCCCTTTATTATTCCCCAATATAGCAATATTGTTTACCTCTTGATTTGATGCGCTAAGAAGAGCACACCATTTCTACGGCTTTCTGGTAAAAAAAATACCTTAACTCACCCTCCCCAGGGTGCCTGGGTAACGCAGTCGGTTAAGCATCTGACTCTTGATTTCAGCTTAAGTCATGATCTCGTGGGTAATGGGATTGAGCCTTGCATTGTCGGGCTCCCCAGTGCTTGTCCCTCTCCCCCTCTGCCCCTACTCGGTGCAAGTGCGGGCTTGCTCTCTGTCTTTCTCTCTCTCTCAAATAAATAAATAAATCTTTTTTTAAAAAAGTCCTTTATCTCCTCTCTCTGTGTCTCTCATGAATAAATAAATAAAATCCTTAAAAACAACAACAAAAGTCCTTTATCTCAACCTAACCGTAAGAAAATATCAGGCTAAAAAAAAAAAGAAAGAAAACATCAGACTAAATCAAATTGAGGGACATTCTACAAAATCTTCCAACAGTGTAACAGTCAGGAAATAGAAGACTGAGGGACTGTCACAGATTGTCACACAACAGGTAAGGGCAGTGAGGGATTTTGGACTGGATCCTGGCCCAACAAAAAGGACATTAGTGGGGCAATTGCTAACATTTGAATGAAGTCTATAGGTTCATCAATAGTACTGCATCTATATTAATTTCCTGATTTCAATAATCATGCTCATATGTTCTATACTAATATTTAGGGAAACTGGCTGAAAGTTTTATGGGAACTCTCTTTGCAACTTTTTTTGTAATTCAAAAACTGTAATATTATATCAACTTTAAAAAGCAAAAAATAAATGCTCTAAATCTCACAAACATTTGAAAAACTTCCCCTTTTATTTTCTGTTATGAAAACTTAAAAGGGAAACTATCGACCTGTCTTCTCTATGATACAGATATAAAAATCTGGAATAAAATAAGCACAAAACCGTATTCAGCCTTTAGTTAAAAGAGTAATATGCCATGACAAAGTAGGGTTCGCTCAAGGAATGCCAACATCCTGGAGCAGCCTAAAGGCATTCAGATGTATTTAATGCCTCAGGTGGACTGGTTTGCCCAAAAGTATCACTTGTCAAAATTCAGAGACCTGGGCAGCCGGATGGCTCAGCGGTTTAGCGCTGCCTTCAGCCCAGAGCCTGATCCCAGGATCAAGTCCCACATTGGGCTCCCTGCATGGAGCCTGCTTCTCCCTCTGACTGTGTCTCTGCCTCTCTCTCTGTGTGTGTCTCTCATGAATAAATAAATAAAAAATCTTTTTTAAAAAATTCAGAAACCTGTGAAGAGGGATCTGTGGATGGACCAGGAAGAGTGGCCTCCAGTGGAAGTTCCAGAAGGTCAACATAGGAGAGGCTGACCATCTGACTGATTGGCAACCATCTTAAAATTTAAATCGGACGTCTTGGGAGCAGCTGGTGGAGGTAGGGCCAACCTTCACCTCCCGCTCATTCCAAGCCTGTCTTTTGTTGTTACAACCAATGGGAATATGACCACTGTACCTTGTCCGCTTAGCATCTGAACCTTATGGGGAAAGAGCTTTGGGCAGAAGCACAAGAAGGTGTCCATTTACTCTATGAGGGCATTCCATGACAGCATCATTTATACTGTGGTGCCTCCTGAAGCAAACCCCGTTGAAATTTTTTTTTAAGACTTTGTTTATTCATGAGCGACATAGAAAGAGAGAGAGTGAGAGGCAGAGGGAGAAGCAGGCTCCATGCAGGGAGCCTGATGTGGGACTCGATCCTGGGATGCCCTGGACTGAAAGCAGGTGCTAAACCGCTGAGCCACTCAGGGATAGGGATCCCCCTGAAATTTCATTCATTTATTTTCCCCAGTTCAGTAAGATTTTCTTCTCCCTCCCTCCCCCCACAGTACTCTTATGATTCTCTTTTCGGTGGCACCTTACACTGTATTCTTGTAAGAATACAAAGACCCACTTTGCATATTAAACATACAAGAATATTATTCACTTCCACTGGTAAATAGATTTACTCTCATTTCTCTTGAAGCCCATAACCCCCTTGGTTTTCTCTTTTTTTCCACATTTGCTAGAGACATGATTACAAGAAATATTTCACCTTCGCTTAATTCTGGTATAAGAAAAACAACTGCACAAATATGAAACTGACAATTGACCAATGACCTTGTTGGAGAAAACAGTGTGTGGAAAGCATGCAAATAAGCTAATGGAGACCCTCTCCTGCTTACTCCTTGCCCCTGCCAAGGGGGGCAGCTGTAGTCCACTGTGGGCATGTGGGAATGCAGGACTGGTGTGGTCAGATTTTATAATTTTTAAAGGGAGATCAGAAATTGGAATTATTAATCTGAAATCTCTTGATTTCTAAATGCCGGAAGCTAATTCAAAACAGTATTTTAATAGCCCTTGCCGGCCAAACCAGACATGACCCTACTGATTTCCAGTTTGTAACATCTGTTTTATATTATGCAGGTGGAAGCTACACCAGTGAGACCTGAGTCACTTCTGTTAATGTGAGCTAATTGCTCCCACTAGCTCTGAAGATACTTTGTTTATGGAAGGAGGGCCAACATTAAAAGTTTATGAATGTTGTTCATCATACAAATAGGACACAAGAGAAAAACCATACAATTACCCTAATAGGTTGTGCCCTGATGAAAACGCACAGTGACTGAGGATAAAAAGACTTCGTCAAGATGATAAATGTGTCGATCTCAAACCAACAGACAATATGATACCTAGTGAAGACCTGGAATGGAGAACAAATATAGTTGTAACAAATGCATTTCTGTAGAAATGAGGAGCAGAACAAAGATGTCACACTATGGCTGGTGTCAACGATATTCTGAAATTCAAGGGGAATCATTAAGAGTAGAAAAATTAATAAGATAAATTCATGAAGGAAACATCAAGCTTATTGCTATTTTCAAAAGATACAATTTTCTACCTGAGAAACTCTAGCTGATGAACTGAACAATGTTTAGAAGTTCAGGAGAGAGTTCAGTAAGTAGCTGGATGCAAAAATAAATATGTGGCATGCAGTAGTTAACTGTGCACCAGCAACAACCACATAGAAAGTAGAGCTGGAGACGTCTGAGTGGCTCAAGCGCATGATCCTAGGTCCCGGGATTGAGTCCCACATCAGGGTCCCTGTGAGGAGCCTGCTTCTCCCTCTCTCTATGTCTCTGCCTCTCTCTGTGTGTCTCCCATGAATAAATAAATAAAATCCTAAAAAAAAAAAAAAAAGTAGAGCTCATTCACCCCAGCAAGAAGAATTCCTAGGGAGTAGAAATCCAAGGGACCTAGAATAGCCAAAATAATCTTTTTTAAAAAATTTTATTTACATATTCATGAGAGACATGACAGAGGCAGAGACATAGGCAGAGGGGGAAGCAGTCTCCCTGCAAAGGGAGCCTGATGCGGGACTCGATCTCAGGACCCCAGGATCATGCCCTGAGCCAAGGGCAGATGCTCAACTGCTAAGCCACCCAGGTATCCTGGCAAGACAATCTTGAAAAGTAAAAGGTGGAGGACTCAAACTCCCTGATTTCAAAACTTACCACAAAGCTACAGGTAGACATACAGATCAGTGGAATAAAATTGAGAGTCCAGAAATAAACCCAAGCTTAATGTTTGACAAGGGTGCAAGACAATTCAAAGGGGGAAAGAATCATTTTTTCAAAAACGATGCTGAGACAATTGGCTGTCCACAAGGAAAAACTGGGCCCCTGCCTCACACTGCACACAGAAATTAACTCAAGATGAAGCAAAGACCTGCATGCAAGAGTGACAACTTTAACCCCCTGGAAGAAAACAGAGCTGTAAATCTTTGTGACCTTTGGAGTAGATAATGAATGGCATCAAAAGCATAAGGAACAAAAGACAAAAATAGATACAGTGGACATCACCAAAGTTAACATCTTTTGTGCTTCAGAGACACCATCAAGAAACAAAAGATAATGGGGATCACTGGGTGGCTCAGTGGTTTAGCGCCTGCCTTTGGCCCAGGGAGTGATCCTAAAGTCCCCGGATCGAGTCTCACATCAGGCTGCCTGCATGGAGCCTGCTTCTCCCTCTGTCTGTGTCTCTGCTTCTCTCTCTCTCTCTCTCTGTCTCTAATGAATAAATAAATAAAATCTTAAAAAAAAAAGAAACAAAAGACAACCTGCAAAATGGGAGAAAACTTTTGCAAATCATATATATGAGGGACTTGAATCCAGAATATATAAAGAACTCCTATAACTCAATAATAAAAAGACAGATCACCCAACTGGGCAAAAGATATGAATAGCTATTTCTCCAAAGAAGACAAATGAAGGTTTTTCACATATGTGAAAAAAGTGCTTAATATTACTAGGCATCGGGGAGTTGCAAATCAAAGTCACAATGAAATATGTCTCACATCCACTATTAATAAGGACAGATAATAACAAATATTGACAAGAATGTGGAGAAATTGGAAAATTCATATATGCACAGCTGATGGGAATGTAAGATGGTACAGCTGCTTTGAAAACCAGTCTGGTAGGTCCTCAAAAGATTCCATGTAGAGTTTTCATATGATACGGCAATTCCACTCTGGGTATACACATGTAAAAGTGAAAATATGTGCACACAAAAAATTTGTACATGAATATTCATAGCAGGTGTACTCATAATAGACAAAAAGTGGAAGTGACACAGATCTTCATCAACTGAAGAATGGTGAGTAAAATGTGGTGTATTCATTCAATGAACTACTATTTGGGCCATAAAGAGAAATGAGGCACAATGCTACATGAATAAACCTTAAAAACATTACGCTAAGTGAAAGAAGCCAGTTGCAAAGGACCACATACTATATAATTCCATTTATATGAAATGTTCTGAACAGGTAAGCCCACAGAGACAAAATGTAAATTGGCAGCTGCCTCCGGCTGAGATGCTTATAGGAAAATGGGGTGTGAATGTTAATGGGTATGGGATTTCATTCTGAGATGATGAAAACGTTTAACAATGGACTCTGATGGCAATTATCCAATTTGGACTATGATTGAACCATTTAACTGTACACTTTAAATGGGTGAATCGTATGGTACATGAATTATATCTCAATAAAACCATTATTTAAGAAACTATAGGGGTGCCTGGGTGGCTCATTCAGTTAAGCATCTGCCTGCAGCTGGGATCATGATCCCTGGGGTCCTGGGATGGAACCCCACATTGGACTCCCTGCTCAGCGGAAAGTCTGCTTCTCCCTCTCCCTCTGCCCCTCCTTCAGCTTGTGCTCTCTCTCTCTCTTTCTCTCTCAAATAAATAAAACTTGAAAAAAAAAAAAGAAAAGAAACTATAAACTTTATTATGGGATACCAAAAAAAAAAGCTTTTCATAAATGGAAAGACACTTCTGAATTGGAAAACAATATTATCAAAGATAGCCATTCTTTCCAGTTAAGTATATAAAATATACTTATATATTCCAGTTAAGTATAACTTTCCAGTTAAGTATATAAAATATACAGTTTCAATTAAAAGCCAAATAAGACTTTGTGCAGAGGGAAGGAGATTGACAAAATGATTTTACATTGTATCATGAAAAAATGCTGTGTGGGAATAGCCAAGAAACTTTTTTAAAGGTTTAGTAATGAAAGGAGTTGCTGTCTGAGATAGGAAGATGTTCTAAGTCAGAAGGAAAAAAGGAAGTGTGTATATAATGTTGGAATTGTTGCTGGCCTCTTAAAGCATGACACCAAATCAGATGTTATGAAGGAAAAGATTGATTTGAGTATTTTAAAGTAAAATAACTTCTATACATGAAAAATTACCATAAACATTGAATTAAAAGGTAAATAGCACACTAGGGCAAAATGTTTGCAATAACAAAGGACTCTATCCTTAATACAAAACACAATTTTTACATTAAAAATTATATACCCAAAAGATAAGTGATCTCAGCAGATAAGTTGACAATTCACCAAATATATACAAGTGGCCATAAGTATATGAAATGTATTCGGCTATAAGTGAAAATGTAAATTAAAACAGGGAGATGTAAACTTCCATCTGAAAGCTAGACAAGGATAGGAGAATTTATATTACCCACAGTTTTCAGACATTCGGAGACCTACTTCTCATAAACTGTACATAAGAATAAATTTGGTATTGTGTATGGAAACTTCAAAATGCATGTACTCTTTAATCCAATAATGGTACTTCTGGGAATTTATCTGAAGGAAAAATATATCAATTTTGTATGCATAAGAATATTAATCACCAGTTTGCTTATAATTTAAAGCAGTGAAAAATTTATAAGTAACACAAATTTGTAAACAGAATTAGTTTTAAAATATGCTTAATCTATGCAATAGTAAAATATAAACAGTTAATAATATCACAGAAGCACACTTAGTGACATGGAAAAGTGTCCATGAAATATGAGGTTTAAAATGGAGTTTCATAACAGTGTCTAACTTTTTGACCTAGAAATTCCATTTCTGGGAATCAATCTTACAAAGTTTCATGTATAAGAGTATTTGTGTGTGTATATATATATATATACATACATAATGTAGGCTTCTAGTCACACATACATATACCCCAAAGCAGCAAGAGAGGAGGAAAAAAGAAACATAGAAAAAGTGAGAAATACAGAAACCAAGCTAAAATGGTAGAAACAAGCCAAAATATATCAATCATAATAATGAATGGAAGTGAAACAAAGTAACCTATTAACAGATTGTTGGATTAGATAAAATAAATAAAATCCAATTAGTTGCAGTTTGTGAGAGGTAAGCCTGAGGTATGAAGACCCAAGAGTTGAGAGTCAAAGGCTAGAAACAGAAACACCCAACAAATACTAACTAAAAAGAGGTGGTTGGTTGTATTAATTTCACATTAAGATACTTACGTCTGTAAGTATTACTAGAGGTAGCTATGGTCATTATAGAGTGATATAGGTTTAATTCACCAACAGAACAAATATAAACTTGCACAAAACCAATTTTAAAAAATCTAAATAGTATATAAAGCAATGATTTATAGGAGCACATGAAGAAGTTAAGAAATCTACTGTCATTGTGATAGCTTTCAACAATCCTCTCTGAATGATTAATAATATAATAATATATATTTATATATAATATAGAATAATAGAATGTAGTAAACTATAGAAAATTTGAACAATCAGAAAGCTGAAATTGATGAACATACATAGAACCCTATATCCAATAATCGGAAAAAATCACATTCATCTCAAGCACTCATGCCACAGTGGAAATTAATCATGTGAAGGGGCGCCTGGGTGGCTCAGTTGGTTAAGCATCTGCCTTCAGCACAGGTTGTGATTCCAGGATCCTGGGATCGAGTCACACATCAGGCTTGCTGCTCAGTGGGGAGCCTGCTTCTCCTTCTGCCTGTGTTTGTGCCTCTCTCTCTGTCTCTCACGAAAAATAAACAAAATCTTAACACAAAAATCATCTGCAAGATCACAAAGCAAGTCTTATCAAATTTCAAAGAATTGATGTCATACGGACTACATTCTTGACCACAGAGCCATTATGTTAGATGTCCAAAAAAAAAAAAAAAAAGACCTTAAAAATTACCATAAAGCTTGTTACTTCTTCTTTTTTATTAATTTATTATTTGAAAGAGAGATCAAATGAGCTGGAGGGAGCAGGGAGAGGAAGAAAGAAAGAGGTAGAGAATCTCAAGCAGACTTCCCACTAAGCATGGAGCCCCATGGTGAGGCTCAATCTCACAACCCTGAGATCATGACGTGAACTGAAATCAAGAGTCAGATGGTTAACCGACTGAGCCATCTGGGTATCCCAAAACTTGACATTTCTTTTTTTTTTTTTTTTTAAGATTTTATTTATTTATTCATGAGAGACACACAAAGAGAGAGGCAGAGACACAGGTAGAGGGAGCAGGAAGCTCCACACAGGAAGCCCAACACGGGACTTGATCCCGGGTCTCTAGGATCAGGCCCTGGGCCGAAGGCAGCACTTAAACTGCTGAGCCACTGGGGCTGCCCAAAACTTGACATTTCTGAATAGCCTCTGGCTCAAAGAAAAAAAATCATAATGGGAAAATTTTTAAAAAATATTTAGAGCTGACTGGTAATGAGAATAGTACATATCAAAATTTGTTGGATTCAATAAAAGCATTAGAAGGAAATTTAGAGCCTCTTAAATGCTAATCTGAGAAAAGAACAACAACTGAAAGTGCCTAATTTTAGAAATTAGAGAAAGAAAATAGAATAAGTCTCCACCCCACTCAAAAAGAAGGAGACAAAGAAATAGCCCAAATCAATGAACTAGAAAACAAATATTCTGGAGCACTTGCATGGCTCAGTTGGTTAAGTGACTGCCTTCAGCTCAGGTCATGATCCTGGGGTCCGTTTGGAGCCCCGTGTCAGGCTCTCCGCTCCTCAGGAAGCCTGCTTCCCCCTCTTCTTCTGTCTGCCACTCTCCCTGCTTGTGTTCTCTCTCTCTCTCTCTCTCTCTCTCTCTCTCTCTCTCTCTGTCAAATAAATAAAATTAATTTTTTAAAAAAGAAAAATATTCAACAGAGAGAACCAAATAAAGCCAAGAGATAGTTCCTTAGAAAGACAAACATGTATCTGGCAAGATAGACAAGAAATAGAGAACACAAGTAAATAATATCAGGGATGAAAAAGGAGATGTAACTACAGATACAGATAACTACAGAAGATAATGAAAATAAGGGACGCCTGGGTGGCTCAGTGGTTGAGAGTCTGACTTTGGTGCAGGGCATGATCCAGGGATCCAGAATCTAGTTCTGCATCGGGCATCTTGCAGGGAGCCTGCTTCTCCCTCTGCCTGTGTCTCTGCCTCTCTCTGTGTGTCTCTCAGGAATAAATAAATAAAATCTTTTTTAAAAAGACTATGAAAATAATATAATACAACGAACAACTTTATGATGATGCATTTTAAAACTTAGATAAAAGGAGTTCTTTTTTCCCTAGAAAAAAATAACTTAATAAAACCAACTCGAGAAGAAATAGAATACCTACAATCCCCTAACAATAAAACATTGAAGCAACTGGGGCACCTGGCTCGCTCAGTCCATTGAGCCCGGACTCTTGACTTCAGCTTAGGTCATGATCTCAGGCTCATGAGATTGAGCCGCCCTCGGAGCTCATCACTGGGAATAGAGTCTACTTAAGATATTCTATGTCTACCTCTCCCCCTGCTTGCACACGCTCTCTCTAAAATAAATAAATAAACAAAAAATTTTTTTAAAAAGTAAAACATTGACGTGACAATTTAAAATCTTCTTGCAGAGACAATCCCAGCTAACATCCAAGGAACAGATCATTCCTATCATGTCCGAACCCCTCCAGACAACTGAAGAAAGAAAGGTCTACAACTCACTCTATGAGACCCCCCCCCCAATAACCTAGATATTCAAATTTGAGAAAGATAGGAGAAGAAAAGAAAAATTACAGGCCAATTGATTTGTGAATCTAGATGCAGAGATATTGAAAAGCCAAAACAGATCATACATATGGCCATTCGGGTTTATCCCAGGAACGCAAGGGTAACGTGACATTAGAAAATTCTATGAAAATGTCATTCATCATGTTAACAGTGAAAAAAGAGAAACGTTATGTCATTACCCGGTCAGATGCCAAGAAGACATTTGGTAAAGTCCTCAATTTATGAAACAAACAAACAATTTTCAGAAAACTAGGAACCAAAATTCCTTAACCTGAAGTAGGGCATCTATTAAATGCCTATAAAAGAAAGTTTCATTGAGGAAATATTAGAAGTATCTTCTTGAAAATCAGGCACAAGTTACAGCATAGATGAATCCTAAAACTTCATTCTAAGTGTTTATTGGTCTCTGAGGGGCAGGGGAGTCCTTCAGCTTCATCCCCATGTTCTAGAATGCTCTCAGTGATGTCTTGTTCTTCTCATGAGGGGGAGCGAGGTCAACAACAACCTGTGTTGACATCTTGGTGACTATTCAGTGAAAGAACCCAGTCACAAAGGACCACATAGTGTATGGTTCCATTTATTATGAAATATCCAGAATGGGCAAATCCATAGAGATAGAAAGTAAATTGATGGTTGCTTAGGGGAAGGGTAGTTGGGAGGATATGAGACGATGAATGCTGAAGGAAATGGGTTTTTTTTTCTGGGGAGATGAAAATGTTGATCATAGGGATGGTTGCACCATTCTGAATATACAAAAAACCATTTGATTCTACACTTTAAATGGGTGAGTTGTCTGGTATGTGCATTTTATCTCAATAAAGCTGTTTTTGAAAGAGCAGTTAATGAGCTGAGTGATGTTGCCAAGAGCAGTCAATGTGGAATAAAAACATCTGGATCCAAAAAAAGAATCAAGTACGTGCAATATTACCACTTCTATTCACCATTGTATTAGAGATCGTAGCCGGAACCTTGGGATAACAATAGCACAATGTGAAGTGACAGCAAAGGAAGAAAAAATTCACAGATTACAGGATCCTTGACATACAAAACTAAAAGGAAGACACAAAGAAATTCATTAAAATAAGAATAGATGTCTGGGTGTAAGGATCGCCGCACAAAAATGGATTCTGTTGCTGTGTACCAGCAACTAACAAAAGACATATCTTTCAAAAAAAATTTACAACACCGACATAAGCAAGAAGTTAATATAAAACATATGCAAGACAATAAGCAAAATATCCTAAAATGTCACTGAAAGACATTTAAGCAGACCTAAATATTTGGCAAGGTATCCCATTTTCATGGATGAAAAGTATTATAAAGCTATCAGTTCTCTCCAAACCCATCTATGAGGCTCAATGCAATCCTGAAGAAGCATTTCCAAAACAGCAGAGTGAAGACCTCCTAAAATGTGTTCCATAAATGCAATGAGAACACTGGCCAAAACACAAACAACAACAACAACAACAACAACAAAACCCACAGGCTATCGAAATCAACTTTTTTTCAGAACTCTGGAAGTCAACCAAAGGTTAATTCTCAGATTGTGGCAACCTGAGGAGTATTTACGCAAGAAAAGTGTCCAACTTTCAGTGACGACAGCGAGCTTTGCATCATTTTTAACTTACTCTGTTCTTATACCCCTGTCCCCAGCTCTCAGGTAGACTTGAAAACCAGCATCCTTGAGAGCACAGTTGCTTGAAAACCAGAAATTTCACAGCCACTGAGGGAGGTAGAGTGGATTTGGGGAACCCCGAAATGCTCCCATCCCGAGAACTGTCACTATTTGGTGCATCAGGCAGCTCCGTAGAATTGCCCCACTCACAGGGCTTGTTTTTATCTACCTGGCTCAGAGCTTGCTCTACACCCAAAGCACTGGTTGGAAGCATCAGGAGGTATTATTTAACAACACGGATGCCTGACATGGCAGTCTCAGTGTGGGCAGACAAAAGACTGGCCAAAACACTTAAAAGAAAAATATTTTTTAAAAACCCAGAACTTTGGACGCA
Organism: Vulpes lagopus; assembly: GCF_018345385.1. Lineage (NCBI taxonomy): Eukaryota > Metazoa > Chordata > Mammalia > Carnivora > Canidae > Vulpes > Vulpes lagopus. The sequence goes on from NC_054833.1 coordinate 60,017,795, forward strand.
TACCTCTAAAAAATGAGTGAAAATGGATAATAGACCTAAATTTAAAACCCCAAATTTTAGAACTTCTGGAAGAAAAGAAAGGATGAAAATCTTTATGGCCTCAGGTTAAGCAAAGATTTCTTAGATGTGATACCAAAAGTACAATCTTATAAAATAAAAAAATAATAATAAATTGGACTCCATCAAAAGTAACAATTTCCACTAATAAGAGAATGAAAAGCTGTAGACTGGGAGAAAATATTCGCAAGTGATGTATCTGGTAAAGAGCTCGTATCTAGAATATATAAGGAACTCTCAAAACTCAATAATAAGAAAACAAACTCACACTTCCAAATTGGAAAAATATTTAAATGGAGTTTTTATAAAAAAAAAAAAAAAAAGATACACAGGTGGCAAATAAACACGTGAACAGATATCCAATACAATTAGTCCCTGGAGAAGTACAAAGTGAATCCACAATTATATGACACTACTTACACATTGAAATGGGTTAAAATTTTTTTTTCAAAGATAATACCAAATGTTAGCAAAGATGTGAAACAGTTGGAACTCATACCTATTGGAGGGAATGTAAAATAATACAACCAGCTCAAAAACAGTTTGGCAGCTTCTTAAAAGGTTAAAAATGTACCCATGATCCAGCCACTCCCTCCTAGGTATTTGCTGAAGAGTGATGGAAACATATATCTGTGCAAAGACTTGTACATGGATCATGGATGTCCACAGCAGATTTATGGGTAATAGCAAACAAACAAACAACAACAAAACAACAACAACAACAACCTGGAAAAAGCCCAAATGTCCATCATTGGTAAATGGATAAATTATGGTAAGGATTTACCATACAATGGAATATTATTTAGCAACAAAAATGAATGAAACATGCAACAGCATGGATGAACCTCAAAATAGTTCTACGAAGTGAAAAAGTCCCAACTGTTGCTAAAAAAGCAATAATTTAGTCTTTGTCCCTGTTTCCTGGGACAGAAACTCCTAAAACTTGAGTGAATAGGAATGTGTTTCCTCAGTGCTAGGGGTGTTTTTTATTATTCATAATGAATGCCTTTTGATCACACCTGAGCTTATGCTAATGAGATGGGCATAGTCACTAGAGAGACCACTTGATTAAAGAGTTGAAACTTTCAGACCCACCCACCAGCCTCTAGGATGGAGTGTCTCAGGGATGAAGCTCTATAAAAACTCTTTGAACAATGAAATTTGATGAGTCTTCTCCTTGGTGAACAGGTAGAGATGCCGGATAGGTGGCGCATTTGCAGAAAGCACGAGAAGTCTGTGCAACCCTCCCACACAGCATCCTATGTGTCTCTTCCCTTTAGCTGTTCCTGACTTGTATGCTTTATAAATAACTGATAAATATTGGTAAAATGCCTTTCTTGGTTCTGTGAGCCTTTCTAGCGAATTATCGAAGCTTAGGAAGGGCTTATGGGAATTCCATATATATATTGTTGGTCAAAAGTTCCCACAGGAACCTTGGGATTTGTGACTGGCATCTAAAGTGGGGGCCAGTCTTATGGGGCCAATCCCTAAATCTATAGTGTCTGTGCTAATGTCAGAATTGAATTGCCTTGCTGAACACCCAGTTGGTGTCCAGGGAATTAGAGAATTGATTGCTGGTGTTGAAAAACACTCCAGAAGGAAAAAATGAAAGAGGACATGCTGTAATGATTCTATTCATTCCAAGTTCTGGAAAATGAAAACTCATCTATAGTGACAGAAAGTAGATCAGTGGTTGCCTGAAGGTAGAGGATGGATGGGCCCAAGGAAATTTGGGGGAATAAGAGATATATTCATTATCGTGATGGTGGAGATGTGTTTTCAATATGTATGTATACACGTATGGCAAAACTTCTCAAGTTGTACTCTACATATGTGTATCTGTTGTGCACTATCTCAAATATATATCAAAGAAGCTATAAAGAAATTTTTTTTGAACTCCTACAAAGAAAACCCCAGGCCCACATGTCATTCCTGATTAACCCTTTCAAATATTTAAGGAAGAGATCATACCAATTTGACACGATTTCATTCAAAGTATACAGGATGAGGAAACACATTCTAACTCTTCATGGGGCCAGTACACCCTGATCCTAAAACCTGACAAACACATTATAAAAAGAGAAACTAAGAGACAATTTATGTCATGAGTGTAGATGCAAAGTTCTAAGTGGAATATCAACAGATTTCAACGAGCAATCCTATAAGCGAGATAACACATTATGATAAAGTGGGGTGTTTTCCAGAACAGTAACATTGTTTTAAATTTAAACAATCAATGTCATTCATCATATTCACAAAATTAAAAATTAAGAGAAATCACATGATGATCTTAATAGATGCAGAAAAAAAGATTTGATAAAATTTCACTGTTGTATATGCTGTTGCATCATGTGCTTGGTGACCTTTTGGAAATGCAGACATACAATGATCTCTCTGCTTCCCAAAACCCTTTATTTTTTATTTTATTTTATTTTATTTTATTTTATTTTAAGATTTTATTTATTTATTTATTCATAAGACACACACACACAGAGGCAAAGACATGGGCAGAGGGAGAAGCAGACTCCATGCAGGGAGCCTGATGCAGGACTCGATCCTGGGTCCCCCGGATCAGGCCCTGGGCTGAAGGTGGTGCTAAACCACTGAGCCACATGGGCTGCCCTCCTTCTTTTTTTTTTTAATTTTATTTATTTATTCATGAGAGACACAAAGAGAGAGGCAGAGACACAGGCAGACAGAGAAGCAGGCTCCTTGCAGGGAGCCAGATGTGGGACTTGATCTCAGGACCCTGGGATCACAACCTGAGCCGAAGGCAGACGCTCAGCTAACTGCTGAGCCACCTAGGTGCCCCTCATCCATTTATTCTTCTCAAGAGTGTCTTGGGTAATCTTAGTCCCTTGGCCTTCCCCATACAATTTAGAACACCTTAAAAAGGTCCATTTATAAATCTGTTGAGATTTTTCTTGAGGTTGCATTGATACTTCCTAAAATTTAGTGAGACCTCACTCTCACAGTTTCATTTAATCCTTTAGGCATGGTTCTCTTTAGCTGTTTTTAAAAATACATGTATATTTATAATGACTGATGCAAAATCTTTGTCTAGTAAGTCTAGCACCTGGGCTTTCTCAGAGACCCTTTATACTGGCTGCTTTATTTCCTGTGTATGGGCCATTCTTAAGTGTTTCTTTGGGGGGTCATAATTTTTTGTTGAAAATGGGACATTTTAAATCTTGAAGTCAAATTCATATCTCCATCCCAGGGTTTGTTTGCTTTTATTTATTGCTGCTGCTCTTGTTATTTGTTTAGTGAGTTTCCTGGACTAATCTTGTAAAAACAACAACAACAACAACTATATTATTTGTAGCCTATGGTAAGGAAGTCTGCTTGGTTAGCTTGGTGGTCAGCTATAGATTAGATAGAACTTTCCCTCAGTGCCTTAAAACACTAAATGTCCCACCCTTTGCCAGCAGGCTGTGTGGACATGTTAGGTGATACTCTCGGTGCTCTGACAGTTTACAACACTGCCTTATCCATTTCTTGCTTGAGCAGGTCCTCAAGGTCAGTCAGAGGTGAAAGATTAGGGCCCTCTAGGGTCTTCCTTGAGTGAGCACACAGCCCTGCACATGCTCACAGCCTTCTAGACTGCCAGGAATGTGTCTGAACTTTCCAAAGCCCCTTATGGACAATTCATTCCCCAGATTTTAAGAAATATTTTATTTATTTATGCATGAGAGAGGCAGAGACACAGGCAGAGGGAGAAGCAGGGAAGCCCGATGTGGGACTTGATCCCTGGACCCCGGCAGGGGTCATACCCTAAGCCGAAGGCAGACACTCAACCGCTGAGTCACCCGGGTGGCCCAGATACCATGTTGCTTAGTTCTAGGATGTCCACTGATTTCTTATTTAGATCCAGTTCTCCATCTTTTCATCCATTTTGCCTGCCTTTTCCTCTGTATCCTTTAACATACTTCCCATAGTCATTTTTCAGTCCTTGTCTGCCAACGCCCACATCCAGATGACCTGCAAGTCTGCTATCATTGTGTTTTCCTTTTGATGATAGGTCATATTTCCAGGCCTCCATACCCATCACGTTAATTTTTATTGTATGCTGTGTAGTGTTTATAAGAGAACCGTGGAGACCAACGTCAATGCTTTTATTTATTTTTTCCCCAAGCAGGAGTTTGTCCTCTCTCCTGCTGGGCACATGGCCGGAGGGGTTGACCATCTCAGCCTAATCAAGAATGAACTAGTTTAGAAATTGGTCCATAGCTCCAGCTCTGCTCAGCCCATGGCTGCTTTCAAATGTCTTCATGGTGAGACCTGCTATGTGTTTGTTATATGTCTCTCTCTCTCTTTCAGCACTGCAAGCCTGTAGGAGGTTTCATGCGACCTTTACAGCCAGCCCCCCAACCTCCATGCCACCCCAGCACTCAGCACGCACATCCTTAGGGTAATCAGCCTTCAGTCTGAGGACCTCCTAGATTCTGGTTCATCATAACAGGCCATGAAGTCATTAAACGTGCAGCTAATTTCTCTTTCTCTTGTTGGAAGCCTCCCCCATGGCAAGCCTGATCCTCATTCTGCTCTCAGGTTTAACAAATCCCCTTTGGAAGAAAACATTGTTGGCCGTGGCTCACCTAACAAGCACTCTCCCTCTTCTGAAATTTTACTTAATCTAATTCTGTTTGCTTCCACAGATCTTTGATGTGTTTGCAAATATGGCTTTTATGATTTATCCGGTTGTTTCCAGTTGTTGCAACAAACTCTCACCACTACTTACTACATTCTCCTTGGAAGTGGAAGTCTCCCATAGGGATCAAATCCTTAAATGTGAAAAACAAGGCTTTGAAACTTTAAAGGGAAAAAAGGAGAATATCTTTGTGACCATGAGTTAAGAAAGGATTTCTTAAACATGATTCCAAAGTCGTCATCATAAGATAAAAATATTTAAATCATTTAAAAATAATTCCTGTTAATTAACAGGTACCACCAAGAAAGTGAAGAAGACAAACCTCAGATTTGCAGAATGTATCACCAGCACATATAGCTGACATTTAACAACCAGAATATATCAGACACTTTTATAAATCAGTAAGTTAAAGAATAAAGTGAGCATGTGCTCACTCAAGAAAATGGGCAAAAGACATGAACTTGCACTTCACAGGCAAAAGAAAAAAACATAGCTAATAAACATATAAGATGCATAATCTCAGTAGTAATCAGCAAATTAAAACCACAAAAGTGGGGATAGTGGCTACCTCTGGGAATGCAAGTTATGGTCAGAGAGAAGCCCATGGCGGGCTTGTTAGTGGAGAGGCTAATATTTTATTTCTTGGTGGTAGTTATGCATTTTGTAATTATTTATTAAAATATGCTGTCTGAATGCATGTGGCATTTCACAATTTAAAACATTTTAAACATTATTTAGAGGTAGAAATCTTTTTTTTTTCTTTCTTTTTATCAGCATTTGCAGCAATGTTCTATGCTTCTGGGACCTGGAAGCCATTCTCCCTCCTTAAGGTCATTTTGCCTCATCCTGTTTGACTCCATCCTCTCTCATTATATTATCATATGTTTGTCTTAAAATGCAACCTCACGGCCAGCCTTTGCTGGCACCTGGGAGGAGCCCCATTGCCCACTTGTGCATCAATACCAGTAGGATTTGGAGATTGCAAATATTGATGCTTTGACTCAAACCACTCTGTCAACTGTGCATCAACCTCAGGCAGACACCATAGCAGTCACTCGCTCCGGTCTCCTTGATCCCGACTGTCCTGAATCCCATAATTGCATCAGCAGCAGCCTCTTCCTCCACAGCAGGAAAGAATTTGATTAACCCTGCTCCTTCCTTTCTTTTTTTTTAAAGATTTTATTTATGTATTCATGAGAGAGGCAGAGACACAGGCAGAGGAAGAAACAGGCTCCCTGCAGGGGGCCCAATGCAGGACTCAATCCCAGGACCCCGGGGTCACAACCCGAGCCAAAGGGAGACGCTCAACTGCTGAGCCACCCAGGCGTCCCAACCCTGCTCCTTCCTTAACCATTTTTATATCATGGACCCCTTTGGCAGCCCAATGAAGTCTGTGGATCCTATTTCAGAAGAACGTTTTAAATGCAAAAGATCAAGCACACCAGACTACAAAGGAAAACGGTTATACTCCATTGCATTTTCAACATATATAAACACAAATAAAAAAATCCAGTACCACCCGCTTCCTTATTAACGGGCCGCATACCACGATCCAGACCTAATAGCTGGCGTGATTTCAGTGTCGTGATAAACATGAGGGGTGTTTCAAGTTATCTGTAAAAACTCTAACGTGTCATAAAATACCTGCTGGCGTACTGGGGACTGAGTCACAGGGACCATTTGTTGACATTTCCGTGATCTGCTGCAAACGTTCATTATTGAAGGAAATCGGGGGTTTTGGTTGGATGAGTGAAAATTAACGTGTGTCCTCCTCCCTCGGAATTCAGACACTCTGGATCAAGACCCCCGAAGGGTGAGTGGAGGCTCACTCCCACTAGGGGGTGCTGGTATTTAAGAAAGAGGAGTTTGCTCGGGCATAGTCAGGTGCCACGGCTGTCTCTGATGGGGCTTGGATGTCACCCCAGACCGTCCCCTCGCCTCCTCCACACCCTCACAGGCACACACTGCATTGACGGTGCAGGTACAACTCTGGATGGGACCATCTGAAACTCACGCAGAGCCTTCCTGGGGCCCAGTCACCTGCCCCGTAGCCCTGAGAGGGCTTTGCCAATATGACTGCCCAGCTCTGGAGCCTTGGCTGCCAGGATAATCCTGACTCCAGGACCCCCAGGCCAGAGAGAACCCACAGAAATATCACAGGGGCTCGTTCCGGGCCAGCTGCTTGGGTCCTGCCATCCTTTCTCCTGCTACTGGTGGGAAGCCGGGGCTCACAGGGGAAATCTAGGGCGGGGGGAGGGCCACTAGCCTTCTGGAAAGTTCTCTTCTCCATATATGGGCCCCCTCAGGGAGGAATGTGGGTCTGCACCTCGAGTGGTGATGCTGGGATAGTCAGAGAGGTGTAATTCCTCCCCGAATGAGAGTAGAGATAGCATCGCCTTGGGGTGGAGCTGCATCTTGTTGCTGTCTATGCACAGCAGAGGTGGGGGTCAGCTGTCCCCACCGTGGGCTCCCATTGATAGGTGAGCCTGCCTTGGAGTCATTTGACAGGCGGGGAGTGGTTGGTGAGCAGACTCCTGGGGACTGGGCAGGGCTTAGAAACCCTTGCCTATGGGGCACCTGGGTGGCTCAGTGATTGAGTCTCTGCCTCTCTCTGTGTGTCTCCCACAAATAAATAAATAAAATCTTAAAAAAAAAAAAAAAAGAAGAAAGAAAGACACCCTAGCTCCTCCACCTGCATGAGCAGAGGGCTTTGGGCAGCTTACTTAACCCCTGTGCACCCATTTCTTCCTCCTCAAGATGACAATAATAACAGTATAGACTTTATAAGGTCGTTATGTGGGGTCAATGTCATGCATGTGACACAGAGAGCTCTTAAAAGAGCGCTCCGCACATGGGAAGTATCAGATGAGATTTTGCTATTATTGATAATTGGCATGAATTTAATAAAATAAACAAATGACGTCAATTGTTCCTCCATTGCTCGCCTCCACTTACCCAGATACCCTCTCCAGTGTCTTCCTCCCTTCACGACTCTGGTTTTGTTTTTAAGATTTTATTTATTTACTCATGAGAGAGGCAGAGACACAGGCAGAGGGAGAAGCAGGCTCCCTGCGGGGAGCCCAATGTAGAACTCCATCCCAGGACCCCCAGATCACGCCCTGAACCCAAGGCAGGTGCTCAACCACTGAGCCGCCCAGGTGCCCCCATGACTCTGTTTTTATCTGAAAAATAACTCTTTCTTCCCTTTCTGAAGAGCTTAGGACCCCCCCCCCCCACCTCAGACTTGCCTGTGCCTACCTCCTTATGACCTTTCCTGGGGGCAGCAATGAAACAAGCACCAGGGACCGAGCCTAGAGACCTAGGTTGGGTCCTCCTTTTGTGCTTCTCCTCCCTGAGCCTCAGCTAAATGACCAGGGTCCCTTCATCTTGATTTGATATTAGGATTTGATATTATTTGTGTACAGTAAAGGCCCCTGCAGAGTTAAGATGACCACCACCAGGCAATCTGTTCCCACGCTGTGCAAGGTCTTTGGAGGGGAAGGGGAGCCTGGGGGGCGGGGGTCATGAGACAAAAGAAGCGACAGGGAAACATGGCATGAAGTTTTGTTATGGTTTCTGGAGTGGAAAATATAGGCAACGCAGGCTCAGGGTTGGCTAGTTTGAATCATAGCAGAAGAAGGCTCTGGTGTTGAGGGTATGTCTCTAGTTGTAGGATACTGGGCCCAGGGTGGGGGAGCAGAGAGTGGCTTGCCAGAGAGAGCCCAGGTGTGATCTCAGGCTTGCATATCCAAAGCACCTTCACAAGAAGGGGGGTGGTACTTCACTATCTCTAGAATCACCTTACCCTGGGACAGCCAGGGCCTTTCAGATCAGCAAGACCCCAGATCCCAGAGCATCCAGAACACAGAAAATTAGAAAATACAGCCCATCCATCCTGTACTGCAGATATGCTTTTATCTCTCCTTACAGATCTGACATGGATATGGTGGTCATGACCGTGGCTTTTTCTTTTCTCTGATGGAGAAGCTAAGGAGACAGTGTCTGAAAGTGAGGTCGCCAAGCTGGCAAAATAGGAGACCCCAGACTCTGCCCTGCTGACAAAGATCCCCAATTAGGCACTTTTGCACCCACTCAGAGCGACTGGTCACGTTGTGGCATGCAGAGGTGGTTTGGAACAAGGAGGACACACAGGGGCGGCCAATAGCAGCCGTGCAGTGGGGAGCAACCGTGCAGTGGTGAAACCTCTGCAGATGCGCCAGCAGCCAGCGGCCGGCATGACTGCAGTGGACCCCTGCAGCTGTCACCCCGTGGGTGTTCACATTTATAGACACCAGTTGCCTGGATTCCTCCCCACTCCTTTCTCCACTGTGCTCCCACCAGAGCCCAGGGTCTGCACGGGCAGCCAGTCCGGGTCTCTGCAGCCCAGGGAGTGCAGGTGATCCTCACCTCTGTGCACATTCACCAGCTGTGCACCTGCATTCCACTAGCCTGCCACCTATCACTGGCATCCACTGCAGTGCACACGCTCAAGGTAAGAACTTGAAGCCATAGAGGTACACACTCACAGCCTGGGTGGCCCCGCCCCAATTGCCAGTGTGCCCACAGCTGGCCACAGCCCCCACTGTGGCAGATATGATCGTAGCTGATCCCAGCCACGATGCAGACACCCATAGTTGAGGGGGTGCACAGCACTGACTCTGGCCGCCACCACCACCACCTGCCCCGGTCTGTAACTTCTGGGCCAGAGGCAGGGCTGAGGACCCCATCACCCCTTGTAGCCCCTGCAGACCTCCCACAGCACTCACCAAGAACAAGACATCATGCTCCCTTGGACCCAGAGCTTGCCACACACCCCTGCACTTGATGCTCTGTACCACTAGACCCAGGGTCATAGGATGCTCCAGCATGGCCCCCACGTGCAGGTGAAGGCCTAGCCCTTATCTTACAGCACTCACAGGAGTTAACTTGGAATGGATTGACTTGAATATAAAACCTGAAACTATAAAAATGCTAGAAGATACGGGGCAGGGGAAGCTCCTTGACATCGGTCTTAGTGGTATTTTTTGGATGTGACACCAAAACACAAGCAACAAAAAGCAAAATCAACAAGTGGGACTATATCAAACTAAAAAGCTTTTATATGACAAAAGAAACAGTCAACAAAGGGCGCCTGGGTAGTCCCTGCTCTGTGAAGCATCTGCTTTCAGCTCAGGTCATGATCCTGGGATCCTGGGATTGAGTCCTGCATCAGGCTCCCTGCTCAGTGGGGAGCCTGCTTCTTCTTCTCCCCCTGCTCATGCTCTCTTTGCCCCCCTCAAATAAATCTTTAAATGTTTAATAATCTTTAATAAATCTTTAAAGAAAGTCTTTTTTAAAAAAGAAAGAAACCATCAACAAAATGAAAAGCCTACAGAATGGGAGAACATATTTGGAAACCATCTACTGACAAGGAGTTAATATCCAAAATATATAAAGAACACCTACAACTGAATAGCAAAAACAAGCAAACCCAAACAATCAGATATAACCATGGGCAGAGGACTTGGAGAGACATTTCTCTAGAGGAGACATGAAGAGTCCAACAGTACATGAACAGGTGTTCAACATCTTTAATCATTAAGAAAATGCACATGAAAACCTCACACCTTGGGGCTCCTGGCTGGCTGCTCTGCCAGTGGAGTGTGCGATTCTTGATCTTGAGGTTGTGAGTTCGAGCCCCACACTGGGTATAGAGATGAGCTAAAAATAAAATCTCTTTAAAAAAAGAAAAACAGGGATGCCTGGGTGACTCAGTGGTGAAGTATCTGCCTTCAGCTCAGGTCGTGATCAGGTCCTGGGATCAAGTCTCACATTGGGCTCCCTGAAGGGAGCCTGCTTCTCCTTCTTCCTGCATCTCTGCCTCTCTCTCTGTGTCTCTCATGAATAAATACATAAAAAGTCTTTAAAAAAACAAAACAAAAACAAACAAAAAAAAACAACTCACGCTTGTTAGAATGGCCGTTAACAAAAAGACAGATTGAATTCTGGCAAGGACATGAACTATCAGTGGGAACATAAACGAGCCTAGCCACTGTGGAAGACAGTATGGAAGTTCCCTCCCAAAATTAAAAACAGAGCCTCCCTATGATCCAGCAACCTCACTTCTAGGTATATATGCAAAGGAAAGGAAATTGCTATCTGCACCCTCATGTTCATTGCCATGTTACTCACATCAGCCAAGACCTAGAAACAACTGCCGTGGCCATAGACAGACAAATGGAGAAATAAAATCATGTGATCTATACCTACAACGGAATATTATTCAGCCATAAAGAAAAGAGGTCCTGCCATTTGCAATGACACGGATGGGCCATGAGGCCATATGTCAAGTGAAATAAATCACATGGAGAAAAACAAATACTGTCCCATCTTACTTGTAAGGGGACTCTGAGAACTTCAAACCTGCAGATACAGAGAATAAGATGCTGACGGCCAGGGGCCAGAAGTGCTGGGGGAAATGAGGAGAGGGCACAAGGTTTCAGTTATAGGATGGATAAGTTCCGGGGATGGTAGGTACAGCCTGGTGACTCTAGTATCATATGCCTGGAAGTTGCTCTGAGAGCAGAAGTTTACTGTTCTCACCATAAAAATAAGAACCCTAAATGGTAACTATGTGGGGTCAGAGATGCAATAGTTAACCTTATTGTAATCATTTTTGCGACATATGTGTATCAAATTGGGGCATGATACCCTTTAAATTTACAACATGTTGGGCAGCCTGGGTGGCTCGGTGGTTTAGCGCCGCCTTCAGCCCAGGGCATGATCCTGGAGACCAAGGATCAAGTCCCATCTCAGGCTCTCTGCATGGAGCCTGCTTCTCCCTCTGCCTGTGTCTCTGCCTCTCTCTCTCTCTCTCATGAATAAACAAATAAAATCTTTAAATAAAAATAAATTTACACCATGTTGAGTGTCAATTATATCCTGATAAAGTTAAGGGGGAAAGTATATAAGAAGGAAACAGTCTTTGGAGTAAGATGACTTGGGTCCAAATGCTGGTTCTGTGACTTTGTAGCTGGGAACTTTGGGACATTTACATAGCCTTCCCATGCCTCAGTTTCCTTATTATAAAACAAGGTTTACACTACCTTATTTCATGGCATTAGAATCATGAGCATTATAATGGATACCCTTGAAGCTTTCAGAACAGGCTGGACAGGAGCACCTGGCTCGGTGGTTGAGCCTCTACCTTCGGCTCAGGGCGTGATCCTGGGGTCCTGGGATCAAGTCCCACATTGGGTTCCCTGCAGGGAGCCTGCTTCTCTGTCTGCCTGTGTCTCTTGTGAATAAATAAATTTAAAAATCTTAAGAAAAAAAAAAAAAGAACAGGCCAGACATACAGTGAGGGAATCAATACATGTTGACTATTGTAATTTCTTGACCACATCAACCTGCCTTCTGATTTCAGAACTTACCTCTACCGCTCCTGCCACTGGGATGTCTCTTCTGCAGTCTCCTCACCTGGCTAACAGACACCTCATCTCTCAGGTCTCAACATAAATGTGACTTCCCTGGTGATTCTGGTGTCCCAGATTCTCAGTTCCCTCCAGCCTTTGTTATGCTCCCTGCCCTGGCTTCCGTATTCCCCCTAGCTGCAATCACATAGCTGTTTACGTTATTGTGTTTTAAACGTCTGTCTTGTCCACTGTGACAACAGGGACTGCGCCTCCCCAGTTCCCACCAGACCATAGTGCACGGCATACAGGAGGTGATCAATAAATGTGCACTAGACAAGCCACACAGGTTTTCAGCTGCAGGTGCAGGGATGTCTGAGCGAGAAGGCCCTTGGACTGTGGTCTGAAGCGCAGAAAAATACACAGTTAGAGGCTTCTGACCTCTTTGTTTGAGGACGGGAAGCATTCCAGGCCACTCAGCTGCCCTTTTCAGACCTGAGAGTCTGGAAGGAAATTCTTGAGGTGTCAAAACCTGTGTTGTAGATGACCAGCTGGCCCTGAGACATCAATTGGCAGAAGTGATGGAATGTGTGCGGAGAGAAGCGGCTGCCCTGCTCAGGAGGGATCCAGTCTTGGTTTGCTAAACTAGCTGAATTCCAGAAATACCAGCAGGGAGATTGGGTCATGTCATACCTGCTTCTCAAGACAAACAAGCTGAAAGTTGTTGTGGGGGGATGGGGAGGGGGGAAAGGTGCCATAACTGCCGGGAGAAAGGAGAGGCCAGATGCACACGGACCGGAAAAAGCCCCATAGGAGGTGGAGGTGGACGTAATTAATGGAGCCCAGTGAGTGAGCAGGCCTGTACATGCCAACATGTCAAAACCTTGTTCCAGCGAGCCCTGGTCTCTCCAGCCCCATCCCTGAGAAAGCAGAGCAAGAATGGCTCGAGATTGACATGCCAAGCAAATGTACAGCAGGAAATTCTCATAAGCCAGGGGTTTGCTCAGAGGCCTGGGCCCCTGTGGCTAAAATCAGGATTATGTCTGCGCTGATTTACTTCCCAGCTGGGTTTTAGGAAAAGCCTCAAAAAGACCACTGGGCTGTGCCTGAGATTGGCAGATGAGGCCAGCCTCCCTCGGGGTCCCCCTTGGCGGACAAAGAGCCACACGAAGGGAGGTCCCGGGAGGGAGAGGCCCCATCCCACGGCCTCCCTCTCTCTGCAACCCTGCCCTGTGAGTCCCAGCTCTTGTCCCCGACAAGTGTATTTGAGTGGCCTGGAGAAAAGCAAATGCCTTTTACAAGTTGAGCCCGAGGCAGACTGAGTGCCAGCTTTGCCAGAAATGCCCAGAGCAAGTTTAAGCCTGGACCAGTGCTTCTCAACGGATGGTATTATGTCCAGCTACAAATTTGTGGTAAAGCAGTTTTAGCTATCCTAGTGCTGGAGGGGAGTAAAAATCACCTGTACCCAGAGCCTCATTTTATTTTATCAATGAGCACAAAGGATTTGTTTTGTTTTGTCTTGCTTCACAATCTCAACATACATGAACTTGGGGCACCTGGGTGGCTCAGTGGTTGAGTGTCTGCCTTTGGCTCAGGTCACAATCCCCAGGTCCTGGAATCAGGTCCCATATCCAGCTCTCTGCAGGGGGCCTGCTTCTCCCTCTGCCTGTGTCTCTGCCTCTCTCTGTGTCTCTCTGAATAAATAAATAAAATCCCTTAAAAAAAAATACACGAACTTCCCAGATGGGCAACTTGATCGAAACGTATGGACCACTTTGGAAAGTCATGTTGCCCCGGGCGCCTGCCACGCACCGTGTTGGAATCACCAGAGTCATATGCTCCCCCCCCCCCCCCCCCCCCCCCCCCCCCCCCCCCCCCCCCCCCCCCCCGCCATCGATATCATTTTTCACCTAGGCCTTCCTGGTCATTCGATGCCCAGGTGGAAGCATTCCAACTCCTCCACTCTGTCATTTAACGTAGCCGTGCTGAGACATTAACATATTGAAATGCATGTTATTTTATTATACATGACTTTATTTTTATTTCTTGCTTATGTTACCCATAGGGGTTGAGTGGGGGAGGAAGTTAGGCATGCGGCAAAGCCATATCGCTATAAATTTCATTCCAGCATGATAAGGGAGCATGTTATGAGATATTTGTAATAAAAGGAGGAGGGGCCTGAGGGAGGGTGCTCCGCTGCCTCGGGTCCATGGCAGTAGGTGAGCTGGTGCACAGCAAACATTTTGTTCTGGACTATGTGCTTCATTTGTGCACCTGCACTGGTTTCTCTAGATTGGAGGAAACTTCTCCCAGTGAGTGGCATTGGCTAGATTGGTTCGCTGAGCTATAGACGATGCTGCTAGCTATAGCTCACAGGTGGACCCAACAACCACAGCCCAAGCAAATTCTTGGGGTAGTTTATCAAATCCCAGAGATGACCTTGCCAGGGACCCAGGCGCCTTTTTCCGGTGCCCGAGGTGGTATGTCTGCGCCACCTAGTGGGCCATGAAAAAACATTCAGGTCTGTGAGCTAAACTAGGTCAAGCATCTTAATGGGCACATGGGTGACAGCGACAATGAGCTGATAGTATCAGCTAGTCCTTATCCCAGGACCCCAGGATCACTCCCCGAGCCAAAGGCAGAGGCTCAACCACTGAGCCTCCCAGGTGCCCCCTGAACATGCCACCTTTTATTAATCTCCTCATCAGTTAATGGCACTTGGGTTGTGTATCCCTTTATTACAAATAATGGCTACTATAAACATTCATGTACGACCTTTTGCGTGGACTTACCTTTTCCTTTCTGTTGAATATATACCTAAGAGTGGAATTGCTGGGTCCTACAGCAACCATATGTTTAACCTTTGGATGGGTTGCCAGACTGTTTTCCCATGGCTGCTTTCCCGCCAGGAATGCACGAGAGTTCCAATTCCTTTGCATCTTTGCCAACACTTGTTATTACCTGTCTCTTTTAATGCAGCCACCCTACGTGGCCGGAAGTGCTGTCCTATGGCAGCAGGATGGTTGCTTTTTCATCAGATGCTAACAGGCTCCCAGCCTGCTGGCACTGGATGGGACCACAGCCATCACATAATCCAGTTTGTTCCTTTTTTTATAAGAGAAGTAATGCAAGTGAGGAGAGCAGAGACCAACCCAAGGTCAGTAACAGAATCTATGTTTGTTTGTTTGTTTTCTTTCAAGAAAGTGTAGAAAAATAGAGCCAGTGGCCAAAAAAAAAAAATGGTGAAGAAAGGTCTGAATGATGCTATTCTCTAAAACCTAGAAGTTCCTGGGATGCCTGGGCGGCTCAGCCGTTGAGCCGTTGAGCGTCTGCCTTTGGCTCAGGGTGTGACCTCGAGGTCCTGCATCGGGCTCCCTGCATGGAGCCTGCTTCTCCCTCTGCCTGTGTCTCTGCCTCTCTCTGTGTGTCTCTCATGAATAAGTAAAATCTTTAAAAAATAAAATAAAATAAAACCAGGAGTTCCTGCAACCATAAAAACTGGAAGACAATAGTTGTAAGGTAAGGGTGTAGTCACAAATAGTCAGGTCCAGGGATCCTCTAGGTGTGTTAGCCACAAAGCAAAGCAAGCACGTTCTCCTGGCTCCCCTGCTTAGTGAAACTACAGTGAGACACTCAGGAATGAGGAAGGTGTTGGCATAAATAGTAAGCAGCAAAGCCAGAAAACCTGAGTTAATTATTAATGCACCTTGCAATCTCGATATAAACGTCAATTTTTTTTTTCTTTTTTTCTGGAAGGGAAGACCCATGATGGACAATTTGAATAATGGCCCGGGGCGAGAGAACGGTGCTTGCCCCTGCCAGCCGGCGTCCGGGCAGCCGCGGGGAGCACTGCGCCAGGTTCCCAGGTGCCGGCGGCGCGCGAACGCACCCGCTGCCCTGAACTCGGAGCAGCCACCCGGGGAGAACGGGCAGGCTCCGGGCTCCCCCCAGGCCGACCCCGCTTCTCGCCGGAGGAACTGGAGTTCCTTGCAGCTCCCTCGGGGCCTCCTAAACTTTTCTGCGTCGGGAGTGTGAGTGACGCTTCCCCCGGGTTAAGTGGCGACAGCGCTCCCTCTGCTTTCTCGCCCGGGGCTCGTCCGCGGCCACCGGGGAGCGTGTCCGCTCGCCATCGTGGGCCGAGGGCGACAGGGCCAGTGTGGCACGGACCTCAGGCGCGCCCCGCGGCGATGGCAGCGGGGACGCGGTCGCGCTCCCTGGGCAAGATCTCCGCCGCGGGCTCCCCGCCCCCGCCCCCGCCCCGCCGGCGCCGCCCCCGCGCCCCGCCCCAAAATAGACTCCTCCAGCCCCGCGCGGCCCCGGGCTAGAGGGGGCAGGATGCGTGGCTTCGCCTTGGGCATCCCGGGGTCCCCGAGCTGCCCGCATCGCGCCCTCCCGGGCTCCCCGCTCAGGGCGCGGAGGGCGAGCGCGCGGCCGGGGCTGTGCCCGGGGCGGGCCGGGAGCGGGGTGGCCGCGGGGGCGACGAGCCGCCCGGGCCCCGCCGGCCTGACACCACCTGGCGGAGTCTCGGGGAAGAGTCTTAAAGGCGCGCGCTGCTCCGCGCCCCTCGCACTCCAGCGGGAGCCGCCGCCAGCTCGCCTCCCGCTCCGGCCCGGCGCCTCGGGAGGTAAGTGCCGTCCGGGCCGCGGGAGGCCCTCGGGAGGCCCGCGGGAGGCCCTCGGGAGGCCCGCGGGGGCCGGCCCCGGGGTGGCGGCGGCGATGGGGGCAGCAGGCGGGCGGCGGGGCTGCGGTCGGAGGGCGGCGCCCAAGTTTGCGGAGGCCGCGGAGGGCAGCGGGAGCGCAGCCGCGCCGGGACCTGGGGGACCGGCACCCGCACCCACGCGCGGCGCACGGCCGAGCCTCCGCCCCGGCGCCCGGCGCACTCGGCGCGCTCCGCCCGCGGGCCCGGCGAGCCCCGGGCCGGCCCGAGCCGCGGCGACCCCCGGGGCCCCGCGCCCTCCCCGCAGCCCGCCCGCCCCCCCCCCTCCCCGCGGTGGCGCCGGGTCACGCCGGCAGGTCGCGCCCAGCCGCCCGCCAAGCCCGCGCCCCGCGCCCCGCGCCCCGCGCCCCGCGCCCCGCGCCCCGCCCGGCCTCTCGGCGCGGCGCCCCTCTCGCCTTTCCCCAGCTCCAGCCGCTCGCTATTTTCACACCTCCCGGTGCCCCGGCCCCGGCGCCTGATTCAGTGCTTAGTAATTAATTTGGCGTTTCAGAATGGTCAGCGGGCTGGATAATGGGCGCATTCATCCCCCGGGCTAATCTGAACAGAGGTGGGAAGAAAGGCTTTCACAGACAGAAAATGCCATTCGCCGAGCGCTCAAAGGGGCTGTCACTCCCAGAATAAATCGCCGCCGCGCCCGCCGGCTCCTCTGGCCATTTCCATGCAGCCCCGGCCCGCGCCGCGGACCCGCCGGCCTCGGCCTGGGTTCCCGGGAGTCCCTCCCTTCGAGGGCCTTCGACGGGAGAGTCGGGCGAGGGCGAGCCCCCGGCGGGGGTCCAGGGGCTCGGGTGACGGCCGCGGGGGACAAAGGGCTGCGTTAGAGAGTCGAATGCTAAACTAGCCGGGAGGCAGGGCCGCCGGTCCGAGGCGCGCACGTTGGAGCTGGGGCTTCGGGGGCACCTGTCCCGAGCCCCGCGGCTGGCATGCGGGGAGGGCCGTGGCGCGCCCCAGGTCACGCCGCGAGCTTCGGGGTCTCCCCACCTGCGGATGGATCGGAGAAACAGGGCCCGCTCCTCGAATCCCGACCCTCGCCAGGCGTTTGATTGGGGGTCCCCCGCGGTACCGGTACCGCGTCTCCCCTGGGGGCTGCGGTGGGGGGTGGTGACCCCATGCCTTGCCGGCCTGCGGCTGCCCACTCCCGCCCGGACCCCAGCTAGCTGGGTCTGCCTCCGTGCATCAGCTGAGTTCCAGCCGCTTGATCCTCTGACCTCCTCTCCACCCGAGGTCGCCGCCAGCGCTGGGCGCAAACTGGTCTCGGAGCCCGGAATCCCAGGGCCTTCAACCTGGCGGCGCCCCCTGCCCTCCGGCCAAGCGGGATCGTGCCTGGCAGCCGCAGCCCTGACCCGGAGGACCCGGCACCGACAGCGCCCCCAGCCCGGCTGCCGAGTCTCCGGGTGGGCAGGGCTGGCTTGGCTCTCTCCAGGATGGAGCTCCCGGCTCTTTGATTTTCCTGCTGTTGGGGCTCACCGTGCGCCCACGTGGAGGGGCACATTTGGCTCTGGGCCCTTCCGCCCAGGGAGACCCTGCCATCAAGGGAAAAGAAGCTGTGGCCCTGAGATCCAACCTCAGCTGGGTTCAGAGGCCAGAATGAGAAGGAAAGACCGCTGGGGGGAAGAGGTCTTTCTGGGATCCCAGATGTGTGTCCCAGGGTGGATAGGGGATGGGATCCTAGGCCTCTCACCAGCTTCTGGGTGGAAGTCACTCCTCCCTTCTGTGACTCAGTTTCCTTGTCTGCAAAACAAAGATGAAATCGCTTTTGGCTTCAAGGGCGGACCCTCACACCACTCACACCCTCAACCGCCAGTGCTGCTGCACACTCCTCTGGCATCTCTTCAAGTCTTCATCGATACCTCTCCTGGGAGCTTCAGTGACTCCACTAAATTTTTCTCAGGCTGCTTCTGCCCACCCTTGCTGCTTCTGGGTTCTAGAACCCAGCTGTCCTTGAAACTACACCATCTAAAAGCCGGAAGGGACTTTGCAGAGTCTGCCCCCCCCCCCCCAGCAGATGGTGATAGAAAGTCCTGGAGTGGTTTGCTGGGGTCACCCAGCTAGAGGATTTCTCAGACTCTGGAATCAGCTCTGGGCCCTACCCACCCCACCCCACCCCCCACCTCCATTCCCACTCCCCAGAGAGAGAGCTTCCCTAGGCCTGGGGAGGGGCCCAGAAGTCTGCATTTTAAACAAGTTTCCCAAAGCATTTTGATGCAGGTGGCATAGGGGCTATATTTAGGGAGATAGTTTAGGAAACTGGGCTCTGTTGCCCCTCCTCTCCCAGGACCATGGCCCTGCTCCCTCTCTGTGCCTCCTATGGGAGGGAGGCCTGAAGTGAAGGGTGGGAAGGGGCCCTACTTCTAGAAGATTCCTGGGGGATCCCTCGAATGTGCAGCCTGAGAAGGAAAAGCTGTAGGGTGAGCTGAACACCCCGCCAGATGAGGAGGGTCTGAGTGGGCTGGACATTGAACTGCCCCCCAAACCGAAAGGCCTTTTCTTACCAACACACTTTCACAGCTGGACCTAGCACAGGGCCCACACACAGTACAAATGTGCCCAGAGCACCCCCTTAGCAAGGCAAACCCCTGCCCACACCAGGGACAGAGCAGCCCACCCGCCATAGGGGATCTGTGCCAGCAATAACCCAGGTGTGAGCTGTGGCCCAGAACTCCCAACACCTGCCCCTTCACCAGGCTGGGGCTCAGAGTAGAGGAGGTGTGAGGGGGGCAGGGGGAAGGTCTGGAAGAGTAGAAGAAGGTGGGTGGTGGGGGAGAGAAGCTGTTAAAAATGGGGTGGGTGGTGGGGAGAAGAGGGGACGAGTCCCTATTTATGTAAGCCGTTTGTAGCTGTGGATTGTAAAACTGGGCAGGATCCTCTGGAGTAATTCATAGTGTTTGGACAAGACAAACATTGTTCTGCTTTAAACAAACCTCCAGAAAGGTCAGCCTGGTTCATCCCTTTGCTGTGAGTCGCTGAGACTATCCAGATGATGAGAAAATCAGATCTTAGCTGAGGGGGCCCAGGCAAGAGGCAGCTGTCTCCCGAGTCCCTTGGACCCACGGTGAGGGCACCCAGCCCAGTGAGGGTCCTTTGCTCCCATTGAAAAGGGCGGATTCTCCCTCCGGAGCCAGGAGACGTGGTATGTGCATGTGTGTGTGTGTATGTGTGTGTGTATCACAGATTATGAAATTTTGATACTACCAAGGATCATCCAAGTTCTAGAGCAAGGCCAACATGACCTGTAATGTGAGTCTTCTTTACTCCGGTAAGGGATTCATGGGAAACAAATGTTCTAAGATGCAGAATTGAATTAGACCTGCTAGCCTCAGGCCCAGACATGCTTCTGGACACCAAGAAGTCCCTGTTCCTTACCTGCGGATGCTCTGGCTGGGCCCCTCGATGTTTCGTTTGGCAAACATTCCTTGAGTGCCTACAAGGGCCAAATGGGCTAGGCGTTGGGCACACCGCAGTGAGCAAGAGACGTCACACCCGGTTGTGGGCCTGGGTCCGGCCTCTCCTCTCCGTCCCTGAGTTCCCTAAGAAGAGGCACTTCTCACACTATCACCTGCAGCCGCTCCACCACCACCGTGGCCACCAGAAGCCCCCTCTACCTCCGCTAAGATCCAGCAGACCAACTCCCTAGACCAGCCTGACAGCAGGTACAGGGTTCCAGAATGTGTGAGCTGTCGTTATGACTGTCACGATGACTGTGATGGTGACGGAGATTGTGGCTGGGATCGTGATTCTAGACTACACGGGAGGGACCTACCCAACCCCAAGCTGCAGTGGATGGTTTTACTGATACTTACCATGCACGCTCACTGACTTATTAGTAATTAGTAAAGCATTATTATTATTATTATT
Organism: Vulpes lagopus; assembly: GCF_018345385.1. Classification (NCBI taxonomy): domain Eukaryota; kingdom Metazoa; phylum Chordata; class Mammalia; order Carnivora; family Canidae; genus Vulpes; species Vulpes lagopus. Next base: position 60,038,463 of record NC_054833.1, read on the forward strand.
ATTCAAATATTTTATTTATTTATTCATGAGAGACACACAGAGAGGGGGCAGAGACATAGGCAGAGGGAGAAGCAGGCTCCCTGTGAGGAGCCTGATTCGGGACTGGATCCCAGGACTCCGGGGTCACACCCTGAGCCGAAGGCAGATGCTCAACCACTGAGCCACCCAGGTGCCCCTAATAAGTAAAGTATTATTAACACAAAGTCCAATCTTTTGCAGCGCTAATGTCACTGTCCCTGATCTGATCCTCAGTGGTCCAGGGCAGTTTGTCATCTGCTGGGGGAGAGGGGGGGCTCCCGTGGGAATCATGGTGATGGTCACTGTACTGGGTTCTTTATAAAAAGCATATTTGTTTAGGGCTTTGGACACCCCCAGGTCTCTTGCCTCTGCTTTTTGGCTTGGGACTCCTGATTTCTATGGAAGAGATGGAAGGCAGGGAGGAAGGGAGGGCGGAAGGGAGGGGGGGAGGCAGAAAGGACACATAATGTTACCAGCTGCATTTTTCAGGAGAGGGGACAGCTGTCCAGAGAGGTGAAGTGACTTGCCCACCGTCTCCATCGGTTCAGGCTGCTGTAAGAGAACACCACCGGCTGGGTGGCTTGAGTGACATGTACTTATTTCTCACGATTTGGAGGCCAAGGAGTCCCAGACCGAGGTGTTGGGCCAATTAGGCTCCTGGCTTAGGCTCTCTTCTTGGTCTGTAGATGACAGCCTCCTTGCTGGGTCCTCACATGGTCAGGGGAGCGATTGTGTCACTCATCAGGGCACTAATTCCATCACAACAGGACTCCGCCTTCAGGACCTGATTACCCCGAATGGCCCTGCCTCCGAATACTATGGCACTGGGGATGAGGGCTTCCGGATGTGAATTTGGGAGGTACACACCATAGCATCCATTGTCACAGAGATGTAGATAGATACCCGGGTTTGGGGGGTGTATGTGACTGGAGCTGCCCCGCTGACCACTTAAGGGGCTCCCTCCAAGCAGGGCCAGGAAGCTGGCTGCCCCGAGAGACCCTATGCTCAGCCAGAGACTAAGAGGTTGCTCTGTAGGGTAGGTCATGTCCATGAAGCCTTGTGTCTACTTTCTGGTGTCGTTCCAGGGGCCGGCATGGTGGCTACTCCTTCCTTGATGGCAGCATCGGTGAGAGACAGGTCCCCTCCTTCCCCTAATCCTACTTTATTATTTTTTAAAAGATTTTATTTGTTTATTTGAGAGACACAGAGAGAGGGAGAGGGAGCACAAGCAGGAGGGGAGCGGCAGAGGGAAAAGCAGATGCCCCGCTGAGCAGGGAGCCCCATGCGGGACTCGATCCTGGGACCCCGAGATCATGACCTGAGCTGAAGGCAGACACATCACTGACTGAGCCCCCCAGGTGCCCCCCTACTTCCCTATAGCACCTTGTTATAGTTGAATCATCTGTGTACCTAACTAATCTGAATCAGTGGCCTGTGTCTGTTTCCATCCTGTACCACCTCTTAGAACTGAGCCCCCTAAACTCTCTCCCCGAGTGACACGTAGACCAGGAATACTGACATTCAGGGGGGAATAAGCTCTTCCACATAGCTGTTTTTTGCAAAAAACAGAAGCTTACTCCCTCATACAGAGAGACTTTTTATGCAGTCATCTGTCACGAAAAACATTTTGCCATCAGAATCACGATTTTGTGTTTTCCACCTAAGCGAGCGGGACCGAATATAGCAGGTTTCCCCCCACAGGTGACCCACCACCTACTCCGATGACTCAACAGCCGTAGTTAGGAGCTCAGCTCCTGGGCAATTCTCTCAGCCTCCAACGCCTCAGCTTCCTCACTTGTAAACGGGGGGAGCAATAGATGGACATTCTAGAAGGACTACTCCTATTCTCTTCCAACCCCTGTGGGCTCCAATTCAGGGGACCCTTCGGGAATTTGGGTGGGATGGTGTCCCTCAGTGGTGCCTGGCAGAGATTCCACCGTCAGCTGTGACGTCACTGAGGAACAACGCCCAGGGGCCTCCCAATCTGTGGTTCCAGAACAGAGGACGCCTGACCTCAGCTGGCAAGCGCTTCGAAGGGAAAACCTTTCGGCTTCCCTGTGGACTGGAGTCCCCTCCCCTGATGGCGCGGTTCCTCTTCTCTTAAAAGCTCAGGACACGAATGACCTCCTTCTGGACTGGGTCCTAAATCATAAAGGGGTTGCAATCCTGATTTCCAGGAAAGGGGACTTGTGACACCTCAACACAAGCAGCAAGCTCTCAGCAAGCATACGCGCAAGACGTTCTGCTCAGCATCACGGGAGGGAAGAAACGGGGAGAGGTGGTCCCCACTCCCAGCAAGGAGACCCAGAGCGAGACGCCAGGAACGTTTCAGGACCCGAGCGTTAGGGGTCCCTTCTTTGCTCCTTCCACGTACCCCCAAGGTCACCTCTTGAGAGTTCAAGGGGACCTTCCTAACTCCAGCTGCTCTAGGATTTGCCAGAAGTTGAAAGTCAGCGTCACTGGACTGAAGTCGAGGGTTCTTCTCCTTCCAGAGGCTCCAGAGGAGGATTGGTTCCTGGTCTCTTGAAGCTTCTGGTGGCTTCTGGTGGCTGCTGGTGTTCTTGGCTTATGGCTGCATCATCGTGATTTCTGCCTGTGTCTCCACATGGCCTCCTTGTCCTCTATCCTGTCAGCTCTCCCTGTGCCTCTCTCTCAGAAGGACACTTGGCATGGCACGTAGGGTGCACCCTGATGATCCACAGCGATCTTCCCATCTCGTGGTCTCCAACCAAAGACTTTGTTTCGCCATCCAAGCCCACTTTCATAGGTTCCAGGGATGAAGACATGGATATCTTCTTGGTGGAGGGGGAACCGCATTTTTCCGCCTGCCACGGCTGGTCACCACCCCCAGTGGCCCATAATTCTGTGGCTTTTAATTGCCTGATTGTCATGAATTTGTAGTGCGTTCCTGTTCTGTGTCTGGCAGTGCGTGCAATACTGGGGATTCAGAGGGAGAAGACACGATTCCTCCCCAAGAAGCTCGTGGATTAGTCAGGGCAACACTGTGGTGTTAAGAGCTATGGGAGGGGAGCTGGGGTGGCTCAGTCGGTTGGGCGTCTACCTTCGGCTTGGGTCATGGTCTCAGGGTCCTGGGATCGAGCCTCGCGTCAGGCTCCCTGCTCAGCGGGGAGCCTGCTTCTCCCTCTCCCTCTGCCCCTCACCCCTGCTACTGCTCTCACATGCTCTCTCCTCTCTCAAATAAATAATAGATAAAAATCTAAAAAAAAAAAAAAAGAGGTATGGGAAAAGCAACCCCTGCATGAACCCCGAGATGTTCAAATTCCTTATCAAAGTCTGCAAGACTGCGTACAACCTCACCTGCACTCAGCTCTCTGACCTCACCTCCTACCACTCCCCTTCTCACTCCCCAAGCCCCCACCAAGCTGGCCTCCTCTCTGGTCCTTAGCGGGTCAAGGCGTGCCTCAGGACTTTTGCACTGGCTGTCTTCCCTGCCAGAAATGCACGTTTTTCCTCCCTGCCAAGCCCCCATACCCCCACAGCTCCCTTCCTCGCTTAACTCTGCTCTACTGGGTCCTTCTTAGAGAGGCAACCCCCAACACCCACCCCAGTACCTTGTCTAAAATGCACCTTCCTTCCTGGCATGCCCCCTCCCCTCCTCTGCTTTATTTATGTTCCTGGCACTTACCACAGTCAACTGACTCTGATCCGGGCATCTCCACCTCCACAGGTGTTTTGAGACGTGATGACTAGAACTTCCCAGAGGATCCTAGACATAAATGCATCCTGTTTCATTTCCAATTCTCTTTCTGAGAATTCATCTAGCAGTTTTCTTTGTGTGTTGCTGGTTTGGGGGGAGGTCGGGGAAGGTGCTTAGCAGCACATCAGGCTAAATTTCAAGTAGATCAGAATGGGGTGGGGAAGTGGAGGCCATTCCCCTGGGGGGAATGTATGAATGTGAGAAGCCATTTTTCAGTGGTGAGAATGTGTGTGTGTGTGTGTGTGTGTGTGTGTGTGTGTGTGTGTAGAGGGGTACCTACTGGCATTTAACAGGGCCGGGGGCAGGGATGCTAAATGTCCTGTGGTGGCATTGGACTGTTCTGCCCAGGGAAGAATTTTCTGGCCCTAAATGTGAGCAGCACCTCTTTGGAGAGATGATCTTCAGGAAACAGCCTGTATTCAGGTCTTCGAATAGCATTTTTCAGTTGAAACTGAAAACCTGGGGCACCTGGGTGGCTCCGTGGTTGAGCATCTGCCTTCGGCTCAGGGCGTGATCCTGGGGTCCTGGGATCGAATCCTGCAGGGAGCCTGCTTCTCCCTCTGCCTGTGACTCTCACAAATAAATAAATAAATCTTGAAAAAAGAAAGAAAGAAAGAAAGAAAGAAAGAAAGAAAGAAAGAAAGAAAGAAAGAAAAAGAAACTGAAAACCTTTAACCCTCTAATAGTTTTTCAGGCTATTTGTCCCCAAATACATCACCTTCTGCTAACACTGACTGTGTCCCCATGTCCCCAGGCCATGTATGCTATCTCTTGAGATGGTCCTTCTCACCCCCTTTCTCTGGGTGTCACTTCAGTGTCACCTCTGCACTTTGAGGTCTCCCTGAGAGGACGTCCTCCTTCAGGGCGCCTGTCAGCATTGAATGAGCTGAACCCCAACTCTGGGCTCAGAGCCCCTATACTCCCCCCACTACTTTCTCCACCCAGAGGACCATCCCTTTTTGTGAACTCTGTTTCCATCCATGACAAAACTTCCCCCTCACAGTGAAACATTTTCTGTAGTTTAATAGCGTTCAGGGTGGGACCTTGTCAAAAGGTTTTTGCAAATGAAAATAAATTACATCGGGTGGCCGGTTCCCCTGATCCACAAGAATTTTTCACTCCTTCAAAGAGCTCTGGTAGATTAAAGGATTTGGTGGATTTGGGGTTTGTATGGGCTTCTGTGCCCAAGTCCTGAATCCTCTGCCAAGAAGCCGGCAACAAGGGAGGCCCAAGCTAAGGATGAGGAGCATCCCAACACTGTGGACCTAAGTGGGTAAATCTCCAGAAACCCTCTACACCCTACAGCCCTGTGCTTCCATGCTCCGAGTCCTTTCCCCAAACAGCCCCATCTCCTGAAATCCTGCCAAGGGAATGGGATCACCTTGAGCAATCCTCCCTGAGGCCTATTGGGTGAGCTGGCAGTCTGGAAATGAGGGGATGCCCCTAATTCCTCCAGGGTGAGGGGCCTGGGAACCAGATCTGGAGATTTTGAGAATAAAAGCAAAAAAAAAAAAAAAAAAAAGACAAAACTGAAAAACCCTAAACTATCATCTATGGGGCCGGCTTCTTTCCTTTCACGCCCATCTTTTCATTCAGTCTCACAAGCCTATACAGTAACTGTGATAATCCCCATCTCAACCCTCGAGGGGCAAAGTCACTTGCTCAAGGTCACACAAGGTCAGCTCAAGGTGACTTGGAATCATGCTTTGTCTGCATCAAGTTCTTCCTGTTTCTGAGAGAGACACTATCGAAACAGGCCACCCTGACTCTTGCAGGGAGGCCAGATGTCAGCATTCGATTCCAGAATCTTCCATTCCTCTGCTGAGACAGTGTCCACCCTGTCAAACCGCAGGTAGACCTGTGTCCCCCTTCCCCTGTCCAGCCGTGGTGGAGGCCCATTGGTGTCAAAAGCTTAGCATCAGCCAAGTCTGTCCTGCCCATGAGTGGTGACCGAGAGACACCCCGTCGTTCATTCGAATCCCTGCTCCTCTGCTCCTCCCATGATGCGATCTTCAGCACATCACTTCTCTAGGCTCAGTTTCCTTCTCCCTAAAGAGGTGATCGGACACCTATCCTGTCAGTTGTTACGGAGTATTCTGGGTTAATGATTGTTGGAATGCTTGGAAGATGGCTTAGCACACAGTAAGCATCAAATAAATGCTTGATTTAGAAAGTAGGACCCTCAGTCGCGCCCAGGATGGAGGCCCTGGGTCATCTCATTTCTCCTGAGCCCTTCCTCTCACACGATTAGCTTGTGCCCTCGGGGGCCTTGCCTTCCCCTGAGTCCACCCTGTGTTCACAGAGTGCTCCCCCCAACCCGGCCCTCACCCACACCACAGGCCTCTTCTTCCATGGGACTCCTGTCCCAACCACACCATCCCATGCCCAGGATGGGGGCCGCTGTCCTCTTCAACCCCCAAATCTCCTTCCATCTACATCACAGAAACACTATCCTACCCCTTGAAGACCTTCCACATCTCCGCCTCTGAATCCCTACCCCACACCCCACAACCTAGGTCACTCCACCCTTTCTTCGGAGACACCAGCCCCTGGTTGGGCCTTCATCTCTGCCCCAAGTCCTGAGGCTGGTTCTGTGTGCCTTTTGAGACCCAGGTGGACGGCCCACCCAGCACCTGGATCTCCTCAGGTCCGGTCACCTTGATGTCTGCCTCCCAGCAGGAAGTTTCCTCCTGTCCTCAGTAAGCCTCATCATCACCCCGAGCTGCTCCACCTCTGGAATCCTCCCTTCTGATGCCAGTTTGAAAGCACGATCTCCTTGGCTACTCACCACACCTCTTCCATCTTCCCAAATCTTCGAGATCGATAGAACTTTCAGTCCGATAGAACTTCCCATGATTATTGAAATGGTCTCTATTGCTTCTGTCCAAAGGAGAGTTAGCTGAGGAACCTTTAGCTCTATTTCATTTTAATTCATTCAGGCCAAAATGGAACTAACTGCCTGTGGTCACGGGCTACGGTACTGGACAGCACAGTTCTAGAAACCTGGGCTCTGTTTCCTGTTCTCTCCATGTCCTGCCTTCGTGTCTTCTCCCTTTAGCTTCGCTTCCATCGTCCATCCCAGCAGTCATCCTCTTCTTCTGCCTGACTTCCTGGAAGAAACCTGCAATTCTAGATTAATCCAGCAGTTCTTCTTTCTCTAGATCTACACAGGGGCTACTGAGCACTGCTGGCTGGTGGTGGGCCTATGACTTTGACTTTTGGGGCTTTCTTTCTCATAGATGGTCTCCAACCTCATCAGGACCTTGAGTTCTGGCCAAAAAGCGTCAGCTTCTCCTCTGTGAGGACCCGATTGAGCTTTCCCTTACCCTCCAACCTCTAATGCTCCTACCTGCTCCCTTGTTGTCAGTAGATCCTGCCATTTCTTGTTCCACTGAGACAAGAGACACTTTGGCATCTGACCGCCAATTCTAGAAGATTAGTTCTTTTTTTATTATTAGATTTTATTTATTTATTCATGAAAGACGGAGAGAGGCAGAGACACAGGCGGAGGGAGAAGCAGGCTCCCTGGGGGAGCCCAATGTGGGACCCGATCCCAGGACTCCAGGGTCCCACCCTGAGCCGAAGGCAGATGCTCCACCGCTGAGCCACCCAGCTGTCCCTACGAGGTTGTCTGTTGTCATCCTCTCTCTCTCCACCCCCTCCTAGCACCCTATCTCTTCCCTACCACTTGTTTCCACCCTTTGTGAACATTGTCTCCACTTGCTGTTCCCACTTTCGTGACCTGAGGCCGGCTGGCTTCTGTCCCCACTGCTCACCAAGGTCACCGGTGACTTCCTAGTAGTTCAAATCCAAAGGACTTGTTTCAGATCTTATCTTGACCTTGAAAGGCATGTGACACCGCTCATCAACCCCTCCTTCCCCGAAACTTCCCTGTTGGCTTCTAAGGCACCTGAGCTTTCCAGCTTTCCTCTGTCTCCTCCTCTGACTGCTTCCTAACTTTTCTTGAAAGGGCCACTTTCTCCTCCTTCTAGAGTGATCCTCGGGCTTCCCAGGTAGGGCCGGGGGCCAAGAATGGCGGTTCCCCCTCCCAACACATTGCTTGCAGGAACACCTGGGAATTTGCTTTCTCATCCAAGACCTGCACCATTGTGTTTTGAACTCCTGTTTGTGCCATGGATCCTGCTGCTCAAGCCTGACATGCCTTTTCGGGTGTGTATTTATAACCCCCACTTTGAGAAGCTCTCACAACACTTGGACATCTGTTTTTTTCATTTGTCCCCTCAGAGGGCAGTATGCTTTAGGCAGGGACACTGACAAATTAGAGGGCACTGGGAGAGGCTGCAGAGGGGCCAGAAAACCGTCCTGGGAGAACTCTTGGAAAGAACTGGAAGTATTTTTGCCTAGCAGATAAAGCTGAAGGATGGATGATAGAAGGCTGATTGCAAAGCTTGGACGAGGCAGAGCCTTGGGCTGCCGTGGAGGCTGCAATTGCATGAACTGTTTTGGTGGCGAGGAGGTGGGTTTTGAATGGAGGCAGACAAGTTCTACGGTGTTCCAGAATGTTCCAGACCCCCGAGGTACAAGGTGACAGTCCTGCCCACTGGGAACTACTAAAGAAGATATGCTTAGACCTAAGTGACCACAATAAAAGTGCAAAGTGTCCCCTCTCCCCCCCCCAAACCCCTGGCCTCAGCTCGGCTGGCAGCACAGAGTATCTGCTTTCTAGTTCCAAACCTGCTGCCACACAAGATCCACCAAAAGCTCTGCAGACAGAGGCGCCTGGCTGGCTCCACAGGTAGAGTGTGCAACTCCTGATCCTGGGGTCATGGGTTTGAGCCCTGCGTTTGGCATAGAGATTACTTAAAAAAAAAAAAAAAAAAAAAAAAAAAACCCAAAACACCATCTCTGCAGACAGAAACAACATAGCAGGGGGAGGGCTTGGAATGCACGCTGCAAGCCAGTTGAGTAGGTACCCCAAAACAGACCCAAGGTGGGTGGGCACCCTGATTGGTCTCTTTCAGACCTGTCCCGGACAGACTGCCTTTCCCTGACTTGTGGTTTGGTGTGATGCCACCAGCTTCTATGGTGGGCCATCACACAGAAACCAGCCCACGGAGCTCGCTGCTGTCACTGCCATGGGGATGTTGAGGTGCCACACGCTGTGTCCCCTTTATCCACCCCGCCCCCACCCCAGAGAGATTCCTGTCTGATTTGAGTACCGAGAATAGTTGTAATTCTCTTGAGTAATAGGTCTGTCTGTTTTTATCTCACGGACACTGGAAATCCTGTAACTGGCATGGTCTCCTTTTCATTCTGGCTGCAGGAAAGCTGAGGAATAAATCTGTGATCTACCCACAGGAGGTGAATAGGGCATCCCAGGGGCATTTTTGCTTTCTTCCCATTTCCACTCCTCCTGGGTTTTCTTTTCTCTCCTAGCTCTCCTTCTTATTCTACGACATAAAAACTGAGAACGCCCAAGCAAAAATCAATAAAAATCACCTGTAACCCCATGATACAGGAATGACCACAATGAACCATGTTGTCTTTTTCTTAAAGACATACTTAAAAAAATAAATAAAAATGAGCTTACATTGTGCATAGTGTTTCTGGGGGGCATACTGTTTTATCATTTATTCCCGCCCCCCCCCCTTTGCAACATCTCATGAACATCTTCCCATGTACTTAAATGCTTTTCTTTAAATTATTTTATTTTTTAAATTTTTTAAAAAAGATTTTATTTCTCTATCTGAGAGAGAGAGGGAGGGAGAGCACAAAGAGAGAGGCAGAGGGAGAAGCATGCTCCTGGCTGAGCAGGGAGCTCCATGCAGAGCCTGATCTAGGACCCTGAGATTATTATCCGAGCGGAAGGGAGATGCTTAACTGACTGAGCCACCCAGGTGTCCCTAAATTATTTTAAATATCTATGAAGATCTGGCAATTTAGTAGTAACAGTGAACATTGCTACATCCACTTGCAACATGCCTGGCTTTGTGTATATTTACATTTATCCCTTGTTCGTGTTGATTATTTAAGTGCAATATGTGTGTTCACATATAATAAGCTACTGTCTTCCTATGTGCTAACTCATTTGATGCTCACAACCCTCTGAGATAGATTTTATTGTCCCCTTTTTACAAATGAGAAAAGCAAAGCACAGAAAGATGCAAAACTTGCCAAGCCCACAGTTTGGCTTTAAAGCATTACTCCTCACTGCTATGCCCTCGACATGGGACTCAGATCTCACAGCTCACAAGAGTTAAACTTTTGCTCTGTGTCCTCTTACCTCACTGTCTAATTTATATTATTTTGCCATGTTTTCAGTACCCTCGTAAGTCACTGACAATCCTCTCTGCCACAAGGCAGAAATAAACAGTGTAGGGAGTGGTAAGTGGCAGGAGAAGGCAAAGCTAAAAATTGCCCTAGGGCAGAGGATGAATCTGGGCCCTCTTTCCTCTTTCCTGCAAGGGAACGCATTTATTTCCCTGGGCTGTGGTGAACTCCCATCCTTGGAAGAGCTGGCTTGGGTGGCTCTCTCTCAGGGAGTCTGGGGAAGGCGGTTTTCCAAGGAGACTGAGCTGGGCCAAAGGAGCCCTGAGGCCCCTTCTTAGATTCTCACAGTTTGTTTAGAGTGCCAATAAGACAAAATGAGACACTTGATGGAGATAATGCAGCCAGTCAGCTGTTGGGCCAGAACCAGAACCCTGGGCTTTCACTCCGGATTTATTCCTAGATCACTCATCTAAAAGTAAGAAACTAACAGGGATTGAGTTTCAAACGCTCAGCCCAGTGGATTCTCCCTCAGAGCGCTTTTGGCTGTGGTGCAGGATAGTCAAAGGACACTGTCACTGTCCTCTGTCCTTTAGTTAAGGTGGCAGAGAATTAGGCAAGACAGAGGAGCTGGGTGGCCCCAAGGATGTGCCCTGAGACTATAATTGGATGGGATTATGATCCACTTGTCAAGGAGGACAGGAAGGATCCTCGGATCTGCTGCTGTTTACTAGCTGGGAGATGCTGGGCAAGCTTCTGGACCTCAGTTTCTTCATCTGCGAAATGGAGCGAAGACCTACCTTTGCAAAGCTGTAGTGACATAGTGCAGGGCAGAACACCCTTGAAAACACAAGCCCGACTCGGGGGACCTGGGCGGGGCGGCTGGGCTGCTGCTCCTCCTCCCCCAGCCTGAGGCTCGCACACCTGTCTGGAAGGGTCGTGGGCCCGTGCCCAAGGGGCCGTCCGGCTGCTTGCCCATCGCCAGCCTCCAGCCCACCGCAGCGTCCCCGGGCACGGCACGCAAGGAGCCGCGTTCCCAGTTGGCAGGCCCACCGCAGAATGACAATCGGGGTGGGGACAGGGGGGCGGCGAGGAGGGCGGGGGGGCTTCAGGAAGAAGGGGTGAGCAGGCCGAGGTTTCCCCCCGCCCGTCCCTCCCGGGTCCTCTTCTTCCTCCCGATTCCCGGCTGCCCGCCCGCGGGGGCACAGCCCTGCGCGCGGTGCCACCGGGGCCATCAGGCCGGGTTGGAGGAAGGCCCGACCTCGGCGCAGCAAAGAAAACAAACACAGATGTGTTTGGCTGGGACCCGGAGGGAGCGCGTCGTCCCCTCCCCTCCCCCCCCCCCCCCCGCCGCCCGCGGGCTCCCCCGGGCGTGGGGCCGGCGGAAACCTGCGGGGCTCCCAGGGCGGCGCGGGGGCCGGGGGCGCGGCTGACAGCCCGCGGCCCGCCCCTCCCCCGCGTGGGGTGCTCGCCCGGCCCAGCCCCCCCGTCCGGGGTTTCCCCGGCGCTCGCCTCGCTTCCTCTTTGTCTGCGCCGCCCTTGCCCGGGCTCCCCGGTTCCCACCCGCTCGCGCCGCGTCCCGGGCCGCTCGCCTTTAACTTTCTTCTTTCCCGGGGTTAAACTTTGCTCGCGAGCGGGCGGCTGCTCGCCGACGTTATTGGCCGGCGCCCCGCCCGGCGCCCCGCCCCCCGCCCCCGCGCTCCCCTCCGCCCCCGTCCCCCCACTCCCCCCACTCCCGGCGCGAGCGGCGGCGGCGGCGGCGGCGGCGGCGGCGGCGGCGGCGGCGGAGCCTTCGGGCGTGCGTGCGTGTGTGAGTGCGCGCCAGCGGGCCTGAGGGTGTGCGCCCGGGCGCGGGCTGGGCGGCCCTCGGAGCGCGGCGGGAGCGGCGTCAGCGGGCCGGCGGGCGAGCCAGGCGGCGGGGGCCGGGCCGGGCCGGGCCGGGCCGGGCCGGGGCCGGGGCCGGGGCAGCGGCAGCGGCAGCGGCAGCGGCGGCCGCGCCGGGCATGGAGCTGGCAAGCCCGCGCTGAGGCGGGACGCGCCTGCTGGCCGCGAGCGAGAGGCTCCCCGCCGTCCTGCGCGCGGGCTCGCGGCCGGGCCGGGCAAACTTTTCTTTCTCTTTTGCCCTCGCCAGAGGTAAGGTCCCGAGCGCGGACCGTGCGGCGGGGACGCGGTCTGGGCCAGCCGGAGGGGCCCCGGGCCGTGCGGGTGGAGGGCTTCCCGGGGCGCGGCGTGGAGGCGGCGGCGGCGGCCGGGCGGGCCGGGCGGTGCGGGCGGTGCGGGCGGTCCGGGCGGCGCGGGCGGTCCGGGCGGCGCGGGCGGTGCGGGCTCCGGGCTCCGGGCCGGGGCCGTGGTGCTGGGCTCGGCGAGGCCCGGGATCGGCCGGCCCCGGGCCCGGGGTGCCGCGGAAGCCGGCGCCCGCCCGCGCCCCCGCTCGCCGCTCGCCGCTCGCCGCTCGCCGCTCGCCGCTCGCCGGCCTCCGGGGAGGGCGGGGGTGGGGCGGGAGGCGGCGGAGGGCGCGGGGCGGGCTGGCTGAGCGCGGCTCCCCTCTCTCCGCAGGCGCCTTGTGCGGCGGGCGGACCGACTCCTCGGCGCGGCGCGGCGCGGCGGGGCCGGGCAGGCTGGACGCGGCATGATGCGCGCCGTGTGGGCGGCGCTGGCGGCGCTGGCGGCGGTGGCGTGCCTGGTGGGCGCGGTGCGCGGCGGGCCCGGGCTCAGCGCGTTCTCGGGCCAGGCGGCGCAGCCCGACCCCTGCTCGGACGAGAACGGCCACCCGCGCCGCTGCATCCCCGACTTCGTCAACGCGGCCTTCGGCAAGGACGTGCGCGTGTCCAGCACCTGCGGCCGGCCCGCGGCGCGCTACTGCGTGGTCAGCGAGCGCGGCGAGGAGCGGCTGCGCTCCTGCCACCTCTGCAACGCGTCGGACCCCAAGAAGGCGCACCCGCCCGCCTTCCTCACCGACCTCAACAACCCGCACAACCTGACGTGCTGGCAGTCCGAGAACTACCTGCAGTTCCCGCACAACGTCACGCTCACGCTGTCGCTCGGCAAGAAGTTCGAGGTGACCTACGTGAGCCTGCAGTTCTGCTCGCCGCGGCCCGAGTCCATGGCCATCTACAAGTCCATGGACTACGGGCGCACGTGGGTGCCCTTCCAGTTCTACTCCACGCAGTGCCGCAAGATGTACAACCGGCCGCACCGCGCGCCCGTCACCAAGCAGAACGAGCAGGAGGCCGTGTGCACCGACTCGCACACCGACATGCGCCCGCTCTCGGGCGGCCTCATCGCCTTCAGCACGCTGGACGGGCGGCCCTCGGCGCACGACTTCGACAGCTCGCCGGTCCTGCAGGACTGGGTCACGGCCACCGACATCCGCGTGGCCTTCAGCCGCCTGCACACGTTCGGCGACGAGAACGAGGACGACTCGGAGCTGGCGCGCGACTCGTACTTCTACGCCGTGTCCGACCTGCAGGTGGGCGGCCGCTGCAAGTGCAACGGCCACGCCGCCCGCTGCGTGCGCGACCGCGACGACAGCCTGGTGTGCGACTGCCGGCACAGCACGGCCGGCCCGGAGTGCGACCGCTGCAAGCCGTTCCACTACGACCGGCCCTGGCAGCGCGCCACGGCCCGCGAGGCCAACGAGTGCGTGGGTGAGTGGGGGCGGCCGCGGGCGGCGGGCGGCGGGGGGGGGTGCGGGCCGCGTGGATGCGGCGGGGACCGGGGGGGGGGGGCGCGGTCGCGGACCGCCCGGCCGGGGGAGGGCTGGGAGCCGGCGCGCTGGCTCGCCCGGCGCTGGCCTCGGATGCTCGGGCTTGCGCCCCGTGCGCTCCGCGAAGCCCGGAAGCCGGAGAAACGCTGCGGCGCGGGGGGGTGGGGGGAGAGGACTTCGCAGAAGACTTGCTGCCTGGTCCCCCCGACTCCGGGCTCAAGTGCAAACGTGCTTCGCCTTAGCCCTCGGTGTGGCGGGACCCTGGGGTCCACCTCCGCCCTGCCCTGCCCGCCCCCCCCGCCTTTCCCGGGGCCGCAGCTGGGCGCGCAGTGGGGAACCCCGGCCAGGCTCCCGGGAAGTTCCAGCCCCACGACCGACCACAAATCCCTTGGGAGATGGCAAAGGGATTTGCAGTTTGGGGCCAGTTCAGCACCCCGACGAACGTATCTATCGCTCCTGCACCGGCCATTTGTCTTTAAGGTTCGGAAACCGCGCCCTCCCCCCTCCCTTTTGGAACAGCCTAGTTGTGTTAGCAGAAGAATGAGGTGCTTTAAATGAATTATTATCTACAGATGACAAAGGAAGGGTTCAGTAATTATTCTAAAATAATTCAGTCCTGGACCAGAAAAGTATATCAGAGTTTTTTGTTGTGTGTATGTTAGCGTCAGGGTTAGGTGAAATGGAACAGCTTTGAATTAACCCAGGGTGCAGCTTCTCGCTTTTTTAATGTGGTTTCAAGTCCTGAAAGAAATCTGACAAAACCAGCACTGGTGAATACTGTGGTGTGGGGTTAAAAAAAAAAAAAAGAAAGAAAGAAAGAAAGAGAGAGAGAGAGATCCATTTCTATTTCTGAATTGTACAACTTTGCTGCTGTACAAACTCTCAGGCATCAGTTTCTCCCTAGGAAAAAAAAAAAAAACAACAACAACAACCACCCCAAAATAGGAGTGGGGGTGTCGGGGAGGAATGCCAGAGAATTCCAGGACATGAGATTTCAATGTCCAAATCCCACGTTCTATTTAAATGAAAATTATTTAGTCCATAAATAAGGCCATTCGGGGTGCATCTTTTGTGAACATATAGCTCTTCGGCCCTCCCCCTACACCCCCGGGGCAGCCGGGCCGGGTTTCTTCAGCCCCTTCCCGGGTCGGAGGCACATGGCTAAGTTTGCTGGTCCCCACAAACACACGTTTTGAGGTCTGGTTCTGATTAATTGTGTCATGTTGTTGTCAAATAGTTTGTGCCTCATGACTGTGGATGCAGACTTTTGAGCGAGCGAATGGAAAACATGTCTCGGAGAGCCGGGTGGGTACTGGGGCCCAGGCCCGCGTCCTGGGCTGCAAGACGGCAGGCTGCACCGCCTGTTGCATGGCGCAGGCCTCCATGTTTTTGCACCGGGTCCCGCTTTTGCAGACCTGATTGTTCATCCCCCTCATTTAAGGCACTGCGCGCTGGTTGCCCAGTTTGAAGAGACTTTGCAGGATTCGGCAGTGAGAGCGAGTAGTTAGACCCTGACTTAGTGGTCTTTGAGAATAAAATTGCTTTGATCTGCTCCATTACTTTAGAAATGTTGGTTTTTCCCATTCCTTCTCCTTCCCCCTCCCTCTTTTCTTTGCTTCCTTTTGTGCGTCAAAACCCTTTATTGACATTTAAAGGGCCTCCCACGGTTGTGCGGTATGAAAGATATCTTCGAGTTGTCAACAGCAGGGTTTAATTGGACAAATGCAAGTGAATACATTGAGGTGAATAAACTAGATCTTGCGGTAACATTGTACTGCCTCGAAGATTCGGCTCGGCCTTGGTATTGTTCAGATTCACCATCCACTCCCCCCATCTCTCCCTGTCACTTTGGATGTGGAGACGGACCCGTATTTGTTGTAACAATGGTCATGCACTTGAAATAATCTCTGTAGTTTAGGATTTTGTCTTTTGACCAAAGCGTTAACTATGTGCACAAATTGGATTGACTGCTTTTTTTTTTTTTTTTAAACAGCCAAATTGAGCAATCAACATATTAACTAATGTAATTAGTAAGTGGTTTTTTTTTCTTTTTTTGTTCAAAAAGTTTAATTAGGCCTAATGAGTACGTAATCTGCATGACAAATGATCGGCTAACAATATTTTCTGGTTTTTACTGAAGTTATTTTAATTCTCAGTAGTTAAAGTATCTTTAAATCTTGCCAATTATTCAGTCATCTCATAAAAGCAAAGCCAATTCAACTAAGTTAAAGTTATTTATAGTTTCCTTTTTGAATAGATGTTCTGATATCTTGTAGCTACAGCCCCTGGAACGTCAGGTTGAAGTTCCCATAAAGTCTTAATTGAAGTCTTAGTGATTTTTCCATCATTCCGCAAAAGAGAAAGCCAGCAAAGACAATTTAGAAGTGATTTACAATTAAAGGTCGAGCTTTTTATGAAAAGGCCCTGTAGTGGAGATATGTGAATGAGTTAGTATTTGACAGGTGTTCTGAGACACTACAGGGCACTGTGCTAGGAGAAAAAGCATTAATAAATCCTTCAAACACTAACTTTTGTACTATCAGCGGCTCAGATTTTCCCCCCCAACATAATCCCATCTTGTGAATTTCACACTGTTGACATATAAAGTCAAGCTACCCAGATTATTTACAACGAAGGCAGAGTAAAGAAGGATGTTTTTCAATTCCAAAAACCGGTCTTGATAAAAAATGAAACACTATCCCTGTGCCATTTTGTCTTTGCCTTTATAAAATAATGAGACAGTGGTTTATAACAGACTAAAATGGCATCCTTCCCCAGGTTGCCCCGTGGCTCTCCTTCGGCTCTCCCCAGAAGAAAACCTCCAAAATTTAAAAAGACTTGGATATTCTTCTTTGCCTACCTAGTTCTAGATGAGGCCGAGGTACTTTCGGATTGCTAAGAAATGTGTGCATCCTATAGGTTTTCTTTGGTCAAGCTTTCTTTTTTGGTGCTGTTTCAAGGTTGGGCCTCTACGGAATAAATGTGAACTTGCGTAAAGCCCAATTTTATTTTAAATGCAATTTTGGATTTCTTCTGGAAGAAAAAAACCCTCGAAACAATATGAAAGACAAGACCATGTATAACGTTACAGCCTCGACAGCTCTCAGTGGAATAACTAAATACTTTCTTCCGCCCATATGTATCAGCAGTGTTCACATGCTCTTATACACATGTGCATTTACATTCATCGCGTAAAGAAGCATCCATGCATGGTGGGGGTGTGTGTGTACATTCAAGGGAAAATGCATGAACAGTTTTAAACCACCTGGGTTGCTAGGCCCCTTTCTTCCCCCCTTCGTTTTTTTTTTTTTTTTTTTTTTTTTTTCCAAAAGAGCATCTGAAGACCATATTGTGTTTCATAAATTATTGACATCAGTTTTAATCAGTGTCCGCCTGACGTCGGAGCTGTGTTAGTATTTAGTGCCTGACGAAGCATGCTGTTTAATCTTACTGTGGGGATGTCAGCATGAACCCCTGCCTGGTTTGTGACAGGGTGAGCTTATGAAAACTCGTTTTGCGACTCACTCTATGGCTTTGCGTTGCCCAGCTGAAACCCAAAACCCACACAAAAGACGTCTCTGCAAGATGAGCACCGTGCTGGGCTGGCCTCCTATGGTCTTGGGTACCTGCAACATAATGCTGGTAATTGTTTAAACATGGCTTTGGGAGGTGGGGGGGGGGGGGTCCTCATGCTGCAAATGGCTCTCACGCTTTGGCCTACCATCATCCGCGGCAGGAAGGGGGGCGGGTTGTATTGGAGGTGTTGCTGTGAGAAATCCAACGCCCCACTAAAGACTCTTGCAAAATCAGAAGGCTAAAATTATTTGCTCCTTAGTCTAGAGCCTGGCACGTAGCTGTAGATCAGTGGGTATTTTTATAGTCTTAGTAATTATTATAATTATCATCATTATGGTGGTTAACTCTTGAGAGCTTTTTTTTTTTTTTTTTTTTTTTTTTTTGCCAAGCACTTATATTAGTCACTTAATCATTGCAACTATGCTAATAATAAGCAGTATGATTGCACTTATTTTACAGATGAGAAAACCATAACCTAGAGACATTAAAATGGTTTTCCCAAAGCCATGTGGTTAGTAGGTGGTGGAGCTGGGTGTTTATGGTTTGTCTTACTGCATCCTTCGTGTTGACTCCACAGAAAATGGACTGATGGATGGATGGATGATGGATGGATGGATCGGTGGGTGGGCGGTAGTTACATATCCACGTATAGGAGAGAATTGGCACAACCTGTTACTTCTGGTAGAATTGGAGATGGTTCCCTCATTGTATTGATTATGTTACGTTGTATTAATTATGTTCATACGTACATAAATATGAATTGTATGTAAAAAATCATCCTTCACTTTAGCCATCAGGTCCTGTGGGAGCTGGGAGTCAGGAATATAAGTGAAGAGGGCTTAAATACTTTCTTTTGGGTCTTGGCATTTGCAAGTGTTGGTGATGGGCAAGCCTCTTCTTCATTTCAGGGGCTCTGATCTCTCTCAAAGGTGGGGACACAGAGCTGGTAGTCAGAAAATCCTCTTTAACAAGGCCTTTTCCGTTTCCCTAGTGTTCTGTACCTCCCTTGCTTCTGTGGAACACACAGGAAAAGAATCTAGGAAGTGGGCTGAGAAGTGTTGTTAAGGAGAAGAGTTTAACAGCAGACCCTGGCTGGTAGCATACATACACCTGATAGGTGCAGTTCATGCATGTTAGCACACGGGCCATTGGTGATCTCGGGCCACCCACCCGCACCCCCACCCCCACTCGGCAGCTGGAGTGAGGGTCTCTCCTGGGCTTCTCCCCAGCATCTGGTGGGCAGTGAGGCCGCTCCCTACTCTACCCAGAGAAGGGAGACAGAATTGTGTCAGGGTAAACCTTCGAGGGCGGGTCTGTGCGTTTTCAGGCTTTGCCAAGAAGCCTTTGGCCCTGCCCGGACTTCTCTCTGACCTCCTCCTCCTGTAGAAAAATGAGATCCTCGGAAAAGTATTTGAGACTTTATGTCCAGAGTAAATATTGGAAAGGCAGTGGGTTGAGATTCAGATGTTCCCTGGAAGGAATCCCCTCATTTTCTGCTCACAGCTGGTATAGATATCTCTTTCTTGAGATGAGTTGTGCTTTTCATTAAGTAAATTTTTTGTCTTGGGATTAAACCAACATTGTATTCTTAATAGACTTTTATGTTTACACTTCAAAAGTCCACTGCGTTGTTATTCGTGTTATCTTGATGGCTTCTACAGTGTCTGCTATGCACACTGGCCTCACCAAAATAAATGGCTCCCTAGGGAACTGGATTATAAAACCGCCTTATCTGTCCATGCACCAGTACAGATATTTTGTGAGCCAGTATTTTTTTTTTCTTCCTTTCAGAAGTGATAATCATACCTTGGGTTTCTGCAGTGCCTTTCATTAGAGGGAGACCGGAGGTCTCAGAGGGCTTTTGAAATGCTCCGGATTTAAGCCTAATACTTGCAGAGTGGCCCACGGTATTTTGCCTGTCGTCTGGAAAGACACGCAGCAGTCCCTGTGGTCTCTGCGGCCTCGGAAGATGTGGCATTGGCCTGGGTGGCCAGGGAACTGCAGAGTTGACAGTGGCAGCCCAAGGCGGCTGTCAGGTGGCATCCTGAAGACAGACCACAAACCCCTCCTAAGTGCCAGCCACTGTACTAGGTGCTCTATGTGGGCTCTGTTTCAGTCAATCGGGTCGCCACCAGGAACGGAAGCGTCTCGAAAACGGATGTCCCTGCCACCAACGGGGAGTTTTTACACCAACAGAACTAAGTGTGGACTGGTCTGCAGGGCACGTATTGGCTTAGTCAGTGAGGCCATCACATACACAGGGGGTGTCCCCAGTGCTTGTTTCAAAGTTCTGATCACATAAAAGCTGTGTCGTCTTATAACCAGCTCGGGGGGGGGGGTGGTGGTGGTGGTGGTGGTGGTGGTGGTGGTGGTGGTGGTGGTGGTGGTGGGTGGGAGGGAGGGGGATGGCTTTCCTGAAAAGCACCTGGAGCCTGTGAGCTGCCTGGGCCAGTCCTTCCGCCGTCTGCAGTCCTGGGCTTTGACCTGTGTTGCACAACATAGCGAGCTCACTGCATTGCATTGCATTGCATTCCCGTATTCTTGCCCCCAAAACGCATTCCTGTGTGAACTCAGAATTGGATTTTATTTTGTTTTATTTTTATTATTTTTTGAGATTTTATTTATTTATTCACGGGAGACACACAAAGAGAGGCAGAGACACAGGCAGAGGGAGAAGCAGGATCCTTGTGGTGAGCCTGTTGCAGGACTCGGTCCCAGGACCCTGGGATCAGGACCTGAGCCAGAGGCAGACACTCAGCCACCCAGGTGCCCCCCCGAATTGGATCTTGATTGGCCTTCTGAACATTGTATAGTTGATGTGACTGTTCCCCCATGTCAGAAGGCCGGGACTCATTCCCAGTGTCAGCTCTTGGCCTGTAGAGGGAAATGCTCCCTTCCCATCTCCAGCAACTGGGAGGCCTTCGCTAGGTGTGTGTTCAGCCCGTCTGGGGGTGGGGGCGGGAACGGGGAACCCCTTGGGAAGGGGCTGTGGTCATGTGATGGACAAAGCATGGGATGCCTCCTGTCTGAGAATTCCTCTTCTGATACTGCAGTGCCTGCCCCACACCTCCTTCCCGATAGGCATTTGCCTGAGGCGTCCGTGGACACTCAGGGCACAAGAGCAGATGTCACCGGGGGGGGGGGGGGGGGGGGGACAGGTGTACCAGTGATTCAGAAGTTCTGGGGACTGGAGAAGTGTGCTCTGGCTCTGCCCATGTTGGAGTCATCCCTGGAGCTCCCTGGGCCTCCTGCCATCGGGATGAGCATAGGAGCTATAGTTAGGGGGAAATGAATTCGTGTTGCGGTGCGTTGACGCGTGTAGAGGAGATCCAGAAGACAGATGTTTCTGGGTGTGGTGGACTTCCAGGTGGTCTAAAGGGGTGGCTTTTCAGAGGGCAAAGTAAATTTGCTGGGTGAGAACCTTGAAAGGCAGAAAGTGAACACCCTAGTGCACCCCATCCTCTGATAACCTAGGAATCTACCCAAGTCAGCCAGGAAGAAGGTGCTGGAAGTCTGTCTCTGTGCAGGATTCAGGACTGGCCTGGGTAAGGTAGGTTGAGGTATCAGCGCCCTGGGTACAGGGTCGAGCTCCACATTGGAGCCCATACATGCCCTTTTCTGGTTGGTGCTGTTGATAGAATTTTAGATTTTTCCTCCCAGGTCCTTTTCTGCCTGGGGAAGAAAGAGAGTATTGGTTGTCATGTGTAATTCTCACACATTCCAGAGGCCCCACACCTGAGTTCGACCATCTGTAGGACTGCAGGGACCTTTAAATGGGCTGGTTTTGAATAACTGAGCCTTTGGTAACAAGGAAATGAAAACAGAGCTCTTTTAGTTTCCCAGAGCACCTGTATGTTGCATGACGTTCCATAGTTAGGGGAGTGTCCCCAAGAGAGGGACACCTTCTGCCTGCCTGATTACCACCATCAGGGCTTCTCATTTTCATCCGTTCCTGCCTGGGGTGGCCATGGTGAGTCCTTAGCAATGGTGCCACTGCTCCCCCATTCTGAAACCAGGGCAGACATTGCTAATCAATCACAGTACTCTGTTCTCTTAAGGCCAGAGGTGGGCTTAGGGTATGGGAATCCTTTTCCGTATAATACCCTGGACAGCCGTTATCACTTAGAATTAGCCTAGGAGATGAACACTCTGTGACACCTTTGTTCCCAGAAGACCTTCCCCAGCTCCCCCAGCATGCAGAGAAGGAGTACCCCGGAAGTGGATGCTTCTGGAGCCATCAATGGTCCTGGCAGCGGGCGCTCTCTTGGGCCTGGGAAGTAAAGAAGCGTAAAAATGGGGATGCCCTCCCTGCGGGTAGAATGCGCTTTCTTTGGGGGAGGTCGTGCGTGGGAAGGGCGGATGCTTGCACATGTGTACTAACCCGTGAACACGGCTGGGCCCTCCAAGGGAGGAGCTTTGCCGATCGCCCTGGACACAGGAGGCGCAGAGGGTCTGGAGAGGAAGCGGGTTTTGGATTTGGCTCCTCTACTGTGGGAGGATTGGATTGCAGTCCACTGCAACACATTTTCCACACGCATTTGCTTTGTTGTAGTGTTTTGTTTTGTTTTGTTTTTTTCTCCCATGCCAAGAGCGTGAGAGACCAGGTTCCCTGAAAAGAGTGTCTTCTAGGAGGCTCAGCTCCGAGGCTCCCAGGCAGGTTCCCCTGGACTAGGAGAGCTAGGGGTCGGGGCTCTGGTGCATGAGGCTTCCCCGGGGGCTCTTCCCACCTGAGAAGTTGGGCCCTCGCCCCCTGAGCCCCATCTGTGTGGCATTGTGAGACCTGCCTGGGCCACTTCCCTCGGTGCTCTGCTGCCATTTGGGCCAAACAGTAACCGATGATTCCAACCCCAGCATGAAAAAGGAAACACATTGTGTTTACAGATCCAGGATTTGGCACCCGAAACATCAAAGTACCTTTGAGTCGCACGCCCCAGGGCAGGGCTGTTGGACACCCTGCCCCGCGTCCTGCGGCCAGCCTGTTTCCTCTCCCTGAAGCCAGCCCTCCGAGGTAGGCAGGTTGATCCCAGCCAACTCTCCGTTCCCAGACCCAGCCCTGCCTCACTCTGTGGCTCAGACCCCGTGGCTCGGAGAGTTCACGGCGAGAGAGTGGCCCGGCCTTCCCCCCGCTGTGCGAGCAGGACAAGTGCTGCTCACGCCCCATCCACAGAAACCAGCCCTCCCGAGACCCTGTTCTCGGGCAGATTGGCCATCGTGACCCCCAAAAATCCCAAGGGTCAGGGCTTTGCTGTGTTTCTCACACCTGTTTGTTGTTAGAACCAGGGTGGGAGGGCTGACCGTCCTCCTGGAGTCAGTGATGCCTGCAGGAGAACATGACCCACATTTGAGTGACAAGCGTGTTCTGCTTTTGCTGCTCCAGAGGAATTATTTCCTTCTATGATCAAGCTCTCTGTTTAATGATAATACGGAATAGCACGATGTGTGGTTGAGACAGGCCATGTCCAGCCTCACGCTGCCCGGGTTACAGCTCCAGCTCCACCCAGAGGGTCACCTCGGGCCCCTCTGGGTGCCTGGATTCAGTGCCCTCGGTGTGCTGGGGGTCTGTTCAAGACCCCGGTGGGATACAGGGGGCCGGAGAGTGAGAGGAGCCCTCGCATCGTGCTGCCAGGGGGACTCAGAGGAGGGGCACAGGAAGGAGACCCAGAGGCAGAGCACTCGTCCTCGCCTTTGGGCTTCTTCTTCTTCTTTTTTTTTTTTTTTTTTTTTAAGATTTTTATGTATTTATTTGACACAGCATGAGAGCCTGTGCAAGCAGGGGGAGCTGCAGGCAGAAGGAGAGGCTCCCTGCTCTGTGGGGCTTGATCCCGGGACCTGAGGATCATCACCTGAACCGAAGGCAGATGCTCAACCCACTGAGCCACCCAGGCACCCCCGACTTTGGGCTTTTATCAACCGACACGTCTATCACCCACCCTTTCTGCTGCTGTCCTCTGCTGTAGACACTGGCAGATACTACCTCGTCTGACCCTCACAACAGACTGTGACGTGGGTTCTCTCATTATTAGTCTTCAGTAGATTCCTTTATGAAGTGCGACATCCATACAGAAATGCACTCGGATCCCAGCTCTAGGACTGTTGATGAGCACCCACATCCAGAACACGCCAGCACCCTGGAAGCTGCCCTGGGCTCCCTCTCCCTCACCACACCCTCTTCCCACCATACGTTGATTTTGACTGGTTTTGAGCTCTGCCTAAGTGTAATCGTGTTCTGGCTTCTTTTGCTCAGCATCTCCTCGGTGGCGTGTATTTCCGAGCGGTCTCATGAGTTTCCATGGCCGTGCGGTGTGTTGTGGTGTACACGTAACACACTTTAGTCACCCGTTCCATTTACAGCGGACACCTGGGTGGTTGTTGCATGCCAGCTATTGCAAATGATGTTGCTGTGCACTTACTCGTCCACGTCTTTGGACTGGTGCATGTGTGAATGCGTTTCCGCTGGGTGCGTATCCAGAAGTGGAATCACGGGATCCTAGGGAGGACGTGGACCTGCCCCAGGGTCACACAGATAGCAGGCGGTAGGGTTCAAAGGAGAATCTAGGTGGTGTAGGCCCCGGGGTCTTGCTTCTCCCTACTGTGCCCGGCTGCCTCTCATCTTTAATCCGTATACACCCTGTCCCAGAAAACAATACTGTGGGCAAAGATTCCCTTTACTTCTCCTGGTCTTGGTATTTTCTTCTGCAAAGTGAGGATTTGGAGCATGAAGACCATCTTCAGCTTTGATAGTTACAGCGGAATGAGCCTCCCACCTGAGGCTTCTTCTGCTCTGTGACCCACCTCTCTGTTCCAGTGGGAGTCCCTCAAAAGACTGGCCGGGCTCTGGGGATGAAGACTTGAAGGCTACCAGGGATTTGTCCTCCCCCCCATTCCCCCCCACCTCCTCCTTCTCCACCAGCTGTTCCACTTGGGGAGGGGAAGACCTAGGATGCATTCCTTCTTGGCCCTCCTGCGTGTCAGCGAGCCAGTCTCCTCTCTTCAGATCACACGTGTGCAGCTGGATGAATGTTGACAAAGTCAACTCACCTGTGTAATTAGCTCAGCCATCAAGAAATAAAATATTTCCAGAAGGCCTCCTCCGTGTGTCCTCCAAATCGCCATCCTGAGGTGTACCACCATCTTGGCCTCTAGCACTGTAGATTTCGTTTTGCCTGCTCTTGAACTTTATATAATTGAAATCCTCCTGTATGTACTCTTCAGGACCCGCCTTCCTTTGCTCAGCCAGCCTTATTTGCTTAATATATATCCTAGAGTCTTCTTTAGTCTGATGGATGATCTCAGCTTCTTGGGGGTACTATTCATCTCGCTTGCTTTGTCTGCTGACCTTTTGCTCATGGGAATGATTTCCTTGTTTGCTTTGTAACGTCCGACCGTGAGCTTGTGTTTTTGGGGGGATTTTGTGGAAATCCTGCTGGTCTTAGTTCCGGAGTATCCCTATTGAGTTGACTTTGCCAGACATCTTGGAGGTATCCTTGGGGTGGGACTGGTTTTTCCATTAATGAATCATCCTGGGCATTCCTGTATCAAGTGAGGAGTACGCTTTTTCCTCCCATCCTTCCCGGGCCTGGATCACTACTGGTTTTCCAGCTGGTCTCCCTGCCCTGTCTGTCTTGTTCCCCAGCCCCTAGTCTGTTCTTACTGGTAGTTCTCACTGCCAGATACTCAAATGAATGGCTTCCTTGGTCCCTTGATCAGTTGTCATTTCTTGCTGCAGCTGGCCCCGATTGTCCTACTTAATAATATCCTAAGACAGCTCCCTCATCTGTGTTTGTCTGTCTCCTTCACACACATGCACGGGCACACGTGCACATTCCCGATCACCCTTTTCTTACTTTCTCCTTTTCCCCCCCATAACACTTACCACCTTAAACATATTACATAATTTACTCCTTTACTATATTTATTAACTGTCTTTTCCAACCTGCCACTTATTCCCTTTAACACTTGTTAGAAAGTAAGTTAACCTAAGGGTGAGAGTCCTTGTCTGTGTTGTTCACGAGGGGCCTGGCATATAGTAGGTGCTCACTAAGTATTTGTTAAAGGAAAGAATGCAGGGTCTCATTGGTAACTCCTGGCCTTGTAGGACCAAAGGCCTCATCTCTTTTCCATGTATGGATGCTAAAACCTGAGCCCAGAGCCAGGAAGGCCTGTTTCCAGGTCAAATAACCAGGCTTTCTTTCCTCTGATCTTTTTCTCTGTCTCATCCAGTTCCACTCACACATACTCCTTTGGTCACCACAGTCTCAATGTTTCTCTTAATAGTTTGGCTTTCAGATTCTTATTTCCTCCAGCACCTGGGGATTTCCTTTTATTTCTTGTGGGATCTGCTATGCGTTAAATATTTTTTAAAATTACATTTCATCTAGTATTTCTAGATGTTTGCAATGGTAGGGGGTTCTTCATGAGCTCAGTCCACCTTGTTGCCAGAACTCGAAGCCATATATTTTAATCTTTCATCCATCTGGAATTAATTGTGACATATGGTGTGAGGTAAGGATCTCTTATTTTTTTTTTCCATCAAATATTTAGCCAGTTATTCAGTGACAATCATTGGGGAAAAAAAAATCATTCTCAGTGATTTGAGATGCCGTATTTATTAAATGCTTACGTTTTCTTATAAACTTGGATCTGTTTCCTGGATTTTCTGTTTTGTTTCACTGATCTGTCTATTTTCCTGCCACTTCCTATCTGTTTGGCTAGTGCATTTTGGTGTCTGGTGGGTTCAGTATTTACTGATTCTTTCACATTGGTTCTTTTCCAGTTATTCTCATTGCTATTCTTACGTATGTATACATGTATGCATAGGCTTTAGGTAGGTTTGTCAAACCTCAATACACATGCCCTGGATAATTTGACGGCAGTTTTCTTAAACTAAACTCGGTGACAATGGATAGCTTTACACTTTTTAAATTGTTACCATATCAGCTCGACCGTTGTACTTAATGCTTTGGTTATTTAAACGTCTCTGTTAGGGCTGTAAGGATGTGAGGTGGGTAGAATGTGAGTCTGAATAAAATCACAAATTGTGTGTTTCTTGTCGCTTCTTCTAGATAAATTTTAAAGAGGTTTTATTGAGTTCTAATTGAAATTCAATAAACTGCACATATTTAAAGAGTATAATTTGGTAAGTTTGACATATGTGTGTACCTATGAAGGCATCACCACAATCAAGATACAGAACCTATCCATCATTCCCAAATGTTTCCTAATGCTACTCGGTAATTCCTCCCACACCTCCTGCCCCTTTCCATGAGAGCCCTTTCTGTCATTTTATATTAGCTTGCCTTTCTAGAGTTTTATATAAATGGAATCATATGGTATATATTCTTTTTTTGTCTGGTTTCTTTTAGCCTGCACAATTATCTTGAGATTCGTCCGTGATGTAACGTGCATCAGTAGTTTGCTTCACTGCTTTTTATTTCTGATACTCTTCCATTGTGTGGAAACAGCACCCTTTGTCCATTTACCTGCTGATGGACATTCAGGTCATTTCTCATTTTTGGCTATTACAGATAAAGCAGCTGTGAACATTCCTGTGCACGTTTTTGCATGCACGGATGCTTTCATCTCCCTTGGGTAAATACTTGGGAGTGGAGTGACTGTATAATATTGGAAGTGTATGTTTAACTTTTTAAGAAGCTGCCACACTGTTTTCCAGAATGGTTGTACCATTTTACATTCACACCAGCAGTGTGAGTGTTCCAATTTCACCAATTTACAATCCTCGCCTGCATTTGATATGGTCAGTCTTTTAATTTTAGCCATTTTAAGAGGTGTATGGTAGATACCTTTACAATTTTAAACCTAACAATCCAGAACTGTTGAACATTTCCATTTATTCATATCTTCTCTTACGTCCTTCTATGGAGTATATAAATGTCTTTATTTTAAGCTCACACTCTTTAAAAGAAAGTTGATTCCATGTAATCAAAATTTCCATATAATTTTGATTACTATTATGAAAGGGATTTTTTTTTCCTTTTTCATTTTATCTTCCGACAGATGGCTGACATACAGAAAAGCTCGATTTTTATATAAGTATTTTGCAACCTGCAACTTCACTGAACTTTTTAAAGTATTTTGCATAGTGTTCCAGTTAATTCTCTTCTCTTGGATTTTTTCATATTCAACTGTGATCCTCAAATCATGGATTTTTTGCTCCTTTTCCCCCCCCCTAATACTTGTACTTTTATTTTTCCTGTCTTACTGCATTGGATAGAACTTCAAAGTTTTATCATTAGGTATATTTTTGTTACTAACTTTAGAGAGATATTCTTTATCATTCTGAAAGAGATGACTTTGATTCCTGGTTTACTGGGAGATTTGCCCCTTTTTGTTGTTATTGTTTTAAAATAAGAGTGTATGGAATGTTAATCCTTTGGAGAGCAATCAAAATGATCATGTATTTTCGCTTTGACTATTAATGTAATGAATTGCATTAGTTTCATTCCTAACTTTTTAAAACAGATTTATGGAGATATAAATCACATATCATACAATTCACCCATTTAAAATATAGGATTTAGTGTTTTTTGAGTATGCTTATAGAATCGTACAACCATCACTAAAATTAATTCCAGAACATTTTTGAGGAAACCTGAGTGGCTCAGTAGGTGAAGCATCTGCCTTCAGGTCAGCTCATGACCTCGAGGTCCTGCGATCAAGGCCCATGTTGAGGTCCCTTCTCAGTGGGGAGTCTGCTTCTCCCTCTCCCTCTGCCCCTCTGCTTGTGTGTGCTTTTTCTCTGTCAAATAAATAAATAAATAAATAAATAAATAAATAAATAAATTCTTTAAAAAAATTTCCAGAACATTTTTGCCTTTCAACAAGAGAACCTTGTACCCATTAGCATGGTTCTTCCATGTTGCAGAATCTGTCAGTACTTTATTCCTTTGTACAGCTGCATAGTATTCCATCATCTGTGAACACCACATTTTATTTATTTACTATCTCTCTAGTGCAGTTAAACATACACTTCTGATGGTGGATATGTCGGCTGTTTCCACTTTTTGGATGATAGGAATAATGCTGCTATGAGTATCAATATGGATAGGTTTCTGAATGGATATGTGTTCCTATTTCTCTTGGGTTATGTATCTAAGAGTGGAGTTGCTGGGTCATATGGTAACTCTGTGTTTAGCTTTTTGAGGAGCTGCCAGACTGTTTTCCAAAGCAGCTGCACCATTTTACACTCCCACCTGCAACATATGAGGGCTTCATTTTCTCCACATTCTTCTTGTCGATACTTATTCCCTATCTTTCTGATTATAGCCTTTCTGGTGGGTAGGAAGTGGTATCTCATTGTGGTTTCATGATTTTCTAAATTTGAACTATTCTAGCATTTTGGAATACATTTATTTGGTGACATGTTGTTCTTTGCTAATATTTCATTTTTGATTTTTTAGATCTCTTCAGAAGTGAGATATGCCTGAACTTTTTTCTCCTTATACTGCCTCTCCTATCAGGGCTGTTCTAACTTTATACAATGGAGTGAAAAGTTTCCGATCTGTTCTGTGCCCTGGAGTGATTTAAGTAGCATGAGATATAGCTCTGCCTTGAAGATTTGCCTAAATTAGCCCATCTGGGCCCTGTGCCATTTTTGGAAGTAGTTATCTGATAACCATTTCAATTTCTTCCATGCTTATATATTTATTCAGGAATTTTTCATCTGCTTTTTGAGTCAAATCTGGTAATTTGTTTTCCAGGAAAGTTATCATTTACCAAGATTTTCTTTTTTTTTTTTTTCTTTTCTTTTTTTTAAAGCCTAGTTGTATATAGCAATCACTAAAACTATTTTTTAAAAATTTCCATATGTGCCTGTATCACCTTTCTGACTTCTAATAATGCATATTTATTCTCACTCTCTGCCTAGGTTTGGTGTTTTTTTTTATATTTTTGAAAACGACGGTAATGACACCTGATAATATCTACTGAACACTCACTGGGTGCCAGGCCCTGTGCTGAGCACTTTGTATGCACTCAATTTTATACTCTTTAGAGCTTTGTGAGTTGAGTACGATTATCCCCATTTTACAGGTGGTTGAGAAGTTCAGAAATTCAGCTTGCCTGATGTCACCTGAATACGAAGCCCAGAGCTATAATTCTAACACAACCTGCCTGCTCTCAGTGCTGGGGCTCTTAGGCGCTGCTTGGACCTGCCCCTTGTTTTTGAATGTTGTATATTGTTTCCAATTTTCTTTTTTATTTTTATGTATTTATTTAGAGAGAGAGAGAGAGACGGTGTGCAAGTGGGAGTGCCTATTGGGTGGAAGGGCAGAGGGAGAGAGAGAATCTTAAGCAGGCTCCATGTCTAGTGCAGAGCCTAAGGTGGGACTCAGTCTTATGACCCTGAGATCATAATGTGAGCCAAAATCAAAGATCAGATGCTTAGCCGACTGAGCTACCCAGGCGCCTCTGGATCCAATTTTCTAATATCTATTTCACTTCTATTCATTTCTTGTTTAGAATTTTGTGGCCCTCCTGATATTTTTCGTTAGGTGCTCCGTTCAGCTAATATCATGATTTTCTTCTTGCTGCTTGACAGTGAAAGCATCGAAGGCTGTGACTTTTCTCTCTAGTGCAGCTTTCACCACCCACCCTTCGTTTTGATTTGCACTGCTCCCTTTGTCACTGCTTTGACAATGACTGTGTCATTATAGTTTTGACCTTCTTTTGCTCCTGCAGTTTTTTATGAATTGCATTTTCATTTCCAGGGGAGTACATCCTTAAAAGATAGGTGTTGTCATTAATGGCCAATTTTATTTTTTTGCAGCCGGTACAGTTTTTAACAGTCTAGTGTTTGTATGTGTAAGATCAACTCTGTTGATATTTCATAGGAACTGAAAGAGAACTCCGTGTTTAGGGCGTGTTAGGCCGTGTTAAATCTATCTTACTCATTTTTTGCCTTTAGATACCCTGTATCTTTGTTTATATTTTTGCCTACCTGGAGCCAAAACACCACCTAACTCGGAGACACCAACATTATCTGTCACTCCCAGTATTTATCAAATTAGGTGACCAAGCCATCCAGCCTTTTAGAAATTAAGAAAACTGCAAAAGCATATAAGGCACGTGAGTGCAAAGTAAAAGCAGCAGTCGCAAGATCATGTCTGAAATGTTGAGTTCAGAGCAGAGTGCAATGACTAGGACAAAGCTGGTTGTTTGATACTAATATTGGGAAAAACACATGCGCTGTACCATGAACTCGAGGGGACATCACCTGGGCTTTGGTCTCCTCCTTAGTGGAAAGAGGGAGTGGGCAAATGTTTTCTCAGTCTCTTCCAGTCCCTTCCATCCCACAATGATGGTTTTGGGGTTCCCCACTAAGCGATACCAGAGAGGCAGTGAACTGGGAATAAGGGTGAGAAGCAGAGAAAAGGCCAGGATGATTCCTGGTTGAAACTGGAGCAGTTTGAGCTGACAGCTGGGCTGAGTTTATTGCTTTGGCTCATTCCTGTCCTTACATGAAGATCTGCCTCATTGCCTTTTGGCCTGGCAAAGAAGGTTTGCTGAAGCACGAGTCAGTCTGCAAGGACAAGATGATGAGGCCACAAGAACTCACTGACATGGGGTGCCATTTCTAGCAATGAGCTATGACTCTGATGGCTTGGTTTGCCTCTGGAATACACCCCTCGCCCCACCCCAGGAGCTCTGAGATCCCCCAAAAGAGTATTTCCATGGGCGGCTTCCTGCAGGAATGGGCAGGATGGGCAGCTCTATGCCTGCCTCTGTGTCTTCTCCCTCTCCTGCCAAGGGGTGATTAACTCATGGAAGAAAGAGGGGATGCTGAAGAGAGAGGCATGTGTTTCACGGGATACCAGCACCATAAGAAAGGCTGAAAATGAATGAGCTAAGTATCCAATTTAAGAAGTGAGGGGAAAAAAGATGAACAGAATAAGCCAGAAAGAAAGTGGTGGGGGGAAAGAGAAAAATAAGAAGTCAATGAACTAGAAAAGAAAAATACTCCACGGAGAGGACCAACCAAAGCCAGAAGGTGGTTATTTAGAAAGACTCATAAGGCAAACAAGTATCTGAGAAGATTGGTCAAGAAAGAGGGAGAGAGAGAGAGAGAGAGAGAGAGAGAGAGAGAGAGAGAGAAAGAAGGCACAAATAAAAACATTAGGGATGAAAAAAAAGCATAATCAGAGATCTGGCAGAGACAGAGGTAATACCATGAATAACTTTATGCTAATAGATTTAAAAGTGTAACTTCTGGTATCACGATCAAACCCTGGAGGGTTTCTCACAGAGCTGCCCACAGACGATGTACATTAAAATCTGACATGGAACCAACACAAAAAAACAGATAGATTGGACTTCGTCAAGATTTAAAACTTGCGGTTCAAAGGACACTTTCAAGAAAATGAAAAGACAGCCTAAAGAATGGGAGAAAATATTTGCAAATCATGTATCTGATAAGGGCCCGGAATATATAAAGAATGCCATATCCACCGAAATCTTACAACTCAACAACAAGAAGGTAAACTCAAACTAAAAAGCAGGCAAAAGACCGAAATAGACATTTCTCCAAAGAAAATATACGCATATCCGAAAAAGCATGTGAAAAGATGCTCCATGTCATTAGCCAGTGAAATGTGAATCAACGTCACACTGAGATGCCACTTCACACCCGCTAGGATGGCTCATAATTGAAAAG
Organism: Vulpes lagopus; assembly: GCF_018345385.1. Taxonomy (NCBI): domain Eukaryota; kingdom Metazoa; phylum Chordata; class Mammalia; order Carnivora; family Canidae; genus Vulpes; species Vulpes lagopus. The sequence goes on from NC_054833.1 coordinate 60,070,377, forward strand.
ATAATCGCAGGTGTTGAGAAGAATCTGGAGAGATTGGAATCCTCATGCATGCACTGCTGGTGGGAATGAAGAGTGATGTAGTCACTTTAGGAAAGAGGTTCTCAAAAGGTTAAATGTGCAGTTACCACGGGACCCTCAGTTCTATTCCCAGGTGTATACCTGAGGGAAACAGAAGTATGTGTGCAGGCAAAAACCTGTACATGATTGTTCGTAGGGGCATTATTCATAATAGCTAGGATGTGGAAACAACCCAAATGTCCTTCAGTGGATGAATGGGTAAGTAAAGTGTGGTATATCCATTCAATGGACTATTATGCAACCACGTAAAGAAAACTAGTACTGAGAGATGCTTAGACAAGGATATATCTTGAAAACTTCATGGTAATTAAAACCAGTCATGCAAGACCACATACCATATGATTCTACTTATGTGAAATGTCCAGAAAGGACATTTTTTTTTAATGAGCTAGATTTTATTTATTTATTTATTTATTCATTCATTTATATATATATATATATATATATATATATATATATATATATATATATAACTTGATCCCAGGACTCCAGGATCTCGCCCTCCGCCAAAGGCAGGTGCTAAACCGCTGAGCCACCCAGGGATCCCCCAGAAAGGGCAAATTCATATGGAATGCAGACTAATGGTTGCCAGAGACTGGAGGAAGGGGTGAATGAGGATTTGGGGTTTCTTGTTGGGGTGACAAAATGTTCTGGAATAGATAACAGTTGTGTGGAACCTTGTGATGATGTCAAAAACCATGGAATTGTATACTTTGCGAGGGTTAATTGCATCATATGCAAATTATATTAATTTTTAAAAAACGGAGAGTGGGAAATGCTTATTGAAATGTGTATTTCTGAACCTTTCCCTAGCTTCATGAAGTCACATATCTGGGGGCAAGAGCAAGAAATCTGCACTTTGGCTAATAGTTGCGATGAAACCAGTGCACAGAAAGGTTGAAGAATCTCTGTCCGCTTTTCCTTTGAGTCAAATTCCAATTAATATAAAAAGAATGATGGATGTAGGAAATCAGTATTGGGGTAGTGGGGGAAATCCCAGGAATAGTTGTAGAGAATCACAGTGTCTGCTAAAGTTAGCAAGTTGAAGGTATGAGACAGAACGTTTCCCTAGTGCCAGAGCATCTTGCCACAATTTCAGATGGAAACATAGTCACTTTACTGCGAAGGCACCAGGCAGACATCACTTTAAGCAGGTGATCAGAACTAATGTCACTTGGGAACCCTGGGTGGCGCAGCGGTTTAGCACCTGCCTTTGGCCCAGGGCGCGATCCTGGAGACCTGGGATCGAATCCAACGTCGGGCTCCCGGTGCATGGAGCCTGCTTCTCCCTCTGCCTGTGTCTCTGCCTCTCTCTCTCTATCTCTCTCTCTCTCTCTCTCTATCATAAATAAATAAAAATTAAAAAAAAAAAAGAACTAATGTAACTCCCTCGAGATACAGCATCCCTTCTGCGGGATCTTGCTGAAAATCTGTAGCTCGAATTTAATCACGACAAAACATCAGACAGTCTCAAACAAGACACATCCTACAATGGACCTGGCGAATCCTCTTCAAGAGCATCTAAGTCATTAAAGACGAAGAAAGACTGGAGGTCTTTCGCCGGTGGGAAGGGGAGGAGAAGACACACCTGTACTCAGGTCTCTGGAGCACATCCGTCCTGGATCAGGTAAGGACATTAATGAGAGTTGATGAAATTGGAATAAGGTGTGTAGCTTAGGTGTCTGTTTCCTGGGTTTTGATCATTCCTGGGTCTGTTAAGATATTAACATTTGGGGGACGCCGGCTAAAGGGTACGCAGAAATTCTCCGCACCATTTCGCACCTTTTCTGTGAGTCTAAAATGACCTCAGACTGAAAAATTATGAAGACACCACTCTCCTAGAGCATCGTGATTCCCATTCTGAAAAGCGTTGCCGGGGCAGGAAGAGCTCTGGCTTTGGAAGTGGCTGGGTGCCTGACGCTGTCACCTACCGGTGAGGCCTGGAGCTTCTCAGCCTCACTTCCTCGTCTGCGAAATGGGATTAATCATGCTGGCGTTCTAGGATGGTGGGAGGACTGCAGAGGAAATGCTGTTTACAACACCAGCTGCTGTGTCTGCATGTGGCAGGTGCTTCAGAAGGGCCAGTCCCCCAGGAGTGCACATGAGTTCTGCTCCCCACTCTTCGGAATCATGCCCGCCCCTTACCTGGGAGGGAGAGGATGGGTCCTCTGGGCTGGGCCCTTGGGCCCGGTAAGGAGCCTCCTAAGCACCCTGGCCCAGCAGCTGAGAAAAGGTGCATCACGGGAGAGGGGAAGAGGAAAGCAGTCGGCCTGGGGAGCTTTCTCACAGGCTTTTGCTGGCAGGCTGCTTAAAGTTATACCAACTTCAAACAAAAAGGGTTTTCAGACACAAAGGAAGGCTCAACCTGGCTAGTGCCAGGCCCGGCTTGGCATCTGAAATCAGAAATCCAAGTCCTCAGAGCTCACAGGCAGGCCAGACCTTCCTGGTTGCTCTCCTGCCCACTCCCCCCACCCCCACTCCAGGAATGCCAAGAACCTAGGGCAGAGCTCCTCTCTGGGGCTCACTCCCTCTGTTGACCTTGGGGACAAATTAATTAGACTTAAATAAAAGCTAGTTCCCCCACAGAGTGTATTCTGCTGATGGCTGAGGCTGGGCGATGGGCCTGGAGGTGGTCCTCCCAATCCACCTGCTGACTCCTCCCCAACTTTGCGGCATGTGGGGTGCCTGTGCTCCGCTGGTTTGCTTCATGGGTTATTGTTAAGTAAAACAAAGCAGGTAGCATGCAGAGTAGGCCATGTACCGTAGGTAGTTTCTCAGTCTCCGTTTTTCCATATGCCCCTCCACGTTCTGTTCCCTGGGTCTCCCGTGTGGCCAGAGGGATGCAAGAGCGTGAGCCAGAGTGACAGGCATAGTCATAGAATATTGGAATGATTGGGTGCATTTATTTATTTTTTTTTAAAGATTTTAATTATTTGAGAGGGAGAGAGAGAGAGTGCGAGCAGGAGCAGAGGGGTGGGGCAGGCAGAGGCAGAGGGAGAAGCAGGCACCCTGTGAGGACCCCAATGCAGGACTCGATCCCAGGACTCTGGGATCACGCCCTGAGCCAAAGGCAGACGCTTCACCAACACTCCTGCATTTAAAGTAAGCTTTCCCTGTGACTTGGCACATCCGCCTCTCAGAACCTACCCTAGAGCAACACACAGGTACCTGTGCAAAAAGGTACCTGCAGGTGTGTGTCCCAGATCCGCAGGGACCTAAATCCATCTGTGTGACTTATCTTCATTTTCTCTCTCTCTATCCATGATCCATAGCTGTGCTATCTACATATGCACCCACAGAGAAACCCAGCCTGGAAAGAAACAGCTAAATAAACCGGTGTGTTCACCCCCTAGCATGTAATGCTGCAGGTGAAGGTGGTGAATTCTCGTGTGTGGCCACCGATGGGATGCTGTGTTGGACAGAGCACCATATGATGGGTGCATCAAAGCCAAATGCTGTGCCTCAGTGCTCCCGAGGATCCTGTCTCCATCCCTCCACCCTTGCCACAGCCCTGGCACCTAGTAGGGTGCTTTTGCCGAATAGCCCTGGGGCTCGGGAACCTTGGCACCTACTGATGTTGTTTTTGTGCAGATGATGAATTGAATTCATGAAATTAATGAAGAACCAGGCCTGGGGTAGTTCTGACTTGGTGCTGACCTAGACCACGTGTGTGCAACTGGCAAGATCAGCCTGCGGGCTAAATGCTGCCTGTCGCTGGTTTGTAAAGAAACTCCAAAAAACCCCACAAAACTCCCATTGGCATGCAGCCACACCCATTTAGTTAGGGACCCTCTGTGGCTGCCCTCACTACAATGGCAGAGCCGTGAAGTTGCAACAGAGACTGTGTGGCCTGCAGAGCCTCCAAATAGTTATCATCATCTGGCATTTTCCAGGAAAAAAAAATAAAAGCGGTCGAACCCTGCCCCTAATCCCTTCTTCCAGACCAACCCTGTTTCTTCCAATACCTGGGGCTCATTCAAAAGTTCTGGCCTTTCCTGCTGCTCTGTGACTTTGGGGAGGTTTGGAAGAGCTGCCTCTAAAAGCCCAGATGAATGGTTACTTTTTTTGTTTTTTTAGATTGTATTTATTTATTCATGAGAGACACACAGAGAGAGAGAGAGAGGCAGAGACACAGGCAGAGGGAGAAGGGGAGAAGCAGTTTCCCTGCGGGGAGCCCAGTGGGGTACTCGATCCCAGGACCCCAGGATCATGCCCTGAGCTGAAGGCAGATGCTCTACCACGGAGCCACCCAGGCTCCTAGGATCAATGGTTACTTAAAGGCAAATTCAACATTAAGAAAGTTACCGCATCCCTCCAGTGCCCAGAGTCCTGCAGCCACGTCCTATCAAGGCAGTCCTCTGTGGGTGTTAGCCATAGAACTTCCCAAAGGCTTTCTTTCTTAAGCAACCCCCTCAACCCGCAGACCTGACCCCCCCCCCCCCCACCCAGGACTGTGCCCTGGCCTTTGTCTCTGTGATTCTTAGAACCGCGCAGGATGCTGGCACAGAGCAGGTGCTTAACAAACATGCAGTGGTTAACACATCAATGAAAAGTATTAAAAAAGAAACAAACAAACCAGACCACAGTTGCCTTCATTCTCTTGCTCTGGGCAGCCTGTGCAAAGGGTATCCACCAGAAATTAAAGACATCTATGGATCCTTTTTTTCTTTTTTTAAAGATTTTATTTATTTATTCATGAGAGACACAGAGACAGAGGCAGAGACACAAGCAGAGGGAGAAGCAGGCTCCGTGCTGGGAGCCCGATGTGGGACTCGGGTGCGACATGGAGCAGATCCACCTTGCCCTGAACGCCTTGGCCCCTCAGGGTGCCCAGGCTGCGGAGAGGCTTTTCCCAGGGCCTGGGTGGTCACCCGTTTGCTTTGGCAGGGGTCCCCTGGGGGCACTTGACGTCTGATGTTTTAGGCCGTATATGGGACATACCAGGCCGCCCTGACAAAGGAGACCCCAGCCTGCTAGGAACTGGGAGGCAGACAGTGAAGGCGATGCTCTTTCCCAGAGAACCTAGCAACTAGGTTAGCATTTCCAGAAGGGTTTTTGTCTGATTCACAGGCTAATTTCAGCAAGCAGGGTGATTATCTAGAACAATGTGCCCTGCAGAGTGACGTCCCTGACAAGCCCAAATGCTAACTTGAGGAGGAAGCAGTCATTCAGGCCACGGGGAAAGCGTGGATAACCCAGTGGTGCTCGTGGCCCGCTGCCTGCCCAGGTTTGTCCGAGGACCTGCCTCGCTCTGGGGTGGTGGTGGGGGTACTGGCTTCTGCTTTCTCTTTGAGCAGGGATGGAGGACAAGGGGGTGGAGGTCGCAAGGGAAGGATTAACACCCCCGCCCCCTGCTCGTTCTATAATGGGGATATTCATTTTGCCTTGTAGAGGGGGTCTTTCTTTGCAATGGAAAAATCTCCTCCCCACCCTGCCCCCCTCCCCGTAGGGTATTTGTCAAAGGTGCCCTCATGAGGCCCAAAGAAAGGGGTGGGGGGAATTCAGAACAGGAGTAGGGGGACAAGAGTACACACTAAATATTTGGAATGAGAGGACGGGTTGGGTTTGGTGGGCAAGGCGGGAGATTATGCCAAGTGGCGGGGGGCTGGGGGGGCAGCGGGGGAAGAGTCTCAGTCTCAGCTCGAGCCCTGCCTGGTCAGGTGGCAGCAGCCCACAGCCCTTCCTACGGGAACAGCCTCCAGCCGAGCAGCCCAGCGAGAGCTTTGGGATGCTAATGGGCCTTTAGGAATGCTAAATGGAGCATTTCTGTCGCAACACAGGGGGGAAAGGAGCAAAGAAAGAATTTCAGTTTTGAAGTTTCCTCAGGGGAGGGCCGGACAATGGTGGTGTAAATGGACAGAGTAAAAGTTTTCTCTGGGTTAGGAAAAAGAAGAATGAAGTGCGCATGCCCTCCTGGCAGCACCTCGTTTGGGCTACATGGGTGCCCGAGCGCCTCTGCAGGACTGGACGGGACTTGGCTGGGTTCAGCGCCTCCTGGGCAAAGGGCGGCAGGCCTGGCTGAGGACCACTAGGTGGGTGCCTGTCTGATCCAGATCCTTCTACCTTGCTGCCTTCATTCAGTCACTTGTCCAGGCGGTCAGTCATTCACTTGTTCCTTTTCTTATTCATTCATTCATTCTTCATCGATCCAGTCATATTCATAGACACATTCATTCCATACATTCAGTTATTCCTTTTCCCATCCATCCATCCATCCATCCATCCACCTGTGCATCCATCCATCCACCCATCTACCCATCCACCCACCAACCCATCCATCCATGCACCCATCCTTCCACTGACCCATCCACCCATCCCATCCATTCATTCACCCATTCATCCCTTACACATTCATTCCATTAATTTGCTTATTCCTTTGTCCATTCATCCATTCACCCCCACCCATCCATCCATCTGTCCATCCATCCATCCACCCACCCATTCTCCCTTACACATTCATTCCATTCATTTGTTTATTCCTTTTCTCATCCACTCATCCTTCCACCCATCCTTCCTTCCATCCATCCACCATCCATCCATTCATCCCTCACATATTCATTCCATTCATTTGCTTATTCCTTTTCCCAGCCATCCCTGTTCACCCACCCATCCATCCATCAGTCCATCCATCGATCCATTCACACATACATTCATTTCATTCATTCCCTTACACCTTTTCCCATTCATTCCCTCCTTCATTCCCTCACTTATCCACTCATTTGCTCACTCCTCCAGCAATCAGTTGCTGAACACCCACTGTGTCCAGGCAGGGTTCTGAATGCTGCAAACACCAGTGTGGACAGACAGGGTCTCTGCTCTCATGAAGCACGTGTTCTGTGGGTGAGACAGATGTTTCAGACGTCAGTGATGGGCAGTAATAGCAGGTAGTGATTGGCTGGAGGGCAGCATTAGACAAGGTGCCAGGAGAAGCCTCTCTGAGAAGATGTATTTGAGCTGAGACCTAAATGGGAAGGAGCCAGCCACCCAGGGGGGAAAGGTAAGACTATTCCAGGTCAAGAGAACAAGTATGAAGATGCCTATGCGGGAAGGAGCTTGCTGTGTTTGAGGAACAGAGAACAGGCTGGTGGGAAGGAAGGGGGCTGTGGGAGGGGCAGTGGACCAGCTTTCTGAGATGTGGGGCTACGCAGGACTGTCTTTCCTCTTGGTCCAGACTATTGTTAATAAGTAAGGTGGGGTGGAATGCCCCAAGACACCCTCTGGGGCCAGTGAGGACACTTTGACCCCATGAGGACATCCCAGAAAGCAAGCTCCAGGCAGGTGAGCAGGGTGGAGGTTGGCCTGGGCCACCCCAGGAACTGGCAGCAGGGAAGGCTGTTGGATTCAGGTGAAGGGCAGACATGCCTGCGTTAGCAGGGGAGGGGGTGGGAAAGAAGCGAGCCAGTCTTTTGAAGGAAGAACTGGTAGGATTTGGGGCTGGTCTGGCATCAAGGGCAGAGAGAAGCTGGTAAGATAGACAGGTAGTCAGGAGAATATGCACTGTTCAGGTGTGCTTGCTGTATGCTTCACCTCCCCAGCAGGCAAGCAGAGACCCTCTGATGCTCTGGGGGTCACCTTCTTGCCCCACCTGCTTAAGGTTTCTCCTCCTCCTCCTCCTCCTCTTCTTTTTAAGATTTTATTAAGTAATCTCTACAGCCAACATGGGGCTTGAACTCATAACCCCGAGATCAAGAGTCACACGCTCTATAGACTGAGCCAGCCAGGCACCCCCCATAAGAGATTCTATAAGAAGAAGAATCCTACTGGAGGCGCCCATGTTGGCTGTAGAGATTACCTAAGAATAAAATCTTTAAAAAGAATCTCCTGTGGAGACTCAGTAGGAAAATAGGTAGAAGCTGAGCTGCTCTGATTGAAAAAAGGCCTATGTGGGCACCGGGGTGGCTCAGTTGGTTAAATGTCTGCCTTTGGCTCAGATTGTGATGTCAGGGTCCTAAGATCAAGCCCTGAATTGGGCTCCCTGCTCATTGAAGAGTCTACTTCTCCCTCTGACTCTGCCTCCAACTTGTGCTTGCTGTCTCTCTCTCTCTCTCTCAAATGAGAAAAAAAAAAAAAAAAAAAGGAAGCAACATTTGTGAAGAGGTGTGGTTGGAGTGCATCATCCTCGTCTGCCCTCCCACCTGCTCCCCCAGGCCCTGTCTTACTCCCCCCACCTCCCTAACATGACCAGAGGACCCCCTCCGGCCCCAGGGGACATGGTTTGTAAGGAGAGGCCTGGTACCAACTTCTACAGCCTTTTATTTTTGACCTCACTCAATTTACTATGTAAACAACAGGCAAATGGGCTTGTTAGCTGAAATAATTTCATCACTTAAACCTCAATTTGACGTGTGACTGGTTGATTGCACACAGATCCCGTGGTGACCCCCTGAGTCTGTTTCCTAGTGATTGCTCAGGGCTGTCACTCACGCCTTTGCTTTATGCTCTTCCAGCCATTTTGCTTCCAAGGGCCATAGCGTGACCAGTTGGGCTCTTTCTTGGTGACCCTTCTCACTCTGCCTAACGTATGCCATCTTGGTTTGGATTGCTTTCTCGGGAGTTTCCCATTCTGTGATGCTTTGGCTGCTGTTTCTCCCTCGTTTTTATCATTCATCTGCTGATCACGGTTTACAAAGCATCCCCATAAAGCCGTCAGGTGGAAAGATAGAGCTGTTACCCTACCATGTAGGTTCGCTGACCCGTCAGCCACCAGCATGTTTGAGAGGTCCTGCATGAGAAAATTTTCCAGAAAATTGCACTTAGCTCCTCTAAGGGCGACTGGCACTTTTATTTTATCTTAATCATTTTGAAGAGCATCTTTCTGTAATGCATTCTGTACTTACCTGCCTTCTTAAACAGAGCACCCCAGACATAATCTAGCTTTTGTTTTGAGTGATTCAAGTCATCTCTATGAACACAGATGATCACACTTTGTTGAACATAGTGTATGGAAATGTATAGGAACTCTGTCCTGCCTCAGATGGCCCCAGATGGCCAACCAAATCTTAATAAATAGCATTGGGTATTAAGAGCATCACTCTTTGGGTGCTCAGTTGATTAAGCATCTGCCTTCGGCTCAGGTCATGATCCTGAATCCTCAGGTCCTGGAATAGAGCCTGCATTGGGCTCTCTGCCTAGAGGGCAGTCTACTTCTTCTCCCTCTGCTCCTTGTCTTGTTCGTGCTCTTTCTCTCTCTCTCAAATAAGTACATAAATAAGTAAGTAAGTAAGTAAGTAAATAAATAAATAAATAAATAAATAAAATCTCTAAAAAAATAAATAAGAGCACTACTTTTCTTGTCCATAACATGAGAGTAATTATTACCTATCTTATGGGATTTTTGTAAGTATTAGGGCTTATGTGGGATACTTGACCCATGATCAACTCTCGAAAGAAAGGAAGAAAGAAAGAGAAAGAAAAAGAAAGACAGCTTAAAGAAGTGAATAAAAAGGTAGCAGTGGTTGCTGAAGACCAGATATTTTTCATCATGAGCTTTTTTACTATGTTTTGCCTGGTTTTGTTTTTTGATCCCCAGGTATCAGGAATACTCCTCACCCCCTCCCCCCAGTACACACACATATACCTCTGGTGTTTGTTTTTAAGGAGGTGAGGGAAAGTGAACGTGAGAGGGGCTGATGGTGTCTGGTGGTTTAAGAGTCTACATTTTGGAATCCGACTGCCTGGGTTCTATTTTATCTTGGCCCTGTCACTTCCTGGTCACCTAACTTTGGGCGAGTTCCTTAATTTCTTTGCATCTCAGTTCACTCCTCTGAAAAATGGGGTTAGTCGTAATAGTACGTACCTCCCAGGGCTATTATGAGCTTGAAATAAAATCAGTTCATGTAAAGCATTTAGCAAAATTCTTGGCACGTCGTGAGCTTCTTTGTTATCATTGTGACCTTCATTGTGTTGCCCACCTACGACATGGCAGGCACAATGCTGAGGTCTGGGTATGATGTGCAGGTATGACACGAAGGGTCATTCCTGTCTGCAAATGACGCTGGGGGTGGGGGGTGGGGGGGTGGGAGATGGAGCAGATACAAATGGAGGAACTCATGCAGGTATCTCAAAAAGTTAAACATAGAATTATCATATGAGGGGCACCTGGGTGGCTCAGTGGTTGAGCATCTACCTTTGGCCCAGAGCATGATCCTGGGGTCCTGGGATTGAGTCCTGCATCGGGCTCCCTGCAGGGAGCCTGCTTCTCCCTCTGCCTGTGTCTCTGCCTCTGTCTCTGTGTGTCTCATGAATAAATAAATAGAATCTTTAAAAAAAACAAATTATCATATGATCCAGCAGTTCCATTCCTTGGTATAAGCCAAAATAACTGAAAACAGAGGATCAAACAGAGTCTTGTACATCAACGTTATTGACATTCTTTGCAGTAGCCAAAAAGATGGAAACAACCCAAATGTCCATCAGTGGATGGGTGGATCAGCACAATGTGGTGTATATACACACACAGAATATTACTCGGCCATGAAAAAGGAATGAAGAACCCTAACAGGGTTGAGCCACAAAGACATGCTGAGTCATCTGACAAAAGTGCCACATATAAATGACCTCATTTATTCATTTTGCCAGGATAGGCAACTTCATTGAGATAGAAAGCAGATTAGTCTGTCCCCAGGGGCTGGAGGGAAGGCAAAATGGGGAGTGACTGCATATAATGGTTATATGATCTTCTTGGGGGGCGACGAAAATGTTTCCGAACTAAACAGAGGTGGTGGCTGTAAAACATTGCAAAGGTGCCACTGAGTCGTATACTTTAGGTGGTTAATTGTATGTTATGTGAATTTCACCTCAATTAAAAAAAAAAAAAAAGATTCATGTAGATGAGAAGACACCAGAGGGCAGATCCAAGCCACCAGGGCCACATACAGCTTAGTGCGCATGTCTGAGCCCTGGGGGTGAGGGAGGGGAATGGCAGGGTGACCAGTGTGGCATGGGACAGAGGAAAGTGGACATACCTCGCTCAGGGGGCATGTGTTTAATTGTGTTGGCATATTTACATAAACATTAGCCCTGATGATTAGGGAAGGATGTCTAAGAATAAAAGTACGCTTGATAACAGAAAATACATGAACGGCCACATGAATGGTACCAACGATGGGCTTTGAAGCATGTGCAGCAAACAGCATAGGGAGTCATCATGCTTTCCTTGCAACATCAGGTTGTTTATCTCCTTTAGCATTAAGTAGCCAGCCCTCAAGTGGAATAGCACGGAGCAGGCAAGAAAGGTTTAGAAGAAAAGTGTAATTTATTTATTTTTATTTTTTTAAAAAAGATTTTATTTATTTATTCATGATAGAGAGAGAGAGAGAGAGGCAGAGACACAGGCAGAGGGAGAAGCAGGCTCCATGCAGGGAGCCCAATGTGGGACTCGATCCCAGGACTCTAGGATCGCACCCTGGGCCAAAGGCAGACGTCAAACCGCTGAGCCACCCAGGGATCCCCCCGAAAAGTGTAATTTAAAAAGCATAAAATGGGGCACCTGGGTGGCTCAGTCGGTTGAGCATCTACCTTCGGCTCAGGTCATGATCCTGGGGTGCTGGGATTGAGCCCCTTATTGGGCTCCTTGCTTCTCCCTCTCCTTCTGTGTTCTCTCCCAAATAAATAATTTTTTAAATAAAAAGCATAAAATCGAGGAAATTGCAACGAGTTACTCTGCCACAGTTCCCTTAATTGAGCCTTCTTAGATAGTGTGCTTTGCCCTGGGAAAGACCACTGTGCTTCTCTTGTCATGGTAGATTGCACTGGTGCCACCAGAGAGCCCCACAGGTCCCAGGGAGGTGGAGGAGGCCTGGTGAAAGAGGGATCCGAGGGCTCCATCTGAGTTGCTTGAGTGGCAGTGGAACAACGGTGTGAGGAGTGGGGCAGATTCTAGGTGAGTGCAGTGAGTGCTCGTGGTCCAGAGGGAAGGGGCTGGGCTGGCATTTTCAGGGGGCATCCAGTCAGTGAAGGAGTCTTCCTAGGACCCAGGCTTCCAGTGGGAGAGTAGTAGGGGATGGAGCAGAGAGTAGCATGGGCAAGATGACGGCAGGTAGAGCGATGGGCAGGTAGAGCGATGCGGGGGTTTCTGTAGGCAAGTGGTGCTCAGAGTCCTGGATTGCTGGGCCTTCCCCTAGAGACTCGCAGCATGGGGGTGGGGGTGGTGGCTGGGAGAAGACCCGGAACTAGCTAGTTCCCAGGTGGGGCTGGTGCTGCTGGTCTGTAGGCCACACTTGGAGAACCACTGATAGGCCATGGGGAACCAGGACTGGTTTCTAGTAGGGGACAAGTTTGATGGAAAGGTACAAATGGTGGCCATGGGATGTGGCCGTGAGAGCTGTAACTGGTTAAATCCGGTGGTCGTATCCCCCAGTCAGTGGCATATCTTGGTGGATCCTCACCCCCTGGATGCTCAACCTGCTAGCAAAAAAACGTTTTGAGGCCACTGTTACAATTTGATGACCACAGACTTTCCTGGTCTGGTTTTTCTCAACCTGAGTTTACAGATTGTGGCCCAACGGAGGAGACTTTTATGCCTGTTCCCGGGCTGGAGAAGCAACGTAGAAAAATGTTTCTGTGCCTCGAGTATTGAGATTTTTCCAGGATTTTTTTTTAATGCATTCTAGGGACATTGAACGAAATGTTTAAACTTAGAGAGTTTGGGGAAATTTCAATTTCAGGCTGTGTGCTTCTGGAGCAAGAGTGCTTCTTGAGCCTTGTGACACATTTTTTTTTTTCCTGAAAGCTCTCTCCAATACTCCCCAACAGAAATATGGCTTCTCCAGGTGTGCATTGAACACTTGCTTCTTTGCAGCCAGCAGAGTCTTTAGCTAAGGGAAAAAGCCCTCCTACCCTTGGTTTCAAAAGGTTTTGAAATGCTAATTCACAGCCATGAAATATTCTGACAGCCTGGAATGTTATTCAAGGCAATCAGGCACCTTGATTATTACAGAAGTGTGAAAGGTAAATTGCTGCTACCCAAGAAGTCACCCTGCTTTTCAAGAGAAAGCTCAGAAAAATAGCACATAACATTATGTTCAGGCATTACATTTCATGGATCATGTGATGAGGATATCTGACACCCAGTGTATCTGTAGGTGTGACAATGTCAACTCGTAGTAGAAATTTCACAGCTTTTGCCAGCATTGCCTTTATGTTAAAGGGGAAAAAAAAAAAAACAGGGTTGTGGCAAACATTTTTAGAATTTGTTATATGCCTATTTAAAACCCGAAAGCACATCTTCTTGAACTTCTTCTCCTTTTTTTTTCTACTGAGAAATCCCACCCCAGAGACAAGACTATAATACCTTTCTTTTTTTTTTAAAGAAAAGACTCTAATTACCATCCATCCATCCCGTAGCCTTTTATAGATATCATTATTAATGACTATCAGAGCTTTGTTGTGTTTTTGCTACAATAAGCACAAAAATGCTGTTTCTCCGTGGTCTGCGCTCAAAGGCAGGCTTTCGTCCATAATCCATAGATTCCATGCCTTGCTATGAATGAGGTTATTAACCATGGTTAGCAGACTAATGATTCATTTTTAGCCAAGCCTGATGCATGCCTCAAGGAAGGAGCCATTGGTTTTTTTTAAAGCATTTTTTAAAAAAGATTTTATTTATTCATGAGAGACACAGAGAGAGACGCAGACACAGGCAGAGGGAGAAGCAGGCTTCCTGTGGGGAGCCCGATGTGAGACTTGATCCCAGGATCCAGGGGTCACGCCCTGAGCCGAAGGCAGATGCTCAACTGCTGAGCCACCCAGGTCCCCCGAGGAAGGAGCCATTGTCATAGCTTTGTTGTCCTGTGGGAAGGGGAGAAATCCATCTTGATCACTTTACCCAGCGTTATCCAGTATATGACTTATTTCTTTTTCAGGTACTAAGTAAGCAATGCAGAACATCCTAGTTTGAGGTCCCTTATTTGGCTATCGCTTGGTCAAGGTCTCGTGGGCAGTGGTAGTTTGTTGCTGCCTTTGGAGGGGTAGGAAAGAGGGATTATATGGTCTTGTAGGGAATGTGGAAACCCCACGCCAGCGGGGAGGATGATGAGTGTATTGGGGAAGCAATCCCATTTACTTTGCTGATTATAGAATTGGTTGGGGCTGTTTGCATGTGAATCCGTGCATGTGTGTGTGTGCGTCTGTCCATCCATGCATCCATCTGTCCTTTTCCTGCCCAGTCCTGTCTCTCAGCCCCTCCTCCTCAGTCTGACTGCCACATGGGGGAGTCAAGCCCGAGTTCTCTGAGTTCTCTCGTTCTCCCTGTAGATGACCTCACACTTTCTCTTGATCTTGAATGAAGCCATGCAAACCCTCTCAGTTTTCTCTCTCTGGCCCTGGCGCTCCTCTGAGCCCCAAACCCTGCAACTCCTAGTTTCTCATCTCGCTTGGAGGTCTCAGGCATGTCACACTGCTGAGGCCAAACACCTAGGGGGGGTAAGCCGCACATCCTCTTTCCCCTCCCCTACCCCCTAGTCAGTTCATCACAGTCTGGTCTGTACTATTGGGAATATTTCTCCTCTGTCTGTTCCATGTCCTCTCGAGAGCCAGTTGCCATCCCATGAGTGGCTGTGGTAGCCGCCTCCTTGTTCTCTGGCTCCTGCTGGGGCCCCTCTGTGGTCCATTTCCACGTGACACTGATGTGATCCCATTAGATCACAGACCTACTGCTCTCAACCCTGTGTAGCTCTCACTGCACTGCCCTGCCTCCTCCTGACCCATCTGCCTCCCTCTGACCCACCCCACCTGGGGCTCCCACCTGTCCCTCTCTTTTTGTTGCTCAGGCTCCAGCTGCAGTGCCTCTCTCAGAGATGCCTTCCCTGACCACCTGGTCCAGCTAGTGGTCTAACACCCCGTGTCATCAGAGCGTCTGAAATCATCTTGCTTATATACCTGTGCATTTCACGCCAGTCTCTGGACACCAGACTGAATGAGCCATGAGGGCAGGCACTGAGTCAGCTTTGAGACTTCCGTGCCCCAGTCCTGGGACTGTCCTGGAGACAGCGTGGGAGCTCAGTGATAATCTGTCCTGAGCGAAGGAGGGAAGACGTGAATGACCACCAGCAGGATGCTGCTGGGCTCTGTGGCCTGTCAGAGGGTGGCCTGTGCTCTAGCATTAGCGGAGTATGTGGGCATATATTTTTTTTAATTTATTTTTTAAAAATTTATTTGTTTAGAGAGATACAGAGAGAGAGGCAGAGACAAAGGGAGAAGGAGGCTCCCCACAGGGAGCCCGATGTGGGACTCAATCCCAGGACCCCCAGATCACACCCTGAGTCAAAGGTGGGCGCTCAACCACTGAGCCACCCAGGTGTCCCTGTCTCTGGACATTTAAACATGTTACCATTTACTGACAAGTTCCTAGCAGGAAAGCTAGATCTAAACAAATTGTAATAACGAACAGAATTGGCCATCAACACACAAATTGCTCATTTATCATTTTGTTAATCCTCAGGTCTGTGCTAGAATGCCTACCTTTTTAGCTTGAGATTGTATGCATGTATCTGCAGCATCTGGAGGAAGGTATAAAATGCATGTATGACCTGTATCTGGAGAGGATTGCAGTGGGGTGGGCATCTCCGTGTAGATGTATTCATAAAATATCAAAAAACAAAG
The DNA here is from genome assembly GCF_018345385.1 of Vulpes lagopus. Lineage (NCBI taxonomy): Eukaryota > Metazoa > Chordata > Mammalia > Carnivora > Canidae > Vulpes > Vulpes lagopus. Next base: position 60,086,055 of record NC_054833.1, read on the forward strand.
AAAAATCAATAGCATATATTCTTACTGGATGAAGAAAATCACTGGTTGTGTGAAAGACGTCATAGACTTGTTTTGGTTGCGTTTTCTGTGGGCCAAACAGGAAATCCAATGATGGATGACTAGAACAGTCGAATTGAACTCCTGAGTGCCATCAAATATCTGATATTGATCATGGGATTTGGACACGGTAGTGAGGCCTACGACTGTTGAGTACTCTTCCGTAGACCGTGGACACGAGCGTGGGGAAGCAATCTGTGCTCGGAGTTTTAGAGTAAGCCACAGAAGAGAACAGATATTTCGGATCTTGGTGTCTTTGAGCCTTGCGCTACTGTGGAATAACAGTTTTCATGATGATCGATACACTTGTCAGTGAAATAAGGCACGTTTGATTTTCTAGTTGCGTTCATTCACACGCTCGCTGATCACTGGCACACCGTCCTCCGAGCTGCCTTCTCCTGGGATTCTGAGTCCCCATCCCCGTCTCTTACAGAGTCAAGTCCAAACTCTGCATAGAACTCAAGGCCCTCCTCTACCTGTTCCTGGCTCCCATCTTCCAGCCTCTTTAGCTGGCTCCCGCGGCCTGTTAGGTTTGGGTGGCACCAGTATCTTGGGTCTAGGTACAGAGTTCTTGCAGGCACGTCTGTGTGTCCAGCCCACCACCAGGTGAGCTCGGGGTTTGGGCTCCAGGCTTGGAGGACCGAGTGCCGAGTGCATCACTCCTTCGCCAAGACTCTCCCTGCCCAGGCGCTGTCCTCCAGCACAAACCCGCACACTGGCTTCTGCATCCCAGTGTCTCCCTGGGGACGCTTAGTAAAGGTTTATTGGCTGGATCAATGCATAAAAAGCTGGACTAGAAAGGCACTGATGAGCTTACGGAAATACCTCTTTGGTGTGAATAGAGAGTCCGATTATGTTCCCTGGGTAAGGTCCTTTTTTATTTTTTAAAAAATAGGTCTTTTCTCACTTTAGACCTTTGGGAGGGCACAGTGTGTCAACCTCAAGTTTTTAGCAGGGGATCCATGATGAAGGAGGGCGAGTGGCAAGTTTCCAAGTCACACTGAGCAATGCAGACGGACCCTTAGCTCCCTCTTCCTGGCTGGTACCCTGCATTCTGGACACGCACCCACTGCTCCGTGAGTACAGGAGTAAGTGCGTCTGCTTTCCAAAGTAGGACACCAAATTTTCCCATCCTTGCAAATAGCCTCTGGCTTCCCAGCCTGGCTCCTTCCACGGTTTAATGGAGCCCCAGCACCGGGAGCTGCATGTTGGGGCATTTTGCAATCCTGTGGGCATTGCTGGCTGCTGAGACACATTACTCTGCTGTTAAATTCGAACCTCTTAGACACCAACATCTCACTTCCCTTCTCAAGAATTTTCCTATTAAACATTTTAAAAAATTAAAAATTAAAAAGAAACATTTTAAAGGTCCGTTCAGCTAGTTTATAGTTATGGGAATTAAACAGCATGAGTAGGAATTAAGTTTTAGGGATACTTCTTTCTGGTCTTCTTTAACGATATGTTGCCATTGCAAAGCAGGAGAATGAATGCTTCCCCTTTTTTTTCTCTCATGTTTCATAATTAAAAAGCCCTCCGCAGACCCCGAGTGTAAACTAACTGTTTTGGTTCGAAGGTGGATTAATCCACTTTCACTTTGGTAGAAACACAGTAATGAGGCTGAGAAGGTCATTTCCTTTGCAAGAAGAGTTTGAGTCTGCCGAGCGGCATCTTTCCCAGCTCCTTCCCCTTACAGGTCTTGCCTTGTGTGCATCCCGGACACCTAGCTTTTTGTTACCAATTGGGATCTGGGGACAGAAAGGCCTAAAGGCAGTTTAGAGGATATGTGTGCGGAGCTGGAGAAAAAAGTGTTTCACGGGGTTTCCAGGTGTCTCTAAGGAAGAAAGACTGTGAGTTGATCCCCCTGTGAAGAAAATGTTTGTGGCCCTAATATGTTCCACCCTTGCCCCCCTTGGTTACTGGACCAAGACTCCATGTTGTTTAAGGTTGTTACTATTCTGAGGGCACCTGGGTGGCTCAGCAGTTGAGCGTCTGCCTTGGGCTCAGGGCATGATCCCAGGGTCCTGGGATCGAGTCCCACATTGGGTTCTCCACAGGGAGCCTGCTTTTCCCTCTGCCTGTGTCTCTGCCTCTCTGTGTGTCTCATGAATAAAACAAATAAAATCTTAAAAAAAAAAAAAAAGACTCCATGTTATGCCACAGGTCAAGTGAACCACCTTGGGACCACCCTCCCAGGAAGAATTTGGTGGGTAGCCTGGATGGAACCCGGTAGCCTTTTGAGAGAGGAGGACAAGCCAGTCTCCTTGTGTTCCTAGGAACATGGCTAAGGGCTTTGATGGCCAGGACACACTGGAAATCCTGCAGCCATACCTCCTTCTTGGAAGACGTGGTCTTCTCTCTCTCTCTCTCTCTCTCTTTTGATTTTTTTTGTGACTGCTGAGCATCACATGAATTAATTCAAGTGCGAGGGTCGGCATTCAGTTCACAGCAAGCACTCAAAGAAATGTTAACTGTGATCCTTCTGGGTGGATGTCACTGAAGCCACTGGTTAGGACAACTCAGAAGATTTCATGAGTGACTGTTAGAGAGGTCATAGAGACACAGGGAGTCCACACGGGGCAAGCCTGGCACCTTTAGCCTGACACCCACCTTCCAATCCCACCCTCCTGCTCAGAGACCCTGGACAGGTGTTTCAGAATTAGAACCTAAATCTCTTACCTCTCCATTCAGCACTTTTGCCATTAATCCCAGCTGCCACTGATCTGTCGCTCACTTTTTTTTTTTTTTAAGATTTTATTTATTCATGAGAGACACACAGAGAGAGAGAGGCAGACACAGGCAGAGGGAGAAGCAGGCTCCCTGTGGGGAGCCCATCCCAGGACCCCAGGATCACACCCTGAGCCGAAGGCAGGTGCTCAAGCGTTGAGCCACCCAGGTACTCCACGTCATTCACTTTTAAGAGACACATGCTTTATGTATGACTTCATGGCAGCTAGACCCCCAACTGGAGCTTCGCAAGACTTCTGGCCTCTTCTGTTCCAGAGTGTCCCTGTCCCAGGTGACTGCCACAGTGCCTCCCCAAGAGTCGCCCTTTCCCTACAGACCTGGAGTCCTCCAGCCTCTAGGAACTCTGCATTTTGAGAGAATAGCCACAAGCCACTAGGGCTGTGGGGCTCACCAACCCAGCTCCTTTGCACCCCCCCGTGGGCTGCCTGAAGGAGTCTGCCCTCTCTGGGACACAGATCTAGTTTTGATGTAACACAGCTTGAACACCAGTACCCTTGGACAGAGTGGTTTTCTTCACTCTTTCTGGAGCATTGAACGGGCAGTCTCCGGAACCGCTGCATTAAGCTGCCGGACATGGCCCGTTTTGATCACTTTTCTGGTATAATGGTATCTCTTCACATTCTCGGTAATTAGACTTTCTAATCCCTCTGTCCCACTCTGGTTGACCTTTATCTTATTAAATTTTTTTTAACATGAAGTTGAAATGCAAACAAACAAGAAACCAAAGAAACGTGTTTGCAAAGACAAAAAATGTTATTAAAATGCATTATGGTTTCTCCATCCAGCACTGTTGTGGCCCACAGAGGCCAATGCTACTTGGCTTAGACTGGATCCAGGGTCCCAGGGGTGGGGGGATGGTGGGGATGGGGGTGGGGGTGGGGGGTGCCCACTTGCCTGCCCCGCGGAGGGAAGGCCCCAGTGCATGTGCCTCAGCCAGCAGCCTGGATTGGAAGCCTCCAGGGGCCGGGGCATGGTGGGGGTTGGGGGGTGGGGGGTGGTGATGTGGCTGTTGCGCGGTGGCTGATTTCACTTGTATTGTTTTCCCTACACCCTAGAAGGGGACTTAAACCACAAACATATGTCTCAGAGTCATGTCCAGGGTCTTGTTTCCCTCCAGGATTCCTCAGATGCTCAGAAACCTGAATGGGTGCTGGGGGTCTGAGCAGGCCGTGTGAGCAGTTGCCTCGGGTGGCATGGTGGTCCCTGCGGGTTGCAGCCCCTATCAGGTGCTCTGGTTTCGGCATCCCTGGGGAGGGAGGTGGGGGGGGGGTGTTAGAGAACCCACAGATGCCTTCGTGGGGTCTGAGCAGACAGGCAACCCCGAGAGAAGGGAGGGAAACCAGGGCCCAGGTCCACCTAGGTGTCTCCGGGCCGGGTCACTTCCTGGGTGACCCTCCGTTTCCTGGGTAGACACCCATGAAGGCCCTGGCCCCAACTTTGCAGCTTCACACCAGCCCCCTCCCCGGTGGCCCTGGAGCCTGGGTTATTTGCTGTTTTTTCAAGCTAGCACCACACCCTTGGACTGTCTGCCAAGAAGGACCATTGTTCATGAGAATTCCTCGCTGGCTCCAGCTAACCCTTAGATGCACTATTCTGAGGTTGTGCCCTGAATTATTCCTTTTCTTTTTTGAACCACATGCTCCCCTCCCACCTCCTGACTTCCCCCTGCCTCCTCTCAACCAGACTATCTCACCAAGCCTCGTTTACTTGTCCAAAGCTTTGAGAGGTGGCGGCAGTAGTGGTGGGGGGTGCATGGAAGCAAAGCCCTTTGAGGAACTTTCAGGAGGCCTCTTGACCTGGGTCTCCAGAGCCGCTCTGCATCCCAGCCTCGGAGAGGAGGCAGGGAGACCCCCGAGCTCCAGGCCGCAGAGAAGGATGTCAGGTCACCTTGGCTGGTTTGGGGTGGGGGTTGGGGGTGCAGAGCGCTGGGGAAGTGAGTGGAGGTGGGGGTGGGGTGGGAATAAGAGAGAGGCTGGGGATGGAAACCAATATCTCTCCCTGCCCCCCCCCCAATTGAGCTGATTAACCTGTAGAAGTGGAGGCCCTGCCAAGCCCAACTTACTTGTTTCCAGAAACCTTGGCACCGAGGCCCCCCGTTTCTGGCAGAGGCCCGTCCTCAACAGGGGAACCAGCAAAGCAGCTGCTGTGATTTTTTTTCCCCCTCTCATTTCTGGCAATCCCGAATGGGACTGTTTACTTTTCTCTTCCCCTTGCCTTCCCCACCCTCCTGTAGCAGGGAGTTGGTTCTGGTTAATGTTGAAGATCATAACATGATTACCCCAAAGTCTCATGAAATTAAATCACTTTTCTTCAAAGAGAAAAGGGTTGGGGGGGGGGACCGTCTGGCTGGTAGGCCAGCGAGGGACGAGCACATATTGAAAGCAGGCTGGCAGCGGGCTTCGGTTTGCACACTCTTTGCACGGTGGAGGCCCCACAAGGAGGGGGCAGTGCCCATGGGGGTCCAGTGGCGTTGCCAGCAGTGGCTCGGACGTGGCGGCCCTCCCACCTGGGCCCCGGACACCTGCCTCCTGTGTTCAGACAGCAGGGCTGGGAGGAGGTGAAGGTGCTTATGGGGTGGTGTCTGGAGCCTGAAAGTGTGTCGTTTGGGAAGAAATGGAACTCCAGTAAGTCCTTGGGATGGTTCTCTGGCACCTCCTACCCCGACAGCTCATCAGGTCAGGGCGTGAGTTTTGGGGGGCAGCTCTGTCCCAAGTAGTTTAGGGTAAAAATCTCACTCTCTGCAACAAAGGCGTGCTGGTGTCCAGGGGTTGGCTGGGGGTGTGCGTGGGTACATCTTTCTTTACATCATATTTTTTATAGACTTGTTAAATTTAAGGGGTTGAGAGGACCATAGAGATTATCCAGCATCTGATCCTCCACCCAGTGTAGAAACCCCGACACAGAATGCTGAGCTTATGCTCCGTCCACTCTGGTGGCAGGTGCTCACCCTCTTGGACAAGGATTCTGGAAGTTGCACCTGTGGATCCCACTTGTGCCTTCTGGGGACACGGACAGCAACCTCCAGCTTGGTCAGTGCCTGGCACTTAGTAGATGCCTGGAAAGTGGTGGCTGTGGCCTTCTCTTTGGTGGGGCTGCCTAGTTGGGGTTCCCAGGTCTCCTGGGTGCCAGGGTGGGGACATCCAGCACCCTCATTCTCTGGGAGTTTCCTTGAGCTGGTTCCCTACCATTTTTGATGGTCTTGCAAGGGGCACAGGAAAAAGGAAAGCTGTTTGGAAACAGAGTCTGGAAGATGGATGATTCTAGTTACCAGTCCCCCAGCTCCGTGAGCCCCAGCCCAAGAGCCCCAGGGATTGATGGATATGTTGAATGAGGACTTCAGGGGATCAGTCTGCTGGTGCCAAGAGCCACCGGCACCCCTCAGGCGACGGAGGGGGCATCCGAGAGAAGTTCAGTGGTGCCCGCTGCTGCTCGCAGCACTAAAACCCAACCACCACAGGAAGGAAACAGGTTGGCGAGGGTGGCGGCATGTAAGTTCAAGGATCGCATTTTTCAGAGGGATTAGGGATGGGGCCTGGCCAGTTCGCTCTGGTTGGAGCTCGGTGCTGTGACTCATGCTCATGTAGGGTCAGTGAGCCTCTCTCTCTGCACGCGGCCTTGGGCTGAACTCCTCACCTGGCCAGCCTTCTCGAAAATGTGTGTCATTCCTTACAAAGCAGAGCTGTGGCGCGGGTGAGCGGGTGTGCAAATCAGTGGAAAGTCATCTCCACCACTGGAAAAACAACTCCAAGTTCATGACTCCTTGGCTTCAGAGGTGTGACTATAAAGGATGGAGCTGACTTTTTGTTTTTCACCAAACAGACCAGGGTTGACAGGCTTAGATGAGTGTCCTGTCCACTTTAGTGGCCACCTTGGGAGGAGAAACACTTCTTTTCGCTGGCCTGTACAGTCTTTTTACCAGCCCCATGGGAGGAAAGCTGCTTTTGTTGCTTTGCGTGCACAGTTTGTTTTTATCCAACAACAACATCACCCAAGCTCAATTCCTTGAGCCTGCTCACCAGACTTGACACCCAAGGTTTGGGGTTGGATGTAGAAGTCCTATCCAGATCCCAGGGTTGAGGAGCTGAAGCCCCTGAGGGCGGGTCCTTAGGACAAGTGTTCATCCCGCTTTCCCCAAGATGCCAGGTTCTTATACTCAAAGGAACGTGTGTGTGGATATGGAATGTTCTGGCTTGTTGAAGAGTCAACCTTGCCATGTTGTGGTCAGGCCTAGATGGTTTGACTAAGGGTATGAACTCAGTTCAAATCCCAGCTCCACCAGTTATCGTGGGTATGACCTTGGGCAAGTTACCTACTTTCTGTGGGTCAGTTTTCCCATCTACTTCACTGTTAACTACTTCCCTTGGGAACCTCGGGGACGTTAGCCCTGTGGTCTCAGGCCATGTGCAGCTTTTGTCAGCCTGAGGCCACCTGGAGGTGTGGTCCCAGGACAGACCCAGCATGGTGGGCAGAAGGCAGGACGGAAGTCAGTCACATCACTCCTCCCTCAGCACTGGTCAGTGGTTGGCAAACTCTCTTCTAGTTGATGGAATTGTATGTGGAACCCGGGTAGGTAGAGCAGAAGAAAGCAGAGCTGTTTGTGTTGATGTGACAGAGGCTCTGCGGGCTGGACCACCCTTCAACTCCAGAGTAGCTCTTGAGGTGATGCCACCAAATCCTGGGGCTCCTAGAGGTATCTTAGAAATTGTTGGTCACAGAGAAGAGATTGCCTGAGGCCACTCAGCTGGCATCGCTCTTGGGAGCTGCCTGGAGAGCCTCACCCTCTGGAGGGTGCACGCTCACCTGTGCCCTTTGATACTCAAGACAACCACCACCTCCACTGGCAAAAGGGGGGCCGAGCATCATAGTGAAGTGGAATCAACCTGGGGTGCATGGCTCACCCCTGCCGAGCCCCCTGTCCACCCCATCTTGCACACAAACTGACCATAGCTGGGCATTACCACAAGGTATAGCGATGGGGATGCTTGGACACATCCCCTTTCCTACAGTTTCTCAGCTTTCAGCATACCTAACACATAAAAGTCCAAAGTGAATATACAAGAAACATGCATTTTTGTGCCCTTATTGGTGATTTATGTATTTTGACAATTATTTTCACCTTCTGCGTGATTTTATCAACAACTTGCCACTACCCAGGGTGTCCTGGCTCCATGCTATCAGAGGAGCTTTCTTGCTCATGGATCTCTCCTGTACCTACTCTAGGAAATGCAGTGGAGGCCATCATCACATTCCTAAATGGTGACAATTCAGGGTACCTTGACTCTGAGCTTTGCATCGTGACCCTGGGTCCCAGCATCTTGCTTACCTTGACTAGAAGTCAGAGGGGAGGGCACAAATTTTTGAAGCCCAAACTGCTGTTTTCAGTCCTCTTTCCTGGAGAAGTGCCCCTGCCCTGTTCTGCAGCAGGTAATGGTCACAGAGTTGGGTGAACATGGGATTTGGCCACGTTATTGATGTCTTTCCTGTTTGCAGCATCTTGGGATTAACAACGGAAGACACAGAGGAAAGAACTGATAACAGCTGGAGATGTGGGCAAGCAGCCCCAACCGTCGTGTTGGAAATGGAAATAATAAAAAAAGAAAAGAAGTGGAAGAAATGATGTGGGTTTTGGCCAGGGAGAGGGACAGGGTTTGGGGCTGCCCGTTGTTTGAGGACCAGACCCAGGAGAACATAAGGTCAGATGCAGTAGAGGTGAGAGGGAGGGCATCCAGAGGCAACAGGATGTTGGAGGTGGGGCCCTGGGCTGGGAGGGAATAAGGCCAGGTTTCCAAGGCGGGCGGTACTGTGAGTTCATTTTAGCACTTGGGGTGAGTCCCTTCACCTTTGTGAGCCTCAGTGTCCTTACCTGAAAAATGGAGGCAATAATCCCAGCTCCCTGCCCCAGCATAGTAGTGAAGACCATATGAGTGAAGATGGAAATGAAATACTTGATTTTTAGGCTGCTGTACCATCACCATCATCACCATCACCATCATCACCATCATCACCATCACCATCACCCTCACCATCACCCTCACCCTCACCATCACCCTCACCATCATCACTGACCTGATGTATCCAGTAGAAACAAAGTGGGGAGAGGCTGGGAGGATGAATGTGAACTTCTAGTACACTATTCAGGAAGATTGGCAAGATGGTGGAGAGGTCACTGGGGAGAATTGAAGACAGAAGAGATGATGTATAAACCTCCCTTTCATCTGACCTCAGACAAGTGATCCAAACCTCAGTCATCTTGGAGAGCCAAGAATCCATCTGAGTGCATGTGGCAGGGCTGACCCTCAGCTGTCGTCTATTGGTCGTCAGTGTCTGTGGAGGCTTCTGGGGCCCTGGGCTCCATGCTGGGAGGGTGAAGGTCGTCCCAGGGAAGATGTTTACCATAACGGGTTTTATTGCCATTGCCCAGCTCATGTGTTCCCATCCCCGGATGATGGTTAAGGTCTCCTTGTCAACACTCCATATGCTGTTTGTTCTTTTGCCCTTCCAACCCTCCCTCCTTCTGTTTTACTTTGAACCCACTCTTTGGACTACGTAGAAACTGACTTAGGGGTCTGGGCTACATCCTCTGGAAAGGAGCTGTGTATCTAGGGAGGTTCCCGGTGGCTTCTGTAGTCCTCGTAGCTCCAGCTTCTCCCCTCTACACACCAGCCTTGGGCCCCGGAGAGGAGCCCACTGCAGGGAGCATGGCCTGAAATGACTCCTAGGGTACTTAATGCATCCTGGAACTGAGGTCCTGACAGAAGGACCTCCATCCTACCTCAGTAGACCCCCGTCACCCACTGTGAGAGAGAAGTCCTGTCTGAGGATGGTGGGTTGTCCATCTTAGGCATGGCAGGTCCCCAAGGGGAGAGCCGTGGTGGCTTGTGCTTTACCTCCTCCAGCCTGGCTGTCTCTTGAGTGGCTGAAACACTTGAGTTTTAGGCTCATTCCTCACCCTCCTGAGAAAATGTCTTGCATAATGAGGTGGACTGGGAGCTCATCTTCTATTTCCCCTGTGGTGATGGCTTCAGGGGGTGATCCAAGTATCTTTTTTTCTTGAACTCTGTCCCCTTCCCCTAACCTGCTTCTGACCCTTGAAGGAATGGCCCCAGCTGCTTCTGACCCTTGAAGGAATGGCCCCAGGCAGCTGTCATTTCTGGATCCCTGTGGGGCCCCACACAGTTGAAATTTTCTAACCTGAGGCAACCAATGAATGACCTTGAGAGCTAAATCCAGTAGCCCTCATTGACCTCTTGAAGCATTTGGTTGCACGGACCTGTCTTTCCTCACTGAACTGCCTCACCCTTTACTTCATGGCTACAGTCTGTCCCCACATCTTTGCCTAGGCCTCATCTTTCTCCCTCCTTGGCTTGCCCTCCTCCAGCTCCTGAGATGTGGGTGAGTTCTGAGGTAAGCCCTGCTATCCACCTAGCCTTTGAGATGTCTTATCTCAGTGCCTCGAGTTATCCTTAGAGTTTGAGATGTAAATGGCCCCAAATTATCCATCCGTGTTCTAGTCTTTCTTGAAACAGCAAACATTGCCATCTCAAACTTAGAACATTTGAAATGTCACCCATAAACCAAAATGTACTTCCTCTATGCGAGAGTCACCCAGGAGCCCCATCTTGATCTTCTTTGGCCTGTAAACTGATCACGCAGTCTCGTTGATTCTCCCTTTGTAACGCCCCCTCCACACCTGTTCCTTTCTATTCTTACTGCCAACACTCTAGTTTTCTTCACCTGGAGACTTGACTGTTGTCCTAACCCGGTCTCCCCACCTGCCCCACAGATCCACCCTCCTTGTCATAAAGTAACTCCTCCCATCCTCAGCATCAACAAGAAAGCAGATCTATTAGCACAGAGAGAGTTCTAGGCTCAGGCCGGCCCTTCCCAACATTTTTGTTCCTTGAGGAAGAGACTGGTGACCGGCCGGTAAAGCTCTGAATGGCAGGAAGCTGGGTGTGTGTGGGGTGGGATAGCCATGGGGGGAAGCCTTTTAATGTTTCCCGGCTGAAGGCAGTGGTTGGCTGAACAATCAAATAAGTCATATAAACATTTAAATATTTGCCTTTGACACATGTACATGTACATCCATTTGCCAGGCTTTTGATGCAGGGCCAAGGCATTTTCTTTGAATTTGGGTCTGCTGATTGGGTTCTGGGTTCTTTCTTGCATAAACCCCGCCTGCGATACATGGTCTCGGTCTCGTTTCCTTAAAGTGAAGTAATTCTCCAGAGAAACTTGGGAAGTTGTCTGTGTTCAGAATCTTTCCTCTTTGACAACTTCTCCCCAGTTTTTTTCCTCTGGATACCTCTTCCGTATCTCAGTTGACGACACTTTTGTAAATTCAGTGGCTCACGTGTACTGTCTTTCCAGTTTGGTTTTCTTAGAAACAATGGCCCTTTGCTCGCTGTTTTTATTTTTTTTCAGAGTTTATTTATTTATTCATGAGAGACACAGAGAGAGAGGCAGAGACGCAGGCAGAGGGAGAAGCAGGCTCCCTGCGGGGAGCCCGATCCCAGGACCCCAGGATCACAACCTGAGCTGAAGGCAGACGCTCAACCACTGAGCCATCCAAGTGTCCCATGCTCGCTGTTTTAAATGGGTCGGGAACGTCTCAATTTCCTTGAGGAGCAGAGAGTAGCCTCGACAGGACTCAGCTTCGCTGGGGACACCAGCCCCAGGTTTCACGGCAAGAACAGAAAGCATAACTGATGCTGACAGGTGCCATGAGTTACGAGAGGTTTTGTGCCTTCTGTTTGGATGAGGAAATTCACTGAGTTAGTCTGATCAGGGGAAGAACGTTTGGGATAAATCTAAAGTCTTTGCCACAGGTCCAAAAACTGAGTGGTACTGTTAGAGTGTGACGGGTCCTACTATTGTCAGACAGGCTTAAGGGTTTTAGTTGAAAGAAAGATTTATATGTGTCAGATACAGGATGTGGCTGCCAATCTGCCCGACACCTGTTCATCCTTTTCTCTTCTGTACAGCCATGTGGTCTTGTCTGTGGAATTGTCTGTGATTTGTCTAATCCAATCAGGATGACTCCATCCTCCTTGCCACATGGTTGGTCAACACCCAGCATTTCCCTGGCTATAGGAGTTGGTTCAGGAATGGATGTGTGACCCAGTTTGGTCTAGAATCATAAGAGCACATTGGCTGGAGGCTTTTGTAATAAGGTCTCTAACTCTTCTGGAGGAGATTCTGGAAGCCAACCTTTTCTTTTCTTTTCTTTCTTTTCTTTTCTTTTTTTCTTTTTTTCCCTTTTTTTCTTTTCCTTTTTTCTTTTCTTTCTTTCTTTCTTTCTTTCTTTTTTTCTTTTTTTTTAAAGATTTTATTTATTTTAGAGAGGAAGGAGGAGGGAGAGAATCACAAGTAGACTCCTTGCCAAGCATGGAGCCCGATGCGCGGCTCAACCCCACAACCCTGAGATGATGACCTGAACCAAAACCTGGATGTTCAACTGCTTGAGCCATCTAGATGCCCTAGAAGTCAGCCCTTTCTCTCGTACCTTAGATGGTGTGGTGTGTGCTTACGAAGCCTGGAACTGCTGCATCCATTTTGCCCCCATGAGGGACACCCACCCTAGGTTGATACTGATACCACAAAGGCCTAGAGAACAGATGGAAGACGCCAAGTGCTTGATGACATTATGGAATGAAACCAGCTCTACTTCCAGTTACCCAGAGCCCCTGCTTGCTTGGGGAGAGACACCCAAGATTTGAAAATTGCATTTGCTTCTGGGTCTTGGTGTTTTAGACTGCAGTGTGGCCTTGGTGTTTAGGGACCGCAGTGTGGTAGATGAGCGGCTGCTAAGCTGGGCAGGCGTATGGGATCCAGGTTTAAAAAGAATCTCCAATGAGGGTGATGATCCACTTTTATGTATGGCTGCACAATAGCTCTTCTTTCAATGGAAAGCTCACCACATACATTTTTAAAAGGATAAGGTTTTGTGGAAACGCGGGCTTGTTAACTTCCCAGGAGCACGTGTTTTGCATGAGATAAGATGTTCTGGTAGCTGCCATGAACATGCTGAGAATAGCAAGAGAAAATTTTCACAAAGGCACAGGATGATGTGAATAAAAAGCTGTTTTGTCTAGTCATCCTGTGGGAGGAAAACCCAAACTCCACAAACTGTCATCATTCCAGTGTAGAAACAGCCACCCGAGTGTTGTTTTCACAAGATGCTGTCACACAGTGGCCCTTGAGGGAGTGCAGAGTGGCTTGTCCAAGAGATTTCCATCTGGAGAGCAGTACCTCTTGTGCCTTGACGCCTCCATCCTTGCAGAGCCTTGGTGGGAGGAGACCTCTGGACATGCTCATCCAGAGCCTTCCTAGGGGCTTCTTAGCTTTGGTTTTGTTTTTTTGCAGATTTAGCACTTCCTTCTGATCCGTAAAGCAACAAGCATGAAACCAGCAGCTCCACTCCCTTGTACCAGGATGCTACGGAAACAAACAAATGAAATGAGCTGTGGGACTTGGGCAGGGAATCCCTGGTTAGCAGCAGGCTTGGCTTCTGGAACACAGAAGCCTCAGAACACACTGGCTCAGACAAAGTGGATGTTTATTTCTCTTTCTCTTAATAGCTGGGAGGTGGGCAGCTCTCTCCATGATGTAACCCATCTGAGTACTCAACTCTGTGTCGGCAGTGGGCAGAATTCTTTCTCATGTGTCGTTGAGGTCGGCACTTTGGTTATTTCTGTTTCACATTTGAAAGCTCTGAGGCTCAGAGAGGTTGAGGCAGGGGCTGGAGGGACTGTAAGTGATCCTCTTAGTGTTACCAAACATGGGATTTCCAAGTTGGGGCACTCGGCAAGGGTCTTCCAGTTGGCTTCTCATAGTTAGCAGTGGAGCCCAAGTGAGAAGCATTTCTGCTGATAATTTGTTAAAGCCATGTAATAAAAACCAGGTAGCACACCATTTGTCCCTGGTTTTAAAATTATTGATTTCCCTGTTCTTTTTTATGAGGGGTATTTTTTTTTTAATGCTAGCAAATGGAGGGATGCTTCGGTGCCTCAGTGGTTGAACATCTGCCTTTGGCTCAGGTTGTGATCCTGGGATCCTGGGATCGAGTTTGGCATCAGGCTCCCCACAGGGAGCCTCTTCTCCCTCTGCCTGTGTCTCAGCCTCTCTCTCTGTGTCTCTCATGAATGTATATATATATATATATATATATATATTAAAAAAATAGTAGCAAGTGGAAGTAGGTGTAGGGAGATAAGTTGTCATGGTATCATTAACATTAACATTAAAATCCTTCAGTTACTGCTTCTTAGGCATCTTTCTCATGCTAAGTCTCTGTGCTAAGTGATGGAAATAAAGTGGAGGCCACCATCACGGTCAGGTCGGAAGGGAACACACACCAGCAATTACAATACAGGGTGATAGGTGCTGCAGTAGGGACCAAACTGGGAAGTAAGAAGAGGAGGCACCTGGGCTAGTTGTGGGGCAAGATCAGGGAAGGCTTCCTGGAGGAAGTGAAATCAAACAGATCATCACTACCACCTTCATTATCATTGCTTTTGTCATCATCCTCATCCTCATCATCATCACCACCATAATCACCACTGTCCATATCACCATCACCATCATCACACATACTGTCACCATCATCATCATCATTTGGTGTCATCATTACCCAGTGTCAGCACCACCATCACTATCACCACCACCATCACCATACTCACTATCATTGTCATCATCACTGTCATCTCTGCTCCCACCATCACCACTGTCCTCATCACCACCGCACTGTCATCATCACCACCACCACCACCATCCCCAACACTCTCTTTGTCATCATCATCATCATCATCATCATCATCACAACTGGTGTTCATTGAGTATCTTCTGCATGTGGGGCCTTGTGCCAAGCCCTTTGATGTGCTATCTCATTGACTTCCCACCATGACCTATTAAGTCCAGTTTTTTTTTAAAGATTTTAGATATTTATTCACAATAGATACAGAGAGAGAGAGAGAGAGGCAGACATACAGGCAGAGAAAGAAGCAGGCTCCATGCCAGGAGCCTGATGTGGGACCCGATCCCAGGACTCCAGGATTGCACCCTGGGCCAAAGGCAGGTGCCAAATCGCTGAGCCACCCAGGGATCCCCTTAAGTCCAGTTGTTATTCTCATTTTAGAGGTGAGGAAAAGGGGCATTTGGGTGATTCAGATTGTTAAAGATCTGCCTCTGGCTTAGATTGTGATCCCGGGGTCCTGGGATCAAGCCCCACATCAGGCTTTCTGCTCAAGTGAGGAGTCTGCTTCTCCCTCTCCTTCTGCCCCTGCCTGCCTACTCTGCCTCTCCCCTCCAGCTTGTGCTCTCTCTCTCAAATGAATAAATAAAATATTTTTTAAAAATTAAAAATAATAGAGGTGAGGAGAATAGGCTCATAAAAGTTAAACAGCTTGACCAAAGTCATACAGTGAGTTTGTCCATGTGAGACTCAAGATTCATGCCGAGACTGTCTGCTCCCACACCTTGTTTTACTGACCACATTCAAAGGACAGGTGGGACTTGGCCAGGTAGATTAGGATCAGGAACATTTCAGGAGGAAAGGGTCCCAGGCATGAGGTCCAGAGGTGGCAGATGGCTGGAGGCAGTTGAGAATCCAAAGAGGCTGTCTTTGGAGTTGTGTGTGAGGAGTAAGAGATGAGGATGGGGGGCAGAGTCTACTCTCCAAGTCCCTGCTGGTTGTGTCCAGCATTTGGATGCCGTGATGCCAACAGGAGGAAGACAGTAGAGAAGAGGTGGGGCATGACTCGATTGTGCTGTGGAAGGGTCACCATGGTCACCAAGTGGACAGTGGAGCTAAGAGGGGAGACTGAGGCAGGGAGACCACAGTTGTCGGTGTTGATGGGTGTCTGAAGTAGACCACCTCTTACATTTGAAAGTCATGGGCTGAAAGAGGAAGGATACCCCTGTGCATATGGGGTCCCCTCAGAGTCCCCTCAGGTGTTCCCACAGATGCCCATCACCCTCCTTTCTCAGCACAGCAATCCGTCCCTTTGGGGGCTCTGCTCCTATAGCCTTCAAATGAATTCACCATCCGATCAAGAAAGTGATGGCTCTACCTCTGTGTGTTTCCTTGGTGGAGGCTGAAGAAGAAGTCCACAGGAAGCCAGAGCTGGCCTTTGGAGGGCTGTGACCTTGTAGAACAAGCACAGGACAGGAGGGTTTTGATGCGGGTGCTCCCGTGCTGTGGCCTCGGGAGCTCTGTGCTGTGGCCTCCCCTTAATCCTGGTCCTGTGGTCCAGGGAGAGTGCAACACCTCTGAGCCTCTCCTCTAAGGGGCAGGCCTTGGAGGGGTTGTCCAAGGCTTAGGGTCCCTGAGCTCCTAGGGTGATCAAAGTGGCCCCTTGGGCATCCTGCCCCCAGGGAGCTCACCATCTACTCAGGAGCAGATGTAGAAACATCAGCTCCGTCAGGAGGCTGAGTGAAGCCACTCTGTTCCGTGCTCCCTGAAGCCATCTCCTTCCCTGAGGCTGCAGCATGGCGTTCAGTGACTTTCCTAGAGGACAGGGCTGTCATGTCCAGAGCTGAGGGCCACACCATGGCCAGAACCCCAGTTCCCCCAAACTGGTGTTGGTGGTGAACAGGCAGGAGACCCTGTGGGTGCCCAAGCGGGGGTCCATCTGCGGGTCAGCCCGAAGGATCTTTGGCCACCTGTTCTATGACTTGAAATTTCCTATCATCCTGCTCTTGAGATTCGGAAGGATTTCTTGTGGAGCAGGTCAGGACTTCTGGGTCCTGGGCTTGGCTTTATCACCATCTCACTGGGTGAGGTCAGGCCAGCCCTTCCCTTCTAGGGGCCTCAGTACCTTTTGAAGAAACAAGAGCGTGGGGGCGCCTGGGTGGCTCAGTGGTTAAGCATCTGCCTTCCGCTCAGGACGTGATCCTGGGGTCCTGGGATCGAGTCCTGCATCGGGCTCCCCGCAGGGAGCCTGCTTCTCCCTTTGCCTGTGTCTCTGCCTCTCTCTGTGTCTCTCATGAATAAATAAATAACATCTTTTTTAAAAAAGGAAAAAAGAAACCAGGGCTTGGCCTCAGAAGTCCTCTGAGGTCCCTTCCAGCCGAGGGGCTGTGTGGTTCTCTGGAGCTCCTAGAACCCCAGCGACCAAGACCCAGTAAGCGCCCCAGACAGATGGGTGGGCCGGCTCCCAGTCAGCCGCCACACCACCCCCGGGTGGGTTGCGCGTTTGAGGACTGACTCCCCAGGGCAGACCCAGAAGCCTGGAACACATTCAATCATCCCAGATGGAGGATTTTTCTGCTTCAATTATCTTCTTTGCAGGTTTTGGGTTTGCAGACAGGGCTGGCAGCTTGGCTGAGTCACGGTAACTATTTCCGAGCTGGCTGGAAGCACGCGTGGAGGGACCTCGGGCTTGATAATCTGTTCTTCTCCTTCCAGTATCAAGAGTTTGAATGACTTCAAACCCAGAGAAACGACCTCTCTCCAGGGTCCGTATGGCCACGAAACCTCTCGTGCACCTGCCCGCCCTGCAAAGTGGGATGAGCCTGCACATCATTATTAAGCATTTATAGAAATTTATAGAAATTATTAATAATTTCTCCACAGCCCCATGCCTGGGCCTTGGGTGGTGATGGGTAAGGAGTGGGTGCTCCCAGCCTGGGGATAGCCTCTTTCCATCGTGGACAGCTGAGGAAACCAGGCAGGAGAAGCCTGATTGGTGCTGCCTTTATCATTAAATCAGCGTACCTATTTTGGTTCCTCTACAATTTTTACCTTTCACACCTTGATGCACCTGTCAGAGCAGTGTTCTAGAGGACGCTAGTTTCCTGGGCAGGATGCATGCCAGGATGGAAGTCTGCTAGGTCTTTCTTAAACATGCCACCCCTTCCAGGTCCCTGGTGGGTCTCTCGTAGCTGGTCGACCCAAAGTAGCAATTGCCCTTGGAAAACCCCGGTCCTATCACCTTGCCTGCAAAGGCCTCCTGGGCTTGGGTGCCTCAGTTACCCTGGGGCCTCCTGCCTCTGCTCACCCTCAGCATCACCACACTGGAGACTGGAAAGGAAGCTTGTATTCACAGCTGTAGCCACTTTTCCTTGTGATTGGGTTTTTTTCCAGGGGTGGGGCATGGGGGAGAAGTGGGGATTCCCTCTCCCTTCCCTAACCTGGCTCCCACCGCCAGCCTCCTGCTGTTTCTGGCAAGCACTTGTTAGAGCGGCCAAAGGATTTTTTGTGTTGTTTTGTGTGTGCCTTTTTTTTAAAAAAACAAAACAAAACAAAACAAAACAAAAACACTAATAAAGCTATTTGGACGCAGCAGTGTAGTTACTAAACAAAATTAACACTACCCTCTTCTGTGCTGAGAAATTCTGAGACCCACGTGCCTGCCCATCCTTTTGAGATGGGCATTTGAGGACACCCAAACGCAGGGGGACCTGCTGAGGCCGCAGGACAGGACAGGGTTGTGAGTGGAGGATGCTGTTAACACCTGGTCAGACACTGACACTCTTTTGGTTTGAACCAGGGGAACCAGGCTACTTGATTTCTCTTGTTCTCCCCAGCAGTTTGGGGGACTCCATCTGGGACACAGAGCCAGAGAGTCACTTACTATCTCTGGCCACGTGAGCAGAGAAACAGGCACCTGGTTTGTAGACCGGCTGGTGTGTGAGGCAGCTGCTCTCGAGAACTTACTGGGGCTGGCTTCTTGCTGTCTGCCTTCTCTGGCCATCTCTGCTCCAACACAGAAACCAGGCCAAGTGCCTGGGGAATGTTCAGCTTTTTGTTGTGAGGAGGGGAGAATCAGAAGAAAGTCAAATGCTCCTCTGGAATGGGAGCCAAGAGAAGGGGGCAGGGAGGTTGGCAGGGCCGGTGGAGGCTCGGCCACACTCGGGCGCCTGCCCATCCTGAGGCTGCCGAGGGAGGGAGGGGGTGGCCAAGGGCGGGGGACCCCTTGAGAAGGGCACTGGGTGCCAGGTTGGGGAGGAAGACCTCCGGAGTGTTGGTCATGCCTTAGTGTCTGCAAGAACACCTAATTTATTGAGTATTATCAGAGACTAAGTGGCTTTTCTAGAGAACCGAGGCTCCTCTCCCAAACATTAACAATTGAACTGTTGTGTGTTTCAAGCATCCCCCATTAAAAAAAAAAAATTGTGGTAGGAGCACCTGGATGGTTCAGCAATTGAGTGTTTGCCTTTGGCTTAGGGCGTGATCCCAGGGTCCTGAGATCGAGTCCCACATCGGGCTCCCTGCAGGGAGCCTGCTTCTCCCTCTGCCTGTGTCTCTGCCTCTCTCTCTCTCTATCATAAATAAATAAAGAAGTATTTTTTTAAAAAATGTGGTAAATTGATATAACATAAAATTTATCCTCTTAACCGTTTTAAAAATGTACAGTTGGGTCCTGTTACGTTCGTTCACATCGCTGTGCTCTCATCACCACCTTCCATTTCCAAAACTGTTTCCCATATGAAACTCTGTCCTCATTAAACACAACTCCCTGAGCCTCTCCCCCAACCCCCTAGGCCCTGGCAACACCATTCTGCTTTCCATGTCTGTGAATCTGATGATTCTAGGAAGGACACTCCTATGAGTGGAATCATACAGCATTTGTCCTTGTGATCGGCTTATGTCACTTAGCATGATGTCCTCAAGGTTCATCCGTGTTGTAGTGTATGTCAGGATGTCCTTCCTTTTCAAGGCTGAATAATATCACATTATATGCATACAACCCATTGTGTCTGTCCATCTGTTGATGGACATTCGAGTTGCTTCTACCTTTGGGTCTTTGTGAATAGTGCTTCTGTGAACCTGGGTGTGCTAGGCTTTCTTTTGCAAAGGACTTTTTTTTTTTTAAAGATTATTATTTATTTGAGAGAGCAAACGAGTGAGCACAAGTGGAAGGGGCAGAGGGAGAAGGAGAGAGATTCCCAAACTGACCCCAGGGCTGGATCTCAGGACCCAAGATCATGACCTGAGCTGAATCCAAGAGTCAGATGCTCAACTGACTGAACCACCCAGAAGCCCCTGCCAGTGACTTTTTAAAAATGCTTTTTCTTATTTCAGAGGCTACATTCATTTAAAAAAAATAAAAAGAAAAGATTTTATTTATTCATGAGAGACACAGAGAGAGAGAGGCAGAGACACAAGGCAGAGGGAGAAACAGGGTCCCCGCGGGGAGCCTGATGCAGGACTCGATCCCAGGACCCCGGGATCGCGCCCTGAGCTAAAGGCATATGCTCAACTGCTGAGCCACCCAGGTGCTCCTAAAAAACACTTTTAAAACGTAGGCAAGTTAAAAGAACATGAATCGTCCATAATCCTGTCATCCAGGGAAACTTTTGGGAGATATATATGTATATAAATATATATGTATATATATATGTATTTATATTTACACTTTGGTGTATGTCCTTTTGTGTCACTTAGTAATACACATATACACCGTGTTTCTAAAAACAGGGTTTCATATTCAAACATATACCATTTTGTAACTTGGTTTTTGAAACTCACTGATATCTTGACTCTTGTTGCTGCAACATAATAAAAAACTATTGCTTATTAGCATTTTGGTGCATGAATATATCACAAATTTTCATCAATTTCCCACCACTTTACAGTTTTCCCTATTACCAGCACATCTTTGGAGCTGAACATCTTCGCACATGTTTGCTTCTTTCCCTGGGATAGATTTTTAGAACTGCAGTCAGTGGGTTAGAGGGTACGTCCATCTGTCAAGCTTTGGAATCTTTTACACACATTGACAAACTCAGATGAGTTTTCCTTATTTTCCTTAGCAGCACAAAAGAGTAGTACTCTCCCGTCCTCTCACTGATAAACTTCATATTTGCATTAAAAAAATTATTGCCAGTTTGAATAGTAAAGAATACCATCTAGGTTTGAAAAGTATGCATTTCTTCGAACATTTTTTTGGAATATATCTCTAGGCCATTGTTCCTTCTTTTTGCGAGCTGCTTATTCATGCCCTTTGTGTATTTTTTCCTTAGGGGGATTAATTTTTTTATTAATTTGTAAGAAGCATTTGCATATCAAGGATGTAAATTGTTTGTCATATCGGCTGCAAACAATTTTATCCTGGTTTGTCCTCGGAGTGCTTAATGATGTGGGGGAAAAAAAAGCTTTTTGTTTTCATGAAGAGATATTTCTAAATGTTTTCTTTTAAACTTCTGCATTTGGTGTCATTCTTCACGACCCATGCTACTCTACAATGTACAGCTATTTGTCCACATTTTTGTTTATCCCAACATGTTTGTACTTAATTTTCCACACTTGAATCTCGAATCCACTCCCCAAATGATTTGATGTCTCGTGTGAGGTAGAAAATCCAACCTCACACCTTCCCAACATTGTCATTTTCCTACTGGTTCAAAATGCTCCCTTTGCCATGTGTTAATTCTTGCATACTTTTGGTTCTGTTTCTGGAGGGTTTTTTTTTCTGTCCAATGATATGAATCTATGTTCTGTTGCCAGTTCCACACTGTTTTAATATTTTAATTATTTTAGGGCATGAATCCCATGATTACAAAATTCCTTGGCTGTTCTCTTGCATTTTATTTCCAGATGAACTTTAGAATGGTTTGGTCAACTTGGAAAAAAAATTCCTCTGTGGTTGTGATTGAAATTGCACTATGTTTCTAGATGAATGTAGAGGGAATTTGGAATCTTTATTATATTGGATCTTCCCCTCTGCAGCCTCAGTGTGTCCATCAGATGTCATTCACATGGTTTTCTCATGTAGGCTTCTTAAGTTTATACTTGGGCATTTTGAGAGGCTTGCAGTCAAGGTGAATTTTCCACTATACTTTCCAATTTTTTGCTTTTGGCATATATAAAAGAAATGGATTTTCAGGTACTTATTTAGTAATTGGCCCACTCCGTAAACTGTGGGGCTGTCTTCCTGGATTTCACGGGTGGGCCAGCATAGCATCTTGACAGAGTCTTCAGTCTCTTTCCAGTATTTCTGCTGTTCATTTTCTTTTCTTGTCTTGTTGCATTGGCTACACCCTCCACAACAACTCTAGGTAGTAAGGATGAGAGTAGGCATGCTTATCTTAATTCTGACTTAAGTGGAAATATCTCTGGTGTTTCTAACTTTCCTGCTTAAAGACTATTCAAGGCAGTCTAATCTTATTTTGATGTTTCAGAGGCATCATTAATATGTAGTGAAAAATTATTCTATAATACAGTAAGATCACCAGGGATCAGAGTGGGTCTTGCATATCTGTTTGACCTCTGTTTTTCTCTCACCTTCATTCTCCCTCTCTTGCATTACTGGCTTACTGAAACATTACTTGTGTCTTCTCTCTTGTTCTCAAGTTGTCTGTTATCAATTATTTCTTCTGTCACTGGGTCTACTTCCAAAAGTTATCCAGTTATCCCCTCTCCTCTCCTTCTTTTTTAAAACCATTGTTGTAATTGAAGGCATAATCCATGAGCATGGAAAACACTTCAAACACTACAAAAGTAAAAACTCAAAAGCAGACAATTAAAACATCATAATAAAAAGTGTCTCCCTGTCACACCAAATGCTATTCACTCTGAAAAAGGCAACATCTTGTATCTTTCCAGATATTTTTGTTGCTTGTACCAGGACATATATGAATATGTAACTTTGTGGGGTTTTTAAAATACAAATCAAAGCACACTATCACACAAAGAGGTACATTTTCCTACTTACTGTATTGTGATAGTCTTTCTAAATCAGCACGTATGAATCTCTCATTATGCCATTTAATGTAAGTAACATAATTTATTTGTACAATCACCTGATGTACTTAGGTTTTCCCAGTGTTTTGCTATAACAAAAACAGCTACAGTGAACATCGGTATAAATATAAGCTTTTGCTCGCTTTTTCTAATTTTCTGCTCCTAATCTACTTGCTCTGATTTCCAGAGGAAAGAGAATAGGTGAACTACTGAACACTGAGTGCAGACTGAGAATAAATAGGTTCTGAACGAGGGTCTGATGATTCTCTTGAACGAAGTGAATGGATTTTAGTCAAGGACTTTGTATTGTTTATTGCATCTGTACAGCTGACCCTTTGCTCGTTTCTTCATTGTCACCTGGCCTTGCTTACTTCTGAGTTTGTCAGATAAATAATCCCTCCCACTCCCATCCTCAGAGATGAGGCTGATGCCACCTGGCCATATGATCCGCAGCCACCACTGTTGTCATTTATTTTGCTTTAGTTTCATCAGCATCATGTATGGGCGAGGTGAGGCATACCTGGCCAAGCAGCATCCCCAGTGATGCAGTCAGGTGCCCCAGGACGCACCTGTGCAGTCTTGATAATTACAAATTACAAACTGAAGGGTGTGGGGAGAGTCATTACAGAGTGTCTCACCTGATGCAGCAGGTGGATGCAGAGAGTCTCTGGAGAGCCACAATACCAGGCAAGAGCCTCATCTGTGAGGTCCATGTGGCTCCAGGCACAGCTGGATGCTGTCATTACTGGACCCGGGCTGGAGCAGACCATAGGATGCTACTGGGTGTTTCCAGCCACACCAGTATGGGAAGGAAACAGCACCATCTCTAACTGGATTGTGGGGCCAGACATGTTAGTGAGATGCTGCTGAGAATGGATGTGTGGAGAAGATGAAGCTGTTGAGAATGATGAGCCACTTTTCTCTTGCTTTTCCCTCAGTGTTAACCACTAATACTCGTTTCCTTTCTGATTCTGAAAAACAACGTGTGTTATTTGAAAAATCTAAGAAAATAGAGAAAAATGCAAAAGAAAAAAAAATGATCTGAAATCCATCTTGAGAAAACACCAGTCGCATTTTGGCATACATTCTTCTGGTATTTTTTTCCTGTTCCTTTATATGTACGTGAATCTTTAGGTGCGATAGATTTATACATATTGTTTCATGATCTAGGCTTCTTATGTGCTTTATCAGAAATGTTTTTTCCATGTTATTAAAGATCCTATAACATCATTTCAATAGTTTCATACAGTCTTACTTTCTGAGTATGGAATAATTTATTTAAAGCCAACTCCCAACTGTTAGCAACTTAAGCTGTTTTAATTTCTTTTTCTTCCTTCTTTCCCTCCCTCCCTCCTCCCTCCCTCCTTCCTTCCTATTAAAAAAAAAATCTACAGTGAACGTCCTAGAAGTATATTTGGGTAAATTCATCATTCTTTATAATAAATTCTTAGAGGTGAAATTTCTGGGTCAAAGGATAAGCATATTTTAAGTTCACTCTCCGAAAAGATCAAAGCAGTCATGTTTTCCACCAGAAGTCTATGGGAATGCCTTAAACTCTTGCCCAGTAGTCCTTATTTAAAAAAATCTTTGCCTATATATTAGGCAAAATAATTTATGACGTACACATATTTTTTTAAGTAGGCTCCATGCCCAACTCGGGGCTCAAACTCATGACCCCAAGATCAAGAGTCACACCGACCGAGCCAGCCAGGCACCCCACACGTATCTTATTTTCTAAAGTCTAATGGTTTCTTTCCTGAATTTTAATCAATGTCATTTTAAAAGATCAACATAGAAAAAAATGTGATGACCTAAAAAAGTAACTGAGTCATCCTTTTCTGCCTGGAAATGATTGCTGCACACCTACCTCCACGTGTCTTTGTTTAGTTTGAACTGTTGTCCATCTGGAGGGCTTTCCCTATCAATTTCCAGTTGTTGAGATCCCCTGTCTGTTGTTGAGAGTCCATCTGAAAACCCCTTTCCCCCATCAGGTCTCCTTGGTTTTCTATAACCAGACATCTCTCCATTAAATTCATGACACTGCCTGTATTGTGTTCATACTCTACTCCACTTACTGCATTTTGCTTTTATATTAATGATGTTCTTGGAGACCACAGGTTCTCCAAGGGCTAGGACCATCTTCCTCGTCTGCCACTCTGGCATCATCAACCCGGTGTGTGGGTTCCTAGTAGGGACCTCCATAAATATTTGTTAGATGGACTTAAGCTGAATTTGGGCAGACCAAGGGGTCAGGTCTAGGTCAGGGAGTTGGTTGGCACAACTCTGAAGACCAGACACGGGTTCCTCTCTGTCCCTTTTAGGATTGCAGAATTCTCTGTATTTGTGGCACGTGTTTCAAAGAGGGACTTGTTGTTCCTACGAATTGCACACTTGTGTTTTGTTGGCTTTTTGCATTAGTCGGTGCCAACACAGTGACATCTGGCACTGTTGGCTAAAGGCCTGGCCCTTGGGCCACAGTTATGAGCAAAGAGTTACTGAGGGGTGGGCCAGCCGTGGATAGTGCATCCCGGGACCCAGGACAGCCTGGCCAGGTGAGTGGAGAACTTAGCTGCATCTCATGTAGCACAGCTCGGCCTTGGATTTCATCTTGTGCCCTGGCTGCATGGGAGGCTGGAAGACCCAGCCGTGCAAGACGCTGAGATTCCCCTGCTATGTCTTCTTGCTGGGGGTTTGTGACCTGTCACTAAGACATGAGAAGAACTAATAAACGTGACAAGGTGCTCAACTTCATTAGTCGTCGGAGAAATGCAAATGAAATCCACAAGGCACTGCCACTGTATACCCACCAGAATGGTAAAATGAAAATGAGAATTTCACGGATCGGTGAAATCCTCTGCAGGTGGGAGGCATTTTGGAAGCCTGGCTTTATCTACTAAAGCAGAGATGTGTACACCCTATAACCGGGTATATACCACTCATAGGTATATACTGACCGGAAGAGGGTATGTATGCTTACTGAGAGCCATGTATTAGAATGTTCGTAGCAACACTACCTGTAACAGTCTGTATGCGCCCATCAACGATAGAATAGAAAAATAAATTGTGATATAGCATACAGCAGAATGCCATACGAGAGTGAGCGTGAGCAACCCACAGCTACATGAAACAGTTGGGACCTCACAAACAAACCATGATGCTGAATGAAAGAAGCCAGACACACACTGCATGATTCCACTTATGTAAAGTGTAAAAAACAGGCAAAGCTGATGTACACTGTTAGAAGTCAGGAGATTGGTTACGCAGGTTGGGTGGAGGGTAGTGACCTTGGGAATGGGGGACACGCGGAGGTTTCTGGGGAGTGAGGAGCATTCTGGCTCTCGATCTGAGTGCTGATTTCATGGGTGTGTTCAGTTTGTGGAAATTCCATGAGTCCTGCACTTATGTGAGGAGCTTTCTGACAAATATTCTATGTCTAGGACAAGTTAAAAAGTAAATCATGGTGATGCCTGGCTGGCTCTGTGGTTGAGCTTCTGCCTTTGGCTCAGGTCCTGATCCTGGGGTCCTGGGATGGAGTCCCCAATTGGGCTCCCTGCAGGGACCCTACTTTTCCCTCTGCCTGTGTCTCTGCCTCTCTGTGTGTCTCTTGTGAATAAATAAATAAAATCTTTTAAAAAATGTAAATCATGAAGGGGTGCCTGGGTGGCTCAGTTGATTGAGCATCCAACTCTTGGTTTCAGCTTAGGTCGTGATCTCTTGGGTTGTGGGATTGAGCCCCACATTGGGCTCTGTGCTCAGTGGGGAGTCTACTTAAAGATTCTCTCTCCCTCTCCCTTTCTAGAAAAAAAATCTTTAATAAAAAAAGTAAATCATGGGGAATACACTCAAAAGAGTTGAAAGCCAGGACTTGAGCAGATACTCAACGCGTGTTCAGAGCAGCGTCAACTCACAATGGCCAAAAGGTGGAAGCAACCCAAGTGTCCGTAGATGGATGAATGGCCAAACTGTGGTGTACGTATACAATGGGACATTATTCAGCCTTAAAAAGGAAGGAAGTTCTGACACCTGCTACTTCATGTTGCAACCTTGGAGACATTATGCAGAGCACAATATGCCAGACCCGAGAGGACAAATAATGTATGATTGCATTACTGTGAAGTATATAGAGTAGTCGAATTCCCAGAGGTGGGATGTAGAATGGTGGTTTCCAGGGCCTGGGGGAGATGGGGCGCGATGCGGAGCCAGTGTTTCATGGGGACAGACTTCCAGTCGAGGTAGATAGAAAGAAGGGCTCTCGAGGCAGATGGTGGGGATGGTTGCACAATAGCATGAATGTACTTAATGCCACTGAGCTGCGTGCTGAAAGTGGGTCAAGGTGGTACGTTTTATGTGGTGTATGTTTTAGCACCATAGACAGATGCACGTAGTGATGAGCAGCAGGAAACCTGCTGTGCTGAGGGGCCGGGCCCAACGTGCTACAGCAGAGCCCAGGGAGGGGGGCTCCAAGTGCAGAGGGGCTCCTCCACCCCTGGAGGAGGTTCTGAGAGGTGGTGGAGGCCCATCAACCTCATAGAGCAGTGCCACGGTCAGACCAGCCAGCACCTGGGGGCACATGTCGAAACCGGCTCATTGGACGGTGTGCATTGCATGCTGGCTGGAAAGAAGCTTCTCTCGCCCTGCAGCACCCGGTCTGGCTGTCGTCCGAATCCGGCATGGCACTGCCATCAGGTCCAGGGGACAGGAGACTTCAGACAGGCGATTTGGCCTGAGGACAGGCAGGATTTCCCCTGTGGGCTTTATTCTGTGGCATGAGAGTTGGAACCATGGAGCTGGCATGGCAGCCAGGGCCCGCTGCCCGCAGGAGATGCAGAGTCAGAGGCAAATCCCTGCACACCACGGGCTGCGGTGTGCCAGGCCCAGGCTGGGTGGCAAGGAGTGCCTCCAGGAGGGCAGGGCTGGGGTTGGGGAGGGTGCCCATGGGGGCAGGACTCCTGCTCTCCTGAATGTGCCAGAAGCCCTGGTGGCTGTGTGGTCAGGTGTTTTATTTTGAATGTCCACTTTGGAATGGGAAGGCGTGTCGTTAACACTCTTACCAGTAGGGACTAGCTTCCCAGAAAAGCCACCTCCTGACACCTGGACTTTAGGGCCCGCCCTGGCTGGTCAGCTCAGGCCACCTCATCTGCCTAGCCCTAGACTGGTCCTCCGGGAGGCCAGCTGCTGATCTGGGCCTTTACTGGAGGTATCTGGGGCCTGGCGTGTTTGCATGGTGGCCCGGAAAGCCTTAGGAACATTTTTGGGGCTGAGTAAAGAATGCTCCCAGCTGGCAGGTGAATGCAGGAGGCATTAATCCAGAATAATTTTTCCTGCTGAGACAGTTTTGTTAGAAATCTGTGCAGACGTGGGAGTTCCTCTGTGCCTGGCGTCTGCGTGAAGAGTGGGGTGGGGGTGAAGGCTCCACACTAAGAGGAGCCCGGATTTGCCCCTAAAAGGTTTTCTTGAGTTCCTTGGGATCTGCGTACACTCTCTGTCTCTTCATGCTCTTGGTAGAGAACAGCCAACCTCTCTCTGATTCTTTAGGAACTGTGGGATCCCACCTCACCCCTAGAACCCACGGCTGGGGAAGTGAATGGATGTGGGCAGACCTGCCTAAAGTTCTGATCCCAAAGTGTGCTCTCAGGATACCTGGGCATCACCTGGGAACTGTTAGCAGTGCAGATGATTGGGCCCCACCTCGCACCCAGTGAAGACTGCCAGCTGGCCTTTTAGCAAGATTCCTCAGCTGAGTCACATGCGCGTTGAAGTTTGGGGAGCACTAACTGGGCTACACTTCCTGGCCCAGAGATGTGAAGTGGTTGTCTGTGACCCCACAGGTGGTTAACTGTAGGGGGGTGAGAGGGTGTGGTGGAGATCCCCCTGCCTACCGCCACTGCCACCCTGTAGGTGAGATAAGATAGCAGAACCCGACCCTCAGGACTCCAGATTTGTGCCTGGGTAAATCCATGCGCGTTTTGTGTCTCGGGTTGGAAGTTTTGGGGAAGCTGTGGTCATGGAGAGATGCTGGAGCTGGGAAGTTGGAGAGAGACCCCAGGGTGAATGTGCAGAGCGGAGCGCCCCAGATGCTTGGGGTGTGTTTCCCACCATCAGGTTGCTATGTGGTCACTAATATGTCTTTTTTTTTTTTTAAATGTTTTATTTATTTATTTGAGAGAGAGAGAGATTTAGGGAGAGAGAGCGCTCATGTGCATGCAAGCAAGAGGATGGACAGACTATAGCGCGGGGCTGGATCTCATGACCCTAAGATCATGACCTGAGCCGAAACCGGATGCTCAACCGACTGAGCCACCACCCAGGTGCCCCGACATTTCAAAACAGGCCTTTTTTTTGTTATCATCACCATCATCCCAACACTGACCCTTTAGGGAACCCTCACTGGGATCCGTGCGCTGCGCTTCACGGGCAGGTTACCTCCTTGTCATATCTGCCCTGACCTGGTCTTACTTTGAATCTAGGAGCCTGAGGCTCAAGGCTCCAAGGACCATCACGCGCTCCCAGTCACTCACCTCCATAACGGAAGAGATGGAATTTGGCCTGAGGCCCATGTGACTCCAACACCACACTAACTTACACTCAGGAAGTCAGGCAAAATTGTAGCCCATTTCGTCCTGGTGACAGTCCCCAAGTTCCATGACGGTGGGCAGAAGTTCTCCTGTAAGCGCCAAAATCTGTGTAGTTATTATTACCATATGTTAGAGTGTGTCAAGGCATTTTATAATATAAACACTAATGTCTGTATTGGTTTCAGTTTCCATCTGCGTTTTAATTGTGTTTTAATTAAAGACTGAAGTAGAAATCCTATACGTCTCGGCCAGTTGAAAGAAAATCCTAAATATTTGTTCAAATAAAATGTAATTTATGCTTGTTATAAAAAAAAAAGGGACACAAGGGTACTATGGCCATATTTATGACTGTTTCTAGATTAAACATTTTAAGAGAGAGGGGAAGTGGGACACCTGGGTGGCTCAACATTGGGCATCTGCCTTCAGCTCAGGTCGTGATCCTGGGGTCCTGGGATCAAGTCCCATATCGGGCTCCCTGCAGGAGCCTGCTTCTCCCTCTGCCTGTGTCTCTGCCTCTCTCTCTGTGTCTCTCATGAATAAATAAATAAAATCTTAAAAAAAAGAGAGAGAAAGAGGAAATTAGGGGGCCCTATGTAAACATGGAAACATGAATGGAAACATCATGTGTTAGCTCGTTCAGCTGGGATGGGGACATGGCTGCCCCAGGAATGCTGGACTCATCGCACCTTCTGCACAGGTTGGGGTGGCTTTGATCAGTTTATTGTATGTTTAGCCTCTGGTAGGGGGTGGTTTGCAAACTATGCTCCGTGGGCAAAATCCAGCCAGCCGCCTGTTTTTATAAATAAAGTTTTATTGGAAAGCAGCCACACCCACTTATTTACATACCATTCATCGCTGCTTTCACACATGACACTGGAGTTAAATTGTTGTGACCAAGAGTGTATGGCCTGCAAAGCCAGAAATACCTGCTCTCTTATCCTTTATAGTAACAAATTTTGCCAGACCCTAGTCTAACATTAACGTTTTGGATGTTTCTTAAATTTTCGTTTCTCTCTATGTCATAAATGCTTGAAACTCCCTTGTTTGCTGGGCTCATTTATTCGTCAAACGTGGTTTGATTGCAGCAGTGAGAAATCTTAGCTCAGGGGATCTGGGTTCACGAGAAAAATGTAGTCAAAGTCTGCAGTCATGGGACACCTGGGTGGCTCAGTGGTGGAGCATCTGCCTTTGGCTCAGGGTGTGATCCGGGGGTCCTGGGATCGAGTCCCACATCGGGCTCCCCACAGGGAGCCTGCTTCTCCCTCTGCCTGTGTCTCTGCCTCTCTTTCTCTGTCTTATGAATAAATAAGTCAAATCTTAAGAAAAAAAAAAGACATTATTCAGTAAACATGAGAAATGAGACTGGCCCAGAGTGCCCGAGAGAACGGGGCTACTGTGCTATGGAAGGAGTTCTCAGACCATCTCCAAATTACATCCTTTCATATTTCAAGGCTCCACTGCCATCTCCTCCAGGAAGCCTTCCCAGAAGTCTCTGACCTCTGCATTCTGGGAACACTATTTCTTATTCTCTGGGAGGTTATGATGTTCTCCTTCATGTGGTAGTTATATGCTTTCATGTTTTCTCTTCTGTGTCTTTGTGACTTTTTTTTAATAAGAAAACAATACCTTATTCTCCATTTAATTCCATTAGATTCCTTTCTCCCCAGAGACAAATCATACAACTTAATTTTTCTACCTTTTTTTTCAATGTGTACTACATTTGTGTATCTGTGCCCATGTAGAGTGTTGTGTGTGTGTGTGTTTTAAGATTTTATTTATTTGTGTGTGTGTGTGTGTGAAAGAGAGAGAGAGAAAGAGAGAGAGAGAGAGAGAGAGCGCGCATGGTGGGAGGAGGAGCAGAGCGGGAGGGAGAGAATCTCAAGCAGATTCCCTGGCTGAGTGCGGAGCCCGATTTGGGGCTTGATCTTACAACCCTGATCATGACCCTGATCAACCCCTGATCATGACATAATCCAGAAATCCCAGAGAAATGAAGAGTCAGACAACTGGTTGAGCCACCCATGCACCCCCAGAGTATTGTGCATGGGTTTTTGAGCTAATGAGTTTATCAGAATGCTTTTGTACCAAGTGTATCATTTTGTAACTTGCTGTGTTTTGAGGTGAATCCATGTGGCTTCGTAGGGCTGTGCTTCATTCATTTTACGACTTATACCACATGATATCATATAAACAAGCTACAGTTCATTTATCCATTTCTTACTGATGGCCATTCACTCCTTCTTCCAGTTTTTTCTTATTACAGACAATGTTGCAGTAAGTGGCTCTATCTGTCCTTCTGGGGTCACGTGTGCAGTTTTTCTAGGATCAACACCAAGAACTGCAGTTGTTTGGCTGTTTCCAGCACTACCAGATACTGCCAGATTGCTACCCAAGATGATTGCACCAATTCCCACCAGCTTTGCAAAGAAGTTTTCATTTCGCACTATCTTAGCTAACACTTGATATTATCAGACTTGTGTATTTTTGCTGGTCTGATGGGTATGTATTGTTTAAATCTGCATATGCATGGTTTTAATTAGCATATGCCTGGCGATTAGCGATTAGCGAGGGTGAACACCTTTTCATGTTTATTGGCTGTCTGTATTTCCTTTTCTGTAACCTGCATATTCACAGCTATTTTGTGTGTGTGTGTGTGTGTGTGTGTGTGTGTGCTGTTGGGTTCTTATTTATGTGTTGGCATTCTTTATATATTCTGAATAGCAATCCTTTGTTGTATGTGGTGCCATTCTTTTTGCCCAGTCTGTTATTCTTTTTCCCTTTTGTTGTTTTATATCTCCTGACCTGGTTTTCCTTCATGAAATGCTTGGGTGAGGGCAAAATAATGCTCCCCCGCTGAAGCCCCCCCCCCTTCAGAACCTCAGTATCTATGTCAGTGAGAAAACCCAAAATCTGGGTGCTGCCCCTTGATGTGGGAAGAGCAAAATTCCTTTCCCTTCTTCCCACCTCCTACATCTGTTTCCCTCCAAGTGTATGAGCTTCCTGCAGCTGTTGTAACAAAATATCATGCGCCTAGTGGCTCAAATAACAAAAATGTATTTTATCACAGTTCAGGAAGCCAGAAGCCTGAAATGAAGGTATTGGTGGGGTTGTTCCCTTCTGGAGGCTCTGAGGGAGAATCTGTCCATGCCTGTCTCCTAAATGATGGTGGCTGCTGGCAACGCCCGGCATTCCTTGACTTGTATATATGTCATTATAGTTTCCACCTCCATCTTGATGTAGCCTTCTCTACTGTGTGACTGGATGTCTTCTCTCTTTACCTTTTTAAAAAGGGCACCCAGGAATGCCTGAGTGGCTCAGGGGTTAAGCGTCTGCCTTTGACCCAGGGCATGATCCTGGAGACCTGGGATCGAGTCCCACATCGGGTTCCCTGCATGGAGCCTGCTTCTCCCTCTGCCTGTGTCTCTGCCTTTCTCTCTCTGTGTCTCTCATGAATAAATAAATAAAATCTTTAAAAAAAAGGACACCCATCATTGGATTTAGGGCCCACCCTAAATCCAGGAAAACCTCCTATTCAAGATCTTTAGCTTAATCACACCTGCAAAGGCCCTGTAGAGGTCACACTCACAGGCACCAGAGATTGAGACCTGGACATATCTTTTGAGGGCTGTTCAATCCACAGGTTTGGCAAACTCCAGAAATCCCAGAGAACAACTGTGCCCAAAGCAGGATGTGTGTGTGTGTGTGTGTGTGTGTGTGTGTGTGTGTGTGTGAGGTAGGGTGCCATGTAGAGAAGGAATGGTACATTCTGACAGAGGCAGTATATTCTATGAGGTGCCATCCCCCCAGAAAGGAGGGGATTGTAGTTATCACATTTTTTCATTTACTCGGAATCCCAGAAAACAAGCAGTGGGTAATAAAGGAAGGTGCCCCCTTGGATGAGTGGGTACACATCAGATCAAATGTTGGAAGTGGCATCAACCTGTCCACCAGCTGTGGAGTTGAGCAGGTGATCATACCCCCAGCCAAAGTGGGCCAGGATAGGAGCTGGGGTGAGCTCCTCTGTCCCTTAACAGATACCAAACTTGTGTAGATCTTGCCCTTTTGACAATAAGTAAAGGGAGAGCCAATAGGACCCCTAGGGAAAAAGAAATAGAACAGAGTCAAGGAAAAAGAAATAGTACCGTCAACTCTCATTATTTGTGGATTCCATATTTGTAAATCTACTCACTCGCTGAATTTTATCTGTGGCCCCTAGAAATAAGACTTCCTTGGTTATTTCCACATCACCATGGCATTGTCCATGAGGACAAGAGTGAAGATACTGAGTCATCTGATGAGCACATCCCAGCTGGGGTCGAACAAGGTGACACTCCACCTTCTATTTCAGTTCTTGTTCTGTAAACAAGTGTCCTTTTTGTGGTCTACTTGGTTGGTGCCACATTTTTTGAATTTTTTGTGCTTTTTGTTTGTGACTTTGCTATTTACAACAGCCCCTAACAGTAGGGCTGCTGTGCCTGGTGCCTCCTAACCACAAGGAGGGTGCGGTGTGCCTCATGGAGAAAATACGCGTGTTAGATAAGCTTCCCTCAGACACGAGTTACAGTGATGATGGCCATGAGTCCAGTGCTAACCAGTCAACCACATGCACCAAATAGGTGTCTTTAAAGGGAAACACATAAACAACAAGGTTAAGTATTGATTCGCTTAGAAAGGCTGTGACCAGAGGCTCGCAGGAAGCGGACACTGGATCTCCCTTAGGAGCAGTGTTCAGTATTTGCCAGCCGAGTGTTCTAGCGACTTTATAGATTATAACGTCTGAAACTTTTTCATAGCACTGTGAGTTAACTGCACTGGAATTAAATAAATCTGAAAGGAAGGATAGAACCACTATGAATAGTGAGAATCAACCACATCTGTGTAAGAGCCCACCTCTGGAGATGACTTTATCGTGAAACCCAGGGGCAGATGTCTGGACATTGGTGCCCTCCAGTCTCAAGCGGGCACATTCTCTGCCTAAATGGATGCTAACATTCCTTGGTGGAATGACATTAGACTGGGGCACCTGGGTGGCTCTATGGTTGATTGTCTGCCTTCAGCTCAGGGCATGATCCCGGGGTCCTGGGACCGAGTCCCACATTGGGCTCCCCCAGGGAGCTTGCTTCTCCCTCTGCCTCTGCTTCTCTAAATATCTCTTATGAATAAATAAATGAAATATTTAAAAAAAAAGGAATAACTTTACACTGACATTAAAAGGCAGAGTAAGATGGCGTATATGGAGAGATGACAAGAAAACTAAAAAGTTAATCACTGGAGTGAGATCCATGTAGCATGCAGTGAGGAACAAAAAAAAAAAAAAAAAAAGCCCAGGAAAAAAAAAAACGCCTCCAACAATAGAGTAGTAAAGTGAGCTCCAGTAGAGCTGTAATGTGAACTATGTATGATTCAGCTATTCAGGTATTGTGTATTGTTCATTGACTTACAAAGAGTAGAGGGGATAAAAAGCAGGACTTAAAAGAGTATGAACACACGATCAGATTTTTTATTCCCATTTGTTAAAAAAGGTGCTTACCTAGAGGAAGGTCTGGGTGACTCTGTTACTCTGGGCGGGATAAAGGTTATTTGTAGTGTATACCATGCATGAGTCTGGAGTGTTTGATTTTTTGCAAAAAAAAACATATTGATGTTTTACTACTTGAGTTAAAAAAAAAAAGGGATGCCTGGGTGGCTCAGTGGTTGAGCATCTGCCTTTGGCTCAGGGCATGATCCCGGGGTCCTGGGATCGAGTCCCACATCGGGCTCCCTGCATGGATCCTGCTTCACCTCCATCTCCCTGTGTCTCTGACTCTGTGTCTCTCATCAGTGAATAAATAAAATCTTTAAAAAAAAAGAGAGAGAGAGAGAGAAAAAAAAAAAGTGGGAAGAAACACGTTGTCTTTTCCCTCTCTCATCTCTCAGAGGTCCTGGTCCTGCTTGATTGGCAGCATCTGTCACATTACTGTCCTTGTTCGCGTCTGCATCCAGGTCCCCCTTTAGACTCTGAACCGCTGAGGGCACCCTTCATGTTTCGAGAAGTCCACAGAGTGCGTGGTTCGAGTGAGATGCTTGGGGCTTCGTTCCTCCAGGAGGTGGTTGGGCAGGCAGTGGGGAGCAGGTGCTGGGGGCTGGGGGCTGCAGAAAGCCAGGCCCTGCATCATCCCGCAGCTGCTCAGCTGCTTGCTCCTCCTAGGGCCTGAGCCTGCTCTGAGAGGGAACCGTGGCACACGGGAAGCGCCGGTGCTAGTGAGAGAATGAAGTGCTGGACCTAGAGCTCATTCATGGGGGAGGACTGATTTTGAGGCCAAATCAATAGGTTCAAGGCCTTGGAGGAAACCTTTTGAGGAGGAACTGGAAGGAGCACCAGGGGTTCTCCAAAGACCTCTGTTTGGCCCGGGTCCCCACCCAGGGTCGGGCTGGGGCCCGCAGGGATCCCCTCTCCTAGCGGTGTCCTGGTCCACGGAGGCTCCGGAGCTGGACAGATCCCGGCTGCAGTCCGGGGAAGGGTTTGATAAATGCTACAGACGCCCCCACTCGAGTGTGCAGCAGTTAATTGAAAAACCAGCTTCACAAACACAATCAGGAGGCCTCCAAAGGAAAGAAGGCAGGCAGGAGGGAGGTCTGTCCACTGACTCATCTTTCCCCCAGGGGCGGTGACACATGGCTCTGACATTTCCCGCGGCCACAGCCTCCAGAGACAACAGGCCTTGGTGAGGCCTCCGGAGGCCCCCCGGGCAGCCTCTGGGGAGGCTGGCCTCTCCCCGTGCACCCGCGGGTGCTGTGCAGGAGAGCCTGTGAGCTGGGAGGAGGAGGTGGAGGAGGAGAAGGAGGAGGAGCAGAAGGAAGAGGAGTGAGAGCCCAGGCTGCTCCTGAACAGGGGAGGAGGGGACCCCATGCCTCCCTGGGTGACCAGTCTGAGAATCTTCCTCTGGAACAAAAACAAACACGCAGTGAGCTGACGGGGTGGAGGCCCCAGGGGCAGAGACTGGGTGGCCCTTCCTTCAAACTCTGTGCGTTCCGTTTCTCCGGGGGGCGGGGGGTGCAGATTGGAGGAACCTCACAGAGGCAGAGCTTTCCTTGGGAAAGCCGCCTGTGGGTCTCATCATCTTATTTGGTTAACCGAGCACATTGCCTCTTGGTGCTGGCCAGGCCACTGTTGTTCTTGGAGGAGAGCTGCTGGCCTTTCAGACCCCTGTCCACACATGCAAGTGTCTGCAGAATGCAGAGACTTGGAGCAGGTGCGGGGTGGTGGGGAGGCAGTGTGGCATGGAGGGCACAGCCACCCCCTCCCCCTGTCGAGAAGCAGCCTGGGGGTAGGCCCCCCAGCCACCCACCCAGCCATCTACTAGCTGTGTGGCTTCCTCCAGCAATCCCTTCCCTCACTGGACCTACTGTACCCCATCTTTTTTTTTAATTTTTTTATTTATTATTTATGATAGTCACACAGAGAGAGAGAGAGAGGCAGAGACACAGGCAGAGGGAGAAGCAGGCTCCATGCACCGGGAGCCCGATGTGGGATCCAATCCTGGGTCTCCAGGATCGCACCCTGGGCCAAAGGCAGGCGCTAAACCACTGCGCCACCAAGGGATTCCCTGTACCCCATCTTTTGCTCCCAGGGATCAAGCTGGGTGTCCCCTGGGATTCCTGCTAGCTGTCTGAAGGAGCTCTGGGATGGAGGGGGACTTCCTCCTAACACCCCCTCACCCACCCTCCTGCCTCCTCTCCTTCTCTCTCTCCCCCACAGCTCTCTGACTTGCTCCTGTTTTATTTCCAAAGCTGAAATTCCGGCCTCTCTGGGGAGCTGAGGAAGCCAGTGCTTGCCTCGGCTTGAAAACCGGGGCCAGAAAACACTCCCATGCACCACGTTGTCATTGTCACTTTAGAAGGTCCCAGAAGGAAAAAAAAAAAAAAAATAGAAGGTCCCAGAAGGTCAGCTTCCAATGGCCTCTGGGAGTGCAGGGCCTTATTTGTATTGCCCGGGACGGCCCTTTCACAGGCCAGCGGAAAAATACCCCCCTGTCCAACCCCCACACACCCCGAGAAAGGTGGTAAGAACGCATTATTTTGAAGGCAGACAACACGTAGAAGGTGGGAGCATGTTCTGGTAACGTTAACGTACTGAGTATGGGTTGGAAATATTTTTTGGCAGTGGGGACATCCTGTTTATTTTCTTCTGGATTGAGGATATCTTGTCTGCTTTCAGGAAGGATTTGCGGCCCGAGGTACAAGGGGTGGCTTTTGATATGAAAATGTGTATTGTGGCTCTCTGAATGGGGTGTGGGGGAGGGGCGGGAGGGCTCCCCCTCCCCTGCCGGGCTGAGAAGAGGACGCCCCCCCCCCCCCCCCCCCCCGTGCGGTCCAGCCCAGGGAGCGACACCGGGGAAGCTGCAAGGTCTCAAAGGGTGCTTTTAGGAAAGTCTGGATCAGACATGATGTTATAGGAAAAAATGCAGCGTCTAAGGGAACAGCGCGTGAATAGAGAGGAGGCCGAGACAGGGCAGGGAGGGCGGGGAGGACCCAGTGCAGATTGTCACTGGGAGCCCAGGAAAGGGGCCGCGTGGCAGCAGGGGCTGAGCTCCTGCAGGGATGCTGTGCTCCCCTGAGGGAAGGCGGGCCACAGGGGGAGCACCTACCTGGCTGGCCCTGCCCCGAGTCAGGCCTACATATTTCTGAACCCTGAAGACAGGCAGAGCCACTGGCCTTTGGTCTGTGCCCCAGCCGAGTGAGCTGTTGGCTTGGGGCCCTGCCTATCTTGCCTAAGACCCCTTGGGGGGCAGGCCTGAGGGGGCTGGGGTCTGCTTCTCTGCCTCTTGCATGCAGCCTGTGAACAGAGACAGGTGCCCGATCTCAGGCTCAAAGCAGCTTGCAGCAGTGCTGGGGGCGGGGGGGGGTGGGGGGGCACGGAGCCCTCCCGCTCCTGGCCCTTCCCGTTTTCCAAGTGACCGGGGGCAGGTTGCTCTTGGAGCCTTGTTTTCTTCACCTGTAAACCAGGATTCACGTCAGTGCCTACCTCAAAGGGACGTGGGCATGAAGTGAATTGTTTTTTAAAGCAGCTTTATTGAGGTTATAATCCACGTCGCGTACAATGCACCCATTTAGAGTGAGCGCTTCTGTGGTTTTGAGTCTCTCCAGCTGTGCGGCTCTCACCAGAATCCGTGTGCATCGGCCCCAAAAGAAGCGCTGTACTCACCACCTGCTCCTTCCCCATTTCCTCCCATCCACCCACCCTCTACCACTGAAACCAGTGATACTCAGGGGTATGGATCTACCTTATATATGTATAGATTTTTTAATCCTTTCATTCCTTGGATCGACATTTGGGTTGGTTCCACTTTTTCGGCTCTTGTGCATCATGCTGCTGAGAATCCGTGGGTAGGTCTTGCGCGGGCACGTGGTCTCATTTCTCTCGGGTGGACACTCAGTGATGGGGGGCTGGGGGGTGTCTCGGTCACGTGCTAACTCTGCATTCAACTTTTTGAGGACTGTTCCCTGGAGCAGCTGCACTGGGTTACCCTCCTACCAGGAATGCATGAGGAACACATTAGGAACACCAGCACCTGTTAGCATTTGCCTTTTCTTTTTCTTAAGATTTTATTTATTTATTCACGAGAGACACAGAGAGAGAGGCAGAGACACAAGCAGAGGAAGAAGCAGGCTCCATGCAGGACTCGATCCCAGGACCTGGGATCACCCTCTGAGCCAAAGGCAGATGCTCAACCACAGAGCCACCCAGGTGTCCCAGCTTATTTGCCTTTTTGACTGGAACCATGGCCAGTGGTGGTGGTGTCAAGTCTCTTTCATGTGCTTATTGGCCATTTGTCGGATCCTTTGTCCATTTTGATTAGTAAGCTAGTCCTCAGAAGTGCTTGCAGGAATGCCTTGGGCAGGGGATGTGCCTCATACCCTAATCTTAGGGATGTTTCCCAGAACTTGGCTTGCCAGGCTTCTCCGAGCCACCTGTGCTAAGGAATTGGCATGGGGGGCGGAGCACTCACTGCCCAAGTGGCCAGTGGGTGGCTTTACGTTTTCTTCAGATATTCTTCTACTCAGGAGAGGCTGGAGCGCTGGCCACCCCCATGCCCAGCCCACCCTTTTCAATTTGCTTTTTCCCCAAGTCCCCATGGCAGCCACCTGCCTGCCCACACCTGGCTGCCTTTGCTGATGACCTCAGCGCCGCTTGGGATTTGGCTTCTGCTCACCTGCAAGCCCCCCAGGAGGCAGCTGGCAGTGCTGTTGGCCTATGTGCACAGTGTTGACGGGGCCCCATCAAGACTCCCCGAGTCCTGCCCTCTCTCCCCCCAACCAACTCATCATAGCGACTTCATCTTGGGCCTCCATCCACTTGGCGCTTACGTCCCCCCTAAATTGTTTGGCACCAGCTGCTTGCTGCTCAGGTGGCCATTTGGCTCTGTATAAACCTTCCTTTTCATTTTCCTTCTGCTTCAAAATATCCCAGTTTTTCCAACAGTTAATAGTCTTTGGCGAAGATTGAGCTCAGGTTTGGTTTGACCTCAGCCTTTCAAGTACGCCTCTGGCTTTCCCTCAGGACATGTCCTGAGCACCCCCTCCCCCATCCTCCCTCCAGGAAAGGGGATGCCCTGGGGGACCTTGAGGATGAAGCCACCAGGCCACCCCACATGGGGGACCAGGAAGGAGACCCTCCCTGTGTCAGTATGGGGGTGCAGGTGGTCCAGATGGACACACTGGGCCGAGCTGGATGGCGTAATTACAATTCCCATGGGGGCTGAGCTGCTCTCAGGGGGAACCATGTTCCACAACCAGCTTGTTAATGACCCACTGGTGATAAAAGTCCTGTCTCCTCCTGAAGGACGCTTTCTCCTTTACCTTGAGGCCATTTCAATGCAGCTTTGAGCTCCTCGAGGCTCTCTGTCTCTCCTTGAACCAGCACATCCTCGCTGTGTCAGGAGTGATCATCCTTTGTGAATCCGGCCTGCTTCAAGTGTGTTTCCTCTGTGGTTTTGCCCCCCACCCCCACCCCGCTCAGTCTGGGGCTCGTGTTTCTCTGCTGGGACCTCCAGACATTTCTGTGCTCATCTATGACTGTTAGGATTCCTGGCCCTGCGATGATCCATGCTCACTCATGTGCACTCCTTGGGGACCCTGCCGCCTCCCCTGACCCCTTCTTGGGCCCAGGAGGCCTCCCCCACCCCCTTAGAGGAATGTGGTCTGCGGCACATGCTCAGCCACACCAAGGCCCCACCCAGGGTTGGCCGCACTGGTCAGTAACACGTTTCTCCGGGGACGCTGCACGCACCTGCATTTCCACCTGTCCACTCCTCCTGGGACCAGTTCCAGACCTCTCATTGCCTCCTGTCACCTCACCTGATGCCCTACAGTTGGTCATGCCCCTTCTGATGTGGGAAGGCTGGAAGGTGACCCCGTCCATCACCTTCTTAGCCAGGGAACTCTTGTTTTATTCTGTATGTGTTGGGATTCTAGGAAATTCCATGGACAAATATTTTTTTTCAGCAGCAACACTTCCCTGCCCCCTGCCCTCCACACCCCAAAGTCCCTTCAGGTTTGGTTTGTAACTAGCAAATGGTGATTTGGGTGAGAACCTTTGGGTTTGGGCCATGGCTTTTATTTCCAGTGACACCCCTGAGTGGACATGGGGGTGCTGTGAAACTTGGCCTACAGCAAGCGAGGGGGTCCAGGGGAGCTTTCCATACTGAGGAGTGCTTGGATTCTCAGGGCATAGCCTCAGCCTCCCAGTCTCGGGCTCTTGTTTCTGATCATATTGTCTTGTTTTCTGTATCACGAATTATAAATATACGTATTACGTGTTACCTATTCATTGTTTAAAAAAAAAAAAAGCTACGAGACACAGATTAGGAATAAAAGCGACTAGATGAATAAAAAATAGAAGTGGTAGGTAAGCAGCCCGGGCAACTGTGCTAATGCCCTAGAGAAACTGTTACCTTGTAGGTCTTTTCCTGAGCATGCACGTTCACATGTGCGTGCAGGTTTCTCCATAAAGTCCTCCTATTTCTTACGAATGTATTGTTGTTTTCCACATTACTGGGTAGTCTTCCATCCTGTAGTTTGGCCTGGCTGCATAGTGTTGTATCAGTGAGCTACACCCTGACTCTGTCAATCAGGCATTTAAATTTGGATGTTTGGCCTGCTTCCCTCTAAGCTCTGCTGTATTGACCATTCTTCTGGGTTGGCCTCTGCACCATTCTCAGTGTTGCCTTAGGATGGATTCCTGGCTGTGGAATTGCAGGGTCAGAGAGTGAGCACAGGCTTAAGACCTTTGATCCATGTTGTGTCCTGGCTCTCCCTAGAATTATCCCAATTTACAGTGCACGGAGTGCTTGTCTCTACTTCTTCATGTGTATTGGGCATGAACGGCTATGAAAAATATTGGCCAACCTGGAAGACAAAAGAAGTGGCAGTGGATTGTTTTAACTTGTATGTCTCTCGAAACCATTCAGAAAGGTTGAACATGATTCCTGAATTTATATCTTGTGGATTCCCTCCTGGGGCATGCATCTATTTTTCTAGTAAAAGTTTATCTTTGTTTCTGAATGAACTCTTTATATATTAAAGATTGTAGGGACTCCTGGGTGGCTCAGTGGTTGAGCATCTGCCTTCAGCTCAGGACGTATTCCCAGGGTCCTGGGATCAAGTCCCGCATCAGGCTCCCCACAGGGAGCCTGGTTCTCCCTCTGCCTGTGTCTCTGCCTCTCTCTTTCTCAGTGTCTCTCATGAATAAATCAATAAAATCTTTTTAAAAAAAGATTATAACTTTTGCTCCATCTTTTGTCTTACAGATATTTATCTCAGGTTGATTGGTTTTATTGTTAGCGAAATTTTAAAATTTGTGGTGCTTTTGACAGACGTGTAGTCAAAAATATACATTACAGCTTTTGCTTTTGGTGTCATACTTTAGAAAGGCCTTCTTGAACCCAAGATTATATAACTCTTTACTGCTTTTTCTTCCATTAATTTTTGCAGGTTCGTTTTTTACGTGTAGACTTTTCATCTGCCTGAAATATCATGGTAGAAGCAATGAAAGCAGGGTAGAACTATCATATGTCATTTGTGCCTGGTAGACGAGTTGTCTCAGTGTTATTTCTTACCCAACTGTCCTCTCTTTTCCTAATTTCTACGTTTGCCCATCTGATGACACAAACAGATCTTGTTCTAGACTTTCCATTGGATTAAATA
Source organism: Vulpes lagopus (assembly GCF_018345385.1). Lineage (NCBI taxonomy): Eukaryota > Metazoa > Chordata > Mammalia > Carnivora > Canidae > Vulpes > Vulpes lagopus. Next base: position 60,128,304 of record NC_054833.1, read on the forward strand.
AATGTTCTCTCTCTTCTCATAAGCCAGCTCACACTGTTTTGACTCTTGTGGCTCACACTATACTTTCAGGACTTCGGGAAGCTTTGTGAATGGAACGACACCATCCAAAAAGCAAAGGATTGTTTGTGTTGTACGAAATCTTTGAATATACATCTGATCCCTGGTAAGAGTAAACCATCTGTATTATTTTAAAGCTTTTCTTCGGGGATGCTTCTGAACCGGTGAGCACTCTGGGCCGTGAGCAGCGTAAGGCTTGTCCCCTGCCCTGAAGCCCTGCCACATCCCTATACCCAGGAAAGGCGGGTCTGTGTCTGCCCGGGTCCCTCAGTTCCACTATATCCCATAATCACATCCGTTTTTCTTCAAAATCAGCAACCCTACTCTGCCGACTCATGTTCTCTGACTCCTGGACGCTTTTCTTCCATAATTGGGTGTGCCAGGCACAATCCTTGCTTTTTCCTTCCTGAGGTGGGGAATTCAGGGTGGAAATGTGGTGGAGGACACAGAGCTCCAGCCGGTGAGGGACGCCCCTGCTCCGCTCCCGTAAGGGCTGTTGCCATGACAGTGGTCGGACAGACACGTCCTCCTGTGCCCTCCTCCCTCCAGCTTCTCTCCGGATCCCACTTCCTGAACTCGGAGGGAGCTTGTGGGTGGGAAGCCTGCTGGGTGGTCTGCCCAGACTTCCAAGAGATCCCCGGCCACACCTTGTGCTGGGCCTAATACAGGCCCTGGCCACACTCAGGCCACGCTCAGCCGTGCTTTATTTTCCAATGACGAGGCCGACCGTGATAGTGACGGGGAGGAGGAGCCCGGTGGTGACCAGGCAGTAGCTGGGTGATGCCGTGCAAATCCCACAGAGGCCTCCCGTGCACAGATCATTATTTAATTACCAAGCTCCTACCTGCCCTGGGCCCTGAACAGCCGTAGATGCTGAGGGGCTGCGGGGTGGTCAAAGGAACCTGCTCTTTCAGTGTTTGTCCCCATCCTCTTTGCTCTATCGGTAGAGCCAGATGGTGCAGCTCTCAGACCCGGGACCTGACTGCATGGGCTTGATAAAACCCCGACCATGACGTGTGCACAAGTAACATGACTTTACCGTGCCTTACTCTCCTCATCTGTAGAATGGGGATGATGCTTCACGGGGGTGGTATGAGGGATACATGAGTTAGGATGGTGCCTGGACATGCCGTGTGTTTGCAGTGTTGTGTGTGTGTGTGTGTGTGTGTGTGTGTGTGTGTGTGTGTGTCCCCTGTACTTCTGGCAGCTTGCAAGCCCTGTGTGAGCCTCCTGCCCTTCTGCTATTCACTGTGGCACAAGCAATTCCACAGAGCGGATGCTCGGTAAACATCTACTGATGGCAATGCTGATGTGAGTTATCACTATTCCGTGTTATGCTGGGCTCGTTATCACACTGTCTGATGTAACCTTCTCAGAGCCTTTAAACTGGGTGTCACGTCTGTTTTATAGACGAGAAACCCAAAGCTCAGGAATTCCAAGTCACCTGCAGGAGCTTGTCCCACATCCAAGTGGCAAGGCCGGGGCCTGACTCCCGAGCAGAGCCAGCAGGAACGGGTGGATGCAGAATGGGGTGGATGCAAGGGAAACACATCTGAAAGGATTGGAGAATAAGATAGCATTTCAGGAACTTAAGAGAATCTAGGGAAGTGGGTGTCGCAAAGGTGAAGGGCTCATGGGCAGTCAGGAGCGGGGATAGTGGACTTCCCACCTCTTGGTCCAGTGGTACCTGGGCCCCGCGACACCACACTGCCCTTACTCAGTGCCTGAGCTACAGGGGAAGGGCCCCCGGGGCGGGGCAGGCCTAGCCTTAGGCTGGAGCCTTGCTAGGAGGCCCGTGGTCTGCAGGGACCCGACAGGTGCAACAGGAGACAAGCACACAGGGAAGGACATCCAAGGCCGCTGCAGGGTCATGGCTGCAAGGGCATCATGCTGTTGGGGGTCACAGACATGAGCTGCAGGGAGCTTGTGTTTAGGTCGCCAGGATGGGTGTTTGAGGGAAGGAGTAAGACCCCCATTCCTGGGGGTGGGGCTGTGAGTCTGGCTGCATATGTCCCGTGTTCCCCCAGAGAAGGATCTGGCACCTGGCCGAGTGGCTGTGGGTGAGCAAGTGGTAGGAGGGAGTCTGAGCAGCGGGCAGGGCCTGGATGGTGGAGGGGCCGGAGAAGGCATTGGGCTTTTCCTCCAAGTATAAAGGGAAGCTGGAGCTGTGTGTAGACCTGAGGCCTGGTGTGATCCTGCTTAGGTTTTCCTAAGAAACTTAGGAAGTTTCAAGCCAGGGCTAGGCCTCCAGTAGGCAGGGGAGAGGCGGTGGGGGTTCCCAGGTGTACATGGTGGAGCTGTGGGTGTCGACGGGATGGCGGAGAGAAGCGGGCACATTTGGGGTCTGCGTGGGCAGTAGCGCCACCAGAACTTGGTGGGTTGCTTTTGGGAGCAGAAAGGATGTGGAAGCAACCCGTGTCTGTTTGTGTGGCTCTGGAGCTTGGTGCTGCTTGCTGGACAGTGGGGGCCTGTGGTGAAGGGTGAGAGCAATGATCTCTTCATCCCCAGTTTGTGGTCCTGGGGCGTGGGGGTGGGGGGTATGTGCACGCTGCAGAGCCAGATGTTCAGAGAAAGGGGGCACAGGTGCAGATGAGAAGGGACCAGACTCCGTTGCCTGATTTCCCCAGCTGTGTGCAGCCTTCCCTGGGGACACCTGACTTTACGAACCACTGTGGGCTCAGGGTGGGGAGATGGGGAGGCAAGGACCAGGCTGGGGAACGGTGGAAAGTCTCCTGAGGAAACGTGCACCATTAGTGATTGTATTAATGAATAAAACACGAGTGGCTTGAGGTGGAGTTGATCTTGGGACTCCGAAGAGAAGGTGAGGTTCACGGAGTCCCAGGCCATCTTGGCGCCTGTGGTCCAGGAGCAGGAGCTTCTGATCCGACTGGCCCACTCCAGAACCATTCTTGAGGTTCTCTAGCTGAGGGGGAGGGTTTGGAAGGATGGGACCATGAACTTGATGCTCCTGACCATCAGCTCGGGACCCAGGGAGGCCACTGGAGGGAGGTATGTGTGTGGGGGGGCTCTCCAATCTGGCACTTATTCTTTATCAACTCCGGTTTTTGTGCCACTTTTCTCTGAACCTAAAGTTGTAACCTGGATGTTTTCCTTGCATTCAGATGCTCAGAGGAGCAAGAGCCCAGGGTCCTCGACATGGCTGGTCCCTTTAGTATACCTCCGGGGGGGTCTGGCCCAAACAGCAAAGCCTCTAGAATGTTCCATCCCTCTGCATTCCCAGGGCTTGTGTGGTGGATGCTTGCCTAAACCAAGTACAGCGTCATAACCAAGATCAGAATCTTCCTGGAATTTCTAGGGATTGAGAACAGAAGACGTGATTCCTAGAGTCCAAAAAAAATTTTTTTAATAATAAAAATAATTTTAAAAATAAAAAAAATTTTAAAAATCCCATCTGACATTTATCTGAAGTGCTGTGGGGAAAAAGAGAATTTTAAAATGAACCAAGGGGCTCATAGCCCCATTTTGGACATTGCCCTGTGTGACCTGGCCTGTTTTTTTTTTTTTTTTTTTTTTGCCTGCAGAATCAGGGAGCTGGCTCTGCGTTCCCCAGGCCCTGCTTGGCAGGAGCACTATCCAATACAGTGCTTGCTAGCTTTTTGTTTTTTTAAAGATTTTGTTTATTTATTCATGAAAGACACAGAGAGAGAGAGGCTGAGACATAGGCATAGGGAGAAGCAGGCTCCCTATGGGGATCCCGATGCGGGACTCGATCCCAGGACTCCAGGGTCATGCCCTGAGCTGAAGACAAACGCTCACCCGCTGAGCCACCCAGGCGCCCCCAGTGCTTGCTTTCATTGTCTAGTCCGGCACACAGTGACAGTCGAGATTAACACCATCAGTGACATCATTGCAGAGATTGGAGAAGTTGCAGGCTGCCTGCATGGAGCTGGTTTCCAAAGCCATTCAGGAGATCACCCTTGTGCAAGGCTGCAGAGCCCCCAGGGAGTCTGGCCTCCCTGGGCCTCTGCTAAAAGGCACTTTGTCTGGAAGGCTCCCCTGGAGAGCCCGTCCTACTCTGCCGAGGGAAGAGCAGTGGGAATGATGCCTGGAAGTTGGTTGGCCTGACTCAGACATGAGCTGCAGGGGGCTTTGTGTTTAGGTCGCCAGGATGGGTGACCTCTGAGTCTCAGGCACCTCTGGTCCGAATGCTGCTACTCTGGAGTTACTTTAATTCCTCTGATGGATTTTTTTCCTTTCTGCGAGGAACCGGTCGCGAGTGACCTAGTGAGTCACATCACATCTAAGATTCTTGAACCTAAGGTTTGTGCCTGTGGTAAAAGGAAACTATAAAGGAGCTCAGGGACAGTATCCCCTCACCCAGCGTGTGACACCCAGTGTCACTCTGTGAACTCTGAATTGCCAATACCCTGTGTGCTGTGTGGTCACCTCCTATGCTGCAGGACTGGGCGTTCCTTTGACGCCAGGGACTGCTGCTGCCTGACCTGCGGTGGTTCCAGAGATGGTACAAAAATGTGCCTCTCAGATCGATGACACAGGAAAGATCTCGGTCCAATGAGTTTGAAAGCTGTGACTTCACGGGGCGGCAGGCGGGGGGCATGATTGGGTCCAGACCAGCTGTTCGGGTGTCCATTCTAGAAGAGCCATGAGCAGTTCTGTGGTGTGCTGGTCCAGCTCAGGATCCCTGAGAAGTTAAGTCTTCCTGTGCCGGAAAGTCACGACGGGCTTGCTCGGACACCCACGCTGGGGGCCCTGACTGCTGCATGATCAGGGCGGTCGGGGGCTGTCGTGCCTGTTACCTAACGAGACTTAGCAGCAGGCTTGGGTTTCTCACCTCTGGGAGGTAGGGGGTTGTGGTGGGAAGGGGCAGAGCCTTTGGATCAAGAAAAATGTGGGTTTCCTACCACGGCCGGCCGACCCCAGCCTGCCGTTGCCACGTGTCAGCTACCCATGCACCTGTGCCCTTGGCGTGGGAGGTGGTCCTGACAGAGTGGCCGGGAAGCCCCCGCTTTGCTCACCATTGCTCAGAGACTCCCTCTCCTTCCACTTCCCCCTCCTAGGTGCTGGGGGAGGGGACCCCAGAGCAGGTGGGTGGTTAAGTGTCTGTCCTCCCAGTGTTTCCAATCCCATTTGGAGACCTCTCTGGCCCCGCGAATGGGGCCAACCAGCTCCCTTTTGCTGGTTGCCCCTCAAACTCAACCAGGGCTGAATCCATCTGCCCTCCACCCCCAGACCTGCCCCCACTCTGGGTTTCACTGTTTGTCTCATGGGCCCTAAGGACCTCAGGGTCACCCCGGATGCCTTCCCTGTCTTCACGCCCTGGCATCCAAATCTAGGTCGGCTTGACAGCTCCCTCAGTGTGCTTCCTCCTCTGTTCCCATTACCACACCCTGAATTAGGCCCCCTCAGCCCACCCTGAATGGCCTCCAGGCTCCATACCTTCCTCCCCCAAGTTTGCAAGGCCTTCTGGCATGATAGTTCTCACCTATCATGAGCAATGTGCTGTTTTGGATTCTTTATTCGAGCATTAATATTGAGACCAGCCTCACATCCACCAGGTGGTTTTCATTGTCCTCCCTTTGCCAGGGGCTGGGTCAGGCACCCATCCTCTGCCCCAGCCCTAATTACCTGTGTCTTCTAATTACGCCCTCTTGCTATTCCCTAACCTGCCAGGCTCTCTCTGCCTCAGGACCTTTGCACTGGCTGTTTCTTCTAAAACGCTTCCTTCCCCTGTGTATCTGCGTGGCTCACGCTGCAACTTCTTTGAGGTCTTTGCTCACGTGTCACCTGCTCGATGAGGCCTCCATGACCTGTTTAAAAGCACCGTGCTCCTCTCAGGCACCCAGCATACCCTGTCCTCCTTCTCTACCTGATTTCTCCTCACAATACTTCTTACATGCGGTACAATTTCCTTGTGTGCCTTGTTCATTCTCCCTCCTCAGTCACTAGCTTGTCGCATGTTAGTTGTTAACCTTTCTGTTCCCTACCAGATCCTCTCTGCCTGGCACTTAGGCTTTCAACAGGTACCTGCTAAATGAATGAGTGAATGAATGAATGAATGAATGCAGTATATGACTCCATTTTTTAAATGGTCCGTCTTGGCCTCTCCCGCACTAGACCCCGGCCTCCTTGAGGGCAGAACCGTGTCATGTTTGTCTTTCTTTTGGCCACAGGATGTCCTTGATTCCTCTTTGATGAGTGGATGACGGGCTCCGCCTCCATCTGAATTCTCTGAGTAGAAACCTGAGTGTGTGTGTCACTTTGAGAGGCTGGCTTCCCGGGTGGCTCCCCCACATGCATGCAACCCATCCCCTTATCATAGGGCCACACCTTCTGTCCCCCGCCTTCCCTCACTACTTTGACCCCTCACGCTGGCTCTGGGCTCGTTTTTTCCCCCTCGTTTCATCCTCTGGCGAGCCATGTGCTGTCGTGAATACCACGCATTCCCACCTCTCAGCCCTTTGCTCCTGCTGTTCCCTGGACTTGGAATGCCTTCACTTTTGGCCTTCTGAGAAACTCTTTTTTTTTAATTTTTTAAAAGATTTTATTTATTTATTCATAAGAGACAGAGAGAGAGAGAGAGAGAGAGAGAGAGAGGCAGAGACACAGGCAGAGGGAGAAGCAGGCTCCATGCAGGGAGCCTGACGCGGGACACGATCCCGGGACTCCAGGATCACACCCTGGGCTAAAGGCAGGCGCTAAACCGCTGAGCCACCCAGGGATCCCCCTTCTGAGAAACTCTTACGCATCCCTCCCTTGCTTTGAACCCTGCTTCCCTGTGCGCGCCCTGAGGGCCTCACCCCCTACACCATGCCCACCTCCTTTGCTAGAATATGATCTTTTCTTTTTAAAAATTTTTTTATTTATTTGAGAGAGAGACAGAGCACGCACACGTGCACAAGCAAGGGGAGTGGCAGAGGCAGAGGGAGAAGCAAGCTCCCTGCTGAGCAAAGAGCCTGATGCGGTGCTCAATCCCAGGACCCTGGGATCACGACCTGAGCCAAAAGCAGATGCTCAAACAACGGAGCCCCCCAGGCGTCCCCAGAATATGGACTTTTCAAGCCAGCTACTAGCCACCTGCCCCCTTCGCTCCTTGGGTCTGGCACAGCATCTCAGTCCTTGTTAGACATTAGAATTACCTGGGGAGCTTTTAAAAATTACTCATCAGGGCCTCACTTTGGACTGGTTGATCAGATTAATCAAACCCCCATCTAGTGGTGGGGAAGCCTTTCTTTCTTTCTTTCTTTCTTTCTTTCTTTCTTTCTTTCTTTCTTTCTTTCTTCCTTCCTTCCTTCCTTCCTTCCTTCCTTCCTTCCTTCCTTTCTTTTTTTTTTTTTTTTTAAAGATTTTATGTATTCGTGAGAGACACACAGAGAGAGGCTTAGACACAGGCAGAGGGAGAAGCAGGCTCCCTTTGGGGAGCCCGGGGCGGAACTCCATCCAAGGACCCCGGGGTCACAATCTGAGCTGAAGGCGGACAAGCTCAGCCGTGGAGCTCCCCAGGCGTCCCTGCACTTTCTTCTAAAGCTTTCCCGGAGATTCTGATCCACAGCAAGAGTAGTAAACCACCAGGACAGACGGTTGGTCCGTTCTCAAAATGCATTATCCTTCCAACTGCCCCATGGTCTCAGGGGATGATTCTGGGTGCAGGTGCTCACACTTGCTGCCCTGCAGGGACTGGCCCAAGTGCAAGGGGAGTGTGCGGACACAGCCCTCACTCCACAGTGCTTCTGGAGTTAACACCTGAGGTCTTGGGTCCTTCTCTTGGTGGTTGCTTGCTAGGTATTTGCAGGCTTGAAGTGAACCTGGCCGGGGCTCCTCAATCATGGGTCCCGAGAGAGAGGAGCAAACTTGTTCTAGGACTTGACAGTCTAGTTTGGGAGGCCTGTCTGGGTTCCAGAGGGGTGCTGCCTTCTGAATAGACACCCCATCTACGTGTCGCCAGCACCTCTAACCGCCATACCGTGAACCAGACCCTCTGAGCTCTCTACCCAGAACCTGGCAGCCCCATCCGCTCTGGGTCCAGCCAGGCACAACACCCCCCAATTCCTGACTGTCCCTGTCCATCCCCTCCTCTCTTTCCCTACACACGCACCTGCCCTCCTACAAGCTCTGAGCATCTTCCCTCATCCTTCCTGGTGCTCTGACCCATGCTCCTTTCTGGAATCTTCCTGGAGTTGGATTCCACTGAGGTGGAGCTATCACGGGCTGCAGAAGCAGGCAGGAGGTTTTCCAGCCCCGGGCCAGTGGCTGGGGTCAGCAGAACTCGCACTCACCCTGGTTCTCCAATCTTTACAAAGCCAGAGCGAACCAAAATGAATTTTATGCCGAAGTAATTAAGAAAGGAGGATACCTTATGAATATATGTATGTGTCCACCCCGAGCTTTATCAAATTGCAACATTTTTTTTAAATTCAGGAAATGGGTCTCTATGAAACCCCCATCCCCACCACACACTCCCAGATCTTGCAAACCGAGAGCATGCACGGTGGAGAGAAAGATTCTTGGGCACCTCCCTAACCTTTATTCCCGGCTCATCCCTGCCCTCCTCCTCCCTGTGGGCAGAGGGAGGCCCTGAGCTCTTTAGGTGTCCAAAACGGGATGCCCCCAGACGGTAGGCAGCACATAAACAGGGTGACTCCTTCTTCGGGCTAATTCTCTGCTTCAGGGGTCAGGGGAGGCCCTGAGGTCCCGTGTTGGTCTGTATTTGTCCTGTGCCATTTCCTCTGCCTGGAATGCTTTTCTCACCTGCCCCATACACCTGACTCCTGTCTGTTCTTCTCGGCCTGGCTCACATGACACCTCTTGCGATGCCCCTGGTCTGCCCTGGTCCCAGGGGTCTCTCCATTTCCTAAAACCCCTCCTCACGCATCATCTGCGCCTAGAATTCAAGTTTTGTCAGCTTTGTTTCCCCTCCTACCACACTGTCAACTCCCAGAGACCAGCGACCTGTTCTCCTGTTCATTTTGTGTTCCATGCCCCACCCCACCTGCCCTGCTCAGTTATGATAGGAAGCTGGAGCGCAGTGACCGTTTGCAGAGTGAATATTTGTTTCCTGCTGTGTTCTAGAGCAGGACCTGTATGTTATGGGTACTCCATGAGGAATGAGTGAACGAGCACATCCGCCGAGTGTCCTATGTCTGGGGCAGGCATGTCTCTACTAGTAAGAGTTGATGACCATTTTGGGCGATTTTTGGGCAGGACCAGAGCTTTCCCCGTGTCTGGTTCCGGGAATGAGGTGGCTGTTTCGGAATGCCCAGGCCAGAGGCTGAGGCTGCAGTCCCTGCAGTTTGCTCATGACAGGCCCCACTGAAATCCCACTGGTCCAGCCATGGGGAGCAGTGAGCAGCAGGGCCGGTTCCCCAACCCCTCCCCAACCCAGCCTCCCCTGCTGCTCTCGGTGAGGCCAGCAGCCTCCAGAGGAAGCCACGGGGCCTGCTGGTTTGCGGGAATCCCAGTGTTTTTTTCCCAGCGAGTGACTTTCAATCATCTTTAAAATGATTGCTCAACTTGAAAACCCCGCAGGCGGGTGTCTGGGTGGTTTGGATCCCGCTCAGCATTTCATTCCTTTCCCCAAATTGCTCATTATTTCATTTGCATAAATTTTAGTGGCAAGATATAGCCCGGGGCCTAGGAAGCCCAAGTAGGCCTGGTAATGGGGGGACGAGCGGCAGGGCCTTGCTCTGGCCCAGGCCACATGTGTCTGCGATTTTCTTGAGCTCTGTCCTCTGCAGAAGCTCCTCCAGGAGCCGCCGTGGGAGGAAGATGAGACTGTGCTGCTTCCAGGAGGCTCGATGCCCGTCTGTCCGTGACCTTGATCTGTCCCCTTCTCTCCTCACATTGTCACCAAAGGCCCTGCCTGGGCAGGAGACAGAGACCAGTTGGACCCTGGCTTCCACCTGGGCTCTGGCAGGCCCTCACCGTCCGTCAATCTGTCCGCACCAATTTATTGAATGTGCGCACCTTCGTACTGACAGCCAGGCGCTGGGTGCCGCCCTGGGGAGATGGAGACAAGAAAGACATGGGAGATAAGATCTGGTTGGGGGGCAGTGTGCACAAGACAAGGCAGCTGTGTTAGGTGCCAGGCCAGGGTGGGGCGGGCCATCAGAGCTCTGGGGGACAGGCAGGGGACCAGAACTGGGGACCCTGTGGGCTGAAGATGGAGACTTGAAGAGGGTGTTGACAGTTGTCCAGGAGGCCTCTGGGGCTGAGCTCCCGCCTGGTGAGCTCTGGGATCCCCCAGCCAGCCCCCTCGTGGTGATCAGACACGTCCAGGGCTCTGAGTGTGCTGCGGCTTGACCAAGTGAATGTGGCTGAGGATGTTAGGACAGCTGCCCGGGGGTCGAATGTGTGGCTGCCGAAGAGGAGGGGGAGTGAACAGATGGGTGGGTGGGCTGGGAGCACTGCTAGCAGTGGAGGAGACTTGCGATGACAGCAGTAGGGAGAGGGAGGAGGTTGTAAGGAGCCTCGAATGCCAAGCTAAGGAGTCCAGGTGCATCCTTTGGGCTCTCTGGAACCCTGCATGTTGGTGGAGATACTCGGGATCCGTCGATCGAGCAGTGGCATGGGTGTCAAGGAAGGAGTGTGGGGCAGGGTCCTTCGTGGGCAGGGAATGGGCAGAAAACGAGGGCACGAGGAGGCCCTAGCGGTGGCCTTGAGGTCTTGGACCTGCCACCCACATGTATCTGCCTCCCCTGGGACAGCACATTGAGGAAAATTGGTATCCCCCAAAGCCTGGCTTCAGAGTCAGGTGTGGCCTTCCCCGGCGGGGGCCAGGTGGAGAGCTTGCTAGGGCCTCCCGGATTTCGGTCCCAAGAGAGATAGCCCATGCCACCCCTCGGGGCTCCAGGATCCCACTGACTCGGTCACTGTCCTGGATGCACGGTCAGTCCCCCCACCCCCATCTTCCAGTGTTGGCCAGGAGCCTCCTGTGAGCCCTGCACACACCTGTCCAGCAAGGGAGTAAGAAAGAAAGAAGACGTGGTCCTTGTGCTCAAGAACTAGCTATAACCACAGAGTCCGTGGAACTTAAATTTTTGGACCATGACACATGGTAGAAATACATTTGCCATAGATGAATCATGACCTCACAGGTCTGTCTGTCCATCATCTGTCCGTCCATCTGTCCCTCCATCCAAGTTTCACGTACCTTTGCTACACATAACCCATCACGATATCCTTTAAACTTCTTTTTTTTTTTTTCCTTTTTGAATGCTGTCCCAGAACCCATGACCCCCATCCTGTGACCTGCTAACAGGTGGGTGGTTCCCTTCTGCTGGTTAAGCGCCAGCCACCCTGGGGAGTTGAAGCCGACATGCTGACCCCGGATAGCAGGCGATCTGGGACAACGTGCCCTGGGTCAGCAGGAAAGCAGGGGTCATCGCGTGGACAGAGGTGGAGAACCGGGGTTAGCGAGGGGAGGGCCCTCTGCCCTGCTGGCCCCATGTCACCCAGCTGCGTGTCCCCACGCCTGCTCCCGGCTGTGTGGCAAACAGGTACCCTCCCTCTGGAAGCCATAGGAACAAAGGGTGGCATGAAATAGTTTTTTTTTTTTTTTTTGGTTTGTTGAGGTCTAGGATTTTATTATTTCTTTTTAGAAAAATGACAAAATTTACAAGATGCAAAGGTCTTACACAATACATTATCACTGATGTTTGTTCTCTTTACACCTTAACACGGGGCCTGGCTTAGCCAGTACTGGGAAAAACATGGATGCAGTTGAGACCCATCATGGACACATGTGAAAGGAGGACTCAGTGTCAAGTGATGTTGGGCCAGCCTGTTTCAAAAGAGAGCCAAGAAATCATAGGAACCAGCAGAGTCTTTTCATGGGGAAAGCATGGGTGTATGCCCTGCTGCCATGTGCATGAGGTGCACTCCCCCATACCTCCAACACCTGCTTTCTCTATTAGACCACAGCAACAACAGAAAATGGTAATGTTCCTTTGGTGGTGGTGTTTTGTTTTATTCTTTTTTGTTTTTGCAGGGCTACTCAGGTTCCCAATTTCTTATTCTGTCTTCCTTTTCATGACTCAGTTCCAAATTCTTAAAGCAGTGTAGGTACTTAGCATCTTTCATGAATTTTTCAGGATCCAGTTCCGCCCAATGATAATGCACTGAGTTTCATCCCTAAGTCTACGGCCCCCGTTCAGAAGACACGTCGCCCTCTGCCCCACTGCTGGCACTGCGCTCTTCTTTTCGGGGGGCGTTTCTTTCTTTGCTTGATTCAGAAGGCCCCTTGGCTCTGGTCTTTTCTTTCCTCTGCTGCTGTTTTTCAAGCTTTGACAACTTGATAGAAGCGCGAACTCTTCTCACTGTAGCGTTCCAGCTGGTCTCTCTTTAAATCTCAGGCCGAATTCGTAGATTTTCAGGATGATTGGATGGTTTTCTAGGTAATTTGTTGAGGACAGGTGACTTGGAGACCCTGCTCTGCCGCCATCTTGCCCCTCCCCCTCCATGAAATAGTTTTAAAAATCGAACAAACAAAAACGGAAATGGCAACAAAAGCACTGCTGGGCTGGCAGGAGAAGGAAGGCATCTGTGGAGGCTCCCAGGAGGGGGCTTTTGGAGGTGAGCAAGCCTGGGGGCTGTAGCTGGCTCTGTGCGGGAGGGTGTCTGTCCAGCCCTGGCCGCCCGGAGGCCCAGCACTGCAGGACGGACCAGGGACGAATGTAGGAGGTCTGGCAGGAGACAGCCACATAAAACCTAGACCTCCTTGGGGGACGGGGGACACGGCTTGCACTCTGGGGGCAGAGCCAGGGCCCCAGGGGGGAAGACAGTCCCTTCTGGGAATTCATAGCCAGAGCAATGTGTGGACCGGTCAGAGCCCAGATCCGGGACCCCTGTGCAGGTCAAGGGGGGTGATGACGCAGACTTAAGGAAGCAGGCCGAGAGATCTGGGCAACATTTGGGAATTTAAGAATAAACAAGACTGGGGTGCCTGGGTGGCTCAGTGGTTGAGTTTCTGCCTTAGGCTCAGGTCGTGATCCCGGGGTCCTGGGATCGAGTCCCACATCGGGCTCCCTGCAGGGAGCCTGCTTCTCCCTCTTCTGTCTCTGCCTCTCTGTGTCTCTCATGAATAAATAAATAAAATCTTAAAAAAAAAAAAAAAAAGAATAGATAGGACTTGCAACTTGGTGATGGGAGGATGATGGGAGGTAGGAGGAGGAGGCAGAAGGTGACAAGGGTGACTTCTCTGTGTCCTGCCTGCGCTTGCTGGCAGATTCCCTGGAAGACAGCTGGGCTGGGGCCCCTGGGAGAGGGGACATATGTGTCAGAAGCTCAGAGAGGATTTCTAGAGATGGAGAAGGGTAATTGGCTTGGGTGAGGTTATCAAGGAGGACAGTCCAGTGAGAGGAGAGAAGCCTAGCTTGTCCTTGGAACTCCGGCTCTGATGAGGTCAAGCCTGGAGGGGAGACAGGGCCTGAGGGGGAGCCACAGACGGGGCCGGCAGGCGTGACACCAATGCATGGGCATTGGTGGGGTTTGGAGCTTGGAGGCTGTGGGTGGCCTTAGCCTGGTGTTCCGTGGGACAGTGGGATGGAGCAGGGGAGTGGGGTGGCTGGGGTGAGCTGGAGGGGAGGTGCTGGGGAGCAGAGTAGGGAAGGCTGGAGAGCTGGTGGCTGCAGGGAGGTGTGTGCTGGATGGAGGCTTTTAAAGAGAGGGTCCCTGGGCGCCTGGGGGGCTCTGTCGGTGAAGTGTCTGCCTTCAGCTCAGGTCGTGATCTCGGGGTCCTGGGATCGAGTCCCTGCGTTGGGCTCCCTGCTTAGCGGGGAGCTTGCTTCTCCGTCTCCTTCTGCTGCTTCCCTCTCCTTGTGCTCTCTCTTGCTCTCTCTCTCTCTCTTCAAATAAATAAATCTAAAAAACAAACAAAAAAAGAGGAGATGAAAGGGGTCGAAGGGAGAGGCCGGATATCTGAAGAGAGGGGATGGGGGGGATGCTGGGCTTCCTGAGGAGGCACAGGGGTGAGGTCAGAACCCCGTGGCTGGAGGGGTGGGTAGGGGGGAGGATGGGGCGACCTGTGAAGGTGGCTTCGAGGTGGGAGCACCAGGACGGAGGAGCTCTTGTCTCCTCTGAGAAGTAGGAGGATGAGGCCATAGACTGCAAAGGTGTGGAGGTGAGGAGGGGGGTGGTGGGCCTCGGGGTTTATAGAGAGTGTGGGTGCTTGACGGGAGTGGGGCGGGGAGTCGTTCAGGGAGTGGGAGGCAGGGGGCAGAGGTCTTGACTTGGCAGACGTTCCTGGGACCCTGTGTCCTAGGTCCCGGGGGATAGAGCAGGGGACGATGGGGACGCAAAAATAAATCCCTGCCCTCAGGAGCTTCTGTTCTGGATGGGGGGAGTCAGGGCACTAGATGAGAGTGTATGTGAAGTCTGTGTCTACTGTAAGATGACACGACAGGCCAAACTCCTAGAAGCCACTACAGATGGAGCAGTGGCCTGGGAGGGCCGTCCGTGAGCTTGGGGTGCTGGGGGGAGTGGCCAGGGCAGGCCCCCCAGGGCAGGGACCGTGAGCACTGAGCCACTGGTGAGCTGTGGCTGTCTGGAGTGGGTTGCTGGTGGCCACGGATTTATAGGGTGCCCCTCTTCCCTGTGGTGTGACTTCCAGGAGGGCCGGAGCAGAGGGGAGAGGAGGCGGTCATGCCCATGAAGGGGAGCCCTCACAGCCCCCCGGGGTCCCTGGCTGACTTGTTCAGGTAGATGCTGGTGGACCCAAGCTGGTGGCAGATGCTCAACCACTGAGCCACCCAGCTGCTTCTTTGGCATCGTTTTTGACTCTGGTCTCGGTGGTGTCGTTCTGGAAAGGAAAGATGGTCACAGTGAGAGTCCCTTAAATAAAGCCACACTGGGCCAGGGCTGGAACAGTTGCACCTTAAACCTCGGGGGCCTTAGAGATGCACTGGCCCACAGGGACTGAGTCTTAGGAGGCCCAGGGTCACCCCTGCAGTGACCCCATCTGTGCCATTCCTCTGGGACGAGCATCCTGAGCATGTTGCTGTGTGCTTTTGAATCTGTCTGCCTGTGAGGGACCCAGCCTCGTGTCCCCTGCATGCATGAGACTTTCCGGGCACCTGTGTGGTCACAATGATGGCAGTAACTTTGGTCACTGGCTCCATGTTCGCTGCTGGGACAGATGGACATCATGATGCCCTCTTTCCCCCTGTTTCCAGGTTAGGGAACCAAGGCATAGAGAGGTTCGTGGGCACAGCCAAGGTCAAGTACACCATGCTGGTGTGACAAGCGGGATTTGAACATAGGCACCTGGCTTGAGGCTCACCTTCTTCACCAGGTTCTCCAAGCCTTATCTCATCTGATCGGGGGTGCTCCTAATTCCTGCTCCTTGACGGACAGGCCGAGCGGCCGCGTGCTGGGACTGCGTCGCACAGGTGCCAGCTCTCAGCAGGGCCCCAAAGCCGGCCTCAGCGTCTCCCTCCTGCCTCAGTGGCGTTTGCTAGTGAAGCAGCCGTGAAACCTCGTCCCCTGGCCCAACTGCAGCCGTAATGGATCCCGTGATGGCAGCTTGTTTGCATTTGTGGAGTTAATTGGTTTTCCAGACAGAACCACAGACCAGCGTGTCCCTGCCTCTTGCCCAGCGTGCACTCCCACCCCCGGGGGGCCTGACGGCCAGCCGCCCAGCCCAGCCTTCCCGGGTCCCAGAGCGGGCCAGGGGGTGGGGGCGGAACGAAGCGACTCCTAACCACGACAGGACATGAGAGGCAGGGCAGTGAGGACGGTGGTGCCCCCCCCCCCTGCCCTAGGCCGGCCCGGCTCCTGGCTCCCCGGCTGGGGCAGGCACATGAAATCCGAACTCTGGAGGGAAATTTACTGCACAATAAAGAAAGAATGGCCTGCTTTGGGGACAATTAAAGCCACATTACTGTGGAATTATGAAGGGCGCCCAGGGAATTAGGCAAATCCAAAGCAGCCAGAAGCACCAAGGCCAAGAAATGTGGGGCGTTCACACGCGGCGCCCCCTCCACTATCCCCCCCTCCCCCAGTCCTTGTACAAGGAACCTATCTGATTCCCAAACTCCCTAATTTTAGGGCAAGAGAAAAGCATTTCCAAAGACTTCACCTGAGGGGTAGTGTGATTGTAAAACGACCCCTGTCCAGCTCCACTTGTGCCTTAAATAGTTCTGTTCTGGTTTCAAAGCCATTCGAGTCACTGTGGAGGTCCAGAGGGAAGGGCTGAGACTCACCGTTTGCAGCCAGGAGCCGAGGAAGGTGCCAGAAGACACGGAGCCAGAGCTGAGCAGGGGCCAGGTGGGCTCCGCCCAGGGCCTTGACGTCCTTGCCTAGAGAATGGGCTGTTTGTGAGGCTGTCCAACGGACAAAGCATATAAAATCAAGCCTCCTTATTCTCCATCTCTTTTATTTTATGGCCTCTTCTGGTGGAGATGAGAGGAAAAGCCATACAGCATGAGGCATTCGGAGGAGTGAATGTGGAGCTTCATCCCTGCCTCCTGTCCCCCCCTTCGCAGAGAGGATGGGGACGATGACATGCTTCTGTGGTCACTAGCTGGCTTCAGGGGCCGGGGATCCTTCCAGAGGCCTCCGCACCTTTCACACACATCCCTCACTCCCAGACCATGGCACACCTTGCCTGGCCAGCCATGGCTCACGGGTGGGAAGCAGCTGAGTGAGGTCCAACCTCAGGAGAGATTGTGGTGTCTGGCACTCACCTGGGGGCACTGACCTGGCCCCCGGCAGGTCACTTGTCCCTGCGGTCCTGTGGGTCCAGGTGGCCAAGAGGCACCTGCTCCATCCATGAGGACTGCCTCCTGGCCTCTGCTCCCACCGCTTGCACACCTTCTCCTTCAGACCATGGCCGGCACTTGCCATGTCCTCTCTTGCCATGTCCTCTCTTCTGTAGAACTGCAAGTCCGTCACATCTCTGTATTCCCCAGGCTTCAGAAGGAAGTCTCAGGCTTTAGAAGGAAGTCTCAGTCGCATCAGGGTGAGGTCTCAGGTAGGAGAGAGTTGTGCATACCAAACCTGGGCATGCAGTTCTGGAGCAAGCAGCAAAGTGAGTGTAGCCATCTCCTGCAGCCGGGTTGGAGACCTCAGGCGTCTTTTTTTTTTTTTTTTTAAGACTTTGTTTATTTGTTTGAGAGAGAGTGCTTGAGCACAAGCAGGGAGAGGGGCAGAAGGAGAGGGAGAAGCAGGCTCCCCCCTGAGTAGGGAGCCCGACCCGAGGCTCCCTCCCAGGACCCTGAGATCATGACCTGAGCTGAAGGCAGATGCTTCACCAACTGAGCCACCCAGGGGTCTTTAGACATATCTAGTGGACCCTCAGCAGCCCTGCCATCTGGGCGCAGAGACAGAGCTCTGTGACAGAGTCTCTCTGGTTGTTAGAGAGGGAGGTGTTGGGCCCTGCCATTGGCCCTCTGAACAATTTGGAGAAAGAGGGTAAAGGGGTTGTTCAGGAAAGGACCCTTCTCTTTCCTACAAGGCCCAGTCCCTTGTTTGGTTCTTACCTGGGAGCTTCAGCCTGACAGAGCCAGCAAGCCACTGGGGAGGCTCAGCATCCTAAACCCAGGGGAGATGTTCAAAGTGCTCAGCAGCCAGTACTTCCTGGCACCAACCATCATGGAGCTTCCAGCCACACATGACTGTGTTGGGCCATTTCTATGAAAGATCCGTCTGCCCTAAAGCCTTTGGAAACCCTGAAAGAGTGGCTGCTTTGTTTTGTTTTGTTTTTTTAGCTAAGCCCCCTCCATCCCACTGTCACTGCACTGGTCTGAAAGCCCTGGCGGAGGATGCTTGGCGGCAGAGGCATCATCTGCCGGTGAGGAGGAGGTGACAGCAGTTCCCAGGGCCATTCCCCCTAGATAACTAGGACATCATTCCAGAAGGACCATAGGGTTTGTTTTCTGCAGATAAATCCCCCACATTCGCCTCCTTCCGCGGTCTCCTTCAGACATGCACCCCCACGCCCAAGGACACAGAGTCAGCCACCGACTGGAAGGTTTCTCAGGACACCCCTTCTACCAACGCGTGTTTAAGAATTGTGGCCAAGGGCAGCCTGGGTGGCTCAGTGGTTTAGTGCCGCCTTCAGCCCAGGGCCTGATCCTGGAGACCCGGGATCGAGTCCCATGTCGGGCTCCCTGCATGGAGCCTGCTTCTCCCTCTGCTTGTGTCTCTGCCTCTCTATCTCTCTCTCTGTGTCTCTCATGAATAAATAAATAAAATCTTAAAAAAAAAAAAAAAAAAGAATGATGGCCAAACTGGTCTTAGCCTCAAACCTGGAAGGATCTCTCAGCCCAGAGGCGGAACAGTGTCTCCTCCACGGGTGAGGTTGCCAGCCTTCTCCTGCCTCCTCCTCAGAGCTAGAATTTCCTGTACTACGTCTCTCTCTACTCGGATCACTCTCTTTGGGGAGTTCCCCCCTATTCTTGGCCAGTTAGAATCTGTCATTCCTTGTCATTCCCTCTGTTCTGTGGTTGGCCACCTGCATTCTTCAGTGACATAATGCTTAATCAGAGCCTTTAAATTGTGGCCTCATGAACACTTTGCCGGTATCCAAATAAATGATACCTGCTGGTTTGGTTAAGATAATTGGATTCAGGGTTGAGGTGCAGAGTTATTGGTCTACTGCACTGCAAAGCTTGGAAGTGAGTAGAGAGTTTGGGTCATTCTGATCATAATTGCCTTCCTCCCCCTGTTTCTCCCTGAATGCAGTGTGGTTTCACGTGGGATCCTCGCACATGAAATTTTTGGGTGTCCTGGGGAACAGCGAGCCCCCCGGAAAGCCTGATGGGAGGCAGGGAGGTGGCCTGTCCGCTCAGCACCGATGGTGATGTCTATGGCCAGGAGGACGCTTTGGGGGTCATCAGATGGGCCAGGTCTTCCCCTTCTTTCACATCTCTGCGTGGCCTCCCACATGTGACCTCTGTTCTCATGGAGCAGATGCAGAAAGTGATTGAGAAAAGGCAGGCTGGCATTGACCAAACAGAAAAGCCTGAGCAGGACTCTTTCCTCCTGCTGCTGGTGGAGCATGGGGACCCCCCCCCCGCCCCTCCACCCTCTGGTGGGACTCCACAGTACCCAGATCACAGCTGCCTTTGATTAAAAAAAAAAAAGTCAGTTATGTAAAAGTCACACATTTTAGGCAAAGCACACATCTGATGGGGATCTGGAAGGTGCCAGAGATAGGATGGCCTTGCAACACTTGGGGCACACTTTCGCCAAAAAGTCTTTGTTGAAATTCCGATGTAACTGGGCATCCCGGATATTTATTTGCTGAATCTGGCAACCCTTGTGGGTAGAGTGCATTTGGTGTTGACCCGGAGTGACCGCCCCCCACCCCCTCCCACTGGGAGCCCAGAGGAAGGAGGGCCTGTCCCTATCCAAGGGCAGGGAGTCCTGTGTGCTGTGTCAGATCCCTGGAGCAGTTTGGGCTGCAGGTTAGGCTGGTCTCCAGAGCTTCCAGCCCGAGTCAGAGCTGAGATAAATAACAGGCCCAGCACAGGGAGGACGCTGCCTGTGTGGGTCAGCGGTGACGGGAATGGGAAAGGTGTCCTGGGAATCCAGTGTTTTTCTGCTGGTGTCATGGGGGCAGACTCCACTGCAAGTCATTAAACCTCCCTCGCTGCCAGCCTCTCCCACGGCCGCTGGAGTCCGGCCTCACATCTCCAGCCCAGCATGTGCCAGATCCGGTGATGGGACCCATTACGGATGGGAAATGACTCCAGGGAGCCAGGGGCCAGGCTTGGCCGGCACGGCTGGCAAATCAGCCCTCCTGTGTCCGGTTAATAAAGCACAGGGAGTGTGTGCGCCACCTCTGGGGAAGCGGGCTTGGAAGAAAGCCCCTTCCGGGCAGGGTGGACAAGCTACAAGGCAAAGAGGATTTCATGGCAACTGAAGCTGCTGGGGTGGAGGGCAAAGGGAGGAAGCTTTGCTCAGACAACCTAGCTTGACTTCTTCGAAACTTCTCGGCCTTTGGGGATGCGTTCCAGCAGCAGCCAAGGGGGTTTATCAAGCTCCATCCTGCCCAAGGCCATGCCACTCTCGCGTGCTGGAGGTCTGGAAAGAGCCCTGAATTAGGAGTGCCCCTAACTAGTTCCAGGGCGTTGGCAAAGTCTCTGTGCCGGTTGGGGCTGCATTTTTCTCATCCCTTCGACAAGAGGGGGAAACTAGGAAAAGTTGAAAGCCCGCACCAGCTCCAAGATCCTGCTTTTTGCCGTTGGGGGACAAGAGCCCCTTTCGTTGTTTGGCTGATAGATCTTGTGTGAGGATGGGGTGGGGGTGTTCATACAAGTCCCACTGCAAGGAAGCATCAAGAGCCTCTTAGTCTCTGGACCTCTGCTTGGCAACCAGTAGTACCCTTGAGGGCAACAGAGTTTGCATTTTGTAGTCAGTGGGCTGCACCGCCCCCCTCCCCTCCGAGAGGATTCCAAAATGGGCCCAGAAGGTTCCGGAACAGGGCAGCGATGAGGTGAGTGGAGCTTGAAGGGGGATTTGGGCAGGAGGGCCGTTGGAGTGGGGAATGCCACACAGTGGGCCAGGGCTAGAGTTCCCCACTGCCCCAGGGGAGGTGACAGGACAGGGCCCCCTCCGCCCAGCTGCCTGGGGTGGGGCTCTGAAATGGCCTGGGGAGGGAGGATCTGAGGAAGGAGGGCCACAGACAAAGAATTGATGACTGCTCTCGGCTCACCAAAGCCTCCCCGGCATTTCCTCCACGGAGAGGGGGCCTACTCGCCAGCGGAGAGGAGGATGTTTGTGCAGCAGGAACCCTGAGTTATGTGCGCCTTTAGCGGCAAAGGCCTGGGCAGTGCAAGGAGCTACGGCGTCAAAGCCTGAGGGAGGCACAGCAGCCAAAAAACGGGCAGAGGGAAGAAAACACTCTGATGTTTACAGAGAGAAGTCAGTGGAAAAAGTGACGGCAAGGTCAAGCCAATTCGGGGGGTGGCCCCGCTCAGTGGACCAAGGAGAGGCTGGTGGCCCCAGCAGGCATGGCTGTGCATGGGGGACAGCGGGGCACTGACCCAGGTACTCCTGACCCTGCCTGCTGCCCCACCTGCCCAGCCCCTGCTCCCCCACCACCTGATCAGCCGGACATCGGGGCGCCTGTACCTGTGCCCCTCACCCCAGGATCGCCCGCTCTCCCTGCCTGGCTAGAGTTCACTTTTGGGCTAGGAGACTGGACGAGCCCCACAGACCTAAAATCCGTCCCCCACTCCCCGTCTGTCCTCCAGCAGCCTGAGGGTCTGGCTGGGTGGGGGGACGGCTCCCAGCCACTCTTTTGTCTCACATCCTTTCCCAAGCCCCACAGGTGTGAAGAGCTTGTTACCCTACTGTTTGTTCAGCCCTACGAGTGGCTTGAAGGACTGTTGACAGAGGGCCTCTTTGTGTGCAGACCCGGCTAAAGCTCTCTAAGCCCTCGGCAAACACAGGCCACTTATCTCTCGGGACTTTATCAGAAACCATCTAAAGCCCGCCGTGGCTGCTGGGAACTCTAGCCTCCTTGACTGTCGCTGTTTGAGGGGGGGCATAGTGGGGAGGAAGGACACCCGGTTTCCCACTCCATTTTTATGGCTCATTTTTCTGACCATCCTTGATCCACCTCTTGTAGATTCTGTTTCTGATATCAGAGATAAAGCGTAGGTCTGGGGGGTCAGAGATTCTGTTTGCAACTTGGAGCCTTTTTTTTTTTTTTAAATCATGCTGTGGATCTGCAGGCCTTCTGTCTACTGAGAGGAGACACATTAGAGAGACTTGGGGGTGGAGTAGTCGGGGCTCCCCCTCTACCGACCCATGAGAACGTGGCTTCGGGGTTGGGGGGCTCCAGGGCCCACCAGCCAAGTTCCCCGATCCTAACCAACCACCAAGCTCTCTCCGACCCCTATGTGCCCCAAAGTGGATTCCTTCTGTTCCTCTGCCCAATACCCCGATGAGTGCCCCTGCCACCCCCTCTCCTTCTGGAAGACCCAGGTCACCACGGTCCTGTCATCTGCTCCCCGGCTGAAGAACCCCATCGCCTCCGCCTCAAGCAGGTGGAAGCCACAGGATGCCCAGCTGGGTAGCAGGACAGACCCTCTTGCCCCACTGACAACCTACCTACTGAATCAGAAGTTTTCAGGGCTGGGGCTCAGCCATCTGTGCTTTCATAGGCAATGTGACTTTATGCACCCACGTTTGAGAACCATCACGTGTCAGAGGGCTTGGCAGGGTGATGAGTTAGTGGCTCCTTGAATTGCCAACCGGAGCTCCAGAGAAGGAGGAAGGGGCATAGTCCTGAGACCTCCCCAGGGCACAACTGTCAACCCTCTAGCAGCTGTGCTTCCCGACTCAGAAGCTGGCACGTCAAAGGGGCTCCGTTCACATTTGTTGAAAGAAGAAACAAACTGGTGATCCTTCAGAAGGAGGTCCTGTTGGGGATTCCGGGAGCGAACCAGCCACCCTGCAGAAGGAGGTCCTGATGGGGATGCCAGTATGGCCCCAAATCCTGCCTTGAGGGGCCATGCCTTCTGTCACATGTCCTCTGGAACCCCAGGGGTTCCCGCAGAACGCCCTGGCTTCACTTGGGCTCTGTCACACCTGGCATGGACTCTTCACTCACTTCTTTTCAGACAAGCGAATTGTCCAGTTCTCCTGGTCATGTCTCGGCGATGCTTTCCAACAGCCTTTAAGTTAAAAGTGACACAAGTCAGTCCTTGGATGATCCTAAACCTGAGGACCTTGACTGGCACCAAGCTGCTCATGCGTGATGATGCTTCCGAGTCTCTTAGCAGTTACCCAATCTATTTGGCTCACCCCGGCCCATCACCGCTTGTAGTGTCTGGCCAGTTGACACCTCTGGTGACGGGCTTTAAGCCCCACATTTGGGGGACAAGCTGACAGTGGCAGGGGCCTGGAACAGACGTGTTCGTGCCAGGTAGCAGCACAGACTCTGCGAGGGGTGTGTGTGTGTGTGGGTGGGGGTAACCAGGTCCGTCCTGCTCGCCGTGGCCTCCGCAGCACCTTGCCTCAGAGCTGGAACACAGTAGCTGCTTGGGCAATATCTGTTGAATGAAAAAACAAATCCCTGAGCTACCACACTTGGCATCAATAAAGTGAATCAATTTTTCCTAAATGTATCTGGGGGTAAGGTTATTGCTTTTCTGCCCAACTCACCTGAAGGGCAGGCATGAGAGGGTCCAGACCCCAGAAATGCTTGGACCAGTCCCGCCTCGCTCTGGACCCCCTCCAGGAAGGAGCCCTTGGGGACCCCGCTATGAGTGTCTCCCCCACCCAGTGCAGGCAGGAGCCAGGTGTGTGGAGCGGTGACTGCCTGTCCTGGACACCTCAGTTCAAGAAACTGCGATCTGGGCTCAGACCACAGGCCACAGAGGGCGGAAAGTGTACGATTTATAAACAAGCGTCAAACCCCTTTTAAATAAATAGGAAACCAAATAGAGTAGCAATGGAACAGATAAAAGGATATACCAGCTGCCTCGAACTCTTAAAAATAACTCAAAATATTTGCATCATTTGGAAACCAGTCGTCCAAAGAGTAGTTCCTTTCGAAACCAGACCTCTGCCCACTTCCCGGCCCTGAGCTCTGCCCACCGTCTCCCTGCGGGCTCCCTCTCCGGGGAGTGGCTCATGCCCTGACCCATTTCTTTGGGTTTAGTTCCCGGTCTGCTCACTGATGCCAGCTCTGTGGACAGCAGCACCAGCAGCACCTGGGAGCTTTCCAGAATGCAGATTCCCGGGCCCAGCCCAGACCTCCTAAAGCCAAATCTGCATTTGAACTGACTGCCACCCCCACCCCTGCCCCAGCAGGTGGCATCTGGAGCAGCACTGGCCAGCAGGAATACTCCATCTGCGTCCAGTTGTCTTCTCAGATCCTGCCCTGTCCACTGGTCCCCAGAGGGGCTGAGCAGAATCCTCTCCCTGATAGCCCATCCTTACCGCCAGCAGGACACTTGGACATTCCTGGTGGATTTCCTGCGCAGCTGCTAGAGCGCTGTCCCTCTGGCCTCTGAGGCTGGAGCTCTCTGAGAGCGGGCCTCTGCCCTGTTTGTGCTGTACCCCTGCCCTCAGCCAGCTCCCCATCCGTGCAAAGGCTCCAGCTAACATCTGCTGAAGGAACAAAGGTCTGTCACCCCCTGGGCCACATTTGAATTTGCTTCTTAGAGAATGGCATGTTACAGGCCGCTGTAAAGGGATACAAAAACCTTCCATGGGTGAGACCCTTACAATCTCTCTAACCCAGGCTTTCTCTCACTTGGCCTGGTAACTGCTGTGGTGGCTGTTCTGCGCCTGGTAGGACATGGAGCAGCATCCCTGGTCTCTGTCCCTTAGATGCCAGGAGCACCAACCCCAGTCATGATGACCAAAGATGTCTATAGACGTTGCCCGCTGTCTGCTTGGGGGGCAACACCCCGCCCACCGCCCCCCACCCAGGGAAGTTGCATACACTTTGCACACGCTAAGTGAATCTGGTGGTCCTACCCAGCAGCCACGGACAAAATCGGCGAAGGAACTGTTGAGGGAGGCAGCACCTGCCTCCAACCTACAGATGCCTGTCATGCCCCAACCTGCCCCTGGGGCCTGGACGTGTAGAGATTTGTTGATAATTGTGGGAGATCTGAGGGCTGTGCTTCCCCTGGGACGGGTATCCCAGGACTGGGGGCCGGTTTCTTGCATACACAGCCTCCAGCTTGTGGACGATGCACAAGTGGGCCAGTTATTTTGGATAGTTTAGCTGCAGATCTGTAAATCTAAAATTCCTATGCTGGGGGCACCTGGGTGGCTCAGTGGGTTAAGCATCTGCCTTCAGCTCACATTATGAACTCAGGGTCCTGGGATGGAGCCCTACGTCAAGGCTCTCTGCTTGGTGGGGAGTCTGCTTCTCCCTCTCCCTCTGCTCCTTCCCCTGCTCTTCTGTGCTTTCTTTCTCTCTCTCGCTCTCTCAAATAAATAAAATCCTTTTTAAAAATTAAAAAATAAAATTCCTATTCTGCTAGAGCAATAACGTGGGGTCGCCTTCTCAGAAAAACTGCCCTAGGAGAAAAAAATTGAGAGCCATCCCCTGTGCTGGGAGAGCATAGGAGGGCCCGTGGCCCCAGCCCAGAGCTCTGAGGGGGCCCATTGTCAAATGGCCTTGCTGTTCTGCTGAGAGCCCCTGAGCCATGTGAAATTTGGAGAACCCAGGGCCAGAGTCCCTGAGAGACAGGGCCAGGATACAGCTTAACAATATCTGCAGGATCCTTTCTGGGCCTGGGATATCCCAGGGGGACAGGGGCAGGTGGCATGGGCATTGGGAGTTAGTTTATCAAGGTCTTTCAGGAGAGGACCAACACCTGTTTTTGGTAAACTCCTCAAACCAATGGATGCAGAATCAGGCTGTATTGTGTGCAAGGTTCTTGAGGTCCTGGGAGGAATCCAGGGCATCCTAGATGTGGATTTTTTCTCCTTAGAGCTCTGTAGTCTACTTGAGCAGATGGAAGATAAATTGGTGAGTTAAAGCAGCAAGACAAGTTTTAAGTAGCTCAAAGCAACAATAAAAGAAATGTCACAAAACTGTGTCTTGTCAGAATGTGGTCTAGGCCCACCACATAATCCTCCATCTATCCTCTCTTTCTGCCCATGCACCCATCCATCCACCCACCCACCCACCTACATGCATGCATGAACGCATGCATGCATGCATCAGTCAGTCCATCCATCCATGCATGTATCCATCCATCCATCTACCCATCCACCCACTCACATACCCACCTAACCATTCATCCATTCAACCATCCACTCATCCATCCATCCATCCATCCACCCATCCAGCCATCCATCTACTCATCCATCCACCCATCCATCCATTCACCCATCCATCCACCCATCCATCCTCTCACCTATTCATCCATTCACCTACTCAGCCATCCATCATCTGTCTTCTTTCTGACTTTCCCACTTTTTCTTTTTTGTACAATGAAAATGTATTCAGATCTGCTCTGGGCTGGAGGATATAAGGGCAAACGCTGCCCTGTACTCCAGAAACCAGCGCGGTTCAGGAGAGCATTTATCCTACTTTATCTGAGAGCTTGCTGCCAAGAGCCCTCATCTGCCCCCTCCTTCCACCAGACAGGGAGCCCTTGGACAGTTGAGGAGTCATCATCCATCCCTGTCTGCCTCAGGGCCTATAGCAAAGGGGCTGGCATGTAGCTGGAATACTCAAGTGTGTGGTGACTTGAACTGGACTGGAGGGTGGTAAGGGTTTAGACAACCCAGGTTTGTGGGACAGGTTTGGAAAAACTTAAGGAATGGTGGTGATAGGCATATGTTAAAACAGGACTTAGAGGACCTCTTGACGGGACTGTCTCTGGGGCCCCTTTTCTCATCGAGTTTCAGGATGGGGAGATGGGGGGGGTCTCCTGCTCCTACCTCCTTGCCCTGTGTTATGCCCCTGGTTCTGAAACGTAGCCACGCTTGATGTATCCTTGTGGATCCTCATGTGGGAGCTGAAGGAGGGCATGGGGCTTGGGGTCCAGACTGGACCAGCCGTCTCTGGGTGGCTGGGGCACCCCTGGACAGGATACAGTGCCTGTAGGACTCCCGGCCCTGGCTCATAGACGTTCCTCAGAAGTTCTGCTGTCCCCTGCCCCCTTTTCCCCTGGGCTGACCTCTCTGTTCTCACAAAGCTACCCTTTCCTTCCCGCCTTGAAATCTGATAATGAAACTAATACCCAATATTTTTGCCTCCAAGAGAGGCAGGAGATAAACAGGAAGGCATGAGGGATTAAGGTGTCTTTTTGAGGAAGGGGCTGGGGCCCAGATGGGAGCGGGGTGATACCTCTGCATGGAGCTGAGGGACCCAGATGGGGGCTGCTTTGCCTGATGCATTTTTCCATTTGTGCAGAGAAAATAAAACACAGAGAAAAGAAAACAAGCTGTAAAATACTTTGCAGAAGCCTGAGCGTGGGCAATTGCCACTTGATGTTCCCTGACAGCTCCAAGAGGAGGCAGGAGGGAGGGGAGCCCTGCCTTTTGATGTTTGGCCTCTGAGCTTTCTTTTGTGTGACTGGTTGTTTGGGAAGAAGTTTTTATTGGTGTAAGGTGCATATGGAAGAGAGATATCACTCGGGGTTCCCCTTGGGGTAGGGAGGGTGGTTGCTGAGCTCCCAGGAGAGGCTCAGAGGCTCAGGCAGCCCCACTGGGGGTTTGGGGGACAGCTGGCACTGTCTTTACAGAGGAGGACACAGGATTAGCATTGGCCTCCAAGAAGGACCAGAAGATGCTGCTAGTAAGGCTTTTCCTGGTGCAAGAGAACCTTGAGGAAGCCAGACTTGGGTGATCTTCCCGGATCTCTGTCCCTGGGCAGGTGTGCCAGGTCCTGTGACTTCTGAGCCAGCAGGAAAGGTCTAGATTCTGTGCTGTAGTCCCACTGTTCCTTCCAGTGATGTGGGTCCTTTCCTCTGGGGTGGTGGGCCAGGAGCCAGAAGACTTGTGTTCTAGTCCTGGACTCCCATTTATTGCCTTGGTGATCCTGGGCTGGTAGGTCACTTAACCCTGAGCAGTCCGTAGCATCGTCTTCTGGCTGAGTGAGTCCAAAGGGACAGTGGATGATGTATTCACGATGGTCCCTTGTGCTGATGGAAAGGCAAGGCTGAGCCAGAGGCTGGAGGTGCTGAGGGACTGTTGATGAGGCTCTCAAGAATCATTTTCTGGCCTAATTTGCCTTCCAGTTGCTTCCAGACTCAGATGTGAACTGAACCTTTCCTCTTGTGGTCTCCACAGTGCTCCTGCTAAGCTATGTCCTTTTCTGCTTGTCAACTGAGTGACTAACGGGAATGCCTCTAGCAAGAACAATCTAAAGAAACTTGTAACGTCAGAGAGAAAAATTAAATAGGCAAATGTGTATTTTTTAATCACAAAAAGAGTAAATGAAAAAGAAGCTGGTGCAAATTTCTGCAGCTTGTGTGATAGAAGAGACACATAGTTTTTAACCCTTCGTATGTAAGAGCATTAGACATAAGAAAAAAAACCCACCTTATTTGAAAAGTGGGCAAATGGCATGAACAGGCAATGAAGAAAGAAAGAAGAAAGAAAGAAAGAAAGAAAGAAAGAAAGAAAGAAAGAAAGAAAGAAAGAAAGAAAGAAAGAAAGAAAGAAAGAAAGAAAGAAAGAAAGAAAGAAAGAAAGAAAGAAAAGGGAAAGGGAAGGAAAGAAAAAGAAAAACACATGAAGAAATGTCCAACCTCACTGGTCATCAAAGACATATAAATTAAAATCATGTGTGTGTGTGTGTGTGCGTGTTCCAGACGAATTGGCAGAGATGAAAAATAAAGAGTACAGATAGCACATGGGTACTGTTGTTTTTTTCAAGGGTGTGGTGTGGCGAGACGGTAGCTCTCAGATCCCGCTGGAAGGGACTGGAAGCTAGGACTGCCTTTCTCCAGGGCAGTTTGGCAATCTGGATCCTGAGTTAAATGCATGAGGATCCAAGTTACCCTGGGCACGCTGTCTTGAGAAACCCACAGGGCAGCAGCTGTCAGAGAGGAGCACATGTGCGCAAGTCTAAAGGTGTTACCGACATGTTGTTTGTAACAGCGACAAACCCGAAACAACCTAACTGCTCAGCCCCAGGGAGGTCCTGCTTCAAAATGCACCACTGGAGGGGCACCTGGGTGGCTCCGTGGTTGTGCATCTGCCTTTGGCTCAGGGCGTGATCCCGGGGTCCTGGGATTGAGTTCTGCATTGGGCTCCCCACAGGGAGTCTGGTTCTCCCTCTGCCTGTGTCTCTGCCTCTCTGTGTATCTCTCATGAATAAATACACAAAATCTTAAAAAAAAAAAAAAAGAAATGCACCCACTAGGGTTTCCAAAGAGCCCCTTACAGATAGGTGTACAGGGGTGACTGGACAGCTGTCCACAATCATGAGAAGAACCGTATCTGGCATTAAAGGATGCTCATCCTTCTGGGAAAATAGGCCACAAAGGGGGAGATGCACGAGTATGATCCACGTCGTGGGAAAGAATTATGTCACTCCACAGCTGAGCAAATGTTAATTAAAGCCTGCAAGGGAAGACCCCTTGTTCACCGTGGTTGCTGGAAATCTGAGTGGTTTTTTTTTTTTTCACTTTTTTGCTTTTGTTTATCAAGTGTCTGGCACTAAGCATTTTTTTAGACATTACATAGAATGCAACTTGAAACACACTTAGCACAAAGGCAGTGCAAACCATGTTGAAGACTGAGCCAGAGTTATCCTGGCCAGATGGAAGCCCAAGTTATCCTGGAGGTGGGAGCCCGCAGAAGCAGGTCACAGGCATCACGGGGGCCGAGTGGGATGCCCTGAGTGTCGGGGGAGGGTGGTGGGGAGATGAGTCAGGGACAGACGTTAAAGCCAAGGCGTGGGACCCCGCCGGAGCCACCTCTGCCAGCAACATGTTCAAGGTAATTCAGAGGTCTGTGGGGCCAGCCAACCTGAGTCTGCTCACCTTTAAAGTCTATGCGTTACCTAAAAGGGATTCACCTCACAAAACTTCTGTGAAGGTTAATGAGCTTTCACTCTACTTGGTTCCTGAGGGTCAATCTAAATATGTGGAGGAGCCAAGGACCCAGCTTGAAGAAAGCATTTCACATCTCCGACCTTATTGCGAGCCATATACAAGTTGGTGTCAGGAAATGTACTCACAAACAAAGCCCAAGATGCAGAGCTTGGTTCAGTGGGGGTTATACAGCTATGATTATCTCCAAAATGCACCACCTGGATTTTTTCCAAGACTTGGTGTTATTGGTTTTGCTGGCATTGTTGGACTTCTTTTGGCTAGAGGGTCAAAAATAAAGAAGCTGGTGTATCCACCTGGGTTCATGGGACTAGCTGCTTCTCTTTATTATCCACAACAAGCCATCGTATTTGTCCAGCCAGGAAATGTGAAGAATTCACCTGGAAATAAGTAGAATGCTCCATGCTCTGCCCATTTTAGTCAGTTCTAGGTAAACATTGGAAACTCCATGCATTTTCTACAGAAAAATGGCAGAGAAGTCAGTACTGAATGTAGTAAATTGGCTTTCTTCTTCAGGAAAAACTATACCAGGCTTCTTTGTTATCTTGGGGATACCATACTACCAGTGGACTAATCGGAAATCCTTTCACCTAGAGATAATGTCCAGCATTAGAACTCCTGGTTCTCATGTTGCTATTTATGTACATAGTTAAAATTCTGAATTAAAAAAAAAAATAAAGCCAAGGTGTGGAGGACAAGAAGGATGCAAGCAGATGAAGAGGGGGCTGGGGAGAAGAGGGTCCGGGGGCGGGGGCGCAGAGGAGCATCCACAAAGCCACAGAAGGGGCAGGCCTGGGTGGGGGTCCTTGTGCATGGCATGCTCTAGAAACTGAAAAATTGGGGACAGCTCAAGCATAAGAGCGAGAGTGGGGTGGCAGTGGGCAGAGCTAAGGAGAGGAGGTGGACAGAAGCAGAACCAGCTTATTCAGAGCCCGAAGGGCCGTGACAACCGATTTAGATTTTACCCAGAGGAGAAATGGGAGGGGCATCGAAAGACTTTCAGCTCTTGACAGACGGTCCTCAGATTGGAGCTCAGAACTCCTGCTCTGGTTGTGGGGTTGAGGCAGCCAGGAGGCCCAGCTCAGGCCACGGGCTGGAGAGGAGGGGGTGGATGTGGGCAAGGTGCCTCTGAGCCCACTGGAGGCCCTAGGCCCGAAGCTGGAGTGTGCATTCAGGAGCCAGGGGCATAAGGCAGAGGGGAGAGGGTGCTGAGTCCTGAGGGGCACGAAGGGAACAAAACAGAGGGAAGCAGGAAGAAAAGCAGGTGAGAGAATGTCTAGGGCCCCCTCAATGGGCCCGAGGCCAGGTGTGTGGCCAGTATGCCATGGGGAGTTGCCTGAGGGGAAGGTGGGGAGAAAGCAGGTGCAGCAGCCTCCCTGCCCCCTCCCCAAGCCCTCAGAGGGAGGCCTGTGGAGCAGCCTGGTGGCCAAAGCGCAGGGGAGGGGGCCCTGGAAGCTGCGCATGACTCTGCCCCGGCGCCCAAACAGAAGACATCAAGCTCTGAAGGCTTAGCCAACAGATTTCTCACGGTTCTGGAGGCTGGAAGTCTGAGGTCAAGGTGTCGGCGGGGTTGGTTTCTCCTGGGGCCTCGCTACTTGGCTTGCAGACCACCTTCCCTCTGTGCGTGTGCACTGCTGTGTGTGCAAGCTGCCTCTTCTTATAAGGACTCCAGTCAGACGGGATGAAGCCCACCCCCCCTCAGCCCAGGGCCTCATTTCCATGTAATCAACTCTGAAACCGTCAGTCTCCCAGTCCCGTTTTCAGTTGGGGGTCAGGGCCTGTGCGTGTGAAGCGGGGGGCAGCATTCGGGCCCTCCCAAGCAGGACCTGGGGGGCCAGGGGGAGGCCAGCCCCACCTCCCACTTTGAGATGTGTGCCCGATGGGGTGGGGGCCGGCAGCTTATTGGATGGAAGAGAACAATCTCCCTATGGGGGAAGGGGGAGCTTCCGCTGTGGTTTGGATACTGCTGGGACGGGTAGGTGCTTCTGGATGGAAACGGGGGGCCAAGGAGCAGCTCCCAGGGAAGGACTGTGGTCCAGCAGTGGGTCTGGGGATGCTGGGGACAGTCCCTCCTGAGGTCCAGCAGTGGAGCTGGGGGACACTGGGAACGGTCCCTCCTGAGGTCCAGCAGTGGAGGTCGGGGGACACTGGGGACAGTCCCGCCTGAGGTCCAGCAGTGGAGCTGAGGACAGTCCCTCCTGAGGTCCAGCAGTGGAACTGAGGGGAGCTGGGGACAGTCCCTCCTGACGTCCAGCAGTGGGGCCAGGGGGAGTTGGGGACAGTCCCTTCCTGCCCCTGCCCTGACGCTTCTCCCTGCCTCCCTGCAGCCTGTAACTGCAACCTGCATGCCCGGCGCTGCCGCTTCAACATGGAGCTGTACAAGCTATCGGGGCGCAAGAGCGGGGGCGTCTGTCTCAACTGCCGCCACAACACTGCAGGCCGTCACTGCCACTACTGCAAGGAGGGCTACTACCGTGACATGGGCAAGCCCATCACCCACCGGAAAGCCTGCAAAGGTAGGCAGGGGCAGGGCCTCGAGAACGCGGTCCTCCCGTCCTCTCCTCCATCCTGTGCTTATCCACGCCACCTGCCTTGACCAAGCCTGTGTCACCTGCTCCCTCGTGCGCACGCCTGCGTGCGCACGGCCTCCCTGGTATTTGGGGGTGCGAGTCTACAAACAAAGGGGCGATGGAGACGTGGCCCCAAGGAGAAGAAAGGAGAAGGTG
Organism: Vulpes lagopus; assembly: GCF_018345385.1. Taxonomy (NCBI): domain Eukaryota; kingdom Metazoa; phylum Chordata; class Mammalia; order Carnivora; family Canidae; genus Vulpes; species Vulpes lagopus. Next base: position 60,160,549 of record NC_054833.1, read on the forward strand.
TGATCCCTTGTGAGGGTGCGCGGCCCCCGCCCCCCACCCCGCTGCTCCTCCGCCGGCACAGGTGTGCTGCATACCACAGGCCGGGGGTCACGTTCACCGGGGCTTACCAGCACAAAGGGCCCTCTTTTACCCAAACCGCGCGCGCAGACGTATTTCTTTGGATGTGTGTGCGCCCCTCCTGCCCCCCGGGGCCCCCCAGCCCCCCACCCCCAGCACTCACACAGACACGCACCATCCCGGTCGCAGTGAGGTCGGAGGCTTCGGGGGCAGGGTCTCCGAAGGAACGTTTAATCCACCTGCAAATAACTTTCTTTCTTTGGACAAAAAAAAAATTAAAGGGAGACTGGAGACTCTTTGCGTTCACCGGAGCGAGCACGAAATGTTTTAACTTTCTGCTCTTGTGTTTTCTCCCCGACTCACAAAAATGAAGCAATGGTCAGATGACCCAGAGGAGCTGTTTGAAATGCCAAGGAGCTCTAATGCTGTTAGAGATGGGGGGCCGGGGGGGGCCCCACCTTTGCTTTTGGGAATTCCAGGCTGTCTGGGCCTACAACTTGGGGCTTAGAGCCAGGGGCTTGCTGTGAGCATAGCTTCCCAAGAAGATATTTATCTCCAAGACTCTTGGGCCACCGTCCAGCATGATCCGAATCCGGACCCGTGTGGATCCTGACCTGGGCAAGACCCAACCCTTGTCAGGCTTAGGCTCAGATGAGCAGCTGTAGTCCAGAAACCTCTCTGTGGCCACTGCCTAGCTTTTGGATGAAGCCAGAGTATCTTTTTCTCCACAAATCTGCCAGACATCTGGCACTTGCATGCAGGACCACTTATGGGACTTGTGGGCCTCAGTTCAAAATGAAAACACACAAGATGAAAACACGAGGGGCTTCTTGATGGGAACTGCTGAGAATTTTTAAATGGCAGCAGGAAAGCCTTGACCTGGAACCTGCCCTTCTGAGCATCAGGCCCGTGAAGCCAGCCCTGCTGGTAGAGAGGATACTTTTCTCCAAAATAAAACAGGTTCGGGATCCCTGGGTGGCGCAGTGGTTTAGCACCTGCCTTTGGCCCAGGGCGCGATCCTGGAGACCCGGGATCGGATCCCACGTCGGGCTCCCGGTGCATGGAGCCTGCTTCTCCCTCTGCCTGTGTCTCTGCCTCTCTCTCTCTCTCTCTCTGTGACTATCATAAATAAATAAAAATTAAAAAAAAAAAGTTTAAAAACAAAATAAAACAGGTTCATAAAACAGGTTCCCAGCCTGTCTCCTCCGGGAGGAATCACTTAGGTTCCACATGAACAGGGATGAATCAAGTGGCTCCCGAGACACAGGCAAGCTGTCTTCCCAGATCTGTGGACTTAAGGCTGCCTCTGGTGGTTGTCAAGAGAAGTTTACATCCCAAACCTGCTAATCAAGGTGAGACTTCCCCCAGGAGATGTTGAGCAGGGACCAACCGAGAAGGTGGCCTTGGGCGACAGGACCCAGAAACACCTACAGGTGGCAGGAAGGTGTGAGCAGGAGCATGACCAGGGAGAGAGAGGGCTCTGGGTTTTCAGAGACCGTACTTGGAAGGAAGGTATCCAGCCCTTTTACAGAAGAAACCAAAGCCAAAGTCTTGTAAACAACTGGTTGCACGTAGCTTTCTTGGGGATTTGGCAAGGGAATTTTAATCAGCAGGGGCCACTCAGGTGGGCGGCTCTGTCCCCATAGTTGAGAGGATCTCAGCTGGGCGTGGAAGGGCAGTAGTCACGTACCATAAGAGCAGGAAAGGCATGTCCCCTGGAGAGGCAGGAGGGAGCAGGGACTTGGTCATCTTGCCATTCGTCACACCTCCCTCTCCTCTGTTGCTGCCAGGAAGCGCAAGAGCCACACGTGGCCTCTCATGGCTCAGGGTGAGATGGCAGGAAGCCTCGGGGCCCTGGGAACCTGCAGGCTACCCTCTGGGGGGCCCTGCCACTCTGCTTAAGTGGCGTGGAGACACCCAGCTTCCTTTGCTGGTTTCCAGGAGGGACAGGTGTAGGCAGACAAGGGTGTGGTTGGTTCCATCTTACTATTTCCAACACTGGCTGGCCTTGGTGGCTCTGTCTTCCCTCCGAGCTTTGGGCAGCAGCTGTCCCCAGCCTTGGTGGGACCCTGAGAGAAGAGCCCAAGGAAGAGATAGCTGTGAGGACAGATTCTGCTCAGAAGGACGTCTGTATAGTCCTGCCAGGGAAATGTGGCAGGGGGGGAGTGGGACCAGGTACCTCCTGCCTGGCATGGAATGAGAATGCTTCAAGGATCCTGACACCTGATTGGTGAGGAAAAACACTACTTGGCGGGTCCTGCTTCCTGATTGGTGAGAAAAACACTATGTGGCGGCCCCTGCATCCTGATTGGTAAGGAAAACACTACCTGACTGATCTATTCTCTGGTTGATGAGCAAGAAGAATATGACCTAAAAGGTCCTGCTGTTTCTTTGGTGCAGAAAAGCATCTCTCAGAAGTTCTAGATCGTTCCCTTCTGCTCTCTTTTTTCTGGTGTCAACTCCTCAGGGCATGTTGGAACTCTAGGGGACATTTCCCAGCAAATGGAGACCCTGAGATCTTGGGGGGCAGGTGAGGGTGGGAGTGGGGACTAGGTGCAGGAGGTCAGATGCCAGCAGAGGGCTGTGTACCCTTGAGGTCTTCAGACCGGAGTCTCTCTGTCCCCACCACCTGCACCGAGTCTGCCCATCTGAGTGGGTTGCACTCAGAGGCCTCTGAAGTCCTAGAGGCGTGCAGCCACCCCAGCCTCATGGGGCTGACCTCGGGAGCTCCCTTGTAGCCTACGATTATGCACTTCATTGCTCTGTTTTCCGAGGCATTTCACTGGGGAGCTGGGGCAACTGGCAGAGGCAATTCCTGACTCAAGACTGCAGGTGACCTGAGGGTGCTTGGGAATGGCCACTGGGGTCCTCTTTACCCTTGACTTCCCAGGGCCTGGGAGGATCCCCAGGCAGGGGCCTGAGGCCACCCAGGTCCTGCTGGTGATTGGCTGGCTCCCTTTGGAGCAGGGGTGCGCCCAGACAAGAACTGCTTAGAGCAAAGGGCATTAGATTCCAAACGTTATTATGCAGTCCCCCCATTGGGGAAGTTTCATAGCAACAAAATCGTTGGGTTCTTTCGCCCCTCCCCTGGTTTAGACCCAAACCGGGGCTGGCCAGGCTGGTGGACACAAAGGGCCGTAATAAACATGCCCAGGGAACAGGCGGCTGCACTCCGTGCCTATTCAGTGCAATTTCACAGCACTGGGAAGGCCTCATTATGGCGTGGGCCGCCGTCCTATACAAAGTCAGATGAGATGAATCTCTCCCTTTTCTCCGCAGAATGGGTTGTGAACGATCCTCGTCCTGGAATCTGTCAAAAGATAGGCGGTTTTGTTTACCATTTGTCTTCTTTATGGACTCCGGGGTGGGGGGTGGATGAGGGGGGGCTCTTTCTCTTTGGAGCCGGCAGAGAAGACACTGCCATTTGACCATTCCAGCCCTGTCTCTATTTGAGCGATATTAATTTATCATCTTCCCAAACCATCTGTGATGGATAAAGAAGTTCTGGGCATCTCCCGTGAACCGAATTGCGATGAGAGTTAGGAGGTCAACCACTGCGTCCAGCACCCCCCACCCCCACAAAGGGTCTGCTTGCGTCCCATCTCCCTGAACAGCTCCTTGCTTTCACCAGTTGTCCTGCACTCACCGCCTCCCCCTTCAAGGCCACAGTCAATGTGGCCCAAACGCAGGCCACCAAGAAGGTGTCCAGGTGGCAGGATAGAGGCACGCAGCGGTCCTCGCCGTCTTGGCCAGTGCACACCCATGGCTCCCAGTCACCCCCTGTTTCTTCTGGAAGCTCTGCTAGAGCTCGAGGAGGAAATGGGCACCTCAGGCCATCCCCCTGTAGTCCCCTGACCACTGTGTGGGCCTCTCCACGTCTTTCTCACCCTCAATCCTCCACCTTCTCTAAAGGGCATCCTCTGTGTATGTCTCTCTTATTTCGGTCCTTGGCTGCACTTTGGAAACACCCAGAGATCTGAAAATGTGGACACCCTCAGAGATTCCGTTTTAATGAATGAGTCCTGATGAGACCCCCGTCCCACCCTGGCCCTGGGGCATAAGGAGTCAGGCCCGGGGCGGGGCGGGGTGCTGTGCTGGGGTTGAGAAGGGGGATGGTCACAGAGTAGAAGGGCAGAGAGATGAATTTAAATGTTATTTTAAGGTGCTCTTGATGATAACTGGGTGGGAGGGGATTGCTTAAAATTTAAAAAAAAATTTAATTTTGCCAGGCAAGGCTGGGAGCTTAGCTGGTGCCTGCTGATGTTATAGTGTCCAGGGGAAGGCATAGGATTGGATGGTTATCACTGCTGGATTGTGTGTGTGCATGCACTCGTGTATGCGTGCAAGCTAGATTGGATCATTCGATGTTTTTTTATTATTTTAAAAAAATTTTCAAAGTTCCTTTTAATTACAGTGTTATTTTTTTACTTAAATTCATTTACTCAACACATGGTGCATCATTAAGTTTCTGATGTAAAGTTCGAGAATTCATCGATGAACACCTGGTGCTCATCGCATTTTGTGCCTTCCTTCATGCCCATGGCAAGGGGCCCCATCCCCCTACCCACCTCCCCTCCAGCCGCCATCAGTTTGTCTCCTAGAGTTAAGAGTCTCTTATGGTTTGTCTCTCTCTCGTTGGAGAGTTTAGTCGCATCACAGCTAGGAACCTGGGTTCCTCCTTCTTCCTGACTCCAAGGTGGTGTCCATGTAGCCTACAAAAGCCAGAAAGCCTCAGGGGTGCCCTTTATTCTGTGGGTCCCACATATGACATCTCCATTTCGGGTCTGCGACTACGTTAGGAGTGCAGGGAAGAGGGTGGTCATTTCAGGGGGCAGGGCCCTCATGGCTGCCACAGGTCCCAGCTTAGAGGGCAGTGACCATGACACAAGGAGTGCCCAGCACTCACGGGGACAGAGGAAACCGGAAGGAGATGAACCCCCTCCCCCCATGGAAGAGCCAACTCTAGCTGTGGCCTCGGTTGGCACTTCCTTCCCCTTTTCCTTGGGGACTTCTGCTGCGGGGCGGGGGTGTCAGAAATCCCTATCTCCGGATTTGGCTCCAGGTTCAAAGCCTGAAGAGCAGTAGGCAAGTCACGTGCCCTCCTGGGACCTCAGTATCCTCATCTGTGAAATCGTGTTCAGATTTATGGTCTCTGAGTCCCGGCCAGCTTCTGCATTTCCACATCCTGCGTGCTCTTTTTAAATATTCAGAATTTTACGGGTCCCTGATAACTAAACGAGACCATGTCCTGTGTCAGTAACGTGTGTGACCCTCGAGCTTGGAGGAGCTGGCAGGGCCAGGAAATCCAGTGCAGAGTCTTTCTGAGCAGAGAGAGTTCCCATCCCCATGTGTGGCCCACATGGTGTCCTGCTCCTAAGACAGCATCTTTCAGGCTCCGCTGTGTCTCATCCCCGACTCCCCGGCCAGCGGCCTCATCCCGCTGGGTGTCACCCGCTCTCACCCTGTTTCCACATGGACATTCCTGGGGGGGTGGGCTGCTATTAAGCACAAAAGCCTCCTGATCTCTGAGCATCCCCAGTTAGTGGAGGGCACTTTACTTGGGAGTGTTGAGTAGAGAGGATATAGGAGAGGTCCCAGGCACACAGCACGTACTCCACACCTGTTAGCTGTTAGGATTATTTGTCCAGGTAGAAGGAGGTTCGATAACCAGAGCCCCCTGCCCTTGCCAGCACACACACGGAGCAGAGACTCTCTGGCATGGACTCCACGTCCCAGTCCCCCCAGGATGGGGCAGGGCTCTGGGGATTTGCCCTAATGCTATTTCACACTCTCCAGAAAGGATCGGCGTGCTTAGAGAGCCAAAAATGGTAAACAAGTTGAACAGCAGAGATGAGTGCTCAGTTGGTGCTTGTAGAGGCGCTGAGCAGAGAGGTGGAGTCAGGCTGTGTGCATGCAAAAAATAGGTCTGAAAGTGCCACTAAGAAAGACCTGGCAGCCTCTGAGGGGCTCCTTCCTGGCCTGGGGTGGGGAGGGGCTGCAAGGTCCCAGCTGGTCCCTACTGCCCCACTGCACGGGACCAAGGTGCTCTGGTGCCAACCTACTGTACTGGTGTCCAGCCCCTACCTGCCTGGCCCAAGCCTGTGTTTGCACACACACATGCACATGCACACGCATGCACGCTGTCTCTCCTTGTCTCCGTCTCTCCCTGGGAGCCATTCATAGGACGCGTGCCTTTCTATTTCTGCTGTAAATCAGGTGCAGGAAGGCTCCGGTTAACTGGATCGCGGAGGGTCAAATTACCCAGTTTGGGATTATGGCGCTCCCCTCCCCTTCCACTTCCTGCTTTGGGCGCCTTGATCCCAACGTGGCAGGGAGAGCAGAAGTAGGGCAACTTGAAACATTTATTCTTTGGTGCCTTGTTAGCACCTGCTGGGAGAGAAGAAAATGTAGCTACAGAGGAGGAAGACTCAGATAGCTGAGATGCACTTTGTGCATCACCTCCAGACGTCAGTTATCCTTGCTTTCTCGTGAGCATGGAGGATTTGGGAGTGAGGGGTGTTCCCCATGGGGGTTGCTGGTGATCTAGGATGTGAGAGGATTTCTTTCTTGCCTGCCCACTTCCCCTCCAGGGTGGGGATTTGGCCCCCATGAGAGCACTGATTGAGCAACTGTTTATTGAGTACCTGCTACATGCAGGAGAGGGGCGGTTACAGTGATGACAGAGGCAGACACATTCCCTTGGTGCTCACTTTCTGGAGGGAGGTCAGCGGTCAATAAAGGAGAAAAAGTGAGTAGAAGATTATGTAGATGGTGGGAAGTCACACGGAGGAAGCACACAGGGCAGTGAGGAAGGGGGATGTGGTGGTGCAGGGAGCTGCTCTGCAAGGTGGCTAGGGGTCACGACCTCTCTGAGGACAGAACATTTGAGGCCAGACCCGTGATGTGAGGAGTCAGCAGCCTTGAAGAAGCTGAGGGAAGTGCAGTGCCAGCATCTGGAAGTAGGGAAGGGAGCCGAGGCAAGGGATGGGACCAGCTCCCATTCCAGCAGCTCTGGAAGCCACGAACAAGTGGGCAGTCAGGAAAGGAGACGCTTGAGTGACACATCTGGCTTACGTAGTAAGGTGCTCCTTCTGTGAGATGTGCCGCAGATGGGAGAAAATGCTTGTGTCACACACCGGACACGGGACGTGATTCGCAACACACAAAGAACGCTCCAAACTCGACAGTAAGAAAACAGACCACTCCGTTAGGAATGGATGATACCTGAACAGGTACTTACCAAAGATGCACCGGTGGCAGCTGCATGTAGAAGCTGTCACTTGTCATTTGGGGAATACAGATTAAAACCACGAGATACCATTGCACACCTATGAAAACATCGAAAATGCAAAGTACAGACATTTTCATGTGTTGGCAAGGAACTCTCATGCCCTGCTGGTGGGAAGTCAAAGTGGCACAGCTGGTCTGGAAAACAGTTTTGCAGTTTCTTGCAAAATTAAATGTAGATCTGCCCTAAAAACTTGCAGTCTGTGAACCACAGGGTACCACTGAGCAATTAACATAAATAAACTATTGATGGACACAGCAGCCCAGACACATCTCGGGTGCATTTGGCTGAGTAAAGGAGGCCAGTCCCAGACTATGAACCATTCGTCTGTCCATAACTGTACACACCAGTACCAGGATACGATGTTCTGAGAAGGTGAAGCTAGAGGGACAGGACGTGGCCACCAGGAGTCGGAGTGGGGGTGCTGGCCACAAAGAAGCATGAGGGACTTCCTGGGAGAGTTGGAATGTTCTTTATGCAGCCTCCTTCTCCTTGCGTGCTCATAAAGTCCTCCCTCCATCCTCATGTCCTTTCTGTATAAGGGCACCAGTTTTATCAGATTGGGGCCCTCCCTAGTGACCTCTTTTTACTGTCCTCACCTCCTCAAAGACTCTCTCTCCAGATATAGTCACACTCTGAGTCTGCATGCATGATAAAACCCAGAGAACTGGACAGCGACAAAAGTGATGTCGCTGCACACACTTGAAATGATGGCAAGGGTGGTGAGAAGCTGCTTCCATAAAACTTTCTGATGCCGGGTCCTTGGACCTCTTGTTCTTCGCAGCTTGGGTCACGTTCTCTGCTCCTCCTGCCTGGCCTCCCAAACCCCCACCCTGCGGGTCTGCCACCTTGTGTCAGCCACCCCCCCCCCAACACCGTTCTGTAATACCTCAGCAGCCTTGGCCAGCTTTCACATTGCCCTTCTTGGTGGCCAGTCCTCTCACTTCACTTTGGAGAGCAGAGGAGAAACAGGTTTTTAGACACCCCTTACCTAGTGCTTGACATTTGTCCTCTCCCCGTGCCACCTCTGAGTGAAGGTGGAGGTCCCACTGGGCTCCCTGCAAGTGGTCCAACACACATACGAGAGACACGAGAACCCTTCGGATCTGAACCTGATTTTCTCTGAAGACGTTGGTCCTCATGTCTACTCTCCCCTGCATGGAGCATGCTCTGATCCTCCTCCCTCTCCTGATGGTCCTCCCTTCCAGCTCCTCCCCTCCTCTTGTCTCACTCTTCCTCCCTCCTCCTCCTCCCCCTTGTCACCTTCCTCCTCCTTCCTACTTCTCCTTCCTCCTCTATCCTATCCCATCATCCTCCTCCCCTATTCCTCCTCCCCCTCCTCCTCCTTCCTTATCACTCTTCCTCCCTCATCCTCCTTCTCCTCATCCCCTTCCTCCTCTTTCCTACTCCTTTCTCCTCCATCCTCTCCTACTCTCCTCCTCCTCCCCCACCCCATGGTCGGCTCTGGGGAGCAGCCCCGTTCACTGGCAGCATGAACAGGACACCCAGGCTGGTTGTCCACCTTCCCACGAGGCCAGCGATGGGCCTGGGGAAGAAGACATGAGTCAGGGCTTGGCACAAGATGTGTCAGTGTTCTGGAGGCTGGAAGCAGGAGACCAAGGTGTTGGCAGGGCTGGCTTCTTCTGGGGGTGTTTCTCTGCAGCTCGCAGGTGGCCTCCTTCTCCCTGCGTGCTCATGTAGTCCTCCCTCCATCCTCATGTCCTCTACGTATAAGGGCACCAGTCGTATCAGATTGGGGCCCTCCCTAGTGACCTCTTTTTACCGTCCTCACCTCCTCAAAGACCCTCTTTCCAGATACAGTCACACTCTGAGGTGCTGGGGGTTAGGACACCACTCGGGATGCAGTTCAGTCCCTAGTGTGAGGCCAGGCCCAAGCCTCCGGACTGGCTGGATGGCCTCTGAAGCCAAGGCTGGTGCTGTGGTTCTTCCATCTCCCCCTTCCTGCCTGGAGCAGCCCCATGGAGCCTGGGATCCCAGCCAGCTCCCCTCTCCCCCACAGAGCATGTGCCCTGGGGCGTCCTGCCTAACCCCGAGGCCTCCCGAGGTCAAGTGTGCAGGAGAGGTAGCCAGATCTCCTGATAGGAGCCAGGATGGATTTCCCAAAGCCACCGTGGGAGCTGCAGTGCAGGAGGCCAGGCTGGGACATGCGTCCGGTCCTGATGGAGGCCGTGGGTCTTCAGGGCCTGGGATGGAGGGCATCTGAAAGAGCTGGGATGGCAGTGCTTAGGACTGGTGGATGGGGTCAGGACTGTCTGCCTTTGGGGTCAGCTTTGCCAGGGCTCTCTGTGTGCTCCTCTCACCAGAAGATTCCAGCACAGCCCAACAGCCCACAGTGCTGGGGCAGGGTCACCCGTGGGTGTGGATGGAAGGCCTGGTGCACCAGCAGCCTGAGCCCCTTCCCTGTCCTCTGGGCCAGGACTGTGGTGACCTCTAGCAGGAGGGGGTGGGGTGGGGTGGGGTGCTGCCTGGGACCTGGAAGCCACAGAGACCAAGCATTGGACTGGTGAGCAGGAGGTGACTTTAGTGAGTATGCAGACCTCTGTCCTTACAGATAAGGCACTTGTGGGCCAGAGAGAGCGAGGCACTGACCCAGAGTCACACAACAGTCCTGGCAGGATGGGCCCAGACCTGGGTCTGCCGATGCCCGTATGAAACCTCTCCTGTGTGCCCCGTGCTGGCTGTCCCTGAATGACGGGGGCTCCCCTCTGCAGGCTGGGAGGCACTCCAGCCCGCCGTGCATGTGAGAAACCTAATCCTGCCGCCTTCTCAGGGTTCCGGGCTTCCGTCTGGTCTCACCTTTCTCTTTATGGACAAAGCCCCGGGTGGATTGTTTCCCATGGCCAGGTGCTGCCTGCCCCGTGCAGACAGGGTGACCTGCCCTGGAAGGATTGACCTCCTCCAAAAGAGTGGCCGACTTCCAGGGAAACAGGAGTCACCAGATGGGCTTCCGGGGGCGAAAGGCACTCTGCCCCAGGCCCCTTGCACAGGGGAAGACCTGCACACCTTCACTTCCACATCCCCCCCCCCACACACACACATGCCCCTGTGCAGCCCCGCCCCTCCGCTGCCCTGCCCGCTATGTTGCCAGGTGAGCCTGTGCGTGTTTGCATCCGTGTGGGTCTAAGCAGCTCTGTGTGAACACGAGTTTGTGGAAATTTGTGTGTGTTTCCAGGTTGAGGGATCCCTTTGGCTTTCTCACCCTAAGGACCAGGGTCTGATGTCTCCTTCATAGCTGGTGGGCTCAGTCTCCCTTCCTTGGACATTGCCAGCAGCTTGCCTCATACTAGGTTGCAGATTGTCACCCATCACTTGTCCCCACACCTGAAAGCTCACCTGTCTTTGTGCAGAGGCTGTCCCTTGGAGCTCTCCCTACTTGAGGGTTTAGGGGGAAGGTCTGTGCTTTGGGGCTGTTTTGCTTGGCACTGAGAATGAGAGCAATGCAAGTCTGCTAGGATTACACTTGGCCCCCAGGTAACAGAAAGCCCGCCCAGCCAGGTAAGCAGGGATTTCTCCTTGCAGAACAAGAAGTGCAGGGGGGTGGTGAGAGTCTCCGTGATGCCCTCAGAGATGAGGCCCCTTCCACCTTCCTCTGGGTGTTTCCTGGGCAGCCCGCAGTCTCCTCTTCTGTGGTGGTGCTGACTCCACAGGCTGCTGGGGGGGACCGGAGGGGACAGCAAATGAAAGCGCATGGATGCGCTCAGGTGTTCCCAGGTATCCGGGCTCGAGGAATGCTGGGCTCTGGTGACGGTCCCACTGCCCTGGAAGTGACCTGAGCACCCTTCTGAGGCCCCCAATAGCTTCTCTTCCCGGAACGGTGCCTTTTTTTTTTTTTCATGGAAAGACATCCAGACTGCGGCCTCTGCCAGATGAAGCAGAGGGGCCAGTTACTCACAGTCTTTGCAGAATCCTGGGAGAAAGACTGGAAACCAAGCAGTGAAGCATCCCCCCACCCCCGGCTTTAATCAGAGGATGGGCTTGTAGGAAGTGCCGGCTGCCCCGCTGTCCCCGAGGATAGCCCTCGGCTCCGCCGACGTCAGCTGGCGCCTGGCTCCTCCCCGGCGGCACGCCAGCCTGGGCAGCTGACAGGTCACCAGCTGCGAGGGGCCACGGGCAAGGCCTGTGCAGCCCTCCTGCAACACCAGCCCCCCGCCCCTCCCGGAGAATGTGCTCTGGACAGCTCCTGCTTTGGGAAAGGCTATCTGTGCCTCTGGGTGACTTGGCTCTGACCCCTCGATGCCTGAGCAACCTTTGATGACCTCCTCCCCGCCAAGCACTAGGCCCCAGAGCTTCCTGGCACACAGCTGTGTTCCGTCAGCACGGAGGGGAGGAGGTCTTGGCACGGATCTCGGCATTACCAGCAGGCTCGCACAGCAGGCCACGGGAGGTCAGCTGGCATGAGCCTCTGGAGTCCACATCCTCCCGGCCCCCACGCCCTTGCTGGGCTTGGGACAGTGGGGTCCTGGGCTGTGGCCTTAGAGACGCCGCCCCTGCCCCTGCAGCCTTACTACTGCAGGCCCGGATTCGAGGGCACAGGGAAGGATCAGAGGGCTTCTCCAGACATCTCCCCTCACAGCATCGTCCCCAGCTTGCAGCAGGCTGGGTCTTTTCTTACAACGAAAGAAGAGGAAAAGAAAGATGAGAGCAGTTGAGCACGACTGAACTTGAATTTAGGGTGGATTGAAGAAGACATGTTCCTAACAGGATGAGGTACTGCTGTTTACAGGGACGAGAGGGGGACAGTTCTATTTTTTCCCCGTGGATCCTGCAACAGGAGAAGCCTGCTGACAGGACCCCACCACTTGCACACACACAGGGGTGCATCCCCGGGGTGGCACCCCTGCCCTGCTCAAACCTGACCCGGGCACCCATGATAGACAGGACCCCCACCCAGAGAGCTTCCAGAAGCTCCCACATGTCCAGACACAAAGTTAACAATTCCTCACATTCCTTTCCTCTCTGCCTCCCGCTTCTGACTTCTTGACTTCTCCTGGTCAGCCCCTCAGGGGTGGGGGGTCCCCCAGGGGCTGACTGTGGGGGGCCGCGTTCTCACCAGCAGACTCGTGCTTCGCCAAGTGGTGCTGGCTGGACATTCTGCTCATACTTCTTTTCTGGGGTGTTTTCTTCCCATTTGGAGCAGAAACACTTAGCAGCTTCCTGCAGACGGCTCATCACCCCTGCGTCCTGCCTCCATGCCCCACACCCGGGCTTCCCTGGGGAGAGGAGTAGACAGACGGGGGAGGCTGCACATCTGCCTACCTCATCCTGCCCCCTCACCCCCTGCCACCTGCACCCCGAGCCCACCTCTAGATTCCGGGAAGCAGGGACTCGGCTGGGACCTCGGGTGTCCCATCTTTGCTGGTAGAGTCACTCTCACCTGAGCAGCCGGGGGTCGGTGGGAATCTTGGCTGCTATAGCAAAACACCACGGACTGGGTGGTTGAGACGACGAGCGTTGTATTTCTCCCAGATCCGAGGCTAAGAAGTGCAAGAGCAGCACACCCCAGATCCCGTGTTTGGGGAAGGCCAGCTTCCTGGCGCAGGGGATGGCCTTGCTGTGTGCTTGTGCACAGAGATCTCTCTATTTCTATTCTTAGATGGATGCCAGTGCCATCCCGAGGGCACCTGCTTCCAAGATGTCATCTAAACCTGCTCATCACCCAAGGCCTCACCCTTAACCCCGTTACACTGGGGTTGAGGGCCTGGGCGTGAATTTGGGGCAGGGTTACAAGCTTTTCATCCACCTATAGTAGTGGGGATGTCCTCCCCAGAGTCCTCTGGGATTACGTCCTTGGAACACACGGAGGGGAGCTTGGGGTGCAACATGCCAGACCAGGCAACCCCAGCTTTCTAGCGTGTTCCAAACCAGGAAGGGTGTAGGGCCTGCTCCAGCCGCTGTATGGCGTCTCCCTTTCTGTGAGGCCCCCTGGGAGGTTCCTTCTCCCACCTGGAGGGTAGGAATGGAGGCCTGGGGGCTGGGGAGGCACAGACTTACCCTGTGGAGTTTCTGATTCCTCCGCTTGTGATCAGCCTGTGGCCTTTGCCTTCCCGAAAACATCCTTGAGTGTGGGCCCTCCTCTCGGGGCTTTGGAGGGTTCCCCCCTGTTCTATTTCCTGGATGCCTTGAGCCTTTCAAGGTGGTCCATTCTGATTTTCATGCCCCATTTCCAGGTGCGCAGGTGGCCAGTTATCAGAGCTTCTAGAATATGTGTGTGGGCTTGACTGGGCCTGCCCCCTCCCCATCCCCGGGGTGGGGTCCATGGGGCGCCCCAAGGCAGGGAGGGATTCCCAGGGAGAGGTTGGCCATTCCCCGCCACCCTTTGACCCTCCTGTTGGATGTCATCCACAGCCTGCGATTGCCACCCCGTGGGCGCTGCTGGCAAAACCTGCAACCAGACCACCGGCCAGTGTCCCTGCAAGGACGGCGTGACGGGCATCACCTGCAACCGCTGTGCCAAGGGCTACCAGCAGAGCCGCTCGCCCATCGCCCCCTGCATAAGTACGTCCATGCGAGGCTCCCCGGGCTCCAGCTGGGCTGCGGGGGAGGGAAGCCCTCTATGAACCCCGACTGCTGATGTGCAGCCAGTCGAGCGCTTGTTGATGTGGTGCTGTGTGTCCAGGGCCCTGTGCTCAGAGGGACCCCACGGGAGACCCCCCCCCCCACCGCCAAGCGTGTGGGCTTCTTGCGGAAGCAAGAGCTGGGAGCTCAGCAGAGCTGGACCTGGGGTCACTGTGGCTGCTGCAGTGGGAACCCCAGGATCCTCATGCCCTGGCAAATCCAGAGCAGAAGGGGCTGACACTTTGAGCTCCCATGTATCCTAAGGGCCGTGAGGGCCATGCATGGGTCCTGGGGGTGCCCCTTGGACCAGCTATGAGCCCATTAGTTCCTGGAACAAGAGGACAGAGTATGTGAGATGGCAGGAGTCCCTCAGGGGCCCTGGCTCAGAAGGGACTTCATATTTCACACCTGGTAGGATCATCCCAGGTGTGATGAGTGGAGACTTAGCCTTGCTTGGAAGTCAGGCCTGGCTGGGAACTGGGCCCCCCACCCCACCACCTACCCCCACCCCCCGGCCTTCACTTTCTTGATTCCTTGTGGAAGGCTGACCCAACCCAGCAGGGAGAGCAGAAAAGAGAAGTGGACGCCAGCAAAGTGGGCAGACCCGAGGGACGGAGTCCGCTTCTCTAGACCAGGGGTTTGCTGATCCCCAGGGCTTTGACCCACTGCCTGTTTTTGCGGGGCTCCGTGTTTCTATTTAATAGTCTTTTCCTGATGGGAACCAAGATCAAAGTTTATGACACATGGAACGATTGAAGTGAAAAGTGGAGTGTCCATAAAGCTTGATGGGGACATAGCCATGCCCGCTGTGTACCTGCTGTCTGTGGCTGCTTTGAGCCACTCACACGACTGGGTAGCTGCGGTGGAGACCATGCGACCCTTGCAGCCGGACGCATTGACACACTGGAGAGTCCTTGGACCCAAGGCATTCACGGGGGTCGGGTAACGGCGGATACCCCAAATCCCAGCCCCCGGGAAATTGAGCTGAGTCTCCACCCCGGGGCAGAGCATCTTGAAGCAGTTTTTGCGACCACCTCTACTTGTCGGAGTCTCACGGTTTGCCAAACCTCTCCTTCCTCTTCCATCTATCCCAAAAAGCTGCAAAGTGAACATTTTTAGAAAGCCGGGAGGAAACCCAGTGCTGCCTTCAGGGGTTCTGAAAACATAAGAAAACCAAGGGAGCTCAGAAGTGGCTGGAACTGCCGCTTCAAAGCCCCAAGGGGAAGGATGTTGAAATGAAAGCTGGTGATCCAAAGTTCAGAGACGGGAACTTTGGGAAGCGGGATTTCCCGCTCTCCAACCTGCTCTGTGCTTTCTCCCTTCCTTTGGCAGACGCCAAGGCATTCCCACTGACAATCGGAAGACCTGGCTCTCCACCCTGGGGTTTCTGGGAGCTCTTCCTTGTGCCCTGGGTGGGGGTTGCTTTGTGCCAGTGTTGTCACAGCTCTGGGAGCCGGGCCCTCTGTGCACATCCCGGAGCTGGCCCCCCAGGCGCCAGGGGTGGGCAGCACTGTGGCTCAGTGGTCCCTGGCCCAGCCCCGTTGCTGCACAGACCTGGCCATCAGGACCAAGCAGCTCCTGAGGGCTACAAGAGGGCCTATCCCAGGTCCGCTTCTTCCTGAGCTGCTGTGACAGAGCCACCGGTGGCTTGTCACTGATAAATTCCCCTAGGGACAAGAGCTGACTATGAATGGAGGGCTGGGTCTCAGGCATGGCCCCCAGGCCCCAAAGGGCCCATCTCGACCCACCAGGCCCCAGGTCCCAGCTGATCCCGTCTGGGGGTTGAGGGAGATCTTAGCCTGAACCAGTTGGTAGCCTGAGTCTGGGGCATTCGTGGAGACCTCTGTGGCCCCCGCGGGGGGAGCCCTCAGGGACTCTTGGTCGATGCCTGAGCATCTTTCCCAGACACTGGCTGAACCTCTTTTCCTCTCCTGAGCACAGGGCGGGGTCAGGAGCTAATAGGAAAGAATTGCCGTTCTAGGTAGGAAGGCAATGACACCGGTAAAGGGCACACTTCTCTCGGGCCCTTGGATCTTCCTTAGTATGTTCCGGCTACCGGGAAAAGTGGGAGACTGTGGGAACCTGGGCCAGTGGTGCGGACCCACACTCTGCACACGTGGGGCACCTCCCAGCCCCTGGCATGCCACCCCTGCCATGGGAGCCCTCCCTGCCAGCCAGCGGAGGTCAGAGAGGAGCAGTCACATCCTTATGGGGGGCTGGGAATGCCTCTGCTGCCCCAAGGGCCCAGCCCCGTGATGACACACACACCGTGCAGGGGGGCCACTCCTGTCCCTGATGGGTGGAGGGACAGCATCCAGAGAGAACAAGGCCCCTGTGCCGCCTTCCTCTGCCTCCCTGACCCTCCTCCTCTGGGGCTGAGGAGTAGGGAAGAGAGAAGGGCCTAGGGAGGAGTCTGTGCTCTGCTCATCCTTTTCTAATGTCAAAAATAACATCTTCTTGCCTCATTTTCTCTTCTCCCCGTCCTGAACCTTGCAGAGATCCCTGTGGCACCCCCGACCACTGCAGCCAGCAGCGTGGAGGAGCCAGAAGGTAGGCGTGTCCCGCTTTGCCACAGGGAAGCTGGGGTTGGGGGGAAGGGGAAGGAACCAGAGGTGCCAGACTCCTGAGAACCACTGTCATCAGGGCACTGCTGGGCGTGCGTGGTACCCACCCCCCCACACGGGGCTGGATTGAAGAAGATGGAGCCACGGGGCATTGTTTTTTGATGCTACCACCAAGAATAAAAGGGAAGGGGGGGGGCTTCCTTGTGCCCCCGGGCTAGATTCTCACCCAGGCCTGAGACCCTCGAAGCTGTACCCCTCCTGCCCATCCACCCCGGGCAGCAAGCTGCCTGCGTGTCCAGCACCTTCTGATCTGGGCTACAGAGACGGCAGGAGGTGGCGATGGGATGAAAAAGGCATTCCGAGCATGGGGGTCCGCAAACAGGATCTGGGGCCGGGGGAGGTCTCGGTCACACCCTCACGGCCCCTCACTCCTGCCTGGAATCGTGCGCCGTGTCACAGGCCCCTGGGCAGAGTGGGCAGGCAGCGGAGGTCACAGCCAGTGTCACTCCACATTCGAGTTGGCGAGATGGAGATGGTGCGATACTGTTTGTGGTTGGTGTCATGTCAGGATTTTTGGAAGGTACCACCCACACCCCCACCCCCCGCCGACCCGCTGGTAGGTCCTGATTTATAATCATTAATAAAGTAGCACGTAGATCATTTAACTGTAATCGTGAGAGCTGGGTTTTGGGAAAATATTTGGGTAAGTGTATTTCACTATAACCCATTGCCCTTGTAGTCCTGTGTATTTTATTTTTGCATTTAGAAGTATTGCTGTGAGGGGTGCCCTGGGGGGCTCAGTGGGTGAAGTGTCTGCAGACCTGTAGCTCGGGGCATGATCTCAGGATCCTGGGATCGAGCCCCGCATCAGGCTCCCTGCTCAGCCAGGACCCTGCTTCCCCCCACCCTCCCCTTGCTTGTGGTCTCTCTTTCTGTGAAATAAATAAATAAAATCTTAAAAAAAAAAAGAAAAGTAGTATCACCCAATACTTGGGAGGTGAGATGGAGGGAACTTTTTCTGTAAAAACATAATTCAAGGGAACCTCCCAATTAGCCCAGCTCTGGGTTGTGGGGGAAGCAGTTTGGAAGCTGGAAGATGCCCCCCCTTTTTAAAAATATTTTATTTATTCACGAAAGACACAGAGGCAGAGGCACAGGCAGAGGGACAAGCAGGCTCCCTAAGGGGAGCCTGATGCGGGACTCGATCCGAGGATCCCAGGATCATGCCTTGAGCCGAAAGGAGATGCTCCACCACTGAGCCACCCAGGTGTCCCAAAACGCTTCCCTTTAACAGAGTCTTAGCTTCCTCCTTGTGACGTGAGACACATGCTCCTTGGGGCGGCCTGCACAGCTCACGTCCAAGGGCACTACAGGTCACGACCTCTCTCTTGCCCCCCAGTTTCTGGGCTTTACAGCTTGACTAGGTCTCTTGCAGTGATTTGGAACTTTTCTTTCTTCCAAATCAGAAATGAAAAGAAGAAAATTAGAAGGCAAAAAAAAAAAAAATCATATAAAACATGCATGCAACCGTCTCCGTTCCAGCAGGGAAAAGTCTCCTGAGTAACTACTTAGAAATACTTGTAGCATCCTGCTTAGAAAAGTCTTTCTTAGCAGTTTTTTAATTTCATTACTGTGAATTTCCTTTCTTTTTTCTGTGCTTTTAAAATCATGATTTAGGGACGCCTGGGTGGCTCAGTGGTTGAGCATCTGCCTTTGGCCCAGGGTGTGATCCTGGAGACCCGGGATCAAGTCCCGCATCGGGCTCCCTGCAGGGAGCCTGCTTCTCCCTCTGCCTGTGTCTCTGCCTCCCTCTGTGTGTGTCTCTCATGAATGAATAAATAAAATCTTAAAAAATAAATAAACAAAATCATGATTTAAGGGTGCCTGGGTGGCTCAGTGGTTTAAGCATCTGCTTTTGGCTCAGGTCATGATACTGGGGTCCTGGGATCGAGTCCCGCATCGAGCTCCCAGCTCAACGTGGCATCTGCTTCTCTCTCTCCCTCTGCCCCTCCCCTTGCTTGTGCTCTCTGGTGCTCTCTCTCCCTCAAATAAGTAAAAAATAAATAAAATCTTTTTTTAAAAATCATGATGTAGGGATCCCTGGGTGGCGCAGCGGTTTAGCGCCTGCCTTGGGCCCAGGGCGCGATCCTGGAGACCCGGGATCGAATCCCACGTCGGGCTCCCGGTGCATGGAGCCTGCTTCTCCCTCTGCCTATGTCTCTGCCTCTCTTTCTCTCTTTCTGTGTGACTATCATAAATAAATAAAAAAAAAATTTAAAAAAATCATGATGTAAATGGAAGCAGGCATCAAATAAACACCCTTACAAAGTGCTTTGCTCACAGAGAGGTGAGTGGGCAGGTGTGATGCTTGTCGGGGTGCCCATGGCTGTGGCCAGACCCTTTCTGACCTTCTCTCGGGCTCTCCGGATGACCAGGATCTCCGGTGCTCCCTCCAGAGAGCTGAGGCCACTCCCAGGCTGGGAGCGCCGGACTCCGGAGCAGCCACCACACAAAGCCCGGCTCGCCTGTCTCGGCAGGCTGGGACTTCGTGGGCAGGAGGCCAGGGGGCCCCCCGGGAAGTGGGCCTGGGAGCTCATACTTCCAAGCCTGTCGATTCTTGCAGTGTTTGAATAGAGAAGGCCTCTGTGCCAGGCTGCCTGAGAAAAGCTTGTTTACTTTTGCCTGCGTAATGGAGGAGAATTAATAAACCGAGAATTTGTCCTGAAAGCTGATGGACATAACCTCACCCTGAACCCATCCCCTTGGAGGGCCAGCTCACTGGGGGAACTCTGTCCACCTGCTCACTGAGCTGGCTGGGACCCTCTGTCGGGGCAGGGAGGTGAGGAATGCCTTGACTGTGGGAGGTCGGGGCCCTCCTGTGTAGGGGGTGGGGGCCCAGGAGGAACCGGGTTGGAAGGGGATGAGGACCACCCACTCCAAACCCATCTACTATGGTCATAGAGACTTCCATCCCCAGGGGGACTAAAAGAGGGCCACCTGCCTTCCCTTGCCCTCCATCAGCCCCGGGTGGATGTTGATCTATCTTCACGTTTGTTTGCTTCCTCGGAAGAAGCACGGTTTGGAGCTGGGAGATCTGGGGTTGATTCTCCCCTGGCGGTGAGGCCTTGGGTGCCACGTAGGTGTCTCCTGATGGCCTCCCCCAAAGAATGAGATCATGCCCCCCCCCCATGAGAGCAGCGGGGGGAGGGGGGCCCTCTCTGCCCTGCTTCTCCTGCTAGGGATGACCTTGCCCTCCTGCTGGGTTGCCTTCCCCTTCAGGAATGCCTGCTGGCTCTCTTCCTGCCCGTTGATAGGCTTCATCCTCAGCCCCTTCCAGAGCTCTCCTTGGGCAAATGGTTGACAACTGGCTGGGGGAGGCCTGGTTTGTAGCATTTGCCACTTTCCCTGCTGTAAGCACTCGCCCTGTGGCTGGTTCCCCCCACCTGGGGCCCTGTGAGGTGCCCCCTGCACCTGCTCTGGAGGTGCCCCCCGCCACCTGCTGGGTGTCCTTGTTACAGCCCTCCCAGCGGCCCATATCAGACCCTGAACCTAGCAGAGACCCTGACCCTTGAAAGTCAGAAGCCATGTGATGGTCAAGTGCCTGACCTCATGATAGCCCAAAGGTGGAGATAGCCCACGTGTCCATTGCTGCACAACTGGGTAGCCTCAGTGTAGCACATCCATACATGGTGGACTAGTATTCGGCCACGAGAGGGAATGAGGTACCAATAGGTGCTAACTTGGATGAGCCTTGAAGGCAGTTTGCAGAGTGAGAGAAGCCAGAGATAAATGGCTTTGTGGTGTATGATTCCATGTATATGAAATGCCCAGAATGAGCAAATCCAGACACCAGAAGTAGATTAGTGGTTGCCAGGGACTGGGAGCAGGGAGGGATGGTGAGTGATGTTTGACGGACACAGGCTTTCCTTTTGGGGTGGTGGGAAGGTTCTGGAAGTAGACAGTGGTGCTGGGGAATACTGGGAATGTGCTTCCTTGCCACCAAATTGCCCCATTGAGAAGGGATAAAAATGGTACGTTTTATGTGTGTTTTACCACAATTTAAAAAAAAGTCAAGTACTAAAGGGTCAAGAGTCCAAGAGTGAAGTGAATCTGGTTTGCTTGGGGTGGGCTGAGTGCCATGAGGACAGGGCCTGGGGAGCGAGCGGCAGTGGGGGACATGCTTGCCCTCCTGTCCCCTGGGTCACTGGGGGTGTCTTTTAGCACCTGCTCACTTCGTCTCCACACAGGCATAGCCCAGCCAGTGCAGGGAGATGGCAGACGGTCTCTGGTTCTTTCCAGATGTACAGCAGCGGCCTTGGTCCATCCTGTTATGTAGAAAAGGTCTGGCTACACAGCCTACATCCGCTCTTTCTCCTTTTGGAGTCCTCAGGGAAGGATGTGTTCCTTGGGCCATCAAGTATTCCTGGTGTCGGAGAAAGGGGGCATGACCCTGGGGTCCTGGGATCGAGTCCTGCAACGGGCTCCCCGCAGGGAGCCTGCTTCTCCCTCTGCCTTTGTCTCTGCCTCTCTCTGTGTCTCTGATGAATAAATCAATACAATCTTGTTTATTTTTTATTTTTTTTTACAATCTTAAAAAAAAGATTCTGGCTAAATGGAGAGGGGAAGGAAATGACATTTATGGAATGCTTGCTCTGTGCTAGGCAGTCTTCTCAATGATTAGCCATTAATCACCTGCTCCCCCCACATGAGGTGGGTACTCAGACCCCATTTTTTTTACACGTGAGAGACAGAGTCACAGAGGGATGAATACATTCCGATAAGCAGCACAGCTAGCCTTCCAGCCAAGGTCTCCTGGCCTCAGAGTCTGCGAGTGGCATTGACCTCTGTGTCATCCTGTCTCCAGCGAGTTATGCTGGTTGGCCAATTTAGGGTAATCTTTAAATATATCTTCCTGATGGTTTGGTAGCATCCTACCAAGAGAGAAGACAAATGGGTACGTCTGTAGGGATCGAAAAGCCAGGGTAGAGAAAGAGGAGCAGCCAGTTAAAAGCTTCTGTTTTTTGCAGGTGCCCATTACGTTGGCTTTGGGAGTGAGACTGGTTGGCACGTAAGGTTGGGGTGGCTGAGGCCACAGGTTCCGGACACAGGGGGTCATGCAGAGCTGTCCCTTTGGTCACAAGATGGCCCTGAGAGAGACGGGGCAGATGGATCAGCTTATATGAGAAAACAGTTTGGGTGGGGGGAGCAGGTGGCTTTCTCACACGGAGGATGACACTCACATCCTAAAAACATGCTGATAGAGAACCAGCTGAAAAGTGTTATCCCCTGGTAAGAGCATGGCAGGGAGGCCATTATTGCACAATTAACATTCAAAGGTCAGGAATTTTTCTTATGTATCAGCAAGAACTACATAAAAACACGGTCCTAGTGAGTGAAAATGTTAAGGGGATGTCTGGCCCGTAGTAAGTGCCCTGTGAATACACAGCATTTGTATAATGGAAACAGGATCCCAATCGAATAGCCCCAGAAATATCAAATACACAGAAATAAATGTAGCATTAAAAGTATGGAATGTATATTTTTTAAAAGGGTAAAACTTTTATTTTTTAAAAAAGATTTTATTTATTCATGAAAGACGCAGAGAGAGAGGCAGATACACAGGCAAAGGGAGAAGCAGGCTCCCCACGGGGAGCCCGATGCAGGACTCGATCCCAGGACCTTGAACCTAAGGCAGATGCTCAACAGCTGAGCCACCCAAGTCCCAAGAGTAAAATTTTTCTAAGGGACACTATGGGAGACCAGGAAAAAAAAAAGGAAGATCTTACCATATTCTGGGAGGGTGAGACTCAACCCTATAAAGTGCCAGTTCTCCCCCTCAAATAATCTGTAGGTTTGGCGTGATTCTCATCAAAATCCTAATGGGACAAGACATGATTCTTAAGTTCAACTAGAAAAATAAATGAGTATTAATAGTCAAGAATTTTTTTGAAAGAAGAGTAATGAGGGGCGATTTGGCCTACCAGATTTTTACAATATTGCAACCAAGATATTTAAATTAGTGTGATAGAGGAATCACACAAGCAGAGTAGAAGTCCAGAAATAGACTCAAATGTAAACAGAAGAACTTAGTAGACAATAAGTTGTGATTACTAATTAGTGAAGAAAGGATGGACCAGTCAGTAAATGGTACTGGGAAAACTGGCTATTTATTTTAAAATAATAATAAATGAGATTCCGACTTCAGGCTGTGAGCCAATCTAAATGCCAGTGGGTTACATATTTCTATATTTGTAATGAGTCCTTAGAAATCCTAGAATAAGATATATCAGTGTCGATGTAATCTCAGGGTGGGGAAAGCTTTCTAAATATGATACAAAAATCAGAAGTCATGGGGATCCCTGGGTGGCTCAGTGGTTTGGCGCCTGCCTTCGGCCCAGGGTGTGGTCCTGGAGTCCCGGGATCGAGTCCCACATCGGGCTTCCTGCATGGAGCCTGCTTCTCCCTCTGCCTGTGTCTCTGCCTCTCTCTCTCTCTCTCTCTCTCTCTCTCTCTCTCATGAATGAATAAATAAAATCTTTTAAAAAATCAGAAGTCATAAGAGGAAAGACTTTAAGTTGATAAAAGTGAAAACTTCTGTATGTCAGAACTCTCTATAAGCAACAGAAAGATAAACTAAAAGCTGTGAAAAATACTGTGACTTGGATGACCAAAGATCGATATCCTCAATAAATAAAGAGCTCTTGCAATTCAACAAGAAGTAGAGGATATTCTTATGCAAAATTGGGTTGAGACAATGCACTGGAAATTCTGAGAATTTGCACACATGGCAATAACCATCTGAAGTCTTATATTTACCTGGTAATAAAGAAACAGCATTGACAAGAATCCGATTTCAAAACCTGCTAATGTGATGACTCTACAAAATAAAAAATAATGCTCTGTGTTGAAATGCTTCCTTACTCTGGTGATGGGAGGGCAACTTGTTACTACTTTTATGAAGAGTGATACATATCAAAATGTGTCTTGACTCCATGCCTTCCTTTCTAGGAATTTAGCCTAAGGAACTAGAGATGTGGCAAAAATTTAGCTACAAGGTTGCTTTTTTGCAGCATTGTTCATAATAACAAAGGATGGGAACAACCTTTCAATAGAGTTTTAGTTACTCAGTCATGCGATATCCATATAATTATGTGGTGGGAGAAAATTCAAAGATGAAATGGAAAGGCACAAGCTGTT
Source organism: Vulpes lagopus (assembly GCF_018345385.1). Lineage (NCBI taxonomy): Eukaryota > Metazoa > Chordata > Mammalia > Carnivora > Canidae > Vulpes > Vulpes lagopus. The sequence goes on from NC_054833.1 coordinate 60,184,231, forward strand.
GCCAACGCCAATTACACACGGAGGGTCAACGTTAGTGAAGAGTTTTACCAGACACGTAATGAAAGATAAATATATCCTGGAGGGTCAAACGTGGGTGAGAGGCCTGGCTTGTTGGAGCATTTTAAGTAAATTATTTCGTCGTGCTCATAGATTGCTGTGGTTCTTGGCGACGGTGCTGATTTTGCCCCCCTGGGGGACATTTGGCCTGTTTCTGGAGACGTTTTTGATGTTTTTGATTGTCACAACTGGAGGAGTGGTGGCGCTACTGGCATCCGTTGAGGAGAGACCATCCCACAAAAACGCAGGGCAGCCCCCACAAGGAACTATCCAGCCCCAAATACTAATAGTGCCAGAGACCCTGCTATATCGACACAGGATGAGATCCTGCTGCATTCATATGTAGACCAGCCCGTTTGTTACTCGCATGTGATACTGAAATGGGTGCGTCTGAGGGTTTCAAAAGTGCTATTTATCAAGTCAGCGAGGAGGGGCGCCTGGGGGGCTCAGCAGTTGAGCGTTTGCCTTTGACTCAGGGCATGATCCCGGGGTCCTGGGATCGGGTTCCACATCGGGGTCCCCGCAGGAAGCCTGCTTCTTCCCTTGCCTCTGCCTCTCTCTGTGTGTCTCTCATGAATAAATAAATAATATCTTAAAAAAAAAAAGTCAACAAGGAACATTTGCTATTCCATTTTCCCTGGGAAACTGAGCCCAATCTAAAATAAAATTTATCCCAACTTCTCAGCTTTTGTATACATGACTATTTTGGAATTAATGTGACCTAACCGATGGTTAAACATTTTATTGTGGAAAAACCTCAAGAGTTGTAGGTGGGTACCCACATTGCTATCACCCGGCTTTAGTTAAGTCACATTTTGCCTCCTTTGCTTCAACAATTTGTTTTTGTTTTTGAAATGTTTTCAAAGAAAAGCTTAGGGACGCCTGGGTGGCTCAGTTGGTGGAGCGTCTGCCTTTAGCTCAGGACATGATCCCGGGGTCCTGGGATTGAGCCCTGCATCGGGCTCCCTGCTCAGGGGGGCGCCTGCTTCTCCCTCTCCGTCTGACTCTGCCTCCCCCTTTTGACTTGTTCTCTCTCTCTCTCTCTGTCAAATAAATAAATAAAATCTTAAAACAAAGAAGCTTAAACGTTCTGACATTTCGCCCCTAAATGTTTCACAATACCACTTCTGAAAACTAAGCCTTTTCCTAAATCTTCTCAATCACGTAGTTATACCTGATGCCATTAACAAAACATCTTTCATGTCATCTGATACCCAGTCCGCCTGCAGACTTCCTTGGTTATCCCCCAAATGTCTTTTTTTTTTCCTTAAAGATTTTATTTATTCATGAGAGACACAGAGAGAGGAGAGGCACAGGCAGAGGGACAAGCAGGGAGTCTGGTGTGGGACTTGATCCCAGGACCCCAGGATCATGCCCTGAGCCAAAGGCAGATGCTCCACCACTGAGCCCCCCAGGCGCCCCCCAAATATCTTTTATAGCTGGTCTGCTGGATGGTTTAGTTGTTCAAGCACTCTGCGATAATGTGCTGTATGAAGCGTTGTATTTAGAGCTGCTTTAGCGCCTGGGTGTGGGCTGCTTTTGAGGCTCTAATGCGCCTGGAGTGCGGTGTCTGGTGACAAGGGCTACCTGTCCCCCCCCACATCATTGTCACTAATCTCACTGTTTTAAAGTAGGGGCAGAGCCACGTTGGGCCTTGTATGTGGCCCACCCTGTGGGGGATGGAGGAGGTGTGAGTTCTGAGCTTCCTCCAGGGGAATGAGAGTGAGGACCAGGCAGTGAGGCACCATTGTAAATCCTTGTCCCCAGGGTGGGAGCAGAGACATTGTGTGGTGATATGAGGTGTCTGCCAAGGAGAAGGGTGTGAACCAGGGCCTCTCAGTCTGTGTGCGGCTGCTGGCAGGCCTGGAGAATTCTTAGTTGGGGTGTGGAGGGCCATCCTATGCATTCGGGATGTGGCACAGCATCCCTGGCCCCCACTGTCCAGACGGTTGTGATAATCCAGTGAGCAAACAGTGCCTGGTTGATAACCCCTGGGGTGGACTCAGATGTCAGGACCTCCCCTGGTTGCCCCAGAACACCTTAGGAAGGGAGACTGGAGGCTAAGCCAAGGGAACGTGGGGCCCGTGCGAGGGACCTGCTCTCCCCGCCCTGGCTGGGGAGCACACTGATCCATCCGGTGCTGATTGGGTTGGAATGAATGGAATTGCCATTTTATTGGACCATCGTTGGTGACCAGAGAGGACAGGGTCACGGGGTCCAGCTTACTGTTTGCTCCCCCTTGGCCAGGACACCCTGCTCTGGGCAGCCTGCATAAAGCAGTCCTCTTTCCTTCCTTCCCTGTCTGTGTGTGTGTCTATCTGCTTTTCTCTCCTCCACCCTTGTCGTCACCACCTTCCTCATTCCCTCTGCTTCCCTGGTCTCCTCCCCCTCCCCCTCTCCTCTCCCCTGTTGGGGGGATCTGCACAAAGGTTCGGGGCAGAGGTCAGGCTAGGGGTGAGCAGGGCCCAGAGAGCCCCGCCACCCCCACCCCCTGCTTGGGGCCTCAGTCACCCCAGGGAGCACAAAAGAAGCCATTTGCATAGCGGGTCTTGGGACCCCATTGTTTCCCTGGGGCCTGGCCTCCGCAGGTGGGGCACCACCAGCCTGGAGGAAGATAAAGGGATGAGCCCAGGAGGCCAGAGGAGCAAGCAGGGGGCGGAATATTTAGCCCTTCCTGGGAGCTCTTCCCACTGGGGACTCTAGGGGATAGCTGATGGGAATGGGGCAAGTGACAGGTGTCAGTGAGAGAGGGGATTGGAATCTCCAGGGCCTGCCCCAGTGTCACACAGATGTCCCTGGGTCCTTGTTGGCCGAGGCTGAGTGGGCAGTGTGCAGGCTGTGGAGCTGGGCAGGGGCAGGGTGGAAGCCCCCCCCCCCCCTGGGGAGGCCTCCACCCCAGCTGGGCACTGGTGGGGTGTGTGCAGTTGCTGAGCTGTGTGCAGGGAAGCTGTCCGGGCCCCTGAGCTCACAATCCCTCCTCTCTCTGGTCAGGGTCAGGCTCGGCCCCAGCTGAACCTCAGCAACTACTGACCCTGAGCAAGGAAGGCTTCCCAAGCCAGAGGTTGGGGTTGTGCAGCATCCATGGAGTCCCTTCAATTGCTTAAATACCTCAAGTCATAATAGCAACAACCTTTTTTTTTTTTTTTAAGATTTTATTCATTTATTCACAAGGGACACACTGAGAGACGCAGAGACACAGATGGAGGGAGCAGCAGGCTCCCTGCAGGGAGCCCAATGCAGGACTCTATCCCAGGACCCCCGGATCACTCCCTGAGCTAAAGGCAGATGCTCAACCACTGAGCCACCCAGGTGCCCTGGGTGAATAGTAACAACGTTAAACCACATGTTTTTTTTCTTAAGAGCGTGGATTTTGAGTATTTTGCGATTCTCCCCCCCACCCCAATTAAAGTGCCTTCCAGGCCACTTGATAGATTTGGGCTCAGTCTTCTCAATGAAATGAAGTGCAATGGGCTACATGGTCTATGGGCCCCCTCCCAGCTCAGAACCCCGGGGTCCCCGCTGCTTGGGAAGCCAACTGCAGTCGTAGGGCCTGATGGTCCCTGAGCCTGGGTGCGGGGATTGCCTCAGGGGCTTTTCCAGGTGTTTGTTGAAGGGACCATGGGGGGGTGTTATTTAGACCAAAAAGGGTGCCGAGACCCAGGGGAGGAAAGGAGGCAGGGAGAATGGACTCGGGCATTCTCTGCCCACTAACTGGGTGTCCTCCCTATGTTAGACATAGATCTTCAGGGTTGAAAGGAGCAATATGGCCTTGAGGCAGTGTGTGGGGATGCGGGGCCACCAGCTGCCTCCTCCCGCATGGGAGGAGATGCTCAGACTGCCCCTCCAACCCCACCTCCTGTTGAGCAGGCCTCTGCTCTCTGCTGCTCTTCCCTTGGCTCCTAAAGCTGTGGGTGTAAGTATGAGAAACCCCGTCCCTATGTGTCCCCAAGGTGTGGCCACAGAGATCAAAGACCTTGTGTCTTTGCCCCCCACTCCTCATCCCCAGGGCAGAACTATAATCCAGTAAGAGCCACTTCCACTGGAATAGCCAGCTTCTCCCTAGGGAAGATTTGCACCGTTTTGTGATGTCTGCTCAATAGTAAAGACCAGGCTTGAGAAGAGGAGGAAGCTGTTTTGTTGGCAGAGATTCGAAATGGGTTGGGGTCTGAGATGCATTTATTTTGTGCAAAGAGGTATCTGCGAATCGGCGGTGTGCTGGGGCCGCATGCACCTTCCAGCCTCGTTCAGGGTGCCTTGCCGGTAGTTGGAAATTGGCCTTGGTGGGAATATTTACACCGTGGAAATTGGCAGTTGCTACAAATTAAGGCTTTTTCTTCTTGGAGAGCTGGTCTTTGAACACTTCTTGGTGTTTCTTCTGACGGGCATCCTGGGTATGGAGTTTAGGATCTTGATATTGGGTCTGGCCTCCACATTTGACAGGTTTGGAGGGAGGGTCGGTTGAGGCCCAGAAGAGGACAGTGACTTGCCCCAGGTGGCACAGTAGGTGGGCAGCAGAACCAAGGGGAGGACCCAGGTCTGCCAACTTTTCATTCACCAGAGCACCTCAAGCAAGCATCCTTTCAAGGGGTGCACTGTACAGAGAAATCAAACATGGGGACTTGGAAAATATTCCTTCTGCTGAAAAGGGCTAGAAATTCACAAATGTTTGGGGGCAACAGGCTTAGTGAAAACAGCCTTGAAATTTTCTTCCAAGCCAGGCCAGGTTAGGCTTCCACCCCAGCAGGTGGGACACACTCCTGTTTTCCTGGCCAAGCATTCCTGCTGCCCCCATGAGGCCACCTCCTTTGGTGTCAAGGTTGGGAAACCATACTTCAGCATCTTTCGCAGATGGAGAAAGCTCTCACAAGGTCGTCATCTTTTTTGGCTCTGTGGTCCAGGATTGTCCTGGCCCAGACTTGAAGGGAAAAGACCTTGTCCTTTTTCCTCTTTGTGGCAGATGTACCTGTAGGTGGAAGAAGAGATGGACTGCCAGCCATTCTTTTGGGTTATCAGGGGCCCCAGGACAGAGAATGTTGTGCAGATGATTTATTGGGGGGGTGTTCTCAGGAGAAACCAGTAAGGGAGCGGAGGGCACTGCACAGGGCAGCAGAAGAAGCTAGGAAAACATGTGGATTCGGGAGAAGTCTGGCCTCAACCTGACCCCACAGAGAGCTCTGAAGAGTGAATTACACCACAGTTATCCTGCCTAAAGGTAATAGGGTTGGATGGCTAGAGCTGCCTGTGTAGCCTGGCCACAGACTATGGGCTGCCTCCCTGGGGGGCGGAGGAGGGTGGTGTGTGCAACTTCCTAGATATTTGCAAGCAGAGCAGCTCCATCAGCCAAGGGCAGGCCTTCAGAGAAGGTGCAATGGGAGCCGTTAGACGCCGGTGTCTGCAGCTGGAGGTGGGTGCACCGGCCCCATGAGGGGGCTCTGGGTGGGGTAACAACCACCTCTGCTATGCTGGGTAAGTTATTTGAGGAGAAAACAAGTTCTATGGGGATTTGGGGACCATCTATGGATTTCTGTCTTGTCTACTCCAACCTCCTTACACTGTAAAAACACCTGGTGGTTATTCTCTGGGGCCCCATGTCCCCCCTATGATACCCAGCCAGTGGGTCCGTCATGCTGTTGGTTAGGACAGGCTATGTGTTGGAACGAGAAGCCCTAGCAGCCCAATGCAGGTGTTTCTGATTGGGCGCCTCCGTTCCCAGCAGTGAGGCAGGGGCCCAGGCTCCTTCCCTCCTGTGGTTCTGCCATCACCTGGGGCCTCGGAGTCCTCACTGGTTTGGCAGGAGAGTTTAGGGCCTCAGTGGGAGACTTGTCTGGGCATCACTTCTACTCCCCGTGACCCATTGGCCAGAACTCAGTCATGCGACCACACCTGACTGCAGGGGTTGCTGGGTAATGTAATCGCAGGAGCTGCATGAACCTGGCACACTCTTCCCCATAGATGTTTGTTCACTCTGCTGACTTCAGGAGCATCTGTGGTCACCTGTGCCATCGTGGTGCCCCAGTCATTGGCACTGGAAAGAGATGGTAAACTGTGAGCGCCTTTCCTCGGTGTAGGAAGGAGGAGGGATGTGCATCCAGCCGGACAGCTGCCTGGATTTCGGGTGTAGGTGCCCCCCTACCCGGGAAAGTAAGCAAAGGCGACACCGGGTTCCAAGGCATGACCTCATTGGCAGTGGCTTAACCAGCTGGGCTGGCCCGCCAGCCAACCAGCCAGCAGACGCCACGGGCTGCAGGCATCCCTCTTTTGTGACCTTCCCGGGGAGCCCTGGCTTAGCCTCCCCCTCCCTTGCTCCCCTGAATCACCCTTCAGCATAGACAGCAGCTCCGGGCCGTGTCCACCATTGGCTCCGGCTGGAGAAGTGTATCGAGAGCCAACTGGATCCCCATCGGGACGGCGTTGTTTTCCCTGCTGAACACAAAATCCCCCTGTTCACTGAGAGAGCCGACAAGGAGACCCCGTGGGGCTGGCCCGGTGGGAGCAGATTCCAGTGAATACAGCGCCCGAATGGCTTCAGCTTTTTAAAGACGAATACACAGGATAAGTCTGCCCTCCAGGCGGGAGCCAGAATGCAGGGCGCAGGGCTGTTAGAGCGGATTAGCGGCCGCAGACTGACTCGGGCAGGTGCAGCCTTTTCTGCAGTTTGGAAGGGTTTAAGAAATCCGGATCCTGTGCTCTAAAAAAAAGGGGGGGGGGTTTCTTGTCCCGCCAGGCTGATGGTAGTTTGGAGCACTACCCACCCTGCCATTCCCAGTGGTCCTTGGGAATTCTGAGCCGAGTGTTTGTGCCCTTGCCTGTTTATTCATTCATCCCCTGCACATTTATTGAGGGCCCATGTTAGAGTTTGTGCTGGGTTTACAGAGAGGATGGAGTGTGGGGCCTCAAGTTCAGGGGACTGCAGTTTACGGTAGAGCCACGTGTACACATGTCAGCAGCTGCCCACGTGGTCTTGCACAGCCTCCTGGGGTCAGGCTTCCCCGAGAGCCTGCTGGATCTGTTCCTCCTTCCCCCAAAGCCCTAGAACCGAGGTGGCTCGTCCCCCCCTCCAGATGGGCTTCTGTTCCGTAATGGCAGGTAAGAAGAACCAGTGGCATAGCTAGAAATCTGGTGTCCTTGGGCAAAACCTCTAGAAAGTTCATCTAAGAGTTTACATCTTAAACAGCTTAGGGGCTCTGTATTCCTCTGGTTCAGCTGCAGAATTGGGCTGCATCAGAAGTTGGGTATAGAAGATGAACTTGGCCATCTTGTGAAAGCCTAGACAGGTCCAGGTGGGGAGGGCAGGGCAGGGATGATGTCCAGCATGTCCACTGGCCTCATAGTGACCTCCAACCTCTAGGCCCCTCAGTGGCTCAGGGGAGAGCAGCAGCGCCTCCACCTGGACTGTGAAGACTTCTAGACCTTCTACAGGGGGGAGCATTTGCATCTGTGGTTAGGTGGAGTCTGTTGAGAATTCTTTACTTCCCCAAGGCAGATGCAGTACCTTCATTTTGGTCTCAGGGAAGATTTCAGTTTTTGCCAGGGTTCTTGCACGGCTGGGGAACAAGCATCCCCCCACCCGACCCCGTAAATACGGTTTGCAGACCCCTGAGGCATCCTTCACTCACCTGCCATGTAACATTTTTTCTGTTTAATCATTGTGGGTGGAAGTCTTTCCCAGATGCATCGCCAACTTTCCTGCTCCCCGAGCGGTGCCCATGGGACGCGATTTCGCCTTCCAGGATAGCGTGGTGGTTGCAAGATGAGATGGTGCGGGGATGCCATCGTTGCCCCGCAGCTGTCTGGCTGTGCTAGGACTGCTGCCCTCTGTTCTCCGCGGCACCCCCTACAATCCACATCTGTTTTTCTTGATCTTTTTCTTCTTCTTCTTTGCCTTCTGCTGGCTTGCTGCTCTTTCTTCCCAATGATGGGTCAATCTCTAGAGGGTCCCCCCCCTCTTTAAATATATTCATCCTTGTGCTCGCTTCGGCAGCACGTATACTAAATATATTCATCCTTCCATCCTTCCATACCGTGTCCTAGGAGTGGCACTAACAGCATCCGTGTCCGTGTCCGTAAGGGAAGGATCATTAAGCTGTGAACCAAGACCCGGAGGGATCTCCTTTGTGATGGTGGTCGGGCTGCTCGGCTCTGTTCCTGGTTCTCCCCTGCATTCCAGAGAACCAAGACAGACAGACAGACAGGCGGCCTCAAGAAGCATCTCCCAACTGCACATAGATGCCCTTGAAATAAAGAGGAGGCAGGATTAGTCCCCTTGGCTCTCACTTCAGAGAACCGTGGAACAGAGAGGTTAAGAGGGACCAGCATGATGCGGCTCCTAAAAGCCGTGGTTCCTGAGTTTGAGGGAACCAGGCGGGCCTGGAAGGGGAGGGACGCTTGCTTCGATGGGCTTGAGGGCTGATCTGTTGGTTCAGTGGGTGGTGGGCGTGTACCGGTCCAGTCCGGAGGGTGGAATGAAGGCCACGGAGGGGGGTGGGGGTTAGCTCATGGGAAGTCCTGTGCAAACCCTAGGATCCGTGGGGAGACAGATTCAGGCTCAGCGTGGCAGCAGGGAGGAGCCAGGCTGGCCTTCGAGAACTCTCCCAGCTCAGAACGTGGACCCCCCTTGTGGCCTGTGCCCGTCAGTCAGTCAGTGGCCAGTGACAGGATCAACCAGGGACAACAAGAATGTATCAGCTTTGTCGCGGAGCAACCACAACAAATTGTTGTGTTCTGAGGTTGATTAGTGATGCCTGCCGTGTGTGTGGCTGGGGAAGCTGTGGGTCCCTGTGCTGCCTGTTTGCTTGCTCTTCTTAATCCCTGTCTCTTCTGGAAGTCCTCATTTTCTATATTTTTTTTTTTCCCTTCTGGAGATAAGTTGCTAATGATGAAGCCTGGCAACAAGGAGCCCCAGGTTTCATACCTCCTTTCCTTTTTTTCCTTTCTCCTATGCACTTCCTGGGGTGTCACATGACACAGAGGGCCGGAAGCTCACCTGCCATTTCCAAAGGGAGCTACCCCTGAAACACTTGCAGGAAGAGGAATCTACTCCCTGGGGCCCAGCGGCTTCTGGAGTGTGGCCTGTCTGCTCTTTCCTTCCTCTGGCTGCCTGGGAGCACAGCTGCATCTTTGGAGGCCTCGGCTAGTGGGACAAGGGGTGCAGTCTTGGGATGGGGTGTGGCTCAGCCTGAGAACCAGAAGCCCAGAGGATGCAGTCCCTTGAGAAGGGCCAGCCCCTTGCACCGGGATCGGCAAGGGTAACGATTCCATGGCTTTGGCGACGAAGACCCCTTGGGGTGGCCCTGCCAAGGGCTGAGGGGCAGCTGGTGTTGGCAGTAGTGAAGTGAGTGCCCCCACCGGCCGAGAACCTAGGACACTGAACATTCTCAACCTTAGTCTTCTCGTGCTTGTAGTGGACATGGCCGTGGGGACCCTCATGCCTGGTTTCCTGAGAGGTTGTGGGTGGAAAGTGTTGGGTGCGGGCTGCCCAGGTGTAGACTCATCACCATGCAGGTGCTTGGGCTGGTCCCGGTGGCAACCTCCGAGGCCCAGGCTGGATCTGCTGGTGGTGGGGCACGGGGCGACCCCAAGGCCTGTGGGGCTGGTGGCAGAGCCGGGTCTGGGGCCATCTCGGGGGTAGGATGAGTCCCCTCAGCACGACTCACAGCAGCTGGGGAGGACTGGGGGGTGGGCGGCCGGGGGGTCAAGGGAAAATTCTGGATGTCCAGAAGCTGGTTCAGCCTGCCGAGCTGTCCTGCCTCCAGTCAGGAGGGCTTTTTGCAGCCCCAACGGCTCTGGGCAAGAGGCTTTAATCTAATTACATGCTTTATTTGAGCCAATTTGTTTTCCAATCCATCTTGTTCAGCAAGAAGAAAGAGCATGCTGGGGACTCATGGCACCCTCTTGTTCCAAGTGGAGATAGGGGCTGCTTTCCTGCCTCATGTGGCCGGCGCAGCCCCTGACCTCTCCCGGCCTGGCCACCCCACCCCCAAAACCAGGCTGGAGGCCGCCCTGCCTCCCCCCCCCCCCTCGGATGAAGCCGGTCACCGCTTTCATCAGCTGAGGGAGGAAGAGGCCACTTGCTGGTCCCAGTTTCCAGGAGGCCGAGCGACTGGGTCTTGCACCAGGAGGGACTGAAATGGGACAGGCACCCAGGGCAGGTGACGCAGGACTGCGGGTCAAGGCGGGGTGGTGTCTCTGTCCCTGTGGGGTCAGCCCGGTTCAGCATCCCGGGCCCCAGTATTTTGCATCTGCAGACATATTTTCATAATAAGGCAGTGGATTGGGAATCTGTGTCTTTAAAGTCCAAACAAAACACCAAAGCCCTTCCACCTCCCCAGAGACGGGAGATTTATCCCCAGGCAAGGAGCCGCCACTCGCAGAGGGTCAGCTTTTCTGTTTCGCGTTTTTCCAGAATTATCTTTCTCCACCCTCCCTTCAGAGCCTCCTCCTGCCTGCCTTTGACACACACTCGCATTTCGGGGCGTGGTCCCTTGCAGGGCCTGGAGGGGTGCTGGAATCTCCGGGGCTGCACGGTGCTGGTGGCAACTAAGCACCCACACCCCCCACCCTCCCTTTTACGCAACTCATTTGACAAATATTTATCGAGGGTTTGCATGCTTTTCGGGCCTTGGGGAGAGAGCAGTGAACGAGGCAGTGGCCCTGTCCTCAGGGAGGGAGGCTGAAAAGAAACTAGAGCGAAGGGAATACAGTGTGTGACAAGTGCCGGGAAGGAACCAGATCCCCGGAAGATGGGTTTGTTTTTTCCAAAGAGTCAAAGGTTGGTCAGGACATACCTGAGTGAGAGCTGTAAAAAAAAAAATTAAGAAAAATAAATATTTTAATTGGGCAGTGCCAGCAATACAGTGAGATTGGTTGTGATCCCTAAACTGTAGCAAAAGCCACCACAGCTACCGTTGCTCAGAGCTCACCTGGTCAGGCTTTCGCTCACAAGAGCTTCAAGGGTGACCCAGTCTTACCCCATTTCCTCAACGAGCAAGCCCAGATTCAGAGAGGTGCAGTGACACGCCTGGAGCCGCCCAGCTGGAAAGTCGCAGAGCCAGCATTCTGAGTCCTCCACGGCCGACCTGCTAACAGTCCCCCGCATCCTGCAGAATTCCGAGATGCACTGTGCCCACTGGATCGGATCCCGGGGTTCGGGTGGGGGTGGGTGCTCCAAAGAGGACAGACCAAGACCCACAGAAGAGCCCCCAGGGCCCGGAGCTCCAGTGTGCTTCTTTTCAGCCATTAGCTGCCAGTCCTGGCATAGGTGGCAGGGTCCTCTGACTTGGGGTGCCCCTCCAGCCCCCTCCAGCCCTCTTCAGGGCTCATGCCCTGTTTGCTGTCACAAAGCTTCACCGCTTTAACGGATGCCTGAGCCAGGACCCACGCTTCCCCGTGGGTGTTGCCCAGATCACTGCCGGGGGAGCTGGATGTGTCCTTCCTTCGTCCGGGGACCTGGGTTTTTTTTTTCGTTTGTTTGTTTTTAAAGATTAATTAATTAATTTATTTATTTATGATAGAGAGAGAGAGAGGCAGAGACACAGGAGGAGGGAGAAGCAGGCTCCATGCCGGGAGCCTGACGCAGGACTCGATCCCGGGACTCCAGGATCCCGCCCTGGACCAAAGGCAGGCACCAAACCACTGAGCCACCCAGGGATCCCCTCTGGGTTGTTTTTAAAGATGGTATTTATTTATTCATGAGAGACACACAGAAAGAGGCAGAGACACAGGCAGAGGGAGAAGCAGGCTCCCCGCGGGGAGCCCAGCCCAATGTGGGACTTGATCCCAGGACCCCAGGATCAAGACCTGAGCTGAAGGCAGAGACTCCCCACCCCGCTGAGCCCCGCAGGGGACCTGTTATGTGTGGGTTTGCTGGGCCAGGCAGCCTGGGGACCTCACAGGGGCAACTGCGTTCAGCTCCTTTGATGCCACTGTGACCTGTGGGTTTAGCAAGAATTGCTGTGGCCTGCGCTGGGCCGGGTGCTGGGACCAAGGTCAGCAGAGGCGGGGAGCCAGGCTGTTCTGGACCATCAGGTGGGCACTAAGAACGGTGGGTGGCCCAGCCCTAGGTCCAGGAAGAACGTGACCGTGGGGTGGCCAGAGGGCACTGCACCACCCGCTCGCCGCTGCTTGGTTTGGGCCGGTTTATAGTCTCTGCTGGGGACCAGGGTCAGGCCCCAGCCCTCCCATTGCTCATCAGTCACCCCAGGGACACAGGTGAGGGGGCATATCCCTGGGACGCTGTCTCTGACAGCCTGTCTCTGTCACCACACCCTCCTAAATCCTGCCCCGTTTTACTGATGGGAAAACCAAGGTTCCAAGTGGTTAAGCGCCACAGATCACTGGGCTGGTGATGCGACCGTCTTCCACCAGGAACAGCGGCTGCCCCCATTGCCCCTCACGGGTCACTGCTGACACCGTCGGGGCCCTAAGTGGGTGCGCAGCCACAGGGTGCTGCGGGGGAGTCTTGGAGAGTACCCGAAGTTGGAAACATTGAGGGTTGCTAGCCATTCTGGAAGAAAGAGGGGTGGGTGCTGGGGAGGCGGGAGCAGATGTGTGGGACCCAGGTGTGATGGTGCAGCCGTCCCCGTGGGTGGCTTTGACCAGAAAGGTTCGGGAAAGGAGGGCCCTGGGTGGGTCTTGTGCAGTGCGCACGCAGCCCGCTGCTGCAGGCACAGCAAAGGGACCCTCCGGGAAGCCCTGGGCGCCCGTGGCCATAGCTGGGGAAGGAGCAGAAAAGCAGGGCAGGGCTCCCCTGGGACGTGGGGTGGGGGCCGGAGCCCCAGCCTCTGTGCTTACCCAGAGCCTCAGGCCCCCGGCTTGATGGAGGAGGAGGCTCCAACACGTAGCTCATGCCACTATAAACCACACGGGGTCAAATCCAAACCATACCCGGCCCCACGCAACCCCTCAGACTGTGCCAGTCACCTCCCTGCCCCCCTCTCCATTCACTCTGTGCAAGGCACCCTGGCCTTCGTTCAGTCGCTGGGCTCTGCTAGGCTCCATCCTGCCGTAGGGCCTTTGCGCAGGCTGTGCTTCCTGCTTGCAGCCCTCCGCCTGCCGATCTCCTTGCCCTGCGTCCTCCGCGCTGTCGGTCCCTGTGTGGTGTTCCGCTCTGGCAAGTTCCTTGGCCGCTCTAGCTAGAGCCGTACCCTCACTCTCAACCACACCACCGTGCGCAGTTGGCTGACAGCTCACTTCTGGTTTGTCCCTTGGTACTAACGTGTGTGCAGTTGCGAAGGGATGGGCATCTGCATGCGCACACGCTTCCCTCTCTTGAGGGGTATGTAGCCCTTGCAGCAGTGGACGCCCCGTGGATTAGGAATACGAGCATCGCCTTGTAGACCATGGGTACCTGCGTATGATGGGATCCCCCGTAAGTAAGTGGTCCCCATCCTCACTGAGGAGAGACTCACTTCAGAATGTTTTTAGTGTTTTTTAAATACAAGAATTATATACTCATTACAGTAAAATTAAAAATATAGATAAGCTGGGGCACCTGGGTGGCTCAGTGGTTGAGGGTCTCCCTGTGGCTCAGATCGTGATCCCGGGGCCCTGGGATCGAGTTCTGTGTCGGGCTCCCCCCAGGGAGCCTGCTTCGCCCTCTGCCTGTGTCTCTGACTCTCTGTGTGTATTTCATTAATAAATAAATAAAATCTTTAAAAATATATAGAGAGATATAGATAAGCCAGAGCAAGAGTGTAAAAACCAATCCCAGTCCCACAGCTACCATTTCGGCGCATAGCATACTCTTCTAGAATAAAACTCGAAAACCCCAGGCGAGGTCAACCGGCCCCCAGGGACCCCCTGACCTTTGGCTGCGCCCCCCCTCCCCCCAAGCCTCACCAGCTCACCTCCATCTGGCTCCTCACATCTGCCTGGTCCTTTGCTGCCCTGTGTGCTGCATGTGACTCAGGCCTTGTCATCCTAGATGTCACCTCCCTCGGCCTGGCCCTTGCGCCTCAGTCGGTCTCCATCTCCACGCCTGCTCTCTGCTCACCATCTCCCCTGGTTGGGTGTCGCTCTTGGGTGAGTGTGATCACACACATGCAAATTACCTGTCCCCCTTCTGCGGTCAGGCCTCACCCTCCACCCAGCACCTCCCAGAGCTGGCCATGTGGAATTTGCTTATTAGCCCAGCCTTGGAAGGGAGCAAGCGGTGATAAATTCATAGAGGTGCGTGGGTGTGTGTGTGTGTGTGTGTGTGTGTGTGTCTGCTACACCAAAGGGTGCGCATCTCTCCACACTTTGGACATTTCGATGCCAGTCGTATTCAGGGAAGAGGAATTTGCACCCCTACCTCACCCGCACGTTTGTGTGCGCATGTGTGGATGCCTTCGCCAATTCACAAGCCACAGGTCCTGTATTCCCATTGATTTGAGCTACATTTCTTTGATTACTTGAGATTGACCATGTTCTATCTCCTTGTCCCCTTTCTCCCCCTTCTTGTGAATTGCCTGTTCTTCTTTGAATCTTATTTTTTTTTAAAGATTTTATTTATTTATTCATGAGAGACAGAGAGAGAGGCAGATTTACAGGCAGAGGGAGAAGCAGGCTCCCTGGGGGGAGCCCAATGCAGGGCTCCATCCCAGGACCCCCAGGTCACAACCTGAGCCAAAGGCAGACACTCAACCACTGAGCCACCAGGTGTCCCCTCCTTTGAATTTCAGGTTGCTTATCTTATTGATTCAAAAGAGTTCTTGTTATATGAAAGATCCTAACCCATTGTTATCTGTCTCACAAATACTTGTGGCTTTTTTTTCTAGTCATTTGCTTGCACCTCACACCATAGATCCTCTAGCCGTCCATTGCTGGGGGCCGCCTCATTTGAGGAAGGGGGGGGTCCTTGGGTTTTCTGCCCCCGAGCCCCAAGTCCGGAAGGCACGACATTGTAGAGGCAGGCAGGGAGGGCTTAGAGGTGTTGGAGTGGACAGGCAGGACCACTGTGGTCTCAGAGAGATGCATGGGCGCTCAAGAGCTGGCTGTGACCCCGGCTCTCCCACACATGTGGTGGTACCCTGGGTGAAGTATTTGTGGGTGAAGATGCTGAGGAGGTGGTCTTACTGGGGGGAGGGCAAAAAGTCACCTGCAGCCTCGGACAAGAGGCGAGAGCTGGCTTCCTGAGAAGTGCCTCCTCCATCCTCACCATGCCTTTGCTACTGCGGCCTCGCTCAGGAGACCCCTGGACACCCACCGTGTGCAAACGGGGCTCCAGCCTGAGGACGTCCAAGCGGCTCGTGGCTCCAGATCCGGTGAGCCGAAACTCACTTTCTCTGGACAGACCGACCTCACCTGCCTTTTGTCACCTGCTGGTGGGAAGAGAGGCCCAGGAGAAATGGATGGAGGTCCCTCCTAGCCTGACCCGCTTGGGCTCTGTCACCCTGGCCAGGTGGGGTGTGGGGGACCAGGAACCCGTCCCCGGCTGTCTCACCCACCGTTCGGGTCTCGGCCTCAGGGTGGACCGGGCGGGAGCTGGTGTCCCTTGTGTGTCACCCCCACTGCCCCACCTTCCCGAGCCTGACAGCCCAAAAGCAGAGAGGCCAGGGTGCTGCTCAGAGCAAGAGCTTGGCTAGCTCCCCGCCCCGCTCCAAGGGAGGCGCCAGATGCAGCGCCCCGAGCTCTGACGGGGGGATGCTGGGCCCCGCCTGCCATATGCTCAGGGATGAGCTTCGATCCGGCGAGCAGGCCTGCCCAGCAGGATTCTTGGCACCTGGGTCGCAGGAGGGCAGACCAGAGGGGTGAGCTACCCAAGGTGGTGGGAGAGGAGGGAGCAGCTTGGCCGCTGGGATTGGGCCTGCAGGGGCCCCCTCTCGGCTCTTGGCTGTGGCTTGGCCGGGGGAGCAGGTGGGTGGAATGAAAGGGAGGTCGGCTGCTCCCAGGAGGGGCCAGGATGCCAGCCAGCCAGGATGGGCCTGCTGCGAGCCGCAGATGGCAGCCTCCCGGTCTCGGCGCCTCTCCCTGGTCCCCGTGTCCCTCCCTGGCAGCTCCCATCTTTGCGGGGAGGAGGATGGGAGCATCTCCGGGTGACCCTGGAGCGGGGGGTCCCCTGAGAGAGTGGACCTTCTGGCTCACCCCTCGTTCACTCCTGGGGGGACAGGGCACGGCCAGTGGTCCAGGGAGGCTGGGCTGATTGGTGAATGGGATCTGCAGGGCCTGTGTGTCCGTGAGCTCGTGTGGGTGTTTTTGTCAGGGTTGAACCATGGGACACTGCTCTTTTTTAAAAAAAAATCATTCTTAAGTTGAAAAGTGATTGATTTTAGATACTTTCACATGGTCCCTCTCACCAGTTTCCACCTTTTCCTGTTTCTGCCCAGATCAAGTGGCCCTGGATTCAGGGATTTCTGAAGATTATTATATCTCTTCTTCACTCAGACTCACGATCATTTATATTTTCCTAAAAAGTCATGCATTTCATTGAGTGACCAAGCTTTCAGCCTAAAGCCACATACAGTAGTAGCCTCATAATTCATAAAATGTGCTTTCGACCATGATTATCTTCCCTTCCTTGTGACTTCATGTGTGTCTGATTTCTCTCTCATGTTCATAATTAGACACGACTGTATTTTGTCTGTTTTGGGGTTCTTTTTGTTTGTTTGGTTTGTTTCATGTGTGGTTTTTAAATTTTTTTAAATTAATTAATTTATTTTTAAAGATTTTCTTTATTCATAAGACACACAGAGAGGCAGAGACACAGGCAGAGGGAGAAGCAGGCCCCCTGTGGGGAGCCCAATGAGGGACTCATTCCCAGGACCCTGGGTCACGCCCTGAGCCAAAGGCAGGCGCTCAACCACTGAGCCACCCAGGCACTCCTGTGTGTGATTTTTAAAAAAGAGTATTGGTATGGGGCCTTTCCTGAGAATCAGTTCTTGGAGGTATTGACAACTGGTGAATATTTTCCAGGGTACCACACTATTAGTTTCTACTTCTGTTACTCTTCCTCTGGCTTTCTTCGGAGTTTATTTTGCTCATTTTCTAACTTCTAGAGTCGAGTACATATCTTTTCATTCTTTTCTGTTTAACAATAAATCCTATTTCTTTTTTTTTTCTTTTTAAAGATTTTATTTACTTATTCATCAGGGACACAGAGAAAGAGAGAGAAAGAGAAAGAGAGAGAGAGGCAGAGAAGCAGGCTCCATGCAAGGAGCCCAACGTGGGACTCGATCCCAGGTCTCCAGGATCGCACCCTGGACCGAGGGTGGCACTAAACTGCAGAGCCACCCGGGCTGCCCAGTAAATCCTATTTCTTATACTGAGGTCAGGAGATGCGGCCCATGTGCTTCCAGCTCCTTTGGGATTAATTTAGCATCCTTTTACTGCTCAGGTTACTGTCCCTTTTTATGTTCCTAATACTTTTTTTCTTAATATATTTCAATAAGATGTTATTCCATGTAAAATATTCTCTTTTTTCATTAATAGGTGAACTTCTTTGTTTGCTAGTGATGAACTGACTATAACATCTTTAAAGAAGCTAACTTCTTTCAAAGTTGTGAGCTTTAAAAACAAATTGCTTCATTTAGTTATGTTCCTTTGAAATGATTTAATAATTTTTAATCCATTTATCAGTAGAGGTGTTGAATCTGTTTACAGGCATTGTTTTGTTTTTAGATGGTTGCTCTACTGTACTCTTGATTGGTCTCATTTGCTTTTTATATAATCCACTTTATTTTTCTTTTTTTTTTTTACATATTACCTATAATCTGAGAGTTTTTAAAGCAATCTCTACATTCAACTTGATGCTCAGACTCACAACTCTAAGGTCAAGAGTCTCATACTCTACCCACTGCACCAGCCAGGCACCCCCATATTACCTATAATTTATTTCCCATCTTCTTTAGTGCTTTGTGGTTGCCTTTGAGTTTTTCAAAAGCACTATTTGATCTAATAGTTCTTATTTGTCAGAGTCAAGCAGGAAAGAGCATATCTTACATTCTACCTGCTTAAGACTCTTCTACTTAGTTTTTGTTAATATGATCTCTAAGTTTCAGACTACATTTTAGAGTTATTTATACTTATATGTATTGATACTTACACACTGACATTTCCTTTCAAATATTTAAAAGTTATTTTGAGGGATGCCTGGGTGGCTCGGCGGTTAAGTGTCTGCCTTTGGCTCAGGGTGTGATCCTGGAGTCCCGGGATCAAGTCCCACATCGGACTCCTGCATGGAGCCTGCTTCTCCCTCTGCCTATGTCTCTGCCTTTCTCTCTCTGTGTCTCTCATGAATAAATAAATAAAATCTTTTAAAAAAAAGTTGTTTTGATATTTGTTTTCAGTTTTACGTATTTTATTTATTTGAGAGAGAGAGAAAGAGAGCATAAGCAAGGGGCAGGGCAGAGGGAGAAGCAGGTTCCCCACTGAGCAGGGAGCCTGATATAGGTCTCAATCCCAGCACCCTTGGATCATGACCTGAGCTAAAGGCAGATGCTTAACCAGCTGAGCCACCCAGGCACCCTTGCATTCGATTTTAGGACCAAATATGTAATCTCCACATTTGCAGGTTTCAGAGCCAATCACTAGCACATTCATATTGTACGATCTCCACAAGACTTTTCCCTCTTAAACTCTTACTTTTGATTCATTTCATGTTTGGTTGGAAAACATTTTCAAGTATCTCTCTCAAGAAAGAGTACATGATTGGAATATTGTCTGCAGCCTTGCACGCTGGAGAATGCCATCTGCTCATGGTGACCTACACACATATGAGACAGTCTTGCTGGGTATAAAATTCTTAGATCACAGACTTCCCTCCACAAGACCTATGGGCATCACTCCATGGTCATCTGGCTGGCTTCTTGTTGTTGATTTTTAATCCATATATAATTTTCCCTCATCCTGGTATATCATATGTTGTACAGAGACATGTCTGGGTGTTTTTGGTCTCCTTGATATTTTTCCAAAAAGTCAGTGAGTCTTTTTTTTTTTTTAATTCATAGAGACACACACACACACAGAGAGGCAGAGACACAGGCAGAGGGAGAAGCAGGCATCATTCAGAGAGCCTGATGTGGGACTCGATCCAGGGTCTCCAGGATCACGCCCTAGGCTGCAGGCAGCACTAAACCGCTGGGCCACCGGGGCTGCCCGTCAGTGAGTCTTCTTGTGCGCATGTAGGCCTGCCTTTAGCTCAGGATTCTGATCTTTGATCCTTGTTTCTATTCCACTTGGGTTCTGCTGCATTCTCTCCCCATTATATGTCCCCCTGCATGTTCTCTCTCATATCCTTACCATCCTCTCCTTCATGATTTCCACATCTTTATCTTTTTCCTCTAGAATTTTTGAGGGCTTCCCCAGTTTATTCTCTGTGTGTCTGAATCAAGTTTCTCCAGCATCATTTCTCTTTGCTGCTTCCAAAGTGAGTCTTAATTGTGCTACTGCGTTTGTAGGTTTTGGTTTTTCTGGCTCTTCTTTCTCTTCTGTGTCATGCTCTTTGTATGATCATATGGCGTCTTCAACACACCCTAGTCTTTCCTTATGGCTTTCTTCTCCGATTTCACAGAGGCCACGTCTTTTTTGGATTTTTTGTAGTCTGCCATGCCCATTCAGTTGTACGCTATCCATGGCTGGTTTTGAGCCATGGCGATAAAGTTTGAATACTTGGGATCGAGACCGTATGGCCTACAGAGCCTAAAATATTTACTGTTTGACATTTTAAGAAAAAAAAACCTTACAGATCCTGCTACTAGCACAACAGCTGGATTCCCATCTTAGCTCCAAGCTGGATAGCAGGGGAATTGATGCAGCTCTGTCCCTACTGCCTCGTTCCTACCAGTATTTTCCCTTTGATTCACTTTGCTCTGTGAAAATGTGTCCTTCCATCTGCACTGCCTGATTTCTTCATTCTCTATGCCAATAATTTTGATAAAAATGCAAGTTCAGATATGCAAACATTGTCCTTCTGGGCCCTGCCTTTCCCTCAGATCCCCCTCCCTGGAGGAGGGCACCACCACCAAGGCCCCTGCCCACTTCCTACCCATTTGTTTCCTGGCTGTTGTCTCTGTGTCATCTCCTTTTTCCAGATCTTTCTGTTCATCAGACAAAAGGCTGTGTCTTGAGGTAAAACCTGGGACAGGTTTTGCTTGTTTCACCACCATCTGCCTTTAATTTTTTTTTCATCTGCCTTTAATTAATAAAGATTGCTCCCAGATTCCAACATTGGGTCATCTATCAGTTTAGTTTTTGGCATTCGTGTGAATTTTCATTTTTCTCATTGTCTTTACAGCTATTTTGGAACAAAACAAGGAGAGGCTCCATGGGTGACTGCCAAGTAGATATGCCATTTTGAAGGAGTCAGAACTGCAGTCAAAAGCTGTGGTTTGTCCATCTCGAAGCAGTCTCTGTAGCTTTGTGTGTTTTTGATAAAAGAAGAAAATGCAGGAACATTTTCCCTGTCCAGGGACCACTTGTCCGATGACCTCAGTTCTCTGGAATATACCCAAAACAAAGAGTCCACAAGCACAGCCAGATAGCTGCCACAGTGTCCATGTTCTGGATGTTATTCACTTTACCCAAAGGAGAGCATTTCAGGCTCCCTCGTTCCAAGCTGATTTACCCGTGTTTTATATACAGTTCTAACAACCTTGGTCTCTGTTTTCGTAGCTTACAACCAATCGATCAGTCAGCAAATATGCAGGGGGGTAGGGGGTAGTTTTACAACAACAAGCTCGGGACGCCTGGGTGGCTCAGGGGTTGAGTATCTGCCTTTGGCTCAGGGTGTGATCCCAGGGTCCTGGGATTGAGTCCCACATCGGGCTCCCCTCAGGGAGCCTGCTTCTCCCTCTGCCTGTGTCTCTGCCTCTCTCTGTGTGTCTCTCATGAATAGATAAATAAAATCTTAAAAAAGAAAAAAAACTTATTCTTACAACAACGAGCTCACTGACCCAAGAAGTATTTCCGAGGGATGGAAAGGAAAGATATAGGAAGGATCCCCCATCCCCTGCACCCCGCATACAACTGTAAATGCTCAAAGGTGGCGCTGTTTCCTGGAGGAACAGGCAGCTTGGGTTCCCTCTCTGAACACCCTCCAGTTTGGGTCAACAAGCACCTCTCAGCCTTTCCTCTGCCTGCCTGGGTGCCCTATGCACCCTGGCCCCTCCTGGCTATGGTTGGTTGGGATGATGGCCCCTGGGACCCTGGCTGGGGAACTCTGCCCCGTGCATCAGTGATCAGAAGGTCTTGGGGGCCGGTGGGTCCCAGACAGCAGTGTTTTTTAAAGCTTCTGGGTAATTCCACTGTGTGGCTAGGCTGGGAACCAGGGCGTGGGGAGCAGGGGCTGTGCAGCCAGCCTGCCTCATCTCTGAGCTGGGGCTCATTGGCAGGGCAAACAGTGTGCCACCTGCCTTGTCAGGACTGTCCAGGGGCTGTCATCGAGGTGCAGGCTCTTGATATTCACAGGGACGCGGGAGGCTGGTCAACTGGGGTCTGATTGGGCAGGGAATGGATGCCACACGTGCTAGGACGACTTCTGCCCCAGGTGGATACTTGGTTCTGGAAGGAAGAGCTGTAGATGTGACCAGGAGGGGAGGTGGTAAGAGCTGAAGGTGCTGGGGGAGGTTGTCTCAGGGCTCTACCACCGTGCCTGCAGCCCCACAGTGTGCGGCTTCCATCTGTGGCAGGTGGTCTAGAACCTTCCAGAACCCTGGGGTCTGGCTTTCGGGTGGGACTAGCCGTGCCTTCATCACAGGCTGCTGTGTACTTCAGGGCCCAGACAGAGGGGCTTGCAGAGGCGACAGGGCGTAGGTGATTTCCTGCCGACCGGTATGCAAGCGCTGACGCGGGCCAACGGCTTTTGACTTTCATAAAAAAAAGTAAAATAACAAGAAAGCGAATTGAGAGGGGGCCCAAGGCTGTCCCAGGAATCACGTCACCCAGCACTACTCGCATTCCAATTAGCTTCCCTCAGTGGAGAGAGCTGAGAGGGATCGCAGCCAGCCCGCTCAGGACCACAAGGACTTACGCAGAACCTGGATTCGGCGGTGGCTTTGCTAGGGATGTCATCTGTCCCTGAGCTGCGGGGACGTGGCCGGGAGCAACCGTTCCCAGGGGTCAGCCTGGTGCTGGTGCCACTGGTGTGTGTGCATAGGCCTCCACCACCTCGCACTGACCCCTCGGGCTCTGGCCACAGTCTCTGGGCGACCCTGGCCCTGCATCCCGAGGGGCGCCTCCCTGGGTCACCACCCAGCAACCAGCCAGCTAGCACAAAGGACCAGCACGGTAGCCCCTGGTGTCCCTGGCAGGGCATCTGGGTGGGTGGGTGGGCCCAAGGGCTCAGACCACAGGGCATCTGGAAGGGGGCTGCTTATTCCCCCATTTCCTGAGACCAGCTCCCAACTGGGTGCCCCGGAAGCTGGTGCAGGAGGCAGGGAGGGGGTGGGGGCTCTGGGCCGTGGCCGCCAGGGCAGGGGGATAGAGCTGTTTTGATTTTAACTGAGGCAGCAGTCAGTGAATCACAGGACCTAGAAGGAGGCCCTCTGAATAGTCTCTGCATCCCTGGGAGGGAGATCTCTGAATAGTCTCTGTGTCTCTAAGCCATGGGGGGTGGGGGGCTGCTGTGAGGCCCGACTTGTTTCCCTGGCTTTGCCCTGTGCTCCACACGAGTCATTCCTTCCGTGCACCTTGGCTTGGTGAGCCCCTCTGCAGAGTGAGAGATTACACCTGCCCCTGGGGCAGTCACCCCTGTGTGTGTGTGTGTGTGTGTGTGTGTGTGTGTGTGTGTGAGACCTGTCTAGCCTGTTACCAGGATGCTCTCCCAGCTCACGTCCACTGCCTGGTGCTATCATTGCTCCCAGAACATCCTGGACCCTCCATAGCCCCCAGTCCTCCCCCGCCACCCCCCACCCCCGGTGGTCTGGGCGTTGCTGGAACACGGGAACACAGGGTGCTCCTCATCCCCCGCTCGGAGCTTAGCTCCCTGCTCACATTTAAGATGAGGCATTGGTGGCGTTCGCTGAGACGCACGCGGCAGGGCATAACCGAGGGTGCGGGCGTCACGGCATCTTACATCTGAGTGCAGCGCCCAGCCTGGCCGCCAGCTCCCCGGATGCTGTGAGCAGGTGGCCTCAGTTCTCTTAACTGTGGGATGGGAAGGTCCCCCCACATCAGAGAGCGGTGGTAAGAATTGAGTGAGGCCCGGCACATCGGTGCCTGGCGCGGTGGTGCGGGGCGGGCCCGAGTCATTCCTTGGCCTCTGTGCTAGGCTGGCTGGGGGGCTAAGGGTGTCCCCCCACGGATCTAGCAAAGCAATCACATCACCTTGTCCAAGGAGTGGGAAGGGCCGGTGGGGAGACGGCCTGGCCGGGCCGATGTTGGAGGTTTGCTTTGGTGGGTGGATGGAGGCCACCTCCCGGAGAAGCAGGCCCGATGCCTGACTGCCCCAGGGCCCTGAGCTCTCGGCCCCGACTAGCACTCGGGCTCCGGGCAGCCCCCCGACGTGATCTGTGGCGGCTGGACGCAGGCCCTGCAGCCCTGCCTCTCAGCAGTTGGGCCCATTAGAACTGAACTCTTCTTCATGGGGCATTCTATTTGCACACTCCAGTAGAGTGGACACCAAAGGGGTTTTCTAATGCTTCATGGGCTGCTAATTTCCTCCGTGACCTCTTTTGTTGGGGTCTGACCCCAGCCAGAGGCTCCGCGCCGTGAAAGCCAGCGCCTGACACAGACCTAGGGCACGGGGTGACAATGAGGCCTCTATCGCCTTTAATCAGGCTCCGGTTGTGTCTTAAGAATGGGGTGGGGGGAGTTTGCGTGGCGCTCAGAAGCCTTGGGTGGCACAATACGGGAGCCCCCAGCGTGCCCCACGGAGGCCAAGGGGGCTCCAGTTGGCGGCTGAAGGACTCGGCAGGCCACAGGGGGGTGGGCCGGGCGGGGGCCCCTTTGTCCCAAGCGCCTCTTTAGAAGGCCAGGCCTGCCCTGAATGGCCGCCTGCCCGGCCCATGGGTATCACAGGCCTCTGGGGATCTGGGGGGGCGGCCCCCCAGCCTATTCATCGCCAGCCTAATTAGGTTTTGTCTGTGTTCTCCGTCCCCTGCAGACTGTGATTCCTACTGCAAGGCTTCCAAAGGAAAGCTGAAGATTAACATGAAAAAGTATTGCAGGAAGGACTATGGTGAGTGCCAGTCCCCTTGTCTGGCGGGCCGGCGGGGCCACGTGACTGGTCAGGAGCTGGGCGCAGGGCGCAGGTGGCCCTGGCTACGTTCGGGCCATGGAGTCCCTGGGACGGGACAGGGCCCAGGCTGGCGGGATCCCACACCCGAGGAACTTGTCAGCTCTTGCACCACGGCCCTCAGAGGCAAGGGGTCGCGAGGGGCCACAGGGGTGTGAGGGTTGGGTTCTTCCCCCCACCTCCACTTACCCTACCCCGCCCCACCCCTGCCTGGGCAGGGTGGAGAATCTGGCATCCAGGCCAGTGGGGCTCCCCTGGCGGCTGGGATTCCCTGCCTGGCCTCCAGCCTTCAGTCTACCCCGGGTGGGGGGCTGTGGCCTCAGAACTCGTCACTTTACCTGTCTGGTCTTGGGTGCCCTCAAAGTACTGTGGGCTTTCAACTCGAGTGTTGCTCAGAGTGGGGCCCTCCAGGCCTCAGGAAAGGGGGCGGAGGGTCCGTGGGTTTAAAACTCCTATTCTGGAAGCTGCCTCCTTCCAAAGATTGAGTCCGCAGAGGGGTGAGTCTGTGTTTTAAATGGTTCGCTGAAGTTTGAACACAGCTTGCTGGGCTGGGGGTGGGGGGGCCCCTTGAGGGTGTTTTGCAGCCGGGACCTGTGGGGCTGACAGCTCTGTCTCTTGAGCCATTAGGCCCCCTTCCCCGGGAAGGGCTGACCCGGCTCTGCGCTCCCTCAACCCCATCCTCCCTGCACCCCTCTGCCAGGCCGCCCCCGCCCGCCTTCTGTAGGCACCTGCTGAGAAGCTCCTCGGGCCGCCCACCCTGGGGGACCTAAGGAGCTGGCTTTGTGGCTTCTGATCCCTGAGAATTTCTGGGTAGCCTGGAGGCCCAGGCCAGCCAGACACCACGTGATGAGGGGGCGGTCCGGGGACCTGCAGGAGGAGGGGAGCCCCTTGAGGTCCCGGTGCACAGGTGTGCAGAGAGTGGGGGGTGCTGCAGAGCTGGCCCAGCAAAGAGAAGTCCCCAGAGGATCTGCTGGCAGAGCCATGCAGAGACGCGGGCGTCCACGTGGGCAGCCGAGGCCCCTGTCACCCAGCCAGGAGGTCGCTGCTGCAGCCTGGATGCAGGCCCAGGGGCCCTGAACCTGGGCCTGGCGCCTCCCACCTCCTGACCTATGGGTCCTGCTGATTTGGGTGGAGGGCTGGGCCTTCCTCTTTCTGGCCGCCGACCGTCCCCTCTGCAGCTGACCCCAGAGACAGATCCCTCACCCGAGGCCTTGGTGGGCCTGTGTACCCCACACCACTCTGGCCTCTCTCTGCTGCCCGGCTTTCCATTCTGCCCTGGTCACATTCCTCCTCCAGGACCTGGGGCGCCTCCGTTGCTTTTCTGAGCCTCGGATCCCCTGTGTGCAGCATGGATCGTGTCTGCAAACTAGAAGTAGCCAGCATGGGGCCAGGTGCCCGCCGGGGGTGCTCCCAGGGAGGAGCCACCTCTGCTGGTCCACAGGTATCAGGGCGGGAAGGGAGGGAGGAAGAAGTGGAGCTGGGAGAGAACCTTCATCCATCCCGGCCTGACCCAGGGGCGTCCAGCAGCCCGCCCTGCTGTCTCACCTGGGCTGGCCGTTGGAGCCAAACGTGGGTTGTGTTCTTTCCTAAGGCCAAGCGTTGGGACCTTTTGCATAACGAGATGCATGAGGAGGCCTGAAGGAACCCAGAGCAATTTTGAGATCGTCTAAAACTTTCTCAGTGTACGCCATGTGAGCGTGTGTGTGCACGGATACACACTCACGCGCGTGTACATGCACAGTATGCCTACCCCACCCTGGGGCCCAGAGCACACGCCCCCAGGCCGCCTGGCCTACCCCTCGATGCAGCCAGAGCAACTGGCACCAGGCTTATTGTGTCCACAAGTGGTCAGGCCGCGGGTGGGCCTGCTCCAGAACCCCGTGGGGCCCTCGGCAAGCCCCCCAAAGCCCCTTTCAAGTGTTTGCATCCGGGGCAATGCAGAAACTTCTGAGTCCCATGGGAGTGCGGTTTGAAGGTAAAGGGAGTGCTGTCTCTAAGCCCTGGTGATGGCCATGGGGAGAGGCCCCTCGTAGGGTTGCATCCCCCCAGCCCCGAGCTGCCTGCCTCTGTTGGGGTCTTCCACGGGGACATCTGCTGCCCCTCCAACCTTTCTGAGGGACAAGGGCTCAGGCAAGTAGGCCCGAGGGACCTGTTGTGTTGGGGCCTGGGGTTCATGCATGAGGTGTCTACACAGGCCCAGAGAGCCAGGGTGCATAGAGGAGAGCCCTGCCCAGAACGTGGTGGGGCTGGAGAAGAGCGGGTGTACTTGGAGCAGACACTTTGAGAGAGGCTGGAGGGGGGTTGGCCTGCAGCCCCTGTTCTGTTCTTAAAGTGCAGAAAGGAAAAAGACTTTGCAAAAGTTACCGGAATAGTTCCCGTGTGCCACCTGATTCTATCTGACTCGGCCCCACTTTGTTCCCTTGTCACTTCTTTTCACCCCTGTTGAATTCAACTTCTCTGACTCCTGATGTTCTGGGGGACACCTGTCCCCCTTGGCTCCCTCCTGGCCCCCTATCAGCAGGCAGGAATACCCTCTTTTTGCCAAAGGAGGTGGACACCTCTTTATGAACTCGGAGGGGGTCCCACAGGCCCTCCCTGGGCTCTGCACCTGCTGTGCACCCGTCTCCCCTGCATCAGGCCCCTCTTTCTGGGGGTGCCGAGCGTTGGGCACAGCCTCTGGCTTCCTTCTGCCTTCTACTCCGGGCCTGATGGCCCTCCCCCTCCTGCCAGCACCTGACTCCTTCTGGATCCTCTGCGTGAGGCAGGTGTCACCAGTGGCTGGCTTCACATCCCTTGTGTCACAGGAGGGGACACGGGCCCAGCTGGTGGGGGTGACTTGCCCACGGGGCCCGTCCTCCCTCTCCGTCCGCCGCGGACTGCCCTGGGTCTCTCATCTCACATCCTGTTTAGCCCCAAGGCCGAGAGGGGTGAGGAGATAGATGCCCGGCATGGCCCCCTTTGTGAAACCTCACGTGGCCGCCCAGCTCCTGCCCTGCGCTTCCTGCCAGGTGCACTGCGCTGGCGCCCACAGTTCTATTGCTGCGCCCCGCACGGGGAGCAGCAGATGCCAGACAGGAGTCGGGTGCCCCCTCGGGGAGCTGATGAACTCGGAAACTCTTCCTGTCCTCCAAAGACCCTCGAGGGCTTCTGGGCCCTAGGACTTCTCCTGACTCTTTTGGGATCCCCTGAAAGTTGGGGAGCAGTTAGGGAGCTAAGGCCTGCTTAGCGTCTAGGCCTATGTGTTGAGGTGACAGGCAAAACAAAGATGTGTCGGGAGCTTCAGGGGCTTCCGGTGGGGTTTCCAAGGGCTCCTTGGGGTGGGAGGGGCAGGCCCTCAGGGAGGGAAGTGTGGCACCCACAGGGCTGGGTAGGGGCAGGTGCAGCCGGAGGCCTCGCTCTGAGGCTGAGGGTTCGGGTTTGCAGAACTTTGTAGAGGATCTTCCCTGGATTCTGTTGGGACCACGGACCCCGGATACTGGACGGGTGGGGGTGTCCCTCCGCTGCCTGGGGCGGAGCTGGGCCGACCTGGGGCACCACAAGCAGGGAGAGGACAGGGAGGGACCAGGCCTGGGTATCAGCAAGGGGCGGGGTGAGGCCAGCAGAGCCCCCGGCCAAGGGCACTGGGGACTGGGGACCGGGCTTCGAGGGGCTGCATAATCTCCGTGCTGACACCCGGCAGGGAGCCAATTAGAAATCCTGCTTCTTTCACTTGTAGCCAGTGCGCTGATGTTCCAGAAGCTGCTAATTAGTACCTCGGGGTGGTGGCCCTTGCCAGGTGAAGAGCAGGCCCCAGGCACCCTTCTTCCCGCTGGGACGTGGCTCTGGGCCTTGGGGAGCTGGGCTGTGTGGGGTGGCTGCTCTGGCATGTTCCTGACGAGAGGGGCCCAGGCAGAACCAGAGGCCTGGCAGGGGGGCTCGGGCCTGAGCCCACCATGCTGCTCACACCCAGACAGTGTCCCCGGTGGGGAGGTGGCCCGTTCTGTTCCCATGTGCGGGGACAGGGTGCCGGGCCCACCGTCTGCAGGTGCAGCTCCGATTGTGCTGTGGGGTCGTGGGCGGACCCACCACCCGGAGGTGTCGTCAAGGCACACACTATGTCCTCCTAGGTGAGGCCCAACCACAGCCCAGCCCCCCAGGCGCCATCTGCTCGGGGCAGGGGTGCGGGGTGGCGCTGGGGTGTGTGGCCCCCGGCCCCGTGGCCCCTGGGCAATCCGGCCCGCAGCGCAGTGACGGACGGCTGTGCGCAGAAGATTGTTCACGTTACTGTCCAGGGTCTTAGCAACGTCCTCCTCGGGGCACCTCGCCTGGGGGGGGCCTTCCTTGGGGTGAGTGCCACTGGTGAGTGTGCATGCGCTTGTGTGCAAGTGTAGGTGTGATCGTGTGAGCAAGTGTGTGTTTGCTCGTGGATGTGAGTGCATGGGTGTGAGTACAGGTATGTGTGCATGGGTGGGCTCCTGTGGATTTGCTTGTGTGATGTGCACATGTGTGTGGGTGTGCAAGTGTAGATGCGCTAGTGTGACAGTATTTGAGCACTGCATCTGTTCTTGTGAGTGTATATGCTAGTGTGTGTGCGCAGATGTGTGGGTGTGCCTGTGTGTGCATGTGGTCATGTGGATGCGCATGTGTGAGTGCACATGTGAATGTATGTGTGTGACAGCATTGTGGGTGTGCATGGGTGGGCTCTGTGAGTGTGCGTGTGTGTGTGCACATGTGACAATATGTGAGCGTGTGTTACTGTGTGTGCAGGTGTGTGTATATACTAGTGTGTAGATTTGTGGGTGTGCGTGTGTGCACACACCTGACTGTGGCAGTGTGTGTGGGTGTGCCTGTGTGGTGTATGAGCATGTGCGGGTGTGGGTATGCTCATGAGTGGGCACATGTGTGTGACTGCATGAGTGTATGTGAGTGTGACCTGCATGTATGACCACGTGTGTTGGAGCAGGAGTGCTCATGTGACAGCTGGTGTGTGAGCAGGGGTGTGCCTGTGTGCGCGTTGCACATCTGTGCACGTGCACGAGTTCATTGTGGAGTCTGCAACCCTCCCTGGAGTTGCCTGCCTGTCAGCCCGGGGAGTCAAGGCTATGAGGGTAACAGGGTGACACTGTCCCCTTTGTGCTTTGTTCCGGGAGGTCAGGTCGCTGGGCTGAGGCCTGGGGAGGTTCAGGGGCCCCGCCCCTCGCTGCCCTGCCCTTCCGTCCAGGCTCCTGCCCACAGCCCTTGGGCCTCCTGTCTCCTCTGGTCCCCAAGCTCCCTCCGAGGCCCTGTCCTCACTCCCCTCCTCACCTTTGCACTCCCACCCCCCATCGCTGGCTCCTCCAGCACCTGCCATGTGCCCTGTTCTGGGTGCTGAGCTCACAGACCTGGAGGAGACGCAGGCTTAACCCTCAAGGACCTTGCGGTCAGGACGGGGCAGACGGACGGACACACAGGCGAGAGTGGGGACGCGGGGCAGAAACTGGTTCTCCAGGGAGGGGGTGGAGGGAGGGCTTCTTGGAGGCGGGGCGGGGGCTCTGGTAGCCCGTGCTCACAGGGCAAATCAAGGCTCCCAGGTGGAGGGAGGAAGGCCTTGGGCGCAGAAGGAGAAGTGGGGGCCGGGTACAGGGGTGTGGGGGCCGGGGAGGCTGGGGAGAGGCCCGCGCAGGCCTCAGCAGCCACGGTCACATCTGTGTGCACAGACCCTCGGCGCCGCCTCCCCCCTCAGCCGGGCCTGCGCGGTGGCCCGAGGGGGGCCCGGGTGCTGCCTTCTCCCTGGGATCCGAAAGTGGGATCGGGGTGGGGGGTGGGGGGGCGGAGACAGCTCACATTCTGAAAGGTGAGATCATCTCACTTTTGCCAGTTCTTGGAAAAATTATTCATTCCCAGAAATGTTTATTAGTCACCCCTTTTGTTGAAAGACATTTTGGCACCGCAGGATGGAAAAATCAAAATGCCTTTCACAGGATGATTTGTGTCAAGCCTTCCTCCTGAGATCCTGCAAGGAGCATTTCTGGGGTACCACTCAAGGGGGGGACTCTGCTGGCATCTGCGGGGAGAGACGGGGCTTGTTAGGGTGTGTGTGCACGTGCACGTGTCTGCGCTCTTGCTTTCTCAGGCCCCGATTCTCTTCAGCATGTCCCCATGTACCCCGGAACCTCCTGGGGTGCCGGGAGCCCTCGAGGCACCCGCACTCCCGTCCCCTGGAATCCACACGGCACCTGCGATGGGGCTTTATTCCCCGCCCACCACAGGCTAAGACCCAACAAGATAACGTGACTCCCGGCGGACTTCCAAGCCCCAAGAGGCTTCTGCTCCCCCGACGCCCCCCAGGCCCCGAGCCCCTGGTGGCACATGGCGGGCACAGCAGGCCCTTAGAAGGCACAGGAATGGGTCCCCCCGCACTGCCATCCCGGGACCCTTGACTCCCCGTTCCTAGTGAACCAGACACATCTCCTGGGGGAGCCAGCAGGAGTGGTCACCATGGTGTTGGGGTGACTCTTAGAGATGATAGAGCCGACGTGGGGGATGCTGTGGCCGGGACCGGGTAGGGGGTGCCGGCGGTGGGCATGGGCGTGTCTCGGGGGAAGGTCACGGCTGATCATGACAAGGGGCGGGTGTGGGGGTGACACCGGTGGTGTAGGGCCCGCTGAGCACGGTGGTGAGGACGGCGTGACCTGGCCTGGCGCTTGCCCCGCGCTCGTCCAGCGGCTCAGGCTGCAAATCGGACGCTCCCCACGCTGGGATCCTGGGCCTCTCCCCTCCTGACACCCCCTCCCCTTCCTTTTCTTGACCTTGAGTTCAACAGCTGCTCCCCATCGAGGGGGGTCAAGCCCACTGAGAGCAGAGAACCTGACAGGTTGCTTATGGACCCCGCGGGGGGACAAAGCACCTGAGTCCACCCCACGCTGCGATCGTGGGGCTTGGGTGTGGGTACGGATGTGGCCCATCCCTGGGGGCGGTTCCCCAAAGGGAGGGCTGCCTAGAGAGCCGGCAGCTGGTGGACACCCCCTCCCGCCCGCCAGTCACCCTGCGGGGACGCCATCCCCACCCCAGCCACCCCTGCAGCCCCAGGGAGCGGGGCGCAGACCAGCCAGCAGCACGTGGCCTGGTGTTTCAGAGGCTCCCTGACCCTTCCCTGGGGGGGGGCAGTCACTGGCCCCCTGGTGGGGGGGGTCCTCCGATTTCCCCCGGCCAGATGTGACCTCCCCTCCCCCCCCACAGTGCCAGCCCCATATGGAGGCCAGATGTGGAGCTGGGTCCGAGGCAAGTCAGGCTGAGGTCGCGGAGTACGGGTGACCACCAGGTTGGACGGGGAGTGCCCAGGGGCGCCCGGGACAGCTTGACAGGAAAGCCCTCCATCCTGCAGGGTGCTGCCCCGGCCGCCCGCCACCCTTCCTGACCCCGCAGGCAGGGGAGCCCCAGAGCCTGTGCCTCCAGGCCACTGTGGGGGTGGGAAGGGCGGCTCTGAGGGGCCGGGAAGGGGCTCGTCCCATTTGGCAGATGGGGACAGGAGGCTTGGAGGGGGTGGGGGCAGGGACCTGTGAAGGTGCCTGGGGAGCTGGGTACCTGGTGCTGGGGACCCCGGCTGCTTCGGCCACCACGGGCAGCTCTTGTCCTCTGTGCTCCTTGGGGGCCCAGCCCCAGCATCACAGAGCATTTCTGTCACGGCTCAGATGGGCATGTCCCCCTGCGGAGTGGTCTGGTGGGTCCTGCCCCTGCCCCTGCGTTGGGATCAGAGCCCAGCACCCTGTTTCACTGTTCCTGGGGCTCCCGGCCCCATGCCTGCCCCCCACCCCCAGCTTGGCCAGGATGGGAGAGAGGGACACACACACACACCCCACCCCACCTCCGATGGTCCAGCCACCAGACCTGAGGGCACCACACTCTCCAGCTGCAGAGCTGCGGGAGGTGAGGCGGGGCCAGGAACACCCATCCAGTGCTCACTGGTACCTGCTTGATCCCCCAGGGGAATGAGGCTGACGAAGGAGCACCCCCAGGACTCTGCTGCTGTGGTCTGGATCCCGCTTGGTTCCTATTTCTGGGCCTGAGGCCCTTGCTCCTGGGCTCCTTGGAGAAGCAGGTTCCACTGTGGACGAGTGTTGACCTTTGGAAGCTGGAGCTGAGCACAGTGTGTGGAGCATGGTGTGCAGAGTGCGGTGTGCAGAGGGAGGTGTGCAGAGCGTGGTGTGCAGAGTGCGGTGTGCAGAGGGAGGTGTGCAGAGCGTGCTCAGAAGACCAGTAGCTGCCGGCCTCCTCTCTCAGGGGCTTCACCTGAGGAGGGACAGGCTACCTGTCCTGGTCCTGTGAGGGGGCTTCCTGGAGGCAGTGGCCTTCATGGGGACTGGACTGCGGGCTGTGCAGGGACCTCTTAGAGGGCCACATCCCTGCTGGGGACCGCGTGTAAGTTTGCAGCCAGGAGCTTTTTGTGAGCCTCGGAGGCCACGTGTCCCGGAGGGACCTGGGGGTGATGTGAGCCCTGGACTGGGGCCGAGCCTTCCTTCCCTCAGAGGCCAGTACCCCGCTGGCACAGGGGCCTGGGGTGGCAGCCCTTGCAGGACTCTCCAGGGGGCTGGGAGGCAGGTTTGCTAGTGGATGCGTCACATCCTCTGGAGGACCCTCTTGCCTCTTTGGCCGCTCCTGGGCTGGGGGGCCAGGGACCAGCCCGGCTGTCTCCGCTCCTCCCGTTGGGAGGGGGCCCCTCTCTCCCTTTAGCTCCTTTGAGAAAGAGAGCAGCCCAGCGGTGAGGGCACCCCACTGTGCAGGCAGGGCCGTCCCCTCTCTTGCCCGTCCCCTCTCTTGCCCGAGCCTCGGGCCACGCACAGTGGCCAGGCCCCTGAGCCCTTCTGACTTGTGAAGTTGGGGGGGGCGGGGCCCAGACTGGCCCAGCTCCCAGTGAACAGGGCTCATGTCTTCCCCAGAGCATGACTCCCCGATTCCCAGACCTCCCAACATCCCCTCCCAAGAACAGAGCCTCAGCGCTATGGCCCCGTGGGGAAACCGAGGCAGCGTTCCCATTGCTCTTAGTTCTGAGAGAGAGAGAGAGAGAGAAGCAAACCTTCTTTGTTGAGAACAGGAAAGGAGGGACCCTCGGGAGGGATATCCCCACCTTAGTCAAGGTCTGAGATGCGACTTGCATATGTGTGGCAGGCAGTGGTAGCCCCGGGGACTCCCGAGGACTCCCGCTGGGGGGATGGCTGTGGCTGATGGCCTGGTGTGGCCCCCACTGGCCTCCAGCTCACCACCAGCCAGGACATGTCATCGTGGGTGCAGGGGTCCCACCTGACGCCCCCTGGCTGGCAGGCAGGTCAGCATCTCCGGGAACAAGACGTGGCCGGGCCCCGAGCTTTCTCACCTTCACGGGGACCTGGGAAACACGTGGTCAGAGCCGCATTTTATGAAAGCAGCTGCAGCTCACGACACACTTGCTGTACGGGGAGATTTATGGGGCTGCATGGTTTTAAGGGTTTCTCTGGGGTCAGCATCTTCCCCTGTTCACTCTGGCTGCAGCCTCCGAGGCAGACGGATGACAAGCCTTCCCTGGCTGGACCGGCCCAACAGGAAGGTGTGGCTGGGGGTGACGGGGAGGGGGGTTGGGGGGTGGGGAGACGCTGGGGGCGGGCCACCCAAGCCTCCTGGAAGGGGTGGCTGCTGGGAAGCCCCTGGGGACCCCCCTTAGCGGCCCATAAATCCCGGGCCCTCCAGGCAGCAGGAAGCCTCCCCGCTGAGGTGTCATCCCTCCCAGGGCTCCAGGCTTGTGCTTGTGGGAGGAGGAAGGTGGCTGGTGGCCCCACTCCCCAGCTCCCCACAGGGACCTGTGCCAGCCCTCCCCCCGGCCCCCCGCCTTGGGCCCTGCAGGCAGGGTGTGTCCCCGAGGGTGAATGAGCAACAACTGTATACTCTTCGCTGTGCAATCAGCTTTCCTAGAACTTGGCCCAGGCTGGGCCCTTGGATTGCAGCAGGAAGTCCCCAACCCCTACATGGGTGGGGCGGGGGTGGGGGACACCTAAGTCAGCTTGGAGCTACGTCCTGTCCAGGG
Source organism: Vulpes lagopus (assembly GCF_018345385.1). Classification (NCBI taxonomy): domain Eukaryota; kingdom Metazoa; phylum Chordata; class Mammalia; order Carnivora; family Canidae; genus Vulpes; species Vulpes lagopus. The sequence goes on from NC_054833.1 coordinate 60,218,448, forward strand.
AGGAGGCGGTCCCAGGTCCTCCGGGGGCCCAGAGCTGACAGGCTCCGAGTTGGCTGGGCCAGGGCCGGAGCTGGGGAGGGGGGCTCGGGATGAACGGGGGCTCCGGACCCAGAACAGGGCTGCCTGCTGTGGCCCCTTTGGAGGAAGCCCAGCGCTGGGACCCAGTACAGTTGAGGCACTGTGGAAGGGATGGCCCGGGTCTGCTCCTGTAGGACACATGCGGTCTTGCACACTCAGTGGCGGAGAGGACCCCCAGCGCAGGCCAAGGCACCCAGCCCACCCTGGGGCTGCCTTCGAGTCCCCCCCCTTGGCCAGTCCAGCCCAGCCCTGGCCCAGGCCGCTCTCGCTGACTGCGGCCCCCGTGGGCTTGGCCCTCAGTCCCCTTCTGGCCTGTGTGGAGGCAGGGATGGAGAGGTGCGTGCCCCCCACGCCCCGCAGGCCCAGCAGCAGCCTGGGATTCGAAGTCGGTCGTCACGGCCCTGCCTGGGTGGCTGCCAAGGCCTGCCTGTGAACCCCGGAATTGTTCCTGAGGGGTGGCTGCTGCCCTGCCCTGCCTATGGCCTTGCCCTCAGAGCTCATCAGCTGGTGACACATGTGGGGACTCCAAGGCCGGGGACACAGTGCTGCCTGGCCCCTAGGACTTTGCTTCCCGGAACGCAGGAGCTCTCCCCTTGCTTTTGCTCAGCTACCTGCTCCGTTCCGGGGACGTGCTTCCCCTGCAGCTTGCTCGGGGGCACCCAGGGGTGCCCCAGCCCGGCTGGGCTTTCCAGAGCTGACCTCACCCATCCTGCCTGGTGGGCTCCAGTCCCCACACCCTGATGCCTGCTTCTGTCCGTGTGGAGAGCAGGGCTCCAGACACCAGGCATGCCGTTCTCCTGCATCTTGAGTCCTCATATTTTGGGGGGGGGGGGGGTGAGCCAGGGCTCAGTGTAAGGAAGGGCATTCACAGTGTGGACCCCGAGACGCAGCCGCTTATCACTCCGAGGGGGCCAGGCTGCCCTGGCTCAGCCACTGCCTCGTCTCTGCGCCGGAGAAGGCCGCCCTCTGGCTTTGCACCGGGACCTGCCAGGCTGCCCTCCCAAGGGTCAGCTCATCTCCCTCGTTTCTGACTGCAGGGTCGGGGGCCTCACGGGTCCCCGTGTTCCTGGGGGTCAGTCTAGGACACGGGTGCACAGATGGGGCGGCCCAGGCATCCTGAGGGCTGAGGCTAAGTGGCCTGGTGTTGACTGTCCTGTGGGTGCCGGGGGCACACCCTCGGGGCTCCTGGTACTCGGACGGGCAGAGCTGCCTGTGGCCACCGTGGGCCACGGCCCCCCAGGCGCCCCCAGTCGTTCCGGGCTCCGGGCCAGCAGGCGGGCGGCGGCGCGGGGCGGGCGCTGCGCCGTGTGCCGGGGCCGCTCCCCTGAGCGTGCGGCCTGCGTCTGCCTGAGGTCACTGTTCAGTGTGTAGTTTGAATATTTTCAGCTGTGTGTGCGCGGCGGGGACCTGGCCTGTGTGCTGCGTGTGCAGCTCATACTTGGTGGGCTGTGTAATGTGCGGAGGCGTTGCCAAGGGCAGCGGAACTGGGGATTTTTTCCAGCATAATCACATGAATTCTCCCGCCACCCTCCCCTGCCCCTTCCCCGCCTGGGCCGTCCCCGCTCCAAGGCCAGGGAGCTGATGGGAGCTGCTGGGAGCAGCTGGCGTGGACAGAGGACACAGGCCGCTGCTTTGTGACCAGTGGACCAGAGCCTGCTGCTGTGGCCTCTGGATTCCCGGGGACAGCACGGGGTCAGGGGTGGGTACCCCTTTGGGCTGCGTCCTCTGTGTTGAGCGGATGCGCTCCAGGCCTGTGCTGGCAGGGCCTGGGGAAGAGGCCCGGCCGGGGCAGGTGGTGGTGAGGGGCAGGTAGTGGTGACGGCAGGGGGAGCTGCTTTGGATGTCCTGCCTGCTGTTCCAGGGCATTCCTTCAGGGGAGAATGTTCAAACCAGGGAAGGTGGGGCTGGGGTCCCTGGTACCCCCTGTGGGAAGGACCACATTCTCGCAGCTCCTCTGAGGGGCCAGCCCGGGGCCCGACCACTCGGTCAGCTCTCTCTGGCCGCTTCCCAGCACACCTGGGCCACCTCACCAGGTGAGCCCTCTCACCTGGCTCTGCACCCCGCCCAAGATCCTGAGCACCCCTCCCCCCAACAGAACGAGTTTGCTCGGGCTGCCCGAACCAAGCATCACGGACTGGGGGCTTCACCAACAGAAATTTATTGTCTCATGATTCTGGACGCCGGAAGTTGGCGACCAAGGCGTCCGCACGGTGGCTCCTGCTGAGGCCTCTCCTTGGCCTGCAGGCCTCCCTCCGTGTCTGTCCTGCTCTGCTCTTCTCACAAGGACACCAGTTGCATTGGATTAGGCTCCCCTGTATCACTGCCTCTATAACTTAATCAGCTCTGTTAAGACCCCATCTCCGAATATGGTCGCATTCTGAGGTCTTGGAGGATGGTTGGCACTTCATCCGATGAGTCCAGGGCCGGGAGCCGCAGTGTGGCCTGTAGCGCCACTAGATGCTCGGTGCCCGGGGTCACAGCCCCCGGAGTCCCCATCCACAGGCACCTTCTGCGGCATCCTTGCCAGGCCACCCCCTGCCCATCCCGGCACTGTGGCTGGGGACCAGGGGTCTAAGATGCCACCCAGGGAAAACGGTGGCATCCCGATGGAGCCTCATTGTGCATTCAGCTCAGCCGGGAGGAGAGGAAACCGGGCTTCCCAGGGATGCTGGCTCCCCCGTCGCTTAGCAGAGGGGCACTCAGTTACCACGGTGACCTCCATGTGCACAGTCAAACACACAGCCCGGCCACTTCTGCGGGCTGGAGGGCTCCCCACCCCACCTCGGAGTTCACACTGAGTGTTGAGTCCCTTGGTGACAAAAACATGGAAACGGTTGCCATGGCAGCCATTCTTTGGAGCTCTCCGACTGGAGTGCAAAGTTGACGATGCCCAAGAACAGCTGAAATGAAATATGGGAAAATCTGCCACTTGCCTCACCCCAGAAGGATGAGCTGGATGGTGTGGGACGCTCCCCCTGGGCCCCGCCATCCCTGAACCTCCCCGTCATCCTGGGCCAAGCGTGGGGACAGGATGGGGGGGGGGGCTGGGAGTGAAGGCAGCAGAGTGGGTCCCCAGAGACCCTCAGAGAGGCTGGGCTGCATGGGCACCCCAGCCGGGCTGTAAGAGGGCAGGTGATAACCACTCGACACGCCCTGGGGACATGTCCTCGTGACTCCTAGAGCCGCTGGGCTGACCCGTGTCTCACTTTCTTCAGGTGTAATCTGGAGAGAGCAGCTGGCTGCTCATCTGCTAGGGCAGTCTTCAGCCTGGTTGGGGGGGGGGCAGGTGGGCTCAGCAAGGGGACTGTGCCCTGATCTGACCGTGGGGAGGGGGAAGATGACCAAGTTTTCCTTGATCTGTCAGTGTAGCAGAGACCTCTCCTTTTATCCCCTGGAATGATTATGTCTCCCCCCAACCCCAGCAGTTTCCCCAGTAGTACCCCATGGGGCCCTGCTACCTTGAGATGTGCTAACCAAAGAGATCTGCAGTCAGCATAGTTTGGGAAGCTCACACGCATGCATACACATGCATGGTTTGTAGCTTGAAGGCTCTGAAAAGTCCTGCAGTAAGGAAGCCTCTTGACTTCGTTTAAGCCAGAATTTCACAAACATATTTGAGCAAGGTTCCCCCTTTCTCTTTAAAAAGCATTTTAGGGGCACCTGGGTGGCTCAGTGGTGGAGCGTCTACTTTGGGCTCAGGGCGTAATCCTGGGGTCCCGGGATCGATCCTGCATCGGGCTCCCCACAGGGAACCTGCTTCTCCCTCTGCTGATGTCTGTGCCTGTGTGTCTTTCATGAATAAATAAATAAAATCCTCAAAAAAGCATTTAAAACCCTTCCTAATATCCTGCAGAGATAGCATATATTGACATTGACTAGGGCACTGGTTCTCAAAGTGTGTCCCCAGGAGCAGCAGCAGCACCACCTGGGAATTTGTGAGAGAGGCATACTCTGGGGAGCCCATTCCAGATGTGCTGAATCGGAAACTCTGGGGGGAGGCCCTGCACCAGGGGAAGTCTCAGAAGAGAACTGGGGGGGTGGGGTGGGGGAACAGCCTGGGGATTTGGAGAGGATCAGGAGGGAGGGGGTTTGTCTCCAAAGGCAGTGCTGGGTGGCAGCTTCAACAAAGGCATGAGGTCAGGCTGTTGGGAGCAGTGGCCCCGGCCCAGGTATCAGCAGGTGGGGTTGGTTCCCCAGGTCGGCCTGGGCACCACCCACGGGTGCCCTCGTGGGGTACCCTGCACCGTCGCTTCCCAGCTGTGCCTTCTCCATCAGACGGGCCGCCCGGCGGTCAGGGGGCCAGCAGGTGGGGCCCACCTGGGCCCAGGAGCCCCGGGGGGGCCCGGGCGGCACTCCTCGGCCCAGGGCCCACCCGCCCGCCTGTGCTTCCTTGCAGCCGTCCAGATCCACATCCTGAAGGCGGACAAGGCAGGGGACTGGTGGAAGTTCACGGTGAACATCATCTCCGTGTACAAGCAGGGCACGAGCCGCATCCGCCGCGGGGACCAGAGCCTGTGGATCCGCTCGCGGGACATCGCCTGCAAGTGTCCCAAAATCAAGCCCCTCAAGAAGTACCTGCTGCTGGGCAACGCCGAGGACTCGCCCGACCAGAGCGGCATCGTGGCGGACAAGAGCAGCCTGGTGATCCAGTGGCGGGACACGTGGGCGCGGCGGCTGCGCAAGTTCCAGCAGCGCGAGAAGAAGGGCAAGTGCAAGAAGGCCTAGCGCGGGGGCTGCGGCGCCGGGCGGGCGGGGCCGGCGGGGGCGGGGCCGGCGGGCGGGGCGGGGCCGCGGCGGGCGGGGCGGGGCTCCGGCCCGAGGCCCCGCCCCCGCCGGCCCCGCCCCCGCCCCCGCCGGCCCCGCCCCGCCCCCTGGCCGCCGCGGCGCGGGGCGGGAGAGATGAGGACGAGACTTAGCTACCTCACGGGCTCCTTGCAGAGCGGCGGCGCGCTCCGGGGCGGGGCGGGGCGGGGCGGGGCTCCGGAGAGGGGCACGTGAGAACTGTGAACCCGGGCGGGGCGCCGGCAGGGACGCCCCTCCTCGCCCGTGACCCCCCGTCTGCGGCCCCCGCGGGACCCTGGCCGCCGCCCTTGGGCCCGTCCCACCAGCGCGCCACCTGCTGCGTCGGTCCTGGGGGGTCTTGGGGTGGGGTCCCAGGTCTCCGTCCCTGGAGGCGGAGCAGCGCGCCCCGGGCTTGGCGGCCGTGCCCCCCCCCCCGCTCTGGGCCGCGCCGCGCAGGGGGCCCCGGGGCGCCCCCGAGCAGCCCCAGCCGGGTGGTCACCGCCCCACGCTGGAGCCGCCCGTCGGAGGAGGCGCTGCGCAGGCAAAACCTCCCAGAGAGTTTCCTTTCTGGAAACTTGGAACCAGCCCCTTTATGACATTTTCCAGGGGAAGGGGGAAGGGGGAAGGGGCCGTGACACTATTTGTGTAATGACGTCAGCTCCTGGGAAGGGCCCGGGCACGGAATGCAGGTTTGCACAGGCGGGTGGGCCGGGCTGGGGGAAGGGGCTGGTCACCCCCGGCGGTGCACAAGGTCCCCGGTGCCCGGGCCTGGGCCCCTGGGGAAAGGGACCTGGGGCATGCCCCTGCACCACCCCCCACCCGCCCCTCCAGCTCTTGTGGTCCAGCCTGGGCAGCCCCTCCGGCCCTTTCTGGCCACCCTTTACTCGCGGAGGCCTTCCGTGGCCCCCCGGTGTGGCCAGGTTCCAAAGCTTTCTAGAGACACCGGCCCCCCACAGGCAGCCCCAGACCTTTGGGGCCTTTTGCCGCCCGCCCCGGAGCTCTGCACTGCCCAGGGGCCTCGCCCCGTCCTCACACCGGCACACTGAATTGGAGACCTGGCTCCCCTCTCAGCCAGGAAATTGGTTTGGTTTTCCCTGCGGGAGCCGGGCCGCTGCAGAGGGTCCCACCCAGGATGGAGCTTGGTCCCGCGCGGCCTGGCTTCCCTCGGCCTCTCCCGCCTCAGCCCGCAGCACGGCTGCCTTCCGTTGAGCACCTGCTCTGTGCCAGGCACTTTACCCACATGATCTCCCGTTATCCTCACGACTGCCCGAGACAAGGATTCGCACCCTACTTGCCGCCAGCAGGGACACAAGGTGCTCAAGGTCACGGGCAGGGAAGAAGCAGAACTGGGTCAGACTCCGGAGCCCGGCCTTCTGGCCACACTGCCCCTCGGCTCCCTTGGGAGGCGTCCAGGGGGCGCTCCGGGCTGCGACGCCGGCCCTGGTTGCTGCATCTGGCCTGGGGAACAGGAGTCAGGGTGGGCACCGCGGGGGCATGCGGTGGGCGCGACATCTAAAGCGGCGGCAGCCAGAGTGGGTGAGGCAGGGCGCCAACTCCCCGCGGGTCGAAGGCAGGCCTTGGCTAATCCTAAAACGTCCGCCTGGGGGTGTTAGGAAGGATTCCAGGACAGACTGGGAGAGACGCCTGAGGGGGCAGGGAGAAGAGAGCACTGCCCCGAGCGCGGAGCCCTCCAGGCGGCCAGGCCTCCTCAGGCCCGGCATGGTTTGCTGAGCACCCTTAGCATCCCCGAGGCCTCCCTGATGGCCCAGCCCGGTCCTCGGAAGGCACCCTGCGCTCCTTCTCTGCTCACACTGGCCTGGCTTCCTTACCCCGCCCAAGACGGCTGTGCCCTCCTGGGTCTGAGTGTCCCCCCACGTCCGCGAGGGGCTGGCACTGGGGGTCTCCGGGGCCCCCTGGGCCCTGGACCCCAGCCCTGCCAAGCAGCAATGCCTCCTTTAAATTCAGCCAGCCCCCAGCCTCCAACCTCGGCTCAGCACCCCGAGGCCGCGGGCTGTCGCATCCACCCGTGGAGGGGGGCGGGGGTGAGGACACTGTTGGGAGCTCCGTCATCCCAGCCTGCTTTGCCCCTCTGGAGGAGGACCCAGCCCCTCCACTCCTCTGATGGCAGCCACTGACTGACCTAGCAGCCAGGGCCCATCCCGGGGGGCGGTTGAGGTGCCCTCTTCTAGCCCGCCCCACCCCCTCCCTGGGAGGAGATGGAAGGAGGAACGGAGGTGTTCCAGTTTGTACAGTTAGGAAAGGATGTAAAATGGAACTAGATTTTGATTTTGAAGAGTGTATTAACCAGAGTTGTGATATGTAGGTGTTCGAAGAAAAACATACCAGATTAGTTTTTAAAATGAAAACAGATTGCCCAGTTGTCCTTTTGCTTACCTGCTGGGTGGTCTGGAGCCCCCGGCCCCTGCTCCCCGTGCCTGCTTTACTGACACACAGTAACACTAAAGATTTTGGGGTGGGAGGGAGGGACGCCTGGGGTGCAAGCCAGGGTGGTTGGGGACTGCCGCAAGGCCCCTCGTGTCCTCCTGGAGCTCTGCCTCCATAGGAGCATGCAGGAAATGGGTACAGACTTCCTTGGGTTCGCCCCAGATTGGAATGAAGCTGAGATCAAGGAGACCCCAGGCCATCAGGAAACGGTCTCTTTGGGTAACTCAACAATGTCAAGGTCTCAACACTTAAAGGAAGCCCCCTGTCCTCCCCCACCCCCACCCCCGCCCGGGGGAGAGACTGGCGAGGGGACAACCTAGACTCACTGGGCCATGGTTCATGGCCAAAGCCATGCCATACCCTATGGGTATGTATCCAAGTGTGTCCTTGTGGGGCCTCGCCCCCGGCCAAAACCAAGCCAGCCCCACTCCTTTGTCATCAGACATCTTGTCTATGTGCTCCCGAAGGCACTTCTGTCCCCCCCACCCCCCACCCCAGCTCCCTCCTGCGTTTCTGAGTTCTGTTTGCTCAGAATTGTAAATGTTTAGTTGTGACCATGACATATTGTTTGGGTCAGTGTTTCTTTCCAATGCATACTAATATATTATGGTTATTATATATGAATATATTTAATGACATGGAAAAAGTTGTGGATTTTCTTTTTTTTTTTTAAGTTTTTTTTTCAGGGGGGGGTTAGAGTTGTAATGGACCCAGATGGAACTTGTAACGTGGGCGCCACATGATAGAACTAAGTTCAGATATCATTTAAATAAACTCTTGTACACTGTCCACTGTCTCCTAGTCTTTACTGGTAGCCTGGGCATGCCGTGGGGGAGAGGATAGCGAGTCTTCTGGCCACTCTTCAGGAGCGTGGCTTCTGCTCTTAGAACGCCCCGGCGGTGGAGCCCTGACTACCCCCCCACCCCCGAAAGACAGGGAAGGGGCCACTTTGCTTGGAAAGTCCTAGGGTGTACTGGCTTTGACTGCAATTTAGAGCAAAAAGCCTCCCAGATGGGACCATGTATGTTCTGGTCCCCAAGAAACCATCCATTGCATCCATCCTTGCCAGTCCCCGGGGGGCTCCAGGTCAGGGGGTCCCCAGAGAGCAGCAAAAAGAGGCATCCTTGCACACCTTTGAACTTCCCCTTCTGATTCAGGACCTGCAAGTGAGTTTTTGCCTCTCACATCATCAGCGTCCTCCGCCCTGAGCCAATGCTGAATGCTCCGCGCAGGGCAGGCCTAGGGAGCTGAGCTCACTGCGTTTCTGGGAGGCTATATTTAAATCTCCAAATGGTTGTGCTTTCTTTATTAAATAAACAATTCAGTCATTAGGAACATGTTGTGTTGCCGTGCAGAATGGGGCCCGTCGACACCAGGAAGCTATAATTTCTGCACCCAGCTGCTCCGAAGACAGGTCTCAGTGACGGGCAGAGGCTGGCCCTAGAAGGTTCCAGAAGCCAGCCATTTCCTTGAGGCTCCGGGAGGTGACAGGGATGCTTTAGCTTGTCCTCAGGAAGAACCAGGGCTGGCCCAGCTGCCGCAGGGGTCTGGCCCTGAGAGATGGGTGCCGTGTTCTTGGACCCAGGGGTGAAAGCCAGGCCCCTGTGCACCTGCAGCTCTGGGCCAGAAGAAAGCTCCCTGTCGGTCAGAGACAGCAATAGGGCCCGGCTTGTAAAGTAAGCAGCCTCACCGCCTCCCGGGGGCTTCTGCTCTAGCTGGGGAGGGGACGCGCTGCCACCTGTCAAGAGTCTGCGCAGGATGTCAGCCCGGCTGCCCCGAAGCGCTGGCCCCAGGTGGCCGACGAGCCTGTTTAGAGATGGCCGCTGGTGCCCGAGGAACCTGAGCCACCCTGTCCCAGGCTCAGGGTCCAGCATGGTTACAGTCCACTCAAAAGCCCAGGCCCTCCCGGATGGGGACACCTCCCGGGGTCTGCCCAACGTGCAGGGAGGGCCAGGCCCCCCACTTGTAAAGCTGCCCCCTCCCGAGGCAGCGTGCTGGCACGGGGACCGCCTGCTCTCAGCAGACGCCCTGGGTTTCAGATTTTGTTGAACAGACATCTCTTTCTGCGCTCTCAAGACTAAATAGAGACGTAGGAGGAACATGCCAAGGGAAATGGGGAGGAAAGGACGAATAGAGCCAGCAAGGCGCCCGCTGTGTGCCTGCTGCACCCACCTGCAGGGTGGGCCTGGGATGCCGAGAAGGAGTAAAGGCTTTTTGTCATTGGCGTGTAGTTGGGAGGACGTCAGAAACTGTATGAAGCAATTAGAGGAAAGACGAGTCTTGGTCCACCTTTTAAAATGGGGGAGGGGAGGCAGAAATACCCCCATTTGACTTGAGCAGGGCTAGGCTGGAAAACCCAAGAGAGGGATGCCTGGGTGGTTCAGCAGTTGAGTGTCTGCCCTTGGTTTAGGGCGTGACCCCAGGGTCCTGGGATCGAGTCCCACATCGGGCTCCCTGCAGGGAGCCTACTTCTCCCTCTGCCTGTGTGTCTCTGACTCTCTCTGTCTCTGATGAATAAATAAAATCTTAAAAAAAAACAAAACCAAGAGATAAAAGAAGACCTTTGGTTTATGCACAGAGCTCCCAGGGTAACCCCAAGGCTGAAGACATGGGGAATAGGGGATCTGAGGAAGCAAGGGCCTCCTGGCAGGTGTCTGAGACCAGCAGTTCTGGAGGGAGAGGGGTAGTTGGGAATTCTGCAGCAGCTGTGTGGATGGACAGGGCTCTGCTGGGGCTCTGGCGCCCCTGAAAGCAGCACATGGTCCTGGAGCTAATTAAGACTAAGGTTTAGTTAGTTATTAATAATAATGAAATTTCAACGGAACGTAAGTACCAGGTATAAGCAGGTATCTGGATTTCTTTATATGGCATCCAGCCTCTAAATGCTTATCATAATCAGGGAAGTTGCACAGTATTTACACTGTTGTTTTAACACGGTTTATTTTCATAAAGCTGCCGAGGGGCTGGGTGTTGAAGCCAGCCCTATGTTGCCTTTTTTTTTTTTTTTAAAGATTTTACTTATTTATTCATGAGAGACACGGAGAGAGAGGCAGAGACACAGGCAGAGGGAGAAGCAGGCTCCATGCAGGAAGCCCAACGCAGGACCCAATCCCGGGACCCCAGGAACATGACCTGAGCCAAAGGCAGACGCTCAACTACTGAGCCACCCAGGTGCCCCTTGCCTTTCTTCTCTATGCTTAGGGTGTGGTCCTAACAGCTCACAGGGCCGATGCAGAGCACTGTGGGCCACTGGGGCTGCAGTCCTGACACCTCTGGGGCGGGGAGGGGGGGCGGGGGGGGGGGCGGGGGGCGGGCCTTAGCAAAGGAAGCTGGCAATGCCACTGTTACATTAGCCACGTTACTCCAGGGTGGGTCTGGACGCAGCAGATCCCCAAACGGGGCTCATCCCAGCCAGTGCCCCTTGCTTCACAGACCTGGGTGTTCTCAGGAGAAACTCAGCCCTCAGGAAGTTAGGGACGAGGCGGGGGTGGTGGTGGCCTTCTTGGCCGGCACCATCCCGGGTCTCCACACACACACACACACACACACACACCCCACCCCCCGCCAACTCCCCAGGCTAGGACGGCAGGTCCACGCAGCCAACACGGCCAGCACTTCACCCCGTTCCCTGCCTGTGGGCCCAGAGAAGGAAGTCACTTGCCCGGGGCACCCAGTTCGCAGTGCCGGGGCCGGGCCCGGAGCCCACTCAGTCAAAAGAACAGAAGCTGCTGTGTGCAGACATCGGCTCAGTGTTTGGCTTGAAAAGGCCTGTCCGTGTGACTGAGCCAGGATGCCGTGGCTCTGGTTCAAAGACGCCCCACAAGTTGCCGGGGCTCCGTGCTGAGCAAGTCAAGAGGAGGTGAGAAAGTCAAACAGACCTTCAATGCTGTGTCCCCTGAGCCCCAAAGTGGGGGGGGGGGGGTTCCAAGGAGACGCTGTTTATACTGATTTGGGGTTTCACATGACAAGGCTGGAAGATTCTTGACCGTCCTTTGGGCGATCCATTAGCAACCACCCAGCTCTCCTACTGTCCTGACGAGGAAATGCATCCCAGGGTGTCTTACTGTCCCCAAGACCCTTCTCCTTCGAGAACACACCCACCTGGGGACAGGGTGAAGCCTGCTTCACCTTCCTGTCTGGGCTTCTCAGTCCAGGTCCCCGCTCCCCATCCTCTCCTCCCCAGGCCTCACCTCCATCTGCTGGGTTGGCCACCCCCCGAGTCAGTGGGGATTAGGGTCCAAGCAGGCAGGAGGGCTTCCTCTCTTGCCCGGCTCACTCTCACAGCCTCACAGGTTTGCTCTCTTGCACTTGGGCCAAGAGTGTGTGATAAAATCCCTGAACTCTAGACCTGGAGACCATCTGGCCCGACGCGGTCAGTCTTGGGTCAGAACCAGGCAGTGCAATGAACTTCGTCACCTGTTCCTCACGGTGACATTCGCAGCAGTCGCACCTGGCCAGGAGTCACGTGGCTGGGCAGTGGCTGGGGCTTGGGCTGTCTGCCTTCTGGGTACTTCCCAGCCCGTCATGGTGGAGCAGGGCCAGGTGACTTGTCCCGGCCAGTGCGCCGTGACCAGAGGCAATGGGTTCACTTCTGGCTAGAATGTTCCACAGCCGGCGTGAGGATTCCCAGAGTACCCCCTTCCCTCTGCCAGAGCCCACGGCGGCTGTCCCCCTGGCTGTCCCACTGGCTCAGTTCCCACGAGGGACATGCACCAGGGGCAAGACACCCATAATCGGAACAGACCTCTGCCAGCAGGGTCTGGGTGGCCGTGAATGCAGCACCGTCTGTCTGTCCTGGGTGACATGGGGCAGGGTCCTGGTGTGGAGCCAGGCAGGCCAGGTCCAGGGCTGGGCTGCCTTGTGGAGAAGCAGGTGTGTGGCGGCCACGTGCACGCAAGCGCATGGATGTGGGACCACTGGAGGGGAGTGGTGGGAATTTGGAGTGACCAGTGCCACCAGGGAAGACCAACCAGGAACAGGGTCACCTGCCCTATGCATGATTTATGCCTTACCAAGTCCCCTGACTGCGGGCCTGGGCGTCTGGACCCAGGTGCTCCCCGCACACGGCTGTCTCTGGTGTCGGGGTCCTAGGACACGCCACACCAGGTGGTGCTGGGCTCTCCTGTGTCTGGGCCATGGAGGGTGCAGCCCTGCCCTCTTGGGGACGGTCATCCGCAGTTATCTGGGAAATCCACGGGAGACCCCACGATGCCCCTCCCGCGGGCCCACTCTCCTTTTCCCTCAGTGAAACCTTGTGCTTTGGAAACAGCCTGGTCACCCACCCTCGTGCTCTCCCCCTCTGCCAGCTGGCCACCCTGCCTTCTACATACACAGGACAGCGGGCACCTTCGAACCTGGAACGTGCCGGCACTCCCGTGGGCCTGGTGTCCTCTGCAGCCTCCCCCGCCCACTGGCTCTTATTCACACTCGTGCATACACACACACACACACACACACACACACACACACACACACACCTCCACTGCCGTCTACGCACCCACACGGGGTGCTCAGAGCCTGTTTAGGAGCCAAATAAAGGCACTGCCCTCCTGACGTCGTAATCACTCCTCTCTCTGAGCCCTAACTGGGTGCTTTCCAGCCTGATAACATCCCGTCCGCCCCCACCGTGCTCACCAGACCTTGTCTGGCTGCTTGGAGTCATGGTCAGCCTGGGAAATGGGTTTACTGTCACTGAGGAAAGGAAATGGGGCTGCTTCTGGGCCTGAAGGCAGTTCCCAAAGTAGAGAACAATGTTTCTGAGTAATGACAGCAAGCCCCGGAAGTGACCTGGACAGGGTGGCAGGGGGACAGGTGTGTCCTCAGACACACACCATGTGGCCACCTCCTCCTCCCCGCCAGGACACACAGGGCCTTGGCTGTCCACTCGTGGCACACGACCTCCTCAGGCACACAGATGCCCGAAGCCATTTGGCTGTTAACCTGCTACCTGCCCCCCCAGGATGTCCAGCACACTGTGGGGTAGCCGGGAACCCCCAGCAGCCATGGGGCATGACCACTTCAGGGACCTTGGGCCGGCACCCAAATGGCCAGTGTCAAGACCAAAAGGGTCACCCCGGGCCTGCAGCTCTAGGCAGCTCGCCATGTACCTTTCGGAAGCAACACACATCGGAGGTTCACAGCTTTGGGGAGGGATTTATTGAGAGCAGTTTCATGTACCACTGGGGTGCTGGGCTTTTCTCCATTACCGGCAGGTGTCACAGCTGGCGGTCCCCTTGCTGTCACTAGTTGGTGGGCCAGACTGCCACGACCACGATAGCCACGAGCAGCAATAAAATCACCATGATCATCCCTGGAAAACAGAAGCACGAGAGACTGCTTTAGCGATTCATGATGAAGGGCAGCGTGCAGCCTCTCAACCCCCTTTACAGGGGATGGCGGATGTGGTTCTGCAGCGTGTCCATGGGTCCTCTAAACCTGTGGGTTGTGTTCGTGTGTGTGTGTGTGTGTGTGTGTGTGTGTGTGTGTGTGCATGCGTGCTCTTAGCAGCCCCGGGGTGCTGGGTGCAGAGGCAGGGGCTCCAGGGACGCTGAACGGTTTCTGCCTCTCCACCTGGAGAGCTCTGCCAGCAAAGTGCCAGCAAGGCTGGGGGTGCTGGAGGTGCTGGGTGAGGAGGGGCCTGCACACTCTGTCCCTGGCTCTGCCCTCTGTGCGCAGCTCGGCTCTGTTTTCAGTTTGCCTTGAGGAAACATCAATAAAGCAAAGGGCTTTAGGGTTGGCAAGGAAATGTTAAATCTAGAATCCATTTTCTCCACTGCATATGAGGTTTTGCCTTTTCTTCTTGAGTCCAAGATGCTTGTGTCACTCATCTGTAAAAATATCCAAAGGAGGGGCTCCTGGGGGGCTCAGTGGGTTAAGCATCTGCCTTCAGCTCAGGTCATGATCCCAGGGTCCTGGGATTGAGTCCCATGTCGGGCTCCCTGCAGGAAGCCTGCTTCTCCCTCTCCCTCTGTCCCTCTCCTCCACTCATCTCTCCACTCCTCCTCCCTCTCTTTCTGTCTCAAATAAATAAAATCTTTTTAAAAATTAAAAAAAACAATAAAAAATTTAAAAATTTAAAAAAAAATCCAATGGAGAGACTCCTGCAAAGTCAGCACTCAATAAACATTTGCTGTGTCAAGGGTCCCTGAGCTACTGAGGCCCTGAGGGGGAAGCAAGATGTTCACAGGGTAAAGCACACGGATGTGTCAAGGAAGTAACAGGTGAGTCAGACACGTAGGATCACGTGGCTCTTGGGCCCCCAGGGCTGCCCGGCTCAGACTGAGAAGCTATTTTCTGGAAGGTCGGTCCCAGGGGTTCAAATCCCTATGCTCCTACAGGAAGCCGCTAACACATTATGGATCCTATTGGCCAAATACCTACTGGCCACGTGGGGCTCTTTCCATTTCCATGAATTAATATCAAATAAAATTAAGAGCTCAGCTTTTCACTTCCGCTAACCATGCTGTGAGTGTTCAAGAGCCCCATGTGGCCAGCGGCTACTAGGCTGGACAGAGAAAACAGATGAGCTTTCCTTCATCGCCACGGAAAGTTCTACTGGACAGAAGGGGCAGAAGGTCCGGACCTGGGATGACCTCACCTGCTCCTGCACCCCCACCTTCCACGATGGCTCCTGGGTAGGGACTCAATGCCCGTTGGTGAACAGATGGATGAATGGTTAGGCAGCGTGTCCTCGACACTCACCCTACACCCAACAGCTTCCCACACTGGGAGTCAGTTTTGTTAAATTATATTTTTCTGGGAAACTGCCTGTTTTTTCTGAGCCTTCAGAAATACTGGCACAGGGGCATCTGGGTGGCTCAGCGGCTGAGCATCTGCCTTCAGCTCAGGTTGTGATCCCGGGGTCCTGAGATCGAGTCCCACATTGGGCTCCCCGCAGGGAGCCTGCTTCTCCCTCTGCCTGTATACCTGCCTCTCTCTGTATCTCTCATGAATAAATAAATAAAATCTTAAAAAAAAAAAAAAAAAGAAAAAGGAGATATGACACACTGTGGTCTGCAAAGCCTATGCTATTTACTATTTGGCGTTTCAGAGAAGTCTGCAGATCCCTGCTCTCCATCATTGTGGCTGGTGATGACCCAGCTGCAGCCTGGGTTCATCCATGGGGGGTCTGGTCTCCACTTCTTTCCTCTGGGGATTTCTTCTTTTCCTGGTAAATTCGGCTACATGTCAGCAGTTTAGAAGCAGGGCTGTGATACTTTATCTCACAATTCAGGGGCAACTGCTAGCTGTCCAGGGTGCAGGCTAATAACCCCAAAGATAAAAGGGAGGCCTGGGTGCTAAGGAAAGTCAGGAGATGAGGTGTTTCTGGAAGAGGTCTGTTGCCAGCTGCTCATGCAGGATCAGAGCTGGGAGAACCCTTGAGGCCGAGAGGCTCGCTGTGCAGTAGGGTTCTGGACTGGGCGTGGCCGGGGCAGGGGGGAGGCCCAAGGAGAGGTTGACACAAGTGACCCTGAGATTCACATGGGGGGGCGGTGACAAGTATAGCAGAACAAGAGGTGGGAGCCAGGAGCTGGAGGGCAGAGACCAACTGGGAAGAAGAAACCACACACCCGGTTCGAGTTTGTACACAATCCGAGGCAAGGGGCCTCCGGGCACCAGGGGTTACCACCAGCCCCGTAAAACGGGGCCACTGCACTGTGCCCACCTGGCGCCCCCTCTGCCCAATCCGTTCCCCACAACTGAGCTGGAATGGAAACCAGATTGGGTGACTGTGTGTGTTGCACGCTCTCAGACGGCTCAACTGAAATCCAGACTCTTTACGGGGTGGGGGTGGAGGGCTCTCACGGGCCCTGCAGAATCTGGGACCCCTGCTACCCCTGCAGCCACCCTCTGCACCTGAGAGCCAGCCATCGGCCTTCGGTTTGCTCAGTGAGCCATGCTCCCTCCTGCCTCCTCCCTCCTCCTTCTGGAGTTTATCCAGAACAGAGCCTCACTCACAGAAGAGACATGGCACATCTGATTGATTGATCGATTGACAGATGATAGACAGATATGAATGAGCCAATGTAGTGACTATCTGGAAGGGACAAGAAGAACCAATAAGAAAGACAAAGAAGAATCAACCAAGAGGGAGAAGGTGAGAACGTGTATCAAGGAAGCTAAAGGAGGAGAAGATCCAAGAGGTGGTCAGCACCCATCGACAAACACTGCGCGGACGCCAGGAGCCCAGACAGAGGCTCCTAGGCTGGGCGTCCTTTACTGGGACAGTTTTACAGATGGGTGGCTGGGCCTCCTGGAACTACCATCAATCCAGCGATTCCTCCGTAAGCTGATCATTATTGTATCATAGAAACCGTGAGTCGCACAAGTCATGCTGGGCAGAGGTGACACAGGGCACCTCAGTACCCATGAAAACCAAAAATGCACTTTGCTCCTGACACCACGGAGAGAGGGAGTACTTTGCTGTTGTTATTTTAGAGATGTAAGGTCTTTATTGGGGAGAGAGAGCATGAGTGGGGGAGGGGCAGAGGAAGAAGCAGGCTCCCCACTGAGCAGGGAGCCCGATGCAGGACTCAATCCCAGGACCCCTGGATGATGACATGAGCTGAAGGCAGATGCTTCGCCAACTGAGCCCCCCAGGCGCCCCGAGAGAGACAGTACTCTGATGTAATGTGGTCAACGGGGTTCCCTTCCAGAGATGGAAGGGGACAGTGACAAATACGTCTTTTGTATTTTCAACCCTTTTGCAGCAAACAGGGGCCCTCTGGCTGAGACATTTTCACCAGGTTTCAGTAAACTGGTGTGTGTGGATGATCAGAGTCAGGAAGTCATCTCAAGGTGGCCGGTGACAGTGACAAGTTGAAGGCCAGCCCTGCCTGTTGGGTTCTCCTGGTCAAAGAGCAGGTGTTTACATACCTCACCACATAGCAATGCTTCTCTCAGAGAGTCTGGCCTCCCTAGAGCGTGCCCACAGCTCTGGCACCTTCCTTGAATGGAGCCTCTCTTCCCTGAAGATGTTCTCGGAAGAGTGACCAAGGCTCGTTCTAAAGCCACGGAGGGCTAAGCCGTGCCATGCACAGAATCCGTGTGTGTGCCGGGTTTTGTGTAAGTGCCATGGGTGCATCGCCTCGCCCGCTTACTTTCCCAGCTGGCGACAACTCTCTCGTCTCTCTGTCCTTGGTGAGGGAAAGCTCTGACCTGAATGTGCTAAGCACATTCAGGAGCCCGACCTGGAATCCAGCTGGGACTGACCCCTCCTCAGTCCCTCTTCCTCTTTCTCTGCACCAGCGAGGCCTGTCCAGCGGGGACCCTGGTCCTCAACACGATGTGAGGCTTATCAGAGATGGGGCGACCAGGCTCCTTTGGGCTGAAAAACTGGGATACAGAGTCTCTTTTCTTTCCTTCTTTTTTAAAATTTAGTATTCCTGAGAGACACACAGAGAGAGGCAGAGACACAGGCAGAGGGAGAAGCAGGCTCCCTGCAGGGAGCCCGATGTGGGACTTGATTCCAGGACCCTGGGATCACACCCTGAGCCCAAGGCAGATGCTCAACCACTGAGCCATCCAGGTGCCCCTCTTTTCCACGTTTTATGGTGGAAAACCATCAACAGATACAAAAGTGGGCGGAAGAGCCTAATGCACCACGATGCACAAGGATGGATTCGTGGCCCGTCTAGTTTTACCTGTGCCCTCACCTGTGCCCTGTCCCCAGCCTATTCTTTGGAAGTTAACCCTGAGACAGACTTCCTCTCCCCCTACTTCAGTGAGGATCACATAAGGAGAAGGCATCATTAAAACAAAAAAAGTCACCACCACACATGAGCATGGATGATTGGCTTTTTCTTAAAGCCAGGGCTGGGGAAGAACCTCCGGCCCGAGGCACAGGGAAGTGGCTCCAGCCTAGAGGCCTCGCAGGAGGCAGGAGACCACAGCCGAGGCCACGAGGCCACGGGAAGAAGGGGGAATGGTATTCAGTCATGTGCAGAAGAGAGAACTTCTTTCTTTTGCCTCCGAACAGCGCTCAAGCCTCGGGGGTCTGCTCATCCATCCCCCAGCTAAGGAAATGTTTGACATTTCAGAACGAGGAAAGACAGTTGAGCTTCTGGGAAGCTGCCAACTTCTCAGACAATGAAGGCTCTCTGTCCCCACCCGCGGCCCGGAGACACCTGGCGAGGCTGCGGGCCTTAGGACCCTGCCCTCTGTGCTCCGCTCAGCCCTGGGCGCCAGGGTGCTGGCACCTGGCAAGGCTGGGCTTCCCTCCCCACAGCCACGGGCCCCTCGCAGGGTCGGCACGGGGCGCCCGGGTCACGGGAGTGGAAAAGAGTGGCCATTTCCTCTGGTCAGCTTACCAGATGGGTATTACTCAACCACTTAGAGTATTTACAAGTCCAGTTCATGGCAATTAAAAAAAGATGTAAGAAAACAAACTCCTTTTTCAGACTGGAGAGGGACATGAGACACAGTCTCTCCAGAACAGTGTTTGTTGTGTTTTCTGAAGACTGTTCATCTGGATTAATGGTTTATGTTTTTTCCAGGGAAACACTGGGAATCAGCAAATTAATGGAGGCTGTGCTGCTGATGTGTCTGCCACAGTTGAGCATATAGGTAGCAGCTCTCAGGGCTTATGGAGGAGGGAGGGGAGGGGAGGGAGGAGGGGGAGGAGGGAGGGGAAGAGGTGCAAAGGAGGCAGGGGAGGAGGAAGGAGAAAGGGATGGGGAGGAGGGAGGGGAGACAGGAGGGGGGCAGGGGATAAAGGAGGGAAAGAGGAGAGAGAGAAGGGAGGAGGAAGGGAAGGAAGAGCAGGGGATGAAGAAGAGGAGGAGGAGGGAAGGGAGGAAGAGAAAGGGAGGAAGAAGAGGGGAAGGGGAAGAGGAGGAGGGGAATGAGGGAGGGGAGGAAGAGGGAAGGGAAGAAGGGGAGAAAGGGAATGGGAGAGGGGAGGAGGGGAGGAGGAGGAATATGGACTCTAGTTTTTTTCAAGAGAGCAGATGTCAGCACAGACCATGGCCCCCTCAGCCCCCAGCTATAGGGGATGCAGAGCTAAGCACAGTGGGAATGGAGGGGCCAGAGCCAGTGGAGGGTGGAGGCTGAGGAGTGGGAGGGATGGGGAAGTAGGGTAGGAGGGGTGAGGGAGGGGTGAGGGGTGGGAGGGTGGAGGGGTGATGGGGTGGAGGGTGAGGGGTGGGGGGAGGGCGGTGGAGGGGTGGGAGCATGATGGGGTGGGGGGTGACAGGGTAGGAGGGCGAAGGATGGAGGGTGGCAGGCAGGGGATGCTAAGAGCACTGTTATCTGATGGGGTTTTGTCCCAGCAAAGCTGCCTGGGTGATGGGGACTGCCCACCCACCCCCAACACCCCCCCCTTCCACACGGTTCTGCACCCGAACGTGGGCTGTTGGGCATTAGGGCCTGAGGAAGCTCCAGGCAGCCATGGAGGGCTTGGGGCAGCCACGTGGGGAGACCTGGGGCAGGGGCAGCCGTGGGGGTGGGGGGCTCCGGGCAGCCATCAGGTGGGGACTCGGGGCAGCCATAGGATAGCTGCGTGTTTTTCCAGTTGTGCCTACAGGTGACATTTGCTCATGCATTAACCGCCCGCTCTCAGGGATCAGACCGATTTCTTGAGGCACCTCAGGAGCCCAGGTGGGGAGTACTCCGAGAGGAGACCAAACCGGAATATTTGTTTTCAAAAGTTTATGTAAATGTTCCCTTTAATCCCATTACTGGGCAAGCAGGCTAAGAAAAACGAAGCCGGCCAGCAGAGAAGGTGAACCGTATTCACACGTGGATTCT
Organism: Vulpes lagopus; assembly: GCF_018345385.1. Classification (NCBI taxonomy): domain Eukaryota; kingdom Metazoa; phylum Chordata; class Mammalia; order Carnivora; family Canidae; genus Vulpes; species Vulpes lagopus. The sequence goes on from NC_054833.1 coordinate 60,238,500, forward strand.
GGGAGTGGAGGGCGGCAGGAGGAGGGTGCCCTTGGGACCCCAGCCGGGGGCGCAGGATGGGCCCAGCAACCTCCCTCCCACCAGCCTGGAAGGTACTGCAGGTACCGCTTGGGGAGAGGGGCAGGGGCCGCGCCTCCCCCCTCCCCCCTCACCACTGTTCTGCCAACAGTGCTTTCGTTAAAAAAAACTGAGCAAAAGTCTTCTCTGCTCTTTTGACTTTGGTTCTATTCTTACATGGGGCAGCTCTGGGGGCTGATCCCCTCAGCAGACCTCATGTCCCCCCTGCTGCTTTCACCCCCTGCCCTGGGTCACCCTCTGCAGGGCGATGGCCTGGGATGCTCCCAGAGCCAGGCCAGTGCTCTTAAATGATCGTCTTCCTCCCTTACGTACCTGTAGGATTTATTAATAGTCCTTTCCTTAGGGCAGAGGATCTCCTGCGACAGGGATCATACAGACTGATGTGGGGCCACGCGCCGTGGTTCTGGGGAGTCTGGGAGACCTGAGTGTAAATCTGCGGGCATTGGGAGAGTTCGGGTCCACCACCTGTACAAGCCCCGAAATACCGACTTCTAGGAGTGCGGTGAGGATGCGGTGATAATGAAGTGCATGAGGCTCCCAGAGCGAATGTGGCGCTCCAGAAACAGCAGTGACGATGACAGTGACGACCCTTGCGTGCACAGCGGGTGCAGCATAATGTCCCCGAGAGAGCCAGGCTCACGGCCTGACAACAGAAATAGGATGTCATTCACTCCCCAGGAGAGAAGGGGGAGGAGCAGAACCAGAGGGGACCCCTGGGTGGCAACCCAGTCAGAAACTGGAGCCTAGTTCCAGCCACAGCCCAGCCATGGTGACGGGTGTCCAGGAAAGGTTGCAAGCTCAGGGTGGAATGTCTGGCAGCTTCTGTTTGGGTCATTAGCCACAGGAAGGGCTGGGTGAAGGCAGGAGGCGGTGGGAAGGCAAGCAGAGCCAGCAGAGCCAGCCGAGGGGATGCCAGGTGACAGGAGTGCCATGGTCCCGGGGTGTGGGCCCCGCGTGGGAGGCATGGTCAGAGCCGGGGCAGTGCAGGGGCCGGGGTCACAGGTAGGAGGAGGAGGGCAGAGCAAACCCCAGGGGAAAGCTGAGGGGGCTCTGAGGCCATGCCTGGCCCTGGAGCACGGTTAGCTCTGTGTGGGGACGCTGGGCACTCGAGCAGGGCCAGCACCAATCATCTCCATCACATCGATGCGTGGAGTTAACGGCAGCATGAGAACAGAAGTGACAATTAAGAGCTGTGGTCATGCTGCTACGTGTACATGTACTCAGCACGTTCTACACATAAATCCTGTGCTGTTCTCACCAGACGTCAGTGGGGCTGGCAAAGCAACAATTTCCCTTGATCTGTGGGTAAGGAGATGGTCTCAGAGGTTGGCCCCACCTTGACCTTGGGAGAGCCCCAGGAAGGCTGCAGGCCAACAGCAGGCTCTGGGCTGATGGCCACGTTTCCTGGGAGGGGGTGCTGCAGGGGCTGGGCCTGGCCAGGGAGGGTGCTCAGGAGGGGACACGACCCAGGCAGGCCACCGAGGGCTGACCGGGGGGCGGTGGGAGGCTGTGTCTGTGACGCCTCAGACAGACCCCTCAAAGAAACACACGAGAAGGCAAAAGATCAGCCTAGAATTGGTGTGTGGTTTGATTCTGATCAAAAACAACAAAAACTTAGATGAAACATCTTAACGTTGTTTTGGCTGTGATGTCACCCTGAGTGTGTCTGTCTCTGCCTCTGGATGGGATTCCAGCCCAAGGACAGGTGCGGCCCCAGGCTCCTGCTAGCCTATGTGAAGAAGGCAGTGACACTTGTGCATGCCAGCGCCCTAGGGGCTGCCGCAAGAGCGACAGCATACCGGGCCCACGTGACCAAATTCTGGTCTGTCTGGAAAGGACAAGCTTCCTGAGGGTGGGAACTGTGTTCTCCTCTGGAGTGGCTCTAGAAGGGGCAAGCCTGCCCCCCCCACCACTCCCCGAGGGTGTCTGCACTGGATCTGTGCTGAGGTGATGCAGGGAGGAGAGACGGGCCACCCTTGTCACACTGCCCTCTGAAGGCCCAGGCCCCATCTGGGGACAATCCATCTCCCCGGTCCCCGGGCTGCCACCCCATCTTGACGCAGACGACAGGCAAGGCTCAGCATCCACAGAGGAGCTGGAGGAAAGATGCTTGGCGTCCACAGAGAAGCTGGAAGAAAGTCAACCCTGGAGAGAAGGCAGGGATGGGGGAGGGGGAGGATGCTGTGGGGAGACATCTGGGGGCCAGAGAGAGTGAGCAGTCCTGGCAGGAAGCAGGAATTGGGAAGGTGGCTTGACAGCAGTGGGGGATGGGACAAAGAGAGGGGCTTGTCTAGAAACAGGAAATTGGAAGGAATTACGGCTGCCAGAGCCCAGCGGATGCAGGCCTAGGGAAAGGCAGGCTCTTGGGCTCTGGGCTCCAGGGACCTGCCTCCCTGGGCATCGATCAGGTGGCTCTGTCACGGCCACGAGGCCCCCACAAGGCCAACACCTGACCCTCGGTCGGTGGAGGACCAGACACGACAGCACATCTCACCAGCCAGGGCAAATCATGTTGTGACCAGGCAGTCAAGGCCTGTGGGTCAAGCAGTCGCAGTGGGCGGCTGGCCCTGGGCACTACCCAGGATAATGTGTGCCCAAGCGCAATCAGATTTCACCACCCAGGACCCACTGTGGGTTGGGTCCAACGGGTGCAAAGACATGCATGTGGCTCTTCGTGGGCCTCCTGGTCCTCTCCCGAAGAGAGGCAGAAATCAACCCATCCCTGGCTCTGCAAAACAAACCGAAAATGCTCTGCAGCTGATAGGGCTCCTCGGAGGGAGTGTGCAAAAGCTTGGCCTTACTATTGCTTCCTGCGCAGAAAGTGCTGACTAGTTTCGAGGCCCCATCTGTGCTCTTAAAGTGTTACTCATTTCCCTTCCCCGAAGGACGTTCAGGCCAGCAAATCACCGCGGCTCAACGGCAGAGCTCGATTCTAAATAGACGAGCCTCCCTATCGGCAATCAGAACCAGCTTGTTATGAGTTGTCAAGTCAATAATTTAGTGCTAGTTGTCTGGTGCATCAATATTTGCTGAGAAATATCCCCTCCCTCTGCCACGCGTTACCCCTGGGAGTGTGAGCCTGTCTGGAATCTGGCAGAAATTCAAGTGTCTCTGAAAAGACCGTCAGGAACTCGGTTATGGATATCTTGTTTTGACAATTCCCTCTTGACTAAGTGTCAAAAGATTTCTGGATGGCTCCAGTCAGGCTATGGATTCACCATCACGAACCCCTTCGTTTGCGCTGTTTGCACTGGAAAGCGTCACCTGGCATCAATTAGGGATACCGGGCGAGGCGACAGGAGGGAGCCACTGCCAAAGTTCTAAGTCAGGTACAGAAAGGCAGGGCACGGAGGCATGGCCGGCGGCACGCATTGCCTTCTCAATGTGTCAGATGCTTGGCCTTCTGATTTTTTTTTTTTTTAAAGCGAATCATTTGACCAATATGCAGAAGCCCACTGGGAGGTATATTTGGACCGAGGCTCTGAGTTCCAAACCCCAGAGCACCATCTTCCTGGGAGGTGGGGTGGGGGCAGCAGCTAGGTGTCTGTTCAACTTGACCCTGCCACATACACAGCTGATGGGCCCAGCAGCAGAGCCTGCGTGAGGCCAACGGACCTCTCTTCCCCAGGAATTGTGAAGTTTGGACCGAGTAGAGTTGGGGCTGTTGCCGTAATGGTGATGCTCTAGAGGGGTGGCCAACAAAACAGGCCCGGGGGGGGGGGGTGTCCCAGGATGTGCCTTGGTTCCAACTCTTCCTGGTTCAATTACTGCTTGGATTCTCACCAGTCACCCGATGTTGTTAACACAAATGACACATTCTTTAGCCTAAATGAACCAGGGTCCTTTCCTCTGACTTGTAACCAAGACCTTTCAGTAAAGAGGTCGCCAGCAAAAATAACTATTTGTCTCCAGTTATTTGGGAAAATGTAAGAGCAACACATGGATGGTTTCGCTTTACTATACATCTCGTTGAAAGAGCAATGAGGGCGCTGTTCCTGGGGGACTTGCAAGCTTGTGTCGCATCCCTCCTTACTTGGAGGGGGCTGGGGCCCCGTCAAAATCATTCACCAGCAAGAGATCTCAGACACTCTTTTGCAGTCATGCCTCCAATTATGTCACGAATATTCTTGGGGTAACACTAGAGGTGCTGTCCTGAAGAGTCAAAGGGAACAGGAGAGACGCTCAGGCTCTAGGGGAAGAGGTACTCAGAGCAGAGATAGGGGCAGGAGAGCCCCCCATCCTGGAAGCAAGAACACCTTGGATGGGGTGAGCAAGTGGCTTGGCCCTTTCCCCTTGGGGATCCCTAGCACGCTGTGTAGGGGCCCATCAAGCGTGTGGGTCATGCAGGTCCCAGATAGATGCACATTGTTCTGGCCACCATGGTACTGCTAACAAGAGCCACATGTGCCACCATGAACTGTCCAGGCACTTCGGATATGCCTCGCACACTGCATATCGAGGTGCTCAGACAGTGTCCCGTCACCAAGGAAACAGGAAGTCCCTGCTCCTGATGTGGTTAGGAAAGGAAAAACAACACTGATAGCCTCTGGATTCTCCATCTCTGTGGTGGATTTTGATTTACTCAACGAATACCGACTGAGCACCTACAAGTACCAGGCGCTGTTCTTCTCGTCCCAAGAGACATGGCAGTGAACAAAAAGACAAAAATTCCCACCCACATTGTGTTGCTATTTGTGTGTGGGGGGCGTGTGCGTGCATGCACATGAGCCTGCGCGCCTGCTGGCTTGGGGGGGTACAGTGGGTGCAGAGAGACAAAAACCCCAAGTAAGTAAATCACACAGCGTTCTAGAAGGTGCAAAGTGCCGCAGAGAACAAAGCTTCTCTCTTCCCATGGTGGCTCCAAGGCACAGATCCCCCCTCCCTCGAGTTCTAGGGGCACCAGCAGAAGGGAGTGCTAATACTTTCCAGAAACCCACCATCCCACAGTGGGATCTGGAAACATATTGCGGGTAAGATTAGGGTGCCTTCCTACGTGGCACCAGGAAACTGCCATCCATGAACGTTAATAATACGGAAGGTCAGTAATAACACATTACGGCAGCCGGTTGGAATGACGACGGGTGATGTAATGACAAGTGCAAACAGAAAGGGGACTTATTATGGAGCGCAGAAAAAGGCGGGCTGGCAGGGAAGAACTTGTCAGTGGGTCCCCGGCACTTTCCAGGACAGGGCACCCTGCTCGGCAGACACCGGGAGCTGCGCTGTCTTGGGGGGCCGGGGGTGGGGGGGACGTGTGGTTTAGCACATGGTCTTCTCAGACGGTGGCGATTCCTCATGTGGCCCTGTTGTGACAGCTCTGTGCCCAAATGAATAGTGTGCTTCGAAAACCAATGGCTGTTGGGGTGCCTGGGTGGCTCAGTGGTTGAGCATCTGCCTTCGGCTCAGGTCGTGTCAGGCTCCCTGCTCAGTGGGGAGCCTGCTTCTCCTTCTCCTGCTCCCCCTGCTTGTGCTCTTTCTTTCTCCATCAGTAAATAAAATCTCAAAAAAAGTCCCAAAACAGGTGGCTGTTGTCTTTTTTTGGGGGGGGCGTTTCACTTAATAGTAGCACTGCCCCCCCCACTTGCTGTAATCTGACCTGTAAAAGCCAGGTTCTGGTGGCAGGAGGAGGAAGAGGGAGTAGTAGACGCCAGATGTCTAGTGAAGTTTGGAAGAATCAGGGTGAATTCATTGTAGGGGGATTGCTAGTAGACTTTCTGGTGCTTCGGGTGGACAGCCACTCTGTCAACCCAGAGAGCACATCTGCCTGCACCCCCGTCCCCCAAGCCAGCATTTCTTCGGCCTCCAAGGTGACATGGGCCATGTATAACCAAGAGCCACAGAGAAGAAACATGAGCGGTAAGAGCTGGGGGAGAATGGAGGGATAAGGGCTGGCGAGGGCAGCCCGACATGGTCCTTTCATTTGAGGAGTGGAGTCTTTCCCCAAATAGCCAGAACATATGTCATGATCACTTGGCTTGGCCTGTGAGCCTATCCCTGTCATCCAGGCAGAAATATGAGCTCCAAGGGTCACCCATGCTTGCAAATGGTCATGAGGAAGTGACGTGAAGCTCTCTGGCCCACTAACTCCCAGTGCCATGTGTGTCACTTCTTGACTGTGCAGCCAAGTGACAGGGGTGTACGAATCCAAGGTCCCCCTCTCTGAGAGGCCATCCAGCGTAGTGATGGGAACTGCAGCGTGGACTGAACAATCAGACACCTGCATTCACACCATGGCTCTGCCGTCTGGGTAAGGGACCCCAACTCTGAGCCTAAAATTGGGGGAATACTAGCCCTCGCACCAGAGTTGCCATGCAGACGAGACGAGGTAGGAGGCTCAGTGACAAGCATACTACCTAGCACGTGGCACATTGTCAGCTGTCATTGGCTGCCATTACTCCTGCTGGAGACTGTTCTGGCTACAAGAGTGGCCTTCACAATCTGCACCCTGGACAGAAGATGCTCCAGTCTGCACCGTGTCTGTGAGGCCCTCTGCGCGTCAATGCTGCTGCATCCTCTTACCGCACAGCACCAGGAAGAGGGGGATGCCTGGGGAGCGCGGGACCACCTTTCCTTACGTTCCATACACCCTCTCATGAACACAGATTTTAAAATTTAGGCTCATGCAAAATTCCCCAACAACGTGTATGCCCAGATATATGAAAAGACCCATATTAAGAGCACTTCCAAAAAATGCGGTTTATATTTGCCCACAGAAGGGACCAGAGTGCACTGATGGTCTCCTGTTTGGGCCCTGGGGCCCTCACTCAAGGATATGGCTAGAGTGAGATGCTTGGCTGCAGGGACAGGGTAAATGTCCTCTGGCACGCCAGCATCACAAGACAGGTGGAGTAAAAACAAAAGAGACACCCAGAAGCTGCCTGGCACCGGGTCTTATAAAATGGTTCTCTTACCAGAAGCAGCACTGGAGGGACACCTGGGTGGCTCAGTGGTTGAGCATCTGCCTTTGGCTCAAGGCATGATCCTGGAGTCCCAGGATCAAGTCCCACATCCGGCTTCCTGCATGGAGCCTGCTTCTCCCTCTGCCTGTGTCTCTGCCTCTCTCTGTGTCTCAAGAATAAATAAATAAAATCTTAAAAAAAAAAAAAAAAAAGGCAGCAGCAGCATTGGAGTTTGCAGTTCGATCTGGGAAATGTGCAGGAGCAACCAGGCCAGGTAGGCCACGGAACCCTCACCCCAAACACAGGGCGTGCTGCAGGTGTTTGCACACCGTGGAGTGGAATGGCCTCTTCCCTCGTCAGGGGAACCTGCAGTGACGCCAGCTCCATTCATACTGTTCTGGAACACTTTTTCCCAGCCCCAGAGACGTCCTTCCACGGCCAGTAAATCATCCAAGGATCCATATAAATCGACCTTTGTGGGGGGGCGGGGGAGGTTGCCACTTTCAGAGTGCTCCTGAGTGAAAACCTGGACCAAGAACTGGTGCTTCCAAAACCCTTGTGGCTCTGAGACACAGATTCAATGATGCCACTGATGAGCCAGATGAAAATAAATGGATGAGACCCCAAGCCAGATGTTCTAGAATAGAGCCAACCTAAAAATGGTTAAGCAAGGATTTTATTGGTGAGAAGGAAGAACAGAGAGATGTCTGAGGCCCAAGGATCCAGAGCAGAAAGTAAGGGAGACCTGTCTGGGGTGACTTCCTTAAGAAATGGGGTTTATGTCACTTTTGGGGATAAGGCAACCCAGATAGAAGTCTTCTCTCTCTTCCCCCAAGGGTGGTCAGTGTGGAAGAGGCTTCATGAGAACCTAAAGATACAGTCAGAGAAAGGCATCTTGATGATACAACTCAGTGTCCTGGGTCCCCCCTTAGCTTGTCCAAGCCAACACCAGATATCTGTGCCACATGCCAGGCCCAAAATATACCTGCCTCTTGGATGCTCGCTGTTGGCACAAGTAAGAAAAGGTGCTTGAGGATCCTATTACAACCATATCATCATCTTCTCCATATCCAGTCTTTTGGAAACGAGAAGAGACAATCCAAAAATGTCAGACTTGGCGTTGAAATATTTGTTGACTTGCACTGAACTTGGTCTGTCAGATAATTTCAGATAATCATTGCAAGGCAAAATAGCCAAGTTGAATTATGACACGTTCCCAATACGAGGATCCAGTTTTCCCACCTTGGCCGCTCACTCTCAGCACTCCACGATCTCTCACACCTCCGTGCCTTGGCACGGGTTGCTCGCACTGCTCCAGAGCCCTCCGCGGCTTCCACACACCCAGTGTGCAGACACTGGCTTTTGGCCTCAGCTCAAAAATGTTCCCTCCCCAGTATCACCTCCTTTCCTGAGCCCACAGCATCCTGGGACTGCTTTTCCTTGGCTTTTTCTGTATCCTGAACACATACGTTACAGAAAATTAGCTCATTACCTGGGTAAATTAGCAACTGATTGGGTTCATGGATGACCTTCGCTGATCATTTGTAAGTTCTTTTTTTTTTTTTTAAGATTTTTAATTTATTTATTAGAGAGAGGGTGAGCAAGAGCAAGAGCGGGGGTGGGGTGAGGGTGGGGAGAGACAGAGGGAGAGGGAAAAGCAGGCTCCCAGAGGAGCAGGGAGCCCAAGGCAGGACTCTATCCCAGGACCTGGGGATCATGACCTTAGCCGAGGGCAGACACTTGACTGAGCCCCCCAGGTGCCCCCCATCTATAAATTCTTAAGAGCTGGAGAGGACAGACCATGTACTGACATGACTCTGTCTCTACAGTGTTATCCACAGGTGCCCAGCATGAATGTCATATAACATACGCTTACTGTAGTGTGCACTTGTGTTTTGGCTGATTGGAAAGCAGCTCATCGTTTAGACTCAAATATCGATTGCCTGGGTTTTAAGAGTCCGTGGTGTGGATTTCAAATGACATTTGGTGATAATTAATGTGGAGATACTCTAGTAGCTGGAACAGTATTTGGCACATACTAAGTGCTCAGTGAATATGTGCTGAATGAATGAATGAAAGGAAGAGTATAAACTATCAATAAAACGGGTTATTACGGAGGGCTGGTTGTAAAGAACCGTAGGGGGACAGGAGTAAGTACAGCTGGTACTGCCAAACTCAGAATTAATATATTACCCATAAGTGGTTAATATCTGAACATAAAATGCAAGGAGAACATATTCTACAAATATCCTTCAAATAAATCAACAGAGTCTCATTTAAGTGAAATGCTGGGATTTTACCAGATGCTCATAGGTTTCTTTTTAACACAATTTGGACTCAGTTTTCAGCAAACTGAAACTCTCCGTATTGAACAAATGACCCACGTTTTATTGGTTCTCTGTAACTTTTTATCCTTCTTTATTCGCTATTCACAGCCATTTCTAAGGAGGAAATCATCAAAAGTCACCTAACAACGGAGATGCTGTGTTGGTGTTTGGAGCAGTGCTGCTCCTGTGTGATCACTGGGGTGTCAGGACCGCCTGGGGGGTGGTTAGAAATGCAGCTCCCAGGCCCTGCCTCACACCTGCTGAGTCCAGACCTCTGGAAGTAGGGCCCAGGAAGCGGGGTGTCACCGAGCCCTCTGTGCGATCCTTCTGGCGCTAACATCTGCGAACATTTCAGAAGGTAGAATCAGAAGTTCTCCAGCCCGTGAAGTAAAATGTCAACTGTTACCACGCTGGGAAGGGCTGTGCTTTTGCTGGGCGCTGGGAAGATGCAGGGTCGGGGGTCCCCAGACGGTAGGAGGGCCTCTGTCCTGGGGGCAAAGCAGACACCCAGAGACTCCCCACTGATGACATGCAGCCTCGTGAGAAGAGGCGCACCCTGGGGATGTGTCAGGTGCCCACAACTCATATGCTGTCATGACCCCTCCCCCCATTTTCTCTCCACAGAGATACCTCTGTTCTGAGAAGGTCTCCGGGGCCACAGCAGCAGGTGGAATGGCCAACAGTGCCTCGCTCTGAACACACAGCCTTGCACAACCATCTCCAGGGTCGGCCAGACTTTCTACTCAGCATCAGGTTGACCAGATGATCTGAGTCGCTAAGACACTGTGACTCTCCTTCCTGACAGAAGCCTTGGGGAAGGCCCAAGACGGGAAGGAAGAAGCACCAGCGAGGCCAAGGACAGCAGGAAGGAGCTGGAATGACTGCAGCTTCGGCCGCGATCTGCTGGATGCAGACGGGCCGGCTGTGATACTCCCTTCCCCGCATCACAGGTCCTGATCTTGGACCACAGCTGCATCTCTAATGCATGGTGCATCCAAAGGAGGTGCTTGGTCACCACATGTGGCTCACCACGGCAGCCTGCCCTCCCAGAGGGTGTCCTGGAACCGGCCCTCTGCAGAGCTGGTTTCAAAGCCCGGGCAGCCCCTCTGCGAGCCGCCTTCCTCCGGCACGGTGGGTGAGGAAATGAGAGAGGGAATGTCTAATGATTGGTTCCTTATGGCCTCGCACATTCTTGGAGTATATTTTTTACGCTCGCTGGAACGCTTCTGCATTCTTGATAGCAGGACCGTAATATAAGTCCCTTCCTTTCAGAGTGCTGTCTTTTATTGACACACTAAAATATCCTCGGAGCAAGCCCTGCCTCCCCTCCTGCCTTCACCCCTCCTTCGCCGTGGCCGAGCTCCCCACGCCCGCCATGCCTTGTTCTCTTTCTAAGAATGCAATAAACATTTCAGCACGGTCTTTTCAATCCACATTATTTATAATATTCTGAACATCCATCGAGCCTGGCTAGAACGCTAAGTAATAAATCAAACTTAACAACAACAAAAAAGGCGAAGGCAGGGGGGTGGGGATCACCCCTTGGCGAGGCTAAAGCCTGAGCCAGTCCATTCCCCAAAGGGCTTAGTTATGTTAGGAAAAGTGAGATGGGGATGAGACTCAGGGTTTAGGATGACATGGAGGCAGGAACTCAAATCTATAGGCATAATCATAACTTTGTATAAATCTCAAACAAACCTACCTCTCAGGGGTGTCATGAGGATAAATGAGATACGTGGGAAGCACTCTGAGTGCCTCGAATAAAAGCAACTGGAGCCCAGTTCTCCTTGCTCAGTCCAAAAGGTCATCTGCTTGGAATGAAGAGGCTAAAAGCCCTCCTGCCCTCCTGGAGCTCCAGTCTTTGTTCATTAACATCCCCTCTTACAGGTTTGGAGGGGGGCAGGGCCCGGGCAGGTGGTGTGCTTCTGGCAGCCTGGCCACTGGGACCCTCCTGCTCTGGGGGCCACCCTCAGGGCCCCCCTCCCTCCCTCCCACCACTCCCCGCCCCACCAGTGAGGACCAAGCCAGGCCACACACAGCCAGAGGTCTCTCCAAGGAAGGATTCTGCTCCTTCCCCGGGGGGCGGTGGCGGGGATGGGGGAGGCGGAATTTGTCCCACACCCATACTGCATGGCGCTAGGCAGGTTTATACAGTCTGACTTTCTCCTCAAAGAGGCAGAATCTGGCCCAAGAGCTCGCTGATGATTTCAAAATTTATCTAAACAAATGTGGAGGCCAGCAGAGGCTCTTGGCTAATTGCATAATTGGCCTGAGGCCTCGCTGCCTTGGCGACTTCCCACTCCTTCCCAATCTTGCACTGGAAACCCAAGCTGCTCGGCCTGGCCACTGAGCAGGCGTGTGTTTACGTGGCTCGACCTCAACCTCGCGGCTCGGCAGGCGCAGAGCCTGGCATGCTCTGCAATCTGCTCTAAGTGGTCCCTTTAGACAGTTTCCGGGAGGAGAGGAGCTACTGCTATTCTGTCCTTGTTCAGGGGTACGAGCGCAAGACTGGAGTCACTGAGTCACGACCCACAGGGTATCATCTGGGGAAATGACTGTAACCGGCCGGTCATGGGACTTCTCTGCAAGAAAGCAACTTTGCTTATTAACATGGTCAGACTTGCCAAGAAGTCGAGCTCCACCAGGCTGCCACTTTGCATGTGGACCTCATGTGGCCTTGTGAGAAGACTGATGGGCCTTCCTGTTCCGAGGTGTCATCTGCTTGCTACCCTGGGTAGCCACAAGGTCGCAACAAATGTTCTAGAAGGGATTTCATATCGGCTTTGTTGTGTTCATCCACTTCTACTGGTTAAGTGGCCCCCAAAGCCCTCCAAACTTATGGATGATATCCATATCTGCTTTAAAAAAAAAGTCTTGGAAAATACAACATTGTCTTTGTAACGTCCCTTGGTCATAAGGACCACCAGTGTTCATTACATGACTACATAGGGACCACCGAAGTCTTTGTTACATCACTGCTACAGTTAGTGGTCTGTTTCCAGTGTCTGCTTCTTTTGCTTCTGATCACACAGACACCCTCTGTAGCTCCGGCCTATCAGGATTGAGTGGCTCTCGGGTCTCTTCCTCAGCAAGTGTCCACTCTCACGCCAGGCATCCACGGGGACCCCCTTCCCTTGGCTGTCACCTCCTAGGCCAGACTTTAATACCATCAGAGTTCCTCCATCACTAAATAGAGGGCTGGCCCACATGATGCCAGGAGCCACCACTCTCTGCCTCTCTCATCTTCAACCACTTACACACGCTCTTGTCTTGTCCTTACTCATATGGTGTTAGTGACGTGGAAGGAGTGGTTAAGCCCATGGCTTTAGAGCCAGACTGCCTGCGTTCAAATCCTGACTGTTCTACTTCCCAGCTGCAAGCTACTTACCCTTTCTGGGCCTCACCCATAGAATGGGGATCATAGTAGTATGTATATTTGTGGGGTATGGTACCTATAACCCAGTCATGCTCAGTAAACATCTGCTTTTCCCATTACTCGGGCTTCACCAGGCATGTTTCATGGTGTGCCTATAGTCCCTTGAAATGGGCTCTGTGTTGACCTAGACTCTGGTTGAGGGCAAGCCCTGGCAGCTGCGGTTTCTACCTCATGATCCTACCCATTGAGCCATGGTGACTTGGGCACATAGAGGTGACCCAACCCATGGGCTGGCCAGCAGTTTCTGACTCAGCCCATGAAGCTGAGTTGAGTAGAAAGATTCTTTTCTCTTTTTGAACTAGGAAATAAGGAGCCATGCAGACTTGCTAGATGTCCTTAGGATAAATTCACCTTTTTTGGTCATGATATGAGTGGTTCTGCTCCCCAGCTGAAAGATCTCCCAAAGAACAAAAGTTTAACACATATCTCATATATGTCACACTGAAGATATATTCACTTAAAAGGCAGATATTTTGATTAAAGGAACAAATTTCTAGTAGGGAAATTTTGGGTTATCTTCAAGATGGTTGGAAGGCTTTACTTTTAAAATTAGACTTTTTAGGCCTTCAGTGAAATACCCAAGACATGCACAAAATTGGTTTTAGTCAATCCCCTTTAAATATCAACCCCTATTTCAAATCTAGATCCTACAACGTCCATAGGTTTAATTGGGACAAAGTATTTTTTTTTTTTCTTAATTGACAGATAGTTGACAGGATAAACGTCTTCAGGAATTAAGGTGAATACGGAGCAAAATTCCTTTCTGGTTAACCTCTTTGTCATTCTGGAGAATGTCCCTACCACTTTTTCTCAAGTGAGGAAGCCTGGAGCTTTCTGGAACACAGGATGTGGGTGGAGGTAAAAGAGAAGAAACAGCTGGAAATAACAGCTGGTGAAGGTTAGTGAGGGCTTATGATGGGGTCTAAGGCTGAAGAAGACAGCCACTCATCCTCCATCCATCACTAACCCACTCTATGCCAGGTACCATGTTAGATACTGGGAAGAGAATAATGGTCAAGATGGACATGATTCCTGGCCCCAAGGAGTTTACGTGCTAATGGGGGAGACAGACATTCAAATAATCACACAATGATAATCACAAATCATAGATAAATGTTAAGAAGGAGACAAAGTGCTATAATAAGAGGCACATTAATGGGTGGTCTGATGAAGGATCTAGTCACAGAAAAAGTGGGCAAAGACTGTTCCAACTGGAGGGACTGGTAAGCACAGGACACTCAGGGACTTCATGGCATGGAAAGAAAGACACTGTGGTTGGAGATGACCAATGAGGAGAGAAATCAAGATGAGTTGGGTAAGAAAGCCATGGGCTAAGTTCTGCAGGGCCTCGGGGATCACAGTAAGGAGCTGGGTTTTATTCTGAGTACAAGGGAAGCCATTGCGAGGTTTAAGTAGGGAGTAGCAACATGTCATTTATGTTATATAGTCTTTTATGCCACTGTGTGGAGACTGGATGGAACGGTACAAGTCGAGTCAACAGGACCTTTCTGAGAGAACCAACATAGCACCCAGGTAAAAGAGTGGAATATGGTGGTGGCAGAGGAGATGCAGGGATTTGAAAGTTATTTTAGAAGAGAATTACCAGGGCTTCCTTTTGGATAAATGGGCTGGGATGAAAGGAAACAAAATTTCTACCTTGAATAACTGGTTAATGAGGGGCCATTTACCAAAATGGAGAAAACAGAGGGTTTCTGGATTTGCTACAGAGGGATTGTGGTTGAGATCTTGAATAAGCATTTGGGTGTGCAATAGAAATCTGGAGCTCAGAAGACAAGTCTTGGATGGTATGGGAGTGATGGTAACAGATCAAAAGGCCAAAGAAGAGCTTTGGGGGGAAAGGTCACAAGAGAGGCAAAGCAGTAGGGATGGACGAGGAGCAGCAAGAGGAGCAGGTAAAGGCAGATGATGGAGGGAGGGAACACAGAGCTTCAAGACTGGGGAGATGAGGGCTCAGGGTTGGTGGAGGGGGACTGAAGGGAGAAGTCCGGCTCTGTCACTACCTGCTGAACGCAGCAACAGCATTAACTACAGCTAGCACTTCTGAGGGTCTACTGTGAACCAAGCCTTGTGCCCACTATTTCCGATACACCATTTCTACCACCATAACAGTCCTGCAAACTGGTATCATCACGATGACGAGGATGATGGGGACAATGACCATGATGATGACGATGATGACAATGATGGAACCCAAAGCTCAGAAAAGTTAAGCAATTTATCTAAGGTTTTCACAGCTCACCAGTGTTGGGAACTGAACAAAGGTGTGACTAGCTCCCATGGTCAGAGTCCTGGAGACTGTGTATTAGTACAAATACTAACAACACACTTTCCAAGCCAACTTCTCTGTTTCCACAGCCAGCTGCCTTGTTCCAGGCAAGCAACTATGGACTTCTCACCATCTTCCTGCCACAGAACAATCCAGTATTCCCCTCTCCCTTTAAGAACTCAAGTCAACCCCCTTCTTAACTGTCAACTCAAAGCCTAACCATATCTGTTCCTTGGTTTCCCTTCAAGAACTAGAAGAGACCAAATTATTGCTTGCAGATGATGGAGCACCTAACCTGGGTAACAAAATAACCCACAGAAAACCTATCTGAGGTTTTCTCTAAAACCTATCTCTAAAGAGGCCAGTTAACAAATACACTGATAAACTCCAACCCCTGTCTTTTGAAGCAGTGATAAACAATAGCAAACACGATGAGAAAAGTTCATTAATAACTAAGCTAATGAACAGAGACTAATAGAATTAAGAAAAATGGGCAGGACTGATGTTTTGGAAGTCCTATAACTTTATGGAGGGCCATAAAGGGAAATTCAAATAGAGAGAGAGAGAGAGATCCCATATTCCTGAATGGGAAGATTTAACATTATGTGCATGTCACTTCTCTCCTAATACAAACGTTTAATTCAGTTATATTAAAAACAACCACAGGATGTTTCAGGAACCGGTCAAATTACTGTGAGGCAACGGACTGTTCCCATTTTGCAGATAAGGAATTCAGGGCTCAGGTGAAGAAAGCAGAATCGATTTTATGGAAATTAATGTAGGGGCGCAAAATGGTAATTGCGTGATGTTTGCTGCAGTTGTGTGTGGATGTGTGTGGGCAGGAGATGAGGGGGATAGTAGGTCGCCGGTGGCCCTAGTTGGTGTCACAGGGAATGCGGATGGTGGGGAATCTCTGGAAGGCTTGGTGGGGAGCAGTGGTGGTAGAGGGAAAGGCTGACAAGAGCAAGACCCTGTTTTCTAAAGCTCACCCTGGCTTCAGTGTGGAGAAAGTGTGGGGATGGGGGTAGACTGCAGACTGTTTCCTGAGTCAGGAAACAACAGGAGGACCCAGAAGATGACAGGCACCCGAGGGACAGGACAGGGATGCATGGGCTTCCACAGATACTGAGGAGGGGAGAGCCATTAGGAGTTGGCCTCAGATGGGATGTGGTGGGCTGAGTGGAAGGGAAATGCCAGGGACGACACCTCAGTGTCTGGCTGCAGAAACTCAATAGTCGGTGGGTTTGTTTGTCAAAACAGAAAACCAAGAAGGCAAAGTAGGGCTGGAGAGGATCACGAGCCCAAGTTTGGACATCTTGGGGGTTATTTCAAGTTCTGACAGCACAGTATTGCTTTGCTTCCATTGGGATGAGAAAGAACTCATCTTTGGGGCTGGTGAGCCACTGGGGGAAGATCTCCTATTTTGGTCAGAGATTGGAGGCAGACCTACACCTACTTTATGTGTCCCCAGTGTGACACAGACATGTGGAAGGGGGTCTGGGGGTAGGTCTGCTATCCATGGCTGGTAAAGTCTTCCCTGGCGAGATGGTCTCTGGGAGAACCTTCCCATACTTCCATTAAAGGCTGAGACTAATGCCACTTCTTGGTTTTCTCCCCTCTACCCCAAAGACTCCCAGACAGTCATTTCATGTTTCTGTACATTTGATAAACCTTTGGTTGGCACTCGGTGTCACTTTCTTACTATCATTTCCCTCCTCTTCAGCATCTGAGAGTGCGATCCCTCATTCCTTATATTGCTTCAGATGTTATATTATTTCCAAGGATGGTAAGACTATGTTCAGCAGGAAGGTGTGTGATTGGAAGCCATCCTTTTTATTTATTTATTTTTACAAAGATTTTATTTATTTATTTGAGAGACACAAACAGAACATACATGTATGCCATTGAGTGCCATGAGAGCACAGAAAGTGAAGGAGAAGCAGGTTCCTAGATGAGGAGGGAGCCTGATGTGGGTCTTGATCCAAGGACCCTGAGATCGTGACCTGAGCTAAAGGCAGACGCTTCATGGACTGAGCCACCCAGGCGACCCCATCCTTTTTATCAATGACATGTGAGTGTCTGCAGGTGTCTGTTTTCTTAACCAATGACGATCATCATCATCATCTTGATCCTTAGGCTTAGCTGGTTATCATAGTGTACAGAAAAAAAAAAGGTCAGCCAAAGGAAATCTAGCTTTTTTTTTTTCTCTATTTGACACTCTTCTGGCCAACCTGTTGGGATAAGAAGAACAGAATCCAGGTGCTCTTGCTCACCTGTGGGAGAATACTTAGCTGAAAGGATCTGCAGGCAATGTCCAAGCAAGAGTTAATACTTGCCAATCTGAATACATGAAATAGGGATGAATTTTTTTTTCCCTTTACCCAAACTACAAAAATGCATGTGTCCATCTTCTGGCAAATGGGTATCTGAGATGCCAGCAGAGGTGGAAGAAAGAGCGCTTCTGTGGTTGCCGCAGAAACTAGGTTCCGGCTTCCTACCTAGAGGGGAGGTAATGCAGTCCAGGAAATCAGACCGTTATCCTCACTAGGAAAAATGAAGTGTTCACAAATACAGATTCCCCCAAACTGATTGCGACTCCAGGTGATTAGCATCTGAAAGAATGTATTTTATGGGGCAGCCCCGGTGGTGCAGCGGTTTAGCACCGCCTGCAGCCCAGGGCGTGATCCTGGAGACCTGGGATCGAGTCCCACGTCAGGCTTTCTGCATGGTGCCTGCTTCTCCCTCTGCCTGTGTGCATTTTACGAAGCTCACAGGGCAGCCCAGAGTAACTTCGGAACCCTTCACCATCAAAGAGTATTTTTCACTCTGACAAAAAGTTGGGAATAATTAGAAATGCCTTTTCTTATATGAAGGAGTTTTCTTCCTTTCTCTAAATATTTAACCTTCTATGTTTGCAATAAAGTTCTCAGAGTTTTCATTTCACAGGGTGAAAATATAAACTCAGGGGAAGTACCATGCCAACTTGCAATGGAGAGTGTTTGCAGTGTATGCAATGTCCCCTTCATTCTATAAGCTTAAACTGTATGTGTCTTTTAAAATTAAAAATGAGGGCAGCCCCGGTGGCACAGCGGTTTGGCGCTGCCTGTGTCCCAGGGTGTGATCCTGGAGACCCGGGATCGAGTCCCATATCGGGCTCCTTGCATGGACCCTGCTTCTCCCTCTGCCTGTGTCTCTGCCTCTCTCTCTCTCTGTGTCTCTCGTGGATAAATAAATAAAATCTTAAAAAAAATTAAATTAAAAATGATTTTCTTGAGCAACTAAATGTTTCCAACAACTTCTGCCTGTAGGGATTAAATTATGGCTTCTTTTATTTTCTGCAATCATTTTATTAATCAAATGCAAAACGACTGTCCATTCAGCAGTCTGGTGGAAACAGTAACCTGAATAATATTCAAGGATTTTCTTTTGAAGCCGAAAGCCAGCAATTACTGTACTGGAAAAGGTTATTTTACTATGGTGCATTTCCTCAGGAGAGGAAATGATTTTTGAGAATACTGAAGCCTTTTTTATTCTAAAGCAGGCCAGCAACACCTGTACACAATCTTTCTAGACAACAATAAGACTTTTCTGAGGTTTCGTGTCATGACCATTTAATTTAATAGCTCTGAGAGTTTAAACAGGACACTAATACCTCAGTTAGCTGGCACGATTGGCGAACTGGGGATTCCAGTTAACTTAATTTTTCCATCAACTAATAGTAACCCATTTATGCAATGAAATTTCCTCAGCAGGATATAGGGGATCTGGTCATCTCTTTTCAGGTATGTACAATTGTATGTTTTGTCTCTCGGTTTGACATTTTTTAAGATGAAAAAAAAATCTGCATTTTGCCCCTCCATAAATCTTCAAATTAATAAACCAATAATCAAGCACATGTGAGAGGTCTCACAAAAAAAAAAAAAAAAAAAAAAAGGTTAAATTTCACGCTGATAGTCTCCAGCTAAAGAAAATAAACCTAGCAAGGAAAATAAAATATATTATTTTGAATCCATGTAGCATTCATTTAATATGCTAGGCATCAACCCACACCCAGGGGAGACAGAGATAATACATGTTTTTTTGAACCTTAGAGGCTCACAGTTTACATATAGACAAAGTTGAGAACTTCAGAAGATACGAGAAGTGACAGGTGTTTAAATTTTTTTTTTCTTTAAAAGCATAAAAAGCTACTCTTGCTTTTGGAAGCCAAGGCAAATGAAACGTATTTTTTGAAATAATTAGTGAAAAGAAAATAAATTCAAGGTTGCCCCCAGATCTTTTCACCAGCAGAAAATAAGGACTTTCTATCTTGACTTCAGCTGGGCAGAATTAGATTCAAGGATTGTCAGAGACATGGAATGCCTGGGTGGCTCAGTCAGTTAAAGCTTCCGGCTCTTGGATTTTGGCTCAGGTCGTGATCTCAGTCAGGGTCCTGGGATCCAGCCCCCCAACGGGCTCTGAACTGAGTGTGGAGTCCGCTTGGGTTCTCCCCCTCCCCTTGCTTTCTCTCTCTGTCTCTCTCAAATAAATAAATAAATCTTAAAAAAAAAAAAAAAAAAGATTCTCAGAAATGCAACAAGGTAAATGGGGAAAAAATTACTGATAGAACTTTCTGGTGTGACTTGCCTGGGGCCCAGAGACCCCCAGGTCTTCCTTATTCTTGCTAGTTTCTACTCCCTAGCTGTCTTTTAATTACCAGATGCAAAAGTCATGCAAAGTCGTGGGTGGGGCTTGGTTTCTTTCCTCTGATGGTTTCCAGCAGGCAGCCTTGGCCTCAGGATCTCGAACTTTCTGGAATGAATGCTAGGTCCCCTTCTCCCTGCTTTCCGGGGCCCGCCCCACTGGAGATCCTGAGCCACTGGATCTGGAATGGGGCTCAGGAATTCATATTTTTAGAAAGAGTATCATATGATTCTTCTCATTAGAAAATCTGGAAAATATGCCCCTGGATATTGATCTGGAAAATATGCCCCTGGATATGATCTGCCTAAAAATCAGAGGGGTGCGGCGGGGGCTTGCTGGGAGGGAAAGGCAGATTCCCATGTCCTATGATCTGTAGTCAAGTTCGTTAAACCTGGGGTGGGGCTCAGTGATCTGCATTTTCAATGAGCACCTCAGACAGTATCTGACTGATGGAAACATTGCCCTCAGCACTGTAGACTTTTGTGATGGACACAAAGCAACAAGAATCAGAAGAAAGTCCTGTAGAGGTCCAAAGCATCCATACAAAGCTCGGGCATCTAGAACATCTCTGTCTACCTGGGACTCTAGACTGCTTCCTGCAGTTCCTGACCTGACCTAGTTGGGCCACTTCTCCAAGGCCTGCCTCCAGCATTGGTCAAGGTTAAGCCCAAAGCACTACAAACGATGCCTGTCTGGCTGTAGGAAGGGGCAGATCTAGGATGCCAGTGGGTACAGCTCTGGTCACCCGAAATGGTGATCGCCTGAGGGAAATGTGGCAAAATGTCTTTGGGGATGGTCCTGGTCAGGCTCTCCTGCCTGAAAAAATCAAGAATGAAAACTGTTACAAGTACCCTGACCTGGTCATGAACGAACACTGTTTACTACAAAGTCTGCTTGAAATAAACCTGTCTTCACCAACAGTTGCTAAGGCATTTGCACTCAGAAAAATAAAAACTTTCAAGACAAACAATACCTTCACATTTTCCCTTCGAACATGACTAATTTACTCAATACTCTGAAAAGTTGTAACGAACTTCTGGAATTCCCATAGTCCTGCATGTCGCACTTGCCAATAACTGCACAGACCTCTCTGGGAATGCCAAGGGAAATATCAGCCTTGGTAGTGCTTAAAAAAAAAAAAAAAAAGCGCAAGATCGTAAATGAGAGGAACAACTAACTGCACTTGAATGCTTCCCTGTGAAGTCAGTCTACGGATGTCCCATCCAAGTGGTTGAACTCCAAAAGCACCCCAGAAGTTCAGCTGTCTTGATTTCAAACCTCTGCCCACATGGCTCAGATTTGCAACTTAAATATTCAGTATGAAAACAAAGTTATTTAACTGTTAGCACAGGCAGGCGTCTTCTCCAAAAGGGACAAGGAAAGGTACATGTTTCAGCCCACACACAGGCACCGATCTCTGACTTGTAAATATCGATGTGCAACACACAATTATTTTGGCTTTGGAAGACTATACTGTCTGCTCCGCTGGGGTAGGCAGTTACAAGAAAAAAAAAAAAAGAAAAAAATTTTTAAAAATCCCATCTTGAATACCGCCAGAGCTAAAGATTCTTATGCATGAATAGTACAAATGGTTTTCTTTCAGTCTGGAAAAAAAAAGCACCTAAAAAAAAAGGTTTGGGGGGGAGGCTTTGCAGCGATATTTCACCTCAACACATCTTTCAAGTTTGATGGCTTGTAAGTGCTCGGCTTTGGTTCTGGTCTTCAGCCTTCAGACAACTCTAAGCTGTCCACAGCAGCTGCAGAGGCCGAGTCTTTAAATGAAATAAAGAAATAATTGCTTCGGGGAACAAAGGGAAGAAAAAAAAGCTCTGTTAGCTGGACTACATGGCCCCTTGGGACTGTGTGTGGTATGCGTTCCTGATTAATACTGTTCAGTGTGGTAAAGAGGAATCCCTGAACAATCCCAGAGCATCGGAAGAAGTGTGATGTGGTCAGAAGAGAGGGTTTTAGAGGCATACCTGACCTGGACTTGGATCGCAGCTCTGCCACCGATCAGCTACGTGACCTTGACAAAGGGCCTTGACTTCTTGGGGTCTTTACTCTTCACCTGAAATATGGGAATCAGACCACCTACTACTACCTCGGGGGGATATGACCAAGGCTGGAGAGGATGATGTATGTAATGTGCTGATTTTCTTAAAACTGAACACCCACGTTTGTACCTCCCACCCATCCCCACTAAAGGGGGAAGAATGGGATTCATCTACAAACTCAAAGAATGGACAAGAAGGTGATATCCACTCAGATATGTCAATAAAATGTTGGAAGATAGTCAGTGGACGAGGACAGAGCAAAGATGAAATTAACAACTGATGGAGGTGGGAATCCAATGTGGTATGCTAGGCCCCTGCAAAGGCTCAGGGATGGGGCGCTCCAGGTAGTTCTGAAGGCAGAGCTGCAAACAGGGGGACTGGTTAAAAATGACATGAGCCCCATTATACCCCAGACCCTGGCACCCCACACAACCAGGCAGCTATTGCCCCCCATACTCCTGGGAAAGAGGTTTGGTGGAGAAAGTGGACTAGCAGCGTTGTAAACATGGGGGCAGAAGGCACAGGAGAAGGAATAGATTAGGTGAGAGGTTGAAAATATGGAAATTAAGTAAAAGTTTTCATGTGGAATGGTGAGATGGCTAGCCCTTCCCCCTATGGGCTCCCAGACACCACACGGCCAAGCTTCTGCTTACCAGGCAGGAGACTATAAGTCTCCCCTAAGCAGAAAGGGATCAACCAGAGAGAAAAAACCTACAGACGCTAGGGTACATTTGGGGTCCTCAATAAAATGATTAGGTCCTTCCCTGTCTGATCATCCTCTAGAGAAAGCTACAACTCAACAGACCGCACCCATGCACACACAACTTTCCTGGTGTCTTTTTGGCGCTTCATTCTTAAAGAGTAATGGGTAACCAAGCATCATTAGACATTTGATGAAACAGAGAAAGAGAAGAAACCCCTCAAATCATCCCCCTTCTCTCTGCCAATCACCCCTCACCAAAAACCAGAATAAGGAATTGAGTGAAATGATGAAGCAAACAATAGAAGAAACCGTCGACGGAACACTGATTAATATCCTCAGAGATGTAATATCTAATAAAATATTCTGTATTTCTGAAACCAGAACTGAGTAATGTTTAAAATCAGAAAACCCAAGGATGCCTGGGTAGCTCATGGGTTGAGGGTCTGGCTTTGGCTCAGGGCGTGATCCCAGGTCCTGGGATCAAGTCCCACATCAGGCTCCCCACAGGGAGCCTGCTTCTCCCTCTGCCTGTCTCTACCTCTGTGTGTGTGCGTTTCCCATGAATAAGTAAATAAAATCTTTTTTAAAAAAAATTAAAAAACCCAGAGTTATGAAAATAAGACAGCAGCAGTAGAGCAATTGAAGGGAAGGATGTGAAGAAGCAGCTGAAGAAAAAAAAAAGCAGCTGAAGAAATGTCCCAGCAAGGAACAAAAACACACAGAAATGAAAAACAGGAGAGAAAATAAGGAAATTAACATAACAGGAGGCCCAATATCCAACCATGAACATAGAATGAATCAGAAGAAAAGGAAAGAAAAGGAAAGGAAAGGAAAGGAAAGGAAAGGAAAGGAAAGGAAAGGAAAGGAAAGGAAAGGAAAGGAAAGGAAAGGAAGAGAAAGGAAAGGAAAGGAAAAGGAGAGGAGGTACTTATTGAAGCTATAACGGAAGAAAAGTGTTCAGGACAAAGGCCGTGAATTCTATATGGAAGGGTCCACCAAGTCCTTGACACCATTAACAGGGGCCTGATGAAGGGGGTAGGGTGGGGGGAGTTACTCAAAGGCTTTCCCTATGAAATTTAGAATATTCGTGCTAAGGAGGAGCTCTTAAAAGCAGAGCAGGATGCATAACAGGGCTCAGGAATCAAAATGGCGCTGGACTTCTTGGTAGGAACACTGGTAGCTAGAAGATAACAAAGGATGCCTTTAGCATTCTGAACACCAATCGTTTTTCAACAAAAATTCTCTACGCAGTCAATCCTTTCACTGCAAGAGGCGGGATAAAGGCATTTTCAGACATGCCTTATCTTGAGAAATGTATTCTCAGGCAGTCCTCCTCAGAGAGCTAGCAGAGGGTGTGCTCCAACAAATGAGGAGATAAAACCAAGGAAAGAGATACGAGTTCTAGGAAAGTGGGCTCCAACAGGAGATGGAGGGGATGAAAAGTCTCCAAGAGACATCAAAGAGAGGTCCCAGGGTAGTGGAGGGCCAGGGGAGCTGGAGAGCTAACAGGTTAGGTTAGAATGAAAGCATGGGGGCTCAGAAGGGCTGACTCCCTAGCAAAACATGGGCAAGATGGATTATCCAATGTGCACATCACATATCTGCAGGCATTTCTTAGCTTGTGCCCTCAGTTTAGGGCAAGAATTATAATATGCAAAGGGAAAGGATGACATCAAGTCCGGGAAAAACTAAATACTGTACAAGAAAGGAAATCTAATTATAGTACGCTACGTGGCTCGGTTAAAGACAGTGACACCATTAAAATGAAAATGCTGAATCATGAGTTAACTAACACTGTGACTGAACTCTGAGTGTGAGTGTGAGGGCGTCGGGGGCTAAACTAAGAACTAAGTCCTTCTTCCACAGCAGAAGTTAAGAGCATCTCAAATTGTGATGAGATCAAGTCCTATTCATAGGAGCATATTCTTCAGAAGTCAGGCAGTGCAATCCAGGGGAAACCAGTGGGAAGAGTTGAAAGCACTCTTCTCTGGAGACTGGGCCCCAGGGGGAAGGGAGGTGGCGCAGGTCACTGTGGCTGTTTCCCCATTTGAAATGGACCCCACACTTCTGTCTTTGTGAACTATGCCTAGACATTATTTCGAATCATCACCAGGCTGGATTCTGTGTTAAATGCCTACCCCTGCTGCTTGGCATGGGGATCAAGGGCAGCGGTGCAGCAGGAGAGGGGTGAATGCCACCCCCCGTCTGAATTATTTGGAACAAGTAGGTACCGGGTGCAAGAGACAGTAGAGAAACACAGACCCATTATGACCTCTGCTTGGTTGCCCAGCAAGCACACTGCCACACACCTAAAAAACTTTCAATAAGCCAACAATACATTTGTCATACTGTGACTTTCAAGTGCACCTAAAACTGAATTCGCTTCTTTCTGAAAGGGAGAAAAATCTCAAATCACATCATGCTATTGTGTACAGAAGGAACGTCAAGGAGCCTCTGTTTAGGAGTCCCGGATCTCTGGTTGGTGGGCATTCTTCACAATCCAGTGCGGATCGAGCGCTCCATACTAT
Organism: Vulpes lagopus; assembly: GCF_018345385.1. Taxonomy (NCBI): domain Eukaryota; kingdom Metazoa; phylum Chordata; class Mammalia; order Carnivora; family Canidae; genus Vulpes; species Vulpes lagopus. Next base: position 60,263,495 of record NC_054833.1, read on the forward strand.
GAGCCAATAATTTAATTTCTCCATATGTCCCATGTATACTTGTAGATGAAAATCCCGACCAGGTTACTAAAAGTTCCCATTTGGAAAAGGGTTAAAAGAGAAGCGCACTGCTCCCCAGTTCCAGAGCACCCATCTTCTTCTGAGGCTGTGCTAACTGTCCCCCCCACATCCCGGGGGAGGCTCATTCCTGTCCACTTCACCTAAGGTCAGCTACAAGAAGAAGGGGATGCCGCACAGCTGTGGTGAGCAAGTTCTGGGAAGAAAGGCGGAGTCCGTTCATCAGATCTAAAAGTAGTATCAGCACAAACATCGCTAATCAACTGACTGGACGGAGTTTCTGGGTGTTCTACGAAATCACTGTCGGATCACACACTTCCTTCCGTTGCTGTGATGAATATTCAGTCCCAGGAAAGCACTAGCTTTTTCTTGTCAAAGTACAGGCTCTCTCTCTCTATTTTTCTGTTAGGTATTGTCACTGTGTAAATACGTCACAGTTCCTTCTTCATATTCAGGATTCTATCCTTGGTGTTAAATTTGGTGTTCAAGCGTGGTATCAACTTAGTGGTTTGATATATTCTATTTATGCTCTTGTCTACCTGTAAACATTTTCGATTTCTTCAGCAGCTTTGATTTTACACACACACACACACACACACACATATTATACACTACCCCATATCTCCTTTGGAATGCAGAGCTTACAAATTAAAAGTAAAATCTATCCCGAGATCGAAGTTGGGCTGTCCTCGCTCCAATTTGCCCTGCAAGGTTCGCAGATTCCAAGGTGGGAGAAGAAATGAGGCTCTGGACAGTCTGGAAGCCTTGCTGGCCAGTTGACACTGCTTGCTGTTCTCTCCGTAAGCCCTGGTCAGCAGGCTAAACTCCGTGAGCTTATCCATTTATTTATGCTGTTGTGTATATTTTGCTGTTGTTTCCAAGGAAAAGTTCTGTTTGAAATTCTCCAGCCTTGCCTTAGCTGAACTAAGGGGAGGCAGGATTGTTTTTCTCATACGCCTATGTGTTTCCCAAGTGTTGGAAGCTGCCAGCTAACCAGACCAGAGCTAGGACTCAGTACAAGCAGCTCCTTCACGTGGTCACGGGAAGACATCAGACAAGTGGTCTCTGGGCAGGCATCTCGTCGGGGTGAGAGCAAAGGCATCTTAAATGTCTGAGGCATGGGCTCAATCTGGTGGTGCCAGGCGGTGGGGCTTTGGTGCTCACTGGCTTTTTGAGACCTACCCCTGCAGCTTTGGTGTGTCACCACCAAGTGGTGGCAGAGAGAGTAACAGGCGCGCAGGGCCGAAGGGGCTCCTTGTTCCCGGGTTCAGAGACTGGAATGCTTTTCTGAGCTGTGGTTCGGAATAAAAATAGAATCTGTTTATTAAACTTGTCTCTTCCATAACACAACACAGGCTGGGAAAGATGGCCATTCAGCAGACACAATAAAGACAAAGCATCACTTTTCTCTGGCTACCTGTGGAAGCCTAACCTCTGGCATGCCTTGTTCTGAGGCTGGGCCAGACAGGGCTGGAAGAAATCCTCCTCCCACCAAACTCGGAAAGAATCCCCCTTAGCTGTGCACTTGGATCCCTTTGGCATGAAAGTGCTCGCTTCTGGCCTTGGCCCACCAGGGCCTGCAGAGCCATCTTCCTTGACTACCCCAAGCTGGTCTGGAAAAGGGGTTCCTTTTGAGCCAGCAAGGCTTCCCATCACTGGCTCTTTTTCAGAGTTTGCCCCTCTATTCCTGAGCTCCAAGTGCTCAGGTACCACCAGATAGTCAGATGTCATGCCCCTGACACTGTCCTCAAGCACATGGTGCCAGCAAGCTGGCTCTCCGAAGACTATTTTCTTTTTCCTTTCTTTTCTTTTCTTTTCTTTTCTTTTCTTTTCTTTTCTTTTCTTTTCTTTTCTTTTCTTTTCTTTTCTTTTCTTTTCTTTCTTTTCTTTCTTTCTTTTTTCTTTCTTTTCTTTCTTCTTTCTTTCTTTCTTTCTTTCTTTCTTTCTTTCTTTCTTTCTTTCTTTCTTTCTTTTTCTTTCTTCTTTATCTTTTAGATTTTGTTTATTTATTCATGAGAGACACAGAGAGAGGCAGAGACACAGGCAGAGGGAGAAGCAGGCTCCCTGTGGGGAGCCCGATGAGGGACTCAATTTCAGGACCTTGGAATCACACCTTGACCCGAAGGCAGACACTCAACTGCTGAGCCACCCAGGTGCCCCTGAAGACTATTTTCAATACAGATTAAAGGAATCCAAAAGAAAATGGGGCAGAACATGAAGGCTTCATAGTGTTCATGATGGGTACTGGCTGGTTGGGCAAATTTAAAATCTCACAACATTATGGAATTGAGTCAAATCACTAAGTAATAAGCATATGCCTCAGTAGCCACATCTGTCCATGTCAACTGATGGATGAGGACAATGAGGAAGAATAACCTATGAGGCATTTACTGTAGACCACACCCTGTTCTAAGGGCCTATCCCATTTCATCCTCACAAATCTAACACTGGAGAAGGATTGCTCTTTCTCCCATTTCTTGCATTAGGCCACTCTTCTCCCAAGGAGCTCTCTGGCCCCCCGGGGTCAAGTTAGCAAGGCTCGGTGGCCAACTGTGCAGCTGTGGGGCCAGACAATGACCCACGCCCTCGGTTTCCGGGTAAGGAAAAACAAACGGGTGTTCCAGGTCACACAGCTGGTTAAGTCACAGAGGGGGTTCAGATCCAGAGTCGGGCTGCACAGCCGTCCCTGGGGCCACCTCCATCACAAGCACCCCCAAGGAAGTCATTCCCTCCTCCCCAGTCAGGCCAGGAAGCCTTTGCAGAAGGGCTGGAATTTAGAGATTGGTATTGAAAATGAATGCATTGTAACTCAAGCGTGCAAGACAGATGGGTGTGAGCAGTGAGGCAGCTATGGAAAATTCTCAGAGACTTGGTGAAGGTCCTTGTGAGTATCCGACTACAGTGACACAGGGGATGGGAGAGGGTCCGATGACCTGCCTGGAAAACATGTTTATAAAAATGAAAGACTATAATTTTTTTCTTGGACTGAATACTGTGCGCTGTGCTTTGCAAAGAGCCTTTATACATACAAAGCCCATTTTGGGCTTTGTAGTCACTTGCTACAGGAGAAGTGAGAGGAGTCACATTTTTTCGCTATGTGCACAACTATGCTGCGCCCTAATGCTCTGGGGAGCCAGGCACAGAAGAGAGTCCTCGGGAGAGGAGATTCAGCTGGGGTGGGGTGGGGGGCAGGCAACAGCTGCTTCCCCACCATGGTCAGCTTTAGATGACCTTGAAACAACTGAAGCCCAGTGTTTTTAAAGCCAGAACTTTGTGAGTCTTCTGCTCTTTAGGAGAGACATCAAGGAGCAGACTGGAAACACCAAATCACCACGCTGAGATCCCAGGCGCAGGCAGAATACACCGGAAAGGACATGAACAGAGGGAATGTGGGGTGCCTCAGTGAGGAGGTATCAGGAGGGACTAGGGAGCCAGGGGATCCTGGGTGTCGGTGTGCATTGTGGACGTTTAAGCCCTAACCCCTAATACGACTGATTAAGGAAGTAATGACACTTAAACTAGGTTATAGGGGTGTGTGTGTCCTAATCCGACAGGGCTGGTGTCCTTATAAGGAGAGGAAGAGACACTGGAGGGCTCTCTCTGTCTCCATCTCCCTCTCCTCCTCCCCACTCCCCACAGCACACCTGGCAGAGGGGAGGCCATGTGAGGACCCAGCAAGGAGGCCTCCCCAGAAATCATCTCTGCCTTGATCCTGAACTTGCCAGCCTCCAGAACTGTGAGAAAACACATTTCTGCTGTCTTAGTCACCTGGTCTGTGGTATTTTGTTATGGCAGCCCCAGCAAATGGACACGGAGAGCTGTGGCCTCACTACTACCCCCAGACCCTGGCCAGCACTCGCTCATCTCTCGACACTCAGAGTTCCCTCTTCCATGAGGCCTTTGTTGCCTACCCTTTCACTTCCCTCCTGTATGCTCCCACTCTATATGAAGAGATGCTGTCTGGGAGCCCGTAATAAGTCCATCTGTCCCTACTAGACTCCAAGCCTCTTGAAAGAAGACACCATCTTATTCAACTTTATATTCCTAGTCTGGGCGAGTAGCGAGCATCTGATAACTTTACAGAATAAACAAAGAAACAAACGAGTCTAGGACATCATCTTAAAAATTGTGCATTAACATAAATGTTAAGACGAGATTTATTCACTCATTTATTCAACAGTCAAGAAGTGAATGATTTGGGTGGGGAGAATAAGGAAGTTTACTAAAGCATGAAGAGAGAGAAACTGAAAAAAGAAGAACATTTCTAGATGTTGAAGAAATGACAAGATGAAGGATTGGCAGCATAAGAGAATATAAATACCACTCGTTTGTATGAACTATGCCGCACCATGTGGCATGATGATAATGTATAATTAGATGTGAAGAGTTAGCAGCACAGAGTAGAAGCTAAGTGGGCTCCAGAGTGGGACAAATGGGGCTGAATCCTGCCTCTGGTACCAGTTAGGGGCTTTGGGCAAGTCATTTGACTTCTCTGGGCTCTACGGGCCTCCTCTTTTTTTTTTTTTTAACCTAAGTTTTACCAAAGTATAACACACACACAGCAAAGTAAACAAGTCGTTTGAGGAAGAGCTCAGTGAATCCTTTAGTTGCCGTATTGTGTAAACAGAGATACTGAACCCACCTGTTCCGGCGGGCAGATGTGAAGGTCAGATGGTGTAATGCTTGTAGAGCCCTTGGCCAGGTGCTTGGCACACAGGGAGCCTGTTTCCTCTCCTTCAGTGACCTCTGCCTCATGTAACTACGGTTCCAAACTTGATTCATAGATGTTTGAACGCTGCTTCATTTTTTATATACCTTGGTGCCATTCCTCAGACTCAAGGAAAAGAAACCGTGGGTCTCGCTCTCAATTCATCTGTGACTCTAGCGACTCGCCCTTAGAGCTGAACATTAGGATCCCATTTCTGCCACCCTTCCTGCCATGCTGGTTTAATGGAGGGACTCTTCACCTACTTAAAATACCAACTAAGCTCAGAGTTATAAACAGAGCTAATAGAGGCAACAGAACAGATTTGGAAAAGTTTCTTTGGTCTGCACATGAGAGAGAGAGAGAGAGAGAGAGAGAGAGAGAGAGAGCGAGAGAGAGAACCTCTCAATCTCAGGATGTGTGACTTCTCAAACAAGCAGAGCAAGGGCTCCAGTGCCGGGCAACAGCAGATACTGGGTAATGTTTGTTAGGGACATAATCAGAAGATGGACAGTTGGGGACCTCAGTTTATTTCAGGCAGCATGCCTATAAACAAAGCTACCTCCATGTACTGAACAAGGCCAGACCGAACGGTCAACCTAAGGATAACTTGACGCATAGAAAGGAGTCCTCTCTGCTTCCAATGTCTTCCCTCCGAGGATTTCGGGTTCAGGGTGCCCAAAATTCTACCGCGGGGGATTCCTGTTTATGAATCTGTCATTCCCTTACTCTGCTCTCATCTGAGAGGCAGAGGGCTAGCTGGAACGGCACTTTCTGTTCCCTGGTACGTGAGCATGAATGAACTCGGGATTCCTGTGCTCTTGAGCAGAAGAGGGTGGACAGTGGAGATAGGCAATGACAGGACAGCAGTGGATGTGAGTAGGTGCAGGAGGGTGTGAGCTGGTGCAGTGGGCACTGGGAGAGAGCGCGGAACCTCCTCACCCCCACACCTTGGCCCCCGTCCAGGCCTGGGACCCACGGGTACAGGACACCATCTGGCAAATAAAAGGCCGATGGAGCAACCAGGCCAGGTTTTCTGAGTAGCTTTCTACCATCTTCCTCATCCTGTCCTGTTCCTGCCTTGTCTCTTGCCTCTCCCATTCACACTCTGTAGGCAGACCAATTTCTGTCGTTTGACTTTAAAAACCAGCTCCCCAACCCCCCAACCTGAGAGGCGCTCATCCTTGCAAACATTCCTCTGCAAGCTCTCAGAAGATCCAGGTTCTCCTAAGTAGCGAGGGCAGATGTGGCCGGAGGGGAATTTACAGTCTGTGACCAATTAGCCAGATGGGCTAACCTTCCCACCTGGTTTTTCTCTTGTTGGCGTTTTGTGAGCTCTCTCACTTTCGTTTGCTCCCCGTTCATAGAAGGTCACTTCCCTTTGGCCTTGTGGGGGTTGACTGTCTGCGGGCCATTTGGGTTCACATATGCTCTTGGACTTCAGATGGCACTGGCGACCAGGATAAGCTCTCCCCGACGTGCATCTCGGCACAGGCAGCATGACCTTTGCTTCTAGATGCGTATCTCAATGTTGTTTCCACACTTCTGTGAGCTATAGCTTTGCAGCTGGGGCAAATGTGGTTACATGATTAATTCCAAACATATGCCGCACAGAACACTGGGTCTTACCATACATATCTGCATATCATTTAGGAGGCAAACTGAGGAACTGATTTTGAGCTGTAAAAACCCATGATTTGAAAGGAGGAGGGGACGGCCTGTTTCTTCATTCTCATACTGTTTAATGTGATCATGCTACTTCTGGGCTCCAGAGGAGCGGGGCTACTTCTCTTTTAAAGGTCATCCTTTCAAGTTCTTTGTGGCTCTGAATGCCATGTAAACTCCTTCACTTTCAGCCTGGGGTTTCCTTAATCAACCAATTTTCCTGACACTTGGAGATGAAGAGGGCTGTAAGTGGTTATCTAGTTGGGATCTCAGTACCCAAGCACGGTATGAACATAAATCACAGGAGGTTAACATTTATCTTGCCTATTTTTAAAAATTTTTTATTACAAATCTCCAGGGTTGAAAACTCCATCGTTTCCAAAGCCAAAGAAATTGGACATGACACACACTGAAAAAGGCATTACCATGCATTACACATTTGCTTTCCTTTTCAGGCATGGGTTTACTTTCCCAAGAAGAGTGCCATTTACAAACACAAAACAAATTAACAAATGTCACTTTTTCTGACCTGCATTTACTTCCCATGCAACCGCTTCTTTTTTTAGCTGACATTTCCTCTCCATCATTTTTTTTTTTTTGAGATTTATTTATTTTAAAGAAAGAGAGAGAACGCAAGTGAGCACTAGCAGGGGGAGTAGGAGAGGGAGAAGCAGACTCCCCGATGAGCAGGGAGCCCAATGTGGGGCTTGATCCCAGGACCCTGGGATCATGACCTGGACCAAAGGCAGATGCTTAACTGACTGAGCCACCCAGGCGCCCCTCCTTTCCATCTCTTTATTCCGGGGTTGGTGAGGTGGTCAGTATGTGCTTTCTCTTAAGCCATCTCTGGCATCTTTGAAAATTCTATACAACATCAGGCTCTTACTACTGCACAGAGATACTTATATTTAAAACGTGTGATAAATAAATAAATAAATAAATAAATAAATAAATAAATAAAACCTGTGTCATCCACACCTCCCCCAGTGATGTGCAGTAGCACATCACCAACCAACCCCCAATTTCTTTTGTATACTTTTAGTTTCAGATCCGATTGTTTGTACTTTCTTCTAGCTCTTTTCATTTTGGCAAACTGATTCCCTGAATCACACGGAATGACAATAAACTGACAATATCTAATACTCATCTTTGGTTGGAAGGGCTGAGTATAGTAATAGGTGGAAAGGAGTATGCCTTCTATGTCTAAGGAAACCCCATAGCACCTAGTGTGGAGCCGGCATTCAAAATAATTTGAGTGACGTTATAGTATCAGACGTGAGATCTTTGAATACCTAACTTACAGTTCCCTGGCTTCTATAAAAATTGCTCTGGAAGAAAAGCTTTAAAAATTAGGTGTCAAAAATAAAAATAAAAATAAAAGTAAAAATAAAAAATAAAAATAAATATAAAAATTAGGTGTCAACATTGGATCATATTGCACACCTAGGATAGGCGATAAAATAATACCAAGATGAAAAATATACAAATTAAACTGGCTTCCTGTCCCTGGGTAGAATTTTCCTAGCTAATCTCACTATGTATGTCTGCTATAGCAGATGAGCTTTAGAATTGTGATGTCAAGGAGCTCTCAAACTCCCTCGGGAATTCTGAATCAGGCTGTGTGAAATTTATAAACTAATTTTGGGGAAAATCTGTATCTCTAACACTTTAAGCCAGCCTATCTAGGAAAATGGCATATCCTTACATTTATTCAAATCTGCTGTCTGTAGCTATGATTTTTCGTACCAACTGTCACCCCAAGCAACCCGCATACCCTCCTGATAAAATAGCCTGCTTGCACTCTTGACCAGAGGTTAAGCCAAACACAGGCACTCGTGTTTCACAGCAGATACGAGACCCCAGCAGGGACCCAAAGAAACCTTTCCCACGACTCTCCTAATTGTTGTTAAGGAAGGAAACCTTCCACAGAGTTAGAAGGACTTGAATGTGGTGCTGCCAGAGGCCGTGCTCTGCACCATGAGAAGAAAGCCAGTCTGTGGCAGGAAAGGGGGAAGCCAATGCAGAAATGATAAAGGAGGAATGGTACCCAGCCCCACCACTAGCCCCCATGGTATCTCTGTGTGCATCAGAAACAAGTACTTCTTCCTCACATGTCCTAAAGCCACTGACCTAAATATATAAACCTGTGATGATGGTGACCTTGACTGGCAAGCCCGTGGGTTTGGAGTTGTGCAACTGAGCCTTGCAGCCCTAACACAAACGGTCCTGGGAGCTCCAAGAATCCCACCTGTTCCCTAAGGCTTCAGATTCCTGCAGTTCCTCTGGTTGTGACCTCCCCCAGTTCCAGATATGGTGAGCGCCCCTCCTTTGCTTTTGTTTCAGCTGCTGTTGAGTCTTGAACCCAAGTAGTGTTTTAATTTTCTTCAAGGTCCCCTACTTATTGTTGAGTTTTTGTAGTTATTGGTTTGTTTTTTTTGTGGGGTTTTTTTTTGTGGGGGCAGGGTTGTTGTTGCAGTTGTTTTTTAAAAGTAGGCTCTCTACATGTGGAGCTCAATACAGGGCTTGAACCCATGACCGTGAGACCTGAGCTAAGATCAAGAGTCAGATATCCAACTGACTGAGACACCAGGTGCCCCTTGGAGCTATTGTTAATATGCCCTTTCTCTGTTCTTTGTGACATTTTCTAACTGGGTTTGGGGATTTGTGAGAAACCACTTTTTGTATATTTATCTTATAATTGGCAAAAGACTTGGCTTTCTTTTTGGTTCTTAGTTGATTCTCTTGAATTTGCCAGGTAGATTATTGAAAATGTTTACAAACATGGTAAGTTTGATTCCACCTTATTACTTATTTGCATACTGTAGAGACTAGGACTCTCAAGTTAATGATGTGCATCAGCAGCACGAGGGGACATTCTTATTTTGTCTCTCATCTGATCTGATAGTATTTTCCAGCAAGCAAAATGGTAGCATTTAGTCTGCAATAGTTATGAAGTATTCTTTATTTTATTTTTTTTAAGATTTTATTTATTTATTCATGAGAGACACAGAAAGAGGCAGAGACACAGGCAGAGGGAGAAGCAGGCTCCCTGTGGGGAGCCTGATGCAGGACTTGATCCCTGGACCCTGGGATGATGACCTGAGCCCATGGCAGACACTCAACCGCTGAGCCACCCAGGCATCCTATGAAGTACTCTTTAATTCCTAGTTTGAAGAGCTGCTGTTTATTTTTATTTTTTTATTGATTTTCCCTAGTACACAATGTATACTGTTTTCCAACAATTCCTCAATGTTGAGTGATTTATACACGCTTTTTTCTCATTAACGTATTATTTGGTTAGGTGTCTAATTGTCTTGCCCTATTTTTATTTATTTATTTATTTATTTATTTATTTATTTATTTATTTATTTAGATTTTATCTATTTATTCATGAGAGACACAGAGAGAGAGGCAGTGACACGGGCCGAGGGAGAAGCAGGCTCCTTGTGGGGAGCCTGATGTGGGACTCAGGATCACGCTCTGGCCTGAAGGCAGGTGCTAAACCGGTGAGCCACCCAGGCATCCCTGCCCTGTTTATTTTCATTTGGGAAGCCTGGTTTCTTATGGTGGCATTCTACCTATTCTTTGAATACTTTACATGCAAATCTTCATTCAGGTAAGTGTCCTGAAGACACAGTCTCCTAGCTAGTGGCTTGTCTTTCCACTCTTTGAATGCATGTGGTCTTTCACAGAGTGCACACTGTAAATTTAATGAAGTTCACACTATCATCTTTCTCATACTTTCTGTGTTGTAGATGAAAATTAATCACCAAACTAACCCATGTAGATTTTCTCCTAAGTTCCCCACTATAACTTAATAGTTTTGCATTTTATATCTAAGGCAATGAACACTTTTGAGTGAATTTATGTCTAAGGTGTAAAGTTTGTGTAAAAAATTCCTTGTGGCTGTCCATTTGTACCCTCTTTTGCTGACAATGACTAAAGACTCAAAATTAAACAAACCATCTTTTCTGCATTGATGTGCCTTTATTCTTTTGACCCAGGTCAAGTTTTCTGTATCTGTGTAGGTCTGTTCACAGACTCTCTGTTCTGTTCCATTAATCTATGTGTCCATTTGTTTTTAAAACATCACACGCTTAATTATCGTAGTTTTACAATAAATCTTCAAATGGGGAAGTGTGAGTTCATTGACTTGTTCTTCATCAGTACTGACTACACTACTCAATGTTTTTAACACAAGTCTGTCGATATTTACAAAACAGCTTGCTGAGATTTTTATGGGGATTGCACTGGATCTTCAAATCAGAAGCTATCAGAAGAACTGATATCTTGGGACGCTTCAGTGGCTCAAGCCACTGGGTGGCTCAGTGGTTGAGCATCTGCCTTTGGCTCAGGGCATGACCCTGGGATCTTGGGATCCTCTCTTGCATTGGGCTCCCCACAAGGAGCCTGCTTCTCCCTCTGCCTGTGTCTCTGCCTCTCTCTCTGTGTCTCTCATGAATAAATAAAATCTTAAAAAAAAAAGATATCTTAATAATACTGTATCTTTTGGTCATGAACAAGAAATATATCTCGAGTGAATTACTTTCCTTTCATTGTTTTCGAGTGTTTCTTAATTTTCAAATTTTTATTCAATCTTTTTAAACTTAAAGAGGAAAAAAACAAAAATAGTTCACGCATTTCTCCCAATCCTCACCTCCTGCAACCAGCAATCTGTTCTCTGTATCGATGAGCTTGTGTTTTTTAAGAACCCACACAAGAGAGATCGTATGGTATTTGTCTTTCTCTGCCTTATTTCACTAGCATAATGCCCGCAAGTCCATCCATGTTGTCACAAATGGCAATTTTTCATTCTCTTTTTTATGGGTGAATACTATTCCATTTGTGTGTGCATGGCACATTCCCCACATACTCTCTTTATGTATCTTTATACATTTATCTATTGAGATGCTTAAATTTTTCCCATGTTTTGGCTATTGTAAATAATGCTGCAATGAACACGAGGGTGCAAATATCTGTCTGAATTAGTGTTTTCATTTTATTCAGATAAATACCCAGAAATGGAACCACTGGATACTACAGTAGTTCATTTTTTACTTTTTGAGGAGCCTCCATGCTATTTTCAGTAGGGCTACACCAATTTACATTCCTACGGTTAGAATGCAAGGGTTCCCTTGCTCTACATCCTTGCCAACACTTTCTGTCTCTTGTCTTTTTTTTTTTTAAGATTTTATTTATTCATGAGCGACAGAGATAGAGAGAAAGAGAGAGAGAGAGAGAGAGGCAGAGACATAGGCAGAGGGAGAAGCAGGCTCCATGCAGGGAGCCCAACATGGGACTTGATCCCGGGTCTCCAGGACCAGGCCCTGGGCTGAAGGGGGCACTAAACCGCTTGAGCTACCCAGGCTGCCCTGTCTCTTGTCTTTTTGAGAAAAGCCCATCTAAATAGGTGTGAGGAGGTATCTCATTGGGGTTTTGATCTGCATTTCCCTAATGCTGAGTGATGCTGAACATCTTCTCATGTGCCTGTTGGCCATCTGGATGCCTTCAGGAAAATGTCTATTATCCAGGTCTTCTGCCCATTTTTAACTGAATTGTTTGGGTTTTTTCTTTTGCTATTGAGTTGAGCCTCTCATATATTTTGGATATTAGTCCCTTATCAGATACGTGGTTTGCAATTACTTTTCCCTATTCAGTAGGCTGCCTTTTCATTTTGTTGATGGTTTCCTCTGCTGTGTGCTCTTTTTCAAACTGACCACAGACACTGAGTTTCATTAAATGCCTTTTTAGTTTTGACATTCAGTATATATGTCCTCTTTGCTGGGTTTTGACACCAGTTACTCCAACTTCATACAGTGAAACAAGAAGTCTTCCTTCTTTTCTGAATTCTGCAACAGTTTATATAACACAGGAATTATTTTTCCTGTGAAGTTTAAAAGAATTTACCTATAAGACTGCCCATCACCAGAACATTTTAGGAAAGAGAGGTGCTTTGGATTTTTTCTTTTTTGCCATGGGACTGGGCATATATTTCTCTATTTAATTAGCCTTTTCAGAAGGATATCTTTGATATTTACAAATAAGTCTACTCTGTGTGTTTTCACATGCACGGAATGGTCATCCTCCTCTAAAAGCTTTCAGTTAGAAGTTTCTGACTGACAATCATTATGTTACATCCTCTGTGTTGTTATATCTCATCTGAACTATTACAACAGTATCACCAATCAAGAAGATTTGGTAAATGTTGGATGCCAACTGTGTCCACCCAAGTCTATGACACATCTTCACTCCCCTGTCAGGACCCTGTGTCCCTCTGGCCTACCAGTGATGCAGCAGGCAATGCTGCCTTCTGCGGTGCTCATGACATTTTTTTACATGCTTGATTTTACAGGTCTGCTTTTTAAGGAATTTATTCACACCCATCCAACTTAATCCTGAAAATTAAGTGGTAGGAGATTACTTAATAACTATAACAATACAATGAAATATATTTAGGGATAACACACCTATAGTAAGGAGATACATGCTTATATATAATTTGTTAACTTTTAGCAAGCCATTAGAAGAAGGAGATGAGCTCATGCCAGACTTGGCCAGTTTATGAGCAGAGGTGGAAGGAAAAGGTCTAGAAGATAGGTTGGAAAGGCCAAGTTTTGCCATACTCTGAAGAGCAGAAGATGAGACTGCGGCTGTTCAGAGCCTTTCCTAATGGGCTCCCATGAGGCCAAAGAAGGAGGTTCAGCCTCATGGCAGAGATGAGGTTTACCGCCCTCCCTCCTAAACCCACCTTTTCAAGTAACCCCAAAGCAGCTGCTTTTGAATTGGGGAAGAAAGTAAGTCTAGCTGGACGCCAGAAAATCAGCCAGACCTATGTACAGAAATGGAACTGGGATGTGGTTCCTGGCACATTGAACGGAAGTCCCATATGTTCTGAAAGAAACCATAATCCTGGGGAAGAGATGGGCGGGGGGAGATATACAAATAGCTTGTGTTTTAGTTTTGAGGTCACTATACCACGGGGAGCCACCTCAGAATCTATTGGGGAAGACTTTCCATCACTCAGACATCCTGGCCTTTGAGTTGGATGTAGTAACTGGATGGGGCTTGGGCTAGCTCTCTTGGGGAGAGGGTGTGTTCTCTGTGCGGATGTAAGACAGCCATGGATACGTGGGTGGCCAGGCTGCAGGGGTGATTGACTGGATGAGTCTGCCAGAATTCACTTTTCCTTTTCTTTAGCGCTCACAGAGTCCATTTCCCAGCTAAGTGGGCATGTAGGTGCATTCTCGCTAGTGGAAAGTGAGCACAAGTGATGCGTCCCATCATCAGCTCTGCAAACATCAACGGTGTGTTTTAATACCCTTCTTCTTTCTGAAGTGTAGCATGATGTGCCCATGCCCTGCCTGCGATCATGGGGATGAGAATCCATAAGCGTAGGGGAGAGACAAGACAGAGGGAGAGCCAGCCAAGAATGGCTCCAGGATGAGGCAAGACCATTAGGAACCAAATTTAGATCAGTGATTGTCAGGGACTGGGTGTGTTTGGCGGGGAGGAGGAGGGACTGACCACTAAGTCATAGGAGGCAACTATTTGGGGTGGTGGGAATAGTGTTTTGACTGTGATGGTGGTGACACAACATATGTTTGCTAAAATTCATAGAACTAGTCACATAAAAAGTTGTATTTTACTGTATGTAAATTAACCTTTAAAAAAAAAAAAGAATTACCCCATGGAGAAGAGACCTTCCTTTCTAACCTAGACTGCTCACTTAGGGGCTGTTTTATGAAACAAATACAGTTCTGTGTTGCATAAGCCACTATATTGCACTGACATAGCTGTCAGAGTAGCTTATTCTTTATCTGATGTATTAAAACACATTGCCGGGACCTAAAAATGAATCTTGCCAATTAGGTTATGATCATGGTGACAGCCAAAGTCAGTAGGACGAAGAATGGACTTATTGAACAAATGGTGTTGGAACAACTAACCAGCCATCTGGAAAGAAAAAGTTGTGTCTCTAACTCAAACCAGGATAAACTCCTAATGGATCAAAAATTTAAATGCAACAAACAAAACCATGAAAGTTCTAGGAAAAAAAAAATCCACAGAAGAATTCCTTTTTGTCCTTGAAGCAGAAGCAAACTTAACATGACTTAACAATTTGCATGTCATAGGGACACCTGGTGGCTCAGAGGTTGAGCATCTGCCTTTGGCTCAGGGCATGATCCTGAGGTCCTGGGATTGAGTACCTCATTGGGCTCCCCACAGGGAGCCTGCTTCTTCCTCTGTCTCTGCCTCTCTCTGTGTGTTTCTCCTGAATAAATAAATAAAATCTTTAAAAATTTTTTCATGTTTTTCTCATTTTTGTATCCCAAGGCTAGCATATTCATGGAATATTTCACACACACACACACACACACACACACACACACACACAATCTCTGCTCCCATGTATCTCTACACTTTCTAGGCTTGCAGTTATTTTCCTCTTTCTCTCTTGCTTTTAACAAGCCTTGAAATTCTTTCTGCGCAGCCATGAGTTAACCCAGGACCTCACCCCGATGTCCTTCACCAGAAATACTCTTAACGACTGGACGCTCAACCATCAATCTATTCGCCACATGCTTTCTGAGAAATGAGTAACAGAGATTTTTAATGGTGCATAAAAAACAGACAAGATCCTTATGTACTCATGGGAGGTCCAATTTTTGTGGAGAGAGAGAAATAATCTGACCATACAAAAAAAAAGTGGAATTGTAATTATGAAAACGCTATGAAATGAAGCTGTGGGAGAGCCTGAGACTCCATGGGTTCGAGATCAGAAAGGGCTTCCTGCAAAAAGTGATGTTTGAGCTGCAATCAATCAATCAATCGATAGCAAGGATGGGAGGGCTCTGGCCTAGCAGAGAGGGTAAACAGAGAGAGGAAACCAGGTATTCCTGCTTCTTCCTTCACATGCAGCCTTCTTTCCAACAGGAACTTGTTCCCCTCCCTCTAAACTTTCTGAGTTTTGCCTGGTGGCTACATAATGTGAGAAAGAGTATCTTTCCTCTGACCCACTCGTGATCCGCTCCCAGAACATTCCTATGCCTTCGTGTCTAGGTAAGATCTCAGGCAAACCCTCTCTGTCCTCCACTGGCACAGTCCAGAACATTCTAGTTCCCTCCCTCCAAGGGAATGGCATTCCAGCGACCTTTCTCCTCAACAGAAAACCCATTTGGGACTTGTTAGTTGATGTGTTATTGTATTATCATATTAACAAACTCCAGGATAAGTGCAATGTGAGCCCCACCCCCCTCCACCCCCCCACCCCCGCCAAAAATACCATTGGGAAATTTTAGGAGGCATAATCTTACTTTTCCTAAAGTAATATTTCTAGTTGCTGGCTTGCAGGGAGCAGTTTATTCTTTAATGCTGACTTGAAAAAAAAAAAAGGCGGGGGTGGGGGGCAAATTAGTGTGAGCCACTGGCAAAAACACAAACAAAAACCTCCCCAAGCTCCTCCAAGTCCAGAGCTAGCTGCAAAGCAGCCAGTCCTATCTCTGCAAGGACATTTTTTCTCACCCATTTGTGTTGCAAGGGAAAAATATCTTCCAGGAAGCAAACATTTTTAAGATTTCAGCTTTTAAAATGCCCAGTGCTTGTGATAAAGGGTGTTTTCAAGCCTCTTCTTCACCGCAACCTGCCAGCCAACATGGGAAACCATTAGCTCAGGCTGCTACAATTAACTCAGGGCTGCTTCTTGAAAGGCTCACACAATTCCCAGCTACTTATCATGCAAACAACCTGAGGGACTCATTTTCCTTGCAATGCAGTAGGAGGGGTAAATTACTGAGATAAGTAGATTATTGGGAAAAAGTCACACTCAGAGGCCTTACGAGATGATTAAACCCTGGGAAATTCATCCCCCGAAATCCCTGGCCTCTGAGAGTACACATTCATTACTGGCTCTTGGATAATCTACAATGAAGAACCTTCTTTGGAAGCAGTAAATACTTCTATTCCGCTGAGTTTCCATCTAACTTTTCAAACAGTGAGTTCCTTAGTTTTATGGGTGAGATTCACCACAGACCAAGTGAATTAAAGGGGTGAAGTTACCAAACTTGTAAGATTTTTAAAAAAGATTTATTACTTATTTTGGAGAGAGAGAGAAGGGCAGAAGGCAAGGGAAAGAGAAACCCAAGCAGACTCCGAGCTGAGTATGGAGTACAATGTGGGGGCTCGAGGCTCGATCTCACGACCCTGAGATCATGACCCGAGCCAAAACCAATAGTCAGACACTCAACCAACTGAGCCATCCAGGCACCCCAGACATGAAAGATATTTAAAAATTTCTAAGAGAGAAGCACAAACACTAAAGCCAATAAAATGATTAACTCTATGAAAATAATGGTCTTAGTGACCTCATTGCATTAACTTTGAAAACTCCACATCTGTAGAAACCATTTTATATTCGATTAATGGCCACGGTCAAGGCCACTGTCACACAGTATCTTCTCTGTAATAAGTACTTCCTTATAGCGTGCAATAATCAATAGTCAAATAAGCAATTATTGGTGAAGTTGATGACTAGCTTGAAGTAAGTTAAATATAACCACGAGCTGGAGACAGAAAATGAACCATTGTTTTCTGGCAAGAGGGAAAAATCAACAAACCAATAAACCAACCAGGAGCTCTGATAACCAAACTCTGAATAAGACAACTTCGTGGTGGAGGCTGTTAGTATCAAGGCTGACTTTTCTGCTGCAGCAGCTGAAGCATGACATTTCCCCAAGAAGCAGGGTGGCACCCAAAACCAGGTGGTGCGCCCTGTCCCCCCCCTTGCTCCAGGCGACACTCAAGGAACTGTCAATTCCCTGTCGAGCTTAGAGGAAAATACTTCTTTTTTCCTGCTTCTTTTCAAGATTTTATTTACTTGACAGAGAGAGAGGGTGACAGCACAAGCAGAGGGAGCGGCAGGGCGAGGAGCCTGATGTGGGGCTCGATCCCAGGACCCCGGGATCATGACCTGAGACTAAGGCAGATGCTTCACCAACTGAGCCACCCAGGTGCCCCTCCAGCTTCTTTTCTTAAGGATGAATATTCGCTGACTCCCAGGAGTTGAGGCTTCTTACAACTGGTCTGACAAAGCAAAGCAACAGGGCAAGTGTGACCTGAGCCAGGGTGGGCAGGCCAGGACCCTGAGGACCAAGGAGGCTGAAGGGGCTGCTGGAGGAAGAGAAGTGGATGACACTTCTTAAACTTTTAAGACACTTTTTAAAGGGAAGATTTGCTTTGTGGGGCACAATATAACCTGCTCCTCTGTCTCCGTATGAAACCTTCAGTAAACTACAATTTATCAAACTTCTCGAAGCTGTTTTTGTCCATGTGCAATGGGTATGTGCTCGTCTTGGGAGGCAAATGTGATATGATGTGCTGGGATTAACCTTTTGGGGATAGGGCTGGGGTACAGAAGGGGGGTCCATGGGGATCTGTTCTCATTCACTTTGGGCTACCCCCAGTCTTCCAGAAGAAATACCTTTTTTAAAAAAAGATTTTATTTATTTGACATGAGAGAGAGTATGCGAGGGCACGTGCAGTGGGGGCACAGGAAGGAACAGAGGCAGAAGGGGAAGAGACTCCCCACTGAGCAGGGAGCACAATCCAGAACCCCAAGATCATGACCTGAGCAGAAGGCAAATGCTTCACCAACTGAGCCACCCAGGTGCCCCTCAGATGAAGTACCTGAAGCTTACAGAAGTTACATAACTTGCCCCAAATCTCAATGCTTAAGCCAGGATTCATACCTATAGTCGGATTTTAGAACCCAGAGTCTAAATACTACAGGAGACTTATCCTGGAAGACGGCAGAGAAAATAATTCCAGCTGATATCACAAACTGCTATACTTCATTTATCAGAGTATGGGTTTCCGGATGTAACATAAGTGATATTTTGAAAGAGGAGGAGTTAGCAGGGTTAGTATGGGAAATCCATCACCCGAGCTAATCAACAGCTGCCTGAAACATTTATCTGCAATAGTGTGACACGATCTTTCACGACAGAACTGAAATTCAAATCAGAATGCAGGGCAAGGAAATAGTATGGGAGAGAGAAAGGAAAAAAAATTTCATTAAAAAAGAACTGGTGGATATATGAATGGAGTGCTGCCTTTAGGAACCACAACGTGTGATACTGACAGTGAGACAGTAATAACATATATGGTGAAAGAGGAAAAAGCACTTTTAATAACCATGTAAAGACACAAAGATATCTTGGCATTGCTTAACATAGGTAGATGGAATGAAAATAGAGTACAGCTACTAAGAATGAGGACAGCTCGAATCCCAGCTCAACCACTTACTAGCTGTGTTGCCTTGGACAAATCACTTAACCTCTCTGTTCTTCTGTTTCTTCATCTGTAAAGTGTAGATATTAAATGTTCCTATGTCATTACATTGTTGTGCGGATTCGATGACTTAATATATTAACATATTTGGAACAGTGCCTGGAACATGATAAGCATCTTATAAGCTTTAGCTGATACTATTATATTCTTTTATTTTTTAAAAAGATTTTTAAATTTATTTATTTATGACAGACACAGAGAGAGAGGCAGAGACACAGGCAGAGGGAGAAGCAGGCTCCCTGTGGGGAGCCAATGCAGGACTCGATCCCAGGACCCCGGGTTCACGACCTGAGTTGAAGGCAGATGCTCAATCACTGAGCCACCAAGGTGCCCCTATCATTATATTCTTAATACAAAATGGGGGGGGGGTACCTAAACCAGTATGGGAACATTTTAGGGGTATTCAAAAGAGGCAGTAAAGGCACAGGTAGCCCGAAGGATAGATAAGTAGGTCTCGTGGGATATATTGAGCTGTTGGCTCACAGAGGAAGACAGCTGGACTGTTGTGTTAGGAGAGTGAGGAAGGGCACTGAAGGATGTTCTGAGGTTAGAGCACAGGTCCGTATGGGGACAGTGGAGTGACAGGAGGCTAGGGCAGAGAGAGGAACTTTTAGAGGCGACACAGCTCCAGCTGTAGCCGTGCAGAGGGAGAGGTGATGAGACCACAGTGTTGCAGAGACCATCACGCAGACTCCCTCGCCTCTTACTGTGATGGCAGGAAAATGGGAGACAAGAGATAACCATGAATGGAGAGTCAGAAACCTCAAGGAACATGGGTGGGGGACTGGAAAGTTTTTAGCTGTTGAGATCACATCTACTGTAGCTGGCTTAGGCAAAAAAAAAAAGGGGGGGGGGGGATACTGGAGCTTATGGAACCTTTTGGACCACCAGAAAACCAGATCTGGAGGATACACGATGGCCAGAACCAGAAGAGCCAACCACACAGGACAAGGGTTCCACACCACTCGTGGGACAAGAGGTGTTAGATGATAGAATCTTTGCGGAGCTCCCGGCAAAGACCAAACACACTCCTCCTCTGTGCCTATCAGGAGATCTAATCTCCCTGGGTGTCACTAACACCTTCTACTGGTCTCTCCCATCTCTGTGTCTTCTAAGGTAGAAACTGGGCCACATGTGAAGCCTCATAATGAGGAGCTTTTAACTTTCTGACCTGTGTAATTCAGGGAGGAGATATGTAGGAGAGGGCTGACATGACAGGTGAGGAAGCCGACCCCAGCTCCCGAACAGCAGTGGCAGTGAAGAGGATGGAAAGGAGATGCTGGCACCACATGGCTTGGACTTCCCTGTGGGGAGGGGGCTGACAGCAGAACAGAGTGCTGGGGCGGGACAGGGGGAAAGAGGGAGAGGGAGCTGGATTTCTATGGTTCTGAGATATTAACATCAGGAGAGAACAAAGACCTTTTTTTTTTTTTTAATTTTTATTTATGATAGTCACAGAGAGAGAGGGAGAGAGGCAGAGACACAGGCAGAGGGAGAAGCAGGCTCCATGCACCGGGAGCCCGATGTGGGATTCGATCCCGGGTCTCCAGGATCGCGCCCTGGGCCAAAGGCAGGCGCCAAACCACTGCGCCACCCAGGGATCCCCAAGAACAAAGACCCTTGATTGAACAAGGTACAATCGGAGGAAATCTATGCTTTAATTAATAAGCTGGTGCTAGAAGCAGTGTTCTAGGAAAAGGGCATTATCTCATAGTGACATGTTATGAACATCTCTAAAATTCTGGCCCCAGTCCAGATGAATTTCCCTTTGTCTCTGGACTCACCTGAGTTAATTCCTCACCTTCATCCCCATTTATCCAAATGCTCTTTCAGTGAGCCATTCTTCAATGGGCCTGTTTTTTTAATTTCCCTTGCACCACACATACACTGGCAGGAAGTAATCTCTCCCTTTACTTGGAATTCCTGTAACATGTTACCTATATTCGTCTTGCATCATTTTGCCTCATATTTGAGAGTTACTTAGGGATGGGTCATCTCTCCTTCTTGAGGCAGAGTGAATAATCGGACAGATTTCTGAGTTCTCAGCTCCTAGTACAATCCCTTGCACTTGAAAATTCTTTGGTGAGTGAAGAACAAATACGTCACATCCATCATACGCTCTTCATTGTACCATGTGATGATTTCCGATTTCTGCGAGGAAAAAAGATTGCCAGATACCTCACCAATCTGTTCTGAGGTTCATGCTAACCAAAATGCTTAATCTCTAAAAACGTTCATACTTTGGGGCCTTGCCTTACCTATTCTATGGGCTTCCCAATGGATTATAGGATTGCGAATACATCTTTTACATCTTTCATATTCCCTGTCATGCCTATTGTGGTATATACTCAAGGAATACTTGTTGACTCATCTAAGTTTTAGACATTACATGGGGCATGTGGATGGGCCCTGGAGTTTGTCTGACTAAGGAAGTCTACAAAGACTGCTTTGTATATATCTGGGCAGATGAACAGCAGTTCATTCACAGTACGGCATTAGGTTAGCTTCACTCTGGAAAAAGCATGGTTTAAGGGAAGACAAAAAGGATGAGAGGCATTAAGGAGGTGTAGCCCTGCAACAATGAGGAGATCTAGCGAGGCACCATCAGTGAAGAGAGACCCCCACTAATTTCTTGAAGACAGAAGACAATTGGGGTAGGGCTGATGGCCAAATGTGAAGAGGGAGCTGTGGCATAGACATGGGGAAGAGCTGTAACTGATGAGGGCGCCAACCTGCCAAACACCAATCTTGAGAGGCTCCAGAATGACAAGAGAATAAGCAAGACAGTGAGAAACTGAACAAAAATCAGGACTCACTGAAGATCTTTCTGTGGACCCTCCCCAACCTACCAAGTAACAAAGCCACCAGGCAGCCCAGTGTTTATACCACATGAAAAGCTGGAGTATTTTCTCTAAAGACATCCAGCAAACTATTTCTGGGGTACCAGAGCTGCTGTGGGTGCTGCTGTCCTGGTATGCTATGGCATATGGAAGGTGGGGGTGAAGCCCATCATTCAACCAGATCCATCCATTTATATAAGGCATCCCATCAGCCTTTCCACTTCCAGATTCATATGTATGAGCTCATCCCCAAGATTCATCAAGTATATAAGCAAAGTCCATAGCATGACATAGAAAACACAGAGAAACAAATAAAGGAACTGACCCTAGAGGATACAGAAACAATTCTGATAAGATGAGAATTAAAAAAAAAATCCAGAGCATGACCCCCCCCCCCTGCCAAAAAAATCTAGTTAGTATTCTGGAAGAGATTTGGAAAAAATATTGTACCCACAAAAACAAGGACAAAATCCAATAAAAAAAGGAACAATCAAGAATAAGAAAGAGTTTTAGAAATTAAAAGACCCACAATCAGACAAATTGCTTTGACATTTCAAAAACGGCAACAATAAGAGACCCTAAAATCTTCTAGAGTGACAAAAAAATGGGACAATGAAAAGATAAATAAGAACAGGTTGCAAACAAAGGAACTAGAATCATATTTGTGTGAACTTCTCAGCAGCAGCACTGAATATTACTAGAAAGTAAAGCAAGTTCTGAAGGAAAAGAATTTGCAATTTAGAATTCTACACCCTGTCAAACTACCAATTAAGCATGAGGATGGAATAAAGAATCTTCACACACGAGAATTCATTAGGCATACCACTCTTGCCCCCTTTTGCAGAAAATTGAGGATACTGTTCAACAAAATGAAGGTTAAAATTTTTCAGGAAAAGGAAGACATGAGAACAGAGAAATGGTATAAGCACACAGGTTAACAACAAATAGAAACACCAGGATGATAAACAACAAACAAACCAAAATAAATACATAAGAACCTTGAGAGATTATCTAATTTTGCCATGTGGAAATCAGTATTGTTAGGCATTCTAAAGAGATGTTCATATATTGGGGAAAAAAACAAGTGCATTGAAAACTGAACAAAAGAAAAAAGGAAATTATTAACATCTGGAAAATAAAAAAATTATATAAGGGGAAAAAATACAACAGTGACATACCACTTTATTCAGCAATAAGCAATTGAATCATAATACTAACCGGATTGGAAAGGGAAGTCTGAGACTAGAGGATTTAGGTTTCCTGGAAAAAAAAGGGGAGATTTAGCTCAAAAAAACTTCAAGACAAAAATAAAGACAAAAAAATGTCAGGAAAAAAAGAGAGGCAACCGGAAACTCCAGGATATGTAAATGGCAGTATAAACTCTCTTTTGGTATATGGGCAAAGCAATTTAGAACAAGCAAATTTTAGAACAGAAAATTGGGGGCTTCCACAAGAATGGAATGGTTTCAAAATAACAGAATGAGTTGGAAGGTGGAAGATATCAAGTTTAGGGTGAAAAAGAACATGTTTCTTTTCCCAATAAGAAAAAGGGCAAACAAAACAAAACAGCCAAGAAACAAAAATCGTAGTTTTTTTTTAGCAAACAAAGATGTGGCATGGTTTTACTTACTTACTTACTTATTATTTATTTAAAAAATATATTAGTTTATTTGAGAGAGAGAGAAAGAGAGTGAATGAGCATGCTCAAGAGCAGGGAGCCCGATGTAGGGCTCAACCCCAGGACCCCAGGATCATGACCTGAGCCAAAGGCAGATGTTTAACTGACTGAGCCATGAGCCACCCAGGTGCCCTGTGGCATGGTTTTAAAGCAGTGATGGAATGCAAGAAAAGAAAATAGATTTCATCAGGGATTATGATTTAGGATTATAGAGAAGGAAATATAATCAACCACAGTGCACGTCTTGTTTTTGCAGTGTGTAATATTCATATTGATATAATAACAT
This sequence comes from Vulpes lagopus, assembly GCF_018345385.1. Taxonomy (NCBI): domain Eukaryota; kingdom Metazoa; phylum Chordata; class Mammalia; order Carnivora; family Canidae; genus Vulpes; species Vulpes lagopus. Next base: position 60,287,071 of record NC_054833.1, read on the forward strand.
GAAAGCTATTTATTGGCTTCTAACATTGGAATCAACCTAAAACCACAGTATAGAAATCTTAATTGTGGTCAAAAGGGAATGGAAGCATTATCAACAGCTGATAGAAATGAAGGGTAGAGAGATGAGAAATGAAGTGGCAGAGAGGTGAGGCAAACGTCCTGTAATCAAGGTAACAGGAAATAGAGATTTAAGTATATTGCTTACAGTTACAGTAGTAATATACAGAGGAATAAAAGCAGGGATGTTGGAAAAAGAAGAGAGGTGAACGTGTAGAGTTTGAGTAAAACTCTATATATCAGATCAGGAAATCAGTAAGTAATGTCCAAACTTGAGAAATTAAAAGTGCTTGTGCATAAAAATATCATTCCAGAATAGGCAATCACCAGAAGGAGGAAGAGCGAAAGAGGACTCAAGAGTGATTGATTCTGGGTTGGGACAGGGGATGATGAGGGCCAGGGCAGGGGACCAGTTGATTTTTTTTTTTAAACTGTGTCCCTGCATTATTTAATTCTTTTAAAAGTAAATATTTACTTTGGAACCTGCACATTTTGGCTCATGGCCGCTAAGAAATTAACCTCTGACACGTACTATTGGGATATACTTATTTCTCCTAGCATTGTTCCCGTCTTGGGTTGTCCAGACCTAGGCCAGCAGTACGCAAGTCCCAGGGGGAGCGGTACCCAGATGGCATCCCACAGGGCATGATGTAAAGGATGTAGGAAGTATAAACTGTGGGTTACCAGTCATCTTAGGGAATTTCTGGCGACAAGTCATTACAAAGAGGAAGATCTCCCCCAGGCTTACTGCCGGAATAACCCTGGGTCTTACCAGGCTTCCATGCTCCTGCTGGACAGAATAAGTAAAATGTCTTATATTTTCCTTTTGAAAGCAGTAGGAACAGCTCAAGGATTTGCACAGCAGAATGAAAGAGAGGCTGTCACGGAGTTCCTTAGGACTCACAGCTTGAAAGGAAAGAGGAGGCCCACAGGGGGCCTGTGGGCCAAGCCCAGCAGGGGAGACAGAGCACTTCCCCAGCCCAGGGGGTGGGACCACAGCTCTTAAAGCCACAGATCTCCTCTGTAGGCACAGAGACCCTCGCAGCAGGAATCCATTCACACCAGTCACCCTTGGAGACTGCTATTTATGCTAAAGAAATTTATCCCACTCCATTGTATGTTTCTTGTCCAGAGTTCCCTTGGATCCCTTGTTTACGGCCTTCGTCCTATATTGTGAGCAGGGGAATGGACAGGCCATTTAGGAGGGCAGGGTGGCTAATGATGGGTCTGTTAGCTCTGCAGTCAGCCTTTCCTTTGTGAGCCAAACCCAATTTGGGTGCATTTGCTTAAAAAAAAAAAAAAAAAAAAAAAAAAAGAAAGAAAGAAAAAGGAAAAGGAAAAGAAAAAGAAAAAGAAAAAGAAAAGAAAGAAAAAGAAAAAGAGAAAGAGAAAGCAAGCAAAAACCTCATTTGAGGTTGAAGAAATGTTAGCTGTGTTCCATCTCTGTTACTGGAAAAAAAAAAAGACACACACAAAAAGCAACCCACCACTGGAAGAAACCAAAAACTTTGTAATATTTCTAATCCTTTGGTTGAAATACACATGAATCCAATTATTTCAGGTGTAGGTGCAAATATTGCAGCTGTAGTTCCTACTCATTGGGAGGATCTTAAAACATAGGGGGCCTTTTCATCACTGGAGGGATGCTAATTTTTATCTTGCAAAAAGTAAGGGGAAGCCCCAACTGAAATGTTTCCTTTTGAGGCAGAACTTAAACGTAAGCTATGCTTTCATGAATTCTGTGAGCCAAATCCTTATAAATCCTTTGAGTTGACAGATCAATTATTCCTTCTAACAGCTAATGAACTAATAACCCTTGGAAATTTTTCCTTCCCTGGGTTTAAAATGGGGGGAAAAACTTTAGGAGGGAGGAAAAATAATCACTGGAAGACTACATAGCAATAAAAACAATGAAATTCATTATAGCTTTTCCAAGGAAGCTATGTTTTGTTCGAGGGCTGTGAGCTTTAAATTAAAACCGTGTCCTGTAACCTTGCATTTTATAAAACATCATAAATATTCGAATCTCCTATTGTGTTCTGTCCAGTGAAAGGAATGAGAAAGGAAAGGGGAGAAGGAGAAAGAGAAGGGCTCAGGGGATGGAGAGCAACAAGAAGGCACTCTTTGGGGATGCCTGGGTGGCTCAGCGGCTGAGCATCTGCCTTCAGCTCAGGGTGTGATCCCAAGGTCCTGGGATCTAGTCCCACATTGGGCTCCCTGTGTGGAGCCTGCTTCTCCCCCTGGCCTGTGTCTCTGCCTCTCTCTCTCTCTCTCTCTCTCTCTCTGTGTGTCTCTCATGAATAAATAAATTTTAAAAAGCTTAAAAGGTGCTCTCTGGGGTTGACTCTCTGGGAACCACAGAGATGGGAAGGATGGGCATGTGCAGGATAGAGAGTGGGTAGGGGAGACTTTTACTGCGTAGTGCCCTAGGCTGGGATCCTAAAGAGAAAAAAGCCGATTGTACTGAGCCTTGTGGATGGAAGAGGGTTGGGAGAGGTGGAATCCTGCAGAGAAGAGAGGTTGGGCATTCTCGGGATTAGACACAGAGGGGACTGAGGGTTAGAGCAGGTGACCGGATTTAATTGCGGAACTATAGAGTGTGGGGCCTTCCAGTGACTGGCGGGGAGCACTGTGCTCCCTCCTTCCTGCAATGCAGTTCTTGGAAGTGAAAGATGAGGTGTTCAAGTGAGTGAGGCTCAGTCTTTGTTCTACAATAGTGGCAACTCTGGAGGATGGTACCCAGAGAGTGCTGTGTACACCCCCGGGGACACCACACAGCTGTCCACTTGGAGCTCCTGGCACGCAGTGGACAAACCATGTTTGGAGAACAGGGAATTGAACGAGTCACAAGGCCTTGAGTGGCCATCACAGCTTCGTTTGCTCTAACGGTCAAATGGGGATAATTATAATTGTGAGCAGGAAAGAGAATGAAGTAACACCGATAGATGAGAAATCATGTGTCTGGCTTTATCAAGGCCCCAAGACCCAACTGAGTGACCTAAGGTCAAGTCAAGGCTGGCTTCATGGGCATGTGACCCGAGCAGTGGCATAGGTTTAATGCTCTGCTGTAGCCCTCTGGACATTTTTAATAAATTCTGAATGAGAAGCCCTGTATTTTCACTTCTCACTGAGTCCCACGAATTACGTAAATCATCTTGGATAAAGCTGCCTGGTTCAGTGAGAGGAGCCAAAGAAGATATCCATCTGTGGCAAACCACTCCCAGTAGAGACACACTCTGGGTTTGCAGCTGCTCAGCATCTGAATCTACTTCTTATATTTGAGAAATTCTTCGCTACCTGAGTTTTTATAGGAGGCAGGGGTGAAAGGGCCAAATGTTGGTATATCCCCTGCCTCCCCACCAGCTAGTGTGCAGCCACTTGGGTGCTACGACTAAGGACCGTAGAACATTCATTTTGGTGGTGGTGGCAGCAAGGACATCCCCCAGGGGCATCAGTGGGAGCTTTCCGAGCTACCACCTCTGGGGTCGGGCACTGGCAGGGCCAGCCAGCGTGGGGCACTCAGCAGTTGCAGCAATGAGATCCTCACCAGAAGGTTCTGTGGTGGGGTGGTAGCCACTGGTGGTTTCTCTCTATGTTGTAGCCTGATTTGCCAGCCTTCTTGGTTATTTATTTTTCAAACTACTCAATACCCTTTCTTTTTTTTTTTTTTTAAAGACTTCATTTATTCATAGAGACAGAGAGAGAGAGAGAGAGACAGAGGCACAGACACAGGCAGAGAGAGAAGCAGGCACCATGCAGAGAGCCTGACATGGGACTTGATCCAGGGTCTCCAGGATCACGCCCTGGACTGCTAGTGGCGCTAAACCGCTGCGCCACCGGGGCTGCCCTACTCAATACCCTTTCAATAAATTGCTTTTGCACTAAGCAACCAGAGATGGTTTCTGTTGCCTACAGCCAAGTTTATTTGGCTATAGAGCTGGACTCTGTTGTGCAGTTTCTCCCTGATGGCCCCTCAGCCAACGGACAGCAAAGGAGTCCTGTGTCAGAACCCACTGGGCCACGTGCCCCTGGTGATGGACATGAGTGCTGGTGCGTGTCCACATGGAAGGGACTTTGGAGGTCATGTGGTCCACAACCCTTCCAAAAGCAGGAATCCTTCCAGAATAATTCAGTCTCACTCAGTAAGAGGCGAGTAAAGGTGCTCCGGATAACTAGAGGGTATGCTATGCAGAAAGCCTTTGTCCTAGGTGACAAACCACAAGGCTGGTCGGCACCCAGGTGTAGCCTGCCAGGTCAGTGGGCATCTTAGGGCTTGTGAGGATATCCCCAACTATCAAGCTGTCAATGAGGAAGTCCAGGGGAATTCCACATCACTCAGGGCCAGAAGATGGAATGCCATTCCTTTGAGGAGGTAGGTGGCTCACTCCTGATGGGTTTCCAGAGTGTGATGGGGCTAAGGTGCTCCTAGGTTATGAAACCAGGGACCACTTGGGAAGGATCCCACAGGGATATTATGGCCACAGGAAAAACTGTAAGCGTCACACAGGATGATGCTGTTTCTGGCAGTGGGCTCAGGACACCACGGGACAGTTTCTTTTCCTTCTGCAGGCTTGCTCTACCAAGGACCACAATACTCTACAGTTTGCCAAGGGCTGGGGGACTTGGTGAAAAGAGTTTGGATGAGCTCATCTTCCAGTACTTGAGCTGAACTCCCAGCTGAAACGAAAGCACTGATCACTGGCATTACAGATTGTGTGCCTACAGAGTCACTTGACTGGCTGACTTTTCCAGCCACTGGGAGAGTGACTCTGGTTGCAGGACAGGGCCTTCTGCCTGTGACAGCAGGAAGATCCACTCATGAGAAGCCTCCCTAGAAAGTCTAAGATGGGCCCACCCCACTGCGTCTGGACAGCAGGCTGGGATGTGGTGGTGGTGGTGGAGGGATGTGGTCCCTCAGGATGGACGGGATGGGTCCAACTCTGCCAGCGACCAGAGATGAAGGAGGAAGGCAGTTATCATTTATGTGCGAAGGAAGAAACTGGGTCTCATGGTCTGTGAGCTGCAGGGCAGCGAGGGGGCTCGGAAGGTGCCAGGGCCGGGGTTATGGGGTGCAGCAGATCCCTGAGGGCGCCTGCTCCCGCTGTGGAGGGTGCAGGCGGCCACAGGCCGGAGGACCGCAAGAAGGGGCAGGCCGAGGAGCAGGTACCCCGGGAGGTCTGCGGCTTCAAAGGGAAAGGAAGAGAGCCGGGCAGGGGGGAGAGAACTGGGAGCCTCTCCGAAGGCTTTTCCAGAATGAGTAAAGTACTCATACCCGGGGCTTTATTTGAATTTATCACCTCTTATTAGTGCCTTTTGAAATGCGAATTAGCTGATTAACCACTGCTCACAGCCTTCCCACTGTTCTTTATTCTCCTGCATTCAGCAACTTTGTTCTAAATAGGGTAGGCCACAGTAGCCCACCAGGGGGAAATTATTCTCAAGGTTACAAGAACAGTGACCACAGCAAACTTGGTCCCCGGGCTGGGTGGAAACAAGTTGGGGGCGGGACCGTGCCCCGGGCCGGGCTCCAGCCGCCTCTGGTTTCCATACAAAGGGCCCGCGGACCCTGCTCACCTCTCGGGTGAGCCCTGGGCCTGGTCCTTAGGATCTGGGAATGGGCCCCTGGAGAAGGAGACACACTCTCCTCCACCATCTCTCCAATGGCCACCACTTTTTTTGTTTACTATATTCATTTTCTAAAAGGTTCATTAGTTCTAGGTCCCTGAGGAATGTTCCCGCACTGGCCTGAGCTCTCTGTTTGGGGCCGGGGGCTCACATTTATGAACAACAAGGGATGACCTCTGGCAGAGCCCCGTCCGCACTTGCTCCTGCCTCCAGTTTGGCAACACGACACAAAGGCGGTGTGGCGTGTATACACTTTCCAGGCTGAGCCCCTATTCAGAGGGGGCTGCAGCTTGCACGTAATGGGCCCCCTACAGACAAAGCCAGCAAGTTTCTTAATTAAGTCTAAGTGAAAGACAGATCCCGCTTACATCTTCAGAGAACCTTCCTTCAGGACTTCAAACACACCCAAGAGACTGCCCTATCAAATCCAGGCACGAATAACTGGCGAACAATTTTTTTCTCCTTTTAAATACAGAAAGCCAAGCCTCCGGCGCCAACTCCTCGGCCCCTCTCACTTTCCCTGCAATTTTAGACATGCCTCTGGTTTATAAAACAGAAAACAAAGGGACTTCTTGTGTGTCGGAGGAGCCCTCAGAGGGTCTGCATTTTATACACCCCCCCCCAAAGCAGCGCACTGTCTAAAGAGCTCTTTAACTGGGTTTGGTCTCATTATCATTTCCACGAGGTATCAAAGGGTGTGCTCAAAAACCAGCATGTGTACATGTATCACAGAAGGACAAACCCTAGTATGGGATGATGGTTAAACAACAACAAAAAAATTAATTATTAGCTAATTACCTTTGCAAAAATGTGATTTTTCATCATACCGTCCATCCTGCCCCCCCCCCCCCCCCCCCCCCCCGCCCTCCCCTGGCCTCAGCAACCTTCTCCTTCAGACAGACCTTTCTGTTTTCTGGGCTTTGCTGTGATAATGTTCTTTGCAAACAGAAACCAATTATTCTGCAGCAGTAAGTCACCAGGAGTATGAATTGCTTTAATTTTTCCCCCTTTTAGCAGCTGCCCAGGGTGGGTTGGGAGGGGGGCCTCAATAATGAAGCTAGAATGAATATGAAAGCAGCACTGAGGCTGGGTGTCCTGCAGGGAAAATGATGTTCAAAAAATAAAAGTGCGTTTTTTTTTTTTTCCCATTGCGAGAAGCTAATCAATGAGTCAGACATTTCCAAAAAAAAAAAAAAAAAAAAAAAGCACTTTCTGCTCTGAATCTGCATGGCCAAGGCTGCCTCCCCCAGTGAGTCCTGTGCACCTGACTAGCTTGTAAAAATGTCACCTTACCGTTGAAGTGCTAAACACGCCCTGTTTTTTCCGTGCCTCTTCTCTTCTCTCTACACCACCCCCCTTTTGCCTTTTTCCTTCTGCAATTCTTTGCTTTCTCATTAGAAATGCCCAGCAACGACCAGCAGACAAAGACACTACAAACAAAGTGTATGGAAAGGGGAAAAAAAATTAAAAAGGGAAGAAAAGTGCAGAGGAATTCTTCATTCACTGATCTCTAGAATACATTAATATCTAAAACTGTTGGCACAGCCTGTGGTACTAGGGCAGTGAACAATGCAAGCAATGATTCGAAGTCTGGGATCTTCAAATAAACCCCAGCGCTGTCATGGCCACCAGGAAGGGGAATAATGGCGATATTAGCTGACCTTCATTTTGTCGTCTCTTCAGACCTGACTGCTGGACCCCTGTTTGCCTGTTACTAGGATTTCTTGGCTCAAAAATTTTAGCATTTCCCAGGCAATACAAGAGCCAGTTTATTAGGTAAATAAACCAGGCCTTGAGCAGTGTTTTCTGCTTCATAATGGGGACTGGGTGAATGGGAATGAGGGCCGGGTTGGAGTCAGAAGGAATGACTGAGAACCAGAGAGCTCATCATTTTTCCTTCATCCAGATTGCCAGATTTTAACAAATCATCACCATCAGCGTGCTGGCTTTGGGTAACGTAGCTAACATCAGCCACAAAGTAAGCAAGGAAGGGAAGGCTCACACAGAAGCAAAGAACGAAAAATAGCCAGGGTCCTCCCCTAGGGATGGAGATCTTCAATGGCATTTCACTTAGCCCATGTTTATGAGCAACTCGAGACCATTTTATAACACATGCAAAAGGAGCTAATGGTATCAGATTGCGTTCATCTGTCATAATTACCTGAACGCTCTCCTGTGATCCACACAGCACTCTAGTGACGATCTTGGTGATGTGAATAAAGTAAGGAATGCAGACCCGGATTCTTTTTGCATAGCTTTCAGATCCAGAGGGCCTCCTCGCTGTCCAGGCCATTGCAATATGGGTAATTATTACATTTGTGTGTCTGGGTACAGTTTGCTGCCTCTCTTCCTTCCCCCACTTTAATACAAGCTCACCCAGAGCACCTGCTTGATGTTGAATCCTATCTCACCCAGGACAGCACCCAGCATCCGAGACTTGCCTGCCTGCCGGAGGAGGCCCTGTTCTCTTTAGCCTGCCTTTGGAAAGATATACCACATCTTTAAAAGCCTTCAGCTACCTCACCCAACAGGAATAAGAAGCAATACTTCCTTTCGTGCAGTGTCTTGCCACTGAAAACAAACATACGACTTTTGTGTGGTGGTTCTGAACTTCTAAATCAAAATAGATCTTAAATGCTAGAGGGATGCCTAGGTGGCTCAATGGTTGAGGATCTGCCTTTGGTTCAGGGCGTGATCCCGGAGTCCCGGGGAACCTGCTTCTTCCTCTGTCCACGTCTCTGACTCTGTGTGTGTCTTTCTCATGAATACAATAAATGAACTCTAAAAAAAAAAAAAAAAGCTAGAAATGTTCATTCTGTATAAAGCGGGACATCATGTAAAAAGATATAATACACTTTTTCAAAAAGTTACAGTCATTGGAGGCACCGTCTTGGAAACAGGGTAGAGAGAGAAAATGTTCAGACTCCAGGAATGAGAAAGGCAAATTATGGGGTATCTGCGATATGATCCCGAATCGGTTTTAAAAAGGTAACACATGGGACGCCTGGGTGGCTCAGTGGTTGAGCATTTGCCTTCAGCTCAGGTCGTGATCCCAGGGTCCTGGGATCTAGTCCCACATCAGGCTCCCCAAAGGGAGCCTGCTTTTCTCTCTGCCTGTGCCTCTGTGTGTCTCTCATAAATAAACAAATAAAATCTTAAAAAAAAAAAAAGGTAACACATGTAGACATATTCTACGTATGTGACGGGGGAACACAGGGCTAGCCGAGGACAAAGCACGAGCCCGGGGCAACACACTGACAAGTCCTTGAAACAGGGAGAGTGACCTTCCTCTACACGCTCAACTGTCTTGATGTTCACACTTAGCCAAGGGGAGAAGGCAATCTTAGCCCAACCCCCAGGATCCTGTAAGTCCACTTTAATATATAGAAATTCCTTTAGAAATTTCCTTTATCTCTAAACCCCCAAGATATGTGTTGGCGACCATCCCCCAAGCACATGACCCACTGATACACATCTGAAGGGTCTCATGACTCAGGTTTAATTAGATGGTAATAAGTGACCTTTTCCCAACAATAGCTAGCCCCCTAGTTCCTGGAAACCTTGCTTCCAAAATTCTTTGGAGAGTATGCTATCGTCAAACCCCTCCCAACTCCCAGGTATATGATCAGCCACCCCTCACAGGCCTCGGGCAGCAGCTCTTCCTGCCCACAGGTCCTCTCCCTGGCTTTTTTTTTTTTTTAAGAGTTTATTTATTCCTGAGAGACACCAAGAGAGAGGAGGCAGAGACACAGGCAGAGGGAGAGGCAGGCTCCTCACAGGGAGCCCGATGTGGGACTTGTTCCCACAAAGGCAGATGTTCAACCACTGAGCCCCGCAGGCTCCCTTTGTCCCTGGGCTTTAATAAAACCACCATTTTGCACCAAAGACATCTCAAGAATTCTTTCTTGGTCGTCAGCTCCAGACCTCACCTATATTCCACATCTTCATCAATATGCATAAAAAGAGACAAGAAAGATCCACCCAGACTGTTAGTGGGTGGTGGATTTTTACTTTGTTTCCTGTTCTCTACCATTTTTCTATAGTAAACCTATTCTGCTTAAAGAATAACAAACAACCTTCAATAAACTTTTGCGTAAGTAAACATATTAGTAAATGAGCTAGGTGTCTACCTCAAGAGTTCTGAAAAATAAACTGTGGTTCGCTTAACACAACAGGTACCCAAGTGCTGTGTTTTATGTGCATGTGTGCGAGGTGCGTGCACACACCCAAATCACAGAGGTGTGCTCCCTGCATATACATGCCTCAAAAGCAAGGCAGAAACATTGCGGGTGTGTGGGTGTGTGGCTATTTATTTATTTTCAAGTTTATTGAGACAAAATGCCAAAGGAGTCTGGAGGAAGTCTCTCTCTCAGCTTGAAGCAACTTGGTGTCACATTGCTGGAGTTTAGAGGAGATTATAGTCAAGGATGCTCAATTACTTTGAATAGGTGTGACATTCCAGGCTGATGGGTATTCACACCTGTCAACAGCTGTGCATTAGCATTTCAAAACCCTTCCAAGGGACTTACAACTTTTTCAGTCTGTGGATGCAGCACCTCGAAGAAGAGCAAAGGTTGTATGCCAGACTGGGTAGAAACTCTTTCTGGGAGTAGTGACCAAAAGGAATCTTCCAGACTCAACTGCCCAACACGGCTTTGCGAACCTACAGGTCCAGACATTCCCGTTGCAGAAGTCAGGAATAGGAATGTGGCCTTACATTTGCTTGCTTACAGTGTGGGGCGGTGGTGGTGGTAGTGGGGAGGACGGTGACTGTCCCCGGGGCAGGGAGAGGGGGGAAGCTTTAGGGTGACATGGGACCTTTGTGACACAAACTCCCCAGCCACCCCCCCACACACACACACCCCTGAACCATCACTGGCTCTTTGTTCGCTTCTGCATGTCCCTGGCTGTAAACAGAGGTGGGAAGCAGAGATCACAACAATCAATACTTATTTCAAATCACAACGTTGCCCAGAGGATGTCATTCTAATGTGATGGGGAAATTGGAACTGATCCAGGGATCTGCGGGCTCCACCTCTGTGCAGGGATCTGCGGGCTCCACCTCTGTGCATCCATTCATTTACTTATTTCAAAAACTTGGTCTTGATATTTTTGCCTTTTACTTCCCTGAGTTTCCTTCGTAGAATCCACTGTTCTGTTTAATTTGAACTGTGACATCCTCTCTGTTGATTAGCTCCTTGCTTGGAATAGCTTCTCCACACCTGGAACTTTGGCCGTGAATTTCTGGTCACTTTTAGGCACTTGCCTTGACATGACGGCATGAGTGGGCAGCAAATGAGCTCTCTCTCTCTTTTTAAAACAATCTTTGTGGGCAGCCTGGGTGGCTCAGTGGTTTAGCATCACCTTGAGCCCAGAGCATGATCCTGGAGACCTGGGATCGAGTCCCATGTCGGGCTCCCCACATGGGGCCTGCTTCTCCCTCTGCCTGTGTCTCTCTCTCTCTCTCTCTCTGTGTCTCTCATAAATAAATAAATAAAATCTTTAAAAAAATAAAAAAAACCAATCTATGCTTATGTGAACCCTCTGTAATAGTTCTGTGTGCATATATATATATAGACATATTTATACGTTTAAAGTAGAAGTACATATATATTTATTTCCTATTATCCATATTATCTCAGTGGCTAAGATAAATGTCTTTTTAATTTTTTAAAGATTTTATTTATTTATTTGACAGAGAGAGAGAGAGCACAAGCAGGGGGAGCGGCAGGCGATGGAGAGGGAGAAGCAGACTCCCTGTTCAGCACGGGATGCATGGGGATCCCAGGACCCTGAGATCATAACCTGGGCTGAAGGCAAACCCTTAACTGACTGAGTCACCCAGGCAGTCTGTGAATTTCTTTTTAACCCTCATTTGCCCATCCAGTATTCAATTAGAGCTATTTTTATAATTACCTAATACAGAAAAGGAAGCAAGAGAGTCAAGGCTCACGTCAGCCAGGAGGAGAAACCTAGAATATCTGAGAGAGCCACAGACAGCACAAATCCAAATGATAAAAAAGGGGTAAGTATGGAACACACCTGTTGAAAAAAGAACGACTTTCCATTTGCCAAAGCAGTGCACAAGACATTAGGGAACGTCCCTCTCGTCCAGGGGCCAGGCAATTCATTCTGCTTGCAGACCTGTGCACTGGACAGCATTTCCCCTCTCTCCAAATGCTGAATCCCTAGAGGGGATTCTGATGCTATGGGGTTGGGTGCTGCTGCCTCCTAGCTTCCAGGTATCCAGGAACTCAGGGTACCTGGGGTGCTCCAGGTGCTTTGATGACAACCATGACCTGGCCCCCATCTTTCTTTTCATTTTCCTTCTCCCCTCACCCCTCCTTCATTCATTCATTCAATACGTACTAAGGGCCAACCATGCCAGGCACTGTGCTAAAATGACGGTTCCCCTTCAATGCTGTAAATGGTGTGAGCCCAGGGACCAAGTCTGTTTCATAGCTTTTGAACCTTGCCCTGTGTGCAGCATGGAACAGATGCCCCATAAACTCCTCCCGGATGAATGAACAAGACACAGCCCCCACTCCTGGGAGGCTAAGAGCCCAGCGAGTGGCACAGGCAAATAGTCAGTTCATGACCCAGGATGAGCATCCTGCAGATGTCCATTGTAAGCCAGACCTGGGGAGTCAGGTAGTGGATCTCAACCTGAACATTAGGGTTCTCTGGAAAACTTCAACAGCCCAGCGGACTATGCTCTTGGAGAATTAAATCAGAATTTACATGGATGGGAAATCCAGGCATCCAAGAGTTGTTTTGAACTCTCCAGGCAATCATGATGTGTAGCCTGAGTAGGGAACTACTGCCCTAGATCCTTTCTGCTCCGTGTGTGGGCCTTGAGGCGACAACACTACACCACCCAGGAGCTGGTGAGACAAGCAGAACCCCAAACCCTACTCCAGACCTCCTGCATCAGAATCTGCACCTTACGAAGATTCCCGGGTGCTATGTATGAACTGCTCTGGGGGATGTGCCCTTTATACAGAATCCTGAAGAACTAAAAAGTTAGCAGCGGGGAGTGAGGTACAGAGAGAGCAGGTGTTCTGGGTAGAGGGAGCCCTAGGAGTAAAGCCAGGGAAATAAAGGGGGATGCTAATTAGGTCAGGAGAGCCAGATCACCGTCTCTGAGGGGTGGAGGGGAGTGCTGGAGGACTAGATCCTTCTAGGTTATGGAAACCATGCTATGGAGTCTGGACTTCATTCTGAGGCCCCCAGTGCCACAGAAGGGTTTTTTAACCTGGGGAGCCACTTGCTCAAACCCCCTGAAGATACACTACTCTTCCCCACTTCAGTGCTTCTGTTCATTCCATTCCCTTGGACTGAAATTCCTTCTTCATTTCACACCATCAAAATCCCACCCACCTTTTCTGCACTAACTCAAATGTTTTCTGGGTCCCGAGACCAGAAATGAGCGCTCACGCGCTCTCTCTCTCTTTAGGATTTTATTTATTTATTCATGAAAGACACAGAGAGAGAGAGAGAGGCAGAGACACAGGCAGAGGGAGAAGCAGGCTTCCTGTGGGGAGCCCAATGTGGGACTGGATCCCAGGATTCTTGGATCATACCCTGAGCTGAAAGGCAGATGCTCAATGACTGAGCCACCCAGGTGCCCGGAAATGAGGTCTCCATTGACTCCAAACTTCTGTGGCACGGACCACCAGGCCACCCTTACACAGCTGCTCTATTCTTGCAGTTACATTTTGTCTATGATCTTATCTCTCCAGCTTCTAGACCAAGGCTTTTCAGAGAATAGTTTCCAAGCATCCCCTAATCTGAGGGGATCTGAGGGTGCTAGTTGGATGACAAAACCCAAGACTCCCTGAATCAGTCTCACTGTGTGGGGCCCAGGTGTCTGCATCCAGGAAGGACTCCATGAGTGGCCACAGCTAGGGCACTCTCAGGGCATAAGGCTGCAGTCTCTCCAAGATCCGAGGCATCTCATAAATCCTACCGTTGGACATGGTACTTCTGCGTACAGCCGTGCCACACCATTGGTCAGGCAGATGAGAAAATGAAGTGTTTTACCTTTTTCTCTTGACCCATCTGTGATCAAGTAACAAATCAAGGTGCTCCGGAAAACAAACCAAGAAAGCTTATGGGGGAACTTAGTTAAATACAGAAGAAATGTACCCCCTCATCCCAGATTTGTACTCAGTCTGCTGGTCTATGCTCAGAAAGGGCATTTCCACAAGAGCCTGGAATGCATCTGGTTTCTCTCATTATGGATTTAAGATGGACAAGACTGGAATCAAACTTTCCCTCAGAGGTAAGGTAAGAACCCACAGATTTATCAGGTGGCCTTGAAAGCATCTAACTTTCTAGATTGATCATTTAGGCACAAAGGAACACTAACACATTCCCCTTGTATTACTGTGCTTGTGACATTTCTGTATCCCTCCTGCCAGATTTTTTAAAAATATTTTATTTATTTATTTAGAAGACAGAAACAGAGGAAGCATGAGAGAGAGCACTAGCAGGGTCAGGGAGTAGAAGGGGCAGAGGGAGAGAGAGAAGCAGACTCCCCACTGAGTGGGAAGTCCAATGCAGGTCTTGATCCCAGGGCCCTAAAATCATGACCTGAGCCTAAGGGAGATGCTTAAGAGGCTGAGCCGCCCAGGTGCCCTGTGTCCCCCGCCCGCCCCCCCCCCCCCCCCCAGATTTGAAGCAACATGCAGGCGGGACATTGGCCCATGTGCCCTGGGGACCCTCCTGACATCTCAGCATTGCTGAGGGGACTCAATAAAAGTGTGAAGAATGAATGAAAGATGACTATGTCACAGAGGTCCAAATGCTATAAAGAGGAGTTCATCTGGAATCTGCACCTGCATAGGAATTCCCCAAACACCTGCAGAGGCCAGCCTATCAAAGAGGGCAGCCACTTCATTCCCTCCCCTGACCTTTCATTCATCTGCCTGGAGAGGGCTGTGATCTGCCCCAACTGACAGACAGATGCTCCCAGCATGTAAGACTGCGGCCCGCCCCCTCCCCTCCAAAGAGGCCTGCCCTTTAATGTCAGTTTGGTAAATCTCCATGTAAAAGTTTGTTTTGTTGGAACATTTTCACAAATGAAAATAAGACAGAGATATTAACAGCATCCAGTTATACTGGTTTAAGGAGGGGGGGCTGTCTCACTGAAGTCATCTGCCAAAGGAAAGGGCAACAAAACACTGCCCCACTTTTCTCCTGTTATCTGAATCACAACTCCATTTTCTGAATTTCCAGACCACCTCCTCCTTATCAAGATTCTCAAACCCATTCTGCAGAGCAGAATTATTATCCTGTTTGGTACCTGCGCACGGAATGAATTGCTATTCCGAAGCCGTGGTGCATGTGCAGGAGTCATTTTATTTTTTTAAGATTTTATTTTTAAGTAATCTCTGCCCCCCAACGTGAGACTGGAACTCATGACCTTGAGATCAAGGGTCGCGCCCTCCACCACCAATGGAGCCAGCCAGGAGTATGTAGCAGTGCAGTCTTTAAGATATAGTTGCAAGGGAGGGTACTTTTCTGATAGGTACCACCTTTATTTTTATGTATTTATTTTTAAAAGATTTTATTTATTTATTCATGGGAGACACACAGAGAGAGGCAGAAACACAGGCAAAGGGAGAAGTAGGGTCCCTTTGGGAAGCCTGAGGTGGTACTCAATCTCAGGACCCCGGGATCATGATCTCAGCCAGAGGCCGACACCCAACCACTGAGTCACCCAGGTGCCCCTAGGTACCACCTTTAAAGTATGATGTGAAAAAAAATGTAAATTAAGCAATTTCTCATGGAAATGAAGACTTCTGGCTTTCCTGGAAAAATCAAGGTAGACCCACGTGGCTACCCTGCAGCAATCACCCAGGGCTGACCCCTTCCAGAGAGGACTCTAAACCAGTGACTCTTCCTACCAGGCTCCCTGGCTTTGCTGCCCTGTGGGCATTACGGAGAAGGAGGATGCTCCTCTCCCAAAGGTACTCATGTTGGTGCATTGTTAGTAAAGAGTAAAAACACACGCTTGCATAGAGGTGAAAACTGGAGTGTTAGTTATGATAAGACCCAACTATTAAGTGGAGTTGAAGAAGCTTGGAAATCGAAGAGCCACCCAGGGAAGGCCACCAGTGTGAGCAAGTGCTGGGCAGCAGGAGCGGGCGAGAGGGGAGGAGGTCACCAGTTTGGTTGGAGGTGAGGGTTCCTGCAGGGATAAAGGAAGAAGGCAGCAGACCAGAGAAAGGGCAGAGGGCCCACAGAGGGCCTCGCATCTAGAACCAAGGGCGGTGGGCTGTGCTCTAGGGGCAGTTTAGAGTTCTGGCAGGTTTTATTGCCAGCGGTTTGGCAAATGACAGCGGGCTTTCAGAGTGATCAAGGGGGTGGCTGAATTGGAGACAGAAAAGTGAGAGCAGAATCAAGGACAATGGGGAACCTCTTAGGAAGGCACAATGGGGGCAACTGGCACACTTGAGTGGTGGCAGCAGGAGTGAGGGGATAGGTTGTGGATGTGGCATGTGTGTTTGGGCGGTGGTGGCGGTGGGTGGTGGGGAAGGAGTCGCAAGTGATGAATTTGGTCTGAGACATAGGAAGTGTCAGGAAATGACCGGCTGTCCTGAGACAGATGTGCAGGCTAGGGACGCACATGCATGGGGTACCAAGTGGTGAGGACAATGGGCCCAAGAGATGGGGCTGGTTTCTCAGAAAGAAGAGCAGAAGTCTGATGACATTTGCACCACCAAACCAGAGGTGCTCCTGCTCTGCTGCAAGTAGTGGAGATTTAATTCTTCCCTAGGTAGCCTTAGAAACCAAACCAAACTGTTGTCCTGGATACTCCCAACCACTCCAAGTTTTTCCTGAGCCCTTGGTGTGATGGATGGGGCTCAGTAAAATCAGATGAACGGGGTTCATTGCAGCTGTTCTCACTACTCCTAGGTGCAGAACAGCCACAACAAAGCCAACGTCCATTTAAACCGGCAAATTGAGCATTTTTTTTTTTTTTTAGGAAAAACAAAACAACAAAACTCACACATTTTAAGCCCTATCCCTGACTCTCCAAGCATCTCGTATAAAGAATCCAAAAGTGAAAGATGCCAAAATAATCCTAGACCTTAAAGAGGACTTGATTTATCATTTCACACTGGTTCTCATGCACCCCACCCCCTTTCCATTTTTTTTTTTTTTCAGAACTTGACTATAAATCCTGCCATCGGAGAGGGGAGGCAGGCATGGTGGTGATGGATGGTGGACCAGGGGTGGGGAAGGTGAAGCGCAGCTCCCAACTGGGAACAGACAGGCGTGCACGCTGGCCAAAGCTGGCTTGCAGCTTTCTCACAGAATGTTCTAGTTCCGACTCAGCTAGCCAGCAGCCCTCCCTCCCCGAGGTCCTCCCCATCTGCCAGTCCAGGGCTGTCTTCTGCTCCTAGCTCCCGGCTATACCCACTTCTGCACGGGGGTTTTGATGCTTCCACTCCTGTCTCATCTTGGTTTCAGTTCTTTTTGGAAAGAATATCAGGTTAATCAATCCTACCTAATTACAAAAATAGAGTTCACCTGTGTTCCCTTAATTTTTCAAAAATTTTCCTTTCCGGGGGATCCCTGGGTGGCTCAGCGGTTTGGAGCCTGCCTTTGGCCCAGGGCATGATCCTGGAGTCCCGGGATCGAGTCCCACGTCGGGCTCCCAGCATGGAGCCTGCTTCTCCCACCTCCTGTGTCTCTGCCTCTCTCTTTCTCTCTGTGTCTATCATAAATAAAAATAAATAAATAAATCTTAAAAAAAATTTTTTTCTTTTGTTTCCTTTTTTTTTTTTTTTTCTTAAAGAGCAGATAAACAGAGACGCCTGGGTTGAGTGTCTGCCTTTGGCCCAGGGCGTGATCCTGGAGATCCAGGATCGAGTCCCACATCAGGCTCGCTGCATGGAGCCTGCTTCTCCCTCTGCCTGTGTCTCTGCCTCTCTCTGTGTGTGTCTGTCATGAATGAATAAATAAAATCTTTATATAAAAAAAAAAGAGCAGATAAACATACACAAGTAACAAACAATGAGGCCCAAGTACAAGAACTGATTTAACAGTACAATGAAGTAAGTTACAAAACATAAAAGGAACAGTTTAAGGCAAAATTAAGCTACCTTGTTCACGTCCCAAGATTTATAGGTATAGGGCTCTTCCATGTGTTTCTCTACAAGTTCCACCTTCAAGCAAAGGGGGCGTTTCTCATTTCATTTGGGGAAGGGGGAGTGGGGCTGCCCAGGACCAGGAGGTTCCAGGTAAATGCCGAAGTCCAGCCTTCTGTCTTTGATGCCCAAATGATTTATTTCTTTTTGTGTTCTGTTCCCATGGCTTGATTCTCCCCTGCCCAGCACCCAGAGACCCCATGCCACTGCCCCCACCTACCAAGACCCAGTGTCACACCTCTTTCACCCCACCTCCTACCAGGGCATAAAATTATTTCTCATCAAACTCCAATATCCCTAATATGGATGATTTCTTGGTGATATATATATATATATATACACATATAAAATACACACATATACACACATGTATAAATACGTATATTTTACTTATGTATATATTTATACATATATGTACATGTGTATATAAGTATTCATGTATATATACTGTATATGTTTATGTGTATGTATATATATATTTAAAAGATTTTATTTATTTATTTGACAGAGAGAGTACAAGCATGGGGAGGAGCACAGGGAGAGGGAGAAGTAGACTCCCTGCTGAGCAGGGAGCCCGAATGGGACTTGATCCCAGGACCCCAGGATCATGACCTGAGCTGAAGGCAGACGCTTCACTGATTGAGCCACCCAGGCGCCCCGATATAATTTTTTTTTAAATTTATTTATTTATAGTCACAGAGAGAGAGAGAGAGAGAGAGAGAGAGAGAGAGGCAGAGACACAGGCAGAGGGAGAAGCAGGCTCCATGCACCGGGAGCCGATGTGGGATTCGATCCCGGGTCTCCAGGATTGCGCCCTGGGCCAAAGGCAGGCGCCAAACCGCTGCGCCACCCAGGGATCCCCCGATATAAATTTTTTTAAACCAAAATATGTTACTCTTAAAGGAAAACTCTTTGGCCTCTCTACTCCCTCCCCACCGCTGACCAGATTCAGCCTTTGCATCTGTATTAGTAATTTGTTGACTTACTTAAATCACTGGTCATAACTTGGCAGTCAGACAGCCAGGTCCAGTTGGCAATTATGTTTTTCACTTCGCGGAATTTTAAAGATTGCAAAGTTGATGTAAAATCGAATTTCTCTTCTGCTCAAAAAAGAAAGGAAATGAAAGGGAAAGGCAGTAGCTGATCTGGCAGCCTGAGGCCCATTGTTCCAGGTGGCAGGAAGTCCTGCGACCTGAAGAGCAGCCAATTTGCCTGGAGGGGCATGTGACATCCCTGCCACCTCCCAATGCTGTCGTATACCTGGACTGCGGCTCTCATTTTCTTTACCCGACTGGTATTTGAATTCGTGAGCCTGACCTAACATGACTCTAAATGACGGCACAGATAAATACAAAATGGTACAGATGAATACAGAATTTTAGATGAATACAGAATTTTAGAGAATTGAGAAGAAGAAATATTTCAAGGTATGGGTCCTTCCTAGCCTTTGGCTACAGAGCTGGCTGTCTGCAAGGCCCTAATCCAAACATCTATATTTTTCATTTCTCTTCGATTCAGGAAATCTTCTAGAAACATGTCACTGTTTGGTTGCTTTACTATTAGGACCAAAAAAAGGAATCATGGTACAGGAAGTGGATCCTTTGGGGAACACAGGCGGCACTAATCAGTGGGGGGGTCGCTCTTCTGTGTCCTCACTTGTCCTCCTCCCTCTCCTCCTGGCTCATCTCTTACATTTCCTTCCTTACCCTGTCCTTCCCAGCCCGCCCCCCCCATTTCACTCTCAACCAGCCATGTGTTACCACAGCAACACAGATCTCTCCGTGGTCTGCTGGGCCATCCCACTTAACCCCAACCCTCAAGGCTCTGGCGTGTCATGGAAAGTTAAGAACTTCTGAGAGGTACCATGGGAAGAGAAAGTTCAGCTAGGCAATAGCCACAAACCACGAATGCTGGCCACATCTGGTCACTGTTCTTTACAAAACTCGAAAGCTTTATCAAACACTCAATGGGGGGCCTTCCAGCCTGTGCAAATCTCAGGGCAGATTTCACACGCACCCAAATCAAGTATTTTAGGGAAAAGCAAACAAATTCAGAAACCGGGAGGCCGGGAACAAAACAGTGTCCCTGGAGCTTCTAACTTGCTGACTGGTGGTAGTGATAACAGATGAAAGCCACACTGAATCAGATCAAGTGTTCTATCCTTGCCACTTTTATGACAGTGACCAGGAGGGACATACTCAGAAAGAAATGCCTCTCCTCATTAGCTAGATGTTAAAAGCTAGATGTGCCCCCTACTTATCCTAGTTTACTAGAATAACCTATTATCATCCTATGTGAAGCTGTTTTGAACTTTTAAACAAGGAACCCCTAGCCTTCTCAAATTGCTTGTGCTGCTTGAAACCACATGAACCCAGAGCAATCATTCTTTATAAGAATTAACCCATATTTTTAATGGCTTTTTTAAATTATAAAATACAGAGAATGTAAAATTTACCACTTTAACATGCAAGTCCATTGCCATTAATTACATCCACAATGTTGTATGACCACTGCTACCATCTTAATCCAGAGCTTCTTCATCATTCCCAAAGGAAGCGTCATACCCACTAAGGGGTCTCTCCCCAATCCTCCCCAACGCTTAACTCCTGGCAACCACTGATCTGCCCTCTATCTCTCTGGATTTGCCTATTCTAGACATTTCACGTAAATGGAACCATACAAGATATGGGCTTTTGATTCTGGCTTCACTTAATAGAATATTTCAAAGTTCATCCATATTGTAGCATGTATCACTACTTATTCCTTTTCTGGTTGAGTAATAGTCTGCTGTAAGCGTGGAAGTTTTTGCAAAATGATTGATGGTGGCTGGAGAGTATGTGGCTGCAAGCTACCAAACTTAAGGAATTTATCTATGTGACAGGTGGTATTTCTTTTTGATGGTTCTGGACATTTGAGTATTAGAGCAAATCCAAGTGTACCCTACCCATTCCATTTACAATCTAATAAATGTTCTATGCCTACTCAAATCCCACCTTTCCAGACTGACAGTCCTTAAAACTAGTTTGCAGATTCAGAAAATCTTCACCCACATGACTTCAGTTGTCTTAAATAAATCCAATTCAAAGCCAATCATCTTGCCAGTTGCTAGGAATTAGAATGACAGATCCAGTCGAAAGACCCCAAGAAGTTCAAGGTCTAGCAAGAAGAGAAACATCCAAGCAACTTCACCACAGTATAATAACTTTTGGGATGGAAATCTAAACTGTGATGAGTTAAGTCCACAAAATATTCCAACCAAGGGAGCACAGGCTTACTAGAGGGGCAGGCAATGTTTCAGTTTCACATCTTCTGTTCTTGATGACCAAGGTCTTCAGAGAAATGCCTGCAATGAGATAGGTGTTGCTTTCCTGAGCAGCTAGAGCCTTATGATCCTCTGTGTGCAGCATCCACCAGGTTTGCCTAATGCACCACCTCGCTCACACTGAAGTGCATTCATCTTTAAAGATCTTCCTACTATAGTGTTAACCAGATTTGAAAGGGTGTACAAGTGATATACCTAGGAACTTCACCAGCTATTCATTCCCTCCATAGACAACATATGAAAATGTGAACGAAGACAGCAATCCATGGGAAACTTCACTGTGTATACTTTCCTCCCCTCCCCAATGTCTTAATTTTGAAGGATTTAGAACTTACAGAAAAGTAGGAAAAAAATACTATAAAGAACACCTATATACTCCTCATTGAGAGTAACACTGGTGAATAATTATCATCTTTCATCATCTAATAAGTAAATAACAATTAGTGGGACGCCTGGGTGGCTCTGTGGTTGAGCGTCTGCCTTTGGCTCAGGGCATGATCCTGGGGTCCTGGGATCAAGTTCCATATGGGGCTCTTTGTGAGAAGTCTGCTTCTCTCTCTGCCTATGTCTTTGCCTCTCTCTATCTCTCATGAATAAATAAATAAATCTTTAAAAAAATTAGTGTATCTATTTTCTCTGTATTTATATTATGTCTATGTGTGTGTGTGTTTTGCTGAGACTTTGGAAGGCAAGTAGCTAAATACATGACACTTCATTCCCAAAAGCTTTAGCATGCATCTTTTAAGAACAAGGACATTCTCCAAGAAAGCACAAGATCACTGTTATAACCAAAAAATTTAACATTGACACAATAACTTTATCTCATGCACAGTCCATAATCAAATGCCCCTCAAGATCCCAATAATGTTCTTTCAGCTGTGTCTTTTTGATCCAGAACCCAATTAAAATCACCCACCTTCTATCTCTTTTAATCTACAACAGTTATTCCATCTTTCTCTTTCTTCCACTATAATGAGACTTACAAAGGGCCCAGGACATTGTCTCATAGGTTGTCCAGCAATCCACACTATTCTCATTATTTCTCTTGATCAAATCTGAGTTAACACTTTGACACAAATACGATGGTGTGTTTACTTCCCGCTGTGTCACACTTGGAGCCATGTAATGCTAGGTTGTTTCCAATGCTGGTGATGCTATGCTCCCTTTTTGAAGTATCTTTCCTCCTTTATAATTAATAAACAAACTGTGGGGTCATAATTTAAGATTGTGAATATCCCACTTCCCATAACCTTCTACCTAATAGTTCAGGATCCATTGACGATTCTGAAACAATTAAACTGGCAGTTGCAAATGGTGATTTTATAATTTTATGATTTTTCTACATTTCTTAGCTGGCAAGAAAACCCTCTGCCCAGCATCATCTCTGCCTTTTTTTATTACTGATGTGGACTCATGAACGCATTTTTTAAACCCATGTTTATTGCCATCATTATTATTTTTATTGCTTCAATTGCCCCAAACTTGACCATTGGATGTCCCTTTAAGGCAGATCTTACAGTCTTTTGATTTGCTTTCATCGTTGTTTGTGCATTTCCTTGATTTCTGACACAAGATATTCTAGGCTTGCCTTATATTTCTCTGCCCTCGACATAGAATTAGCCATTTCTGCAAGGAGCCTTGGTTCCTTTTCATGGTAAATAGCATCCAGAAACCAAGATCTGGGTGCTAATTGTGTTCACTGCTACTGGAATATCATTGTTTCTAGGCTCTTTTACTGGTTAAAAGTAGGAAATGTAATACTTTTTAATTTTGAGTCCACAATGATACTTAGAATTCAAACCTAATACCACAGAGTTCATTCTTACTTTTCCCATTTGCTATTTGTATCTCCCTGGTTATTAAGTGCATTGATATGTTTACTCACTTACTCTCCCCTACTAAGACACAGAGTAGATTCAAAATTACTATTACCACTTCCAATAATAAACCTACTTAGTAGAGTCTGAGATTTCTGCAGTTCATCATTTTGGGAATATATTCAACTAAGGGTATACAAGGAACTCTATTCAAAAGTTATTTGAATTTTTTTACTTAATAAATTCTATATTTTTAATTAACAGATTTGTTTGCTACTTAAAAGCATATTCCTCAAGACATAATGGAACATACAAACCTAAAGACCTCAACATTTTTTTTTTTAAAGATTTTATTTATTCATGAGAGACACACAGAGAGAGAGAGAGACAGAGACAGAGACAGAGACACAGGCAGAGGGAGAAGCAGGCTCCATGCAGGGAGCCCGACGTGGGACTTGATGCCAGGACTCCAGAATCACGCCCTGGGCTGAAGGCAGGCACTCAACCGCTGAGCTACTCAGGGATCCCCTAAAGACCTCAACATTAAAGAAAAATGATTGTATCAAAATGACTTATGCCACAAACTAAAAAAAAAAAATTCTTAAAAAGGTTTACTTACTTTAAAAAAGGCAATATCTGTCTCCTCTTTCTATTTTATCACTAGTCCCCACAATTTTGTTTTAGTTTCCACAATTTAAAATCATATGCTTAGACTATAATCTCTACAGTCCATCAATTTTAGATATTATATAGTCATTTTCTCTTTCATTGTAGGAGGATTTAGCTGTCTTAAACTACCTTTTCTCTTTCCCATTTACTATGTACTTAAATCATACATTTAGGTTATTTTAATAACTAATGTCTAAATTATCATGGCTATATACACATCCACTCATAAATAATGCATTATAATTATGCCTCCCCCTTTTCTTTGTATTATCTTTTGTTTTCCTAGAGTTAATAATTGCCTTTCTTTTTTAATTGCTTAGATTCCCTGCTACCAAATCTCACACTATTCAGCAGCTTCTCGGAGCATTTTTTTTTTCATCTAGGAAAACACAGCATTCTATTTCCCCCCCTGACCTCTAAATCTATTCTGGAATAGTGATTCCCTTGGTCTGCTGCACAGTTGATATGCTGGTCTTCCCACTGCTATCATCCAGGGAATTCTCTTTTACTTCTCTCTCTCATTTCTTGTGTCAGAGATCTCCTTTCTAGAGTTACTTTCTCATTTAGGGAAAGGTCATCTGCCAGGAGCTTCCTGCAATACTTCTCTGTCATTCAGTATTTTTTATGAGATACTGGATGCTATTCTGATTTCAGATCTTTTGAACATTCTCTCCCCCTTCTCTCCTGTGCCTCCTTCCATTTACTCTGGGAAACTTCTAGGAATTTCTCTTTATTCGTATGATCCAAAATTTCATTATGCTGTGCCTTGACATAAGTCTTTTTTTTCATTTATTAAGCTGGGTACCTAGTGGATTCTTTCAAATGGTCACTCCTGTCCTTCAGTTCTAGAGAATTTTTTTGCATTTTTTTTTTTTGCATTCTTTCCTTTGAAAATTTCCTTGCCCCTATTTTCTCATTGTAAATGTTACAATTCCTATTGTTTGGATCTTGGATTGATCCTCTAATTTTTATATCCTCCTTTGTCTTTGGTTCTAATTTCTGAAAGGTTTCTTCAACTTTACCTTCCAATCTCTAAAACTGCAGAAGGTGGCCAATAGTCCTTTCTGTTTGTCATTTTTTTCCAGATAATTTCTCACAGTTCTTTCTTTCACAAAGAGATAGAAAGGAAACAACTGAAGGATATAAACCAATCTAATTATAAGACATTAAATCCACTGGTGTACATTTTTCATTTCTAGAATTTTTTTAATATGGTAGGTCCACTTGCCAAGTAGTGGAAATGGTATCATTTCTTCCAGTAGCTCAATGAGACCACAACACTGCTTCTTCTGTTAATGACAGTGTAGGGACGCCTGGGTGGCTCAGCAGTTGAGCATCCACCTGCAGCTCAGGGTGTGATCCCGGGGTCTGGGATTGAGTCCCACATTGGGCTCCTTGCGGGGAGCCTGCTTCTCCCTCCGCCTATGTCTCTGCATCTCTCTCTCTCTCTCTCTCTGTGTGTGTGTGTGTATGTCTCTCATGAATAAATATAAAATATTTTAAAAAATGACAGTGTGTATACTGTCTGAGATTCTGAGATTCACATTCCTAGGGATGGATGGCTGTAAGCAAATAGTCCTCTAGAATAGATATAAATCTTTTTCCAGTTCAATGGGTCTATGAGGAACTTCCCAATTCTGAGAAACATGAAAAGCTGGGAAAACATCTTAGATGATTTCTTTGAGATAAATATACAGAACATCTCAACGGTACCACGTAAAGAGCCTGTGGGCTAGGAATTACCTGCTTGCTGTCTCTTAGCTCTATACTTGCCCTCCTTCACTCTGTTCTGTCATGCTGGGGCTCGGCGTTTGCAAACCACTTTTCCTGGGTTCCCTTGCCAGCTAGCTTCCTGTTACATTCTGCCAATTTCGGTACTAGAAAGAGTTCGGTTAGCAATAAAGATGGAAGCTGTCCTTCCTTTCTTTCCCCATCTGCTTCTAGCAGGGTATCTGCAGGCTTCTAAATTCCTTCAGTGATCCAGCCGCAGCAACAGCAGCCTCTCTTGTACTGCTGGCATCAGCAAGGCAGCTCTCCTCTGGTCTGCTGTCATCTGACTATGGTCCTACTGGCCGGGCAGCAGGCCCCGGAGGACAGCAGTGAGTATGCTCCTGTGCTCTAGAATATGCTTCCGTGCCCTCCTTCTCCCATGGTTATGAGTGGTAGCTTCCTCACCCAGGCACTAATGTCTGGATTACTTACCCTCTTTTTTGTATTCTCAGTGTTTCCGACAGTGTTCCAACAAGTTCTCTGCATTACGTCTCCTCTGGATGAAACACCTAGTATGGTTACTCTTTTTCCTGATTGGTCCCTGACTGACAGAGCCTGCCTGAGGGGTTAGAAAGGTTTTTTAAGCAGCTACATGTCCTCATTACCAGAAAGAGCTATGGGCACGATGCCTTATCTATGGCAGTGATCACAAAAGAACAAGGACTTGATTACTTAAAGTCAGACATCTCTAGAAGATGGCAGGAAACCCTCATAGGAACTCCTAAGTTAAAGGGGATATCCACCACTTTCCAAGTGAAGTAGCCATATGCATGACAGACAGTTGGCATAGTAGAATGGTTGGCATACTGCTAAGATGCTAAGATGACCAAAGAACAAAAACCCAAAACACCTTCCATTGAGGAGATGAAACTGAGTTGGAAGATGGTGGCCTCAATCTCCAGTTCTGCAAAAACACAGCCATGTGGCATCACTCAGGTGCTAATTTTCCAGCTTCAACACACTTTAAAATGAGTCATGGAAATGGCAAGAAAATTTATATGAAAGATATTTATACCAAGTTAGGTTGTAGAGTCAACCATAAAGATATGATACAATAACATTTTTAAAAGTGTACTTCCTGACTATTCCTATCTTCTGTTCTATTTGGCAACACACTTCCAGATGGCTCCATGCTCTGTGACACAGCAAGGAGAGTGTGGCTGGATGGGACACACAGAACAGAGTGGAGGAGGACAGGGCTTTGTGTGGAAGCTGGCTGAGAGGGCAGAGGGAGGCTGAGGAAGGGGGCCTTTAGAAGGTTGTTTTTTTTTTTTTTAAAGATTATTTATTTATTTATTTCTTCATGAGAGACACAGAAAGAGAGGCAGAGACACAAGCAGAGGGAGAAGCAGGCTCCATGTGAGAAGCCTGATGCAGGACTCGATCCCAGTGACCTGAGCCAAAGGCAGACACTCAACTGCAGAGCCACCCAGGCATCTGGGTGTATCCTTTACTGAGATACATCTGGAAGGTGTATCCTTTACTGAGATGATGAGTAGAGAAGGGCAGTGGGGAGAGAAAGATGGAAAGTCTGAAAGTTTTCCTGAAAGAAAACAGGAAAGAAGAAAAAGGTCTAAAAAGAGAAGAGAGAAGGGAGCAGAGGTTGCACAGGGAGAAAGAAGCCAGCACCCAGAGCCAGAGATGCAACTTCAAGAGTGATAGGTACAGGCTCTACTGGTTGTCACAGAGCTCATTAAAGTCAGCCCCTTGGGGGATGCTCACGCTCCAGGGCTGTGGGCTCAGAGAATGACACTTGACCCTTGGACAACGAGGAGTTAGAGACGCTGGCCCCCAGGCTGCTGAAAATCTGTATAACTTTTGACTCCCTCCCCAAAATGTAACTACTAACAGTCTGCTGCTGACTAGAAGCCTTACTGATAACACCACCCATTAATGCACATTCTGTAGGTTATATGTATTCTATGCTGTACTCTTACAGGAAAGTAAGCTAGAGGGAAGAAAATGTTATTTAAAAGAATCACAAGGAAGAAAAAATACATTTACAGTACTATACTGCATTTGTTGAAAAAGATCTGTGTATGAGTGGACCTGCATGCATAGTTCAAACCCATGTTGTTCAAGGGTCCAGTGTGTATATGGCATCCTCCCCTCCGGAGCTCAGGACCTTGAGCCCAACCTGTAACATCTGCGCTGAGGAGAAGAGATATTACTGCCTGTGGGAATTACTACCCTCAAAATAAACCCATCAGCCCAGGGAGAAAAAGTTGAATAGAGAGCCTCACATGTGTAGGCAGAAATTCTGCAAAGGGCTCCTTCTTACCTTCCATTGCCTACAAACCAGATGGTATCTCGAGCATTTATTTGGCAATGCCAGAGACCCCCGATCTGGCTTCTTTGAAATGAATGGTGCAGATAAACAAGTCTGTATATCACTCGGACAGAAAAACTCAGTAAAACCACCAGGTTCATTCTGAGGGTTATAACTGGTATAATCAGCAGTAATTTGATCTTTTTCCCCAAAAGACCCATGTAATATATGCCTTTAAATACCCAAATCTTCAATTTGCCACAGGCAAGTTGTTACGTTCAGTTTAGTGAGGGTTAGAAGAACAGCCATAGGACAAAGAGAAGCTCCTTCCAGATGGCTCTCCATTTCCTGCCTGTCACACATAAAATTGTATCACGATTAGTCTCCACTTTGCAAAGGGCTTAGAAATATTTATTTAGTACTGATAGGCTAAAAGGGCTCTTGTTCTGAGAAATTTGCCTAGGGTCTAGAATTTTCACCACCTGGCAATAAAGGTGCTTTCTGGGGATAGGGGGTGGAAGTGGGGGCAGTGAGGGGAGAATATTTAAAGTCCAGCACATCTAGCTATTAAATTGATTGGAGCCAGCACAAAAATATAAGACACAGTTAAGAAATACATACGGAAGAAGAAAAAACCACAGAAGCCCTTCTAGATCACATTAAAAAACAGGAAGAAATGGGACACCTGGGTGGCTCAGTGGTTGAGCACCTGCCTTCAGCTCAGGGCGTGATCCCGGGGTCCTGGGATGGAGTCCCACATCGGGCTCCCTGCAGGGAGCCTGCTTCTCCCTCTGCCTGTGTCTCTGCCTCTCTGTGTGTGTCTCTCATGAGTAAATTAAATCTTAAACAAAACAAAACAGGAAGAAAGAAAGAGAAGCTGAGTTGAAAAGACAGGCAGAAGAGATGTAAATCTGCATCAGGGAGAGGATGACCACTGCTTGGAAGGACTGGAAGTTTCACTTTGCTAAGGCATGGTAAGCATAAAACAGATCCCTGATGTCACAGTTAGTGCCTGCTGCCTGAGCAGAGTGAAAAAGCATGACCCCGTACCCTTAGAGGCTTCATTACCTATTAACAAAATGGAAGTGAGAGGAGCAAGGTGAGACAAATGGCATCGCTCATTTATCAAGGATAAATATGCTCAAGAGTCATGTTACTGAAATGATATGAAAAGTATAAAGCCAAGGGCTGATGATAGGAAGAAGGAAGTCTCTGTAAATCAAACATTCCAGGCACAAAACTTTCAGGTTTCAGAAATAAATTGCCAATATTTTGGATCTAGGAATATTTCAGTGATCAGTTAACTGTGCTAATAATAATAATAACTAATAATAATAACTAATAATATAACTAATAATAATAATAACTAATAATAACTAATGCTAATAAGAATGACAAAAATAAGATACGGCAACAATAATGCTTAATTCTCCTACAGTTATTTGTGAGATGTCCTCTAGTTTTTGAGGGTGTTTTTGTTACTTTTTTTATTTTGCTTAGGCAAATCTGTTTCGATATAATTAAGATTCTGTTATCACATCATATAAAAAACGGTTGTATGGAACAGTATGGTACATTATTTTTAAATGACGCCAAGGAATCTTAGAAATTATATAACTTTGCCATAATTTCATGAAATGAAATTTCCCTTGTTTTTTAAATAAAAAAAATTTTTATTGTGGCCAAATGCGCGTGCCATGAGATTTACCATGCGAACCATCTTTAAGTGTGTGGTTCCGTGGGCACTTAAGTCTGTTCACAGTGTTGCGTGACCACCATATCTATTCATTCTTAAAAGATACCATTCTCCAATTTCTTTTCATTCCTCTGTGTATTTACAGGAAGGAAGCTATACCAGACCAATGCCAACACAACAATGAAAACGCTCAGATCCACATCTACAATAAATTTTTAAAATATAGAAGACTTTTTCAGAAATCCGAAAGTCATTTTGAAAGGAGCTATTACTTCAAGGGCCAAAGTCTCTAACAGGCATGAGTGAGTATATGGAAGGATATGTGAGGACCATTCAGGAGACACAAGGCCGATATAGGTACGTGCCTGATGTGCAGATATGAGCAGAGACCCGAGGTGCCTGCCATGGGAGATGGCCTGTTTCACGGGCCGCTGGGACTCAAGTCCAATACAAAGATCATTCTGCTGCTAATCCGGAGAAATTGATCTCACTGTTCATACTCACGGGCAGAGAAAACTCATCAGTGATTGAAAATGAGCCCCAAATCAATTTTTCTTAGGAATTTAACGCTGGCTCAATGACTGGAAATTGTCACGATCACTTGGCTGTGAGATATAAAGAAAAGGTGAGCCAAAAAATAAATACCAAGTCACTGGTGAGGTTGTGGTGGAGCCGATGGAGGGATCTCTCAAGCTCTCAATGAAACATCTAGGGTCGAGTTTCTTAAATGTTAATATCTGGCTGATAACACTGCATGTCCAAGGGGCTTGGTAAGGGAGAATTATCTATTTTTTGAATACTTACAAATTCCCAATCCCTTCTACTTCACTCCAACATAATGTACTTCCGGGTGAGCATGTTTCATTATATCAGGAGAAAGTCATAGGGGCAGATGCTCTGGACCATCAGCATTGCCACGAAGCAAGCTGAAGGGTGAAGAGCAAGTACGAGTGGGGTTCACTCATGACCGGAACAACAAACGTGCCCAACAGAGATGCTGTGTACAGAGTTAGATGTTACTATGGCCAGGTGTGAGTTGTTACCATTTCTAAGATGACAGCAATGCTCAACTTTATTTATCAGTGGTTGCTATGTCTCCTAAGCAATGTTGGGTATCACAGTTAATGTCCAAGTAAAACCACCCCATTCTCTGAGCACCCACCAAAAACTGGCTGGGGGCTAGGAGGCCCCCTAAACAGAGGGGACACAGGAAATCAGGTGGATAATCTGATGCCTGTTTCTGTTTTGATTACACATGAAGAAGATAATCTACTTGTGAGCAACTGTGAGTTTAACAACCCTAAAACCAGCTAGGTGCTCATCTGATCCAGTTTATACTTACATTTTGTAAGAGGGGAGAGGCATGAAAATCTGTACTAAAAGCTTAAATCTCAGAGATCTTTTTTTTTTTTTTAAAGATTTTTATTTATTTATTCATGAGAGACACAGAGGGAGAGAGACAGACATAGGCAGAGGGAGAAGCAGGCTCCATGCAGGGAGCCTGATGTGGGACTCGATCCCAAGTCTCCAGGATCACGCCCTGAGCCAAAGGCAGACGCTCAACCGCTGAGCCACTCAGGTGTCCCTCAGAGATGTTTTTCAAAAAGTTAAAAAAAAAAAATGCCTGCCAACTCATTTCTAAGAATGTAACTAGAAATAGCCTGATGTGAGAGCAAAGTGCTAGGAATCTCTTTCTAGCAGCTACTTTTGAACACAGAACCCAGGAGTTACACCTATAACCCCATTCCTTTATTTTCCTATTTGGGTACAGACTAAAATCCACCAAATTGTCTATCTTCCATTAAAAATTTCTGCCTTTCTTGTTTTTTTTCTGATGAGAAAAATCATAGACATTGGTTAATATATATTTTTTTTTTTGGTTAATAATGTTTACAACCAACTTAGCATCATGTGATGATGCAGATAGAATTAAGGTATGTTCAGTTATGTTCAGAATTAATTAATCCCTGTTCAGGTATGACTTAATTCTGCAAGTATCTAACTTGGTGCTGGCCAACCTGTGGGAAATGAGACAGACACAGTTTGAGTCTAGACCCCTGGCTCATCTCTGATTTATTACTCTGTGTGCATGTGTTGGGTGTGGCAGGATTGCGGGCAGCAGGGTCCCTGATGCTCTTCAAAGGGGTATGGAAAGAGGACGACAGAGTTGGGTGAGCCGCAAAGAGCATCTAGTCTCAGCCACTGGTTTTACATGGACAGAGACATCCAGTGATGTCCCGTTCTCGGGCTTACCCAGCTTGGGTAATTTCCGTCAGGATCATAACCCAATTCTTCATTTCATTTTAATTTACAAATATAAAAGAAAACCCATTTATGAATGGGAAGCACTTGGGTGTAACGGTGAAGACCTGAAGGGTTAGGTTGGGCTGGCAACATGCTGAGCAGGTGTCGGGCATTCTCCCCCGCCCACAGGCAGTAGGCAAATAACAGAGGTAAAGTATACTTTGAGTATGCAAAACACAACTTGTCCCAGGCCTCCTGACCATCCTTTGAAGCTGGCCAGGGCCTTCAGGTCCCACAGGGCCAGCTGAAAGCACATGAAGTCACTAGTGAACAGACAGTACCGGAAAGCACGCACAAACACGTACACAGGGTAGCACCGACCAAGGCCCACACAGTGTAATTACGACCTCCCAGCCCAACAGAAGCTACTCTTGGAAATCACACCTTATCTTTCCAAACCATACCAAGCAAAAACAATAATCAAAAAATGATTCTACTTTGTGATCATCTCTGACCCCTTGATGATAGCCTCGCGGCAGATTACAGAAGCGTGGAGGCTTCTGAGGCAGTGGTGGTGATAGCTCTGAAGCTGTCAGCCCCTATCAATCACCTTCCATTAAATAAAGGTTTTCCAATTTTGCGCTTCTCTCAAAAGCTTCGTTTTGCCTGGATTAAGCTGAAGCACTGACATCTGAACTTACTGCTCCTATTTCTCCCTCCCAAATAAATGCTGTTAGCAGAAAAATGGGCTTTTCTACAGTAGAGACTCAAATCAAAGCAGTGATGTGGTCACAATATACAAGACATCTTGACCACAAAGCCTTCACACGTGCATTATACACATTTCATGAACAAACACAGGGCCTGGGAAGGAGGGAGGAGGTAAGGGTGCCTGGGGAGGGAAAGGTCTGTGAGCTGTACACGCTAGCCCCTGAAACACATCAGGGGCAAACCCAATATGGTCATCAGAGCACCAAAGATTTCTTCTGGGTTTCAGAAGCAGATCTCCTAAGAGTTGTAAACTGTATGCTTTTACTACTCGGTATCTATCATCTAATGCAGCAGGTAGGTCTAAGAGAGGGAAACAATTTTAAATCAGTTGGGAAAAGCATGTTAAAAAAATAAGCACCTTATGCAGAGAGACTCATCTTATTTCTCTGTGTAGTGCTGAGAGCTGGAGGGGGGACATTTGCTGCACTCATACACCAAACCAGAAGATGTGGGCCACGGTTTATATAAATATGATCAAGATTCCACTCACGCACATCTTCCTATACTGATAAACAGACTCAATCGTCATTATTTTTAATGGCTACATAAACGTGACAAGAGCCAGAAACAGAGCGACGAGAATATCAAGTGACAAAGAAGGGAGAGGGAGATTTCAGAGTCATTCTCAAACAGGCCCAGGGGGCTGACTTGATGGATGTGAATGAGAGGTCCCCAAGTGTACGTTGTGACATGTTTTATTTGTCCCATGTGGACATTTTTTTAAAATGTTAATTTACGGTCAACACGAACATACTAGGTGATTTCACTGGAAGACCCAGAATTCAGGCTTCTCCCAAGAAAACAAGCGTGGGGCTGCTTTGGAGCTGGGGACATCCGGTGTACGAAGAAGATGCACGATTGCGAGGATGCCGGGGGACAGGCCAGAGAAACGGACTGGCAGCAGGCAAAGACACAGACCTTGAACTTTAGGGGAAGTCTGGGTTTAGGATGGGAACTGCCGGTCGACTGTGGTACCGTCCAGAAGAGTAGATGAATAAGCTTCAGGGTAAAGTGCCAGGAAGACTGAGTAGAAGCAGGAAGAAGGAAGGCAATGCCAGCCCAAAGGGGCCTGGGTTTGTGGCCTGGGCTCCCCTTGGGCTGGCCCAGCTTTGCCACCATGCACTTTCTTTGAAGTTCTCCGGCCAGCCCCCAACTTCTTGTTTGAGAAATTGAGTGTTGTTCGGGCCTTAGTACCTCCTGCAAGCCTGCATTTCCTACTGCCCGGAATGCTAACCTGCCTCTGCTGTATTCCCACTCAACTTTCCAGAACGAGTGGCCCCAATCAAGTTGCTTCGATGGGGTTGTGTGCACATCCAGTAGACTTTATTGCGCTGCCCTTGCCTCCTTCCTGAGTGCTCCCTGAGGCCAGCCACCAGGTCTTCTCTGACTCCTCTTCAGTGCCCAGTGGACGGTGGCATACAGCAAACACCAGAACAAAGGAAGGGAAGGGGTGAGCAGCTGGAGCGGCAGGATGATCTTGGGATAACACTGTGTCATGGGAATTGAGGAAGAAGAGGGATTTCCGGTGGACAGACCTCAAATACCAGAAGTTATTCAAGGAGAGTGAGGATTTTAGCAACACTCTGTGGCTAACAGGTCTGAGTGGAGGCTGGTTTCTGCTACATCACTGGAAAGTAATTTGGCAATATTATCAACCTAACACTGCTCCCATCCTGGGCCTAAATAAATCTACTTAGAAAATAAGTCACGATGTTGTAATGGCTGCCTTTTGTTTTGCTTTTTTTTTTTTCCTGGCTGTCCAGATCCAGCCCCAGGTTCCATTTTGAGGGAGCTCCTTAATGAAGTCCAATGTGACCAGATGCCTCCTCTGCCCACCGCTGGCAGCCAGGCCTGGCTGGTTCTGCACCCCTTCTCTGACCAACGGAGATGGGGACACTTAGCTACTCTGGCTGCAGCATCTTGGCCTTGCTCTCTCTGCCCAGAGATGAGTGCTCTGTCTCCATCCCTCCAGCCTCCTGGCCCTTCTCTGTTCAAACAACCTCCCCATCAGGGCCCTGTCGAAATAAGAGCCAGACCCCATGTCTGATTCTGGCCCTGGAAGGATCCTACCTCATACCCTACTTGACAGGAAAAAAAAATCTTATTTTTTTAAAAGATTTATCATTCATTCATTCATTCATTCATTCATTCATTCATTCATTCATTCGAGACAGAGAGAGAAAGAGAGAGAAAGGCAGAGACACAGGCAGAAGGAGAAGCAGGCTCCATGCAGGGAGCCCGGGGGTGGGACTCGATCCTGGGACTCCAAGATCACACCCTGAGCCAAAAGCAAATGCCCAACCACTGAGCCACCCAGGCGTCCCAGAAAAAATCTTATATACAGAAAAAAGCTTGATGTATGTAATATAGCATTATTTATACAGCTAAATGAGGAAACAGTTGAAGAGCCCCCAAACAAGCCCCCCTAAGTAAATGATGCTACATCTTTTTGATTGAACAGTACTCTTGATGCCAAAAGAAAAAAAAGGGCTTATAATAAAATGTTAAAAAGATAGAAGGATTAAAAATAGAGTACTGTCATCATTGTGTAAAAATACTATGAGTAGAAAAAAAAATGATTAGAGGTACCAAAATATTAAGATCAGAAGTAGATTTTCCTTGAAGTTTCAATGAATAAGTTAGAAAAGTATTCCAGGCACTGACAGTCTCTGGCCAGCAGGCTCCAAGCCTGGCTGGCTTACAGTGCTCTCAGGGAACATGTTAGCTCTGAATGTTCTAGCAAACCCTCCTCTCCAGTTCTGACACAGGTCTGCCCACCTTCCCTTCTGTCCTGCTCTCCTCTTCTCCCCTCCCTCACTCCCTCACATGGGGTCTCAGATTACACATCCTGCTTACTTTGAGTTTCCATGTTACCAGACCAGACCCAGGGGAAGCCCATCCTGCTCCCTCCTCAGGCTTCTGCTCCCATGGTGCATCCTCCTGGAACCCTGGAGCCCCCAGGCTGAGATCCTTCTCTACCTGCACCACCTGCAGTCACTGGGGATCTACAATGGGTCCTTCTCCACTCTACAGTCCCCCGGGAAAGGTGCTGCACCCTACTCACCCTTCGGCTCCAGGATCGAGCCCAGTGTCTGGCCCACAGCTGATGCCCTGTGCTGATAGAGAAGAAAAGAATGAATGGATGGATGGGGGATGAAGCTTGAGCACAAGATGGCTTTGAAGGCAGACATGCATCAGTGGAGGGCCGGGCATTTCTCCATAGACGTGGAATGAAAGACAGCAGTGGGGCACAGAGACAGACGCACAGGTCTGTAAAGAATAAGGGAACAGATGAATTTCACTAGATTATCTCATTGAAGGAGGAGAAGAGAAAGAAGCAGACGGTAGGGCAAGAATATTATTCTCAATAAGCAGTAACAGAAACAAAAGAACCCGCACAGTTATTCCTCTGCTCTGTAGTTAGATATCTAATTATCTGTGTTGTATGTTGGCAAATTGAACTCCAATAAAAAAATAAAATAAAATAAATTGTCTGTGTTGGTGGTGGTTTTATTTATTTATTTTTAAAGATTTTATTTATTTATTTGAGAGAGAGAGCATGAGTAGGGAGAGGGAGAAGCAGACTCCACAATGAGCAGGGAGCCCGATATGGGGCTTGATCTCATAACCCTCAGATCATGACCTGAACCAAAGGCAGATGCTTAACACACCGAGCTACCCAGGTGTCCCTGTTGTAGGGTTTTGAAAACAATTCCTTGAGAGATTTAATGGTCTCCAAGTTTAGTTAGATAAGCCAGACAACTTAGAATTCAGCTTCCTACTTGTGTTAGGTTCAAAAGAGCTAGTATAAGAAAAATATATGTTCGCGCTTATCTGAGGGAAGGCAGCGCCCTCCGCGACGCGCTAGAGGTGCCCCTTACCAATTTCAGGCCCGATAATGGCTTCAGCCACAAAATTATAAACTTTAGTTTATTTGAAAGAAAGGGACTCCATTTCCAATTTAATGATGATGTGAACCTCCAAGCTCCAGAATATCCCTGTGCAACTTTCTCAGATCGTCACTGTACTCCTTAACAGCTCTGCTGTGCTGACTTCCGATGGTCCGAGCCTCTGAGTCTTATTTATCAAGGCGACCCTTGGCAACCAATTTACTTTTATTATTTTTTTAAAGATCTTATTTATTTATTCATGAGAGACACACAGAGAGAGGCAGAGACCAGGCAGACAGAGAAGCAGGTTCCCTGCGGGGAGCCCGATATGGGACTCGATCTCAGGACCTCGGGGTCATGCCCTGAGCCGAAGGCAGGTGGTCAACCACTGAGCCACCCAGGGGCCCCTCAGCAACTAATTTAAACCCACACTTTCACATAGGTGGCATGTGCTGAGGACACACTAGAATCACTCACTGTGCCACCAGCTTGCTCTCACTGAATCTGCAGAGTCACCATGTGGTCCCTCATTTTCATAAACCAAGAGGCATGACCTCAGATGGGGCAGGTGGCTTTCCCAGGCACCCAGGTCCTAAGAAGCAGAGCCCACCTTGTGACCCCGCTGGGGCACATCGGTGCTGTGTAGTACTACTTGTAAGTGTCCCTAAGACAGCCACATGCTAAAATGCTGAAGGCCCATCAAAGGTCCCAGGTTTGGACACTGTTAGCGCAATATCAGTTGGGTGGATTTCTCGCATCTCTCGAGTGTGGCTACAATCACAATCGACGTGCTTAGACAACATTACATAATAGTCAATATGCTGAGAAGCAAGCAGCACTGTCCCTCACCCCGAGTCATTCAGAACTCTCAGTCTGGCCTTCACAATTGGCTTCGTCCGTCTGACTCAGACGAAGCTCTATTTTGAATTCTAATGAGGACGAGGCACACTGAATATTTAACGGCAATGACAAAGGTCTTGCTTTTATGGAGACACCCTGACACAAGCAACAGGATCTGCAAGTACATATTTCCGTGACCCACGGAAAATACCAGTCTAATTCATGTTTGGGAGCTGGAAAAAGAAAATCTTGGTTTCCAGATGCTATTTGGGGGGGCCAAGGGTGGGCAGGGAAAATGAAGGAGGAATTGCTGGACAAAGATCTCAGTACAATTTTTACAGCCAGGGCTCCTGAGTGAAAGGTTTACAAAGCAGTGCTTGAATCCTTTGTTAACAACAGCACAAACAAATTCATCACTGGGCCCTACTGTGTGGCCCCCCGTGCAATTCGGTCTGTGAGAATAACTGGAACTTTCTTCCCTGTGAAAGCATCTATGACTTATGTATGTATCAGATCAGCAAGGAAGACATGCCCAGGGGAGGGAGACAAAAGACCATTTCACGGTTCACAACCTACTCCTGCACTTAAAATGATCATGTAGTGCCTGCTACCCTCAGCTCATGCGAGTCCCTTCAGTTAAACAAACAGAGTGCCACGTGAACAGTAATCGAGGGACATTTGAGGGGGTTGCTTAACGCCTACCCCACCAACAGTTAAAATATACCTTGCTTGTGGCTTCGCGTGTGTGTGTTTACATGGGAACGATCGCATCTTGCATTTGGGAAGGGCAGGGGAATCAACCCTTTGCTATGTCTTGAGGTCCTGGACCAAGCCCTCCAAACCCTTTCTTATTAAGATCGTAATGTAACTTGCACAGCGTTTGGACATCCTCTTGTAAGTGTTAGCTACTAGCACTTTTGGAAAGGGAATATGGCTTATATTTTCTCAGAGCTTGTCCCCTGGTTGATTCTTTCTGCTGCTGCTGCTACCAAATATGCCCACTGAGTTTCAAATTTCAGGTTTTTTTTTTTTTTTTTTTTTTTAATTTGTAGGAGCTTGGTTTTGGTCCCTTCTCAAGTTTCCTGCTACTTTTTAAGGTTCCCTATTTTCTGAAGATCCTTTCAAGCCTGTCATTTCTTTCTTTAAAATATACCAAGCATAGTTGATTTTAACTATCTGTGTCTGATAATTCTACAACTGTGAGTCTGTGCAGATTGGCAACTGTGGCCTGTTGCTGGTTCCAGCTCATGTTGCTAGGTTATCTTTGACTGTGTGCTGGTCACTGCTCTGAACCATTCGCTTTGGGTTGATTCTTCGAGACCAGGGATAAAGATGCCCTCTTCCTGACAGGCGGGTCATTATTTCTGCCAGGAGCCTAGAGCTTTAGCACCTGTATCTGCCCCAGACCAGATGCAGAGTTTGTGATTTCCTGGCTCATCCTGGGTCTGGATGCCCATTACGCAAATCCACATGAGGGCCCTTCTGTGCCCATGACTTGTCAGGAACTATGGTTTTGTCTATTTCCTTCTCTAAATTTCTCAGTGCCAAGGCTGCCTTCTCCATACTTCCCAAGGGTACCTTACTCCTGGTTCACTCATACCCTAGGGGTGCTCTCTGGCTACCCACTTCAATGGGGGAAAGGTCTCCTGTTACACTTTTCAGCTGGGGTGGGCCAGGGCAGTAACTTCTACTCCACCTGTCTGCCTGTCTCTGGATAAAAAGTCCCTGACTCCTGCCTGCGTATGGGCTTTATCAGGAAAATAATCAAACCACCAGAAAGTATCTACGAGTTTAAGGACTTGGGGCGGGGCCACCTGGGTGGCTAAGTCTGTTAAGTGTCTAACTCTCGATTTTTGGCTCAGGGCATGACCCTGGGGACATGAGATCGAGCCCTGTGTTGGGTCCTACATCAGGCTCTACGTTCAATGTGGAGCACTTCGCTTGGGATTCTCTCTTTCCTTCTCCTTCTGCCTCTCCTCCTGCTTATGCTCTCTCAATCTCTCTAAAATAATTTTTTTTTTTTTTAATGAGAGAGTTTAAGGATTGGAAGCAAAACAAAAGGACAGGTTAATAAACTTGTTCCTTAAAAAAAAATAAAAACCGAATTTACCATTTGATTCAGCAAGATGACTTCCGAGCATATACACAAAAAAGCAGTGTCTTGAATCAGTGCTTGTACACCTACGTTCATGCAGGCATTACTCACCATAATGGCCAAAAGGTCTGCTGACAGATAAATGGATAGACAAAATGTAGTATGGATATGCAAAGGAATATTATTTAGCCTGAAAAAGAAAGGAATTCATGACACACTACAGCATGGAAGAGTAATGAAGACGTTTTTTTGAATGAAATTAGCCAGACACGAAAGGACAAATACCGTGTGAGTTTATTCCTATGAGGTACCTGGTGTCATCAGAAAGTAGTGGTGGCTCACAGGGGCCAGCTGGAGAAGAAGGGAGAGTCAGTGTTTCATGGGGTAAGAGCTGGAGAAGATGGAAAGGTTCTGAGGAGGACAGTGCTGACGGCTGTGTGGCATGAATGTACTCAATGCCACTGAACTGCACTCTTAAAATCGTTACAATGGGGCAGCCCGGGTGGCTCAGTGGTTTGGCACCTGCCTTTGGCCCAGGGTGTGATCCTGGAAACCCAGGAGTGAGTCCCACATTGGGCTCCCTGCGTGGAGCCTGCTTCTCCCTCTGCCTGTGTCTGTGCCTTTCTCTCTCTCTCTCTGTGTCTCTCTCATGAATAAATAAAGAAAATCTGGGATCCCTGGGTGGCGCAGCGGTTTGGCGCCTGCCTTTGGCCCAGGGCGCGATCCTGGAGACCCGGGATCGAATCCCACGTCAGGCTCCCGGTGCATGGAGCCTGCTTCTCCCTCTGCCTTTATCTCTGCCTCTCTCTATCTCTCTGTGACTATCATAAATAAATAAAAATTAAAAAAAAAAAATAAAGAAAATCTTTAAAAAGTAAAAATAAAAAAAATAGAATCGTTACAATGGCAAATTTTATGTATGTTTTATATTTATGTATCTTTTTACCGTAATAAATTTTTTTTAAAGTTAGGTTATTAGGGGTGCCTGGGCAGCTCAATCACTTAAGCATGTGACTCTAGCTCAGGTCATGATCTCAGATTGAGCCCCATATCGGGCTCCCTGCTCAGCGGGGAGTATGTTTCTCTTTCTCCCTCTGCTTGTGCTTTCTCTCAAACAAATAAAAATAAAATCTTTACCAAAAAAAAAAAATTTAGGTCAATTTTGGCAAGGGCTGCTGGACTCACTCAGTAAATTCCATAGGGCATAGTAACTTCACAGGCTTTGTACTGATCAACGGGAGACTTAGAAGTTAATTGTGGGGTGTCATGAAGCCAGTCTGACCTCTCTAGAGCTTGGGACTCTTGATGAACCTTTATCAGTATGCAGAAACTAGCACTGCTTGCCAACAAACATATACGTAATTATAGATTTCCCTATAAGAATATACACACAATAAATTTTCCTTTAAAGGTAGCAGGCATCAGAAATGCTATAAGGTTAGTTACTGGGGGCTGTTGATCTATCATACTAATGGCACTGCTAAGTAAATATTAGGGCAAAAAATTGATGAGATAAGAGGAAATAATTTTCTTTGAAGTATTTCCACTGAAAGACTAAAGAAATGTCTATTTAACGCAGCTGCACAACTGGACTTCTCTCTTATGAGCCCCTACATATATGGTTAACCCTTGTATAACACAGGTGTGAATTGTGCGGGTCCACTTAACATGTGGACAGTTGTCAATAAACACAGTGTGGTACTATAAATGTACTTTCTCTTCCTTATGATTTTAACATTTTCTCTTCTCTAGCTTCCTTTTTTGTAAGAGTAAAATATAGAATACATATAACATACAAACTATGTGTTAATTGACTGTTAATGTTACAGATAAAGTTTCCAGTCAACAGTAGTCTTAATAGCTAAGTTTTGAAGGATTCAAAAGCTATATGCAGATTTTCACCTGCCGAGGGGGGGTTCAGCACCCTTGACCTCTCAATTGTGCAAGGGCCAATTGTAATTCTGTTACAGATTATCTATAACTAAATATAAATGGTACATAAGACAAATTTGCAGTTAACTTAAGATACCAAGTTTTAAAAACATGCATTTTAGTAATTACAAGAATCTCTAAATTTCTTCTATTAAAAAAAATGAAACAGTTCAAGTCAGAAGATGTTATGCACATTTCTGGGTATAAACACCAACACTAAGCAATACCATAAAGTAAAAATACTGGCAACAGAAGTAATATTCATTACAACTTCATGAATAACATGTGCAGAGGGCCACTGCTCTGC
This sequence comes from Vulpes lagopus, assembly GCF_018345385.1. Classification (NCBI taxonomy): domain Eukaryota; kingdom Metazoa; phylum Chordata; class Mammalia; order Carnivora; family Canidae; genus Vulpes; species Vulpes lagopus. The sequence continues at coordinate 60,328,535 of NC_054833.1, forward strand.
AAATACAAAAAGCTTACCAATGTATCTATAAATACATTCATTCCAAATTAATAACAGCGTGGCTGCTTTGCATATAAAAAAGACTTCAAGAAATATTGTCACTGAATTGGGAAGCCTATTCCTACTTTATTTATTTATTTATTTTTAAAGACTTTATTGTATTTATTATTTTATAAAGATTTTATTTATTCATTCATGAGACACACACACACACACACACACACACACAGAGTGAGAGAGAGAGAGAGAGAGAGGCAAAGACACAGGCAGAGGGAGAAGCAGGCTCCACGCAGGGAGCCCGACATGGGACTTGATCCTGGGTCTCCAGGATCACGCCCTGGGCCGAAGGTGGCGCTAAGCCGCTGAGCCACCAGGGCTGCCCGTATTTATTTATTTAGAGACAGAGTGAGCAAGTGCGGTGGGGGGGTGGGGCAGAGGGAGAGGGAGAAGAATAATCTCAAGCAGACTCTGTGCTGAGTGCAGAGCCCAACTCAGGGTTTAATCCCATAACCCTGAGATCACAACCTGAGTCAAAATCAAGAGTCAGATGCTTAACTGCCCAGGACTATTCCTACTTTAGACACGTAGAGATGATAGCTAGTACTTGCTCACAGCTTACTCTGTGCCACATACTATTCTAAGTGCTATGTATCTGTATCCATATAATCTGTAACTGTACCTGTATCTTTACCTATATTTATATTGATTCTTTTATCCCTTACAACACGCTCTCAGGGATATATCATTAGCATTCCCATTTCAAAGACAAGGAAACCCAAAGGGGAGTTTTGTGCATTCCCAAGGGCACATAGCTGGTGACTGGTGGAGCTGGAATGCAAGTCCAGGCTCTGGAACGCCCCCTCTCACACTCCCCCCACTGCAAGGCTTCCCCGCTAAATATGAAAAGTCAGGGAAGATGGCATTAACACCTCACATATTCTATATACTTTAATTTTGATAACCACATTGTCTGCTCTTTTACAAGCCGGGCAACCAAGACTGAGCAAGCTTAAGTTTCTACAGAAATAAAAATCAATTAAGATATGCAAGAGGAGGGGTATGAACCCCCATCTCTCTATTTCCAAAGGATCTGGTGCAGAACAAAGTCCCTGGGGGCAGAAGTTACATGAGAAGGTTGTTGGTAAAGCAAAAAGCAAGGAGATGTTGCCTTCAGCAGGAAGCAGAAAGAAGTGCACGCTCCTAGGAGCAGCAGCGCAGAGTGGCTGGTATCTGGTGGATGAGAACTCCTGGGCTAGGGAGCACAGGCAGGTGGTAACAGGGGAGCAGGGAGGCCCCACAGAGTCCCTGAGGTTCCCGAGGTTCTCGAGTCCTTGGCTGCCTGTCCTCAGTCACCCTGTTGTTCTAGACTTCTGCTTCACCAGCATGTCAGATAAAGAACGTAAGGCCCCCCAGGCTGTACATCTCAGTTCATCCCCGCACAGAGATCTATTTTCTTTTTTCAAGATTTTATTTATTTATTCATGAGAGACAGAGAGAGAGAGAGAGAGAGAGAGGCAGAGACACAGGCAGAGGGAGAAGCAGGCTCCATGCAGGGAGCCCGACGTGGGACTTGAACCCGGGTCTCCAGGATCACACCCTGGGCTGAAGGTGGAGCTAAACTGCTGAGCCACCGGGGCTGCCTGAGTCTATTTTCTAAAATGGGACAGATTGGAGGGAATCCACTGTATTTTTTTTAAATTTTTATTTATTTATGATAGTGACACAAAGAGAGAGAGAGGCAGAGACATAGGCAGAGGGAGAAGCAGGCTCCATGCACTGGGAGCCTGACGTGGGATTTGATCCTGGGTCTCCAGGATCGCGCCCTGGGCCAAAGGCAGGCGCTAAACCGCTGCGCCACTCAGGGATCCCTCAATTGTATTTTTTGTATCAAAAGGGCTAATAAGCAAAGCACGTGCTCAGACACCGGTGTTTTGAGTGCTGTTGTACTTCTGTTTGCAATAAAGGTATGAGCTTCATAAACCTTATGAGCCTTTGTGAGATGAAGAGCAACCCAGTAGCAATCACTGCAGTCACCACTACTGTCACTACCATCTATCACCACTTACCTCGGGCAAGACACCCTGCACAGGCAATAGACAATTCAAACCTCATAGAACTCTGCATCCGAGCCTCAGCAGTGTAGCAAGTACCTGCACCAGAACGTCCTGCTGTATTTGTTAAATAAGGAACACTTATCCACTCCATCCTGGCCCTACTTATTCAGAACCTCTAGGGCAGGACCAGGGCATCTAAGCTCATGACCATAAAAAGGCACAAAGGAAGCAAGATCGCCTTTACACCCGCAAGGATCTACCAGCACCCATCTGCATATCGTCACACAATTTCCCAAACTGGTATTCCTCTGTAAACATACAGAGAGGTTTCCTATTTTAAATTAAAAAAGATTAGCGATGCATTGTACTTCTCCCATACCTGGAGCAAGTCACTTCGTTATATTTTATTTCAGTATTATTTTTTTAAGGAGGCTCCACACTAGGCATGGGGCTTGAACTCACGACCCTGAAATCAAGACCTGAGCTGAGATCAAGAGTGGTATGCTTAATGGACAGGGCCACCCAGCCCTACATCTCACTTCATTTTCACAAGATTTGGGTCTCTTTTAGCAATTTCAATGCTTCATTAAATGGGACTGTCTGCATTAGAAGAGCAACCAGATCCCTGCAGGAATTAGACAAATGTGGGAAAATGAAAGCAGAGTAAATCTGCAGGCTTTGAGAGAGGCAAAATCTTAAGGTTAGCTTATCCTTTACCGCAAGACGTTGACTTTCTGTCCACCATGTTCACACGCCTGGTCTCGGTGCGGAGCTTCCCATCTGTGTTTTCCACCAGGTTGGCAAGGTCATCAATTATCTCTAGAAAGGAAGACAGAAATTCGTGGTCAATACTGCAGAAAGACCTTGGCTCACATCACAGGATCATAGCCATGGCCAGCCTCCCCACTAATAATTCTCTCCCGTGCAGTGAGGGAAAAGGTAAAGAGCTCATGTATGTTTCCTGCAATCTGCAATTCCAATTCATAAAAAGTGGAGGTGGCATGAGGGGGGGTGTAGTAATAAAGAAAAAACCTGATTTCCCATGAGTCTGGGACACAGAGGAGGAGTAACTGTCAGAAGTCCAAGGGAGAGAAAGCAAGACCCAGCAAAGTTATGCTCAGCCAGCTGTCATTCCAGCATAAGGCTAGCGGACAGACTCCGGAGGACTCCAGTGACCACTGGGGTCCTTCTTGAGAAAGCCACTTGATGATGAAATCTAGCCAAGCAAGAGATGAGTAGAAATAAAGAACTCTAGGATGGAGAAGACAGAGACCATGACTGAAGATATGGTGGAGAGAGCTGGGGCCATAGAAATATTGAGCCCAGGGATCAACAGACACATGGATTATGTTATAGAAAGGTAGATAAATGTTGTACATGGTGATGCTGTAATTATAACTGGAAGTCAGGAAGCAGTTGGGGGCTGGGGTTTTGGGGCGGGGTGGGGGAGGTGGAAGGAAGTTGGACATGTTAATTTCTCCATCACTTCACAGAGGAGTCCTATTGAGCTGTTGAAAAGGGAAACATATGGGGACATACGGCTTTTCAAAACCACCATCTTTTCTTCGTCACCTTAGATGGATCTTTTAGTAATTACTATCTTTTGTAAAGAACCCTTTATGTGAAGTTCAGCATTTTTTTTTACTAATCCTCTTCTTTTAAAATTGGAAGTATCGCTGACACTACGCTAATCTCCTTAAAGTGAAATTAAGCACTTAGCAACCCTTAAAATAGCACATATAGTGTGATCCTAATGATGTAAAATTATTTCCATCCACCCTTTTGTATGGACAGACCTACAAGGATATATCTGGATGATGTCAATCTAATGTGAATAATGATTACTTCTAGGTGCTGGGATCTTGGGTGATCTTCCTTGTATTTTCCATATTATTCGAAGTCCTTCTAATGAGTACATATTTTTTTTCCATTTTGGTTCCCGTTCCTCACTTCTTCCCTCCCTGCTCTGTTTTTTTCTTTCTTTCTTTCTCTTTCTTTCTTTCTTTCTTTCTTTCTTTCTTTCTTTCTTTCTTCTTTCTTTCTTTCTTTCGAGAAAGAAATTGCTTGCTTGAATTGCTTTAGAGGTACACTGTCTAATATGAGTCACTGTTTCTGTTAAAGAAATAAAAGTAATCAAAGGAAGGTTCCAGAGGATGCTGGAGCTGAGTTTTGAAGGCCATGTTGGTGAAGAAGCAGGAAGAGAATGATCGGTATGGAAGGAATGGCATGTGGAAGGCACAAAATAGCTGGCTGCTCTTTTTCCTGGGCTCCTGCAGCGCTTCCTACAGCCTCTGTTTATTTCCAGACCCTTACATTTCATATTCTAATATTTGCTTGCATGTCTTTCTTTGCTGAAAGAGTAGGACAGAGACTCATTTTTTTTAATAAATTAATTTTTATTGGTGTTCAATTTACCAACATACAGAAAAACATCCAGTGCTCATCCCGTCAAGTGTTCCCCTCAGTGCCCGTCACCCATTTACCCCCCACCCCCGGCCCTCCTCCCCTTCCACCACCCCTAGTTCGTTTCCCAGAGTTAGGAGAGACTCATTTTCATTCAAGGCTCTACCTGTAATTCCCAGGAGAGTGCCTAGTACACAGCCAGATAAAATAAATGCAAACAGATAAAGGCAACGAATGGATAGAGTCTAAAAGACATATTTTCAAAGCACTTTGCTGCATCTTAGACCAGCAGATCTAAGCCTAATTCATCAAATATTACCTATAGAACACCTGCCTAGAAAACCTTTCACTGCCATTTAACAGTGTCCTCCTTAAGCCAGGGGCACATTTTAATTTTTTCACATTTTAACTAATTGAAATATTTTTCAATTAAATATTTTATTTATTTATTCATGAGAGACCCAGAGAGAGAGAGAGGCAGATAGACAGGCAGAGGGAGAAGCAGGCTCCTTCTGGAGAGCCTGTTGTGGGACTTGATCTCAGGACCCCGGGATCAGGATCTGAGCCAAAGGCAGATGCTCAACTACTGAGCCACCCAGGTGCCCTAATTAATTGAAACTTAATAGCTGTGTGTGGGTCACAACTACTGTACTGAGCAACACAGTTCTAAAGTAATCACTAAAAAAAAGAAAAAAGAAAACCACATATACACACACCAAAAGATACAGATTTTAACAACAGAGGGAATAAAACTAGATACTAAAAAAAATAAAATAAAAAAATGCATGATTCAAGGAAGCAGGAAAGAAGGCACAAAGGAACAAAAACCAGACAGGACAAGGAGAGCATAAATACCTATGATGGCAGATTAAACCCAACTATATCAATAGTCACATTAAATATAAATGGACTAACTCCTTGATTAAAAGCAAAGAATATCAGCCAAGATTAAAAAAGAAAGAAAAGAAGAAAGAAAGAAAGAAAGAAAGCAAGCAAGCAAGCAAGCAAGCAGGCACAACTGGATGCTTTCATAAGAAACTTGCTTTGAATATCAGCATGGGAAGCGTGCGCATGAGAAAGCTGACATGGTTACACCAGTGTTACACTACAGACTTCAAGTCAAGAAGTATTTTTTTTTTTTTTTTTATTTACGATAGTCACAGAGAGGGAGAGAGAGAGAGAGAGAGAGAGAGAGGCAGAGACACAGGCAGAGGGAGAAGCAGGCTCCATGCACCGGGAGCCCGACGTGGGATTCGATCCCGGGTCTCCAGGATCGCGCCCTGGGCCAAAGGCAGGCGCCAAACCGCTGCGCCACCCAGGGATCCCTCAAGTCAAGAAGTATTATTGGAAATGAAAAGAAACCTTTTTGGGGACACCTAGGTGGCTCAGTTGGTTAAATGTCTGCCTTCGGCTCAGGTCACAATCCCAGGGTCCTGAGATCAAACCCTGCATGGGCTCCCTGCTCAGCAAAGAGTTTGCTTCTTCCTCTCCCTCTGCCCCTCCTCCTCACTCATGTGCTCTCTTGCTCTGTTCTCTTTCTCTCTCTCTCTCTCTCAAATAAATAACTAAACTCCTAAAAAAAAGAGAGGGAGAGAAATCTTTTTGTGTGATGAAAGAGCACATGTGATGAAAACTAAAAAAATCCCACATTTGAATCCCCACATTAAAACTACCTCTGAGGGACGCCTGGCTGGCCCAGTGGTTGAGCGTCTGCCTTTGGCTCAGGTCATGATCCCGGGGTCCTGGGATCGAGTCCCACATCGGGCTCCCTACAGGTAGCCTGCTTCTCCCTCTCCCTATGTCTCTGCCTCTCTCTCTGTATGTCTCTCATGAATAAATAAATAAAATCTTTAAAAAAGAAAAAAAAAGAAAAAAGAAAAATTACCTCGGAATAACCTATGGGGCAAAAATAAAAATCACAGGAAAAACAATATATTTTGAACTGAATGATCATGAGAATCCAAAACAAAAGTCTGTGGGATGCAACTAAAGCAGAGCTTGGACACAGGTGTACTGCTCTAAATGCAAAGAGTGGAAAAGGAGAAGTGTGTAAAATCAGTGATCACACTAACAGAGTTGATCATCATTTCAATAAATGCAGAAAAAGGATTTGACAAAACTGAGTGTCCATTCATGATACAAATTCTCCACAAAACAGGGCTGAAGGAGAATCTCCTCAACCTGATGAAGGACATCTGTGAAAACATCAGAGTGAACACTGTCCTTAGCAGTGGAATACAGAACACTTTTTCTCTGAGATCAGGGAACAAGGCGAAGACATCTCCTCTGATGACTTCTGCTGAACATTCTATTAGATGTCCCATACTGCTTAATAAGGCAAGAAAAAAAAGGCAAAAAGATTTGAAAATTTAAATATGTATATTTGCAGTTGACATGATTGTGTACCGAGAAAACAGATTTACTTAAAAACTAGAAGGGGACGCCTGGGTGGCTCAGTGGTTGAGCGTCTGCCTTTGATTCAGGGCATGATCCCGGAGTCCTGGGATCGAGTCTCGCATCGGGCTTCGTGCATGGAGCCTGCTTCTCTCTCTGCCTGTGTCTCTGCCTCTCTCTCTCTGTATCTCTCATGAATGAATAAATAAATAAATAAATAAATAAATAAATAAATAAATAAGTAAGTAAGTAAGTAAGTAAGTAAGTAAAATATTAAAAAAAACCTAGAAGAATTAGTGACTAACCTGCGGACACAACATCAATTATAAACAGCAATTATGTTTCTTATGCTAGTGACAAGCAACTAAAAAGTCAAAGTAAAAGCACTACCACTTATAATAGCATCAAAAAGTATACCAAATGCTTATGTGACAGTAGGCAGTGAGTTAGGTTCTAACAAGCTACCTGGAGGCCAATAATGAGGGGGTCATGCCAGCTCTTGGGAAGGTCCTGGCAGCAGTCCAAAGAAGAAGTCCAAAAGAAGAAATCCAAAAGAAGCAGTTCAAAAGAAGTCCAAAAGAAGTCAGATCAAACATGCCAGGCCCAAGATGGTAGGTACTATGATAAAAAGCCCCCAACCAAATTAGGAAGAAAAGCCACAAACCCCTGCATCCTGGACCTGAGAGATGAATATTTCACCCCCTAGTTAACAGCCATTAATAAAAGAGAGAAACCCAACCCCCAGGGCTTGCCTGCTCTCACATCTCAGGAGTGTATTTTTCAATTTAACAAACTTTCCTTCTTGGGTCATTTATCTGTGTTGAGTCTGTTCTTGAATTCTTTCTCCTACCAAGACCAAGAACCTTTAGCAACACTTTTAGGATGGGCTGGGTTGAGGTCCCAGGGCCCAGGGTCTCCCCAGTCCTCCTAGTGACACTTAGAAATAAATCTAACAGGGATGCCTGGGTGGCTCAGTGGTTGAGTGTCTACCTTTAGCTCAGGTAGTGATCCCAGGGTTCGGGGACCAAGTCCTACAACAGGCTCCCCTCATATGGAGCCTGCTTCTCTCTCTGCCTGTGTTTCTGCCTCTCTCTGTATCTCTCATGAATAAATAAATAAAATCTTAAATAAAAAAAAGAAAAATCTAGCAAAAGATGGGTAAGACTTCTACACTGAAAACTATAAAGCAGTGCTGGGAGAAATTAAAAAAGACCTAAAGAAATGGACAGCTGTATACCACATTCACAGACTAAAAGACTCAATGTTTTAAGGACATCTGTTCTCTCTCAATTCATCTACAGATTCAGTGTAGCCCCAATCAAAATCTAGCAGGTTGTTCACTCATATGTGGAATTTAAGAAGCAAAACAAGGGGCAACTAGGTGGCTCAGTGGTTGAGCACCTGCCTTTGACTCAGGGTGTGACTCCGGGGTCCTGGGATCGAGTCCCACATCAGGCTCCCCACAGGGAGCTTGCTTCTCCCTCTGCCTGTGTCTCTGCCTCTCTCTGTGTCTCTCATGAATAAATAAAATCTTAAAAAGAAAAAAGCAAAACAAACAAAGGGGGAAGAAAGAGATAAATCACGAAACAGATTCTTAACTACAAAGACAAACTGATGGTTACCAGAGGGATAGGAGGGTTGGGGCAGACCGTTGGAGGGATGAGTGAGTCGGGATGGGGATGAAGGAGGGAGCTTGCAATGAACGCTGGGTGATGCATGGAAGTGTTGAATCATTGTGTTACACACCTGAAACTAATATAACACTGTCTATTGACAATGCTGGAATTAAATTAAAAAATTATTAATTTAGGGATGCCCGGGTGGCTCAGTGCTCAGGTTGTGATCCCGGGTTCCTGGAATCCAGTCCCTCATTGGGCTCCCCGCAGGGAGCCTGCTTCTCCCTCTGCCTGTGTCTCTGCCTCTCATGAATAAAAAAAAATATTTTAAAAAATTATTAATTTAAAAAATCCTAGCATTTAAAAAAATATAAAAATGTACATGGAGAGGCAATTAGTTTAGAATAGTCAAGATAATCTTGCCAAAGAAAAAAATAAAAGTTGGAGGTATCATATTACCAAAGTCTAAGATTTATTATAAACATATAGCAATCATGACTGTGTGGTATTGGCAGAATGACAAATGGATCAATGGAATGAGACAGAGTTCAAAGACCTGTGTGTGTATGTGAGTGTGTGTGTGTGTGTGTGTGTGTGTACTCAATTCTCAAGAAAGATATCAGGAAAAAAAATCAGTAAAATACACAAAGAAGTCTTTTCAACAACAAATGCTATTGAAACAAGTAAATACCCCTATGAAGAAATGAAAACAATCCTGACTCTTTGCTCCCACTGTATGCAAAAAATTAATTTTAGAGGTTCATAGACCTAACTGTAAAACCTAGAAGTGTAAAGCTTCTGGAAGAAAACAATAGAACAATATCTTTATGATATTGAGTAGGCAGAAATGTCTTAGATAGGACATAAAAAGACTATGCAGAAGAGTAAAGAAGGTGGTCAACTGGACTTCATCAAAAATTTCTGCTCATCCAAAGACACCAAGGAAAAAATTAAGAAACAACCCACAGACAGGTAAATATCTGCAGGACATACATCTGTCAAAGTATTTGTATTTAGAATATATAAAGAGCCCCCAGCTATTAACAACAAAAGAGACAACCCAATTTTAAAAGAGGCGAAAGATCTGAACAGATGTTTTGTAAAGAAGACATAAAAATGGCTGATAAGCACATGAAAAGGAGCTCAACATTATTAGTTACGAGGGAAATGTAAACCACAACGAGATACTACTTCATACCCACTAGAATGCTAACCATAAAGACTGACGATTATTGGGGACAATTTGGCACAAAGGTAGTTGTAGAAATGTTTGTCACTTTTAACCAAGTTAACCACGTATCTAACTTATGACCCAAAAATTTCACTCCTATGCATTTACCAAACAGAAACAAAAACATATTTCTCAAAAAGACCTGCACAAAAATATACACAGCAGCCTAATTCATTAGAACCCCAAACTAGAAACAACTCAAATGGGCAGCCGGGGTGGCGCAGCGGTTTAGCGCTGCCTTCGGCCCAGGGCGTGTTCCTTTTTTCTTTTTTTTTTTTATAGGAGAGATTTATTTGAAGAAATATTACAACATATAAAAACTACATAAAGTCTTAATTTCCACTCATACAGTGGTAGATTTGATATAACGCATAATAAAAAACTTTTAAAATCCAGAATGCACAAAGTACTGCACAGTCCCACGTTGGGCTCCCTGCATGGAGCCTGCTTCTCCCTCTGCCTGTGTCTCCGCCTCTCTCTCTCTCTTTCTCTCTCTCTGTCTCTCATGAATAAATAAATAAAATCTTAAAAAAAAAAAAAGAAAACAACTCAAATGTCCATCAGTAGGAGAATGGATAAGCGAATCTGTATACATCAGGCATAACTGTATAATGGAATACTGTTCAGCAATAAAAACAATGAGCTGCTTATTAACGCAACAGCCTAAAAGCATTTTTTTGGCTAAAAGAAGAAAATGAAAAGCAATATATATATTTTATAATTCTATTCATATGAAGTTTAAGGATAAAATGAATGTACTGCATAGAAATGAGAAGGTAGCTGCCTCTGGGTGGTGGTGGGGACTGGCTAGATGGAGACACAAGGGAATTTTCTGAGGTGACAGAAAGATCCTAAATGATGACACAATTGTATATGGTTGTCAAACTGCACAGAACAGAATACATACTAAAGATCTGTGTGGTTTGTTGTATGGAAACTGTGCCTCAATTTAAAAATGTAAACGAGAAAAAAATTAAGTGTGCAATATTATGATACTCCTAAGATTCTCCAGGCAGGCAGCATCCTGGAAAGACAAAGTGAATGCCTCAGAATAACAAAATTGTAGAGCTGCAAGACGTCTTGTGATCGTCCGGCAGTTCCTCTCCTTTTTCTTACAGCAGCAGGATATTAACATTTTGCTGAATGCTCCCTGTGGCTGGTGACTTCGGAAACTCATGAGAAAATCAGTTCCTTGGCTGCGCTGGAAGGTGATTCTCATTATCATAAGATTCTATACATTGAGCCGAAAACCTGTCCACTTTCATGTTCCACGTTAGTCATTTCTAGAGTACAACACCAGTGTTATTTTTTCCACAGAACACTTCTCATCTCTCTCCTTAGTCTTCTCTTTTGGGATAAAGATAATTAGCTGAAAACACTGGCAGATCCTCAAGGGAAGTGATTTCGAGATCTTATGATATATTGATGCATTGGGCACAGAATTCATCCTACAGCATGATGTGAGGCCTGGATATGACATTTAAGCTTTCATCTAGTCAGCAACAGAACACAGATGAGCTTACACATAGCAGCATATATAAAAGCGAGTGTTTATAGCACCCATGCTTTGTTCCAAGGTAACATTTATGCTTCATATAGTTGCTTGGTACTGCAATGGGTCCATGCAACTGATTATAGTCTAATTACTATCTTTTTTAAAATTTATTTTATTTTTTTTTTTTAATTTTTTTTTTTTTATTTATTTATGATAGTCACAGAGAGAGAGGCAGAGACACAGGCAGAGGGAGAAGCAGGCTCCATGCACCGGGAGCCTGATGTGGGATTCGATCCCGGGTCTCCAGGATCGCGCCCTGAGCCAAAGGCAGGCGCCAAACCGCTGCGCCACCCAGGGATCCCAATTTATTTTATTTTTATTTATTTCTTTTTAAAAATATTTTTTACTTATTTATTCATGAGATACACAGAGAGAGGGAGAGAGAGGCAGAGACACAGGCAGAGGGAGAAGCAGGCTCCATGCAGGGAGCTCAATGCGGGACTCGATCCCGGGTCTCCAGGATGACGCCCTGGGCCGAAGGCAGGTGCCAAACCGCTAAGCCACCCAGGGATACCTGAATTACAATCTTTTTTTTAAAAACAGGGTGACTAGGGATCCCTGGGTGGCGCAGCGGTTTGGTGCCTGCCTTTGGCCCAGGGCGCAATCCTGGAGACCCGGGATCAAATCCCACTTTGGGCTCCCGGTGCATGGAGCCTGCTTCTCCCTCTGCCTGTGTCTCTGCCTCTCTCTCTCTTTCTCTCTCTGTGTGACTATCGTAGATTAAAAAAACAAAAACAAACAAAAAAAAAAACCAGAGTGACTAATTCACTTTTTAACATTTAAATTCAATTAATTAACATTTAGTGTATTACTGATTTCAGAAGTAGATTCAGTGATTCATCAGTTTTATGTAACACCCAGTGCTCATTACATCACATACCCTCCTTCATGCTCATCACCCAGGTACCTCATACCCCTACCCCCTGCCCCTCCAGTGACCCTGTTTGTTTCCTATGATTAAGAGTGACTTATGGTTTGTCTCCCTCTCTGATTTTGTTTTGCTTTATTTTTTCCTCTCTTCCCCTGTGATCCTGTTTTGTTTCTTAAATTCCACACAAGTGAGATCATATGATCATTGTCTTCCTCTGACTGACTTATTTCGCTCAGCATGATACCCCTGAGTTCCATCCATGTTGTTGCAAATGGCAAGATTTCACTTTTTTAATGGCTGAGTAATATTCCATTGTGTGTATATGTATATATATAAAACACCACATCTTCTTTATCCATTCATCTGTCGATGGACATCTGGGCTCCTTCCACAGTTTGGCTATTGTGCACATTGCTGCTACAAACATTGGGGTGCAGGTGCCCCTTCGGATCACTACATCTGTATCTTTGGGGTAAACACTAAGTAGTGCAATTACTGGGTCATAGGGTAGTCTAATTATGTTCTAATGTTGCAGGATATAATATAAAATTCAGGCTTGATCAGCCTGTGTTGCCAAAAGACAGGTGTAAAATATTCTTTGTCTGACACTAAATATTTGTCAGTTGTTATGAGTTATCTGGGATTCTAAATCGATTCCTTTTAAATTTTATAAATATTTATAATATAAAGGAAAATCAAGACTGAAGTGGATTAGCTCAGCAAAGATCAGTAGGCAACACTGAGGGGGTCGATTCTTTTTTTTAGTTTATTCATTTATTTTTTTTAGTAATCGCTACACCCAATGGTGGGGCTCATACTCATGACCCTGAGATCAAGAGTCTGCACGCTCCTCCCATGGAGCCAGCCAGGCGCCCCGAAGGGGCTGATGTTTTTAATCTCAGACCAAACAAAGTTTTTCATTTGGTTGGTAAACCTCTTCTGATTACTAGCTTGTTTGTTTGTTTGTTTGTTTACAAAACCAACTCTATTTTTTTAAATGATAAAAATTATTTAATAGCAGTTTATAAATGAGAGGGGGGGGGGAAGCCAAAAAGTTATCCAAATGCCCCCATAAATCACTTCTATGTGTTCTCATCTACGATTTGACATAAACATATATTTTTATGTAATTGCAATACATAAGCCCTTTGCCCCGTTAACATGATATCTTTTGTGCTCTTTCATGTTGCTACAGTCTCTCTTCACAGTTATAATTTCTAATGGATACAAAATATTCACTCCATTAAATAAACACTCATTAAAAATAGTCCATTGTGGGGTAGAGAGAAGGCTTCTCTATTTATACAGAATGAATCAACGGATTCTTTCCTCCTCCGTGAGCATTTTCCTTCTTTTGTCTCATTTCCTTAAGTTAACAACCTGTGGTTAGGGCTGCTGCATGAACTTCTGAGACATCCTTTTTTTTAAAGGTTCATGCTACCACTGTGGGGTTGGTTTGTTGGCAGCAGCTCCACGAGTCAGCTGTTAGGAACTCCCCAGATTTCCAAGGGCAGGGAGCCTGGGGAATTCCCACCCTGCAGCCCGGGAGCTAAGGTGGGAATTCCCCCAACCTCTGTTTCTAAAGAACCCAGCAAATTAAACGCAGCTTTCAGAGCACAGGTAGAGAAACCCCCGGCTGACTCTTTCAGATTCTGTACAGTCCAGCCTCTGAAAAGAAATGGATCTTTTGCTTCCTGGTAAGCATTTGCATTGGCTTCTGAGAAAGTCATGTTTCTATCCTGTGTTAATCCGAGACACCATGGCATCAGAGTTTCAGACTCCAATTATACTTCGGAGCTTTTTTCTACTCTTGATCTGCCTTTTCTATACAAAAGGCAGAACATGTGCTAATCTATTTTCAAACAAGTTTGGTGCCTTTTGGTACCCAGGGTGGGCACAGGCAGTTGGAAAGTCATTGTGTTAGGTTGCCTTTTGCTTATGTTGCCAATCACATTTGAAGACAAATGTTAAAACCAAGAGTGAAGAGGGGCGCCTGGGTGGCTCAGTCAGTGAAGCATCTGCCTTTGGCTCAGGTCATGATCCTGGGGTCCTGGGATCGAGTCCTATATCAGGCTCCCTGCTTAGCGAGGAGTCTGCTTCTCCCTCTCTCTCTGTAGCTCCCCCTGCTCGTGTTCTCTCTCTCTCTGTTAAATAAATAAATAAAATCTTAATAAAAAAAAAATGAGTAGGGACTCCTGGGTGGCTCAGTGGTTGAGCATCTGCCTTCAGCTCAGGGTGTGATCCTGGGGTCTTGAGATTGAGTCCCTCATCGGGCTCCCAGCTCCCCGCAGGGAGCCTGCTTCTTCCTCTGCCTATGTCTCAGCCTCTTTCTCTCTCTGTGTGTGTCCCTCATGAATAAATAAATAAAATATTTTTAAAAAGTGAGTAAAGAGCTCTTCTTGAGGGTATTCATTTACCTTGCTCTCTATTTTCCATATAATGGGGATTATAGGAAAAGATGTCAAATACATAAGAGAAATCAGGAACAGAAGAAAAAGACCAATCTGTGACTCAGCAAAGGAGAAGCAGGACCTTGCTTATGGCACCGCATGACAGGGCAGTTGGTGGGGAACTCCAGCACACCCGAGCAGAGTCTTTGGGACCTGCTGAGGTTCTGGAGGCCTAGGAGAAATCCCCTGAGCTACTCCACCTGCTCACATCTTAAGCAAGGACAGGTAAATGAATTGAGGCAGACAACACAGGCTCTTTTTTCCTTCTCCCCTCATCTGGGCCTCAAACTGTCCCATAAGTCAATGCTAAGGTGAAAGAACCTTCCCCACTTCTAATGATAGACACACACCGATCTCTGTGTGTGAAGAAGCGCAAACAGGCAACAAGTGTAAACAAAGAGCTAAAAATGAGGAAGCTTCCTTTCCCTCCCTCATGTCTGCTGCCCAAGAGAAGACAGTTCCTTCCAGAAAAGGAGAAATCTTGAGAAATTGGTGTCTTTCTTTAAAATGAGATTCAAGGGGATCCCTGGGTGGCTCAGCGGTTAAGTGTCTGCCTTTGGCTCAAGGCGTGATCCTGGAGACCGGGGATTGAGTCCCACATCGGGCTCCTTGCATGGAGCCTGCTTCTTCCTCTGCCTGTGTCTCTGCCTCTCTTTCTCTCTGTGTCTCTTATAAATAGACAATAATCTTAAAAAAAAAAAGAGAGAGAGATTCAAGAGGGCAGTAACTGAGTGCAGCCAAAACATGCAGCACAAGGAAGGAAAAGCTTCGTTACTAGACACACTCATCCAGACAGAAATACAATCGTCAAATTAAAAACCACAAGGTGGGCAATTGAACAGACTGTAATCTAAATACAAGATTCAGACAACAAGCTTTGAATGATTTCCCAGAAGTCACAGAAGAAAGGTTAGAGAGGACAAAACACGGGAGGGGAAAGCCAAAAAAAAAAAAAAAAAAAAAAGACAGGGCTAAAAAAAAAATCCAGGAAAACAGGAGGAGGACAAATGACCAAATAAATAATGGACTTTCCTTGAGCTGACAAAACACTTGAGTCTTCATGTCAAAAAAACAAAAACAAAAACAAAACAAAAACAAAACAAAACAAAACAAAAAAAAAGAAAACAGGGGCACCCGGATGGCTCAGTGGTTGAGTACCTGCCTTTGGCTCAGGTCGTGATCTTGGGATTCTGGGATGGAGTCCCACATCAGGTTCCCCACAGGGAGCCTGCTTCTCCCTCTGCCTATAAAATCTTTTCAAAAACACAAAACACGACACACCTCTTTGAGCTCTGAACAACAGTCTTAAGAAAGGCCTAGAACTATTTCATGAAATTTCTGAATTTCAGGAAAAAAAAAAAACCATTCTGAAGCACTCAAATGATAGTGTAAAACACAGAATAATGAGTAAAAAGGTGAGAGGGGCACAGGATTGTTGTGAGCTAAGGATTCAAACAATCTAGCCAAGTTATAGTGGAGGCTCCTGGGAAATAGGGAGCCAGGAAGCACTCGCCTGGTGGGGAACTGCAGGGGACAGGAACAGTGATGGAAACAGAACTACAGGGTGTGTGACGGTCACTGTCACGTTCTTGTAGGATCGCATGAAGGTAACCACTCATGTCCGAGTGGGGCCCCTGAGCTGCTGCTGGGCCTCTGGCCAGAGCTACATCCAGCTACCACTAGGCCACTTCTCTGCTGACTCTTCCCACATTGCAGTGATGTCTATGACACCTTGCAGAGCATCAGAACTGCCCCAAATCCTTAAGCCATCTGTAACCTCACTGGCCTTGCAAAAATCACCAGGGCTGCCCATTCGGTGTATGCTTTAAAATCCGGCAAGATCACCTTCTGTATTTCTCCATAAAAAGTTTAGCAATGTCACCTAGACACTTTTGTCAGCCGGTATAAGTTCTGAACTGTGAAAACACACCCCCCTCCCCGCAACAAACAAACAAACAAACAAACCAACAAACACAAACCCAGTGGCAGAAAAACAGAGCAAGTGGAGTAAACAACATATGCAAAACACATTCAGTTTACTTTACGAGGGCTAAGTGGCTGACTGCATTTGCCCCATGCTGCACTAATATTCACTGCCTGAGGGTATGATGTGCTGGACTAGCTTGCATTTGTAGAAGTATTCATGAAATTGCATGTAGAAGTATTCAGAAATGGAGAAAAATAGAAATGAACAGTGTGCAAAAGTGGAAGGTTATATGTGCATATACATATGTGTGTGTGAATGGGCACAGATACTTTTATTTGTCATATGGTACATGTGCATGTATCTATATGCTTATATATACCTGTATTTATGTATCTTAGAAGATATGATATTTGACATATAATTTTTCTGGGGCAACAATATATGTATCATAGAAAAAAATTTTTGCTTTTTTATTTTATTTTTTTTAATTTTTGCTTTTTAAAAGATTTTATTTATTTATTTATTCATGAGAGACACAGAGAGAGGGGCAGAGACATAGGCAGAGGGAGAAGCAGGCTCCCTGCAGGGAGCCTGATGTGGGACTCGATCCCAGGACCCCAAAGGCAGAGGCTCAACCACTGAGCCATCTAGGTGCCCCTAGAAAAAAGTTTTTAAAATTAGTTTTTTGAAAGAGAGGGAGAGCATGCCCACCCATGAGTAGGGGGAGAAGCAGAGGGCAGAGGGCAAGAATCCCAAGCAGATTCCCTGCTGAGCGTGGAGCCCAACACAAGGCTTGATCTCAGGACCCCAAGAAAATGACCAGCGCTGAAACCAAGAGCTGAAAGCCCAACTGACTGAGCCACCCAGGCACCCCCTAGAAAAACGTTTTAGAGACAATTATCATTATAACAATCCCAAAGTATGTGTGTATACATACTTTCTTTTCCTGAAAAAAGAATTACTTAAAGAAGTATTTTCAGACGATGAAGAACTGAATGGAAAAAGGAGAAATCCAGACTAAGTCATGGCATAATAATATATTAAATAAGTCATGGTAAGCAATGAATCTTGTAAACACAAATGTGAGTATTATTGTGAAACTTCGTGCTAAAATCTTACCTTTTTTCACATATAGGAAAGTACAGAAAATAATGTACAGTTCAGTGAATTATTACAAAGTAAAATGCCCATTTAACGATCATGTAGGTCAAGAAAAAGGTGGCTGCAAACACCTCAGCACCTTTGTTCTCCTTCCCCCCACCCTGTGCCCCCTGCTAGCTAATCACTACCTCTTCCCTCTTTCCCCAAAGTAACTACCATTATGACTTTTATAATCATTTCTGGGTTTTTCTGTATAGTTTTATCACCCATAAAAAGCCAAAGACTCACACCATTTTGTAACCACCTATATAATGATTGATTCAGGGAAAGATCATAATAGATGTTAAAACCACTGGGTGCAGAGACAGGAGTTTCTTTGATATGTCACATTTCTTTGACAATATTTCTCTAGATATGTCTCTTGAAGCAAGAGAAACAAAAACAACTACACCAAAATAAAAAGCTCTCACACAATGAAGGAGATCATCAACAAAATGAAAAGGCAACCTACTGAATGGGAGAAGATATTTGCAAATGACATATCTGATAAGGGACTAATACCCAAAATGTATAAAGAATTTAATGCGACTCAACACCAAAAAACAATAATAGTTTGATTAAAAATGGGCAGAGGGCCTGAGAAGACATTTTCCTAAAGAAGACATACAGATGACCAAGAGACACATATGGAAAGTGTTCAACATCACTCATCACCAGGAAAATGCAAGTTAAAATCATAATGAGGGCACACCTATCAGAATGGCTAGACTCAAGAAGACAAGAAAGAACAAGTGTTGGAGAGGATACGGAGAAAAGGGAGCCCTTGTGCTGGTGGGAAGGTAAATTAATGCAGCTGCTATGGAAAACAGTATGGAGGTTCCTCAAAATTTTTAAAAGAGAAATACTATACAACCCAGTAATTCTACAAGTATTTACCCAAAGAAAACAAAAACACTAATTTGAAAAGGTATCTGCACCCCTATGTTTATTGCAGCATTATCTACAACAGCCAAGACATGGAAGCAGCCCAAGTAGCCATCGATAGATGATTGGATAAAGAAGATGTGGTATGTAGATACAATGGAGTATTACTCAGCCATAAAAGGAATGAGATATTGCCATTTGGTGATGACATGGATGGACCTAGAGAGTGCTTGCTATGCTAAGTGAAATAAGTAAAAAACAGAAAGACAAATATAGCATGATTTCACAGACAGGTGGATTCTAAAATACAAAACAAACACTCAAATAAAAAAAAAAAAGGAGAAAGAGATCCATAAATACAGGAAACAAACTAGGGATTGCCGGGGCTGGGGGGAGGTAGGTCAGGAGAGAGGCAAAATGGGTGGAAGTGGGAGGTTCCAGGCTTCCAGATATGAAATGAGTAAGTCATGGAGATGAAAGGTACAGCATAGGGAAAATAGTCAGTGGTACTTAAATAGCCTTGCATGGTGACAGATGGTAGCCACACCTCTGGTAAGCACAGCCTAACATATGGAGTTACCAAATCACTATGTCATATACCTGTAACTAATGTAACATTGTGCATCAACTATACTTCAATTAAAAAACAAACAAACCACCGAACCACTGGGTGAAGGGCTACTGGGAACCAGCATATCCACAGTCTCAAAGTATCTCCCCATGGATTCCTACCTAGTTACAGAGACAAAAAGTTACCTTCACAATGAAGAAATATGGCAGGCATCACCTTAACCAAGCAAGCAAACTTAATGTTGGCAATAATGAGACAAACTGTCACATTAGGTCTCCTGATGTCATGTGACAAGAAGTACACAACTTTATCTGTGTGGTCTTTTTTACCAAAAATGTATAACTTGAATCTGTTTATAAGGAAACACGTGGGAAAATCCAGATTCTGGGAAATCCTGCAAGACAACTGGCCATGTACTTTTTGAAAACATCAATGACCAAGAGGTGCCTGGGTGGCTCAGTCAGTGAAATGTCTGACTCTTGATTTCAATTCAGGTCATGATCTCAGGGTCTGAGATCCAGCCTTGTGTCAGGCTCTGGGCTGGGCATGGAGTCTGCTTGGGATTCTCTCTCTCCCTCTCTCTCTGCCCCTCCCCTCCACCCACTCTAATCCTCTCTCCTCTCTCTCCCTCTCTCTAAAAAAAAAAAAAAAAAAAAAAAGCAAGAGAGATTTTCTAAGATTTCCTAAATTCAAGGACATTAAAGACACAACTAAATGCAATGCTTAAATTTTGAGGACTGCCAGAGAAAAACACCTGAAAAAAAGAAAGTTGTGAAAGGACATTGCTGGGGAATCTGGAGAAATTTAAACATGGGCTCCGTATTAGACAATATTCCATTAGGTTTCTTAACTGCTAATGATACCATGCTTATGTAGGAAAACATGCTAGTTCTTGGAAAATGCATGTTGAAGTACTTAAGAGACACATTCACCTGACTTATATATAGTTTGCTGGAAAACGAAGTATACAAAAAAGCAAGAAAACAGATGTAGCATGGTAAAAACTGGTCAATCTAGATGAACAGAGACTAAGTATGTGGGAAGGGTGCACTCTCCAATTTTCTGTAGGCTTGGGAAAAATTTTAAATAAAAAGCCAAAAGAATAAAAAAATCAGACCCAGATCAAGTTAAAGAAAATGACCAAAAAAACCCTACTGTATATAGTGGGAAGTGTATAGCAGCGTGGGGTAACTAAAGCCCCAGATTTGGAGCTGGAGAAACAGAAAAGGGAGCCCTAGAGACCAAAAAGTACCAAGAAGACCATGCAGTGGAAGGAGATTAGGAAAGAAACCCTTAAGTTTGTTTCTGAACTCTGAGACCCCTCTGAGCTGTGCATCTGTGGATATGAACTACAGTGCAGAAAAATATCTAGCTCCCAGACTGGCAACTAGCTGGCACACAAATGGGACCAATCCAAATAGCATTGCGGAAAAATGAAAACTGAGTTGACACTGGAACCACAACCCATAGAAAGCTAGCTGGAACTTGTGGCCTCAATGCAATCAGGTCAAATGTGTGCTAAACCAAAATATATCAACATCCCTGTTGGATCTAAACAAGAATCGGTATCTCATAACATAACAATCAAAATGTTCAGGATGCAATCCAAAATAACCTAGCATATGAAGAACAAGATCTCCAGTTGCATGAGAAAAGACAATGCCAATGCTGCCAATGGATGTCAATGCTTAGGTGACATAGTTGTTGGAATTATCTGGCAAGGACTTTATTTTTTTATTTTTTTATTTTTTTATTTATTTATTTATTTTTTTTTAAATTTATTTATGATAGTCACAGAGAGAGAGAGAGAGAGAGGCAGAGACACAGGCAGAGGGAGAAGCAGGCTCCATGCACCGGGAGCCTGACGTGGGATTCGATCCTGGGTCTCCAGGATCGCGCCCTGGGCCAAAGGCAGGCGCCAAACCGCTGCGCCACCCAGGGATCCCCTGGCAAGGACTTTAAAGCAAAAAGTGCAAACATGCTCCAGTAAGTAAAAGTGAACGCTCTTGAAACAAATGACAAGATAGAAAATTTCGCCCAAAAAACAAGATATAGAAAAGAACCAAATGTAGGGGGCGCCTGGGTAGCTCAGTGAGTTAAGTGTCTGACTGTTGGTTTGGATCTCAGGGTCGTGAGATTGAGCTCCATGTTGGGCTCTGTGCAGGGGGGTGGAGCCTGCTCGAGATTCTATCTCTCCCTCTGCCCCTCCTTACTCATGCTCTCTCTCTCTCTTAAGGAAAAAAAAAAAAAGAACCAAATGCAAATTTTGAAGCTGAAAAATAAAATAAATGAGTTAGAAAAACTCACTGAATGGGCTCAACAGCAGTATGGAGATGACAGAGGAAAGAGGCAGCATGCTGGAAGAGAGGTCAAGAGAAATAATCTAATTTGCACAAGAAAAAAAGAGACTTTGTGGGGCAGGGTAGGGGGCTGATGAACACAGCCTCAGGGACCTGTGGGACAATGGCAAAGGTCCCACATTCCCATCATCAGAGTCCCAGAAGAAGAAGAAAAGAGTGTGGGGCAGCAGAAATATTAGAAGAAGTAATGGCTGATGTTTTCCTAAATGTGGTGAAACACAACAACAACCCTTAAACCCATACATTCAGGGATCCCTGGGTGGCGCAGTGGTTTGGCGCCTGCCTTTGGCCCAGGGCGCGATCCCGGAGACCCAGGATCGAATCCCACGTCGGGCTCCCGGTGCATGGAGCCTGCTTCTCCCTCTGCCTATGTCTCTGCCTCTCTCTCTATCTCTCTGTGACTATCATAAATAAATAAAAATTAAAAAAAAAAAGACTTTCCAGCCTTGCTGTCCGATAACTTAGTTTAAAAAAAAACCAAAAAACAAAAAAAAAACAAAAAACAAAAAAAACAACAAAAAAAACCCCATACATTCAGGGAGCTCAGCAAACCTCAAACAAGGCAGACACATAGAAATCCACACCTAGATACACTTGTACCTAAGCTGCTGGGCACTGAACAAAGAAAACAAAAGACAGTCTTCTTCTTCTTCTTTTTTTAAAGACTTATTTATTTTA
The DNA here is from genome assembly GCF_018345385.1 of Vulpes lagopus. Lineage (NCBI taxonomy): Eukaryota > Metazoa > Chordata > Mammalia > Carnivora > Canidae > Vulpes > Vulpes lagopus. The sequence continues at coordinate 60,350,670 of NC_054833.1, forward strand.
GAAAAAGAAACAGAGAGGGTAGGGAGGGGTGGGGAGGGACAGAGGGAGAGGAAAAGAGAGCATATCAAGTAAACTCCCTGCTGAGCTCCGAGCCAGACATGGGGTTCAACCTCACAACCTGAGCCAAAATAAAGAATCAGATGCTTAGCCAACTGACTCTCCCAGGTGCCTGAAGAAAAGACAGTCTAATAGGGGAACAGAGATTTGAAATATTGTGTAGTTCTTATCAGAAATCGAGGACGCCAGAAGAAAGGGTAACAATAGTTTTAAACCTGTTGAGAGGAAAGTAATGCCAACACAGGACTCCATACTCGTGAAAGCGTCCTTCAGGAGTGAAGGGGAAAGAGAGACATTCATTCCCAGATAAAGAAGTACTAAGAGACTTTGCTGTCAGTAAAGTAAGTTCTTTAGACAGAAGGGAAATCACACCAGCAGGTGATCTAGAACATTAGAAATGAAGGAAAAGCAACAGAAGGAATAAATACCTGGGTAAATAGAATAGATTCTCCTCTAATTAAGCGCTTTAATACTGTTTGACAGTTGAAAGCAAAACTCACAATGTCTGGTGCTCAATGCACAGGAGGGTAACACACAGACAAGGTTACCATACAGGGGCAGAGGAGAGGGGCTGCATGCTGGTAAGGTTTCTATGCCTGATTTCAAGCAGTAAAATACCAGTTCTAGGGGCACCTGGGTGGCTCAGTGGTTGAGCATCTACCTTTGGCTCAGCATGTGATCCCGGGATCCTGGGATTGAGTCCCACACTGAGCTCTGCACAGGGAGCCTGCTTCTTCCTCTGCCTGTGTCTCTCACAAATAAATAAATAAAATCTTAAAAAAAATACATGTTCTATGTAGACTGTAGAATATTAAGTATATAATATTGTCATTGCCTAGTAGCCACGAATGCAGTCTGTACACAGACATATAGTAAAAACCACAACAGAAAAATGAAAGGGAATAATACTAACAAAGTTCCTACATATGATTCCATTTACATAATATTTTCAAAGAAATCTGGAGTGATGGAGAACAGAGCAGTCAGTGGTGGTTGCTGCAGGGGAGGGATGGGTCAGGGTATGGCTGCCAAACAACAGGAAAAGGGAGTCTTTGGAGGGACAGCACTGGTCTGTGCCCCATTTGTGGGAGCGGTCACACAAATCTATACATGTGTTAAAACTCACCATGCTACACGTATACACACAAAGTCAATGTCACTGCATGTTAATTTGAAAATTAGAGTTAAGAAGGATCTAGAGTGAACAAAAAGAGGTTTGGGGGAAAGGGAGAAATCTCAGAGAACACTAGTATTTAAAGAATAAGAAGAGCTAGCAGGAAGGATGGGTGGCAGAAAGACCAAGAGAAGATTGTCAGCCCAGAGGGCAGTCCTGCAGAAAAGGCAGGTGATCAGACAGGCCGTGTCTACTCAAGTGGCAGCTGGGGAGCTGGTGTGGACCACGCTAATAGCTGCTCCGGGTGTGGTGGGGGTGAGTGGAGGCCGAGGGCAATTTGCCGGAGCTGCAGGATAGAGTGAACGCCAAAATGTGCGGAAGGGAAGACAGCCAGGCTAGACGAGCATATTACAGAAAGTGCCTATTATGTAAAACCATAACAACAGCTACTAATATTTACTGAAAACTTGCCATGTGCTAAGCCATTGTTTCCTATGTTGAGTTGCATATCGTTAGAATTAAAAAAAAAACAAACAAATTCTTCGACACCTCTCAGCAGTAATCATTTTATTTAAATTATTTCATTAAATATTAACCAGCCAGGTGGATACATATTCTTTGTTCATGGCTCCATGTTCCATGGTTCTAAACATAAATATTCATATTGAAAATAAAAACTATAAAATGGAAATTTTCCTTAACAACAATTTAATGTTGACAGATGACGCCTGTGTTGTTAATATTAAACTGCTCTTGATATGTGACTGTGACACAAACTACAGTATAGGTCCTTTGGGCTTGTCCTGCTATTCTTCGTTCCAGCTGTGGAGACACCCTCTATACAGACAACAGTGACAGCCTTTGGCCTTCTCATGGAAGCAAAGGCATCATTCTATATTGAATATACCTTCTTTTCTCATCAGCCAAGAACTGCTGGGATCTGGACAATTATATATACATATACAAATGTGGACTGGAATTGCAGGAATTGCATGGTAAGACACAATGCAGTGGTCATCCTGATAATCTAGGATATTTTTAAAATTTCTAAATATTAGCATCAGCACAGAAACACAAAATTTAGAAAGTCATTTAAAAATCACAGAGTCTGCCTTTGGCTCAGATCATGATCCCAGGGTCCTGGGATCGAGTCTTGCATCAGGCTCCTCACAGGGAGCCTACTTCTCCCTCTGCCTGGAGCCTGCTTCTCCCTCTGCCTGTGTCTCTGCTTTTTTCTGTGTGTCTCTCATGAAAAAATAAATAAAATCTTAAAAAAAAAATCACAGAGCTCAGAGAAGACACCATGAGCTCTGATTTGAAGACACAATCTAAAAGCACAACATACGTTATCTTAGTTCAGGCATTAAACAACCCTACAATAGGAACAAAAACAAAAACCTTGCCAGTTTTCCTAGACCCTCAATAAAAAGTTTACTTTAAAAAATGTAAGCTATTTTAGAATCCTTGCTAAATAAGGTAACAAGAAAAATACACTTCCCATTATTTTAGAAAACTGGAATCCTGGTGATAATATGCTCGGTGCTGACTCATTCGTAGGTTATCAACATGTGTTTCTTAGCACCCTGCATACATAAAATGGCTCCACACTGTATGAATCCAATTATACGACATTCTGGAGAAGGTACAACTATTAAGATAATACAAAAAAAAAAAAAAAAGAGGAGAGAGAATACAATGATCAGTGGTTGCCAGGAGTTTGGGAGGAAGAAGGGAGGGATGAGTAGGTGAAGCACAGGGGATTTTTTAGGGCATAGAAAACATTCTGTGTAATATCATAATGGCAGATATGTAACATTATGTGATTGTCAAAACACACAGAACTTTACAGCACAAAGAGTGAGCTTTAATGAATATGAAATAAAAAAAAATTTGGAGGCCGAGGAATCCAGGAAGGAATGCACACTGTGGTGAGAGAATCTAGCTGTACTACAAACGTATAAAACATCATCACTGAGAGGGGTAGAGAGAAAAGGTCCTGGTCCTAGTTACTTTGGAAATGAGCAGAATCTGTGAGATTTAAGGCAAAAGCAGCTGAATAATAGAATGAGATTCTAGTTGATAAAGTTGTTTTTTCTTTTTTCTTAAAAAAAGATTTTATTTACTTATTTGAAAGTGTGCATACGCATGTGTGAGTGGGGGGAGAGGCAGGGGAGAGAGAACCCCAAGCAGACTCCCTGCTGAATGTGGGGCCCAATGTGGGGCTTGATTTCACTGAAATCAGATGCTTAACTGATGGAGCCACCCAGAAGCCCTGATGAGGTTGTTTGCTGTGGGAGTCTGAGTTAACACTTCAGATATTGCTTATCTATGTATACTGGAACTGAACAATTGAGATTGTTCTCAATTACAAATGGCAGCAGCCAAATTCTCACTGTTGAAGTGGGAATTTAAAGATAGGCAAGGATAATCCATGTGATAAATGGATGAAAGTTAAGAGACGGTATAAAGAGTAGCTTAAGATTGATACAGATGGTTACATATAGGTAAGTGTATATACACAGGTTAGTAAACATACCTATATTTCTATGCTTCCTCAACCGGGAAGGCATTTAAAAGAGCAACACTACAGTAACAAAGAGCACACCAGGCATCCAGACTTTGGTTTCTAATCCCATTCTCTAATAAAAAGAGTCAGGGCTCTCTGAAGAAATAGGCTGATTCTTGGACTGGGACTGGAAATACACAACATGAGCCTCAAGTATCCGGTAGCACCAGAAACTAAGGAATTGCTTTAAGACACAAAAAACCCAAAACCAACCCCATCAGTGGGAGTATGTCAAAGGAGCACAGGAGCCAAATGACAGAAATCCCAGTGGCCAAAAACAGGAAAAGTATGAGCAACAAAATAAATAAATTTTGGATCATAGCCAAAAATATAAAATAATATCCATGCATCCATACAAATACATAAGTTGTAAATGGGAAAGACAAAACTCCCTCGCAAAATCCCAAATGGATTACGTAGATACTCTGTCTTCAAAGAGGGGGTGTGGGCTGCAAGTAGTGTCTCCCTTCCAAGGAGTAGAGTATGGAAATAGGGGTGGGGGAGTGACGTGTAGCTCCATAGTGGAGAAGCCTGACAAATACTACCTCAGCTGGATGAACAAGGTCAACATCAACAGTCACAAATCATGTCGATATCATGTACCCTTGATATGATAGGATGAAAGAGGTACTACGCTTCTGCGGTCTTCCTCCCAGCAACCTGTAACCCCAGTCTTATGATGAGAAAAACATCAGACCAAGTCTGGTGTATCCTATACCATTCCTGACCTGTATCCCTCAAAACTGCCAATATTACCAAGAACAAGGAGAGTCTGAGAAGCTGCTACAGCCAAGAGGAACCTAAAGAGACATGATTATGAAACGTAACATGGTATCCTGGATGGGATCCCAGAACAGAAAAAGGTCATTCGGTAAAAAATAAGGAAATCTAAAAGAACTATGGAATTAGTTAATAATAATCTATTAGCATTGGCTCATTACCTGTAAATACAATGTTAATGTAAAATGTTAAGAACTGAAACTAAGCGTGGGGTATTATGCAAACCCTCTTGTATATCTGCGTAATTTTTGTAAATCTAAAACTAAAGAACAAAGTCTATGATTTAAAAAACTTATAGCTAACATCAAATCTAAAGATGACACTTTAAACACTTTCCCCTAAGATCAGAACAAGAAAGAAATCGTCTACTGTAGACCACAATATTGTGGAAAAATAAACCCAGAGTTGGAAAAGTAATACTATCCAATCTCAAGACATCCTCTAACACTATGTAATCGAGACAGCATGGTATGGAGAAAAGGTCAATGGGACAGAAGGGAGTCCAGAAGTAGGCTCGTACATGTGGCCAAATGGGTTTCCACCAAGGATATCCACCCAAACATCAAGTTCCATAAGGAATGTCAGTGGACCTACTTCCTCAATTTTCATGAGATCCCTATTCATAAACAAAGTGAGAACACAGTCAGGAGATATATCAGTTCCTGAGTGGCTCCCATGAGCAAGGTACTACTCCAGTTAATCCCTAGGATAACTACCTGGGAGGCTACTGCCACAAAAGGTGAAGCTCAAAGAGGTAATTTGTCCAGAGGCACACAGTTGGTAAGCAGCAGAGCTGGTCAGACCATGCAATCATCTGATTCTAGCGGCTTTTCTATGATATTCAGAAAGGAAAAAGGGCATCCAAACACCTTAAGACTGCTTTGTTTGTTCTGTTTTGCTCAGTTTGAAAGATGAGATCATTCCATTTCTCCCATAAGAAATCTTCTAAATGACTGTTAAGTAAATCTTTAGTTATTATTTACTACATTGCACATATTAGTTTATTAGACCACATATCTGATCCAGCCTATTGTTTCTGCGTGTTGTGACTCTACATTGTAGAAACATAAGGCTTTTTGCATAGGTAGTGGAATTATTTAAATGCCATAAAGTTAAAAAAAGAATTAAAAACAATTTTAATTGTTATATAAATGTACAGTTGTTACTTGTTATGCTGTATCTCATTGGTCATAATTACGATTATCTACTGTTATGACTTCGGTTGAGGATACAACCCCCACTGGTGAGCTAAGGTCATTTGCAAATTTTTTTCCCCTCTCACAACTGACTATAGAAAGCTCTGGACAAGAAGTGCCTGGCTGGCTCAGTTGGTAGAGCATGCGACTCTTGATCTTGGAGTTGTTAAGTTTTAGTCCCACATTGGGTATGGAGACTACTTAAAGAATAAAAATCTTCAAAAAAGAAAGAAAACTGGGGCACCTGGGTGGTTCAGTGGTTGAGCATCTGCCTTTAGCTCAGGGCATGATCCTGGGGTCCTGGGATTGAGTCCTGTATCCGGCTACCCTCAGGGTGCCTGCTTCTCCCTCTGCCAGTGTCTCTGTCTTTCTCTGTGTATCTCATGAATAAATAAATAAATAAAATCAAGAAAGAAAGAAAGAAAGAAAGAAAGAAAGAAAGAAAGAAAGAAAGAAAGAAAGAAAGAAAGAAAGAGAAAACCCTAGACAATTTTTACATCTCCATTTTATCACTTAAATTCCTATAGTCTCTCATGAAGTATCTGGACTCAAACTAGCACATCTCTACTCTCTGAAAAAATAGCCCACATCTCAAATCCAACAGAATCTGTTTGGCTGAGTAATTTCCTTTCCTCTGGGACTCAAGACTGCTAATAGAATCACAGCCTTACATTTTTCCATATCTGCCTCTGCTCTTGAATATTTAGAGCATGTTCAAATTCTTATAACATAGAACAAAATGTATAAGAGAGCATTAGAAACAGAGAGAGTTTGGAACATTATTTCTGGGTTCCTCCTCTTAGATCTCAACAAGACAGACTAGCTCTCTGTGAAATGCATCAAATGGCATCCTTTCTAAGTTAGGGCTTACATTCTCTGTTTCATTTTGATGCCATATAAGTGGAAGAGTTTTAAAAATACTTCTGATGGGGGTGATACAGTTTTAAAGCACTGCCATCGTTTATTATCTCTCTGATTCCCCCCCTGACAACCCTGAAAAGTAGATGGGGAAACTTAGAGTATTTTAAGATGTCAAAATAGGCCCACACAGATTGTGTAACTTGTCCAAGCCACTGGGGATGGGGTGGGGGACATGAGAAGATTCGTCTCTGGGTTTCGATCCACAGGTTTCACTCAGTAGCACACACCTCTAACATCTCAGATTACAGCTTTTGTCTCAATGCAGACTAAACATCGTCTGCATTTTTCCCATTCCGTAGGTGCATCACCTTGATTTCTCTGTACTTCCCTTTTTTAGAAGTGAGAGAAGATCTCTGATGAAGCCCAGAGATGTGGTTAAGACATGGACTCTGAGCAACTCAGAACCGTGACATCCATCAATCAGAAAGCAGATGCTAACCGTGCACTCTGGTTTACAAAACAAAACAAAACAAAACAAAACAAAACAAAACAAAACAAAACAAAAAAACAAAAAACCCTACCACAACAAAGACCCTTGAAGAAGGAACAGTTCTCCACTTAAGGAGGGAATGAACGCTCTTCCTTTGCAGGAGAATTACCTGCCTTCTTTCCATGAGTTTCCACACTTCAGACATATTTTAGGCCTCCTTCTCGTTCTAGAAAGGGCACAGAAGGAGATCTATGCTGGCATTTATCCTGTGGTGGGTAGTTATAGGCAGGCCTCTCAGAGCCATAGTTTGCATGTGTGTCTTTGACTTTCTGACCATGAATGCAGTTTTAATAATTCTTTTGTTTTATTCTAATATGTATTTTTGAACTCTCCAAGCACAGAAAAGAAATCCAAATGCAAAGGACCATAGGAAGCACAGAACGAGTAAAAATCAGGGAGAGTCCCGTGAATGAAAGGAAACATCTCAATTTTATAAAATGCATTGATAGACTGAAACTTTGCATTATGTTTTATTCCTTTATGCCCACTTTTATTCCTTTATGTCATTTTACAGCCTCTTGGCTCCAGAGTCACCTCCTAGAACTGACTTGGCACTTACAGACGGGGTGCCAAGCTGTTCTCTGTTGCAGGGAGCCTGACGTGACACCTTCTTGACAGAGGGTGTGCAAGGGACAATGCAAGAGGAGGGGGCCGCTCCAAGATCAGGTATGCTAGTGTTTTTTTCCTCTTCCTGCTGCTGGCCCTGGCCCTACAACTATGGATACGCACAACATCCAGTGGCGCTGGGTCCCAACAGTGAGCCCAGGGTGGACAAGCCCTTAGTGAGCTCAAAGCCCCGGCCTTGCAGCCACCATGCCTCTGCCCTGTAGGTGTGGACACTGCACTGTCTTGCCAGGGAGCCAGTTCCCACGGTGTACCTGCTCACCACCTCAGGGTCTAAACAGTGTCTTCTGTGGACCAGCCCTGGCCCAGGGAACCCAACGAACTTCTCTCCCCTCCAGTCAATACCTTCTCCAATGAGGTCCGAATGCCAGCCAGGGAGCTCCTTGTTGGGGACACTGGGCACCATGGAGGAAGTGGGTATGGTGCAGTAAAAACACAAGTGTGCCTGTAAGATATATGAGCCTTAGCTCGCTACTCCTCCTCCTGAATCTCTTTCCAGTCAGCATCCAGAGCTTGAGCTGCACATACCCCCTAAGAGGGGACTGGCGGGCTATTTTCCATGAACAGACCAGCCCATGAGGAAAGATGTATATACTCTGATATCTGAAACTCCTACAACGACATGGATGAGTCTTCCCTCTACTGCTATAAAGTGAGGCTCACCAGTCAAGTTCACACAAAGGCCTTCTGATCAATTTGCAGTAGTATCTTCCTTTTAAATGTGAGCATTTATGGTCAACAAACATTTGTAAAAAGATTCCAAAACACCTTTTTTTGGAGTTAAAGAAACACACACACACACACACACACACACACACACACACACAGTCCTCAAAGAGATAAGACAGTGTCTCTGCAAAATTGTAACAAAAGGATGATAGAGGAACTTTCAGAAAAGAGTTCTTAAAATCAGGATGGCAATAATAGTTTTGAGTCTTGATTGGGGTTGTGGTCACATGAATCTATACATGTGATAAAATGATATGAAGGGGTGCCTGGGTGGCTCAGTCAGTTAAGTGTCCAACTCTTGGTTGACAAGATCAGCTCAGATCATGATATCTGGGTTGTGGGATTATGCCCTGTATCGGGCTCTGTGCTCAGCAGGGAGTCTGCTTGAGATTCTCTCTCCCTCTCCCCCTACTCTTCCTCCCTCTCAAATAAATAAAAAAAAAATAAAATCTTTAATTAAAAAAATGATAAATGGAGGGGCACCTGGGTGGTTGAGGGTCTGCCTTTGGCTCAGGTCGTGATCCCAGAGTGATCACGTGATCATTGGACTCTCTGCAGGGAGCCTGCTTCTCCCTCTGCCTGTGTCTCTGCCTCTCTCTGTGTGTCTCTCATGAATAAATAAACAAATAAATAAAATCTTTTAAAAAAATGATATGGAAGTAGATATACATACACCACACTGAAGTCAAATCCCTCGTTTTAATATTGTCCTGCAGTTAGAGGAGATGCAATCCTTGAGAGAAACTGGGTGAAGCAACCATGAGATCTCTGTACTATCTTGACAACTTCCTGTGAATCTATAATTAGTTCAAAATGAAAAGATAAGAAAAAAATGTTTTAGTTTTTACAAAAGATAGGACATTGAGAGAGACAGGTGAAAGAATCTTAAGATAGATTTGAGGACATCATTTAAGAAATAAAGCAATATGACAAAAGAGAACTAAGAAATAAATTTTTAATTGAATGGAGGATTACTTCTTGAGGCTGGATGCTGACAAAAGAACTACAAAGAGAAAGAGAAAAAAAGAGAAAAATCATATGGAGGAAATTAACAATAAAATAATACAAGAAAGTTTCCCAGAACTTAAGGACATAAGGTCCCAGATGAAAACGGGAGTTGAGGGAGAAAAAATGTCATACCCATATCATTGTGAAATTTCAGGAACTAGAGATGAAAAGGTTCTGAAAGCTTTCAGAGAGATGAGAGAAAAAAACAGCTCGTGTATAATGGAATTTGGAAGAGCAGACCTTTCTAAAGCATCTCTGCAAGCTGGAAGCAAATGGAGGAATGCGTTCAGGATCCAAGAGAATTAACTCCAACCTGCAACATGCTCATTCTTTCACTCAAACACGAAGGGCTAAGAAGGTGATTTCCAAATGTGTAGGATCTTAGATTGTGTTTACTTCCCATGCACCTTTTCTTGGAGGTTCCTGGAGAATGTGTTCTACCAAAGAGGGTAGAAGGAAGAAAAGAGGAAGACATGAGGTACAGGAAACAGGGCATGCACATGAGAGAGAAGCAAAGGGCATCACATTCCCAGGGTGGTAATATGCAGACATCCTAGACAGGAAGGCAGTTGCCTGAGTGTGGTCAGACCAGGTTTGACAGGGAGACAGAGGACTCCATAAAGATGAAATGGGCGGGCTATTGCTTTGGTCTGAATGTGTGTCCACCCATCCACCACATTCATATGATGAAATCCTAGGTGATGATATTAGGAGGCCAGAGGAGCCTTTGGGAGCTACTTAAACTGGGGGGTGGGTCCCTCATGAATGGGATTAGTGCCCCTATATAGAGACCCCCATGCAGCTTCCTAGCCCTTCTGTCCTGTGAAACACAAGTTGGCGACCAGGGAGGGCCCTCACCTGACCATGCTGGCACCCTGATTCCAGACTTCTAGCTGTCTGTCATTCACTCCCCCAGGCGAACAGACCAAGACAGCTACCAACATTATTGGTCCATAGAAAGGGATTTCATAGCGCTGTCAGAGGTGATGGGATGGGGGTGGGGAAAGAATGAAGTACAATAAAGACAACTAGGCAAGTGAAAAAAGGAGAAAGTAACAGATGGGGATGCCTGGGTGGCTCAGTCAGTTAAGCGTCCAACTCTTGGTTTCAGCTCAGGTCTTGATCTCAGGGTCGTGGGATCGAGCCCTGTATTGGGCTCCACATTCAGCGCAGAGTCTGCTTGAGGTTCTCTATCTCCCTCTCCCTCTGCCCTTCTCCTCTCCCCTCTAACTGAAATAAATTAATTAATTTAAAAAAAGAAACAGGTATAATTACTAATTTTAGTCAAAAGGGCATAATGAAATAAAATCTGATTCTGCCACTGTGACTCAGCCATGAACAACTTATGTAGTCATAATTCTGTAAACATTGACTTAACTAAAAAAGTATGAGTGTGGGCAAGAGGAGGGCATCTGGGTAGGACTGCTAGGGGTTAAATCAGCATCTTCCTCAGGAAGGGAGATCAACAGAGCCTAAGATGGAAAATATTAAGAAACAGGAAGCACATTATGTTAGAATATAGATACTGTTCTGTGGATCCTGACATATAAACCACAAGGAATCAGAAGCCCTGCTTCAGCAGGGTAGGACTTGGAGGCAAGGAAGGCTGGCAGGGAGAAACCCTGCTTCTCCTCGTCTTTCTAAAACTCTCTGACTTATTAAACTATGTACAGGTATTATTAACTTTGATAAAAATAAAAAATTTTAAAAATGAAGTCCAAAAGAGAACTTTAGATAAGTAACACTATAGGCCAACATGACAAAAATTGTCAAGGTCTTGGAAACACAGCATAGGCAATGAAAATGTACTGAAGGGTTTCAGCAGGTGGGGCGACATGAATAGAACTGTGTTTTACAAAGAAAATTACTGAGATGGAAAAAAAAATAAAGGATAGGCTGAAAGGGGGACAGTGTGAGAGTTAAAGGAAAAGGTTAGAAATTTCTAGTGGGCACCTAGGAGTACTGTGGGCGGAATAGGGCTATCTGGAAGGGTGGAGGTGGTGGACACCAGGAGGATGTCTCAATATCTATCTGGTGGGAGTTAGCATTCAGTACAAGGAAGGGGACAGCCGGCCTGGGAGATGTTGATATTGTAGTCTTTCTAGAAGAATGCCCTCTCACATGTGGATAACACACCAGGCTGGGTTACGAATCAGTCATTCAAGAGCTGTCACTTCGTATGGATTTTAACCATGTCACAACCTGACCACCCTTGAATAAGCTGACCATCAAAGTCCTGGATCCCAGACTCTGAGGGCCAAACCTTAAAAGTAGGATGCCTGGCGAAAACCACAAAGCCACACTTACACATACATCCTTTCGTTCACCAGGGCTCTGGCCTACGTATTCACAAACAGAGACTCAGAAATATCAGTTCGCTTTTCCCCCCCTTTATTCCACAGCTACCAAAAGATGCATGGGATAAAAACGAGGTAGACAATGTGTCTGGATTTTAGGAAGACACGTGACAGAACTTGGAAGTATGACCTCCTGTGGCTCACTGATCAGAACTGTGTCCTAGTTCACAGAACAGTCCACGGGGCGGGGCCCTACGAAGGTCTGAGCATCGGGGATTCTGAGAACTCAGTACGATGTGGTACTAGGAAGTAAGAGTCATACCCACCTGAATGCGCTCAGGGCCAAGCCACAAACTGGAAGTCAAAGTGAAGCCCAGGGACTCTGTCCCCAACACACAACCTGCGCCCCCAATGCCTGCTTAGAACCCCATGGCTCCAATGTGGTCCTTGACTGCAGCAGCGGAGTCCCCAGGGAGCTTATTAGATTGGGGGGGGGGGGTCCACAGTCCTCGTCCCCAGACTGAATGAATCAAAATCTGCATTTTTAACAAGATCTCTGGGTGATACTGATGCTCATTAAGGTTTTAGAGGCATTGACTTAGCAGAGCGAGAAGGGAGTCCTTCTGGCTCTGTGACCCCCAGCGGTTCCCCAGCTGGTGCTGGAAGGGTTTGTAGAAGCCGGACAATCATCCGAATGTCCACAATTGCCCAAGCAGCAAACACAGACATGTGCACAGCATGCAAGTGGTGAGGGGGAGCTGGCCGCTCCATCTCTTCTTGAAAACACGCTGATTCCAGGACGCTCAATTATTTCTTAGGAGCTTGATTTCAGACCCAAATAAGAGCTCGGGCATGAACCACAGCCTTCCCTTTATAGCTGCCTATTTTATTTAAACAAAAAATGCTAAACATTAATTTTAGTTGTACTTAATTGAATAATTTCTCGGGGGAATAGTTCAGGGAGAGTTTAAAACTGCCTGTTTCCAAAAGCCATTACAAATTGGCATATACTCTAATGTCACTGTGCCAACCCAAACAGCCCGCTTCAACGTCCCTGGGGCCGCCCTCGCTCCAGATGTGCTTGGAACTCCTTGTAATATAATGCAGGCAAAAGCCATATTTACGTGAAGCACTATTTTGAATATCCTTTTCCAATTATCTGCAATGAGATAACAGACCCCTAATTGGAAGCACTGGGGGTGGGGCTGGAGATTAGTCCATATGTCTCCCTAGTGAATGCTTTTCATTAGGAAAAACCAAGAGAGTCTGTCCGAGAGTGAGAGAAATCTCCTTCGCCACGATGAATCCTCTGAACATCTATAACTTTAGACACTGCCCCATGGTCACTTGCAATTAACTAGCTGATTTATTTTAAAAGACTGATCTTGTCTTTTCCTATAAATCATAAACACAGGGGGCTGGGGCTAGGGGGAGGGAGAAATGAAGTCCAGTAAAAGACATCTATGAAACGCTTTGTGTGCAGGTGCTGTTCGTACCCCTCCCCACCCCCATCCCACCCAAATACCCTCAATCCTGTTTGGTGCCAGCATGAACAGCACAGATTCGGAACTTCTCTTCCACTCCTGAGTAGTAACACTCTTAACAAAGCTGCCCGGTAAGCCAGGACCATTTATCACTGATGTGCTAACCCGCGTCCCCAACTCAATCTACTGATAAGGAATCACCTTGTCATTCTCTTGTTTAAGCACCTGTAAACAATGAATGACGTATTCTACACTTTGGGCCAAAGCTGAGGTTTCCGTCCTCACCGCTTCTCTAATAAATGTCAATTTAGAATTCAGGTGTAAGTCAAATAAGTATTTCTTATACAAATGGGCAGCCTGTTCAGTTACAGAGGAGCCTCTGGCCCTCATACATCATAAAATGCTGTAATGTGGTGTGCAATCCCAGCATGCTCAGTTACTGGAGCTGTCTGTTTTCACAGATGTCACAGAGAAAGCCATCTGAAAAGCTATGCAAAAATGCAGCTGTTCCTGGCTGTTAGCAAAATATACTTGGAAACCGTGTTCCCTAAACTGTTCAAAATTGCAAAGGGTTTTTCTAAATATAAATTAATTACCAAATTCCGTGTGTTGACAAGCAAACACTCTAATGTTTATGCTTCAACTTGACAAAGGAGATTTAAGCATATTACCCAGAACCCTCTAAAGGAAACAAAGTCCATGTACAGCATTCACTTCATCACATTTTTTCTCTAAAATGTTTAAAAACATTTTTATCCCGAAATGCAACATGCAAATAGGGAAGCAAAATAACTGTATGCATAGTTTTAAAAACAATTACAAGACAAAACCTGTATAAGCACAGCAAGCTTGCTGTACCAACCGACCCGGTAAAAATCCACCCAAACTCATTGACTCAACCTGGCAATCAGCAAACTATATGCCAGGCATGGCATCATGCGCAAATTTAAACACTTCAGCAAGTTTTCCTTGCTCATGTATTTGCTCAAGTAACTACCACAGACTCCTTACTTGTTACCTGCCTCAGTTTCAACGTAAATAAATAAATAACTTTATCATATGGACAAGGAGTGTTTTCCCCTACTAAATCTACACTAAAGGTTTGTGCTCTTGGGATGCTTGACCATATATCACTTCTGAAAGCACCACAAGAAAGGGCTTGGTGGTCAGTAACACCCAGATGTGAACTTTTCTCTCTGACCTATACCAGCAGTGAATGATGTTCCCAGTGTCCCTCTGATTAACCCCAGAACAAAGGCCTCCCCACTTGGGAGCTACTCAGAACTTTCCCAAGCACCTTGCAAAGAGTCTTATTTTTCATACTGTGTCTAGATCTGAAAAAAGCATTTGTTCCAGTATAAAGACAATGAAATCCCCGGTTATAATGTTCGCTTAACCCCAAGAAAAAACGTAATCCGTAGCTCTGCTTTAAGAGAAATCGTTTTACCTTATTAATCACAAAGCTTTCAAGTAAACTCTGTTCTGTGAGATTCTCAGAAACAGTTCAGCTGTTTCCAAATCACACACTGGAAAATTCCTACGTTACACAGCCTAGGATAATCAGTGTTAAAACAATATACATAACAGCATCACTTCCTCACTAGGTTCTGTTTCTGTTGGGAGAGGAGAGAGAAGTTCAAACCAACATGCTAATTTAAGCCAATACACTACCCACTGGGGTGTGCAAGGTGAATCAATGAAATGTGGCAAGAATAAAAGTAAAACTTCTACTAATATGCTGAAAATTTTTTTAATCTCAAGCATTACTAATTTTAGGAGCTCCATAATATATAACACAATAGTACATATGATTTTATAGAGGCAGTCGTTTAAAAAAAATCTCAGAGGGTTGATCATAATTTTTACAAATGTGATACATGGGGCAGCCCCAGTGGCACAGTGGTTTAGCGCCGCCTGCAGCCCAGGGCGTGATCCTGGAGCCCCTGGATCGAGTCCCACGTTGGGCTCTCTGCATGGAGCCTGCTTCTCCCTCTGCCTGTGTCTCTGCCTCTCTCTCTGTGTGTCTCTATGAATAAATAAATAAAATCTTTAAAAAAATAAAAATAATAAAAAACAAATGTGATACATGATCTAAAAGTGCTGGAGGCCACGTGTTAGGAGTGATCTATAAAAGAGGGGCGCCTGGTGGCTCAGTGGTTGAGCGTCTGCCTTTGGCTCAGGGCGTGATCCCGGGATCCTGGGATGGAGTTCCGCATCGGGCTCCCTGCAGGGGGCCTCCTTCTCCCTCTGCCTGTGTCTCTGCCTCTCTCTCTCTCTGTGTCTCTCATGAATATATAAATAGAATCTTAAAAAAATAGATTATCTATAAAAGAATACAAGTACATGTAGCCCAAGCATCTAAGAGTTAAATATCTTTGTCATTATTCAAACAAACATTACATAAGTCCTAAGAGTAGTGATTGTGCATTAGTCAGCTTGAGCTGGGGAAGGTTAAAGATCACACAAACACAAAGCTGAGGAACACAGTGGTAAGATGTTCGTGTCAGGGAAAGTGGAATGAGGGATATGTGGGAACTCTGTCTTACTTTTGCAACTCTTCTATAAATCTAAATTTAGTTCAAAATAAAACACTTAAAAGTGATTTGTTGAGGCGCCTGGGTGGCTCAGTCGGTTAAGTGTCTGACTCATGATTTTGGCTCAGGTCATGATCTCAGGATCGTGGGATCAAGCCCTGCGCTGGGCTCTGCACTGGGCGTGGAGCATGCTTGAAATTCTCTCTCTCCTGTCCCCCTCCACCCCCTGCTCATGTGTGTGTGTGCTCTCTCTCTCAAATAATAAAAATGTAAAAAAAAAAAAAAAAAGTGATTTGTAAGTGATCACAGTACCAAAATTTGTAAATTATCTTAAATAAAGAGGGAGTAAACCCTAAATTGGCACACGTATTCACATTACATATCCCCTGCCCCTCCCCTCCCCCCTATGAGCCACAGATCACTGTAACGGATGCACACGCATAGGAGCAAGTTGGTGTTACCTCAGGGCTCTACTTCCCTGCAGTATTTTGAAAGTTTTTTTCAAAATACACATTTGTTCACAGAGTGCTCTTTGCACGTAGACAGGATTAGTTTCTGGAGTTCTGACAGAAGATGAGAAACACAGGTTGAGAATTGCTATACCAGTGATGGAGAAGCAGAGAAAAAGAGGAGAAAAGGTGTAGCCAAAGGGAAAGATGAGGAAAGTGTTTCAGGACATGGTCAGACACTTGCTTTAAAAAGGAAAGTGACAATAGGACAAAGAATGCCTCGCAATAAAAAAAAGCGGACACCAGCTGTGCACCAGACACTGGCCAGAGCTCTAAGGATACAAGAGTGCTTGAAGCAGACATAACCCCTGTCCTCAGGAAGCCTACAGTCTAGACTACAGGAAAACAGTCCAGGAGGAGGCTGGGCAATAGCACTCCAAAGAAATGGGGAGCTCAACTCGCCCAGCAGTGTTTGATAACAAAAGGGAGGCCAGGAGAGGGAGCAACAGGAGCTGAACTCACCCTGTCAGAATAGCCATAAAAGTGTTTTCCTCCCTCCCTCCCATTATCCCTCCCTTCCTCCCTTCCTTCCATCCACTCATTGATCCTTCCTTCTTTCCAACCAACCATCGATTCATCCTTCTTTCCATCCTCCCACTCATCCATTCATCCATCCACCCATCCATCCTTCCTTCCTTCCATCCATCCATCCTCCCATCATTCCTTCCTTCTTTCCAACCTTCTATCCTTTCTTCCATCCATCCACCCACCCTTCCTTCCTTCCGTCCATCTACAAAAGCAAATATTTAGTATTTAGCCAAGAAGTGGTGACACTCCAGCTCAGCCTCCTGGAGATAAGTGATGGCTACAAAGCTGCCATAATTGAGTCAGAAGAGCAGCTGGCCTGGAGGGGAGGGGCATGGACCCCACTTCACCAGCTCCCTGAAGTGTAGGATTTCCCTTTTTCTTTTCAATTTCCAGCCTTCCAGAACCAGGCTTTCACAAAATAAAAATGAGTTACTAACAAATTGAAAATCGTTAAAAGTTCATAAAATGCAAGCCCGTAACACTGAATTTGGATGTTGTGGCAATGCCAAAATGCTATATAAAAATCTGAATATCTTACTCTCAAATTTTTGTACTGACTGCATTCTGTGCTGGTAACAAACAGTTTAAGGACGGGCTCTGGTCCGGTGAGCACAGCTGGGGCTGGGGACCTGCTCCAAGCTGAGTTCATATAGCAAGTACACTATTTGTTCTTCTCAGGTACTCCATTACAACCACAGCTGAAACCTGGGGAGCCAGAGAGCCAGACAGCGCTCCTCAGGTCAACCACCAGAACCAGGTACACACAGATCTGTTCCAGTCTTTTTTAGATCTTCCTTAGTCATAAAACATAGCTTTTGACACTTGTTTTGATTTGCTACCAGATGCCTGACATCTGCAATCCTCCCCTTAGCACAGCCCAAGGAAGGACAATTGGCCTCAGCATACACGTGTGACAGGGTTGGTGGATGATTAACTCTTTTTTCTAGAATCTTCAATCTTCTTTTCCTGTACCCAAGAACCCCTCTCTCTCCCTTTAAAGATTTATTTATTTCAGAGAGAGATAAAGGGAGAGGGTGCATGAGCGGGAGAGGGAGAATCTCAGGCCGACTCCCCTCTGAGTGTGAAGCATGATGTGGGCCTCAATCCCATGATTCTTGAGATCACAACCTGAGCCAAAATCAAGAGTCAGCAGCTTAACTGACTTAAGCTAGCCAGGTGCCCCTCTCCTGTGTCTTAACCCGATTATTAAACAAAACCTCAAGATCCTTCACTTGACCTTGATGCCTTCACGAGTTCTCAGCTGTCTGGTGTGCACTTTCCTTCCACTAACATGATCCTGGCCCTAAGAGTTCACCCCTTGTGGCCTCTTCAGAGAAGGTCCCAGAATCCAGCCAAGGATCTACCCAACACGCTCTGCTAAAGCTATCAATCCCCTGGCAATATGACAAATACAAAAGCAATGGCTTTTCTTCTTGATACCCAAGTCTTTGTCCTGGGCCCATCTTGTTGGTAATGCGCTCTCCTGGATGGATTTTATTTTTTAAAGAATTTACTTATTCATTTTATTTTATTTTATTTTATTTTATTTTTTTTATTATTTTTTTTTACTTATTCATTTTAGAGAGAGAAAGAGAGTGTGTGCTCAAGTGAGCAGGGGGGGGCAGAGGAAGAGGGATAGAATCTGAAGCAGATCCCACACTGAGCCCTACACAGGTCTCAATCCCATAATTGCAAGATTATGACTTGAGCCAAAACCAAGAGTCAGATGCTTAACTGAACCACCCAGGTGTCCCTCCTGGATTTATTTATAACTTGACAGTGGTCTCCAAGTGGACAACTCCAGGCAGTCACTTCCTGTGAGCTCCAGAGCCATGTCACTGGAAACGTCCCACCATTACTTTATACATGCTTCCCGGCCCCGCTTGCCCATTAGGAGCACCCAAGGCTCCTCTAAGTAAGACCATTTCTGGACCTCACACTCAGAGACTCTGTCTTAGAGGGACTGGAAGACTGGAGGTAGAGCTACAGCTTTATTATTTAGTATTCTGTTCTTTAATATGGAACATTTAAGACCATGGCCCAAGAAGAGTGTTTCTCAAATTTGGCTGTGCACTGGAATCATCTTGGTAAGCTTTAAAAATATAGATGCCTGGCTCCTACTCCCAGAAATTGTAATCAGATTGGTTGTGGTATAGTAACAAATATATTTGGTCGCTGTCCCTGGTTCCTGGCACAGAGCTCCTGAAAGTGAATGAGATTTCTTTTGTGACACAAGTGTCATTTGTCATTCATAACAAGGCCCTTGCAACCACATCTGAGTTTATGCTAAGAAGGTGACTCTTGTCACCTTCAGGATGACCTGTGGTTACCAGAAGGAAACATGTGATTAGTGAATTGGAATGTTCAGTCCCAATGTGTGCCTATGGAGAGAGAAAAGGGGTTGGAGATGGAGTTCAATCACCAATGGCCAATGACTTCATTGATCCTGCTTGGGTGATAGAACCACCATAAAAACACCTAAACATGGGGTGTCTGGGTGGCTCAATAGGTTAAACATCTGCCTTCATCTCAGGTCATGATCCCAGGGTTCTGGGATTGAGCCCCATGTTGGACTCCCTGCTCAGCAGGAAACCTGCTTCTCCTTCTTACTCTGCTGTCCCCTGCTTGTGCTCTCTGGCTTTCTCTTTCTGTTAAATAAATAAATAAAATCTTAAAAAACAAACAAACAAACAAACAAAACTCCTCAACAATGGATTTAGAGAGTTTCCGGATTGGGGAACACATTGACGTGCTGGGAGGGTTGCACACCCCAAACACGAGGGCAGAGAGGCTCCTGCACTCGGGACCCTTCCAGACCTCACCCTGGATAACCCTTTATCTGGCTGCTCATCAGTATCCTTCCTAATAAGCTGTATTAGTAAGTACAGCATTTTCTTGAGTCCTGTGGGTCATTCTAGTAAATTATCCACCAGTGGGGGGAACACGGGAACCCCCAAATTTGCAGTCAAGTTGGGCAGAAGTGCAGGTTCCCGATACCTCAGTACTTGCTACCTGTCAGGTGTCTGAGGTGGAGAAAGTCTATTGGGACTGAGTCCTTAAACCTGTGGGGTCTGATGCTAATTGGGGTCACTGATTGCATTGAACTGTAGAACACCCAGCTGGTGTCAGAGGATCCGAGAACTGGTGTTGGAAAAGACACCACATATTTGTGGAAATGAGTGGGAAAACCCTTGACTCAGTATTGGGTGGAGCCTGGACACCAGGACTTAAAAAATTCCCCAAGTGATTCTAATCTGCAGCAAAGGTTGAGAACCACTGCCCAAAATCACATGCGCATATCTGAATTTGCCCTTCCATCCCAAGTAAGCTGTTCCTTCTTAGCCTCACTTCCCAGCCATAGTGAACCAGTTTTTTAAAATAAATGTACCAGGTGCCTGGGTGGCTCAGTCAGTGAAGGATCTGCCTTTGGCTCAGGTCATGATCTCTTGGTCCTGGGATTGACCCCTGAGTCGGGGGTGTGTGTGTGTGGGGGGGGTTCCCTGCTCAGTGGGGAGTCTGCTTCTCCCTTTGCCTCTCTCCTGTTTGTGTTCTCTCTCTCGAATAAATAAATAAATAAAATCTCAAAATAAAATAAAAGTACCAGTGCAACATAATGCTCATACAGTCATGTATTTTTTGCCGATTATTTTACCTGTATTTAGTCTTACCTCCCTGGCTGTAATGTGAGCTCTTTGAAAATTTAGGCAGTATTTTATAACTCTTTCAACACTTGCACTGTCAACTACACTGCAAGGCATACAGCAGGTATTCAGCATAGACCGCTGATTCAAAATTGCTTTGCAGGCAGTAGCACTGCATCTAACACCAAATCCCTTGCTTCTTGAAGGAACTGAATCACACACTTCTGTGACAGCTATTGTGTTTCTCTGCATTTTTTTTTATACTAAATATTTAGTGGGGCACCTGGATTGCTCAGTGGTTGAGCATCTGCCTTTGGCTCAGATTGTGATCCCAGACTCCTGGCATCGAGTTCCACATCAGGCTCCCCAAGGGAGCCTGCTTCTCCCTCTGCTTATGTCTCTGCCTCTCTTTCTGTGTCTCTCATGAATAAATAAAAAATATTTAATAAATAAAGATTTATTTATTTGTGGCCGCAGAATCTAGAACAGCAACCTTTTTTCTTTTAAGACTTGAAGTAATCTCTACCTCCAGTGTGGGGCCCAACCTCACAATCCAGAGATGAAGAGTCGCACATTCTATGGACTGAACCAACCAGGCGCCCTGACCACTTTTTTTAACAAGGGGAGGCGGTGCACTGTGTATTCCAGAAAATATGCGGCACCCACTAGGATCATTCATAGGAGAAATGTGGAAGGAGAGAGTTGAATTTGTTGTGGCAAGGACGACAAAGTAGGGGGTAAATGTTGGCCATCAAGAGCCTTCTCTCCAGGAACACTGGTGGCTGGCTACTCAGGTTGGGTACTGGAAACCTTTTGTAATCAGATTGTTGGTGACTGGGTCATAAACAGTCAATGGCACTGGGATTCACCCCTAACTTAAAGGCTACTTATACCTCCACTAAAAAGATTGAGTTTTCTGAGCTCTTGGACTTCTACCTTGCTTGCACAGAACGTGATTTTTGTTAAAACAAGCAAGCAAACAAACAAAACAGGGGACTAGGGAGAGAGAGGAAGAATACATGTCCAGTTTAGCTGCCAAATCTCATAGGATTCACAAAAACCTTGCATTAACTGGGAACCACCTGTGTGTGGCTTTGGATTAGCTTTCACTCTGGTATAGGTTAACTTTCTGGCAATTACGTAAAGGTCACTCTTGTTGCCCATTTGACTAACCTATAGGAGGGCTGTGCAGATTCAACTATTATGAGTCTACCTGCCAAAGCTGCTTCAGCAATATGAGCTTTGAGCTGCACAGGTGAAGAATTAGCAACCCTTCCTATACTGTGTCTCATGACAGTCTCACTGAAAAATCAGACACCATCTCAAGTATTCTTAGATGGGTAACCCCCTGGCACCCAGAGCACATTCAGTAAGCATCCGTTGACTGAGTGAGTCCTACAAACTCAACAGTGGTAGTGGACATCAGCCACCAGAGACTCTCAATCCCTGCTCGCAGGAGCTGCCCCAAATCTCTCTGCGACTCCCTTATCCCTTTGACCTCTATCCATCAACTTTCTTATTTCCAGTCTGAGCTCTTGTCAATTATTTCACAGAGGGAGAAGGTCCTTTAGCAAAGAAACTCACCCCTCCACCTCTAAACTTACCTACAGACACCCTTCCCTATAGTCTGTATGTCCTCTCTCCTCCTCCATGCAGATCTATCACCCGTCTGCCAGACCCCTATATGCCCCGTTCTTTGGGCTCTCTGCCACCACCTCAAGGAGGCGAGGATGGCTCCTTCCTCAGCCTGCAAACATGCTCAGATCTTTCCCTTCCTATAAAAACCAGCCCTCAAGCTCATGCTTTTAAAACTTCCTTCTTTCCTTTAACACCATTCCGGAGAAAGTGGTCTACAATTCCATCCCCACAACATGAGCCCTCGCTCACTCTCCACATATGACCATTGGGCTGTGGCACCATTGTTCTAGACACGCTGCTCCCACCAAGGTAAATCAAGGAGCTAACAGGGAATTCTAGAGCTTCTTCTCAGTCTTCATGCTATTGGCTTCTCTAGAGAACTGGAAATGTCCCAGAGACCTGGGCTCCCTACTTCCTCACTGCCATTCTCCAGGAGTTTGAGCTCTCATCTTCAACCAGAACAGGGTCTCCTAATGTGGGACTGTGAGCAGGCATTTGTTCAGGCAAATATATGTGCATGCACATAAGTAAGGTTGGGGGGCAAAGGGTCCAAAGATTTAGCTTCTTCAAAGGGTCTGTGACCTCCCACAACAGCCTACTTGACTCCAGTCCTTACATCTACCCTTATACCTGCCTGGGTCCCCCTGATCCAGCCTTCCCATTACCATCAAAAGTATCTTTCAGATACTACCAGAGGGTGGCAAACTATGGTCCAGGTGCCAAACCTAGCTTGCCTTCTCTTATGTAAATAAAGTTTATAGTACAATGTACTAGAACACACAGCCTCACTCATTCCTCCACATATTGACTATGGTTACTTCCTCCCCCCTCCTCCTGCCCACCACAGGTATGAACCACTTCTCTTTTTTTTATTGAGGTGAAATTCACGTAACACAAAATTAACACAAAGTGAATGATTCAGTGGCATTTTGTGCATTCGCAGTGTTGATGAACCACCACCCCTGCTTCCGAAGCATTTTCATCACCCCATAAGGAAACCTCCTACTTATTAAGCAGTTGTGTCCCACTGTTGCCTCTCCTGAGTCCCTGCCAACCTCCAATCTGAACCCTGTCTCTATGCATTTGCCTATTTTAGGCACTTCGTATAAATGGAATCATATAATATGTGACCTTCCATGTCTGGCTTCTTTCCCTTAGCTATAATGTCACTGAGGCTCATTACAGCACATATCAGGGCCACATCCTGCTCACGGCTGTGTAGAATTCCACCGTGTGGACGTACCACCATCTGTTAGTCCAACTGGGGCAGGTTTTGACTATAATTGCAGAGGTGAGTGGTTGAAACAGAGACCTACTGGCCTGCTGCAAAGCTAAAAATACTTCTCATCTGGCTCTTCACTGGGAAAGGTTTCTGCTGGGCCCTGGATTACACATGCCCCAACCCTCAGAAGTAGTGGTTTTGAGAATCGGCTTGTTAAGCGTCACTGTGATACTGTCTGGAACAGAAAAACACTGGAAATGAAATGTCTACCATTAGGGACTCGGTTAAATTATGGTGAGTCTGTACTTGTAATATTATACGGCTCCTCAGACAAATCAGGTAAATCTGTACACACTCACAGGGAACGATCTCTGGGACTGATTAGGTTTAAAAAAAAAAAAGCAAAGGTAAACGATACGTGCAGTATATATTTCCCTTTCCTTAAATAATAATGGCCCATAAATAAGTACATATATACATCTCTGCATAAAATTTCCCTGAGAATCACAAATGTTCACTTACCATATTATCTCTTTCTATACTGTCTGAAATTTCTACCTTTGTACAAGCCTTTATCAGCCGTAACTGAACGAAGCAATGACGGTCTGCTTATTTTTCTTCTTTCTTTTTTTTCCTAAGATTTTATTTATCTATTCATGAGAGACACACAGAGAGAGGCAGAGACACAGGCAGAGGGAGAAGCAGGCTCTCTGCATGGAGCCCGATGCAGGACTCTATCCCAGGACCCTGGGATCATGACCTAGGCTGAAGGCAGATGCTCAATCACTGAGCCACACAGGTGCCCCTGCTTATTTTTCTTCTTTAGAGATCTCTGTATTTACATATAATAGAGAAAAAACAATCTAATAAAGGAGACCAAGGAATATTCAAAACACAACGCTAGGAGTAAAAGCCGATAGGAGTTATGTATTTTTATGACCTTCCTTTTTAAAATTTCGTTTAACCGCCACAGGTCAGTGATCTGCTAAAGAAAAAGGGCGGGGCGGGGGGGGGGGAACCTACCACTGGTTAGATTTTTATCTGTCAGAAAACTAGACACTGCACCAGACAAGTTTTTCACATGCTGGTCCCTGTCAGTCACAGACCAGGTTTTTATCCTAGTTTTCTGCTGATTATTATTGAAAAGCATACCGCATCTGTCAGACACAGGACGCTGTAGGTCTCGTCCAGCCACAGAGCTCAGTACGGTGGGGACCTGGGCCTCAGCACACAAGTGAGCCATGACAGGTTGGCTTGCAGGGTTTATCGATGTTAGCTGATGGTCCCCCAAACATATTCCAGATGTGCTGACCTCATAAAACTGCCACCTACCACAGGCTGTGAAAGAATTGCTCCACGACTATATTTTTCCCATTCCTCAACTATAGCAAACCCCCCTGGGATCCTGGGCTGGGTCATCCCCAAGGTTTTGACGCTGTGCTGGGCATCAGGACAATGGCAGAGTGGTTCACCACCAGGGCATCCTGTACCTGCCCAGCCCAACTGAGCTCCAGTGGTAGGACCCTGCTCATCTCTTGCTGCTGGGGCTTTGGCTACTGCTTGGCTCTGGGGTCCTGCAACCTGGGGTGCTGCCTTAGTGCCCCACCCAGCCTGTGCCTGAACCCTGCTCCCTTTGGTTGGGTCCTCATAACTTGCTTCTGAAGCTCCCACTGCCTCCCCAGGACCCCATGTTAGACTTGACCCAAGTAGAGTAGAGCAGCTGGCCCCCTCTTTGCCTGCAGCTCAGAACTCCTTTTCCCTTGATGCTCTTCCTCCCACCATGAAACTCTGGTTTCTGGATCAGGCCTGGCCCATTATTGATCACACCCTAATTACAGTGTCAGTATCCAGTATCTGCTCTCTCCCAGAAGCATGCTGGACAGCTGAATATTTGCAGCGTATTTTCTTCAAAGTTACCAAAAACAAAACAAAACAAAAAAAACCCAAACTGAGGACCCAATGCCACACTGAACACAGTATCTTTCTCGAAGCTGCCTGTGTCCTGGGCACTTTGTACAGCTTCCAGGGCTTCAGAGATAGGACAGTGCTCTTCCCCTGCACAGTTTGAAATTCAGTGGAGAGAAAAGAAAATCAGAAATAAGGATAAATCGTTCGACCCAAGGGACACTGCAGGACACCAGAGAGGTACCAGGTGCTCTAGGGGTTAAAGGATAAAGAGATCATCCCCGCCTGGGAAGCACAAGAAGAGGTCCGCGAACCAGGCATTTGTGGTTCATGCTGATGAATGATCAGGATTTCTGCTGGGTGGGATGCAGGCCATAGTTTCTGACTCGGCAAAGGGGCTATTTTTCAAACCCTGAATATAAATAATGAGCAAACCTGGCCTCCTGTCTATATGTTCTTTCTAATCAGCTGGCTTTTTGTCTGAAACATGATACTATTTCATCCAGAGTTATGCAGGGAGAAAAATATCTTTTATGGAATCATCGTTCAACCCACTACAAAATCTCAAAAACTTCTATCACATGCTCTCCCATCCAGGTTCTTCCTTTTCAAAACCCTAACCAGCCATATTTCACAGATTCATTGTAATTTAAAATTATGTATACTATTAATATCTGTGTGAGAAATGACATGATTCCTCTGACTGTCGTTAAAGATGTGTGCCTGGAAAGGTGGGGGGAAACACTCCATTTAATAACTGCGCTTAATAATAAAAGGTAATAGCTACCAGCTATAGGCTCCACTCTGACTTCAAATGTTACCACCTAAAGGTTTTCACAGTGAGCAGTACATGGTTTTTAATGATTTCCCTATCATCCATTATGATCAGAATTTTGTTAAAACTCACAGGGTAAACGAACTAGGGGTGGTGGAAGGGGAGGAGGGTGGGTGTTGGAGGGGAATGGGTGACGGGCACTGAGGTGGACACTTGACGGGATGAGCACTGGGTGTTTTTCTGTATGTTGGTAAATTGAACACCAATAAAAATTAATTAAAAAAAAAACTCACAGGGTAGTGCAGGATTTGGTTCTTCCTTCTGAGTAAGTGACAGGTAGACAGCACGGCTTTACATGCTCTCCTGAGATGGACATAATCCATGAATGTTCTGCTCAGCTCAGATCCCAGACACTCACTGGGGCAGTGCAGACCAGTCCCTGCACAATAAAAGGCTCAATACAGACACCTAAAGACCTGCCCTTCTACAGACAAGTCAGACTCCATCTCTGCCCTTCTCTCTCTCTCTCTCTCTCTCTCTCTCTCACACACACACACACACACACACACACACACACACACACACAGCTGAACCATGGTTTCAAGGTCACGTCCTCTATCCTTTTTTTTTTTTTTTTACATCCTCTATCCTATACCACTTGTCCTCTCTTTTCTCAAGCAGGATCAGCCAACCACTGAAAGGCACCCTGTGAATTAGTACCCAAACTGCTTTTTATTCATGTATTTATTTTAAAGATTTTTAAATCTATTTCAGACAGAGAGAGCACAAGCAGGGAAAGAGGCAGGCAGAGGGAGAAGCAGTCTCCCCACTGAACAGGGAACCCAATGTAGGGCTCGATCCCAGGACCCCATATTCATGTCCTGAGCTGAAGGCAGACACTCAACCACTGAGCCACCCAGGTGCCCCTCAATCTGCCTTTTAATTTGCTGAAGTGCCAAAGCAACCCCCAAATCTTGAATTTTTGACATTCTGAAGGATTTCTCCTATGTCAAAAAAGAACTGGGGTGGAAAAACCTATTCTCTGAAGATTTTCAGAGCTTCTGACTTGAGAAAACAAAAGAACTCGATGGAAGTTGGGTCTAGATGTATTTATTAGCTGGGAGGCGGGCAGGTAGTCTGAAATTCCTATTTTACCACTAACTAGCCTTCTGTTTCTATGATTTTCATGACTACGTTCAGCTCCCCAAGTTCCCATGTCCCAGTTTGTCCTCACTAAGTGGTGGTCGAAGTAAAGCAGTTAATTTCCTAAAGGTTTGCAGGCATTTGCCAATTTGGGGAGACAATGAATTCCAAAAGTGTTGGAAGTTAGTTGACTGTTCAGAAGTCGATGCCAGTAGACACTTCTTCATAGAAATAATGTTGTATATACAGAAGACCAGTCCCCAGGCAGCCCATGGACTTACACACACTATATCCTAGGAGTAACAGTGTTAATCCAGCCATACCTGGGCAACACACACAGTGGGCTCAGCCTCTGTCTACTGGGAAAGGCCAGCAACACACCTTCCCTTCCCACCTTCCCTGTGTGGCAGTGGCATCACCTAGGCATCCTGAGATTTTGCCTACTGAAGGTGCAGGACTCAGTTCCCGGGGGTGTTTTGGCTATAATGTGATATCACGTTCCTGAAAATCCTCACATCCTACAAAATCACACTCTAAAACTAACAGGGTTTATGATGGAAAACACTGTTAGGGCCAGACCACTTGAAACCTATGTAGCTCTGTAACCAGAGCACTAACCCAAAGAATAATTAATACCTAGGGAGAGGACCTGGACAGCCTAGGCAAGCAGCATGGCCGTGACTATCTCAGGGGATATTAAACAGGCACAGGACAGTAGAGCGGCAAGGTTGGCGTGCAGGCGCAGTGAGGTTCTGAGCCAGAGGCAGCACTCCTGCCCCGAGCCAGAGTCCTCCACACGCGGCTGGGGGTGCCTTCTCTGGGGAGGGGGACCCCTGGGTGGAGGCGCTCATTTTTTGATTTTTTTTTCTTAAAACAGAGTTGAAAGTGCATCCGCTTCCTGTGAGGGCTCTTTCCTCTCTTGTCAAAGGCTGTAATTCTAGTCCTGCTGCTCCTATTCCTCCTGCCAAAGAAAAACTGCCTCTGAACCAAGCCAACCTCCAGCATCTACTGACACCACTCCTCCACTTTCCGATTGCATTACCTTGTGTTATGGAACCATGTATCCTAGCAGGTCAAACTGCACTCCCTCAACCTTTCCTAGGTCTGCCACTTGCAAAAACTCTGAATTAGAGACGAAGGGGCACCTACCGTTCGTTCGGGAGAGAAATTCTCTTAACATCTATACCAATTCAGGAAATTCTGTGGTATTCTCTTTAGTTATCAGAAGTGATTCTTTTTTCTTTTTACTTACTTATTTATTTTATTTATTTGAGAGAGAGAGACAGAGAGAACATAAGCAGTGGAAGGGGCAGAGGGAGAGGGAGAAGCAGGCTCCCCGCTGAGCAGGGAGCTCCACTCGCGACTCAATCCCAGAACCCTGGGATCATGACCTGAGCCGAAGGCTGATGCTTAACCAACTGAGCCACTCATGCATCCCTTTGAAAAGTAAAAAGAAACAAATAGACTTAACAACATATTTTATATAGCCTAACTTATCCAAAATACCACCATTTCAACACATAATCAACATAAAAGTTATTAGCAAGATATTTTGTATTCTTCATACCAAATCCTCAAAATTCAGCATTAGTTTGCACGTGCAGCACATCTCAATTCAGATCGGCTACATTTCAAGTGCTCAAAGCCATGTGTGGCCAGTGGCCACTGGACTGGACAACACAGATCTATTCAGACACTCCACAGATAGCTGAGTGTTCTATTTCTAAAGATTTATAATTAACAAAATACACAACCCACTGAAGTACACACAAAAAAATGTTTTTCAAGTTCATCTTTTTATACTCCACAAAAGAATACCTTTCACTTGTTAATTTTAGTGCAAAGGTATTCGTCCTTAATTACCTAGAACACTCAGTTAATCAGAACATCACACTCCCTAACTATATTTAGTTTTCTTTAACAGCTTTAGCAAGATATAACTCATACGCCATAAATCCGGATACCCATTTAAAGTATATGATGCAATGGATTTTGGTCTATCACATAATTTTTTAAACAGTGGTAAAAAATATATAAATATTGTAAAATTTGCCATTTTAACCAATTTTTTTTTAGATTTTTAAAAAGATTTTATTTATTTATTCATGAGAAGACACACAGAGAGAGGCAGAGACATAGGCAGAGGGAGAAGCAGGCTCCCTGTGAGGAGCCCAATGTGGGACTTGATCCCAGGACCCCAGGATCACACCCTGGGCCAAAGGCAGACGCTCAACCAGGTGTTCCTAACCAATTTTTTTAAAGTTTGTTTATTTTTGTGATCTCTACACCCAATGTGGGGCTCGAGAGTTGCATGCTCCACTGATTGAGCCAGCCAGGCGCCCCCCACCACCCCTGTCAGTTTTAACCATTTTTAAGTGCACAATCTAGCAGCATTAATTACATTCATAATATTGTGCCAACCCTCCCCATGGTCTATTTCCAAAGTGTTGTCATCACCTCAAATAGAAATTCTGCATCTAGAAGGTAGGTGTCCTCTCCATTTTACCAAAAAAAGCAAGAGGGCAAAGTGCACTTGTGCTAAAATGAACAGGCTAACAGCCACACCAACACCAAACATCTTGGCATTAACATCATGCTTTTGGGACTTGGAGCCCTGTACTGTGCTGTGCACACACTTCCCAGAAACCTCCTTTCCCTCCCCTTTCTAAAGTTGGAAAGTTTCTGGGATAACATCTTGTTTCACAAAACATTTTGTAATTCTGCAAGTGGCTCAGCACCTGGTCTGCTCCCCTGAACTTGGTCTCCGGTTCCTCATAATACGATCAAATTTTTTTTTTTTTAAACAACACGACTGTCATGGATGAAGGAGATACAGCTCCACCGTAACTTGAGGTTAAAAACACACATTCGAAGAAATCAAACTCCTGATGCTTTTCTCTAAAATCGTTTTCAAGCAAGAAAACACTGCTCTCTGGGTTTTTTCAACTATTTCTTGTTTTTTTTTTTTTTTTTTTTTTTTAAGATTTTATTTATTTATTTGACAGAGAGAGAGAGCACAAGCAGGGGGGAGAGGGAGAAGCAGACTCCTCGCTGAGCAATGAACCCAACACAGGACTTGACCCCAGGACCCTGAGATCAGGACCTAAGCCGAAGGCAGACACTCAATCACTGAGCCACCGGGCATCCCTATTTCTTGTTCTTTTTTTTTAAGCAGTTCTCAAGGAAAAATAAAGAAGTTCCGATGGACTTTATAAGTCTTATTATGGTAAAACAGGACATGGAGAAAACATCTCAGAGCACCCAACCAGAGTTAATTAATTCCAGTAGAACCTCACACAAGGCCAGTGCTTGCAAGCAGATGTGCTGGCTAAACATTTCAGGTCAATCCAGCACATTATTGAAAGTAACCTCCCATTCCTCAAAGAATCTGGCATGCAGCTTGCAATCTCCGGCAAACAGCTTGAACACGTGGAAAAGTGGGACTTAACATCTCCTGATTCTGTTCTTGCTCTTCATTTATTCCAAACCTTTGCATCTCAACAGGAAAGAGGGGGGAAAGAAAATGCTCCCGTCATCACAACACAGACCGCACTAAGCATCAGCCGCTTTTAAAGAAAAGAGGAGGAAGTGATTTTTAAACCCAGTTACCCACAAATGTGTTTGGGGAACTTTCACCCTTGTCTCTCATAAACTAGAAAGTGTACTTCACGTTCCTTTTGATTTCTAATGACCAATGCATTTAAACCAACATTTCATTTCCAACCCGTGTCTGTTTCGGAGCTAGCAGCTGGACTATTTATTTTGCAAGCTGGTGATAGAATTAAACGCCGTCTTTGAAAAACATTTACAAGCTTTCCCTCTAACCTTCGGTGTAGTTTCCAAATTAGGCTACTTAGATTTTTATTAGCTCAAAGTTTACATACTGCAGTCCTAACACTGTTACCTTCAGAATAAATTGTTTATAGCTCAGGTGTGGTTTAAAACATTTCCCTCCATGGGATACTCTTGAGATTGAGGAGAAGAGAAGTTCAACCGGTTCACTCTGGATCAGCAATTTTCCTCTGTGAGTCAAACAATATTAAGGGTGCACAGATATAGATGCAGGCAGGGAAGCAGTTGTGAAAACGGTTCCAGTCCTCTGCAAAACCACGGGCTTCCTTTGTGAGTTCCTAAGTGCTTGAGAATCATGACATCACTATCCTTGTGGAGGGCCTCATAACACACTCTTAAGATTTATTCTGACACCATTTATTTTCTGACATGGTAGACGAGGCATGAGCTCGGACCCCCCAGACCATCCTGGGTGCAGATCACGACTCCTCTACTTATTAGCGAGACAGTTGTGTGCAAATAATCGAACCCCCGAGTCTTGGTTTCCAGCCCTGCAAAATGGGAATAATTACTCCCTCCTTGGAACTTTATTGTGAGCGCTTGCACTGAAGAGATGTTCAATTAGTGGTTTAGATGGAGCCAAAGAGCCCCGGTCACAAAGCCTTCCCTGGTGTCTCAGCCCCACAACTGTCACTCATGACACATTCACTCACTCGGTCGAAAACTTCTATTGTCCCTACTGGAGACAACAAGAGTGATGTAGTCCCTTGTCCTAGCTAAAAAGCACTTCTTGGGTCACAGATATTGAAATGGGGGGTAGGGGGGATCCAAAATTGTGAGCACTTGAGTGGCTGCACAGAGTGTCGAGAGAACCCAACAAAGGATGTCTACGGAGAAGATGACGTTTGAGCATTGTGTCTTTTAGATAGGAAAAGCAGGAAGAGCAGCTATGTGAGAGGGAACAGCATGTGAGAAAGTAGAGGGGTAAAAGAGTCTGTTGTGGTTGGTGTGGCCACTGATAGGTGAGGCTGGCGAGGGGCTAGTATGCCAGCCTCTGATTGCTGCTATTTTGCCCTAAGTGTGACAAGGAGCCACTAGAGGTTGCTAACATGACAATAACGTGATCACAGTTGTTTACAAGAAGCTGGTTCTGTCAGCAGAGGGGCAGACAGTCTGGGCAGTGAATGCTGGTGGCAGGTGAACCTGCCAGGTGCACCAGCAGTTCTCAAAGGGAGCTGGAGCCTTTTCACCAGTGGGGAGAAAAGATGGGACAGGTGGTTTCAGGGGTGAAATGACCGAATTTAGCGATGGGCTGGAGGGATCTGATCTGGAAGATAAGTGGGATGGTGACACTGACAACCAAGAAAGAAGGTAAGGAGCGGAATGGGTTGTGGGGGAAGATAAGTAGTGGAGCATTAGACATGTTGCACTGGGATCCCCCTCCAGGAGAGGATGCTCAGTAAAGGCAGAAATGCAGATCTGGGATTGAGGGCAAACAGAGCAAACCCTGATCAGAACCCCTACGAGGCTGGAGGCAGAGGGATGGATTAGGATGTGGACCAGTCATTAGGGACAAGGAAGAGCACGCAGAGTAAGCAGAAACCAAGGACGGGGTCCTGGACAGCCCAGGGTTCAAGTGATGCTTACCTCAGCTATACTTAGGCTGCCTTTTATCATTAGTTATCGGGATTGTGAAAACATACCATCTCCCCAAGGACGTTTAAAATATAATGCTTCATTCCCACTTCTTAGAGAGCACCAGAACACTAACAGGTATGTAAAAGGCATATTTGGAATTGAAACAGAAGAAACTTACCTGGCATAGAAGAAAATTAGAACTAGATTAAAAAGGGCCGTATGAGGTGCCTGGGTGGCTCAGTCAGTTGAGTGTCTGACTCATGATTTTGGCTCAGGTTGTGATCTCCAAGTCATGAGATCGATCCCCACATTGGACTCCACTCTGGGTTGGCTCGGAGTTGGCTTGACATTCTCTCTCCCTCTGCCTCCACCCTCCCTGCCCTGCTCACGCTCTCTCGTTCTAAAAAATTTTAAATTAAAAAATAAAAACGGCCTTATTGACCCAAAGGATTTTAACACCATCCATCAGATAATAATAATAATAATAATAATAATAATAATAATAATAATAAAACACCTGAAGCTTTCTGAGCATTGAAGTCGTGTGGCAAAAAAGTGCTATTTTTAAAAGGATTGATATGAATGGTGTACTGGGTGGAGGAAAACTACAGACTCCGCCATGAGGGAACCCACTAGAGAGTCACTGTGGGAAGTGAGCAAAAGCAAGCACCAGTGAGGTAAGAATCCATCCAGCTAACTGAATAGAACAACGCGCATAGGTCTTAAAACAGACTTCTTAAAATGAACCTCTCACTTGCAGGGACAGAGAGAGAATGAGAACCATAATCAACTCAAGGACTGCAGGAGAGGCCACCAAGAAGTGGGTGGTAGAACCCGAAAAGCAAGGCAGGGTATCTGGGGGTACCTGTTTGGTGGTAAAAGTGTTATGGGATGTGGCACATTCAAGATAATTGGAAGCGAGGAGGACAGGCATCTAAAATGGTCAGGATTTTTTGTTCTGAAGATTTTATATTTAAGAAATCTCTACACCCGGGGCACCTGGGTGGCTCAGTGGTTGGGCATCTGCCTTTGGCTCAGGTCATGATCCCAGGGTCCCAGGGTCCCAGGGTCCTGGGATCGAGTCCTGCATTGGACTCCCTGCAAGGAGCCTGCTTCTCCCTATGCCTGTGTCTGTGCCTCTCTCTATGTATCTCTCATGAGTAAATCAATAAAATCTTAAATGAATGAATGAACGAATGAATGAATGAATAAGAAATCTCTATGCCCAATGTGGGGCTTGAACTCATGGCCCTGAGATCAAGAGTCCCACGCTCCACCGGCAGAGCTGGCAAGGTGCCCCTAAAAGGGTGAGGATTTTGAAAAAATATCAGTACGCACCAAAAAAATCCGTTGAGGTTACACAGGCTCGCCAACATGCTTAGGACAGACTCTGGACTCCGGGCTACTCAGGTTTTAATAATCAGGATAACAATATGATGGCGATGAACATAATAGAGTAGATGATGAAGAACCGCCTGAAAAGCCTGAGCGAGTTGAAAGATGTTTGGCCGTTCTCAACGTGGCCGAGCTCTGAGCTGTGGGGGCTACGGGCGGATTTACAAAAGAAAAAGCCGCATTGTGTGCACGCTGCCTCCCACCATCTGTTCTTCCCCCAGGTTAGCAGAATGAGACAAACTCTCCGGGCAAGATATTGATTCCCATTTTTCAAATGCTGACTCCTGGTTTGGATACGGGGCTGAGGTCAAAATTCTTGTGTCCTTTTCCAGCCAAACCGATTGCAGGACAGGCAAGTAATCACAGAATGCTCTTCCGTGCAATAAATATGAAAATACTTAACCTCCCTGGGGGATTAGGAAGCATAAATCATGTCTTTAAAGACCCGTGACAAGCTGAAATGAAAAGCGCTCAAAGTAGGAAACACCCCGAGACCACGACCACAGCCGCTCACTGGTTTTTGTGCAGATTGTTGTACTATTTATTAACTTAATGAGTTTTATGGTTCTGAACGTGTTCATCAATAGCTAAGTATCGGGTTGCCTAAATACTCTATGACTCACCCATCTGTCTAAATGTGCTACAGTCTCCAACATTTATCGTTTTGCTCCAAATGGCTAGTTTTTGGCCTGCCCATTTTTTTTTTTTTAAAGGAGTTCTTCTTGGAGCCATACACAAGAGGGTCCACTTCCTTTTTTTTTTTTAAAAGGAGTTCTTCTTGGAGACATAAACAAGAGGGTCCACTTATGTGGGCCTCCGCAGCTGGAGGATCCCACTGCAAGCAAGGAGCCTTTTCCCCAGGCTGGTACTAGGACATTTCAGGGAAGAGATGTGGGAGAAATGGACCCAAGAGGAGAGGACCAAGGGCAGAGATTACATCTAATTGCCTCCTAAGCGAGCAACGAAAACTGAGTCAGACATATGCGGGCTTCTTAGAGCACACAAGGGGTGACTCAAATAAAAGGAAGTATAAATTGCATTCTAAAAACCACAGCTGGGGCACCTAGGTGGTTCTATGATTGAGTGTTTGCCTTCGACTAAGGGCATGATCCTGGGGTCCTGGGATGGAGTCCCACATCGGGTGCCCTGCATGGAGCCTACTTCTCCCTCTGCCTGTGTTTCTGCCTCTCTCTCTGTCTCTCATGAATAAATAGGATTTTTACAAATAAATAAAAATAAAAACACACATACATATACATATACATACAACAGCTGATTCTTAGGAGTACTGAACTTCGGGCCTTGATAACCCGTCATGCAGGTGAACTAGCTGTTGGGCCAGCTGGGAGAGATCAGTGCAACAGACATCGCCCCTGTTATCCTAGGCCCTTCCTCCGAGGAGCAGTGTGCTATTCTAGAAGCCTTCCCTCCTTCCAGTTGTCTCCTCCTCTTTTCATTGTCAAAAGCACAATGCTGGAAGGATCTCAGTTACCACTTTCCACTCAAAGAGTCCAGCCACTGCTCAACTTGAGAACCTTCTCTCTCAGGGATGCCTGGATGGCTCAGTCAGTTAAGCCTCTGCCTTTGGCTCAGGTCATGATCCTGGGATCCTGGGATCGAGCGCCACGTTGGGCTTCCTTGACATTTACCTGCAGCCACTGCAATGATTCTGTGATTCCAGTTAATCATTAGAAAGTGCTTCCTGGAGGCAAGTAGAACAAGCCTATCTGTACTCGAAAAATTCGATAATCTCTCCTTTACAGTATACCTTTGTTAAATACTTAGTCCCTCGAAGATCCAAGTGTGACCCAAAGACCAGTGGTTCTGGCATTGCCTGGAAGCTGTCAGAAAGGTGGACTCCCAGGCCTGACCTCCAGCCTCCTGACTCCGAATCTGCATTTTAATAGAATTACCAGGTAATTCGTATGCACTATAGAGTTTGGGACCAGGAGTTAGTAAACATTTTCTGTGTGGCGGGCCAGATGGTAAATATTTTAGGCTTTGCAGGCCGTGTGTCTCTGTGGTAATTAGCACAAAAGCAACCATAGATAATATGTAATCAAACAAACGTGGCTATCCTAAAAATAAAAAATAATAAAAAAAACTTTATGGACACTGACATTTGAATTTCATATAATTTTCACATGTCATGAAATGGTATTCTGCTCTTGGGCTTCTTGACCCTTTAAAAATATAGAAACCTCCATTCTTAGCTTGTGCGCTGTACAGAAATATGCAGTGGACCCCACTTTGCTGAGCCCCACTCTATACCCCGATCCTTCACACGACATTATTTGCCAATTCCACCATGACTTGGTCCCCAACTCTAGATAATGTATCCCAGCTCCTTAATGTGGCGTGCCCAACTGAATCAAATACAAAGGATGAGTTTTCAATAATGCAGGGTAGGGTAAGACCATTATTTCTTTTGATTCTAATGCAGTCTGTCAAACAGAGGATAGTAGAGTCATGAACAATTAAAAGGTTTTTTTAATTATTGTGCAAAATGAACTTTTATCTTCAATAGCCGTATCTTCACACAAACTGATGGTTACAATCTACCACTATTATACTTTCCTCCATAGGAATTCTGTTATTTTTATCAGGAAAGCACCACTGACAGTCCTTCTTGATCGGGCGAGGGGGAGGTCTGGAGCTGGGACATACTGCCATATGTTGGTATTTTTTTCAAATGCATTTTAAAAATTATCACCAGAGTATCTCCTGGTGTACGTGAAAAAATAAAAAGACACGTGGCAAAGTCATGTGAGATCTTTCAAACCTTGGCCAGGACAGATAAGGGAATGCTGGCAGCCAAGGGTGGTGGGGGCATAAACCAGCCCATTTCCAGAACCCTGGAAGATCTCACCAGGAGAGGGGGGAAGAAGAGAAGCCATAAAGAAAAGAGCGGAGCATTACTTTCAGAGTCTAATGACTTCCCCTCTGAGTTACTGCATGAGATCCTATACTGGGAATCACTGAATGAGGTGACATTAGAGAGATTTCCTGCCTCTAAAGCATGGAGATTTGTCTTTGGTACCATTACTTATTGGGGCTGGGAGCCATCCCTCATTCATTCCAACACCTTCGGATCTCCCTTTGGATCCATCACTAAAGCTTGCAGATTCCTCCTTTCTCTCTCTCAGACATACGTACCCCTCCCTCCATTCCTTTCATCACCATCCTAGTCAATGCTTCCCTCCAAATCCAACCGGCCACAGGCATCCATATGCCACGTAACTGCCCAACAAAATCCACACGAATCACATTTTCTCTTTTACTGTCACTGTCATTCTGAACAACCTTCAGTAGTTTCCCAATACTTAAAATATGAGCCCCGTGTCCTCAAAGCCACCACCCCTCCTCCTTCAAGGAGAATGGATCAGCTCAGCAGCACTTTGAGGCCAAAGTGATTCCCACCCTCTCTGGAGTTCCCTCTTTCTAGCTCATCTACACCTATTTTTACCAGCTCCTCCCAGGGTCTGGAGAGCCCCACTCTCTCTGGAAAAATGACGTATCCCACCTACCCTGATCAAGGTGCAAAAAGAAATCCCACTGCATCATTATATCTCCGTACTTAATGACCACAGAATCCAGCGGACTGAGGTGAACAATTTGTGTTACTAAACCCCCACCAAACGATACACAACTTTTCCTTTTTTTTTTTTTTTTATGGTGAAAAAATTTATATCTAGATTTATAGCTGGCTGAACTCAGTTTAGATGATCCAATTTTGTTGGCAACATCCAAAGCATCATAGTCAGGAGCCAGTCGAACATATGCTTTCTTCTCTCCATCACACCTGATCAAGGTGTTGACCTTGGCCACATCAATGTCATAGAGTTTCTTCACAGCCTGTTTGATCTGGTGCTTATTGGCCTGGACATCCACAATGAACACAAGTGTGTTGTTGTCTTCTATCTTCTTCATGGCTGACTCAGTAGTTAAGGGGAACTTGATGATGGCACAGTGATCAAGCTTGTTTCTCCTGGGGGCGCTCTTTTGAGGATATTTGGGCTACCTTCGGAGACGCAGGGTCTTGGGTCGTTGGAACGTAGGTGATGTGCAGATCTTCTTTTTTTTGGTGACTGTACACGCCTTTCAGCACCGCTTTCTTAGCTTTCAAAGCCTTTGCTTTGGCTTCCGCTTTGGGAGGGGCAGGAGCTTCCTTCTTCGCCTTCAGCACCATCTTCGTGAAAGGGCGACTTTTCTTTTTTTAAGATTTTATTTACTTATCTGAGAGAGACCGTATGTATATGCAAACAGAGGGAGGGGCAGAGAGAGAGAATCTCAAGCAGACTCCGTACTGAGCGTGGAGCCCGACACGGGGCTCGATCTCCCAACCCCAGGCTCGATCTCCTGACCCTGAGATCATGACCTGAACTGAAATCAAGAGTCAGAGGCTCAAAAGACTATGCCACCTGGGTGCCCTATAAGAACTTTTCTTTTTGATTCTTCTTTAAAGTTGCCCACTCTGCCTTCCCCTGTGCATGAATAACTTCCTCATGCCTATTATCATTCATTTATTCATTCACCCTTACCACTACAGGCCATACAGCACTGTACCAGTCCCACACAAAGACGTTCCTCACACTTCTGCTTCCATGCACAAGGGCTCACTCCATCCGTCATCCATGAACCTCTCACTCCCTGCTCTCTTACCTGCTCCTTCAGCTCCACTCACTCCTGCTGTGCCACACTTCCTGGACTCTGCTGGCACCTTTCTGCCCTAGAGAACTTTCTTAAAGCTCTTAAAAGTTCATAACTAGGAAGCCACTTTGTGTCCAAATAGCACGGATTCAGTGGAATCTTTTTCTGCCTTGACCTGGTCGTTCTACCTCAATTCGTAACACTAGCCCTCCACGAAAAGTTTGGTAGCATTGTTCTCGGCAGGAACAATCCTGCCAGGAATCTTGGCTTCCACCTACAGCTGAGAGAGGGGAATTAAAATCCTGAACCCCAGGACCTTTTCATGTGGAAGTGAGAAGTCTCAAGAGATGGTACAACTGGTATTGTGAAATCATCACCTTTACAAAAGAAAACCAAAAGAAATTCATCGAGCATGTGTATGTGAAAATACACATTTAACACACATTCTCTTTTTGGGGGTGAGGAGGATGCAACTTCCCGACCTCTCAAGATGATTTCCTTCGGATAATGGCTGTGGATATTTGCATGGATTTTTCAATAGCTGGTTGTGTAAAGGGAGACAGACTTTTTGTCTTTACCCCCGAAAAGAATTGAAACAGACTCTTTCTTTCAAAAGTTGGCAGAGCTACGTGGCAGAGGAGTCCAGCTCATTTGTAGAGGCAAACATGCTGCCGTCTAACACAGATTGATCACCAGCTGGGAAGCAAGACATTCCACTGTAGGTTCACAATAACACTGGCTCTTTGCTGCTCTGCTGACCATCAGCGACAGATTGATGTGGAGTTCTTTGAGCAGGGAAGCTGGCTACAGAGGACAACTTGGGGCAGCTAAGCAGGTTGCAAGTATATTACTCATGTGCTCCCTGCCTAGAAAAATAAAAGTTTCCCACCTTTCTGACCTGAGTTTGGAGAACCGTCAGGCACTGAGTTTGCTATGTGACTTGGAAGACTGTGTACAGCTTTCCAGAGCAGCATAAAAAATGAGTACCTATTGGCACTTTCCAATGAAATGCCAAAATCCACAAAGAGAAATGACCGC
Organism: Vulpes lagopus; assembly: GCF_018345385.1. Classification (NCBI taxonomy): domain Eukaryota; kingdom Metazoa; phylum Chordata; class Mammalia; order Carnivora; family Canidae; genus Vulpes; species Vulpes lagopus. Next base: position 60,390,344 of record NC_054833.1, read on the forward strand.
GGAGCACTTTTTTCCCCTTTTCCCACTATGAGTGGGAAAGAAGAGACATGATATTTCATGTCACTGCTAAAGAGTTTATTTTGTAAAAACAAATGAAGGGGGCCGGCTCGTTACACCATTTGCAGCAAGACAGGCCAGGGTCTCGGGAAGAGAACGGCATGTTGCTGGGTGTCTTTCAAGACAGAGACGAGCGTGAAACTTTCGAAAGGGAAGAGCTTTAAGACACCTCGTGAGCAGGCAAGGCACAGTAACTTGAGAAAACTGATATCTGAGTCACAGACTGGAAAAACAGATCAACCTGCTGATGGGTTTTATTTCCTGTACCCTTGAGTTATTAAATTTTCCCAAATTCTGCACTTTTAAAAAACAGCCTAATGTGCTTCCAACCCTATGATTTGCGTTTTAAACTGTGATGACACTTCAGGTACATTAATACTTCAAAGGTTGTTTTCTGCATTTATTTTCCATCATCTTCCAGTAAGACATTTTTAGCCAAAGATGTTTCGGACAAGGAGATGGGAATAATCCCATGGGCGTCGGGGGGACCATCTCACTCACCACGGGATTGCTAAAGCCTAGAAGAATGCCTGGCACAAAGTAGATCCTCACTCAATATTTGCTGACTGCCTGGCTATTCGCTGGAAGCCAACATAGCAACTTGTTATTCTAGCCTACTAGGAATGTTTAATGACAATGTTTCACGAGTCATTTTCCCACAAGCTTCAAAAACCATCTTAACGAAGAGACACAATCACCACTGTACCAGTCCTTCTGTTACAACTTGGTCCACAGTTACAAGTACTAAATTAAAGCAGAATGTAAAGAAGACATTTGCCCATGGGATTAATTTCTGCACAGCCAGCTCAAGGAGTGGGGAGGAGGGGGGTAAGCAGACTACTGTTTTCCTTTTCATGGGAGAGCTCTATGGGTTAGTCTCTACAAAGATAGAGAGGAATAAATATGTACTAGTTAATGACGAGGAGAAGCAACAGTTTTTTGGCAGTAGTACAAAGCCAGGAAATTTAGCAGTTTCCAGAGAGCTGCATATGCTTTTCAGTGAAAAAGGCTTGTGATAGCACTTCCTAATGAAATGCCAAGATCCACACCAAGAATGACTGAGTAGCGTTGTTTTTCCCCCCTTTTTCCCACTGAGAGCAAGACTGAAGATGCGTGATGTTTCATATCACTGCCAAAATAGTTTGTTTTGTAACAATATATGAAGAGAGACAGCTTATGACACCACCTGTACTACACTATTTGTTAGTATTTTAATAGGTGATTAATCTTGATTTGATAGGATTTAAGATTTTTATTTTTTGGCACATATGCTCAAGCTATTATGTTATAAATCTCAAACATTTCAGCAAATGTCATCCTGATTGTTCCCTACTGCACAGAACACTACCAGCGAAATATTCAAGGTCAGGAACTTGGATTCTTTACCCACTGTATTCAGGAAAACCAATTTATTGTTCTGTCTCAGTAAAGAGGGGTGATTTCTTTGGGGCCTATATCATATTGGCAGTCTATCTAGAAAACTTATAATTACTTTTAGGCAACGGGGGTTTTTGGTACGTGCATTAATCTGTCTCTGAATTTAAACACATACCCTGTAGCTGTTACTATGATAAAATTCAGAGTTCAACATTCTACATTACTTTTTAAGAACAAAGTGTGTGCTTAATATGTTTGAATGGTGCATGAGATCTTCCAACATAAATCAAAAGCATGTCTTTGCAACGAGGGTGGGGGTGTGTGTGAAATCTTAGGATGGTCTTGAGGTTTTTGTTTTTGTTTTTGTTTTTAAGCAACCTTCATACTGAGCAGTCCTGGTTTGGCAAGTTAATTTTCTCATCAATTTACTGGCATAAAAATATTTTATGATGCTTGGCATTAAGATCAAATCACTACAAATCTTTGTTTCAGTTAAGCTAAATGTAAGCATTTTTCTAAAACATAAAAATAGAGGTGAATTCACTCACCTGCTAAAACAGATCTGTAACCCCCAAAACAATATCCGTGGCACTTGCTCGGTCATTCCTGGACATGGACAGAGCAGAGAGAAATCTAACTCATCTGACATGCATGCTCCCAGCTGAAGTAGGGCAAGACAATGCTCTGCCTTCTTGTGTTGGCTCTCACACTGTAACCAGGTGTCTGTTTCCTGGTCGATTTAGTGCCATGGTTTCCACATTTTTGTGCTTTTTGCGGGTGGTTAGGCATGGCCCCCAAGTACAGGCTGTGATGTGCCTTATGGAGAAAACGCACACGTTAGATAAGCTTTGTTAGGGCTGTTTGAGCATGAGTTCAATGTTACTGAATCAACAAAATATATTACATAATGTGTCTTCAAAGAGAAACACACTTAAGAGAAGATTACATATTGATCGATTAACAAAATGTAACCAGAGCCTCCTGGGAACCTAACCTTGAATTTCCCCTAGGATCAATGGTTCAGTAGTCACTAATTCAATGGTCACAGTGACTTTACAGACCATACGTACAATAACGAGAACCAGGTCTAATTATTTTTTAAATGACCTTCATATAAAACTTTCACTATTCAGAGAGAGATTTTGCTTTTGAAGAGGAAGGCATAAGCTCTCTACATTATCAAAAGTATTAACAGAACTGATGTTTAAAGAGGTGCTAAAAATGGTTTAAAAAATTTTTTTTAAAGATTTTATTTATTTATTCACAAGAGACACAGAGAGGAAGAGACATAGGCAGAAGGAGAAGCAGACTCCATGCAGGGAGCCCATGTGGGATTCGATCCTGGATCCCAGGATCACGCCCTGAGTGAAAGGCAGACGCTCAACCTCTGAGCCACTCAGGCATCCCTAAAAATTTTTTTTAAAGATTTTATTTATTTATTTGAGAGAGAGAGAGAGAGAGAGAGAGAATGAGAATACGAGCAGGGAGCCTGACACGGGGCTTGATCCCAGGACCCTGAGATCATGACCTGACCTGAAGGCAGATGCTTAACGGAGCCACCCTGGTGCCCCTAAAAAATGTTTTTAATGTCAATGCCAAGCGTTGGCAAGCATGAAGGGCAACCAGAACTCTCATACTCTGCTGGTGGGAATGTAGATGGTGCGGTCACTTTGAACAACAACCTATCAGTGTCTTTGCAAACTAAACATACGCTCCCCCACATACACCAGCAATCCCATTCCTAAGAAATATGCACATGAAATAAAAACATGGATTCACACCATGTGAAAACCGAAACACAAATGTCTGCAGTGGCATTATTCAAGAGAACCAAAGATTGGAAGCAAACCAAGTCCTTGAACTGGTGAGTGAGTCAACAAACTGTGGTACAGTGATACAGGGGGAGAGTCTCCAGCAAGAAAAAGGAACGAGCTCCGGAGACAGGCATCCAATCTGGATGAAGCTCAGGTGCACTTATGCTTTAGTAAAAGTAGCCAGATACAAAAGTTACACAGTGCTTGATCCCATTTATATTTCATTTTGGAAAAGGCAAAGCTGTAAGGAGAGAAAACAAATCAGTGATGCCTGCAGGCCAGGGACAGGAGGAGTTGGCCACAGATGAGGGTGAGGAAAGTTTCTGAGGCCATGGACTCGCTCCACACTCCTGTTGTGCATGTTTATCAAAACGCATACAACTGTTCCCCCCAAAAGGACAAAATTTGTTATAGGTTATGTCTCAAAAAACCCACTACACACACAAAGAAGGTTAACAAAAGACAATAATGAGTTAATGACAGCCATGCCTTCAAATCCTGATTTTTGCCAATGTTCACAGGTACACTTTTAGCTAGCATCACATAAATGGATGATTTATTTTGTCTTTTAGAGAATCAGGTCCTTCCTGCCACTTTGGCTAAGACCAGCACGATGACTCGGCAGGTAGGACTCCCGAATTGGCCTCCAATCAGCATCTCTCTTGCACAGGAGCAGTTTGATTTCGTGGGGGCTCTTTGGAGCATGTGGTGCATGGATCTGCCCCTAACTGCCAAAGGAGGAAGAGCAACTGGGGTCATCCTGAAACAAGGCCTCTTCTGTGGCCTTCCTGCAGGAAGGGAACCTTCTCTCGCTTCTGACATCATAACGAGCGTGTGTGGAGCACAGACTGTACCGGGCCCGGTGCACAGTGTAGGGAGCCCAGAAGTGAATCAGACAGCCTGCCTCCTATGAACTTGATCCCTCCAAGCCTCTGGCGTGAGCTCCACTTCACAATCCTCTCCTTTGTTTATGTTCTCTCTCCCTTCCAGCATTTATCTCCCGAGTCACTCCCTTTGCTCAGGCCTAATCCTCACCGTAATCCCATTAACGTCTGAACGTTTTGACTCAAAAGGGTAGCCCCAGCCCATTGGGCTCAAACCAGTCTCCTTGTGGAGGAAAAGCAGGGCCACGCATGTCAGTGCTGTCACACCTTCTCCTCTCACACCCTTTTACCGAGCGTGTGCGAGTATGTGTGATCGTCGGAGACCGACAGTCCCAGTTCAAGAATTTAACACGAAGCCTCATTTCCGTCTTTAATGTAATCTTCCAGGGTAAACACGAATTCCCCTTGGGTCCAATGGTTTTCATAATTTTCCTAAGTAAATGGCGCCTCTGACATAGACATGGCCTCTGCTAGAGTTCATGGTTTCTAGTGACTTACAGGACTTAAAATATCACAGCTGACTCTGTGTCAGCTGAAAGGACCTGGAATCTCTATTCCAAGAGTTATAATTTAGCTCCTACCATACATATGTCCAGATTATCTTTATAATCTTATAAATACACCTGTCTCTAAGTCTTCCTTTCAACGACAACAACAAAAATGAATATTTAAGGAAGAATGGGAAGGTAACCCAAGGTATCAGATTTTTCATGAACTTCTAAATACCTCAGAAGAAACAAACAGGTAAAGTAAACACACACATCCCTACACTCACATACACCCAGTCCCTGGATTCTTGGAAAACTGAACCAAAGTCTCACTGCTTACGAATCTGCACTTGATAGTTTGCTTCTTTTTTCTTATTTGGTTTATTTAATTCAAGGTATTATCTGATGTATGCTTTTTTTTTCTTAATCCAATTAAATTATCTTGACAATTTATGTTTAAAATTCAGAAGCACGAGGGGCGCCTGGGTGGATCATTTGGTTAAGCACCTGACTGTTGATTTCAGCTCAGTTCACGATCTCAGGGTCATGAGATCGAGCCCCACCTCAGGCTCTGTGCTCAGCACAGAATCTGCTGGTCTTTCTCCCTTTGCTCCTCCCTCTGTGCCTTCTCTTTCTCTTTCTCTCACTGGAATAACTAAAATCTTAAGGAAAAATTCTCTCTCGGGGCACCTGGGTGGCTCAGTCGGTTAAGTATCATCTGCCTTCTGCTCAGGTCATGATCTCAGGATCCTGGGATCGAGCCCTGCATAAGGCTTCCTGCTCAGTGGAGAGTCTACTTTTCCCTCTCCCTCTGCTCCTCCTCCTGCTCGTGTTCTGTCTCTTGCTCACTTTCAAATAAATAAAACCTTTAAAAAAAATTATCTCTCCCTTTCCCTCTGCCCCTCCCCCTTCTCCCTCTCTAAAAATGTAAAAAATAAAAAAAATTAGGTAAAATAAAATGAAAGGCAAGAGCAATTACTGCAATCTCTCAATATGAGGTGTATGAACTGTTCTCCTGGGATCAAACAATGAATAATTATATGAAGATATAATAGAGAAGATGTGTCCCCATGACAATTTCATCTTCATTATGACAAGGCCGGTAGGGGACTCAAATTCTGGGTACTAGTAACCTGTAACATAATCTGGTACCATCTTTGATGCTTTATTCTAAGTATCTCAACTGATTCTCATGCCAGACATTCCCAACACCTGAATGCTTCTTGCTGGAGTCTTTGCCTGAAATAATGAGCCCTATTTTCCCTTCTCTCAAACACAAGAGTGCTTGTGAGAGGAATGTGGATACAGCAAGGTGGGGTAAGAGAAAAAAACAATTCTCTTCAATCTTTCATGTAATTTAGATGCCAAATACAGAAAAAAAAAATGTCTTTGTTCACCTAGAAGTTAAATACAAATATAAAGTGTTTCTAATTCTCAACACTGGTTCTTACTCAGTTATAATGCTCATAACCCAGTGTCCCAGGGCACCTGGGTGGCTCAGTGGTTGAGCATCTGCCTTTGGCTCAGGGTGTGATCCCAGGGTCCTGGGATCAAGTCCTGCATTGGGCTCCCCGCAGGGAGCCTGCTTTTCCCTCTACCTGTGTCTCTGCCTCTCTCTGTGTGTCTCTCATGAATTAATAAATAAAATCTTAAAAAAATAGTAATAGTAACCCAGTGTCCCAATGGGATGGGCTGGATCTCAATCCTCTTTTAGGCCCTTCTCATTTTTAGGGCTCAATGTGGCTGGCAGTTGGTGTGAGGATCCCAAAGGTGAATTTCCTAGGCCATGACACTCAACTGACACTGGTTCACACTGTAAGTTCCTCTGATCCATTGTCAAACTTCAGGAAAACCAAGAAAGGTAAGTGAGGCAACAAATCAGCTTCGTTGCCATAGCTATAGTGAAAACATGTTTACTCCATGGAGAAAACGCTACTGTTATTAATGACTGTACTCAATGGTTGCGCAGATTGTGGAAAATACACATGCTCAGGTCTGAATTAGGCAGGAACTCAAGCTTTATGTAGAGCCTTCCAATGACACTTTGTAACTCTTATCATTCATTTTTCTTATAAAATATTGTAATTCTTTGCTCACAATGCTGCCTTTGCCACCAGAGAGTAAATTCCTTGAAGGGACAAGTTTCAATTTATCTTCTCACCCAGGACGGAGGGCTCTGGGATGCTGCTCTAACATGGCTTTGGTGACAAAAAACACTAATGTCAAAGATGCGAAGGCAGAGTTTAGATAAAATTATAAAATGAAAGCATAAAAGGCTTTTTTAATTTTTTTTTAAGATTTCACCTATTTATTTGTCTCTCATGAAGAGACAGAGAGAGGCAGAGACGCAGGCAGAGGGAGAAGCAGGCTCCCTGTGGGGGAGCCTGATGTGGGACTCGATCCCAGGACCCCAGGATCAGGACCTGAGCTGAAGGCAGATGCTCAACTGCTTAGCCACCCAAGCACCCCACGTTAAGTATATTAAATATGCAGCCTTCAGAGGAGGCCCCCACTAGACAAGCAGGGCTGGAAGCCATGTGAAGGAAATGTTGTCTTCCCGCAGACAAGATCTCTACCAACTTTGGAAGGACCATGTGCTGGTGATGGGGAGGAGGCTGAGGCAGCAACACTCATCAAGTGTATCTGGGAAGTGTAAAAAGGTGATTGCAGAGGTTCAGGATGGTTTTTGGAGCAGAAATGACAAAAGCTAATTTGAAACCCAGGAGGGGTGGAGAGAAGGCTTTTGGAAAGGAACCCAGACAGCATTTGACCTTTGGCCTCTCTGATCTCAACCTGGGCTGAGCCTCCGGCTGAGTTCACGGGGCCACTGAGCAGCTGTCCGGTGATAACCACTTTCATAGCTGTCAGCAACATGTGGTCCGAGCCAGTGCTGGGGCTGTTCCCGCGCTGCGGGGATGGAAACAGCCTGTGTCTCCCTCCATTTCTTCCTCCACCTAAGCTCTCCTAAATTAGGAAATCATCTGGATTTGTACAAATAATCACTTCTTGGCATGTCCACAGGGTCTGCTGAAATGTTATTTTGGAGGGGGGAACGTGGATGCCTGCAGGTCACGATAGGAAATGAAATCTGGCAATTTGAAAGCGCACCTGCTGAGGGTTCAGGCCACCTCAGTATTCAAACAACGTGTCCGTCCTTCCAAACATCTTTTGTGTCTTTTATGAAAAATTAAAAAAAAAAAAAAGATCACCACTATTACACTTAGTATGAGCCAGAAAACAGCCCTGCTTCCTTAGACGTGGATTTGGGGTGTGTGTGTGGGGGGTGTGCCAACATTTTGTCACGGTTCAAGAAACACTCGTGGAGAGTCTACCTTATTTATATGCCCTACTCTGTAAGGTCTGTAGTTATCAATGGGGACAGCTCGGGCCTTGAGCAGCAGAAAATCCAACTCAAACTGGATTTTTAAAAAAATTTTATTTATTTATTCATGAGAGACACAGACAGAGAGAGAGGCAGAGACACAAGCAGAGGGAGAAGCAGGCTCCACGCAGGGAGCCTGACCTGAGACTTGATCCTGGGTCTCCAGGATCATGCCCTGGGCTGAAGATGGTGCTAAACCACTGAGCCACCTGGGTTGCCCTCAAACTGGATTTGGTGACAGGAAAGGCTTGTCTCCTGGGCTGAGACATTTGGGGGGAGGGGGGCACCACAGGGTCGGCCGATGCAGAAGTTTAGCAAAGTCATCAAGTTCCCAGGTTCTTGGGTGCCTGGGTGGCTCAGTGGTTGAGCATCTCCCTTTGGCTCAGGAAATGATCCTGGGGTCCTGGGATCGAGTCCCACATCGGGCTCCTTGTGGGGAGACTGTTTCTGCCTATTCTCTGCTTCTCTCTCTCTGTGTCTCTCCTGAATAAATGAACAAAATCTTAAAAAAAAAAAAAAAAGTTCCCAGGTTCTTGTCACCTGTGTATTACTTTCTCACAGCTGCTGTGACCGATCACCACAGGTCAGTGTCTTAAAACAACATGAACTGTGTACATACAGTTCTGGAGGTTTGAAGTCCCGTGTGGGTCTCAGCAAGCTAAAACCAGTGCATCGGCTGGGCTGTGGTGCTTCCTGGGGGCTCTGGGGGGCAATCCTCTTCCTCGCCTTTGCCAACTTCCAGAAGCTGCCAGCTCCCCCAAAATGAAATATTTTAAAAAAGACATCAGAAGCCTGGAGGTGGACTCTGGAAATGCAAGTCAACCCTCTGACGAAGAGGTGTTGCTCAGCTGGTGCTGGTTTCTGGGGGGCACCTGGAGAGGTGGAATCTCAAGTGCTGGGAAATCACAGACGAAGTCCAGCCACTGTATCAGGAACTGTATCAGCCACTGCTGCTGGGTGAAGCTTTGCTTGTGTGACACAAGCAGGTGGGAAGCAAGTATGAGTCCCTTTTCGTCCTCTGGCCTTGCCTTCCTCCCTGCGGGCACAACTTTCCTGGAAGGCGGCTGGCAAGGTGGAAATGTGGTCTGCAGGGTGCCAGGAGCATTGTCACCAGGCAGGGCATGGAGCAGTGCTTAGAGCAACAGGCAGTGGCTCAATACAGAGCACAGGAAGCACTGCCACGTGATGCCAGCAGCACGGCCTCCTCATTCTGCAGGTGGATCATTCTACAGCTGCATCTTTGAGACCTTGCGAAGGAGATGAGTGGGCTTCACGTTTTGGGCCCCCTAATTTAGTCTTTTCAGACTGCAACTGTATTCTCAACCTCTACGGCCACACCACAATGTTCACTACTAACTCTTGGATGTTCTCACTCCCGTTCCTACTTGGAGGTGCAGGAAGGACAAGAACACAGGCATGTTGGTACCACAGATACCTCTCTGAAGGAGCTACCAGGTTCACAATAACTCCTGTGTATCATGCGGGGAGGCAGGAAATACGCAAGCATGGTTACAGGAGTGGATTCTGTCGTGAGACAGATCTGGGTACGAATTCTGGTTCTGACACTCAGCAGCTCAGCTGCCTCAGCCTCATGTTCCCGGCCGTCATGTGGGGGCAGTCACAGTAATGACCTCATAAGGCTGTCATGGAGATCCAAGTAATGAATGACCACCACAAAGCTTACCAAGTTAGCCTCAACTGGCATGATTTTGAGAGTCGTTGGCAATGTTACGTTAGTTTGGGGTGTACAATAAGGTGATTCCACAAGTCTACACACCACGATGCCTGCCACGAATGTAGCTACTGCCTGTTACCACACAACGCTATTACACCAGTGCCTAGTCCCCTCATGCTGTGCCTTTTATCCCCGTGGCTTATCCGTTCTGTAACTAGACGCCTGGACCACCCATTCTCCTATGCTCATTTTACTCATCCCCTCCTCCTCCCACTGGACACCACCAGTTTGTTCTCTGTATTTATGTGAATCCCACAGAAGCCTAGGAGACAAAAATATCCATGTCTGCTTTTGATAAAACTGCTTTGTAGCCTTCCACAGCATTCCTACCTCTAAGACAGCTTTGATCTCAGTGTATTATATTTACTTTTTTACAAATAATTTCTCCAACTAAAATTAGTTACTTAGGGGCACCTGGTGGCTCAGCGGTTTAGCGCCTGCCTTCAGCTCAGGGCATAGTCCTGGGGTCCTGGGATCGAGTCCCACAACTCCCTGTATTGAGTCTCCCTGTATAGAGCCTGCTTCTCCCTCTGTCTGTGTCTCAGCCTCTCTCTGTCTCTCATGAATAAATAAATAAAATCTTTTAAAAAATAAAAGGAGTTACTTAAAAGTGGAACTGTATACTTCCCATCACGTACACAGCTCCTGAAAAAAAAAAAAAAGTTGTTTGCTTCCCTGATAGATCCTAACAGGGACCAATCCAAAATATGAGCTGATCCACACCATCCCACCCTGGGAGGGCACACAAGCAAACAAGAAGAGGGGAGATTTCCTTTGGAGGGGGTGGTGCACCAGTGGATGTGTATCAGAGTTACCTCGGACTTCTCCCAAAGGCCCACACCCTCCCCCTACAATCCCCCTAAGTTTTGGCTCAGCTCTCTTAGGATATCATTAATACAGGATTCCTTCAGGAGCTAGTGGTAGAGCCAAAAACCAATATAAAGAAGAGACACCCTTGCCCTCTCAGTAGGAGTGGCCTTGCAATAAGGCCAGGTATCCAGACCCAAATGTGAGGAGACAGTGTGAATTTGCAGAGAGCCAGTATCTGTGGAGAGCGACTGAGGGCATTAGAAGGAACACATGCCATGGTGGCTGGTTCTCCAAGAGGGGACACACAAATATGTCTCTTGCTCAGTCACCTACATACAGAGCCCAGGGCACTGGGCAATTATATAAGGAAGTGCAAAGTCCACAGTGGTAGCAGCAGGGAATCCCCCAGCACGACCTAATGATAAAGACAACTATCCTAGTAGCTTACTGGCAGCTTTAAACAAATCAAAGCAGAGATCATTCGTGACTGAACAGAGAACAAAACCTCACTGCAACCCTAGATTCTTTTCCCTTTCAAGGATTCTGATCAGGAAAAAGAAAAAAAACAACCTACAGGACAATAACACATGCAGCACATCCCTAAATAACAATCATCTGGGAAAAACGTTCCTTTTACTAAAGTGAGTTGTAACAGGGAAGGATTGTTGGAGGCACTTCCTTTTTTTTTAAAAAAAAGATTTTATTCATTTAATTTTATGTATTTATCTGAGAGACACAGGGAGAGAAGCAGAGACATAGGCAGAGGGAGAAGCAGGCTCCTTGCAGGGAGCTCAATGTGGGGCTAGATCCCAGAACCCAGGGATCATGCCCCGAGCCAAAGGCACACACTCAACCACTGAGGCCCTGAGGTGTCCCTGGAGGCACCTTCTTGATTCCTCTCCACCGGGCAGTATTCGCTGAGGAAGTCAGACAGAGAAATAGCTAGAGAAATGTCCCAGCCATCCTCCCTGGCCACCAGCACATGGGGACCCAATGATATATTGGCCACAGCTCTTCAAAGTCCAAGGAAGAAATACCCATTCAACCTGGGCCCCACAGATAGAGAAGCAAGAGCCCCCTGGTCTTCTACAGAGTGGGGAAGGTGTCTCTAAGGAGTAACATGAAGAATCCTCATTCCAGAACACATTGGCACACCTCACTGGTCTAATGGTACAGAGCCTGAGTGTGCACTGACACCTGACTGTGGTTTGATCTTGGTTAAGGATTCGATTCTGTCTGGCAGTTTGCTCATCTGTGAAATGGGAATAGTATCACCACTCACAGGGTTTCTGGGAGGATTAAATGCAATAGTCTATGGAAACCAAGAGGAACAGCTCCTGGAATGTCTGTGTCCCTACTGTAGAATTAGTGCTAATAAAAGGTAATCACTGGAACCTATTTCATTCAACAGACCTAAATCCTTCCTCCAAAGAAAAATAATTTGAACTCTCCAGTTCAAAGTGAGATATTTTATTTACCATAGGATTTTGGAATCTTCTCTTTGAGACAGTGGCCATCCATGCTCTATACTTTTCTTAAGTCTGATTCTTAAAACTCAGCAGCTGCAAGAGGCGATTATCAAAAAGAACAGTCGCTTTAGAAAAAGATTTTCTGAGGCATCCCTATAAATACAAAGGTGTGCCAAGGGATTTAAATTATGGCCTGCAATTATGAGCTCTCAATTATGATATGCAATTATTTTAGGAGCACAGCCACGACACAAGGCAAATGTTTGCACCTATATTTAACAAGTCTGCTGCTCGGTATAACCCTTAATCGAGGCTCAGAGTCAGGTGCACCCCGTACACAGAGTCGGTTGAGTGAGTGACTGCTGAACAACTTTTTGGATTTACACGAAAGAGCACAAAGAGGAAAGAGAAGTTACTTGAACATGAAATCAAACCATAATCTCTAGTCTCCTGTACTTGTTAAGTACAACACTGAAATTCCTGGAGGACTCTATGTGCTGAAAAATGTCAAGTGTGTGTCTTAAGTGAAGAGTGTCAGAAGTGGGCACATAATAAATGTTCAAAACAAGTGCAGTAGCCAGACTCGGGACCAGCTACGGAACATAAGTGCCCTCTGATGCCAATCTCTGCCTCTTAAATACACACTTGGAGTCATGCCTTTGAGCTTTTTAGGTTTTAATGTATTCTCCACCATGAAACGATTCAGAATTATTCTCCCCTAAGTCATCCACTTTTCTCTCCTTTCTCACCAAAAACACTTCCTCTGTAATAGACAGAGGATTATTGCTTTAGGTTTTCTGGGTTTTGGTTTTTTGTTTTTTTTTTTCCCCCAGACCGGAGAAATGTCAGGCATGTTATTTTCAGAGTGATTTAAACAGCTCTAGTGTTATAACTAAACAGAAAGAACAAAGATGCTAAAATATCAATCATCCTGCCCAGCCGTCCATGGGGAGTAGCTGCAAAATGGCAACACAATGCTGTCTTCTGGCTTTGGGTCTGCAGCACTGCGCAGCTCACAAACACTCCCTTTCCTGAACATATGGGGCAATCTCAGGAAAGAATCTGCCTCAGTGAACCCTGACTGGCCAATCAAAACCAGAAAGTTCCCAGTTCAGTGACTAATACCAGAAATGAACTGTGCGTGGTGAAAAGAGAATTTCGTGCGCTGGAGAAATTTATACCCTGAGATCAGCCCTATCACAGGTGTGCCGGTCACCTGGAGAAACTGAACTTTCAGAAGGGCGAGTTCAAACATTTCTTCAAGCAGCACGCCTGTCATCACGGGCTATGAAAAACAGAATGGGCCCTCCATGGTATCTGAGTGCCGCAGCACCCAGAGCTGCCATGGGCTGAGGCCGTCCAGAGCTTAACGTGGGGCAGTCACTGTGCTAAGCACCGCGTCTGCATGATCCTATTTGGTGTAATCCTCACAGCCCATAAGGTAGGTGTTATCGACCCCAGTCTACATATGGGGAACGAAGCTTGGAAAGATTAAGTAAATTGCTCTTGGTCACACAGCTAGAGGATGGGGTGACGGAGTGGGGGTTGGGGGTCAACTCCAATTCCAAAGCCTTTGTTCTTATTCGCCATACTGCTCCGTACTCTTCCCCTTTCTCATGCCCTGATATTCACAGAAAAGGAAAAAACAAAAACAATACAAAAAAACAACAACAACAACTGGGAAAATTAGATGAAGAAGTATTAAAACATGAACAGATACAGATTGTGCAGGATAGTCTTGGGAAATCCATGGAGGGATACCTGTCTTCCAAAGAGTGGGCTAAATTCACTAATCACCACAAGAGATCAATTAAGGGGCACTTCCAAGACAAAAGATGCTTTGGCCGCCAAGAAGGACTAATATTTTAACAAGTCAACAACACAATGCAGAAATAAATGCTGATTCTTCAAATTCCATATAAAACATGAAAATCTCAAGAAGTATATTACGGATTCCCAGTCAGTTTCATCCTAAACAGTGATATTAAAATCCTACACTGGTTTCCAACAATGAAGTGACACAGACCTGTGTCCAAAATGCCCTCATTCCACCTCCTTCATCCTGACAGGGTTAAGGGGAACAGTGGCGGGGGGTGCCCAGTGGCTCCATGGAACCAACTGGGATCTCAGTTCCACAAATTGCCACCAGCCACCTATGGAGCACAAGGCATTGTGATGACAACTGCAACAAACAGTTGTTGAGTGCTTACTACACACGAGGCAGTGCGCCCTTCACACGTTTTATCTCATTGAATCCTCACCAAACCCCCCTGAGGTGGGCACTTTGGTGTCCCACTTTAAAAATGAGGTAACTGTGCCGCCCAGAGGAGTCAAGTCATCTGCCGGAGTCTCGGGCTCCATCACTAAGTCTGGGCTGCAGGTACTCTGTGGTGACACCTGGTGCCTGCCCTTCTAGATTTCCCAGAGATGTAGAGTTAGAGGTTCCCACCTCCAGGGGCAGGGAGCACAGTGAACACCTACCCACTCCCTCTTGTACCGACAAGATCATAACTAGAGGAAATCAGCAAGAATGACCTTTCTCTTCTTGAGAAGTAGGAGGTGTGCTCTGTTTAGCATGGGAGGGGGGGTGGGGAGGGGCAAAAATTTCCCAAGAAAGGTTCACTTGGGAAGAGGAAGAGGAAAAGTGGAAGAGGAGGAGGTGTCTCTAACCATGACTTCTACGTGCTCCTGCTTCCCCGAAATGTAGGACCCCCTCTCCCATGAGAAGGTGGGGGGAGTTGCGGCCCTCCCCGAACTCTGCAGAGCTACTCATGGTGCTGGAAGCCTCTGGCAAGAGACTCCAGGCTGCGGAGTCCAGGGGCCACCTGCTCTGACCCTCCCAGTCATTCCTGTCTCATCGAGGGTCCCTTCCCAACACAGGAGAGACCATGACTCGCTACTTTCACAAACGTTAACTCAGGATGGATCTTCAGTGGCTGTTAGGTGCAGGAAGAAATTCTGTGGAAAGAGGTTAACTCTGTGCTATTTTAAAAGGCAAAAAGAACAGAAAAGCTAATGCCTATGGAAAACCATCTCGTTTTCAACTGAACTGACAGAGTTGGGTTCTGTAAGTGGTTCATTGTGGGGAAGTTCACCAAATAAAAATCTGCCTGTTTAATCTTTCCTTTGATTAGTTAATAATAAGAATTACCAATGAAGTGCAACACTTTAAGAACAGAATTATAAAGCCTGACCGGTTTTCCTTTTTAAAGCAAAAGAGGTGTGATGCTGAAGATGCAGTGGTAGGATGCTGGTGCATCTAAGATAAAGCAAATAATCATTTCTATGGGGCTTGGGGTTTTTATTCTTATATGCTAAGTTCCTGAAAAGAATCCTTTATATCTGCTGACAGGTTCCAGCTGTTTTTGAACAAGGTTTCACGGAACAGTTTTGAAACATACAAGGCCGTAAAAGATAAAGCTCCCACAGTAATATACATTTAACCATAAAAGGTAAAGGTGAAAAGAAAATGCTCCATATTTTTATCCTAACTACTAACAAAGTTATGGTTGGAAATTGGGTAGAATATTCTGGTTCAACTTCAAGGATTTATAAACAACTTTTGAAAATGCTGGGTATGGGTCAATCATTTCCAGAGCCTTGGATTCTAGCTAATGCACATCCCATGGCCTCATTAGGGATTGTTTCAAGGGCACAGAGCTGTCTTGCCCAAGGACATGTTCTTCCCAGGGCATTCCACATCCAATAACTGCTTGAGATGGAGGAATTAAAGGTTTGGCCCTGTGAATTCAAGATGGTCAAAGACAGGCAATCTGAGCTGCAAAGCTTTTCATGGCACTGGCTGAGGCTGTCTTCAAGCTCAGCTTTTCCCTCTGCCCATCCTGCTTACGTGATCTCCCTCCCACAGCGAGTTAGTCAAAGGTGCTCCCCAATAAACATCCTACATGCTAAACTCCCTCCTGAGAACCTTGCCTGAGGTTCTGCATCCAGTGAGATGTGCTGTACCCCAACACCAATGGGGTTGACATGGGCAGAAAGACGGTGGCCAGGTTCTGACTGGGCTGGCTGCTGCTTCTGGTGCTGTTCCTATCCATGCAGATGTATTCAAATCAAACAACTGTTGTAACACTTTTAAGTAACTCCCCCCCAAAATACCTCAACTGCCCCAAGTCCAACTAATGCCACCAACATGGCAACTGGCAGTACTCTGCGGTCAACAGTCACTCTTGGCAATCTCATTCTCCCTTCTCTATCTCTACTGTTAAGAGACTCAGGCCAAGAAACATCCATACTGTCCCATCTTCTAGACCCTATCCAAATGGCACGTATACATCCAGTGTGACAAGGAAAAAACAGGTCTTCGTTGAATCTGCTAATTGTACCCCATATTTTGTTGACCCAGAAAATGTGGAGGATCCCAAATTTGATTGGTTTGAAGAAAATGTGAAGCATCTAACTAGACGATGAATGACTACTGAATCTACTGGTGTTTCATGTACAAGATGAAGAGACAACACCCCAAATTAGTTAAGAGATTATTTATTTAGGGACACCTGGATGGCTCAGTGGCTGAGCATCTGCCTTTGGCTCAGGTTGTGAACCTGGGGTCCTGGAATCAAGTCCCACATCAGGCTCCTTGCAGGGAGCCTGCTTCTCTCTCTGCCTATGTTTCTGCTGCTCTCTCTGTGTCTCTCATGAATAAATAAATAAAATCTTTAAAAAGAGAGAGAGAGGGATCCCTGGGTGGCGCAGTGGTTTGGCGCTTGCCTTTGGCCCAGGGCGCGATCCTGGAGACCCGGGATCGAATCCCACATCAGGCTCCCGGTGCATGGAGCCTGCTTCTCCCTCTGCCTATGTCTCTGCCTCTCTCTCTCTCTCTGTGTGACTATCATAAATAAATAAAAATTAAAAAAAAAATAAAAAGAGAGAGAGAGAAATGATTTATTTAAAAAAATTTTTTTTAAGATTTTGTTTATTCATGAGACACACAGAGACAGAGACACAGGCGGGGGGAGGGGGGGAGAGGAGGAGAGGGAGAGGGAGAGGGAGAGAGAGAGAGAGAGAGAGAGAGAGAGAGAGAGGGAGAAGCAGGCTCCATGCAGGGAGCCCGACGTGGGACTCGATCCCAGGACTCCAGGATCACGCCCTGGGCCAAAGGCAGGTGCCAAACCGCTGAGCACCCAGGGATCCGAAATGATTTCTTTAAATGTGGCTTAAGAACTGTGGACGCATAAAATTCTAGTTTGAACATGAGACTAGATTTTGTATCTTACCTAGATCTGAAGGATGGGATGTGAACAGATTCAGTTTTCATCTGGTTCATTAAATCTTTAAGGCCGTAAAACAGCTAGGTAATACAAAAAGTTCCCATGATTCTCTTTATATGTATATTAGAAGGAACTTCTAGGTGTTACTGTAAATCTTCAATGCACTATTTAATGTCTATGTACAGTGGATAAAGTTTTACATTGTTCAGCTACCACTGTTTCTTGGGAACTGTACACTTTCTTCTAAGGCTTTGGATTTGACATTGCATTTGATTTTTTTATATAGCAATTGATATGTACCAGGGCAATGATGGATTGGAATCTTCCCCCAATTGAAGTCAAATGAGTAAATTTTGCTTATACATTATCACCTATTCCAATTCAACAAGAGTGCCAGATATATTTAACCAAACTGATTCCAAAGAGTAGAAGTATGCTGACCTCAGCTACTTTTTTTTTTTTAAGGTTTTATTTATTTATTCATGAGAGACACAGAGAGAGAGCCAAAGATACAGACAGAGAGAGAAGGCTCCCTGTGGGGAACCTGATGTGGGACTCGATCCAAGGACCTGGGATCACAACCTGAGACAAGGCAGATGCTCAACCACTGAGCCACCCAGCTGCCCGACCTTGAGTAATTTCAAAATGCTTTTTATTTCTCCATACATTGAACACTTTTTACAATTAAATAAATGGTCTGTTTTGGAGGTAAAATAGACAAATCTTAAAATGGAAAAGACAACAGATGTGCGGGAGTCAAACTGTAAAACAAGTATTTGCAAAGTGAAGACCAACTGGAAGCTTAACCACATTAAATTCAAAAAACCTTTTATACTCTTTCTGTAAATTTCTTTTCTTTTCCTTTTTTTTTTTTTTTTTGTAGCGGTGAATCAGAAGAGCCACATTTGGAACACTTTCTGTTCTCATTCAATATTTTTAGATAGCTAGGATCTGGTCCTGAGCCTCATTGGGGTTTGACTCTGGAAAGCAAATCTTTTCACAGCTGCTTCGATGATGCATGGAAAGCTTTCTGAAAACAGACATTCTATGGGCTTTTGTTTGCATGCTCTCACACTGGTACTCAGATGCTCTGGTATCTACTACGGCCACAGCCGTAGTGGATTGATAACCAAAATAAATTTTTCCTATCTTTGGAAAAAAGATGTCACCAGAACAACCACATCCAACAGATCTCAAACTACTGAGCGTGTACATGAATAGCCTGTCTTGTTTTAGGCCAGAGTGCTATATATTCATTTTGGGTTGTGTACTGTATTTATGTTTTGATTCACAGTCACCTCTCATGTTATGGAATTGATTTGCATTGCACAAAAACTGTAAATAAAAAGAAACGGCAGAAAGAACAAAAATAAATAAACATTTAAAAAATTAAACTCCCTCCTGAGTCTTCTCCCAAGAGAAGCCAAGATACGACTCAATGCCTTTATGGGTAAGAAGAGGACACTTGATTTTCAAGGTAAGCAGCATACATGAAACAAGGAGCTGAACAAAGTTTTCCTACTTCTCTCGGCGCTCAGCTCCTCTATGCGACCCACACTCCATGGTGCTTCAACAGGCAGCCTAGAAAAAGACTGGGCAGTGGGCCTGGCTTGGTCTTTGGCATGATTCCAACCAGATAAAGGAACACAAACGAACTCTTAGGGATGTAAGCGGAGGTACCCGGTCAGCCCACAAATGCCTCTGAGCAGGGAAAGTAGGACTGGACCTAGTACCTCCACATACTGTGAACTCCTAGACTATCAGACATACTCCATTCCAAATCCAAGTGTAAGCCCACACCTATCTCTTCTCTCTCTCAGACACACACACACGCATGCACACATATGCACACACACTGTCTTTTCCTCTTTGTTCACATGAGAAACTGAAGCCTGACTGTAACAGTGTTAGGTTACGTGTATGCAAGTACACAGAGGATGAAAAATGCCTACAGTCATCTCATTAATTCACACCCAAACCATTACCTACCACTCATTCTCTTCATGAGCCCACTCAAAACACATCTCCCATAAAAACGCAACCACTGACTTCTTCCTAGATCTATCCATTTCTGGCAAGAACAAGTTACAAGAGAAAATATCATTTTGAAAACAGAGTGAAACAAAAGTGGCTACTCTTATGCTCTTTGACTGGAAATAGTGAGTACTCACTGTACTTCCACCCCTAGAGACTGGCCAAACTTGGAATTAGTGAAGTAGCACAAATCTGACATGAGGTAGAGTAAATGAGTAAATTTTGCTTATACATTATCACCTGAATGAATCCTAAGAGTCAGTTCTTTTCTTCCTCTTCTTCTTTCTTCTTTCTTCTTCTTCTTCTTCTTCTTCTTCTCTTCCTCTTCCTCTTCCTCCTCCTCCTCCTTCTTCTTCTTTTTTAGAGGGAGATTGTGAGCAGGGTGAGGGGTACAGGGGGACACAGAGAATCCCAAGCAGACTCCACACTCGGTACGGGCTCGATCCTACAAACCTGAGATCATGACCTGAGCCGAAACGAAGAGTGGAACACTCACTGACTGAACCAACCAGTTCCCTATTCCCAATCCACGGGTCACTTCTATATACAGGGCCTCAAATTATTTTACCCAAATGACCCAAAGGGGTGCAGATACATACCAGGATCTCAAGTTCCCTTATTGGTAGAAACATACACTCAGTAGGTATATATGCTTGATATATTCAAAGGATGGTTAAAGACATATTCTAAACAACTAGCTATTAATTAATTAATTAATT
Organism: Vulpes lagopus; assembly: GCF_018345385.1. Taxonomy (NCBI): domain Eukaryota; kingdom Metazoa; phylum Chordata; class Mammalia; order Carnivora; family Canidae; genus Vulpes; species Vulpes lagopus. The sequence continues at coordinate 60,410,341 of NC_054833.1, forward strand.
AATTAATTATTTTTTAAAGATTTTATTTATTTATTCATGAGAGACAGAGACAGAGAGAGAGAGAGAGAGAGAGAGAGAGGGGTAGAGACACAGGCAGAGGGAGAAGCAGGCTCCATGCAGGGAGCCCTAAGTGGGACTCAATCCCGGGTCTCCAGGATCACACCCTGCACTGAAGGCGGCGCTAAACCAATGAGCCACCGGGGCTGCCCCTATTAATTCTTTAATACATCTAATCTGTGTTAATGGATTTCAAACTCACCAAACTGGTTGACAGTACTCTTTTACTTTTGGTATGAATCCCATTCCTCAACTCCTGCTTAAAATGGTTACAACACTTTTAGTAAAAATAGAAATACAATTAAAAGTCTTTATCAGTGCACTCAAAATGTTTTCTCTAAGATTTCCCTCTCCGGGCAGGACCATCCAGATGGAAAGAGAACATCGTGTCTCTCCCCAAAATAAACGGTCAAGACCGCAGCACTTCCTGCTCGAGCTCCTTTATGGATTCTGAGTCAATTCAAACTACTGCTTAGCCCTTCCATTCCTCTCTCATGCTGTCTTTCCCTGCCTAAGCACTTGGTTCTAATCAGACCATTTCCTTCCTGCTGCTTTGAGTTTTGTTAACAAAGTTCTTCCCTCTTTTTCACCACCCCATATGCTCAACAACTTCCACTTAGGGAAAGCACACCCTTTAACACTCCTAACGAGATGCCGGACTCAGCTGAAGGCTGTTAGGGATGGAACTAACCCCCCGCCACACACACACACACACACACACACACACACACACACACACACACACACACACACACACACACACACACACACACACACACACACACACACACACACACACACACACACACACACACACACACACACACACACACACACACACACACACACACACACACACACACACACACACACACAACACACACACACACACACACACACACACACACACACACTATTCTAGAAGCCACGGTGAAGGGCTGAGTAGCTTTCAAAGCTTTCACCTTCTTCCTGCGCCCCTGCCTTCTCAAGAGCACACGCCTACCCCTCTCATTTTTCCACAAATCCTTTGATCATGCATAGACATAAGAGTGTGATACACAAACTGTATTTGGTACGATTACCTCTCCGCAAAAAAAATAAATAAATAAAGAGTTGACACAGCAGGCCAAAGTGCTTTTCCCAGGAAGGCCTACTTACAAAATTGGTTCTTGGCAAGCGTTTGGGAAGTTGGATTTTCAGAGGGTTCCCACCATTAACTGATAAGAATAGTCATTACTATTCCCAAACTATATAAATAATACAGTTTATGCTGAACACCTGCTTTCCTTCTGGGAGTCTGAAAGTGGGGAACACGCCAGGCAGACAGTGCCATTGTGACCAACACCCTCAAAAAAGAAAAAACAAACAAACAAACAAACAAGCAAAAAAATGGGCCCTGAGTCTCTAGTGAGCTTCCTGGGTGGCAACATGTCACAGGGGCTGTCACACGTGTTGTTGGGCTATTCAAGCACGTGCTGTGTGAATCTGCTGGAAGACACCCGTGAGAAGCTCTCACCTGCTTTCCCTGGACTTTAGCCCATGCACCTTTTTTCTCTGAGTTTGTTTGGCATTTTTTCACTGTAATAAATCATAACTGTGAGTATAACCAGAGTCAATTCTTGTTATTCGTGGTAGCTTTATAAGGTTATCAAGAACACTGAACTAGCAAATGCTGAACCGCTGTTCCTAAAGGAAATGTGTGTGTGTGTACATCTTAGAAATATCCCCCACTTTTCAAAAGTTCACAGTAGGCCATTCCAAGCTTTACAAAAGGCCTACTATGTTAGTACCTGTTTTTGCCAACCAAAGAGACCGAAAGTGGACTTTTTTCCCTTTTCCAAAAAAAAAAAAAAAAAAAGTAAAAATAACATTCTGTGTTTGTTATAGAGGCAGCACACACCCCAAGTAGTGCAAGGAGCACCACCCATGTTCCTGCCCCAGTTAGTACACTCAGCATCTCAGCATCAAGCTGCCGTACTTATGAACTGGGCTTGTGAGCATCTGCGTTTTATCTTGATTTATGTTGTGCAACTGTTATCAAGATGTGTCTTAAGGTATCCAAAACCTTGAAAGACGTTGTTTTTTTGGGTCTGGGAATGCTCAAAATTTTTTTTCCATGTAAATTAATGATAACTGCTTCTTTGCTTTATGCCATTTTGGCTTGTGAAAGATTTCATAGGATTGCTCTACTTCTGAATGTGTGTGTGTGTCTAATCTCACATAGATTGTATCTTAAATCCCCAAAATTACTAATCCTAGATTCCATTTTCTATATTTTTTAAAAGGAAAAGAAAGTTCAGAAGGGTTAAGTGGCTTGCCTAAGGTCACTCCCCTAATGGGGCTGAGAACTGGGATTCCAATCCAGTCCACTTGACCCCAGAGCTAGGGTCTCCATCCTCTGGTCACCTTTGTGTAAGAGCAAAAATAAAAAGGCAGAGTGTAGCCTTGTTTGACCTTGGCTGAGAAAGTGTGCACTGGATGACTCCAAGTTTTTACCTGTTCACACACATCTGTGATTAACTGCAAAAGTACTGTGAGTGCTGATCTGAGGGTTATAAGCAAATGTAGTGAATAGGCATGTATATGCTGAGCCCTTCCAGCAAATCACTGATCCTGGGGACCCCCGACACGGCCTCCAAGGAGAGTTCCAAGGTTTTCCCTTCCTGCAAAGGCACCAAGGAGGAGGAACAGTATTATCATTGAGCCCAAGTGGTAGGATGTAGACCTTCCAGGGTGACCTCTCTCCATGTGATTGCTTTGGCTTTTCTTCTGAGATTCTCTTTGGTCTCTTGTTTTGGCTTGCTTTTCTGCCATCCATTCTCCAGTTCAGTTGCTACAGTTGGCCTCACAGCCTCCCTCTTGGAAGTCAAATAGGAACTGTGGTGAAGCCTGGGGAGAGGAAGCCTGATGAATCATCTAGGCCGGCTATCCTAGGGCCAGAGGATAAATCCCCTTTTCTTGACAACTGTTTCCACAAGCTTTTCCTTTGGAAAATCCTTGCCTCTCTCTCATTAGATGGCCTTCCAGAGGAGCTTCATGGCCAGAATCGAGACCATGATGTAGGCCTAGAAAAAAAGCAATAGAGGAGTCCCTAGAACAGATGGGCACATATGTGCTTGGGGCCCAACGTGGGTCCAACCCAGGTCATCATCAGAGTTAAAGCTAGTCGATAAACACCACGCATGCCTGTGCCTGGGAATTCTTTGCAGAGTCAGCAAATTCAAAGCATCCAGGTTCCTCGTGTGACCAAAGATTTTAACAACCATTCCTATGTAATGAAGCCTTGATAAAAACTCTCCAACGATGAGGCTTAGAGAGCTTCCGGGTTGGTGAGCACACCAATGTGCGAGGAGGGTGATGTGCCTGGAGAAGGCATGAAAACTGTGGGCACCTCCACCCCAAGGCCTTGACCTATGTACCTTCTCCATTTGTATTTCCTGAGTTACACCCTTTTTTTTTTTTAAATTGGATTTTAAATTTTTTTTATTTTTATTTATTTATGATAGTCACAGAGAGAGAAAGAGAGAGGCAGAGACACAGGCAGAGGGAGAAGCAGGCTCCATGCACCGGGAGCCCGACGTGGGATTCGATCCCGGGTCTCAAGGATTGTGCCCTGGGCCAAAGGCAGGTGCCAAACCGCTGCGCCACCCAGGGATCCCCGAGTTACATCCTTTATTAAAAAAGAATTAATCATAAATATAGCATTTTCCTGAATTCTGTGAGTGGTTCTAGCAAACTACTGAATCCTGAAGGGGTGTTTTGGGAACCCGGTGTTTATAGCCAGTGGTTCAAAGGTACTTGAGGATACTCAGGACTTGAGGCTGACATCTAAGGTGAGGACAGTCATGGGATTGAGCCCTTAAACCTGTGGACTTTGACATTATCTCCAGGTAAATAGTGTCAACACTGAATTAAATTATTGGTCACCCACTTGGTGTTAGACAATTATTGTTGGAAGAATATACTTGCTCTGCTAAGTCATTGTCATTCTCTCTCTCTCTCCCCCGCCCCGCACCAGACCCCATTACTATAATATAGCCTCTCCCTAGAAATGAGTAATGATTTTTTTTTTCTTTCAGAGAGGGAGGGGGAGGAAATGTCAGAAGGAAAGGGAGAGAGAGAATCTTCAGCAGACTCCGTATTCAGTGCAGAGCCAGATGTGGGGCTCAATCTCACAACCCTGAGATCATGACCCAAGCTAACATCAATAGTTGGATGCTTAACGGACTGAGCCACCCAGGTGCCCCCAATCCTTTTTTTTTTTTTAATGAACTTTCTGATAAAAAACTGATTTTACATTTACCAGGTATATAATACTGTAAGTGAATGGAAAATAATCACCTTCTTTGATACCTCCAGTTGTCTTATCTTTAGGAAAATTTATCTATAAACACATCAGTGATAACTTGGAGGTATCCTTCAAATCACAGAAGCCCTAGAAAACAACTTTCACAGACTATATTAAAAAAACTTGTTTAACAGAAGCTTCCAGAACACTAGCTGTTTCTGCAAAACAATTTCTATAGATACTTGTGACCTTGTAAAAAAATATGAAAGAGAGACTCTGAGCTCAAGACAGTAAACACACATACTTCCCCCTCTCTTCCCCAGAGCAGAATGCAATACCAGTAAAAATATTTCTTGAAAGAAGAAATCCATGGTGGCCCTGAAAACACAGAGTGTTATCAGTGAGTAAGTCATTTTAAAGGCTTTCTTTAGAAGAAGATAGTTGGGACTGTATCGACAAGCCAACCCAAAGTAGAACCTGAAATACATCATCAGAGCTAAAGATAGGAGCTCTTTCTTCCTGATAGAACTCTGGAGAGGCTCCAAGCTTGGAGTAAGTCAATGACTATTGGGAGCCAAAGAATGGCCCACAAAGAAGTGGCTGTCAGGCAGGAATCAGGGCATCTCAGTGGAGAACTGTCTACAGAAAAGCTGAGCCAGTTGGCTTTTGGGCCTGTCCTGTGTAGACTTAAGTCTGCAGTATCAGGTCCCAGCTGGAACCCCTAGAACAGCTCTCTCTAGAGAGGAAGGCTTGCCTGGGGAGTGCCCATGGTGTTGGCAGCCAGGCTAGTGAATGAGTCAAAGAAGAATAGACAGGGAGGAGAAAAGAAAGAAAACATATAAAAGATGTCACCTGAGGGTTAAAGTTCTCCTTACCGTAGTTAACTTTGGAATGAGAGAGTGAAAGGTTATGATTCTCTCCCACCTAACCACATACCCAAAGGGAGACTTGCCTACTGGTATACCCTCCCCCTTGAAACGGACTACATAGCTAAACCTCCCATTCAAGAAAAAAGATTTTGGGGTAATAAACCCACCTAAATAAAAGAAAGCCTATGTTAGCTACTCATACTCATTGACATGGTCCTTAATTCATAAATATTAAGTCAATAAAGAATTTCATGCCATGGGTATTGGTTTGCTAGGGTGGCCACAACGAAGTACCAAGGATGGGTGTCTTAAACAACAAAAACTTATTTTCTCACAATTCTGCAGGCTTTAAAAGTATGAGATCAAGGTGTTGGCATGGCTGGTTTCTTCTGAGGCCTTTCTCTGTGACTGGTGGACAGCCACCTTCTCCCTGCATGCTCACATGGTCCTCATCTCCTTTTCATATAAGGGCATCAATCATAGTAGATGAGGATTCCATCCAAATGACTTCATTTCAGCTTAATCATCTATTTTAAGACCCAAGTTCCAAACACAGTCACATTCTCAGGTTCTGGGAGTTAGGACTTTAACATATGAATTTTGAGGGGATATAATTTAGCCTGAAACAGCATGAAAGGCAAAGACTGAGATGAAAACCAAAACTCACCCAGAGAAAACAGGAATAATGTGAGGAACAAAAGGAGAAATTTTATGTTCTAAGTAATACTCAAAGGTTTAATAGATTTTACAACCTTAAAAACACACTTTTGAGGGTGCCTGGGTGGCTCAGTTGATTGAGTGTCGAACCCTTGGTTTTGGCTCAGGTCATGATCTCAGTCAGGGTCATTAAGCCTCATATTGGGCTCCACACTGAGCATGGAATCTACTTGAGACTCTCTCTCCCTCTGCCTCTGTCTCCCTCTCTCTTTAAAAACAAACAAAACATACTTTTGTGGAAAAAAGCAACTGTGAGCATTAAAGCATATTGGTGTTTTAAAAGTATAGTTCCCAAAAATTAAAAAAAAAAATCAACCAGAAGAAGTAACAGAATGACTACAACAATTATAGCAGAAATCAGTAAACTATGCTGGTAAATCTGAATAAAATATTGACTGTAGGGACAAAAGGTATGTTGGGGGGGGGGGGGGGGGGCTTCCTTTGAAACCAGCATGAAAGATGAGGAGTTTGAAGGAAGTTTAAGCATTCTAAACTTGATTTATTCTGAAATATTTATTTGCTTTAGACTTTCTTAGAAAAATGTAAACTTAGGTATGCATGTTAAAAATATAAGGGTGGCCACGGCCCAAGGTGGGTGGCCTAACTGATCTCATTCTTGGGCAGGGGTGGAGGATATTAGCTTTCTCATAAAAGTGTCATTTCCCAGCTCCTGGCTTTACATGGAGGACCCACGTGCAGCCCCTCATAAGGCCTGGGGTCCACAGCCTCAATTCCCATCTCCACATGGGTGCTTACACCCAGATCCCTAAAGGACAGATCTGTTCCAGCTCTGAGGGCCATAAGTCTTCAATTCCACTCACTGTGACGGGTAAGCGCCTTCATTCCTGACACCTGGAGAACTCCCTTTCTTGCTTTAGGTCAGCTAAGAATTATAAAACCATTTCAAAAAATGTTTCATCTTACATTTCCACGTGTTTGGAAGAAGTGGGAGGAGTCACCCATCAGCTCAGCCTACCATTTTGACTTGGAAGTCTGTACTGTGAATATAGTTAATAATGGAAAACACTTTTGACAGCATTTACAGTGTGTGTGTGAAGTACTATTCTAACAACACTATGAAATAGGCACTAAAATCCCCATTTTACAAAGGAAAGGCTTAGTGAGAAGTAACTTGCTCAAGGTAGGAAGAATCAGAGGCAGTCTGGCCCTTACAGCTAAATACTGCTCCCATGATATTCCTATATGCCATTCAACCAGTGCTTTCTGTCCCCTCCATCACTCAACTAGACAAACTGGTAGGATTATACCTTCTGACGGCTAGGTAAGGGCACGCTATTAGCTCTGACCAATGAGCTGAGAAAGAAGTTGACCAGTCGCTTCTGGGCCAGAGCATTTAATTGTAGCAACAAATCCTTTGAGAGCTCTCTTATCTCTGACACAGTGTCCTGCAATGTTTGAAATGGTTAGCTAGGGGCATCTGGGTGGCTCAGTGGTTGAGCATTTGCTTTTGGCTTAAGGTGTGATCCTGGGGTCCTGGGATCAAGTCCCACATCGGGCTCCCCATAGGGAGCCTGCTTCTCCCTCTGCCTGAGTCTCCACCTCTCTCTCTGCATCTCTCATGAATAAATAAATAAAAGCTTAAAAAAAAAAAAGGTTGCCTATTCTATCAGCAAGAGATCTCATTTGATTATGCCCATCAATGACCTACGATGGACAGACACTGAAAGATAAAAAATGTAATAAGCATTTGCTAGTTGAAGCTGCTTATGTTTGGGGGTCGTTGTTCTTAAGAATCAAGTTATTTATGTTAACATGCAATGGTGTGTTACTGCTTTTCTTTTTTATAAATTTATTTTTTATTGGTGTTCAATTTGCCAACATCTAGAATAACACCCAGTGTTCATCCCGTCAAGTGCCCACCTCAGTGCCCGTCACCCAGTCACCCCCACCCCCGCCCACCTCCCCTTCTACCACCCCTAGTTCCTTTCCCAGAGTTAGGAGTCTCTCATGTTCTGTCTCCCTTTCTGATATTTCCCACTCATTTTTTCTCCTTTCCCCTTTATTCCCTTTCACTATTTTTTATATTCCCCAAATGAATGAGACCATATAATGTGTGTCCTTCTCTGATTGACTTATTTCACTCAGCATAATACCCTCCAGTTCCATCCACGTCGAAGCAAATGGTGGGTATTTGTCGTTTCTAATGGCTGAGGAATATTCCATTGTATACCTAGAGCACATCTTCTTTATTCATTCATCTTTCCATGGACACCGAGGCTCCTTCCACAGTTTGGCTATTGTGGACATTGCTGCTAGAAACATCGGGGTGCAGGTGTCCCGGCGTGTCTTTTTTAAAAGAATTAATAAATGTTTTTAAAATGCCTGCTTTTCATTTCAAATGCAGTTAGTGTTGATAGAGATAACCCACACAAACCAGAGCTTTCAGGAGCTGTCAACAATTTTTTAAGAATACAAAGCGGTCCTTAGACCACAAAGTGTGAAAATCACTATATTGGGCAAACACTAACCAAATGAAAGCCGAGGTAGTGATCTTACTACCAGACCAACAGCCCTAAGGGGCAAAAAGATTAGAAATAAAGGCAGATATTTCCAAAATGATAAAAAGATACAACCACCAAAATAAAATAAAACAATCTTGTGCATATATCTGCCTAAAAGCTTTTCCTTGAAATGTATAAAATTTAAAAATTGACCTAGTCACATGGAAAAACTGCAAAAGTCACAAACATTGAAGTAGATTTTATGTACCTCTTGCAGAAATGGACAGAGGGAGCAGAGAGGTGAGAAGTCACATCAATATGTGGAGAGGAGAATTCAGAAGGATGCTCTAGAAAGCATTTCCAAAGCCCTGTCTCCTGGGCCTGGAAACTATCCCTTCTCACGTGGCATATGTGGAGTGGTGACTACTTGTGACTGTTCCCACACCCCAGAAGACATCCTAACATGTAGAGAAGAAGCAGTACAATATAGGTAGGGCATAATTATCTGGCCCCTATGCAACTCAATGAGAAAAATCAATAATAAAAAGATGGGTTGCTTGTGGTTGAGCATCTGCCTTTTGCTTATGCTGCCCTGCCTCATCCTGCAGGGAGCCTGCTTCTCCCTCTGCCTATGTCTCTGCCTCTCTCTCTTTCTCTCATGAATAAATAAATAAAATCTTAAAAAAACAAAAACAAAAAAGATGGTTTAAAAGCACATGTTTGGAAACTGAGAAACAAAGAGTTAAAAAAGAAAAACCGATGGTAATTATAAAATGTAATGGACTCAATGATTAAAAAAAAAAAAAGAAAAGAAAAAGAAAGTACCAAACACAGTACTTGTGGTGTCTAAGAAGTGCTATTTGGAGGACGATGTATCGGCTTTTGTATATTTGAAAAGAAGAAATAGTATAAATTAGCCCGGAGCCGCAGTCTTCTTCAAAATTTCTGTTAACATAACCGTTTCCTGACTAGGACTGTTGATTGTGGCTAAAGTAAACCAGAGTCCTTCCCAGGAAAATATAAAATCTCTGTAATTTTCAGGGCTTGCTAGGTGTTCACACTGTGAAGCCCTCCCAACCCTGGCTCTGGGTCCCTACACTACTGCATCGTGGTCTGTTCACCTCCTGACTCACTCTTCCCCAGCCACAAAAGCCTTCTTTGGATTTCTCAGACCTGCGAGGTTCTCTCCAGCTGCCGAGACCTCACATGGGATGTCCAGCCACTCCCTAGATGCGGCAACTAGCTGCTACCCCTTCACCGGCTAACTTCGGCCTGTCCCTGAGACCTTAGCCACCACCTGGCCGAGGGGCTCTGTGCCAACTCTGCTGCGGCAGCTGGCCTCCTTCAGACCGCTCTTATCACGATTAGAGAAAATACCCTGAATTGGGGAAATACCTGTTTAATGTCTGTCTTCTCCAACCAAACAGGAAGTGAAGTTAAAAAAAAAAAAAAGAAAGAAAGAAAAGAAAAGAAAGGATTTGGTTTTTAGGTGCTATTGCTGGTTTTCATGATATAAAGAACCATGTTTGATCAAGAATAAATGCCAACTGCCACCATGCTCATTTCTTCTCCCCAAAAGTGGCTGAGCACTCTCAGTTTAGATGCGCTATTGTCGAACAATGCAAAGAGCACAGACATGCATTTATAGACCTGTCTCCCTTAGTCTAAGCAAATTAAACAGATAAAATAACAGGAAATTGGTCAACTTCGAGCAACAGAGAACACTAACCTGATGCATGCTCAGGGCATTGCACAGTAGTGGTCGATGGCCACCCCTACATGACTCCTGCCTTCCCTCAGCCTCCTCTCTGTTCTCATCTTCCAAGGCTCTCTGCACTCTAGGGACGTTGGCCTTCTCACAACATTCCTCAACCTTATTGACTCCTCTCCACAAAAGGGCCTTTGCATATGCTGTTCCTTCTGCTCAAAACTTTCTTCCCTTTAAATCTCAGTACAAACATCATTTCCTCGGGAAAAGGCTTTCCTGAGTCTCACATACTACGTCAGACTCTCCTGTTGCATATTCTAGCAGTACCCTGTATGTTGCTTACCATGGTCTCCCTGGTAGAGGATGGGGATCTGTGGAGTTCTCTTTCTAATCTCTGCCTCCGTCACTAGAACAAAAGCTCCAGGAGGGCAGAAGCCGTGTCTTTTACCACAGCTGGATGCGTGCATTCCAGCACAGAGCTTAGCATGGAATCAGCACTCCACATTTTCTGAGTGAAGGGGGAATGCACCAGGGGAGAAAAAATATTAATTTGGATTTAGGGCAAAGACGTTACTAGGTGTGATAGGGAAAAAAAAAGTTTATTTAATCTCAACCATGCAAACCTATGTAGAAATGTGGGTGGAAGAAACACAAGCTGCCACTGGGGATTTTGCACATGAAGAGGATTCACAATGCCCCCCCTCCCCAACCACCCTTTGCCAGGAGACCTCATAGGAAAGCACAGAGGGCCACAGGTCAGAGATGGCTGAATGCAGTTCTTCCAAAGATGGGAAGACAGCAGGGGCTGGGTGCTGGGGGACAGATGACCCCAAACTCCTTCCCACCCTCAGAATCTCAAAGACAAATAACTCACAAACTTCCTAATGAATGAAGTTCAGGCGTGAGACCCTGCTCCACTAATCTTAGCAGTTGGCCAAATCCACTGAACGAAATCCCAGTAAAGGAAACTTGAATCCAGGTCAGCACAGCCACTTAGAGAAAACCATTTCCCCACCTGACATTTATGTGTCTGTATTCCAAATTTGGGGGCGGAGGCTTACATTCCCAGTTCAATTCATAAAAGCCGGCCTGACCAGTAAAGCATCTGATGCTACAGGGAAATGCTTGCAAAGTCTGGGCACAGCTCTCCCGGGACACAGCTCTGGGTAGTGGATCAGGTGTCTCTCTGCTCACACGTCACCTGCCTAGCAGTCACAGGAACTCCCTACACCTCAGGCCATTTTATATTTCCTTGAAAGAGAAGCGGTTTCTGCCTGTCTTGCTTCCCTCAAAGGGCAGCTGTGTTTAGGTTCTAGGGGTGCAGCACCAGTGCGCCTACCACGGCCACTGCCTTACAGAGCTACAAACTCGCAGGGCTGGGAGGCATCATTCCAGCTGGTCCTCCAACCCTTCTGCTTGTCTAATGTGTGATCTCACCGCCAGGTAGGCCAAGTGAAAAGGGAGCACTCATTAAATCACAGAGCGTTGTACTAGGACAAGGCTGAAAACCAAGTAAGTACTCTCTAGCAACCCAGACTTGAACAAAAAGAGTCTTCTTATGGTGGTGTTTTCCAAATGTCAGCTTTTCAAATACCACCTTTAGAATTCTTTGCCATGTTCATAATTCACCTGCAACATATACACTTAATGTTTTCCTTTATATCAACTCACTGTTATGCTTCTATAATAACATATTATTACATAAATGTTATGCTTATTATGGTACATATTATGCTTATTTTTCTGCTTATACAATTTAATTGAATAGGGAAATTTTATATTGCTGTGAAATCACAGGTTTCAAATGATAGTCATTTTCATTTCGGTGAAATATGCAACTATTAAATGGAAAAGTGTTTCTCAATATATTTTCTAAAATCACCTTGCCTAACACACTTTGGGAAATTCTGATCCTGGACAGTCCATGAAAAGATTCCTTCACCAAACTGCCCACACATTTCTTTCATTAATACAAGACTAAATTCTATTATCAAAGTGCTAAATAGACAGTTTGAGAGGTCTTCCGGTAGAGATTGACTGGGGCAGCAGGAATGCAAACTTCCTTCTGTGAAGCCTGCTTTCAAGAAGTCTCTTCAAGAGGAGCTACAGACACTTGGAAGACTCAAAATACATTTTTTAGCATAATGGTGGTTAGCCAGAATTCACTGACAACTGATAAAAAGACACCATCACTACTTATATTACCTTCCTGTTGCTGTTCTAACAAATTACCACAAACAAACATAGGACCTTAAACAATGCACATTCGAATTTCATGTCCATGTGAATTCCCTTGTATTATAAAATTAAATTTGATTTTCTCCTATAAATCTGTCTCAGGTCAATTTGATTTCCAACCCAGCTGGAAGGACTGTAAATGGCAGAGGGAAAATTCTTCCTCCCCAACCATGCACCAGGTTCTCCAATAGTCAAACAGACATATATGCATGTTCTGGAATCAAATGTGATCTAAGAAGATCTCTCTCTCTCTCTCTCTCTCTCTCTCTCACACACACACACACACACACACACACTTATTCCCTTACAGTCTTGGAAATCAGAAGTCCAAAGTCAGTTTCACTGGACTGAAGTTACAGTGTCCCCTCAGGGGCTATAGGGGAGAATTTATCTTCTGGCTTTTTCCAGCTTCTAGAGCTGTGTTCTCCATATCCCTTGGTTTACGGCCCCTTCCTCCATCTTCAAAGCCAGCAGAATAGCATCTCTTCAGTTACCTGTGCCTTCTTCTGTCTCAAATCCCTCTCTGCCCCCTCCCCCCTTTAAAAAAAAAGATTTTGTTTATTTATTCATGAAAGACACAGAGAGAGCAGCAGAGATATAGGCAGAAGGAGAAGCAGGTCCCTGCAGGGAGCCTGATGTGGGACTCATTCCCACATGTGGGACCTCGGGGTCACAACCTGAACTGAAGGCAGATGCTCAATCACTAAGCCACTTGGGTGCCCCTCTGCTTCCCTTTTATAAGGACATCTGTGATCACATTTTAGGACCCAAACACATGATCCAGGATGACCTCCCTGTCTCAACATCCCTACATCATTATTAACACATCAGCAAAGTCCCTTCTGCCATATAAGGTGCCATTCACAGATTCCAGAGATCAGGACATGCGTATTTGGGAGGGCTGAATAATAGTCTACCACGTCACTTTCCTAAATGCTCAACATGAAAATTGAGCGGAGCAGCTCTAACAGCCCTTTACAATGGCAATTCACTGATGTGTATATGGAATCTTTGGTCACTGTGTGTCCTTCAAGGACATTAGTCATATTTTCTAGCTTTCTGAAAGGACACATTGGTCTCCTCAACCTCAGCACTGACACTACAAAGACAGGTTTCCTTTGTCATTTTCATTCCTTTCACAAAACAAGGAAGTGCTCAAAGATTAAGAGAGAAGCATCAGAAGGACTGGGCCAAAGTTGAGACATCTGAACACTGAAAAGAATGTTGACGATTGGGATGCCTGGGTGGCTCAGCAGTTTAGCATCTGCCTTCCACTCAGGGCATGATCTCAGAGTCTGGATCGAGTCCCACATCAGGCTCCCTGCATGAAGCCTGCTTCTTTCTCTGCCTTTCTCTCTCTGTGTCTCTCATGAATAAATAAATAAAATCTTAAAAAAAAAAAAAAAAAGAATGTTGACGATTGGCACACATTAGCAGAAATTTGTTTAACAGCCTATTCTTGGTGCTGTTTCTACCAGAGGAACTGTGCCTCCATGGTCCTTCTTGGTGCTGACGTTAAGGCTGGGCCAAAGTCAAAGTTAAGTCTTAGGAACAACTATATTAGTCAAGTCGATTCTATTCATTTTCTTGCATTAGCATTCTTTTCAAAAGGCCTTGTCCTCGAGCATAAACTTCAGGGAACTGTTTGGTAAGCAAGCACCATGACTACCCATTCTGTGCCTGACCATCCATGTTTCTTCATGAACAGAAGGGGACTGAATTCTGTATTTCCACGAGGTGATCTCCTTGGCTCAGTTCCCCACCCTGCCCTCCTGCGACCCCTACTTTCACCTGCTCCCCAACCCCCACACCCAGGTGTAATTTAGGTCTCCCATACTGGGATTTTCACCTAATTGCTAATCCTTTTCCTCATGAGGCTAGGTCGTTGGCATATGAACAGGGCAGTTACTGGTGCTGTTCTGGCCCTTTCTAATTCTATGTGAGAAGACTAGAACCTGAATTCCTAAATTGATGATAATTTGGCTCTTCAGCTTTGCGGTTATGTTCTAAGTACAATGTATTTTGTTAGCAATGTTTTGATTGTTTATTCCAAAATGGCCAGCTGGCCATTATCTTTGCCTATTGTTTTTCTTGTTTAATAAAAACCAACAGGCTGATTCAGTGGAGATGTTTACAACAAAAGTGGTATCCTTCTCCAGTGGCCCTGGCTCTGTATTATACACCCAGGTCAACAATAAAATTCCAGATGGGGCTGCCACCCTGTTCTCAATACCTACAGATATATAATGGCCTTTTTGATTTTCACAAAAGGAATAAAGGCTGATTGTAGTCTTGGCAGGGATATAATTTTTTATCCTCAGAGTCTCTCAGTCCCTATGAAGAAAAGTGGCTGACTCTGCCTTATTTCTGAGGAACAAATGTGCACATCAGAAAACCACCAGCCTAACTGCAATCGCTCTGGGAGGCCACCATGGAGAAAACAGCTTATTTTGGCAACTAAGTGGAAAAATATCTCCTGTTTGTCTATGGACACATGTATGCATCCGGGGCTGGAATGGAGCTGAGGACTGGGAGGTACAGAGGAAGAACAGAAAAGGATGGAGCCAAAACATGAGATCAGAACCCTGACAATGATGGTACACGCATGTGCGTAACTCTGAGTGTCCTTCAGCACGCATGCATGGGATTTGTAGCTGCAAAGTGGGCATGGGAGAGACAACACGAAAGGAGAGTGCTGATATTCAGTGAAGGTGCTGGTTCTCAAACTTGGCAGTACACTGGAACCATCTGGGGAGACTTAAAGATGTGGCTGAGTGGGCCCCACCCCTGGAGACTATGGCCTAACTGATATAAGTACTATGGGGAGCAGAATAATGGTCCCTGGATGGTGTCTACATTCCAGTCTCTGGAACCTGTAAATATGTTATGGTACATGGCCAAGGGGCCTTAAAGTTGCTAATCAACTGACCTTAAAATGGGGAAGTTATCCTAGATTATCTGGGTGGGTCACATGGAATCACAAAGGTCCTTAGAAGCGGAAGACAGAGACAGACATTACAGGTCAAGATGATGTGATGTTAGAAGGACTCAGTTCATTGGTGTTGGCTCTAAAGATGGGAGGAGAGGGCCATGAGCCAAGGAATGGAGGAAGATTCTAGAAGCTGGAAAAGGCAAGGACATTAATTCTCCCCTGGAGCCTCCAGAAAGGAATGCAGCCCTGCAGACACCTTGCTGGTTTTTTTTTTATTTAATTAATTTAATTAATTTAATTTAATTTAATTTAATTTAATTTTTAGCCCAGGTAGATGCGGGTCAGACTTCTGACCTCCAGAACTGTAAGATGGTAAGTATGTGTCATTTTTAAGCTACTAAGTCTGTGGTAATTTGTTAGAGCAGCAAAAGAAATCTAACACTGCTATGGCCTGAGCTTCAGGGGGTTTAACACCCCCCCCCCCCCCCCGCCCCCAGCCCCGCCAAGTGATTCTAATAGGCTGCAAAGTATGATAACCACCAGGCTACAGGGCAGACAAGACAAGGACATGCTGGCATGACTGCTTATGCTGGAAAGATGCATGGTGATCTCACCCAGGAAGTCAGCAAGTCACCCACCAAAGAATGCACCATCAGCTCTTAGCCACCTCCTCAGAGATGACTACACAGTGGCTTACCGAGGCACATCACAGGATGGGCAGGCTTTACCACTTTGGCAGCTAGAATCCTTTCTAATCTGACCACTAAAGAGGCTTTATTTCCTTTAGATAAAGAACAATTAGGGGTGCCTAGGTGGGCGGCTCAATCAGTTGAGTGTCCAACTCTTGGTTTTGGCTCAGGTCTTGATCTCAGGGTTGTGGGATCGAGCCCTGTGTATAGCTCGGCACTCAGTGAGGAGTTCTGCTTAAGATTCCCTCTCCCTCTGCCTCTCCTTGCTCTCTAAAATAAATAAATAAGAAAAAAATGTTTTTTTATTTTTATTTTTTTTATTTTTTTTTTTTTTTGAAAAAAATGTTTTTTTAAAGAACAATTATACCAGGCACCTGAGTAGCTCAGTGGTTGAGCATCCACCTTTGGCTCAGGTCATGATCCTAGGTCATGATCAAGTCCTACATCGGGCTTCCCACCTATGTCTCTGCCTCTCTGTGTCTCTCATTAATAAATAAAATCTTAAAGAAAAAAGAACAATTATGCCTATACCAACACTCTCTCAATATGCAAATATATAAATATATAAATTACTACATTCAGGTCAGCCCCATCAGGAAAAGGACTCAAATGCCCTTCCCTCTGTGCTTGAACTATTAATAACCATTATTAAGATTATAAAGATGGGGGTTTCTCCATTTCCTTTAGCACATATTTATTTATAATAGATGAGTGGAAATATCAGAAAGGGAGACAGAACATGAAAGACTCCTAACTCTGGGAAATGAACTAGGAGTGGTGGAAGGGGAGGTGGGCAGGGAGTGGGGGTGACTGGGTGACGGGCACTGAGGTGGGCACTTGACAGGATGAGCACTGGGTGTTATTCTATATGTTGGCAAATTGAACACCAATAAAAAATAAATTTATATTAAAAAAATATATATAATAAATGATAAATAGATGACATTTATTTATGATGAATGCAATAGTACTATAGAAAGAAATTAACTTATTCTTTGTGGAGATCGAGAAAAGAAGTTCTTGCTATATAGTTTTGACATGTGCAGCCCTGCCTTCAAAATGAGCATCATCCATTCCCAGGGCTGCCATGTTCACAGGTCTGTGGCCATTCTTATTGGGAGCCATGCCATCATGAGCCTCCATGGCACTATCACAGAGCTCAAACCTCAGAATCTTCCACTTTTCTCTCCCTATGTCATCTTCCTTAGAGAGGAAGGGCAGAGTGGTAGAAAAAGCAGTCACGAGAATCAGATGACCTGCATTGGCATTTCAATGCTGTCACTTATAAAAGCAATGTGACACCAGGAGGCCCCTCAGCCATTCTGAGCACCATCGCTATCAAAGAGGGCTAGAGGTTACTGATTAAGTGCAATGACATAGATGGAGACCCCACTGTTACTATGCTTTCACTCGCCACCTCCATGCAGAGGCTTCTGACATCCCTTCTCGTTCTGACATCCCTTCTCGTTCTGACATCCCTTCTCATTGGTCCTGTGCTCTCACTGAGCTCTGGTACCAAACCTCCAACTGTCTACTCAACAATTTCATGTGGATGACTCACTGGCATTTCTAAACATGTCCCAGCTGGACTTGGGATCTCCACTCACAGACCAGTGCCCCCCCCCCCAGGCCCCCGACTGTCCACCACAGTACAAGTGCCATCAGTCTCCTGCATCTGTCCTGCTCCCCTCCATTTTGACCACCGTAGTACTCCAACAGACCCCATCCCCTCACATCACATGCCACAAGCACAGGAGCTTTTCAGGTAGGCCCCCAACAAAGCTGTTTCTCCCAAGCCATCCTGCTGTGGTTTGCAAATTAATCTTGCTCCAACCAGATCTGTCACATTGAGTTCTGAACAGAGATCTTCAAGCATTTTTCTGCCCCGCAGCATGGTATTTATGAGGGAAGAAGAGCCACCTCCACTGGGTATGTGGATGACACAGAGTCCCCGCACCCCAGTGTGCCACACATAAGTGTACAACGCTCTGAGCAATTTCATCACATTATCACATTTCATCAATTAAAGGAAAAACCCCTGGGATGTGTGGCTCGTAAAACAAAGTATTTTTTAAAAAGCAGTGACAAAGGACTAGGAATTTCTTACCAAATTTCTTTGCAAAGTATTCAGTTAACTATAATCTAAATCTGCCACAAACCATCCTCAACTGCATTAAACTGTAATAATCCATCCATGTTAAACTACTCCACGAGTTTTCTAGCATTAAAATCATTTAACAAATACTCATGCCTTTAGTGTTTACTAAACACTAAACACTAAACTCCACGAGTTTTCTAGCATTAAAATCATTTAACAAATACTCATGCCTTTAGTGTTTACTAAACACTAAACACTTTAGTGTTTACTAAACAGCAAAGGTGCTCAACCTCAGATATGCTCTTACCGTTTTGTTCATCCAGTTCGTTCCCAATTTCCTTCCCCATCTGTTTCTGGCGACTTATGATAGAGGACAGGGCATCCAGGCCTGCATCCTGTTCTGGAAGGAAAAGTGAAACAGGCTACTAAAAACCAAAGGAAAACAATTTGAAGTCCATAGCCAGGCATGTAATGCAATTCAATATACTGTAAAAGTAACACTTTAGGTCAGGAAGAAAGAAAAAACAGTTAATATTAGGAGAATATAAAGAAAAAAAGTTAAATAAATACCTACCTCACACCTTAAACTAAAATGATCTCCCGATAAAGTTTTTAAATATTATAAATGAAATAACATAAGATTTAATATATCAACATTAAAACTTTCGTTTTTTTTTAGGATTTTATTCATTTATTTGAGAAAGAGAGATAGCACACAGGCAGGGGGATCAGCAAAGGGAAAGGGAGAAGCAGGCTCCCTGCTGAGCAGGGAATCAGACGGGGGACTCAATCCTAGGACTCTAGGATCATGACCTGAGCTGAAGGCATATGCCTAACCAACTGCTACCCAGGTGCCCCAACATTTAAGCTTTTTGATGCTTAATACATAAAGAGCATAGCAGATCAATAAGAAAAATATTCCAATTTTGTAAATGAGCAAAGGATATAGACACGAAATTCACAAAAGAGTAACAAAGAAAGGACACCTGGGTGGCTTAGCGGTTGAGCCTATGCTTTCAGCTCAGGTCGTGATCCCGGAGTCCTAGGATTGAGTCCCACATGGAGCCTGCTTCTCCCTCTGCCTGTGTCTCTGCCTCTTTCTCTCTGTGTCTCTCATGAACAAATAAATAAAATCTTAAAAAAAAAAAAAGATAACAAAGGAAAAATAAATAAAAGCTTTGACATTATCAATTTTTAACATAGGGATAAAAAACAATGATGACTTTTTAAAAATTATCATATTTGTAAGGACTTAAAAGCATACTAATGCCCAGGATTAACTAATGTGGGAAAGAGAAGCTCCTAAGCATTGTCATGGGAGGACAGGAAACATACCTTTCTACATAGCAAATCACGCCCACCTTTTCATGTCTCAATTCCACGTGTTGGAATGTAAGAAAACATGCAGATGGTACGCAATGAAGTACACATGAGGATATTCCTTGAAACCTCTCCTGGGCTGGTTATCCGCTGATAACCTGTGCGTGACTGCTCAATGAAAATGCATCTGGATCCCTTAAATATTTTTTCCTTTGCCAGTCTCGTCAATAGACAGGGCGGCAGGAACACTGCAGGACAGTGTTTGGCTGCTTTCCTGATAAGTTCCTGCAAAGCTGGCAGCTCCTTCAGGGTACAGTGGCCAGCTATACCCAGAGGTCGACAACTCCTCCCGACACACCCCCTCCTTGGGCCATTTTACAACAGAATGCCTCCAGCTCCACAGATTCTCAGCAAGTTCCATCAGCTGAGCACCACAAGGACACCTGCTTGGTGACCGCAGTCCTGGGGGCGTGGGGCATGTCCTAGGATACCTGATCTCAGCCTGAGAGCCAGTGATTGCACCTTATACCTCTATTTCTGTCTGCTTAACTCTTGCTAACTAATCCCTTCTTACCTTAATCTCCTGCTAGGAGATTAAATATTAAATTTTCCCTGTTCAAATTTCTTCTTCCCGATTGGACCCGGACTGATACATTTATAATAGTGAAAAACTGGAAACTAGCTAATGCCCACACACAGGGATTGGTTTAAAAACATATAGTATGTTCATAAGTAAAACACTATATAGCAATTAAAAGTGATATTGTACATGAACATTTTGATGTTAAAAAAGCTCAGGACTTGTTATTAAGTGAAAAAAAAGCAGGATACAAAACAATGTATAGTAAAATAGCATTTTTGTTTTTAAAAAAATGAAGATAGATTACCTTGCTAGATTTTGAAATTTAGAGATAGGAGAATTCAAGTTACTCGAGATCCTTTCTATAAAACGTGATGTTGTTTCTTTGTTTTTGTTTTTAACTAGGTAGTCTCAGTGAGCTCTTTGAACTTTTTTTCTCTGCTTTCAGGTACATTGGGAAGAATGTTCTGGGGCTGAGTCTAGTGATAATGAATCTCTCTACCCCAGCAATATGCTAGGTGAGGGCAACATGCCACGTGCAGCTTCACTTGTTGATCGGGATTTTTAAGTGACGGTTTCACAGTAAAGCATACCTACAAAAGCAGAAATCATGAAGGTCTTTTCTTACCCAAGATCATATTAAAGTTTACTTATTTTTTTCCTAGTCTTTTTATGGAATTAAGCCATTACACTTAACTTGTTAACTCATCTGGAATTTATTTAAACTAATGGTGTGAGGTAAGGACCCCTTAGTAACATTTTTTGACACTATGTACATTTTTAACTATACAAATGACCTGATGTCTCCAGGGATTGTTCCAAGGGACCATTTTATAGCAAAATCGCTTTATAATGAGGTCTTTTTGGTCTTTAGTAACAACCTTTTGGATGTCCTCCAAGATAAATCTGTCGTCAACCTAGTACTGCTATAGGATACCGATGCTACAGCAAAATTCCAAATGCATCCCCAGAATAATCTATATCAAGGATCAAGGATCAAAGGTCAATGTGGATTAAAAGGCAACACAATTTAACAAGAGGAAAGGAGACTCCTCTACAGTTTTCAATTAGGAAAAGAATCATTAAAGCCTTGTCATTGCTTTAACTGGTAGAGACACAGATTATGAATGAAAATACCTATACTATTACACTCTTCTCTCTCAACCTTAACTCACTATCTGACCTAACTATATCAAAAGGTTATCTTGCTAATGCAAAACAGAAAGAGAGTCAAAAGTTGTGTGCCACTCGGATCATTTCTGTAAGACCTTGGCACCTCCTCACTATGTGAAAGTGCTACAGTAAGTCTCCATTCCATAATCCAAAGACACAGAAGGCCCAGATAATGGAGATGCTTTGCATGTAATTAATAATCATACTGATGACCTGAGCTTCTCCAGGCTCACGGTGGCATTTCTAAGAGGATGGAGGACGGTCACCTGAGGGGCAATGAACAAGATAAAATGCTGCTACTTACAGATACAGAAATAATCAAGACTCACACAGTTATGCAGAGCTGTGTGAAATTATGCTAATGTCACATTCTTAGCTCATTACTCCTAGTCTGCCTTCCACCACCTAACCCTGTCACTACAATATCATAATCATTTGCAACAAGCCACACTCTATCAATCGCCTGTCAGTATGGCAATGGTGCTAATTTTTAAGAGTGGATGAGCATCGTGCTATCCAGAAAAATGGCCCCCTGAAAATGTCCCATCCCAATCCCTGGAACCTGAGAACAAGGGACCTTACATGGCAAAATAACTCTGCAGATGTGAATAAGGCTAAGGAATTCAAGACGGGAGAGTGTTCTGGATTATCCAGGTGGGCTCAGTGTAATCGTTGAGTCCCTCAAAACGGAGTATCTTTCCCAGCTGTGTTCAGAGGGAGACTCCAAAAAGGGTCAGGGAGACATAGCTTGCTGGCTCTGAACCCTGAAGAAGGGGGCTATAAGCCAAGGGATGTGGGGGGCCCTCGAGAAGTCAGGAAAGGTGAGGGAATGAATTCTTCCCTGGAGCCTCCAGAAAGGAGCCAGCCCTGCCAACACCTTGATCGTGGTCTAGGAAGATCTGTGTTGAACTTCTGACCTACAGAACTGTAAGATAATAAACTTGTAGGCTGAGACCCTAAGTCTGTGCAAATTTATTGCAGCAGCAACAGAAAACTAATACAATCATTGTTTTTGAAAACTCCCTTTGGAATAATTAGGTGTTTGGATCCTTCCTATCTTTAGACATTTCGAAAAGCCATCCTCTAACAGAACATCATGTAATTGTGGGAGGGCTATCTGGTGGCTGTAGATCAGAGAGGGACAATCATCACAATGTATTCTTGCCAAAAATAATAAACTTGATTCTGATCAAGCCGCAAAATCTAACTACCAATTTACAGAAAATATGTGGGGCAGAGGAATATGTTAAACAATATATGGGATTACAAATAGCAAGTCTAGATAGTGGGAAAGTACAGGGCCAATGACCCTGCTTCTTCAACCGAGAAACAGCAAAGGGAAACAGAGAGAGTTGGCAAAAGTACCTATCCATTAAAGAAAGTTAAGGGACATATCAATTAGTTGCAATGTACAGACCATATTCAGATCCTGAATTGAATGACCAAAAAAATAAAAAATAAAAAATAAAAAAAGCCATCGTGGGCAATCTGGAGATCTGAACCTTGAATATTTGATTCTGTTAAGGAATTACTGTTCACTTAGTAAGGGTGATCATGGCATTGTGGTTATATTTTATTTTATTCATTTTTTTAGATTTTATTTATTTATTCATGACAGACTCAGAGAGAGACAGAGACACAGGCAAAGGGAAAAGCAGGCTCCCTGTGGGGAGCTCAACGTGGGACTTGATCCCAGGACCCCGGGATCATGACCTGAGCCGAAGGCAAATGCTCAACTACTGAGCCACGCAGGCATCCCTGTGGTTATATTTAAAAAAAAAAAAATCCTTATCTTTTATAAACATACTTTACAGATGTATTTCCAAATATCCACCGTGGAAATGATATGATGTCTAGGATTTGCTTCAAAAAAATCCAGAGGGTGGGTGGGATGGGGAAGTGGCTAGACACAGAGATGAAACAAGGCTGATTAGTAGGAATTATTAATTGTTGAAACAATTAATGAGCAAAATGGGATCATTATCTTACTGTCTCTACTTACATAGTTTTGAAATTGCCCACAGCAAAAAGTTACATTTCAACAAGTAAATAAAACAGATGGACATTCCTAGGAACGGCAAACTCAGGGCCCCAACCCAACACATGACAAGGGACCCCACAGCTAGAGCTGTGTCTTCTTTCCCTGTGTTTTTGCAGCAGTTCTCAGCCCAAGTGACAGCACAGAGCACACTTTAATAAATATGCCCAAATCAAGGAAGGACCAGAGGGCCTGCTAGGCTTGCACAAAAAAGCATCTCAGTCTCTGTTGGGCATAGGAAACGGCTCATGGGCAATACTAGTTAGCCCTCTGAGTTTAGATCATAGGAGACGTAGTTGATGTTGTGTTAGTCTAGGGCCCAGAGAGAAGTACTGGGAATTCTCACATTTGACTATTCAAGGAAGAGCTCTCTCTGGATAAGAGGAAAGAAGAGACAGATGAGGACAGCTGGATTTGCTAGATGAAGCAAATTACTACATTGGGGAAACTCCCAGAGCAAGTCCTATGAGTAGACGTTTTTATTTTTGTTTTTGTGTTAAGTTTCAAGGAAGAAAATCCTGGGGTGGATGACAGCGACCAGAAAGGGCATCTTCCAGGATAGCTGTCTGTGAAGTGATGGTTGCAAGGGTTCAAAGATTAGCTGCTCAGATTTGCCAGTCTGGCTGGCCTACTTCCCCACTGTTAGTTCACATGATGACACGGACAGATCGAAGAACACAGAAGTCCAGAACGAGGGCACAACTTTCTGCTAGAATCCAGGAAGCATATCTACGGAGTAAGAAACCCTATCAATAGAGAGCCCCCGAGTGAAGGTGGAATGGTATTTTCCACTGGCTGCCCTCTGACTCAGAGTCAAGTCAAGGTCCTAACCCCAAAAGTCACTCTTCTTTGTTTTATATCAGGGATTTTCGAGGTGGTCCAGTTAACATCAGCAGCTCACCCATTTTCGGCCTAATGTCCACTTGTGCCTCAAATGACAGCACAGAAGCCAAGGCTGGCTAACCAGTTGTAACGAAAAAGAAAGCATTCATTGCCTTGAGTCTAAGTTCTACCGACGAACTGTTATTTTAGGATGACTTTCCAAGTGTTTCTAGGGGTCAACAGAAATAAAGAAAGGCAAACAGATTCTATGGGCAAAAGGATGTTAGCAATGGCCTTT
The DNA here is from genome assembly GCF_018345385.1 of Vulpes lagopus. Taxonomy (NCBI): domain Eukaryota; kingdom Metazoa; phylum Chordata; class Mammalia; order Carnivora; family Canidae; genus Vulpes; species Vulpes lagopus. Next base: position 60,434,630 of record NC_054833.1, read on the forward strand.
CACAGTCCCTTGTTTCTTCTAGTGCAGGACCTGGCAGTGAAGGAAAACCATGGCAACCTCAGCATCTCCCCAAGATTCTTCAGGCAGAGAAAAGGCTAATAACATAAAGATTGTCAATTTTTTTTTTTAAACGTATCTGCTTACCCTTGAAAAACAGCTTGCTGGGAAAGCAGAGAAGGAACACAGTAATTCAAAACACCAAGGTAAGGATAGAAGGACAGAATGTCCTGAATGCACACAGCTAACAGTCCCCACTCCTTCATCTGCCTGCCCCATCCCCAGCCCTCCACAAACCCCAAATGGCCAGTGGGGCTTTCAAAGGGTGGGCATCTCCGTAAAGATGCGCTCTGCTTTGGAGGCTCAACACAAAAACCTGCAGGTGGCATCCTCTCACACCTTCTCAGCGACAGGGTTGCTTCTCCAAGCGGAAAGCAGCTTTTCTTGGCAAAAAAAAAAAAAAGGCAACAATACCAGAAAATTCATTACTATTAGCTAGCAAGACACTCCTTTCAGGAACCATGAATCCGGAAAGATAAAGCACCACAGATGAATGGCTGTGTTATGTGTAAAGCCACACTGCTCTACACGGTTCATTCTGCTTCAAACACAATGATAGATGAAGTACACGGAGTTAAAGCTATAAGGGAGGCACAGTTCCATTTACTAAATAATTTCACTGTGGAAAGGGAGTTCAAGACAGAATTACACTTCTACTTCTGGCCAAGATGGACTGACAGGGACCTGATTTATTTCTGGCCTGAAACAACTGGGAAAAAACAAAAAACAAACACAAAACCACAGGCAAAATATATAAAACAACAGTTTCAAGAGAGACCCGGACATCAGGAAATGAAGAGCAGTGCTCCCCAAGTGATGGGAAAGCACTGAGATGAGCTTGAGGACTGCCCCAGATATTGCCCAGCATGGGGGTAGGGACCCCAGGGGGAGCCTGGCAATCTCCCTACATTGAGAAGCATCCAAATAGATCAAGGAGGGGAGAGTACACAGGGCATAGCACAGGCAGGAGTGAACTGCCCAAACAGAATCTCTGGAGGTTTACATGGGGCCCACCTTGAAGCTTCAGTTGGGTATTCACCAAGACACGTGCATAAAGAAACTAGCCAGGGAAAGAACCACCAGCAAGAGGGAATGATCCTCCGAGTTCCAACTGGGTCAAACATAGTTCCTATTCCCACCAACCAGGGCACCTCATGATTGACAGGGCATCAGAGTACTAAGAATGCTTTTTAGCTCTGCAGTGGCTAGATTAGCTCTGTACTGAAGTCAGCAAACGTTTTCTCTAAGGGGCCACACAGTAAATATTTGGGGCTCCGTGATTCATATGGTCTCCAGTGCAGCTATTCGACTCTGCTGCTGTAGCAGGAAAGCAACCATAGGTAATATATAAATAAGTGAGCACAGTTGTACTCCCACAAAACTTTATTTATACACACTTTACTTTGAATTTTATATAATTTTTACAAGTCACAAAATTGTCTTCTATTTTTCAGCCACTTCAAAATGGAAAAACTGTTTTTAGCTTGCAGACCATTATAAAAACAGGTGATGGATGAGATGTGCCCCACAGGTCATGGTTTGCTGACTCCTCCACTAAAAGAAACACTGTTCTGGTCCACCTTACAAAATAATACCCAAATAATTGCATCCCCCCCCAAGATCTCAAGAATATTTCTAGAAATGCAGAAATATCTAGTACCAAACTAAGAAAAATTCACACCTGGCTTCCAAATGAATGTACCCCTGCCTGAGGTTAGAAACACAGCAAGGATGTCTGCTCTCACAATTTCTAGTGAATGTTGTACTGGAGACTGGAGATTGTAGCAAGCCCAATAAGGCAAGAAAAAGAAATAAAAGTCATCCAGATTGAAATGACGAAGTAAAACCACAATGATTTAAAGAAAAAGACTATCAGAGTGGATCAAAAAAACAGAGTCAACTACATGTTGTCTACAAAAACCCCACTTTAAATATAAAGGCACATATAAATTAAAAGTAAATGGATGGAGAAAAACAAACTACTAACATGCATCAAGAAAAAAACAAAACAGGGCAGCCCAGGTGGCTCAGCAATTTAGTACCGCCTTCAGCCCAGGGCCTGATCCTGGAGACCCGGGATGGAGTCCCATATCGGGCTCCCTGCACGTAGCCTGCTTCTCCCTCTGCCTGTGTCTCTCTCTGTGTCTCTCATGAATAAATAAATTTTAAAAAGCCTTTTTTAAAAAACAAAACAAGCACAGCTATACTAATATCAGACATAGCAGGCCTTAAAGCAAGTAAAGTTATTAGGGACAAAGAGAATCATTACATAAAGATAAAGGGGGTCGATTCCCAGAAGACACAACAATCTTTAATGTGTACATGCCTATCGCTTCTTGGCGTTTTGGCTAAGATCAAGTATAATGTGTACATGCCTAAACAACAGAGTATCAAACCACATGGGGCAAAACTGATAGAACTGCAAGGAGAAATAGATAAATGCACTATTAAAGTTGAGATTTAACACCCCTCTATCAGAAGGACAGATCCAGCAGTCAGAAAAATCAGTATGGACTAAGTTAAACTCACCACCACCATCAATCAACTGGATAAAATGGACACCTATATACTATTTCATCCAACAGAAGCAGAATACATATACTTCTCAAGCTTACATGGAACATTCACCAAGACAAACCACAGTCTGGGCCACAAAACATACATTAACAAATTTTTAAAAATAGAAATTATAAAATATCTATTCTCAAACTACTAGAAATCAGTAACAGAAAGGGAATTGGAAAACCCCCAAATATGTAGAGATTAAGCAACATACTTCTAAATAACACATGATCAAGAAGAAATTCCAAGGGACCTTTAAGAATATTCTGTGGTAAATGAAAATGAAAACAAAACTAAATTTATGGCATATGGCAAAAGCAGTGCATAGTGTGAAATTTATAGCTCTGAATGTCTATGTTAGATAAGAAGAGAGATCTAAGATCAACAGCTTTTTCCACACCTCAGAAAACTCGAAAAAGAGCAAATCCAATCCAAAGTAAACAAAAGAAATAATAAGAGAAATCAATGAAATTTAAATAGGTAATCAGCAGAGCAAAATCAATGAAACCAAAAAATTAATAAACCTCTAACCAAGCTAACTAAAAAAGAGAGAGGGAACACAAATGACTACTCAGAAATTTAAAAAGTGTATATCACTACAGATCTAATGGACATTGAAATGACAATAAAGTAATATTATGAACAACTTTATGCCCAATTTGATAACCTAGACAATACTGGCTCAACTCCTTGAAAGACACAAGCTGCCAACATTCACACAAGAAATAAGCAGTCTGAGTAGGTTTATATCTATTAAAGAAATTGACTTAACAAAAACCTCCCAAAACAGAAAACATCAGGCTGAAATGGGTTCATCAGTGAATTCTACCAAACATCAAAGGAAGAAATTATACCAATTCTCTACAATCTCTTTCAGAGGACAGAAGCAAAGAGGATACCTCCTAACTCATTTTTTGAGGCTACTGCTGTCCTAATACCAAAGCTAGACAAAGATACTACAAGAAAAGAAAAAAAACAGACCAGTATCACTCACGTACATAGATAGAAAAATCCTCAAAAAAAAAAAAAAAAAAGTATCAGCAAATCAAATCCAACAATGTATAATACACCACAGTCAGTGAGATTTATCCTAGGTATGCATGCCAGGTTCAACATTCAAAAATTAATTAATTAATCCATCATATCCACAGGCTAAAAAAGAAAAATCACATGATCATATCACTAGGTGCAGAAAAAGTACTTGACAAAATCCAGTATTCATGGATGATAAAAACTCTCAGTAAATTAGAAATAGAGGAGAATTCCCTCAACTTGATAAAGAATACCTACAAAATCCCCAGAACCAACGTCACACTTGACGGTGTGAAACTTGGAGCTTTCCCACTAAGATCAGGTACAAGGCAAGGATGTCATTTCTCAACACCCCTTTTCAACACTGTACTGGAAGTTTTGGCTAATGCAATCAGATGCGATAAGACAAGACAAAATATATATATATATATATATATATATATATATATATATATATATGGATTGGGAAGAAAGAAAGAAAACTTTGTTTGCAGGTGATATGATCATGTAATGTAGAAGATCAAAAAGAACTAACAAAAATCTCCCAAAACTAGTAGGTGACTATAGCAAGGTTGCAGGATACAAGATTAATATATAAAAGTCATTCACTTTACAATAAACCAGCAATCATAGGTGGAATTTGAAACTAAAAACACAATACCATTTATGTTAGCATCCCTCAAAATGAAGTATTTAGGTCTATCAAAATATGTACAAGATCTATATGAGAAAACCCACAAAACTCATGAATGGAATCAAAAAAGAACTAAAAGAAAGATATTCCATGTATGTAGAAAGACTCAATACTGCCAAGACACCAGTTTTCTTCCCACTTTATAGATCTAATGCAATTTCCATCAAGATCCCAGCAGGTTATTTTGTGGCTATAAACAAACTGATTCTAAAATGTTATTGGAAAGGCAAAAGACTCAAAATAGCTTACACAGTATTGAAGGAGAAGGAACAAAAGTAGAAAAATTGACTTCAAGATTTACTCTGAAGCTGTAGTAATTAAGACACTGTGGTACAAGCAAAGGAACAAAGGGAACAGAACAGAGTGCCCAGAAATGGACCCACATAAACATAGTAATGGTCTTTGACAAAGCAGCAAAGGTAATAAAATGGAGCAAAGACCATCCTTTTAACAAATGGTGCTGTAACAACTGGACATTCACATGCAAAAGAACCTTCAACTAAATTTTGTTCTGTATCTAAAACTGCTCCAAAAAAAGAAAAAATAAAGTCCTACAGACTTTACGAAAAAGCTTTTAACAAATTAATGAGTTTAGCAAGGTTGCATGATCCAAGATCAATACACATAAATTAGTTCTACTTTTCTACACTGGCAACAATCATAGAAATTTTAAAATACCATTAATAACATAACAAAAAGCATGAAATATTTAGGGATAAATCTGATAAAAAAAATGTACCAGACATGCACAATGTCATACATATGTCAAAACTTATTGAATTATATACTTTAAATACATACTATTTATGACATGTCAAGTATATCTCAGTAAAACAGTTTTTTTTTTGTAAAACTGTTTTAAAACATATCTGTAATACACAAAAATCATGCACAAAAACAGGAACATGAAAAATGTCTGTGACATACATTCAAGAAAAAAAAGTAAAAGCTGTGGCACCTGTATCATGATCTCATTTATGTAAGAATATGTGTGTGCTTCTACTAAATATATGTGTGTATGCATATAGAAAAAAAGCGTGAAGAAATAAATGTTGAACTGGTTATAGTTTGAGATTGGAGAACCAATAAGGAGATGTTTTTCCATGTTATACCTCCCTGTATTGTTTGAACTTCCCAGAACAATCCTGCGTTACTTCCAAAATTAAAAAACAAACAAACAAACAAACAAACAAACAAAAACCCAGAAAAACACAAAACAAACAATTACGCTTAAAAGCCACTGGACAAGATGAACTTGAAGATAAAGGCCAAATGGGCTTATTTTGTATAAGAAAAAGATTGGGGGGAGGGGGGCTGGGTGCCTCAGTAGGTGAAGTGTTTACTTTCAGCTCAGGTCATGATCCTAGGGTCCTGGGATTGAGTCCCACATTGGGCTCTCTGCTCAGTGGGGAATCTGCTTCTCCCTCTCCTGCTCTCCCTGCTTATGCTCACTCTCTCTCTCTCTCTCTCTCTCTCAAGTTAATAAATAAAATCTGAAAGAAAGAAAGAAAGAAAGAAAGAAAGAAAGAAAGAAAGAAAGAAAGAAAGAAAGAAAGAAAAGAAAAGAAAGAAAAGAAAGAAAAAAGAAGAAGAAGAAGAAGAAGAAGAAGAAGAAGAAGAAGAAGAAGAAAAGAAAGAGAAAAAAGAAAAAGAAAAAGGAGGAGTGTTGTGTTCTTTTGGAGCACGAGTCCCATCAAGGAGTAAAGCGAGGGGGGCACATGCTTCGGATTCACCTGGGTTTCTCAGACTCAGAACTGTGCACGCGCTCTCCCTCCCAGTGGAGAATCACTACTTCCATGGGCTACCTGGATGGATGACCCCATCTGTCTATGCCTCAGACACCCTAAGGCACAAAATCGCCAAGAGCTTTAAAGGACCAAGAGCTTTCCTGGTGATCTTCAATGGGTGTGAGGAACATTCAAAGGCTGCAGTAAAATTCTGACAAGGTTTCTGGGCCCATGCTCCTGGGTATTCAGTACCTTGGATAATCTTCTGCTGCTGTTGCCGGATTTCATCAAAACCCAAACCTCTGGTCTCCTCTGGCTCCTCAAAGAGCCAAGGGTTGGGGACTCCTCGCTTAGCCCCTCCAGTCATCAGGCTGGACCTAGGAATAAGATTCAATGCATTACATAACTCAAAAAATATAGCTCTGCTGCAAATTATTCCCACAAGTGCAGAGGTGGCCAGCCTCACATGCTTTGAAAATTCAATTCAACCACAATTTATTGCATCCTTAGTTTAGGCCAGCAACTGTGTTCATGCTGGACGAGGTATGAGGATGAATAAGGCACAGGCCTGGTCTCCCCAGAGATTTATAGCCTGTTAAAGAGGCTATAGCAGCACATAATACCTTTACTAATCTTCCAAGATACATCTGAGTCAATAATCATGAATGAGGATCTTAAATTTCAAAAACACAAGGCCAAATGGAAGTGGCCTTTTTATTAGAACAAAGCCCCGTCTCACAGGCTACGTGACACCAAAGGCACAAATATTATTTCTTAAGATACAATGTTGCAACCACAGGTTATGGCACTTAAAAATGACCACAGAATTTTTTATTAAAGGGTGTTAAGTTGTTCACAGAAAAAAACACACACAGGGTTTCAAATTCAATCTTACAAAGGCAATGTAGTGCTCGCAACATAGTAAACAGATTCTGAATTATTTGTCTTAATCTTTACTCGCCCTAGTATCCCACACACCCCTTCTGCACCAGACACATTGGTGTCCTTGCTGTCCCAGGAACATGGAACACATGTTTTCAGCCTTGGTTTATAGGATTTTCATCTCAAGTATCTCCTTCCCTGTCTCCACCAGCCCACATTCTGTCCAAGCCCCAAGGACCATCGTGTTCATGAAACCCACTTTTCAACCCACAATGTACGGTCAGTCATTTGGGAGCCTGGTTGGATTCATAAAAAGTGATTGGTGACATAACCATAGTGGCAGACACAACAGTGGTTAACATGTAGTGGTTGCACATGCTATCTGCAAGCACAGCTCCAGACGATGGGTATGCATTCATTCATTTCTCCATCACTTGTGACTCTTCTAGTACTTTGCAGATTTCTCAAATTACCTGGAAATAACTGCTACTCCATTGTTGAACCTTTTACGTAGGTAAGCGTCTCGTCTAATAGATAGATGGCAGGAACCAAAAGTCACCCTTGACTGGATTATATGCTGCTCCCCAACACAGAACAAGAAGCTGTCAACACAGGTTCAAATCCTGGCCCTACCACCTACCAAATCCAGACAGCAATTTCTACCTCAGAGGGTTGCTGGGGGGTAAATAAAATAAATCTATTTACCCAAAGAACATTTATTCAGTACTTAGTATGTAGTAGGTATTGTTCTCATTCATGGGAATGAGAAAAAAATAGAATACAGGAAAAACAGAACAGAATCTCTGCCCCTACAGGGTACAAATTTTTGTGATGGGTGCTGCTTCCATTCCGATGGTGGCAGGTGGGAGGGAGACCAGGTGTGAAACAAGTAGAAAGCGTTCAGTGCAGTTCTTGGAAGAGAAGAGTCACTCAACAAATGTTCACTAGTATTGTTCTATTGCTTAATGCTCTGCATACACAGGGCACACTAAAGTATAATGTTTTAATATAAAAGTATACCCCAAAAGGCTGTATCAACTTCATTTTTAGTCAAGCACTCTGGAACCTACAGAAGAAGATGCTGTGGATTGAGAAACAAACCCAGGTGAGAAGAAAACTTTTGACTACTTAGACCCAAGATTTTAAACACAGAGCTGGCCTCTGCTCGAGCACATGAACATGCCAAACAGAAGCACAATGTGGTTCCACCTCATCAAGTAGGCAGACATATTTCTTTAAAACCTTACCCTGCTTGGTCAGCCCCAAGTATCTACGATGTCAAGATCCTGGATTTATTCCCTAGAATAATCATTCAGTCTCACCTAACTCAAGATGTGGGGATGAATGCAACAGAGAAAGGAGAAGCGAGTTTAGAAAAAGCACGCTCCCTGACTCTTACAGCACCCTGCAAGCACCAGCTCTGGCTCAAAATAGGACTCCTCTGGGAAGCTGCGTATGGACCCCTGAAAAAAGCAAGTGCTAAAGACCAGTACAATGGGTCAGAGGGACATAAGGTAACCTCACAGTGCATCTATCAATGGCCAAGAGCACCCTCCCATTCAAATTAGTACACCTGCACCTGTGCTGACAGTAGACGTTGCTCCTCCAAAGTTAAAGAGGGAATGTCCCACTGGTGGCTCTTGCCACACCGAGAGCGCGTCTTTACAAATTACTAAAGGAGAAAACAAAACAGATGTGATAAAACTGCACAATCTCAAAAACAACAAAGTAGAACTACAGCCTTTAATTATATATATACACATATATATTTAATGCACAATCTAATATTAACATCAAACACTCATAAGACGGCAGACATACAGGAAAGATTTCCCAGGGCTGCAGACAGACCTCCGAAGGCCCTAAGCACTGAAAGGACTGTTTTGGTCTTGCTTTTCACACAGATTGATAGAAAAGCAACAGTATGGGGGACACCTGGGTGGTTCAGTTGGCTAAACGTCTGCCTTCAGCTCAGGTATGACCTGAGGGTCTCAGGGTCCTGGGATCGGGCCCCACATCAGCCTCCCTGCTCCACGGGGAGTCTGCTTCTCCCTCTCCCTCTGCCCCTGCCACCTGCTCGCACACTCTCTCTCAAATAAATAAATAAAGTCTTAAAAAAAAAAAAAAGTAATCATAAACCACAGTGTGGTTGGCCAAAGTAGGCCAAAGTAAAAATTCTTCTCTAATGCCTCTTCCCTTGGCTATCTGGTTCCAAAGTATTGGGAGTTTGGAAAGTTTCAAAGTTTAGAAGTTCAGGGCTAAACTCTGTCTTTCCTTTTGGTGTTCATACTTGTTGATGCCCCAACTCTAGTGGGACACTCAGCAAGGGATATATCTTTATCAACAAGGGCAGGTAAGATCACAAGCATCGCTGCATGCGAAAGACTTGATTTTCTCTTAATTAGATTTTATGTTCAACTTAGTATTTGGAATGATGCTTATTACTACCCAGCACTCTCTCAGGTAAGAAGGAAAATATGAAAGACTTTAAGACATGATTCTTGCTTTCAAGGAGTTTATGACCAAATTGAAAAGAGAAACTAAGGGAGCCTGGGTGGCTCAGCGGTTAAGTATTTGCCTTCAGCTTAGGGCCAAAGTTCCAGAATCCAGTCCTGCATCAGGCTCTCCACAGGGAGCCTGCTTCTCCCTCTGCCTGTGTCTCTGCCTTTCTCTCTCTGTGTCTCTCATGAATAAATAACATCTTTACAAAAATAAAGTAAAATAAAGTAATACCCTTACTCATAATGCTCAGCCCACCTCCTTATTTTGCATTTTTCTCTGTAGCATTTCAACAACTAGCTATTGGATAGGATGCACTTGTTTATTTTTTGCCTCCACCCTAGACTAGAAGCTCCCCAGGGTAGGGACTATCTTGTTTCTCACGATAACCTCAGTGCCTGGCATAATGGGCACTGAAGAAAAAAAAAAAAGTTGAGGGTATTAACTTATTTGGCAAAAACCATACCTAAATGAATGAAATCATTCACTGAAGCATGAAATTGTGCTTCTGTTTGGCATGTTCGCACACTCAAGTAAAGAGGCCAGTCCTGTGTTTAAAATCTTAAGTCTGGGGGAGCCCGGGTGGCTCAGTGGTTTAGTGCTGCCTTCAGCCCAGGGCATGATCCTGGAGACCCGGAATCGAGTCCCACGTCAGGCTCCCTGCATGGAGCCTGCTTCTCCCTCTGCCTGTGTCTCTGCCTCTCTCTCTCATGAATAAATAAATGAAATCAAATAAATAAATAAATAAATAAATAAATAAATAAATAAATAAATAAATAAAATCTTAAGTCTAAGGAGTCAAAAAGTTTTCTTCTCGCCTGGGTTTGTTTCTTGACCCACAGCATCTTCTTTGTAGGCTCCAGGAGTCAGGAAATGGTGTCAGCACACTCAGGCTGTGTTCTGTGTGATTCCAGAGGCATTTTACGGCCACAATCTTATTTGTGACATACACAGGCCTGTGTGTCAGCCACAGCAGATATGACTAACAAGAAAACCAACCTAGAGAGATCATGGTGACTTTCTTGGAGGTCACACACTTAGTGGCAGAGCTAGAGGCATGACCTACCTCTTTGCACTCTTCACCCAAGGCGCTCTCTACCATCACAGGGCAGGCTTCGTGACAACAGGGACACTAGACATAGCCTTGCAGAGCGGGTAAGGGTCAGTGCTACGGGGAGGCAGGGATGGAGGGCATTCCCAGAAAGGACAGACATCCAGATGATGTCTCTGGGGTGGGAGGCGGGAGCCACACACGTGCTCGGGACAAGGGTAAAGAGGGTGCAATTTGGAAAGCGAGGCCTAGCAGCATTGATTCCTGGGCAGGCAGCCCTGACACACCTGCATCCCCTCCTCCCCTTCGCCCTCACTCCTGCAGAACCTTGTCATTTTAGCTTCACACTAGCTGCTCCCCATCCCAGATGCCCTCCCATTCACAGCTAAGTCACCCTAAGGAATGAACTCTGCCTACTGGCCCAACCTCCGCTCTACAAAACTCTTCCTTCTCACTTGTAACCTCCTGACTGCCCAAATGTCCCCTGCTGCCCCTCCGTCCCTTTGTAGGTCTCGATTGTCACCACTGCCCATGGCCCTTCTCCATGACCTAGCCGCTCCTCCCGTGGCTTCCTCCATGCTGCTCTCTCCCACAGGCAGACACTTCTCTGTGATTTGAAGGGCCCTCTTCTTCCATGTGTCCCTTAAATATGCGTGTTCCCCAGCAATTCTCTTCAGATTTGCCCTTCTCACAGTGTGATCACTCTCTGGGCAATGCTCTCTGTTGCCGTGGCTGCAGGGTTGGAAGAACAGGAGCTAGCAGGTGCTCACGCATGTCTGTCCCAGTCCACATGGAACAGGACACGTTCTCTTGGGTCGTCATGGTGGTGGGTTCTTAGCTGGGGGGTGGGAGAAGGGCATGCTCCCCTTCCTAGCAGGGCAAGAATCTGAAATCCCACATAACAAAATCCAGGGGAGGCAGGTCCTCTCACCCCTCATCCTGATTGAAAAGCACTGTGCTCAAGACTTTCAGATTCACCTCCACCTGTGATATTTTCCTGCAGGCTCCCTTTCCATGCATGTCTTCTTGTTTGGGACCTTCCAGCTGGGGATTCCACTGCAGATTTTGACTTCTGCCCCTGTCTCCCACATCTCAGCCATTCCTATGCCACAGCCTTGTGGCTGGTCCCCTCGCTTACAGTCGCCCGCATCCAAATCATCGTGAGCCCTGTTGCCAGAGCTCTTTCTGGAACAGAGCTCTCACTGTGACATTTCCCTGTTTTAAAACTTCTGCGGCAGCCTGGATGCCACAGATGAGACGTTTAAGCTTGAAGACATGGCCCCAGGGATCTCCCAACACCCCCTTCCAGACCCTACTCTTCCTTCAGTCCTACAAACCGCTCAGGGCTTCTCAGACAAAGGCACAAACTTCCACACTCTCATGTTTTTGTATGAGTCTGGAGGGTCCCCACCCCCACCCTTTTGTCCATCTGGCAAAATTCTATTCATCCCCTAAGGCTCAACTCAAATGTCACTTCTGTTTGGTCCTTCCTGATCCCCATCCCCACCCCCCCCTCCCCTGAATCAATCACTCGCTGGTGCTCCCATGGCACTTTGTTCGAAACCTCTAACGTGGCATTTATCAGGCAGGACTGTAGTGAGTTATTTACTTATCCATCTCCCTTCCTAAATTATGAGCTCTGTGAGGAAAGAGGCCACATGACAGTCATGTTTATATCCCGAGTAGCAAAAAAAAAAAAAAAAGGGGGGGGGGGGCAAACAAAACTTAATCAATTGTTATGTGCCTCTGAGACTCTAGCAGCAAAGACTGATATTGTTCAAACAGATGGAGAGGGTATCACCTGAAAGAGAATTCTTTCACTAAAACCTTAGAGCTCAATCCTGCTTTTGGAATGACACCAAGAGAATGTCCTTCTCCTCTAAAAAGGAAGAAGGAAGTTACGGAAGCAAAATGCTAAACACTATGCTCCAGAGGCTACAATAGACTTGAGATGGTTTTTAAAAAAAATATATCAGTTAATTTTGTCCATATTCTTTCAGGATGGAACTTATGTAACAAACAGAACTTCTGAAATGAAGGCCACATTTATAAATTGGTTGGATATCTCTTTTTTCTTAAAGATTTTATTTATTTATTCATGAGAGACCCAGAGAAAGAGAGGCAGAGACACAGGCAGAGGGAGAAGCAGGCTCCCTGTGGAGAGCCTAATGTGGAACTCGATCCCAGAACCCTGGGATCATGACCTGAGCCAAAGGCAGATTCTCAACCGCTGAGCCACCCAGGTGCCCCTGAATTATCTGTCTTATAAAGATTTTACTACAAAGTTTCATAGTTGCTTCAAAAGGTATACAAATATTTCATTTTCATCCCCCAAAGAAAATGATGTACATTACATTATGGTACTACGGGGGGCAGGTGGCACAGGCGACTCGTGTTTTTCTGCTGATAAATGTGGTTGAAGTTTGTTGGAAGCTCACAGGGACAGGCCTTCTTATCAACCAAACCCAGAATTGAAAAAGCAGTGAATTCCCAAGAGGTAGCTTTCTTAGGTGTTGTTAGCATCTCAAAAAGATGTCAAAGTGACTATATAAAATGTTTGCGTTTTATCTAAAAGGAGTATCAGTGTTTGTGTATTCATGGACCATGTGGTGGGTTGCAGACAGGACTGGAGAAGATGCTTCCAGGGTGCCAGTGAAGTGAATTGAGTCTGTGAAGCTTTACAATTAGACTTGCCTAAAAAGATGAGAAAATGCTACCACGGTATGAAAAGGGTAATTCCTTTCTCCAAACTTTTTTTGGCAGTTGCTTTCTGTGGATATAAAGATGCACAGGGGCTCAAATTTCAATCAGAAATAGATTCTTTGACATAAATTCTTGAGAGGCAAAATCTGGCCCCAATATGCGGCCAGGATTATGCTGAGGAGAGGCCACAGTTGGGGAGGTGGGCCAGGAGGCTGGTGTAATTCAGGCGGAAGGTGACGGGGGTCTGGAAGGAGGGAAATGGCAAGAGGGGACAGCAGGAGACAATCCCCACAGTGAATCACAGGGAAATTCCCCAAGTTTTTGAGTAGACTGGATACAGGGGATAAAAATTTTCAAATGTGGGAGACTCAGGGAAGTGACACAACCTAGGGGAAAAGACATTTTTTATTTTCTTCTAGAATTTTCCCAAACTTCAACATTGTTCCTAAGAACGACCACAAAGTAAAATTGCTCCTGCCAGATGGGTGGCTGTCTATGACTACTTTAGCCAAAGCTGCTAGATGGCTAGCCTCTCTAGGTCCAGGACTCTGTCCTGTTCCTTCCTGTATCCCATCCTGCCTTCCACTCATCCTTCCTACAAGTACTCACTGAGCACCCTCTATAAGCACCCCAACTCTAACCTTGGGGCTTGGAAGGGAATAAGACAAATAACCAACCTTATGGACCTGATACTCTGGAGACAATAAAAGCCTAACACCATGCCTTTTGCAAATACTCAACTATTGTTTTTTTGTGAAGTTAAAAACATGATCTTTATTGAGTATGAGGCCAGAATAGGTAAGAACTCAAACAAGGAAAGTATCTTCTTACACATCATCCAAGGAGATGCTTGCCATAGCATCTGTAAAATCTACTGCAGTCTAAATATTTTTCTAGTTTCAAACCAATCCCATTTTTTCCTTCCTCATTGCTGACCACACTGGCCGCTAATAAGTTTTAATGTTACGTTACAAACCTGGCAAAATGGTTCACAGCAGAACAGAGATGCAGGGTGGCAAAGGTCATTGCAAGTTTTGACCTCCAAACTGAAGTTCAGAAATTCCAGCAGGCTTTGCCTAAGAGTCACTCAGGCAGCCCAAAATCAAGAAAATAAAACTAAAAGGAACAGTTGCTCTACTGTAAGCGTTTGATTGTCAGGGTTCCTGAAGAGTAGAAAGGGGTACGTCAGGGTGGTCCATAAAACAGTAGAATTCCAAGTGAGATGAATTAGCTCTCTGACAAATTTACAGTGACTGAGAGCCATCTGCTGGTGGGTGGTTACAATTCAACCTAAAATGCTCAGTGATGCCATGACTGACTTTTACTTATAAGCAACTCCTTCTGTGAGTACAGAAAGCACTCCCAAAAACATGTTTGGAAACAGAATGAATGAAAGTCAACAATATGCTTATATATTATGGAGGGATTTTCATAATGGCCATTCACAATGGCCCTACATCTCTGTCTCAGTGGTTGACCATCTGCCTTTGGCTCAGGTTGTGATCCCGGGGTCCTGGGATCGAGTTCCCCATCGGGCTCCCTACAGGGAGCCTGCTTCTCCCTCTGCCTGTGTCTCTGCCCCTCTCTCTGTGTCTCTCAGGAATAAATAAATAAAACCTTTCAAAAAAAATTTTTTTTACGACCAAGCACACTTGAACAACAGACGTATCTGACAGGTGCCCAACTGAGGTGAACAATTTGCATTTAAGCATTCAACATGATGGATGATCTCCATTTCTGTCTCAACTCTACTGTCCCCCCCCCCCCTTTATTTGCTTCTGTCCTCACTCATAAAGATAAAATGCAGTAAAATATTCACTTAGTTGGGTAAGTTAACGTTGTTCTAGGACAAAGATGCAAGTGTGACAGAAAGAAATTTTTAGCTGGCAGAAGGATGACCAACAGTGGTAGAAATTTATGTTTGTCAGCTGATGTACAAAAATCCAAATCTGGCATTAAAAGACTGAGGGTGTCCGTGAATAATATGTATACATCCAAGACTCACTAAAGCCAAAACTACCCGCATGGTCATTATTTTCAACTATTTTAGATAGTTCCCATCTAAAAACTCAAACTCTTGAGATGGGCACCCATGCTTTCGACTGTGCTTTTCATTTTCCCTCTGGGGACAGGGTCCGGCAACCTGCAGGCACCCTGAGGTGGTATCTCTGCAGCCAGCTGGACACCAAGTATGCAGACTGGTACGTAAGTGATCAGTCTAGAAAGAGGAGGGCTCAAGAAGGCACACAAGTAAGAGGAAAATATGCAAATTCTACCAAATGTACAATGGCTGTGTCAAGTCTCATTTCTCCCCCTGGTTTCTCAGTTCCTCCTGCCTCACCCAGCGTTCCTCCTGTCCTTATCTCCTAGACTGTGTGTGGCCCATAGCACAAGATTTAGCATTTAGGTATCAACTCTTCTACGTCATTCTCCATTGTTTGGTGCAGGACAAAAAGGCCTCTCCAAAGGGCATGCCATTCTTGGACTGCCCTCTGCTAAGAGCCGTGACAGCATGTGCTCAATACCATTTACCAAGCACTTCACAAAGGCATAAACATATGCCTTCACCTACGTTTATCTCACCTGGACTCCACAATATTTTGTAGAGTCATGATTATTTTTATAATCATTTTTATAAAAAATTGAGTCAAAATTCAAACCCAGGTTTTTAATACTGGACCCTTTATTCCCACCACTGAATTACACATGCAGAGTTCACACTATGTGGCTTGAACATATGGAAGGAACGCTGTGTGTTACGTACAAGTATCAGGAAGAAGGAAAAAGTACTTGAAGTCAGTGAGAAATGAACCAATGGGGGTCCCTACAAGGGAACCATGGTAGGAGACCAAAACTGAGAGAGAGAGAGAGAGGGCTCAAGAGACAAAACCTACAGCAAATGACAAGGAGACTTGAGTTCTAGTTTTTTTTCTCCCATTTATTCACCTTGGGCATGATGGCTTCTTTGAGGCTCAGTCTCCCCATCCGCAAACTGGCCCTCCTCTCTCCTCTCTTACACCACAAAAATTATTATGAGGCTCAAATACTATCTGAACGTGCTTGGTAGGCAAGAGAGGCAGGGAAAAAGAGAAAATCCTTTTTAATAAATGAGAAAATGCTTTTTTCAGTTTCTTACACATTTTCATTTATAAAAAGCCCACATTGGAAAGTATTCAATAGGTTTGTTTTTTTTTAATCAACATAAGTAACTTATAATACAGTGTGTATAGGTGACTCTTGGGTTCTTCCCTCTGCTTCTTCATAGACTAGAATTTTCTACTTTTTCAATTCCCATGTGGTTTTCATCATGTAAAATTAATACACAAAGGGGTAGGGAATCTTTTTATCTTCCCATGAAAAAGTGACAAATATATCAGGTGGTTAAAGGATTGCGATTCAAAACAAGATACCATTTTTCGCCCATCGAATGGACAAAACTCAACCAGTTCTATAAAAGGGCTGCCCCAGGGACACCTGGGTGGCTCAGTGGTTGAGCACCTGCCTCTGGCTCAGGGCATGATCCTGGGGTCCTGGGATCGAGTCCCACATCGGGCACCCCATGGGGAGCCTGCTTCTCTCTCTGCCTATGTCTCTGCCTCTCTCTCTGTCTCTCATGAATAAACAAATAAAATTTTAAAAATATTAATAAAAAATTAAAGGGCTTCCCCATATGGTGCTGGGGAGAATGAGAGCCATTGGGACTTTCAGAAACAGACATGGCAGTGCCTGTTGAACCTGGACACCCATGCCCTTCGTTCTAGTGACTCCACTTTGGGGAGAAATTTCTACAGAAATAGAAGCCACATTCACCATGGGTCCTGACACATTTTACTCGTCATAGCAAAAACCTAAACAACTCAGTATCCATCAGATGGGGAGTGGTTGGATGAATGACTGCATATTTACATTGTGGAATAATGCTGCCACTGAAAAGAATTTGTTAGATCTATGGATTTGGAGGACTGTCCAAATTTAAATGGAAAAGTAAATTATGGAGTAATCTGTATCAGACAACTGTCTTCATTAAAAAAGTTGGGAAAGGAAAACGTTTATGTGTATAAATCTATTTGTAAATATTTGTATAAACACAGATACAGGTGGAAAAGGAAAGTGTCCAAACAGTTAACACTAGTTACTTTAGGATAATGGCACTAGAGGGAAAGAAAGGGAGAGAATTAATTTTTGGCTACGCCTCAGTACAGTCTGACTTGTTATAATGAGCCTGTATTGCGTTTGTAATTTGTTTCAAATCCAATTAAGGACGACTCACTTCCTCAGGGAGGAAGATCAAGGGGAGGGGAGATATTAGGAGAATGATGACCCCTGACGTAGTGAAGATGGATAGAAAGTGCTGTTGAAAGTATCCTTCTGGAGATGCCTGGGTGGCTCAGCGGTTGAGCATCTGCCTTCGGCTCAGGTTGTGATCCTGGGGTCCTTGGATGGAGTCCGCATTGGGCTCCCTGCAGGGAGCCTGCTTCTTCCTCTGCCTGTGTCTCTGCCTCTCTCAGTGTCTCTCATTAATAAATAAATAAAATATTAAAAAAAAGAAAAAGAAAAAAAGCATCCTTCTGTTTTTAAAATTAAGAGTAGGAAACAAACACTAATATCAAGAAATGCCAGAATCGAACTTTTTTTTCTCCGGCGGGGGCAGGGGTGGTGGTGGTGGTGGTGGGGCGGCAGGGAGAAAGAGTAATGGGAAAGAAAGATCTAAAGGTAAGAAAAGATGATGGAGGGACAGGGAGAGAGAAGCAAGAAGGGGCAGATAACCCAGGCAGGAGTCTACAGTCACCCAGGGGGAAGTTTTCAAATGACAAACAGGGCTGCAGTGAGCAGAGAAAGGAAGGAGGATGATGTTGGGGATGGAATAGAAGGGTGACCTGGCTCCTTTTCTGACGGTGGGCAGAAAGAGCAAGCCAAGCACTCCCCCGGCACTTTCACAGAAGAAAAACCCTAACTTCACAAAATCTACCCACTAGGAAGACCTGGGTAAAGTTTTCCCCCAGTTCTACTGACTCACATCTCCATCTTGTGGTCTGTTCAGGACACAGATCTTAGTGTGCATACGTGTGTGCGCGTGCACACTGTGCATGCAAAAGCATCAATACATATGTACGTGTTTATGTATGTATACTCACACATTAAGTATGGTTATATATAACTATATCCATTTATAAGTTTTATGAGCAACGATGTGTTATATGAGCATACATTGTATTACTAATTACTTATTACATATTATATATTTAAGTATATATACATATATAAGTGTACATAGACACAGGTATATACATACTTATCTGCATGTGTAATATGTTATATAAAAATGTATGTATGTATACTGGTACTTACATACATATTTTTAAGTTCAATTAGAACATGTGAACAGAAAAGTCATTAAGTGTACAGCTCAAAGATAATTTGTGAAGTGAGCACCCACAGTTAGTCACTACCCTAGCAAGAAACAGAGTGCTAACAGAACACCAGGATCTCTCGTGCCCTCTTATGGCTCACTGCTTCCCACAAAGGGACCCACTTCCCTGATCTGTAATATTGCAATGAAGCTTTGCCTTTACAGGAATGGAATCCTAGAGTACGCGCTCATAAGTCAGACTCATTTTGCTCAATGTGGATGTTTGTTAGATTCATCCATGGTGTGGCATGTAGTTCATTTTTTCTCACTTTCTGGGTAGTATCACTGCATAAATATGCCATCATGTATTTATACAGCCTAGTGTAGGTATTCACTGAGTCGTTTCCAGGTGGGAAGACTAATAACACTGATATAAGCAGTCTTATTCATGCTTTTGCACAGCTCAGTTTTAGGAGATACAGTTTTCCAAAGTGGCTGCAGAATTGAGAGTTTCAGCAGCAGTGTGTGAGAATTCCAGCAGCACTTAACCCGTCTGCCATTTTAATTCCTGCCATTCTGGTAGGTGCGATGGTCTGTTATCATGGTTTTGCTTCGCACTTTCCTTATGACTAGTTAAGTTGCACATGTTTTCATATGCTTACCAGCAATTGGGTATCCTCCTTTGTGATGTCCAAATTCTAGTCTTCTGCCTCTTTTTCCTAATGGCTTGTCAGTCATTTTCTTAAATTATAGGAGTTCTTTATATATTCTGGATACAACAACAATCTGGTATCAGATAAACGCACTATAAATATGAATTCTTGGGGATCTCTGGGTGGCTCAGCAGTATAGCGTCTACCTTCAGCAGGGTGTGATCCTGGAGTCACGGGATCAAATTCCACATTGGGCTTCCTGCATGGAGCCTGTTTCTCCCTCTGCCTGTGTCTCTGCCTCTCTCTCTGTATCTCTCATGAATAAATATAATCTTTAAAAATAAATAAATAAAATAAATATGGTTCTCATTCTGTGGCTTGTCTTTCGTGCTTTGATATAAGCAGAATTTCTTATTTTAAGGAAGTCCAACTTATCATGTGTTTCTTCTATGTTTAATGCTCTAAGTATCCTATAAGAAATACTTGCCTGTCCCAAGGTCATAAAGACATTCTTTTATGTTTTCTCCTATGAGTTCTCATTTCACCTTTTGCATTTAGATCTACAATCTTTTTGGAACTGAATTTTATAAACAGTGATGCAGAGGCTGATTCTTTTTCACTCGTATGCTTCTCTAGTTGACCTAACATTATTTATTGAAGAGACTATCTTTTCTCTACTACATTGCAGTGCACCTTTGTCATGAGTCAAGTAGCAACGCATGTGAACTCTGTATTGTTCCACTGGTTTACTTGCCTATCCTTGTGTCCACATCACAGTGCAGCTTTATGGTAAGTCCTGATAACTGATAACGTGAGCCCTCATGCCTTTTGTTCTTCAAAACTACCTTGGCTTTTCTTGGCTCTTTTAAATGCCATATAAAGTTTAAAATCATCTTCTTAAATGATGAAACTGAAAAAGTGGCTTGGGTGGGGGCACTTGGATGGCTCAGAGGTTGAGCATCTGCCTTTGGCTCAGGGTGTGATCCCGGGCTCCTGGGATCAAGTCCTGCATCAGGTTCCCTGCACGGAGCCTGCTTCTCCCTCTACCTATGTCTCTGTCTGTCTCTCATGAATAAATAAATAAAATCTTTAAAAAAAAAAGTGGCTGGGGACTCTGAGTTTGTTCTGAACCTATAGGTGAATCTTGAGAGAGCTGACATCTTTACAAGATTGAGTCCTCCAATCCCTGAACATGGTATATCTTTTAGTTTTTCCTTAATTTCTCTAAACAATGTTATTATAGTTTTGAATGTGGAGGTTTCATATACCTTTCTTTGACTTATTCCTACATATTTCATGTTTTTAATGCTATAACAAATAGCATCTTAAATTTTTTTATTTGATATTTCTTTGTCATCCAGCTTTCAAAACCTGTGGAGAAGCTACCATGCTACTGCCTGTGGACAGACTATATTCATTACATCTCACAGGGTATCACTGGGTAGCTTTCTCGACTTGTTCAACAGCATGGAATTGCAATAACTAATATTTATTCACATCTCAAGGTCTTTAGATTCACTTGCTTCATCAGTCATCCAAATGGATAATCTTTTTTATACTCAGTATCTATTTAGAAATTGGGCTGCTGGTAGAGTTCCTTTCCTATTCCATGGAGAGAAAAAAAAAAAATCTGGACTAAAATGACTACAGAGATCCATTCAAGTGGTCATCAGTCTTGTGAGTACATACATCACCAAAAAACTTTGAATAGCTTACTCTGTCAAGCTCTGAAATACTTCCAAGACATTTAAAAGTATTAGTTTAAACATTCTGCTTCATCATCTCCAAGTTACCCCATAGAGCTAAAAAGATAACGCAAAGAGTCAAGAGGGCATGTTATACTATAATTCATGTTAAAAATAAAAGAGGCAAGAGGTAGATGGGAGGGGTGTGTGTGTGTGTGTGTGTGTGTGTGTGTGTGTGTGTGGGCGCGCACCCTTGTATATATGTAGAATCTCCCAGGAAGGACATATAAAAAACTATTAGAAGTGGTTACCTCTGGGGAAGAAATGAGGAACTTCACATCTGTTGGAAGTGGGAAGGCGCTCCAATTTTCATTGATTACTCTTTTGTACAATCTGTGTGTTTATGACACAATCCACCACTTTCAGATTAGGTTCACATTTTTAAAAATTCTGTCAGTTCCCACAAACTTCTAGAATATCCCAAAGTGTCAACATTTTGGCCTAACCCTTCAACCAAACTGCCTCCTCCACAAAAGGAGTCACAAGAACTACTGTCATATGACATTCTCCATTTTTCTCCCCAAAGAAACACGGTCACTGTACATGCTGCATGACTGCTACTGGACCAGTGGTTAACATAGAAAAAAATGTACTAAGACAATATATATTCCAGACCTTTCAGGTCAGTCCCTACTCCAAATAGTCCCTCTTGTCACATGAAGTATCAGTCCACACATCAAATTAACCTATTGCATTTCTCCAGATCGTGGAGACAAGGTCAGAAGCTCCTACCTCCCAAATGAGAGTTAAACATTACCTAACGTAAAATGCATGAGATCATCTGTCTGCAGAAGAAACCAACTCTATGGAACTGCATAAATGCATCACTATAAGAACCATGTTGAACTTCAAAAGCGTATCTCTTAAACCTCTCCAGAGAGCCAGGTGGTAGTGGTAAATATTGCGGCTTCCTTAAAAAGCAAATTGAAGGTTTAAAGTCTAAGTCCCACGTGAACCTAAATAAAATCACCTAGAAGGGCAGTGAACTACCACTTCCCTGGGACTTCAGGAACAGATGTGATAGGAGATGAAGGTCCTTAGTGAGGTCACAGAACTTAAGAACCTTCCATGTCTGGTGTCAGAGGGTACTTGAAAGATGTAGCAAGTTACTGCTGCTGGAAGGGCTGTGGGCAAGGGTTGATGTGGTCACTACAGCTTGCCCACCCAACTCTGCTAAGTCTCTTCTCACTCCTTATCAGAACCTTGATTCTGTTCAAGGCTCCACTGCTCAGGGAACATGAGCCCATCCTCATTCTCAGTTCAGGGATCCGTGTCTCCGGAGCAGACCTAAGCCAGTCATGGCAACTCTGTTCTTCCACGGCTTTTGGCATAACCTGGCATGTGATGCTAGCCCAACTTAGTTCTATTTTGGGCCGGTTTATGGATTGGGAAGCTTCCAGGAACTGTTTCCTTTCTTTTAGAAAACCAACAAATATAACTAGAAATCAACTTTCTGTTGATTCTACAAACATCAGAGCACTAAGAAAGTAGTTATAGGGATCCCTGGGTGGCGCAGCGGTTTGGCGCCTGCCTTTGGCCCAGGGCGCGATCCTGGATACCCCGGATCGAATCCCACATCAGGCTCCCGATGCATGGAGCCTGCTTCTTCCTCCGCCTGTGTCTCTGCCTCTCTCTCTCTCTCTGTGACTATCATAAATAGATAAATAAATAAAAATTAAAAAAAAGTAGTTATAATATTAATAGCGTATGAACAGCTTCTATATAATCAAAAATCAAAAAGCGTGAGGGCATGAAAAAGTGAATTTGAAACCACCAAAAACATAAAATACCTAAAATTACATTAAACCAGAAACATATACAGCTCCCTTGAAGATGTTCTGAAAGCCCTAAAAGACAGCTTGACCCGATCGAGACACATCCCATGTTCCTGGAGAGGAAGGTTCAACATTATAAAAGGTTTTAAGATTTAATGGAATGCCAATTTTAAAAATAGTTATTTTTCCCTTTTTAAAAAACCAGGTTAGCTGATTCTAGAATTCATGTTTTTAAAAAAAATCAAAACTCTTAAAAAAGAAGTGTAATGACAGGAGGCAAGCCCAATCATGTATTAAAACTTATAATAAAGCCTCGAAAGGAAAGGTGCTAGCACATGAGTGGTCACAGACCCCTAGAATACACCACAAAGTCCAGAAACAGATCCAAATACATATCTACACAGATGTATTATATTAAAGCACATCATCTCAAAATTTGTGAAAATGGATCATTCAATGAAAAACATAGTAAAAAAAATAGGGTAGCCAATTAAGAAAAAAGTGGGATTCATCCTCTTCACCAAATTAAATTCCAAGTAGATTAAGTAAGGTTATAAAATAAAATCATGAGAATACTAAAAAGAAACAGAGGAGAATTTCCCAATAACCTATGTTCATTACAATTATATACAGTAACTACATAAAACTCTATTACAAAATAACTATTTTATGGGCACCTGGGTGGCTCAGTCGATTAAGCATCTGCCTTCAGCTCAGGTCATGATCTCAGGGTCCTGGGATCGAGCCCTGCATCTGGCTCCCTGCTCAGTGGGGCATCTGCTTCTCCCTCTACCTTCTCAACCCCCTGCTTGTGCTTGTTCTCTCTCACGTTTCTCTCTCTCTCTCTCTCTCTCTCTCAAATAAATAAATAAATAAATAAATAAATAAAATATTGGAAAAAAGAGAAATAACTATCTTCATATATTAGACTGGAATAGGAAACCGAAGTTTAATAACACTGTCTCTGGGGCAAACTATGGAAACAGGCACTCACACGAATGGCTAGTGCAAGTCTACACTGGTTCTATGAGAGTTACAAGGGCATATGCCCTCTGATCCAGCCATCCTACTTGTAAGAACCTATGTAGAGGCAGACTTTCCCATGTGTGAACTCCCTTCTGTATAACCACCATCTTTTTGTAGTAGAAAAAAAGTCTATGTATTAAGCACATATGTATTCATATAAAATATATGTGTAACAGACAAGAAACAATACACACATGTGTTAACAGGAAGCTAGTTAAAGAAATTATGCCACATGCATATAATGAAATATTATAAGGCTATGAAAACAAATGACAAAACCTGCCGGTTTGGGAAGCTCTCTAATATATATTAGTTGAGGTAACCAAAAAGTATTGTAGAATGGTATGTACCATTTGTGTAAAAGATGGAGGGAAATAAGAAAACATATTCACATTTGATTGTATTCCTAAGAGAACTTTGGAAGGATATGGCAACGATTTTTAAGATTGATATTTGTGTCCAGAAGTGGGGAACAGAGCAGGAGGGAGGCTTGTCACCAAATACTGTTAAATGCTTTTTAAATTTCTCAGCCATGTGAATATATTACTTATGCACGTATGCACTCTTTAGCTACTTCCTAGTTCTAGAAACGTAGATTGCTCATGTGTTAATAACTTTAAGCAACATATAATATAAACCTATGACACTTTAGGAAATCCAGGCATAATTGGATACAAATCATCCTTCTTATAACTCAAGCTTTAATTGGAAATAAAAGTTTCAGTGACTTAAAATGGTGTGCTTTTAATGTAAAATTTAATGTAGATTTTTCTTTTGCCCACCTTGGCTTCTCAATTCAGTGACACTGACCTGAAATGCAAGCCGGAAGTATCATACTTTTATTTAACAGCCTCAAAGAGAGAGATCTGGAATCAAATGTAAAGTTCACAAAGAAAATGTGAACATTCCACTATCATCCTTATTATTTTGATTTTAGCAATCAGTCTGCTTATTAATTAATATGCCATTTCTGATACACAGCTACCATCTCAACATCTAAATAACTTCCTATTTCCTATAATCTTCAATATAGTTGGTAGTGTGAGGATTAAAGCTGAGCCAATTAGCCACCCACTACAGCCGAGTTAATCACATAATCTTTGAGATGCTCACCGAGCAGTGGACTATGCAAGGATTTTTTTTTTCCTCTCTTGACAGACAAAGATTTAACTAATTGTGAGACGCAACAATGCTCTCAGATATAAAGGGCTGCAGGATTTTAAATCAGAAGCTGTGTCCCTGCTTTATAAGTCACAGCTTATCTTCTAAGAGACATTGTTACACAGAGGCTTCTTTAACAAGTTTCCAAATGCCCTTAATTAGCCAGCCATTGCTTGCTTACACCGCGGTGGTACATCAAGGTTTGATGCTTTCGAATAATGATCGGTAATCCGCAAGGTATAAGGAAGATTCCATCACATGACAGCTCCACATTCAATTGCATGATTGCCACATTAATGTCTGTTTAAGGGAAATGTTAATCCAAACTGAGGTCTGACAATACTCTCCTCTCCTTAATAAGGCCACATTTGAGGAGGAATGGGAGGGGTAGGCTAAGGGTTAGGGAGCGGGCACGAGGGGACCAGGGTCACACAAAGGAAATCAGAAGCAGAGGGAGAGGCAGGGGCTCCACGTGAGTCCCCATCAATCAGGCAAACTGGTCTTGTGCTGTGGCTGCCAGTTATCCTGGGGCTCTGAGATACTGGTGAGCAAATGAACCCCCAAGTTGGCCACAAGGAACACATTGTGGTGGCCGTCTGGCGTCAATGACAAATCCTGCCAGAGAGAGTGTGTCGATCACATTTTTAAGTTCTGTGAAGGCTTTCTGGCCAATGTATTTCTGTACCTCGTGACCTAAGGCAAAGACATGTGCCACCGCCCAGCACACCCCCAAGTGACAAAGCACTGCACCTTGCATAAAGAATAACAGAGGTAAACAAAAATGCTGGAGGAAATCTAGAGATTGGAGAAGTAGAAAAAAAAATGTTAGAGGAGCCCAGAACCAGGAATTGACCATGTGGAGGACTGAGGAGGGCTTTGTGAGCCCGAGGAACTGGCTAGCAGAAAAGGGAATGAGGTTTCTCCAAAGACTGAGCTGAAAGGTCCCTAATGGCAGTATCAGAAATGACCAGGCATTCTGATGGTCAAGAGGCAAGAGGGCAAGCTGAGCTGTGAACCCAAACTCCTTATGTCTACGTCTGAATTCAGATCCTCAGAAGGCTAGTGAGAGAATTATGAGCGTACGAGAAGTTGGGGAGGGCCAGACAGGCCTCAAGTGTGGGGGTTAGGGGTACAGAGGGCAAAAATAACACCCTGACGTAGGCAGGTGAATGGACTCAAAGACCGGAGACTCTGACTTCTAAGCTAAGACAATCTACTTCTAGCAATTGACTTCAACATTCATTCATTCGCTCACCATACACTTATTTCCTGTCCCTGATGAGTCTGCAGTGATGCTATCATTTCTGCCAAGCTGGGGGAACAGTGTTGTTGGGAGTGTCCATTTCACGGCCCAGAAGCAGATTTCCCAGGGATTTTCCTACATAGTATTTGAGAATGCTCTCATCTAGCATGCATCCTCTCATTGATCAGATTCTCCTGGAATGTCTGTAAAGCCTCGCAATTTCAAGACTGAGTTCTGGGCTGAACTGTGTCCCCACAAAAATTCCGATGCTGAAATGCGGACCCCTAGTACACAGCTCAGGACACAATGATATCTGGAAACAGGTTCTTTAGAGAGGTAATTAGATTAAAATGAGGTCATAGGGTGGGCCATAATCTAGTATGGCTGGCACCCTGAAAGGGAATTTGGATGCTGACGCACAGAGAAATGACCATATGAAGTCAGCCATTTACAAACCCAGAGGAGAGGCCTAGAGCAGACTCTCCGTCATGGCCCCAGAAGGAACAACCCAGGGACACATGTGTGGCTCAGTGGTTGAGCAGCTGCCTTTGGCTCAGGTCATGATATTGGGGTCCTGGGATCAAGTCCCACATCGGGGTCCCCACAGGGAGCCTGCTTCTCCCTCTGCCTGTGTCTGTGCCTCTCTCTGTGCCTCTCATGAAAAAAAAATCTTAAAAAAAAAAAAAAAAACCCAAAAACCTATTGTTGGCCAGACTACTAACTCAACCCCGCAAGTACATGATCCTGACACCTGTAAGCCTCTGTTTTTACTTTTTATTTATAAGCCTCTTGTGTGACTCTGATACGAAGTGCCGCTGTTAGGAACAGAGGATATAGAGCCGTTGTTTCTCAAATGGCAAGGTACATTCAGATCACCCAGAGATCTTGTTAAAATGCAGATTCAGGGGCACCTGGCTGGCTCAGTGGGTAGAACACATGACTCAACATCACTGTCCTGAGTTCAAGCCTATTAAAAATAATTTTTATTTTTTAATTTTTTTATTTTTATTTATTTATTTATTTTTAATACAGGTTCAGAGACGCCTGGGTGGCTCAGTGGTTGAGCATCTGCCTTTGGCTCAGGTCATGATCCTGGGGTCCTAGGATCGAGTCCTGCATCAGGTTCCCCGCAGGGAGCCTGCTTCTCCCTCTGCCTGTGTCTCTGCCCCTTTCTGTCTCTCATGAATAAATAAATAAAAGTCTTAAAAAACAAAAACAGATTCAGGAGGTTTGGGGGCAGGGTCCAAGAATCTAACTTGGACTTCTAACACACCTCTAACACACTCCCAGGTGGCAATGACGCTTGTGCACAGGTTACATTTTAAATAACAAGGATATGGAGACGATCACCGGAGAGAAGACAAGTAACAAGCAAGAGGGGACTAAAATACCCACAAAACCTACAAAGACCTCGCACATAAAGTAGCCTCTTCAGCTTTTGTAAATGACACCATGTAGAGCACTAAGCAGAGCTGGGCACATGACATACTCTTGTCGGGAATGGGGTAGGTAACTATTACCGTCCATCACTGTCACCACCTCCATGACCACAAAGCAGAGGTACGTAGATGCACCCCCCTCCCTACTGCCTCTCCACTTGGCTCTGCCGCCTGACTGTGCCTCTGTTCACTGTCTGGACTATAAAGATCTCTTCCTTCCGGGTAAAGGCCCTTCCTGACAGGTGGCACCAACTCTACACTACAGATTTCCTTGCTCATGTGTTCCATGTCACCAGCTCTGGACCACCGCCTTCATCCACCACACACGGGCAGAGAGACAGCCACCCCACCCCCAGGTTTCTTACAAACCCTGCCTGGGACACAACTCCTCCCTCCCTGGCTTTACTTCTCCATTGAAACGACTTAAGATTTCATTTAGCTTCCTATCTTTCATAATCTCTTTCTAAAAACCCAGGATCAGGGGCACCTGGGTGGCTCAGTGGTTGAGCATCTGCCTTTGGCTCAGGGTGTGATCCTGGGGTCCAGGGATCGAGTCCCATGTCGGTTTCTCAGCAGGAAGCCGGCTTCTCCCTCTGCCTGTGTCTCTGCCTCTCTCTCTCTGTGCCTCTCATGAATAAATAAAATCTTTAAAAAAAAATAAAAACACAAAAACCCAGGATCACATGCTCCTGAGAAGTCTGGGGCCCAAAGGAAACTGCTGCATCCTTGCCCCAGGGCAATGGTCTGCAATCCTGGCTGCCTACCAGACTCACCTGGGATCCTCCATGCACCCCCTTTCCCCCCATTTAATTGTTTGAGGTGGGGCCTGGCAATATGTGGCCAAAGGTCAAAAACCATTGCTCTTGGGGAAAAGCCATGTTATTCCTGACCAAGAACTCAGCAGAAACAAGCTCCTCTCCAGAGTGAAAGCATCAGACCCCGTGGGGAAGAAGGAGAGAAGTGAGTTTCTACCCTAAAGTCCTGTCCTTCTGTGATGGTTCCCATGATGACCTTACAGGAGTTCTGGAAGCAGGGGGAGGCCAGTTCTAAAGATGTAACCATACAGGGTTTGTTAACCCCAACCCTGGAACGCCGGACCACTTCTCCGGGTCTTCCAACAGAGCTTGGTGCAGAACAGCAGTCAACTGCATGGCCTGTGAATCACTCAGGGGCACAGCAGGAGCAAGAATCCTGCCCCACACCCCTACCTTCATGAGCCATGGATGACACATCTTACTAGGACACACTTTTCCAAAGTGTCAGTGGGGAAAAAAAAAAAAAAAACATCTAATGTCCCCACACAGATGAGTACCTGGCTTCAGGAGTTTAAAAGACAGCTAAGATAGAAGAAAGAAACTCAAGGATGCAAAGGAGATTTGCTGATTTTGTCTGTACTCTCCCCAAACATTCACCCCTCAAGATGAGATGCAGCTCAACACACCCGATTTCCTAAACCTTGAAAATTAAAGAACACTAAGTTGAAAGAAAATGATAGTCAAACACTATAAATGAGCTGGATCTATTTTACTAGTTGAGTTAGACCATTCAGGAAACAAATCTGTAATCTCTGCAAACACATCTTCACCCAACACATAATCCCTGTAAATGAAAAGGCCCTACCTGATGAGATCCGGTTCTGCACCCTCGTTCTTAAAAGATGCCACAAGCAGTCTCTCTCGAGTTACGAGTTCATCCAGGAGGTTCTGTCTTCGGTCTCCTTCAAGCTGTGTGCTGCAGGCAGCTAGTTAAGGTCCCAACAGTGGCTGGATTACCTCAGTTTACCTATTCTGTTATGCAGTGAGCTCTCCCGGCCAGCTATGACCCGGTACAGACACTAAGCAATATTGGCCAGAAGAGATCTCAGCTGTTCTGCTTCTGCTCCTGCTCTGACCTTCGACATCACAGATCTTCCAACTCAATGACCTTGACAGACTCAACCACTGAGAAATACAGGAGGTAGAAATTATCTTCCTCCCAGCGACCAACACTGAAATGATTATTCTTGTCAGCAGAGCCATCTGACTCAGGGAGTCCTCAGGTTTTAAGTTCTAGGAGGCAGTGTTCAAGGGTGTTCTCCTAGACAGGAGTACCCTAAGATACTCTGTAAAAAAAGGAAGAGGTTTTCTATGCTGCCTTCTTTCTTCCTATTAACACACTGGGAATAGATACTGCAAAGCGCTACTCTGTGCGACACATTTGATCTAAAAGGAGCTCCCATCAGCTCAATATTTAAATACACGGCATGATATTTAAAGACAATTACAAAAAAAGAATCGGATTTCAATGTGTTATTCTAGTAAGCAGTGAAACCAGGAGTCTGAAGCCAAAAGTCTTGTTTTGACCACTATTTATGACCTTGAACCACCTTTTTCGATCTGTTTCCTCAGATGCAACACGAGATAATAGATTATTTCTAACACCTTTTCCAGCACAATTCATGAGTTATGGCAAAGAAATAAATCTGGGCTAAATCCAGTTTTTTTTTAAACTAGCTTCCTTGAAGCAAGCTAAGCAAGTTCTTCTAGGCTTAGGGAATGTGTGTGCGTGCTTGCGTGTTTAAAAACAAAATAAAATGTTCAGGGAGAAAATTTCTGCCATAAAAGAACAAGGGGATAGGAGCCTGGGTGAATCTGTTGGTTGAGTGTCTGGCTTTGAAGCTCAGGTCATGATCCCAGGGTCCTGGGATTGAGCCTTGAATTAGGCTCCATGCTCAGCGAGGAGTCTGCTTCTCCTGTTTCTCCCTCTGCCTTTCCCTTGCTTGTTCTCTCTCAAATAAAAAAATTAAATCTTAAAAAAAAAAAAAAAGGGGGAGAAAGCTAACCAACACTTCTGAAAGAACATCTCTGACACAAGACACAAGAGAGTAAGTACAGAAATAAGCCACCTCAGCACAGTGGATTTTATCTGGCTTTGAGTTTTTTTTATTAGATGGCTTTTGTTTTATTGGACATGAAACTCTGGTTACGCAGTCACCCGGGGCACAGTCCTAGTTCTGGTTAACAGTAAGATGTTAGTGAGACTCCTACTTTCTTTCTTTCTTTCTTTCTTTCTTTCTTTCTTTCTCTCTCTCTCTCTTTCTCTCTTTCTCTCTCTCTCTTTCTCTCTCTCTCTCTTTCTTTCTTTCTTTGACTCCTACTTTAAATTCAGAGACACTTCTCTATTTAAGAGATGGGCATGAAACACTGTATGTAGGCCCAAAAATATTTCCAAGAAATTGGCAAAATCAAGTAGAAGCATCACCATTTCCTGGAGGAGGCAGGGGACCATAGCCTGGGGATCTACAATTTCTAGTGCTAATTGTGAATAGAAAGAGCTAGCTTGCAAGTAAAATAATAATAATTTTTAAAAATCCATTAAAAAAGTTCTCCAGTAACAGACAGTAGTTAGTAAAATCATAAATCCCCAAACCAATGTAGTTAAGCAGGGTCAGTGGCTTCAGATATTAAAATAAGTCAATAGATTGTCTCAACATTCCAGAATGCCATGCTCTTCCCAAAGCCCTCTTGGTAACCATAAACTAGCCACTGCAGCTAAGAAACAGTGGGCTGGGTGCCTGGGTGGCTCAGTTAGTTGAGTGTCAGGCTCTTGGGTTTCACTCAGGTCATGATCTCAGGGTCGTGAGATCGAGCCCTGTGTTGGGCTCTGCCCTCACAAAGAGTTTGCTCAAGATTTTGTCTCTCCCTCTGCCCCTTCCTTTCTCTCTCTCAAATAAATTTGAAAATCATAAAAAAAAGAAAGAAAGGAAGGAAGAAAGAAAGAGGGGGCTGAAGTACTTCATCTGGACAAAAAAAAGGCCAAATATTTGCCTTTTGATGGATGCCATAGAAAGGATAGGTATCAATGTGTTTCCATTAGTGGTAAATTGTCAACAGAGCAGAAGGTTTTTCTTCTACCTAAGAGAAGGTCATGGGTGGGGAGGTTGGGGGGAATAGAAGCTCTCAGAAGCTATGGCATGAATTATACAGGACAAAATGGGAATTTTAATTTGTGGTAACTATTAGTTATATCACAATACTAACTTGTCTAGTCCTGTGTTCTGCATTCCACCAACTCTGGCAATCTGTGGTTTTCAGTGTCCAGCCACCCAAGCAAACATAAGCTGAACTACAATACATTCTTACAATTAAGCATAGATTTAAAGGTTAAAAAAAAAATCACAAAAGTATCATTAGGGAAGACAAAAGGTAACTTTTTATAATTCTTGGGGTAAGAGAAATCTTTCCCATCAAACTGAAAATGTATAGACCACGAAGGAAAAGACCAATGTGACTGTATAGAACTTTTTAAGTATCAGCAAAATGAATTATGACAAATTAATAGTGACATGACATGACAAATTAATAGTGACAAATGAAAAGAAAATGAAAAGAAATGAAAAGAAAGAGGCAAAAATGTAACAGAGCACAGAAAAAAGAACGCCTAATAATAATGGAAAAACATTCAGTTTTTACATTAGTAAAAGAAATGCAAACAGAAACATAGTATCCCCTTCATGTATCAGATTAGGAAGTGTGACCAGGAAGTTCTGGAAAGGGTAGAGGAAGCAGGCACTCTGTGACAAAAACAAGCTCAGCCAATTGCCAGACTGCCTTCTAAGTGGCAAAATTTAGAAAGCACTATCTTACAACAGGTCCTTGTCCTGCAATACATCACACATCTACACCAAGGCTTAGGAACAGACATGTTCACTACAGCCAAATAGCAAAAACATCCTGATGTCCACCAAATAAGGAATTAGCACAACTCCATAGTGGAAATGTTTTGCAGCCTAAAAGAAAAAAAAAAAAGGAGAAAAAAAGAGTGGCAACACTCTTAATGGACCGGCGATTATAATTAACATAGCCGAGCACTTACTAAGTACTTGACGTGGATTATCTGATAGGATATCATTTCTAAAACATAGTGTTAAAATGAAATAAAAGAAAAAGCAGCCAAGAGCTAAACAGTGAATGCTGTGCTCCCACTGCATTTAAAAAACACTCAGCTGGACACACATATGTTTGTATGTATACAGAGAACATTTCTGGAAGGATACAAAACAACTGCCACTAAAGAGGGAGCACTGGGGATTTGGGGTGTGAGGGACCCTTACTTTTCAGGTGTTTTGTATGGTGTGCCTATCATAATGCTAATTAATAAAATCACAAGTTTCAAAACCATATGGATGGTGTGACCCCTTTATGTAGTCAAAATGAAATTTATATCTACATGCACACCTAGTTATGCAAGCCTAGGAAAGCCTGGGATGACAGGTGCCCACCATCCACACTGTGAACCCTGAAAGAGGTGGAGATGGTGGGGATGAAGTAGAGAGAGAGGCAAGGCGCTGGCCAAAACCAATCATAAGCATATAGGTAGAAGGTGCTTTTATAATAGCAACAGGGAAAGACGGGTGCTCAAATTTAACAGACGCCAGTTACAGGATTAAAGGCTCCTGAGGATAGACTTTATTAAATAACATCAATTTCAAGAGCGGTAAAGCTTGGTGATTGTGTTTTGTAGGTTAGAGCTGAAGAACAGAATCACAGTTACTGCTACACAAAGCCTTAGTGTTCCCCAGAGCCAGGTAGGGTTCCCCTGGTTCTCGCCACCAGGAGCCTGGCCCAGTGTGGCTGTCACCTGGCTGGTTACTGACAACACCAGGCTGGAGCCCAGCTCTGTCTGTTTCAAGTCAGGGCTTTCCCACCAAGACGAGCTGGCATTGACCCCCAAACCTTCGGGGGGCTTCTGCACCCTGGGGCTCCCAGGACTACCCACTTGGCCTCTGCACAGCAGCCTGTTAAAATCAACATCAGAACCAGTAATACCAACACAGAATTTTCCCAGAGACGCCCTGCTAATCTGGGAAAACTGGAAAATTAACCAATTAGGAACGCCCTCCTCCTTGTTTGATTTGTATTTTAATCTACTGGGAGGATGTGGTATAGGAGATGGGGGGAGAGGGGCAAAAGGAGAAATCACAGATTAACAGCCCTTCTGCCCAGCACACTCATCACTTGAGGAGTTGTTCCTAACAAGAGATCGTAGAATCATCTAAGCAAGGATCCTACTACGTGTATGTGGACTGATGGCTGGCTTTACATATAAAGCCAAGTGATAGGGATGTAAGGTTGTACATGAAATGGGATGCTGATTTCATATTACCAGTAACTTGCTACCAGTGTGCTTCAGGCCAGCTTCCCTGCTCAAACTTGACAAGCCCTGGGAATCTAAGGAAGTGAAAGGAAGATACTGCTGGTCCCACAGGATGCCCCACTCCCCATTCCAGCTCCTGGATTTTCTCTTTAGTTGGTAGAAGGCTTAAGAATTTTGGCAAGCCTTGCTTGTGAATTAATCACGCTGTAGAAGGAAGAAGTTTGCAGATACACTGATTTCTTTTTTGGTGCCCTAAGAGCTGCAACAAGACAGTTTAAAGGGGCACCTGGGTGGCTCAGTGGTTAAACATCTGCCTTTGGCTGAGGTCATAATCCCAGGGTCCTGGGATCGAGTCCTGCATTGGGCTCCCTGCAGGGAGCCTGCTTCTCCCGCTGTCTCTGTCTCTGCCTCTCTCTCTGTCTCTCTCATGAATAAATAAAATCTTAAAAAAAAAAAAAAAGATAGTTGAGGGTCCTAGAGGCTAAACTTTGCTAGCTCACATGCATCTCATCCTTTTTTTTTTTAAGTTAACAAACTCTTCTGAATATTTATTATATACCAGGCCAAGCCTTTACCTTCCTCAAAGCACTGATCTCATTTTGCAAGCCCTATTTTAATACATTATCTATGTGCCTTGCTATAATCTCTTTACATGATGAGCAACTCCAGGACTATCTGTAAATTCTCCCTGTTAGCTGGAATCTTTACAATAGTGACAAAATAGTAAGTAGCAGGTAATCCTCAAGGAAGGCTTACTGCACACCAAGCATCCTCCCTGCACATAATTTAATCCTCATGACAATCCTACAAGCCAGGTATACTTTTATTATCCCTCTTTCGGATGGGGAAAAAAAAAAACCCACCAAGGTACAAAGAGGTTAGGTAATATGTCCAAGGTTGGACATATATTAGTAAATGTTGAAAGCAACCTAGTATTCAACACCCGCCAGTAGGAGGGGCTAGTCCTGTGAGGTGCTTTAAATTGACTTCCTCCAGCTTTTAAAACAACCTTGCAATGTAACTTTTTTTCCTAATTCCTACTCAAGATAATGAGATGAAGGTCCAGAAAGGCTAAATTGCTTGAGAAGTGGCAGAGCTAGTCCTCAATCTCAAGCTAGTCTGTCTGCTTCCAAAGTCAGTGCTGTTCCCACCATACCAATGGACTTCATGGAAGCAGAAATACTTCCCAACAAATTGGGGCTGGTGGGAGACTTACATCAAGTTACTAATTATACATTGTGCCAGGTACGGATATTCAGAAAAAAACAAAACAAAACAAAACAAGAAACCACAGCAGGCAGGAGCGCCTGGGTGGCTCAGTTGGCTATGCATCTGCCTTCAGCTCAGGTCATGATCTCAGGGTCCTGGGATGGAGCCCCGCATTGGGCTCCCTGCTTAGTGGGGAGTCTGCTTCTCCTTCTCCTTCTTCTCCCTCTTTGATCTCTCTGGCTCTCTAAAATAAAAATTAAAAAAAAGAAAAAAGAAAAAAAAAACACAGCAAGCAAAACTACCATCTACTTTTACTACCATGGTAACAAAGAAAGATCTTAGCATGGAAAGCTAGAAAGAATGTAACAAGACTATAAATCAAAAAATCCCTACCTACATCAACAGTCTTGTCCCTACTTCCTCACCATACGAAGTCCCAGTGAAAACTGTCATGTGTAAGTACCATGCTTGAGAACCCATTTGACCTTCACTGGAGCCACGAGGGGCTCTCTCTAAAGTCTATTTGGTTAGCCCCCCAACATCTGCATTCGTTTGGTATGTTACCGAATGCAGATGGCTGCATCTGCCTATCTACCTGTCTACCTGTCTTTTCTCCCCCTGCAAAAGAGAAAGGGGGAGAAAAGTTATTTATAGTTTTAAAGATCATTTCTATGGGACATCTCCCAAGACACCAAAGTATCTTTTTATATTGAACCCCTTTGTAAAGAGATTTTTAAAAAATCTCCTTAAAGTAGTAAAGGTGCTGCCTTTGAGAACCCAACACAAAGATGAGCTTCACATAAGGCCAATTCAAGAATAATTTTACTACTACCTGACATTGCACATGCAGCCTCCCATGGCCCACAACTTTGCTCAACCAGCGAAGCAATTAACAACTGCTGTCACCAAGAAACACGGTGAATAGAAATTAATGTTTTTCAGCAATTTTAAACTCTCTGGCTGCAGGACTTTGGTTTATGAATTGCTAACTAACCAATTCAAAAGCACAGAACTTTCATTTTAACTTCACATTTATTCTTGCCAGGAGAAAATACTTTTCCAAGAAAGAGCAATAACATCTTATGCCTTCACTCCATGAGTTTAATTGTTTGGAAGGCATTTTCCTAGGACTTATCTTTCTGGCAATCCCTAGTGTTCTTTGGAAAACTGCACAAATGCATAAATTTACTGAGTAAAGTGCCGTAAACTCTCAACTACCCAACACAGTAAGGAAATGTGGTATTCAAATATTCACATTAAAAAAGTCACCCAACATTAGTTATGCCTTAAAAAAAAAAAAAAAGGATTAAACAGTCACTCTGTTGGCGATTTACGAACAAAAATTTTTCTAAGAATTACAACATCATAAAGCATACCTAATAAACCACAGTGAACAGTGTTTAATCTTTCTGATGATTAAGGAGGGTCTTGAGGATTTGCATTATAAACAGGATTTGTCTTGGCACTAGAGTAACATGCCAATTATTAGGGAATTCTAGTTGAAGACATGCCAGGTGACAGATGACTGTATTATTTCTACTAAAGTAAGATTCAGCTTTTAAACAACTGGCTTCGGGGCCAGACAGCCCTGACTCTGCGTCCAAGCTCTACCATTTCCCAGCTGTGGAGTCTGGGGCAAGTTACTCCAGCCCTCGGATTCCTCTCTGTGTAAAATACTCCTCTGCTGGGATGCTGGATTCTTTTTCCAGCTCCATCTGTGACTTGGGGTGCAAAGGTTGACCTGGCCTCAATACCTTTTTTTGTAAAGAAAATAAGGAACCATCAACGCAAATAGCTCTCTGATACAGAGGATAAATACAAGAGAGGATAAATCCGGAGGATAACTGCCATAGAATTACGTAAAATAGTTGGGTAGGAGAAGGTCAAGGGAATTAAAAAGAGGCCTTCATAATGGAGAACTACCTCCTTTCCATTCCATCAAAAGAAATGGTCTCCCTGAAAACGCAGAGGTATTGAGCGCCCCCTTGGGGCGGGTGACCAGAAATTCCATCCTTAGCATGGGTTGCACTTCCAGTAGAAAGACCCAATTGTTTGAAAAAAAGACTTAAAGAATGCTGTTATCGTCCAGCTGAGTTTCTGCTTTATCCTACAAAATTCTACATTATCCACAGTAATGTCCTTAAATATTTTCATAATGTGTTTAATAACTCTGTTCAATACTTTTAAATATTTTTATATGTTTTTCGTGCTTCATTCAGCAAATTCTGAGATGACCACAAAACCAAAGTCTGTGAGATTTCAAAAGATGGTCAGGCTGAAAGCATTCAGAACAAAGTCAATTATTACTGCCACATGCTCCTCTGTAACTAATAACGAGCAGAAGTTACTAATAGAAAAAAGTAAGAGTTCTTAATTTGTTTCCTTTTTACCCTCTAGTTTAACACATAAATATCATAAGATGAATAATCATGTTACCTTAATGGAAGTTAGCAAATACACAGTTGTTAATATTACATCCTGAAAGGACTATTTAGTTACCTTCCTAACATATGTGCTTTAGGTAACAAGAAAATGAGTGTGTCTATCTGGACCTCAAGTGCAGTTGGGCCAACTGGAAACCACTTGAGGTCTACATAGTAGGTCTTGCTGATCTTGATAAGTTAAAACCCTTTTTATAATAATGTGCATGGGGCACCAGCATGGCTCACCTGGTTAAGCAAGCCTTCGGGTCAGGTCAAGTCCCAGGGTCCTGGTATCAAGTCTCACATTGGGCTCTCTGTTCAGCAGGGGAGTCTGCTCCCTCTCTTTCTGTCCCTGTCACCACCACCACCACCTCCTTCCCACCCCCTCCACCCTTCGCTTGTGCTTCCACTTTTTCTCCCTCTCTTTCAAATAATAAATAAACCTTTAAATATATATATACACACACATGTATATATCTAATATATGTGTAGTATAAATGATACCAGATGGAGATATCAGAATATTCCAGTTGTGTTAAAAATAAAGCCCCCATTGTTTGTTGAAATTAAACTTTTACTTGAAACCTTAGCATGTTAGTAACTGGATATTTGGAAAATCATGCAATTAATCTAAATGAACCTCCCTGGTAGCATAAAGGGGTTACACTCGTAAGAAAATAATTGTTAAAACATTTTCAATTATTGTGTCTATATTCCTACATTTTCCCATGTAAAAACCATTTCCTGAGACACTCGAATCTGGCTTTTGGGTATGAACTGATCATTTGAAGAAATGATGAGGGGGGAAGCAGTTTGAGGCCATTTTTCAAACCAATATAAACTCGGCTTTACAGAACTGGTTTTTTCCTAAATGGATCAAATTATGAACTTCTAATAAAAATTTCAATACTTAATAGCATTGGTAGGCAGTTGAGATGGTGGCACAACTTGCTTTAAGCAAGTGCTCCCTGCCCACCCCACACCCCCAAACTCTCAAACCTGGGGCAGTATCTGTGCTTCTCAAAGAATAGGAAGGCAAAGGAGTCCCATCTCAATAATCTACATAAATAGAGGGGGGAAAAATCCCAAAGATACATGACTTCTACTGGCATTGGCCTCTCAGAAAAGAAAATGGATCACTCAAAACTCTGGACATTCTAGCATAATCACAGCTCAGGATATCACAGCTCAGGATAACCATGATTGTCTCCTGCAGGAGCTGTGGCTCACCATCTTCAGGAGACTAGACAGGTGGGCATACAAACCTTGATGCAAACACACCACTGGCAGAAAGCACTCACTTCCTACACCATAAAGGTCATGCCCAAATAACACTCAAATAAATTAATGCCTTCAGTGTGTCTTGCTCTGCCAGCATATTCACTGTAAAACATGTAACAGACACTTAAAATAGAAATCAAGAGGATAGGCAGTATTTTGGAAACCAGGTCTTCCTCAAGCTGTGGAAAAATCTGGGTGGCCCAGATTCCTTCCTTTCTTAAAATAAGACTACTTTTCCTCCCACTCTAGAAAAGAGGTGGAAATGTTTACATGGATACATCTGATGTGTTGACACAGCATTTAGCAATAAGTCCTTCAAAAGGGCGATCTTTTCCTTCAGATTCTGCAACAAAGTTCTGATTGTCACGGTAAGCTGGAAAGAAAAGAACACATCCTAAGTATGCTGGTCCAGAGGTGCGGGATCTCCTACAAATATGTAAACATAACTGTGGTTCCTGCAAGGGCAAGCTGGCAGAGATGCGTAACCTTCCCAACAATACCCTCGGGGTTGTAAGGTAT
Organism: Vulpes lagopus; assembly: GCF_018345385.1. Lineage (NCBI taxonomy): Eukaryota > Metazoa > Chordata > Mammalia > Carnivora > Canidae > Vulpes > Vulpes lagopus. Next base: position 60,473,796 of record NC_054833.1, read on the forward strand.
CTAAATTTTGGTCCAGCCACCCACCTGATGCTCGTACCCACTCTCCAATGTGACCAGTCACAGCTGCAGGTCACAGGTGTAACCAGTTCACACCTCCATAGATAGTGATTGGAAACTGCCACTTGGTCCTTGCAGTCTGAATTCTGTGCTCTAAGCATCTACCCTTGGATCCTATTTGTCCACCTTGGAGTCACACAGGAAATTGGGTTCCCTATCCTTCATTCCCCAGCAAAAATCCCACAGTTCCCTCAACTTTGCTTCAAATGACAAGATGGCAAGTCCCACTATCATCCTGGCCAGTCTTCCCTAAACATGCTGGTATGCTTAAAACCCATTTAAACATTTTATAGCCGTGTGTTCTTCTTATGCAATGTTAACCACACGTGACTATTTTTTCCAACAGCATGTGGATTTTCTCAATCATTCTGCAGACCCAGAGGAAATTTTGGTTTGTGAGTGCTACTCTCAAATATGGAGGAGGGTGGGGAGAGGGGCTCTCAGATATTGAGAAATATGAAAAATAAAGCTGCCCATGTAAATTAAATATAGTCAGCCATGGGTGAAATCAGAGATAATGTTTAAAAAAACAAGACTGTTACAGATTTCATTTGCTACCTTGTTCAAAGCAATTACAAAGCTGCAGTAGAAGCAGGGGCTCCCTCCCTAGATTAGCGGTCCCACTAAGGAAAAAAAACAGTAGGACACCAGAGGTTGGCCCAGGGCTGCACACATCAACCAACCCTCAAAGGTATCGGCAGCCAAGAAAAGTCTAACCTTAACTATTCTAATACCTCTGGGAACCATGGAAAAACCACCCACAATGTTTATGAGGAAATACCAAGGAAAGCAGATCTCCTCTCATTCAAGAAGTAAAGAGTAAAACAAACAAACAAAAAAAGCACAACACACGCATGCACACGCACACACACACACACAGATGCACATCAAACCTAAAAGGTCTATGAAATTAAAGCTCAAAAGCATTCAAGAGATGAAAGAGAATGTAGCCATTAAAAAGTATGATTGAAATCTCAACTTGTTAACACAGAAAGAGAGCCATCATAATTTATTTAAAAAGAAATCAAGTCATAAAATGAAATATCCCCGCACTAAAAAAAAAAAAAAAAAAAAAAAAAAGAAATATCCCCGCACTGAGAAAAATCAATCTAGGAATGAAATACTTGAAAATGTCAAGGGCAGTTATCTCTGAGTAGTGGGATTTTAAAAATATTTTATAAGAAAATGATTACTTTTATAATCAGGAAAAGTGTTCCATTATCATAATTTAACAGAAACCTTCCAAAGCACAGAAAAAGATGGAAAGCCAACTTCATATTTTAAGCTAACACAACCCTGGTACCAGGCACTAACAGAGATATTGGGGGGAAAAAGAAACCACATGCCAATCTCCCATGGGGATTATAAAACATAAAAGTCTTTTAAAAATATTAGCAAAGCAAATTCAGAATTATGTTAAGATGACAATATATATACTATCACCAAGCAGAATTTATCCTAGTAATTTACGAACAGTTTGATGTTAGAAAATCTAATAATAAAGCTGACAGTGTTAACGATTAATGCAGCATAGGGGGAATTAATTAAAAACAAAACAGAAACTACAATATGATTCAACTTTGGTCTAGAAGTGCTAACCAACGCATTTAAGACAAGTGAAAGACAAGAGCCGGAAAGGAGAGGAAATCATCATTTGCAAATGGAGTAATCTATTTGGGAACGTTAAATGAAGCTCCTGACAGATTGCTAGAAACAGGAAAAGGAGTCAGTATGTTATCAACCACATAATGAAAAAAAAATCAATGGAGTTTCTAAATTTAGGTAATAGGTAGGGAGAATTTTTTTTTAGTTATTATTTTTAAACATCATTAACAATGTCGGGAAAATCTAAAAAATATCTAGCACAGTGCCTGGCACACAGGGAATGTGCAGTAAATAACTAATGAAGGAATGAGTAGAAGGAAACATTTAATACTGTAAAAACGTAAATGTCCCCTAATTTAACCTATAAATAAGCCACACATCTATTCAAAGTCTCATCTGGAGTTCTTTTATTGGAAAACAGGTGGCAATTGAGGCACAGCACAAAAGTGAAGCTATGAAGCTATGCAAAATTATTCAAGAACATGGATAAAGGAAAATATAGAAAGACAAGGAATATATATGATAATGGGGGATTTAAACAATCAGATACTAAGTCTTCATAAAAACTACAAGAGTATAGTGCTGGGAGTTGGCGAAAGCATCATTAGTGCAAGAGAACAGAAGGTCCAGCAAGATTGCAGCTGCGTAAAAATTCGGTGAATGAAATACAGTATATTTCATAGCCTGGGCAGTAAGGTAAGGAATAATTTAGCAAAGAGGGGGAAAAAGTAAAATTAAATGCCCACAACATACTGAAATAAAACTTCAAATATTTTAAAGATACATGTTTAAAAATAAAGGAAAAACTGACGGAAAGCTTGAAGAAAATTTAGATGATTAGATAAAATATTTCACATAATCTCTGGGTATGAGAGATCTTTGTCAGAATTGTCTCCCTTTTTTCTAGAAGAAAAGACTACAAATAAAAATACTGAAAATATCAGAGTTTAAAAACAATTACATGTCACAAGAAAATGTCATTTATAAAATCAAAAGCCAATTTAAGAGAAAAAATATTGGTACCAAATATGCCAGATCAAGCTTTAATATAGCCAACATACATACAAAGAACACTGAGATTAAGAAATAACAGGTTAGGTTACGGACATACACTGGCAATTCACAAAGGAAGAAATACGAGTATCCAATAAATATATGAAAATATGTTCGGGGGCATAAGTAATTTTAAAAATGCACAATAAACTATTGTATACTTTCACCTAACAGAATGAAAAAGATTTTTAAAAGATAATCAGAATTGGTACAGAACTGTATGTTCAAGAAGCTTAAAATTTCATACAACCTAAATCCAGAAAGTCTACACTGAGAAACTTATTCTCACAGGGGCAGTAATTTAGCCACACTGAAAACTCATAATTAGAAATAATCTAGCTATCTAAGAAAATGACAGCAGTTAAATGAATCAGAGATGTAAACATGAAAAGTGAGCCATACATTTATTAGAAGAAAACAGGAATACGTTCCCTTACATCCTAGAAATGGCAAAAGTTACAAGTAAAAATACAGAAGCAATTAAAGATCGTTCACCAACTGTTTAAAAAAACCAAAACTTTCACATGGCAGATGATACCATAAGCAAAGCCAAACCACAAATGATAAAGAAAATAAATTACAGTATGTCACCAAGAACTAATCTCCACATTATATAAGGAATTCTTTTAAAGACTAAAAAGACCAACAATCCAATAAAAAAAAAATGGGCAAGAGACAAGAACTTCTCAGAAAATATATATATAAATAACGCTTAAGCATGTGAAAACATACTTCCCGATTCATGTATGAAAAATGCAAATGTGAAGCTACACTGAGGCACCCTGTCTCACTTAGCTGACTGGCAACGACTAAGAAGATGACAACACCCTCTGTTGGTCAGCCTGTGAAGAAACAGAAATCCGTGCACTGCTGATCAGGGTGCCAAAGGCAAGCACCTCCGTGAAGGGGAATTTGGCTACGGGTGAAAAAATCACATACATTCTGGTTCTGAGAATTCACCCTTAAAAGACATCTCCACAAATATAAGAGGGGGGGAAGCATAAAGGGATTTATTGCAGCATTATTCATAACAGCACAATAGTAGAAACCATCCAAATGCCCATCCTTAGATGGGTTAAATGGGACAACAGCTTATCTGTGTGATAGAGTACTATATAGGCCTAAAGAACAGCAAAGATCTCAGTGAATTAATATGGAGGGTTCACTACAATGTAGTATTAAATAAAAAGAGCAAGATACCAAAGGGTATCTTTTATGTAAAAGGAAGAGAAATGAGAACACACACAAATACACAGATGGTATTTCTGCAAAAAAAAAAAAAAAAAAAAACAAAAAAAAAACCAGGAAGAATAAATGAGAAATTCATGAAAATGATTGCATATAAGGAGTACTAACTATTAATATAATAAACCCACAATTATATGACCAATTAATCTAAAAAAGCAGGAAAGGGTATTCAGTAGGAAAAAGAAAGTCTTTCAACAAATGGTGTTAGAAAACTGGACAGCCATGCACATAAGAATGAAATTGGACCATTCTCTTACACCGTACACAAAAATAAACTGAAAGTTTTAAGACTTATTTTTTTAATAGGTCTTTTTAAAATTTTATTTATTTATTTAAAGCCTTATTTTTAATAGGTCTTTTTTAAATTTTATTTATTTATGATAGTCACACAGAGAGAGAGAGAGAGAGAGAGAGAGAGGCAGAGACATAGGCAGAGGGAGAAGCAGGCTCCATGCAGGGAGCCCGACGTGGGATTCGATCCTGGGTCTCCAGGATTGTGCCCTGGGCCAAAGGCAGGCGCTAAACCGCTGTGCCACCCAGGGATCCCAGATTAAAGACTTAAATGTGAGACCTAAAATCATAAAAATCCTACAAGACAGCAGGAAAAAATTGGCCCAAGCAACTTCTTTCTAAATATATTTCCTGAGGCAAGGTGAATAAAATAAAAAATAAACTACTGGGACTTCATCAAAACAAAAAGCTTCAGCACAGCAAAGGAAACAACCAACAACGCAAAAAGGCAATCTACTGAATGGGAGAAGACATTTGCAAATGACATATCTGATAAACTCTTAATATGCAAAATATCTAAAGAACTGATTCAACTCAACACCCCAAAACCAAGTAATCCAATTTAAAACCGGGCAGAAGACAGGAACAGACATTTCTCCAAAGAAGACATCCAGATGGCCAACAGACATGTGAAAAGATACTCAACATCACTCAGCATCAGGGAAATACAAATCAAAACCACAACGAGATGTCACCTCACACCTGTCAGAATGTATAAAATCAACAACACAAGTGTCGGCGAGGATGTGGAGAAAGGGGAACCCTCTTGCACATTGGTCGGAATGCAAACAGGTGTAGCCACTGTGGAAAACAGTGAGGCGGGTCCTCAGTAAGTTAAAAACAGAGCTACTCTACAATCTAGTAATCAAACTACTGGGTATTTACCCAAAGAATAAAAGAATGCTAATTCAAGGGGATACATGTACCCTTATGTTTACTGCTGCATTATCTACAATAGCCAAGATATGGAAGCAGCCCCAGTGTCCATCACTTGATGAGTGGATGAAAAAGTGTGTGTGTGTGTGTGTGTGTATACATATATTCTTATATGTATACACACACAACAGAATACACATACACAATGGAATATTATTCAGCCATAAAAAGAATTAAATCTTGCTATTAGCAGCAACATAAATGGAGCTAGAGAGTTTAATGCTAAGTAAGATAAGTCAGAGAAAGACAAATACCACATGATTTTACTCTTATGTGGAATTAAGAAATAAATCAACAAAGGGAAAACAAAGAAACAAAAGGGAAAACAGAGAGAGAGACAAACCAAGAAACAGACTCTTAACCATAGAGCATAAACTGGTGGTTACCATGTGGGGGGGTGGGGGGGATAAGTATGGGGGTTAAAGATTGCAAAAAAAAAAAAAAAAGAATATAAACAGATGCAAAGGATAGCATAAAAAAGGAAAACAAAAAAAGGAATCCATTCTAATAACTTTAGAACAGAATAACCTCAGTATTATTAGTGGGATATTAGTTCTTAAAAAAAATAAGACAAATTCAGAATTAGTGTTTGTGGTGGCACCTGCGTAGTAATTCTGAAACTGTTTTCTGTAAACTATATGGTAGATCAAATGAACAAAAAGATATCACTGTTTTTGGAAACCAAAGTTCTGACTGCTGGAAAGGAAAAATATGAATTTGAGTGGGGAAGTTTAGAAAGAAACTTGTGTCCTGGACTCAAAGGTGCTAGTATGAACTCCTGAGTGTCTAAAAAATATATTTCCTAGCTAAATCCTGCCACTGTTTTTGTACAGCCTGCAAACTATTTACGTTTTTCCATGTAAAATGTAAAAAAAAGGCCACGATCCTTTTGGCAAGAATAGATACTCCAAGAGGTGAAGATGTCACCTCTTGTTCTGCAAAGTCTGGAAGATTTACTGTCTAGGGTTTGACCCAGACTATGAAATTGTTAGAAACTTTTGTTATGGAGGAGAAATTAAACAGGTGTCATGCTTCACTTAGTCTCAGTTATAATGATTAACTGATTGGTTGTAATACCAATTCCACACATGTAAGTTTGGAGGCCATTTTATACATATACATATACACACACACACACACACACACACACACACAGCCTCAGCAGTAGGCGGGTTTTCAGACCTCAGAGCTCAAACAAATCATTTCAGGTACTAATTTTCCCCTGGTCTTACCCTGATTGTATTTTCACCATTTCTTTCATACTGATTTTGCTGTTGGATTTTCTCGGCAATCTCTTGTGCAATTTGGCAGGTAGAGTCGTATGTGGAGAACCTGCATTAAAGTCGTAAAGGGAAAGAATGTTTAAGGTTCTTTGAAAGAAGATTTCTGTGTCATCTGAGCTTTGTTTTGTTTTTTTAAATTTATTTTAATTAATTTATTTTTTTGAGCTTCTGTTTTTAATTCTAGCTACAAATTCAAACAGGAAGGAAGGGTAGTAATAGTTAACAGTCATAGGGACATGTGTTGCTATTATGGTAAATATTATGAGCAGGGATCTATTCTAAATGCTTCATTTTTAATAATTCACTTAATGCACAAAAAAATGCCAGGAGGCAGGTACCATTACCACCCCCACCTGTAAGGAAATATCAGGTACAAAGAGGTACAGAGACCTGCCCAAGTGATACCCCCAGCAGCAAGCCAAGGCTGCCCAGCCCTGAGCTTGGGCTCCTACCCACTTCACCATTCTGCAGATGGTAACATGTTTGAATTCACTGACTTAAAGAATGTTCGGTGAATGTTTACGGAGGGCCTCCTCTGTACCGAGTATTGTTCCAGGCCCTGGAGAGCAGAGCAGTGAACTACATGGACAACGTCCCTGCTCTAGGAGCTTAGCAAAGGGAGAAAGGCATAAAATAAATAAATATGTAGTATGTCAAGTGCTGGTATGTGTGAAGAAGAAAAATAAAGCAGGATTAAAGAGCAGAGAGTGAGGCAAGGTGAGGAAGCCAGCCAGGCAGCTATCTTGGGAAGAGCTTTACATGTAAAACAAGAACAGCAAGTACTGTTTATCCTACAATGAAATGCTCTGGAGACACAGGACACACACCCTCCTGACATCTAAGCTTATGAGAATTCTCTCAAAACATTTGCTGGGTTTCTGTTTAGTACTCAAAGTGTTGGAGGCTTTGAAAAATTCACAGTGAGTTCCCAATCACCCCTTCGTGGGTCCGTTTGTAACAGCCTTTCTATTTTCTACTTGTTTTACAGAGAAGAGCTAAGTGCGCCTATACGTTGTGTTTCATCTACCAGGTGGTCAGTTCGATACAATCAACATATTTTCCCAGTACAAAATATTGAAAACTGCTGTTTTACCCAATGTCCCAATTTTTGCGTGAGAAGGTAAACAATCCATTCCTTAAAATCTTTGAACTCCCACTCACTACTCATATACCTAGGGAACTTAGCAAATGTGTTTTTCAGTGATGAAAAAGAACAATCTTCAGTCACTTCTCTTACCAATCTTACTATAGTGATTATAGCAATAGTAGTATAGTGGTTGAGTACGGATCTGGGCCAGTTCTGGCTAAGAGTGTTACATTCTGAACTTCACATCCCATGAGGTAGGATCATTAACTACTTCCCACTACACACTAAAGTGGCATCGTGCATATGGCATACACGTGTAGTGTGCGTATGTTCACAAAGAAGAGCAGGTGATACAATACATAATTAAGGAAACTGGAGGGAAGGGGCACCTGAGTGGCTCAGTCAATTGAGCATCTGACTCTTGATTTGGGCTCAGGTCATATCTCAGGGTCAGGAGATCAAACCCAGCATCGGGCTCTGTGCTGAGTATGCAGTCTGCTTGAGATTGTCTCCCTCCCTCTCTCTCTGCCTCTCCCCCCAAAAAGAAAAAAAAAAGATAACAGGAAGGAAGTTGGTAAGGAAACTGGGTCCTAGCCCCAGCTTTGCCACATTCCCCTTTTTCCCCTCCATACTGTCCTCTCCGAAAAGAGGAACTTAGGTCTGGCTCTGTGCTCCTAGACCATACTTGTGGAAATCACTAATAATGTATGCTATAGCTCCTACCAAATGTGGAACATAACTGGTAAGTCCTTCTGGAGTGTGGAAGTGAGAGAAATCACTGGCAGCCGAGGCACTCGGATTTGACAGGACTAGGCCAAGAGATTATATCCTGGGCTGAACTGCAAGATTGAGAGGCAGGAGGGAGAGGCACATTCTAGACTGGGCCAAAGACACAAGAAACAAGCAAAGGTGAAAGGAAGGAAACGGGCCTGGCGCATTGGGCTGAGTGGCCCTAGGTAGGAGGATACAGTATCACAGGGTTACAGATGCAGGGAAGCTAGTTTCTGCAGAGACTCGAACACCAGGATCAACGGGTGAGACTTTTGACAAGAGGGCTTTAGAGATGTAGGGGAGTGAGCCCTTGAAGAGGTCCTGTGAAATGCAGGTCAAAATCCCAGACGTTCTGTTCCCAATCCTCACATTCTCACGTTAGCCCTGGAGAAGCGGAGGTTCTAGAAATTTGCTACCCACTGGAATCACCGAGGAATCTTCAAACAACAAAAACAATGCAACCAAGTCCTGGCACTCAGCCCCAGGCATTCTGCTTAAACTAGAATGGGGTCTGATCAGGACAGGAGCAATTGAGAAAGACTCCCCGGGGGATTTTCCAATCTGTATAGAAGTTTGAGAACCTGGCCTTGAAAACAGGCGTGATGGTAATGGCCAGCCTCATCACGGGTTCAAGTACACAAGTGCCTAAAGTATTAGTTTAGGAAAATCCACCTGAACTTGTTTACACAAAAGGCTGGGAATGAGAGAGGAGTAGCAGGAGACCAGGAGACTTCTCCAGCTCTCTGATTCCATAACTGGTCACCAGTATCTACTGTCTGCAAGGCACAGAGCTGAAAGGATGGGCCCAGAGCAGAAAAAGGTGGTATCAAAGAGATGCCAGAGGCATTTGGGGAAAACCCAAAGGTTTAACAACCCGAAAAGAGAAGTGAAGAAAAAGCTGATGACTGGAGTTCTCAGGCCTAAGTGACCTAGATGATGGTGACACCATAGCAGAGACTGAGGACCCACCAAGGGGGACATGGAGGAAGTTCCCAGACTGTGAACTGAGCCCCTGTTCTACCATAAAAACACTGAATGCACAAATTCATCTATGTATGAGATTTACTTAAAAAAAAAAAATCTCAGGGGCACCTGGGGATGGCTCAGTGGTTTAGCATCTGCCTTCGGCTCAGGGTGTGATCCCGGGGTCCCAGGATTGAGTCCCGCATCCAGCTCCCTTCAGGGAGCCTGCTTCTCCCTCTGCCTGTGTCTCTGCCTCTCTCTGTGTCTCTCATGAATAAATTTTTAAAAACTTGAAAAAAAACTTTAGCAAATAACTAGTTCAGAGACAGCGCTTATCACTTGCTCTGATGCCATTAAAGCAGTCACTGCTGTATCCCATAAGTGAACATTAGAACGCCACTCAGGAGTAGAGCATCACTGACCTACAATTTTTCAATGGCCCAAAGGCAAAGCTGTACGTAGTCAAGTCTGTGTTTATAGTTTTTTCAAAGCCCTGTTCCATAGTCCCTTCTACCTTCCTGATTAGCAACTCACTGTGCAAGGTAGTGGATACTAACACAGCAGAGTTCCCGCACTTCTCACGGTCAACAGTCAAATGAGAAAGCCACCAGGTCAAACTACATGAGAGTAAAAGGGCACATTATGTGTTTTCTCCATAAACTGGGGAAGGGGCTTGGGGGTCCAATGATCACTTCCACCAATCTAAATGGATAACCATCTCTGAGCTTTATTTCCTACCTTAAGTGTAAAGTGAGGGGGTTAGCTTCCAGGAGGTGGAAGACAACTTAGCAATAGGTATCAAGGGCCTTAAAAATGTTCATACCCTTCAATTCAATAGTTCCGTCTGCAGCAAGCAAGAGGAGGAAATAAGAAATGGAACAAAGGGGGCAGTCTTTGCAACAGTTAAACAAAACATACTCTAACATTACAGAAAAGGAAATAAATTATGGTTATTCGTAGAATGTGCTATTGTGCGCCATAAAAAGAAATGTTTTCAGTAAATACTTAATGACATGGTTGAAATGTTCCCTGCTTTGTAAAGCATGCAGGTTTCCCTCACTATCCAAAAGTAGTCTTTCTACAAAACCTTTCATAAGCCGAAACCATGTAAAGCAAAGGGACCAACAATTACCATTATTTTATACGGAATATCTTTTGAGCTTTCCTAAACCCCCCCAAAATAACCTCCCTTGGGGCTTTTCTGATGCCTTAGGGCACGTCTTGCTAATGGAGACACAAAATAAACTAAGTGAAAGCCTGGATGCTCACTGACACAATTCAAAGCTATGACAGCTTGACGCTGAGATGCTGAATGTAGTTCTCAGGGAAGGAGCTTGAGGGGAGGGTTGGGAGGTGCAAGGTCTCTATGACAGCTTGCTGCAAAACAGACACCGAATGCTATTTTTGCTTTCCCCATTTTTTTCATAAAAGCAAAAATCCTCCGGGCTCCTGGGTGGCTCAGTGGTTGAGCGTCTGCCTTTGACTCAGGTCGTGATCCCGGGGTCCCGGAAACGAGTCCCGCATCAGGCCCTCCCTCTGCCTGTGTCTCTGCCTCTCTCGTGAATAAATAAATAAAATCTTAAAAACAAAAACAGCTTCAGTCCGTAATTCTGTAGCAATCTGTTCCTTGGGATGAGAGCTCGTGTCTGTCATCATCCAGTCCTTGGGACTCAGGGTGTTGGAGGAACGACCCTCCTCAGCTCCGGTTCTACTGCAAAGTTGCTGCAGTACAGCCTTCTGGATACGGACTCAGGTAAGGGCCCATCACAAGCCAGACAAACACATGCGCAATTCCCCTCCGCGATTCCTCCAAGTTTTCGGAAGGGCCCGAGAGATCTAGGTCCCAGTGCCAACTGGTTACTAACTGGCGCAGGTGGCGGTGGGCTGTGAACCCGGGTTTCTCCGCGGGTGAAGCGAGAGGAGGCGGCGAGGTCACCAGCTGCAGCCGCATCGCACAGAAAGGTCACTCCGACTGGACTTGCCCGGGGAGTCCGGGGGAGCCCGCAGCCGCCGGCGCGGCAGCCGGGGCGGGCGCGAAATGCCCGAAGTGCCCGCGGTCCGACGCGAGCCAATGCAGGGCTCCGGGCACCTTCCGGGCCTGCGCACTGGCCCTCCCCCGCTGCCCCGAGACCACCCGGCCCGCCTGCGGGGCCGCCCCTGCGGGCGCCGAGGCTGCGGGGCGCGCGGCAGGGTCCTCCCCCCGACCCCCCCGCCCCGGGCTCGGGAAGGGGCCTCGCTGCCGCTCCCTCGTCCTGAAGCCCCCACCGCATCCCCGGAACCCCCGGCGCGGCCGCCCTCACCCGGGGCTCACCAGGGGTCCGGGGCCATCGTGCAGTCTCCGCCCGCCGCCGCCGCCGCCGCCGCCGCCGCCGTCGGACACTTCCTGCTCGCGGCGGCGGACTACGGCGGCCGGCGCGGCTCACACCCCGCTGCTCGGCCCGGGCGCGACCGCAACCCGGAGCTGGCCTGCGAGGTGGGGGGGCGTGGAGGGGGGGCGGGAAGTGTGCACCAGGGCCTCGCAGGGACGGTCCAGAAAGGGGGGCGGCCCCCACGTCCCCTCGGGGAACACCAGGATGGAGCAATCTAATCTCTTATGTTCCCCCACTGCGAGACGCGAGCGACCCGGCGCGATTTAAATAAAAGCGTTGGACAGAAATCTTCAGCATTTTCCGGCGAGCATCTGAAATGCCATCCTGCCCAAAGCAAAAACAAGACGGTGGGCATAGCTGCACAACTGTAGAAATCTGCCAGAACGCACTCAGAGTTACTTTTCCATGTAAAGGTGTACCGCCACAAAGCTTAAAAATTATTTGCAATCTTGCTTCAAGTAAGAGACCCAAAGAAGTGGCAATTATATATTATTTTAGAGCGACCTTCCTTAAATGACACTCGGTGCTTGGTTATATAGTTCGGGGAAGAAGTCACAGACGTTTTTCCGTGGAGGGAACGAGCACACTCAATGCCCCTACACCTCCAGCGAAAGAGGGATGGGAAGGAGCGCGGCTGCTCTTGCACCGGGAGCTCCCGGTGCCGCCGCCGCCAGTGCGTGCGGCCGGGGACCTGGTGCGCATGCGCACGTCCGTTACCATAACGACCAGGAGACGCTGCGCCGCCGCTGGCGAGAGGAGGGAGTCGAGAGCCCAGGCTCCAGGGGATGGAGGAGCAAAGTTCGCCCAAAGCCGAGGTGGCCGAGCTGGAGCTCGAGGCCGTGATCGGCTTCAACGGTGAGGCCTTGAGCGTGTCCGGGCTGGGAGGTTTGCAAGCCCCGGGGACGAATAGTGCAAACAGGGACACCGGGGGCCACCTGGAAGGCAGCGCGGGACACTGAGCCAGAGCCACGCTCTCTCCTGCCCTAAGGTCCCGGGGAGTCGAGGAGTCACCTCCTCGTTCTAAGCCTCAAGGACTGGGATGGCTTCGCAGCACCTAGAAGGGACAAGTGTCTCCCCCCCTACCCCCGGGGAGGAGGGATGAGTAGGGTGGCCGTCATCCTTTTCATTCTAGGTTGGCTCTGCCTCGGCCTTAAGTCCCCACGCAGCCCCCAAAGACACCCCCCCCCCCCGTGAACTGCGAGACTGCCAAGTCCAAATCGACCCCTGGACCCAGAACCTCGTAGAATCCCAGCTGATGTGCCAATGAGAAAGGGCTGGGAGCTGGACGTGGGTGTGAGCACCCGCCTTAGGGGATGGTCTAGTCCCCCGACCCCAGAAGAACTCCTAATGGAAGGTTTCAGACCCCGATAAAAGATCAAGAGGACGCCAGGGGGAGCTGGAGGGGAGAGAGGCTCAGGTCAAGGCGGGGGTGGGGGTGGGGGGGTGGGAAGCGGGAGGACTGCTGGTTCTGCTCACATCTTATTTATGACCTCCTGTTAGTTTGAACATTAAGGGTTCGGAAAGTGCTCTTTGATTTTGTGTGTGAAGGATGGAAACAAGCAATGCGTTGCATTTTAGAAAAAGCAAACTTCTTTTTAAGTGCATTGTGTTATCTGAAAGTTTTTAAATTGTAGTGATGCAGTTGCAGAACAATCAAAGACTAGAGTTTTAGGTGTATTCTGGGACTTGTATCTTGACTCTTCGTTTTAGTTTTATAGTTTCTGATAGAAAGTAGGCATTTCGGGGGTGCTTGGGTGGCTCAGTCGGTTAAGCATCTGCCTTTGGCTCAGATCATGATCCTGGGGTCTTGGGATCAGACCCCCATTTTCTGCCTCTCCCTCTACCTGCCTTTCCCCTGCTTGCCCTCTCAGGGCTCTCTCTCTCTCTCTCTGTCAAATAAATATGTTTACTGCCTAAGGGAACACTCTCTGTGTTAAATAATCTTTAGAAAGAAAGAAAAAGAAGGAAAGAAAGAGAGAGAGATAGAGAATGTACTTAGTACACCTGACCTGAGGAGTGGACTATCTTTACAGCTGGTGACAAGGTCACTGGTAAAGGGAGTAAGGGACCTGTGCCCAGTGCAGGGGGTCACACCAGTGACCAGTGCAGAGCTTCAAACACAGAGCTCTACAACTGAGCTCATGCTGTGTTGTCCAGCTCTAAGAGTAAATATATGGTCCATTATATTCCAGTGCTTTCCATTGCCATGACTAATTATCTTGGCCTCTTAAGATGGCCCAAACTGATCGGATTATTTTTACCTTGTTGGTTTTGTGACAATTTGCATCCTTTCATACAAATACACATAAATTATTTTTAAAAGTATAGTCCTTTTGTACAACAAAATACTACATAACCCTTAAGAAAAATGAGATAGATCTAGGAAGGAAAGATGTCGAAGATATATTAAGTGTAAAATGCAACTTGCCCAATATTATGTATGGTATGAGTCCATTATAGTTAGTAAATAAAGTGTGTGTGTGTGTGTGTGTATGTGTGTGTATGTTAGAGACAGAGAGAGAGTGAGAGAGAGAGGTAGGGAGCAGTGGGGGGTGAGTTTGTATGTATTCACTATAGGAGACATGTGTGAATTTGGCTACTCAGGAGGGACAGCAGGGGGTGGGGGGTTTGTTCAGCTGCCTTTGCTGAGGTCTTAAAAAGGAGCAAATCTTTCTTCTCCTAACTCCTTGGGAGCCAATTCAGAGACATAGGACATCATAGGCTCAGCCAGTGGGATGTTCCCAGAGCTTCCCCTCTTCCAGGAGTCTGCAAAACAGTAGAGCGCTGTGGGAGTCTGATGTTGTTGCATTGGGTGTGGAGGTGGGTGGGAATGAGAATTCCTTAGTTCTTGTCACTTGGTCTCACCTACTGCTCCTGTCTCTCTCTCTCTCTCTCTCTCTCTCTCTTTTTTTTTTAAGATTTTATTTATTTATTCATGAGAGATACAGAGAGAGAGGCAGAGATACAGAGAGAGAGGCAGAGACACAGGCAGAGGGAGAAACAGACTCCCTGCAGGGAGCCCAATGTGGGGACCCCAGGATCATGCTCTTTAGATGCTCAACCACTGCATCTTTTTCAAGTGCAATTTTCCATACTTCCTGCCAATTCTGCAAGCTATTTGTATTCCTTCCGCGAAATTATTTTTCCTGTTAAGTCCACCAGAAGTGACCTTTCTTGTTTGCAGCCAGGAACCCTAATGACTAAATGCAAAGAAAATAAATCTGAAGAAATACACATCTGCATATTAACAGTAGTTAATTCTGGGCAGGGGGTGTCACAGGGCTTTTTAAATTTACTGTAAAATATTTCAACAGAAATTTAGAATGCCACAATAAATACCAAGTATTACATGCAGAATTAGCGAATTTTGATGCTTTTTTTTTTCTTTTTTAAAAATTTATTTATTAATGAGATACACACACAGAGAGAGAGAGAGAGAGAGAGAGAGACAGGGAGAGACACAAGCAGAGGGAGAAGCAGGCCCCATGCAGGGAGCCCAGTGTGGGACTGGATCCCCCCAGTGTTCAGGATCACACCCCCAGCTGAGGCGGTGCTAAACCCCTAAGCCACCGGGGCTGCCCAGATGCTTTTTCTTATTTGAGTTATTTTTTTTTTAAGAAAAAAATACACATTGTAAGTCCTCTCTCCTGTCACGCTATCCCATCCTGTCTCCCTCTCTAGAGACAACCACTATCCTGAAGTTAACGTGTACTCTTTCCAGCTATGTTTTTAAATTTTACTGTACGGGTAAAATATTAAATATGCTATATATAAACAATTTAGAATACTAACTTACCTATTTCTATATTTTATAGTAATAATATCATCCTGGTCACATTCTGCAGCCTGCTTTTTTTTCACCTAGCATTTGTGCAATCTACTCACATTGATTAATTTATTTTAATTCCACTATTCTCTGTGTAAATAGGCCAACATTAGTTACCTATTCACCATTGGTGGTCTTTTAGTTTATTTGCTACTTTTTGCTAATCCAAACAATACCACAGTGAACACTTTTGTAGTGGCCACGGGCACCCTTGCATGTATTTCTCTAGGTTCTATACCAAAGAGTGGAACAGCTAGGTCCCAGGGTGTGTGCATATTCAGACACGCTGCATACGGATGTGGTGTTTTCCAAAGCGATTCGACCAATATACCTTCCCACAATGCTAAAGTATGAGTGTTCCCTTTTGTTTCACATCACCACTGATGCTTGCTATTATCAACCTTTTTAATTTTAGCCATTATGATGGAGACGAAATGGTATCTCATCTGGGATATAATTTGTATTTCCCCAATTACTCGCAAATTTGCCTGTCTCTTCATATGTTTACTGGCTTTTGACTTCCCTCTCTCATAAATTGTCTGTTCCAATCCTTGGCTCACTTTTCTGTTGAAACTGTTTGTGTTTTTCTTATTTCTTTGCAGTAGCTCTTTGTTTATTCTGGATATGATACTTGTCGTCATGCACATTGCAAATATCTTCTCCTGGTTTTGGTTTTTCTTTTTATTTTGTCAAATGTCATTAGAAACTTAAAATTTTTAACCTAACTGGTTGACTATATTGGCCTTTTCTGTTAGGATTTGCTCTTCTTGTGGTATGTGTTTAAAAAGAAGTCATTTCCTACAACTTGTGTACTCATTAAGTCTTGTTTGTCACATTTTGGGCTTTGATCTACATGAAATATATTGTTTTGTGGATGGTGTGAAGTAGGATCTAATTTTACTTTTTTCCATATGGATAGCCATATGATTGCTTATAAGGTAACTGCAACTGAAAAAATATATATGTGAATATACATATATGAATAGATCACTCCCAAAGACACAAACCTTAATCTTTTGAAAACCTACTGCATGGAAAAAGAATGATCTCAATTAAAGCAAAAGAAATCATTTATTCAATAAATACATTTGGCAATTTGAGCAAAACAAAAAATCTATTTAGCTACTGGAACCACATTACGTACCAAAATAAATTCTAGAGGGAGTTAAATGTAAAAGACGAATTCATTCTAAGACCAGAATATGATATTAATAAATATGTATGACTCTTTTGATGGAGTAGGCAATAGCCATAGAATGCTTTTAAAATACCCAGGAATAAACGTACTAAAAAAATGTGTGAGATCTTTATGAAGAATATTGAAAATGCCACTGGAAGCCCTGGAAGGAGCTTGGAAATGCATCTCCTGTTTTTAGAAAGGAGATCGAATATATCATTAAAAAAATTATTTTTCCTTAATCTACACATTGAATACCATCCCGCTAAAGTGATTTTTAGCCAATCAAGCAGACTTTACAGTTTATATTGTAAAATAATATCAAGCACAACCCAAAATATCCTGACCAAAGTTGATTGATCAGGGAGGACTTATATTTCATATTAAAACGTGTAACAAAGGTTTGTAATTCTTAAGATGGTTCTTGCAGATGCGGGGAGGTGGGGGGAGGCAGGTCTCACACCGAGAGGGCGTGGCTTCTTTAGAGCACCTGGTGGTGACTTAGAACCAAATCATCTTCACCAAACTTCTGCCCTAGGCAGTGAATTCATGATCTTCCTATGCCTCCACACTCACGGAGACAGGCTGCTCTCATATTTCCCCTGCACCCAGGAAATCCTGCTTCTCAGGATCCCAAAATTGGCCCTTGAGCCCTGATACCAATAAGATTGCCAAACCAGCATCAATATCTCTTGAGAACTTGTCAGAAATGCAGAATCTCAGCCCCTCTCCAGACCTCAAATCCCAAACTGCATTTTAACCAGATTTCCCAAGCAATTTTATACACATTAGAGTCTGAGAAGTAATATGTTAGGCTGACCTTGTCAGTGGAATAAAATTAAATATATTACCCCCCTCACACACACACACACACACACACACACACACACAAAATACACTTATTTTATTTGAAATAAGGTTTATTTCAAAACTGCTTTCTTTTATATGCAACTTTATTTGTTTTTATTTTTTTAAGATTTTATTTATTTATTCATGATAGACACAGAGGGAGAGAGAGAGGCAGGCTCCATACTGGGAGCCTGATGTGGGACTCGATCCCAGATCCCAGGACCATGCCCTGGACCAAAGGTAGGCGCCAAACTGCTGAGCCACCCAGGGATCCTCCTTTTGTATGCAATTTTAAAAAACATTGGCCATTTTTGTACCAATTACTGTTGTTTATTTATTTTTTTTTAATTTTTATTTATTTATGATAGTCACAGAGAGATAGAGAGAGAGGCAGAGACACAGGCAGAGGGAGAAGCAGGCTCCATGCACCGGGAGCCCGACGTGGGATTCGATCCCGGGTCTCCAGGATCGCGCCCTGGGCCAAAGGCAGGCGCCAAACCGCTGCGCCACCCAGGGATCCCTGTTGTTTATTTTTTTTAAAGATTTATTTATTTATTCATGAGAGACAGAGTGAGAGAGAGGTAGAGACACAGGCAGAGGGAGAAGCAGGCTCCCTGCAGGGAACCTGATGGGGAACTCTGATCCCAGATTCCAGGATCAGGCCCTGAACCGAGGCTCAACCACTGAGCCACTCAGGCGTTCCCCCCTCCTTTTTTTTTAAGTAGGCTCCATGCCTAAAATGGGGCTTTAATTCACAATGCAGAGATCAAGAGTTGCATGCTCTATCGACTGGGCCAGCCAGGCACACTGCTCCTAATTATTACCATTTATTCATTCATTCATTCATTCATTCATTCATGATAGAGAGAGAGAGGCACAGACACAGGCAGAGGGAGAGGGAGAAGCAGGCTCCATGCAGGGAGCCCGATGTGGGACTCGATCCCCGGTCCCCAGGATCATGCCCTGGGCAGAAGGCAGGCACTTAAATCGCTGAGCCCCCCGGGCTGCCCCTATTTATTTATTTTTAAACCGTTTCTCTTGTTAACCTTTCTCTCAGGACATGTGCCCACGGGTCTGAAATGCCACCCTGACCAGGAGCATCTGATTTACCCTCTGGGCTGCACGATCCTGATTCAGGCGATAAACACCCAGGAACAGAACTTCCTGCATGGCCATGGCAACAATGTCTCCTGTGTGACCATCTCCAGGAGCGGGGCCTACATAGCCTCAGGACAGGTCACTTTCATGGGCTTCAAGGTGAATGAGCTGAGAATAGCTCCCCATAAGTGGACAGAGAGGTGCCCTCCTGGGAAATCCACCCCAATCCAGATCAACTCTATGCTGGCGTATGTTCCTCCTCCCCTCCCTCTTCTTCCTCTTTGCCTCCTTCTTGAGTTCATTTTCCTTCCCTAAGCTGAGTATTTTGGTGTTTACTCTAGACCTTGTAGCTGGTGCACTGATTATGCTCAGAAACCAAAAGTCCCTGCTTAGTTTAAAACTCTTTCAAATAAATAAATAAATAAATAAATAAATAAATAAATAAATAAATAAATAAATAAAACAAAACTCTTTCTAGGGGTGTCTGGGTGGCTCAAAGGGTGAAGCATCTGCCTTCGGCTCAGATAAGCATCCTCAGGGTCCTGGGATGGCAATCCTGCACGGGGCTCCCTGCTCAGTGGGGAGCCTGCTTCTCCCTCTGCCTCTGCGCCCCCCCTTCATGTTCTGTCTCTGTCTCTCTCTCAAATAAATAAATTAAATATTAAAACAAAACAAAACCCTTTCCCATTTGTTTCCACTACATTTGAAAGAAATGATCTAATTTCTAGAAAAGTGCAATTAGTGATTATTTTTCACCAAGACAGAGTAGCTCTCCTTCCCCTGCTCCAGACTCTTCTGAAGCCAGTCTGTGATCTGACAGTGTATTCTTGCCCCCAGGCTGACATCATCTTGTGGGATTATAAGAAAAGAGAGCTGATTGCCCGGCTGTCCCTTCACAAGGGCAAAATTGAAGCACTGGCCTTTTCACCAAATGACTTGTACTTGGTATCACTAGGAGGCCCAGACGACGGCAGGTAATGAACTCAGCAGGTTTATTTATTTTCCACCACGTGTATTTCCAGATATGTCGTGCACCCTCTACCCCCGGACGTTCTCTGTCAGCCTGTCCATATTCAGCTGTGTGTCATGTGAAAAGTGCATGGGGAAAATATGGTAGGGCAGCAGTTCTCAACCCTCACTGTGCATCAAAACCCACCAGGGAGCTTTAGGAAATCACTGATACCTGGGCCCACTTTCAGAGGCTGATTGGCCTGGGCTTTAGGCAGTCTCAAAGTCTTCCTGGTGATTGTAAAGTACACTGAATTTGAGAACCTTCGCTGTAAAAGAAGGATGATACCATCATCATCAATGACAACAGCAAATTTAGGGCCAGGTAGGAGGCCACTTACTGTGTGACAGGTGTGTATGGAACACCTTAGTCAAGCCTTATCTCCTTAACTCCAGGTGGAAGCTACTGGTGCCATGTGACAGGTGAGGAATGAATGCCACCAACTGGTAAGTAGCAGAGCTGGGAGAGTAACCCTGGCAATGTGACCCCAAGGGTGGCATTTAAAAAAATTATTTATTTATTTATTCCTGAGAGACACAGACAGAGAGGCAGAGACAGGCAGAGGGAGAGAAGCAGATTCCCTGTTGACCAGGGAGCCCATCTTGGTTTGGGGCTCTATCCCAAGACGCTGGGATCATGACCTGAGCCGAAGGCTGATGCTTTACTGACTGGGCCATCCAGGTGCTTCCTACATTTTCATTTTAAATTTTATTTGTTAAAAATATTTTTTCAAATATAATAAACAAGGCTATATTAGTTTCAGGTGCACAATATAACGATTCAACAATTCTATATACTATTAGGTACTTAGGCTGCTTCTATATCTTGGCTATTGTAAATACTATGGTAAACACAGGGGTGCATGTATCTTTTTGAATTAGTGTTTTCATTTTCTTTGGGGAAAAAACCAGGAATTCCATTCCTGGATCATATAAAATTCCTATTTTTAACTTTTTGAGGACCCTCCATACTGTTCTCCAGAGTGGCTGCACCAGTTTGCATTCCCACCAAGAGTGCAAAAGGGCTCCCTTTTCTCCACATCCTTGCCAACACCTGTTGTTTCTTGTGTTGTTGATTTTAGCCATTCTGACAGGTGTGAGATAGTATCTCATTATGGTTTTGATTTATATTTCCCTGGTGTTGAGTGATATTGGGCATCTTTTCATGTGTTTGTTGGCCATCTGTATCTTTTCTGGGAAAATGTCTATTCAGATTCTCTGCCCATTTTTAATTGGATTTTTCTTTTTTCTTTTTTTTTTTTTTGGTGTTGAGTTATATTAAATGTTTTATATATTTTGGACATTAACTCTTTACCGGATATGTCATTTGCAAATGTCTTCTCCCATTCTATAGGTTGCCTTTCTGTTTTGTTGATGGTTTTCTTCACTGTGCAAAAGCTTTTTGTTTTGATACCGTCCCACTAGTTTAATTCTGCTTTTTGTTCCCTGTTGGTGGAGATGTATCTAGAAAAATGTTTCTACTGCCAAATGTCAAAGAAACTATTGCCTGTGTTTTCTTCCAGGATTTTTATGGATTCTGGTCTCACATTCAGGTCTCCTTTGTCATAGATTAATTGACCATAAAAGTGTGGATTTAAAATATCTAGTATGGATATTTTAACAATATCTATTCTTCCAATCCATGAGGATGGAATGTCTTTCCATTTGTGTCTCTTCAATTTCTTTCATCAATATTTTATGGTTTTCAGAGTATAGGTCTTTCACCTCCTTGGTTGAATTTATTCCTAGGTATTTTATTCTTTTTGTAATTGAAATGGGAAAGTTTTCTTAAATTCTCTTTCTGTTACCTCCTTATTAGTGCATAGAAATGTATTTTTGGTATATTAATTTTGTATTCTGCTATCTTACTGAATTCATTCAGCCATTCTAGCAGTCCTTTGGTGGAATCTTTAGGGTTTTCTATATATAATATCATATCATCTGCAAATAGTGACAGTTTACTTCTTCCTTACCAATTTTGTTGCCTTTTATTTCTTTTTATGGTCTGATTGCTGTGGCTAGGATTTCACTTAGTACTATGTTGAATAATAGTGGTAAGAGAAGACATCCTTGTCCTGTTCCTTCTAGAGGAAAAGCTTTCAGTTTTTCACCATTAAGTATGATATGTGAGCTGTAGGTTTTTCATATATGCCCTTTATTATATTGAGATATGTTCCCTCTAGACCTGCTTTGTTGAGAATTTTTATCATGAATGGATGTCATACTTTGTCAAATGTTTTCTCTGCACCTACTGAGAACAACCTGATTTTTTATTTACTTTATACCAATGCCATTTTCTCTGTGTGTCTGTATAGACATAGATCTCATTCTTTGCAATGACTGCATTGTATACCATTGCACAGATATGCTGAAATTTGGCCAACTTGCTATTGATGTCAGTGCCTTTTATTTGTTTTTAAATTTTAAACTTGCTTTTGAAAAATGGAAGCTATACCACATCCGTGGTTTATTTATTTTTTATTTTTTAAAGATCTTATTCATTCATTCATGAAAGAGAGAGAGAGGCAGAGACACAGGCAGAGGAAGAAGCGGGCTCCATGCAGGGAGCTTGATGTGGGACTTGATCCCGGGACCCCAGGACCACGCCCTGAGCTGAAGGCAGGCGCTAAACCGCTGAGCCACCCAGAGATCCCCAGACATCTGTGGTTTATAAAGAAAATGTGTTATCCTGCTATGCACAAGAATTCAGAATTCATATCCCCTCCACTATGAAGAGCTCTCCCCAGGAGCACTGGGATTTTTTTTTTTACACCTTCATTGAGATATATTTCACATACCATAAAATTCACCCACTTAAAATATATGGGTATATACTTTTTGCTATAGCGGTTAGTTGAGTGGATTTTTTTCTTTCTTTCGTTCTTCAGTTCTTTCTTTCTTTCTTTGCTGAAATACTTCCCCAAAGACATTTTTTACATGTCATGTTGTGTAATTACCACCACAAACAATTGCAGAGCATTTTATACACTCTGAAAAGAAACCCTTCATCCATTAGCAGTCACTCCCCACTCCACCACTACCCTCTCAGCCCCAGGCAACCACTAATCTACTTTCTGTTTCTATAAATTTGCCTGTTCTCAGTGTAGCATTCCATAAACGGAATAATACAGTATATAGCCTTTTGTAACTGAATTTTTAAATATTTTATTTATTCATTTGAGAGAGAGAGTGAGTGAGTGAGAGAGAAAGAGAGCACAAGCAGGGGGAGGGACACAATGAGAGGGAGAAGCAGATTTACCCCTGAGCAGGGAGCCCGACACAGGCCTTCATCCTAGGACCCTGGGATCATGACCTGAGCTGAAGGCAGATGCTTCACCGACTGAGCCACCCAGGCACCCTAGTATCCTATATTTTTTATTAAGCATAATGTTTTCAAGGTTAATCCATACTTTGGCAAGTATCAGTACTTCATTCTTTTTAGTGTCAAATAATATTCCATTGTATGGCTCCACCACATTTTCTTTATCCATCAGTTGATGGGGCTTTGTGTCTTTCCCCGTTTTAGGCTATTATTAATAATGCTGTTATGAACATTCATGTACAATATTTGGATTGGATGTATGTTTTCATTTCTCTTGGGCATGACATACTTGGTTTTAAGAGTCTTTTTTGGGGCGGGGGAAGGCATGATATGCCTCTCAAGTTTTCCACTTCAGATGGTATCTATCAATTTCCTATTAAGAAAAAAAAAATTCTGGCTCTTAACACAACTGCCTACCTCCCCATTCCTACCAATCTTGATTCTACTTGGATTTTAGAACCCTGGTGATAATACATTCTACATATAGGAAATTTGGGAAGCATAGCGAGGCATGTTTTTACATTAACAAATTTGTACCATCTGCATTCCTTTTCTTTAATATTTAGATGATCCCCAGCATTTTTATTTTATTTTATTTTTTTATAAAGATTTTGTATTTATTTATTCATAAGAGACACAGAGAGAAAGAGAGGCAGAGACACAGGCAGAGGGAGAAGCAGGCTTCATGCAGGGAGCCTGATGTGGGACTCGATCCCAGGTCTCTGGGCCAAAGGCAGGCGCTAAACTACTGAGCCACTTGGGGTACCCCCCACCCCCAGCATTTTTAGTATTATTATCTGAACATGCTCAATTTAGGACTAAGTTGCACCCAGAAAGAAGGAAAAGGAACCCAAAGCAGCGCTTCTCCATGTGTGCTCCCCAGACCAGCCGCATCAACATCACCGGGGACTTTTTAGAAAAGCAAAATCTCAGGCCCCACCTTCTGACTCAGAAGCTCGAGAAGACCCTGGTGTATGTTCATGTTTGGGAGCACTGCCTGAGCTCATCCTTTTCATTGCACTGTTTTGTTTTTTTTCCTGGAATACTTCTCCAAGGAAAATTTTTTACATGTGATAAATGGGCGGTAAATGTTTATGCCTTGCTTATCTGAAAATGTCTTTATTTTAGCATCAGACTTCATTGATGGGGGGGGGTGTCACTGGTTTCTAGCCTCATTATCATTTTCCTTCAAAACCTTTTTAAGGGGATCCCTGGGTGGCACAGTGGTTTGGCGCCTGCCTTTGGCCCAGGGCGCGATCCTGGAGACCCGGGATCGAGTCCCACGTCGGGCTCCCGGTGCATGGAACCTGCTTCTCCCTCTGCCTCTCTCTCTCTCTCTCTCTCTCTGTGACTATCATGAATAAAAAAAAACAAAAACAAAAACAAAACAAAAAACAAAAAAAAACACAAAACCTTTTTAAGTGTCACCTGCTTGTCCTCTAATAACCAGTGCGGCACAGGAGATATCTGGGGGTCAGTGTAATTATTTTGTTCCTTCTCTCTCTCTCTCTCTCTCTCTCTCTTTCTCTCTTTCTAGAACCACTAAAAACACTGTTTCTTATTTCAAGAGCCCATCTTCCCCTGACTCTTTTGGTCCTTCTCGTTTTGGCAGTGTGGTCGTGTGGAGCATAGCCAAGAGAGAAGCCATCTGTGGCAGTCCTGCAGCCAGTCTCAACGTGGGGAATGCCACCACAATAATCTTCTCGAGGTGCCGGGATGAGATGTTCATTACTGCTGGAAAGTATGCATCTGCATGCAGTCAGGGTTTTCAGAACTCGTACATCACTCTATTTGCTTGGGCAGAAAGCATGGCCATTCCAATTTGGGGGAACACAGTATTCGTCCTCCAAAATTACCTTACATCATAATTTGCATGATTTTGCAGTCCTTAAAAAGCCTTGTAACTGAAAGTCTTTAAATATGGTTATTTGAAAATTCTGTGCTTCCTACTGAGGAGCCACTGCTTCTCTGCTAAATTCATTTTGGGGTCTGGTCTGTTTGTTGCTGATCATGCACTATCTACAGTGCATGCTCACAGAGGAATGTGCACGATTGCAAAGATCCACTCACTGGTTGATGTTGCTTAGCACCTGTCTTGATTTAGGTGTCCTGAAATGATAGTTTGCAAATGAACTGTGCCAGGAAGTTTCAGATGTCTGACTATTGGCCATATGAGATAATTTCTAGCTTTTACCCAGCTAATGGAGACCAAGCTGAGAGCCAGCATCTAACAGAAGAAATTAATTTACAGATTCACCAATCAGGGCCCTTTCTGGATTGGGAGATGAAGGTTATACCTGCACAAAAGCATCCTCTTTCATGATGTGGTGTGCCAGTGTAAAGGTCCGAAAGCTATGAATGTGGGGTTGGAGTACATGTTGGGTGGAACCCTCTTGTTCATCCCATCTGTGGTCTCCCATCTGTGAAAGGCACACACCACTGGCTGCTTTTCCAGCCAGAGCAAAGAATTGCTCTACATCTGCATTGTGTCCTGTTCCCTCCCTGTGATATGCAGCATGCGTTTTTTCTGGGGCTAATTACGAGGATGGATTTACGTAGGGGCCATGAACCTAGCTGGTTGAATGAGCCAACAACCCCCTATGGAGTGAATCTTATTAGGAGAGCATCCTGAGCCTGGAGCATCTGGCCTCATCCTTCCCTGTCTTCTGAGGCCACTGACGACCATGCAGTACTGTCACTTCTTGGGGTTTGCAAAGTGGCTTCACTAAGCCTTTGTATCATCAGGGTCCAGCTGCTCCTCAGCAGCGGCCTCAGCTGCAGGCATCAGCCCACTCTGACATCCAAGGACAGTGTTTCTCCAGGATTTACACCTTGAATTGAAGCCCTCCTTGCCCAAACTTTTTTTTTATTTTTTATTTTTTATTTTTTTAAGGACAGTCTGTATTCTAGATCTGCTTTAATTTCATGCAACAGTGATAACTAAGAGTAAGTAAGTACTCGTAAGTAAGATTTCTGGTACGGCACCCACAGTACCCTCCATGTTGGCCCTAGTTCCATATATTCCATTATATTGTCCCTCATGAGAGATCCTGCAAATTCCAATTTGGCATCCAAGTGACATCTACCAGGAGGGCCATGGAGAAGCTGATTTTTTTTTTAATTTTGAAAGTACTCAAAATAAGAATTCAAATGAGAAGTATATTTTTATTCAAATGAGAATGTGTACAAAATAGTTATTGAGCACTTATTATGTGCATAACTCTGGAAGCCAAAAAAAAAAGAGGAAAACTGAACTTGACTGATCTGTTTTTCTTTTTCTTTTTTTAAATTTTGATTTTGTTTTAAATTGATTTATTTAAGTAATATCTTTGCCCAATGTGGGGCTTGAACTCACAACCCCTGATATCAAGAGTCACATGCTCTTCTGACTGAGCCAGCCAGGCACCTCCATCAATCTATTTTCTTTTTAAACATTCTATTTATTTATTTATGAGAGACACACAGAGAGAGGCAGGCTCCCTGTGGGGAGCCCGATGCAGGACTCAATCCCAGGACCCTGGGATTACGCCCTGAGTTGAAGGTAGACACTCAACCACTAAGCCACCCAGGTGCCCCCCCCCCCGATCCATCTATTTTTAGGTTAATCTTTTTTTGCCTTCGACTATTAGCTTCAGCTATGACATTGACCACGATATGTTTATACAATTATTAATTCAGATTAACTCAACATACAGTGATTGAATGCCAAGTATATGCCAAGCCTTTGTGTCAGGGGCTGATTTTCTTTGGCCCACTGTTTACTTAGTCTCATTTTTCATGAGGACAGCTCTCCATAATGAAGCACTTTTCCTTGAAGAGATCTTCTCACAACTGCAAACCTTGAAGGAAACATACTTAGTGAACTCTGGTTTGCCCTTTGTTTATTTGTGTTTATGTCTGCTCTGACTACAGTGGGTAACTGGGTGTGAATCCTTGCTCTGCTGTGTTTTCTCATTTGGAGGAGAGAGGGGATCATAAAACCTACCTCGGAGGGTGGTTGTAAGGATTGAGTGGAAGATTTTAAGTAGAACAGTAGGCCTAAGAAACCCTCAGAAATATCCAGTTCTCTTCCCTCCAGGGGAATGCAGAAAACAGAGACAAGATAAAGAGATTAGTAAATAGATTTCCATTTGATTGTGTCTCTCTTCTATAGTGGGACCATTCGAGTCTGGGAACTGGATCTCCCAAATAGAAAAATCTGGCCAACTGAGTGCCAAACAGGTCAGATGAAAAGAATAGTCATGAGTATTACAGTAAGTATTACTTTTAAGTATTAATGGCAGTAAACATTGGTACAAATTCCTGTTAACAGTATTGGCCAAGGGGTATATGTGTGTGTGTGTACATGCATGTGTGTGTGCATACATGTGTGCACATACATAGGTACACATACCTTGGGCTGCGGGGTAGGGAGGGGAGGTCTGGACATAAGGGATGCTGATTGAGGGATACAGGTGAGGGAGGGTGTTGTTTCTGGAGCTCCTTTCAGAAGGTAGGAGCTGCCTAGACACAACTTTGGGAAAGAGGAATTATATGTTTTTACTGTGGACTCCTACATGAATATGGACAACTCCATTCTCCACTGACTTATTTCTCTTATTTAACACATCATTGTCATATGCAGATAGACTTTGGAAAATAGGAGATAAAGCAAACACATGTTCTCCTTGGAGGAGTAAATCTTCATCCTAGGCACTCTGAGGTGGTGTCTCCAGAACTGGAACTGGCAGGATATCTACACATGCGTATCTAACACCAGACACAGAGTCTTCCAGTGAAATGCGCAGGCTAGCTGGAGTCTAACCTTTCTCCTGGTTCTGAGGTTGGCTTTGATTCTGCCCCCCTCAGAGCTGTTCTTACCCATCTTAGAGTCCATAGAGACTGAAGTAGCCATGGGCACCTTTGTAGGTCAGATGTCCAATGGGGCCTCAGAGAGAGTTTGTCCCATCCCTGATCGGAGCTATTGGGCATCACTGAGAAAACACAGATCTTTAGCACCCTTTTTGTCTCTGATCCCCAGATAGCTGACGATGATAGCTTTTTCTTCCTTGGCACCACAACTGGAGATATTCTGAAAATGAACCCAAGGACCAAACTGCTGGCAGACACTGGGCCTGTGAAGGACAAATTCAGTCTGGTAAGTAGAGACCGCCAGCATCTGTCCTGCCCTGCTCTTTTCTGGTGATTTCTTCCCTCCACTGGCAGCACAGACCTATGTCAAGAGTCTGTGGGAAAAAGGGGCACCTGGATTGCTTAGTGGTTAAGCATATGCTTTTGGCTCAGGTCGTGACCCCCCGGGGGTTCTGGGATCGAGTCCCTCATTGGGCTCTCTCTGCTTCTCCCTCTGCCTGTATCTCTGCCTCTCTCTGTGTGTCTCTCATGAATAAATAAATAAAATCTTAAAAAAAAAAAGTCTGTGGAAAAAAGAAGAAGGCTGTGTTGTACCCAGGGCCACACCAAAATTTGCAAGGTGCATTGACTTCTCTGAGCCCTCATCTCTGGTTCATATGTAGAGCAAAACTTCCTCGGTGTCCCCAGTTAGGGAATCAGACCACACGTTTTTTATATTTTTCAAGCACTGGGCCTGTGGTTCTGATTTGTACCCATACTGGTGCCAGAATTTTGACAGCCCTGTTACCAT
This sequence comes from Vulpes lagopus, assembly GCF_018345385.1. Classification (NCBI taxonomy): domain Eukaryota; kingdom Metazoa; phylum Chordata; class Mammalia; order Carnivora; family Canidae; genus Vulpes; species Vulpes lagopus. The sequence continues at coordinate 60,502,380 of NC_054833.1, forward strand.
ATATAAAAGAAATGTGCTTTTTGATCTATAACACTGGATATAAACATGCATACATATGTAATTTTCGTCCTAGTCAATAAGTAGGTTATTTTAAAAATGATTTTATTTATTGATTTGAGAGAGAGAGCGCCCACAAGCAGGGTAGGGAAGGGTAGAGGGAGAAGGAGAAGCAGACTCCCCACTGAGAAGAGAGCCTGCTGTGGGGCTCGATCCCAGGACCTGGAGATCATGACCTAAGCTGAAGGCAGACACTTCACCAACTGAGCCCCCCAGCCACCCCTCTAATAACCAGATCTTAGAGTTTAGCTTCAGCCAGCATTGTAAGTCATGAGCAAGACCTAGAAAATGTGGATTATTTATATTTGCAGAGTTCCTAACAATTCTGATTAAAAATCCAGAAAGACTTCAATATTTAAAAGAAAAAAATCTATGATCAGAGGGTAGTCTCACAAAATAAGAGCTGCTATTTCCAGGACCTGCAGAAAGTTACAAGGGCTGTTTCCACTAACCTTTGAATTTGAGAGCTTGTGCTAGGTTCTGCACCTGCCTATCGCATGTCTGATAATAGAACAGATGGTTCTCAGCTTAGATGCTTTCCCACTTAGCAGATATTCCCCAGAAGACTTGAAATCTTGCACCACATGCCCAGGGAAGATGTTAGAGTTTACTTAATCACACCATCATTTAATGTTCAAGCTTTTAAGAGTATGCATAAGAATGAGAGAACGCTATAGTATGGATAGAGAAAGGCTTAGAAATAATCCCACTGGAGATCGAGGTGTAGTCTAGACATTGTTTTCCAAGTTATTTTTAGGAGGGGAATTCCAGGATATGAAACAGATAAAAGCAAAGCAGCCCAGTTAAAGGAGGGCAAGGCTCAGAGCCCTGCCATTTCCACCTCCTGAGTTATTTCCAAAGGGCTCCATTTAACCCTATGTGAAAAATACCAATCTGCCTATTTTTGACACCTTCCCCCTACAGCACTTGGGATCTAAATGCCTTTCCCAAAAATAGATGCTGGCCATCTTAGTGTTCCCCAAGTTGTTGGTACTTAAGTGCCATTGATGGGGGTACTGTGAATACTTTAACTCCTAAGCCATTTAGGCATTTAGGCCTGATGGTAAATTCCACAAAGCAGTGGTTCCAAGTGGAACCACTTATGCAAGTGGAAAGAAAATAATTCTTAGGGGATGAAAGGATAGGAGATATCGCTGAAGATATTTGGTTGGAATATTATGTGACCTTGGGCTGTTACCCATTTTGAAACTCTACTTAAATGGCCACTCTATGGTTAGAAGGGTAAAGGGGTTGGAATCGTTTCTAACAGACCTGGTAAGCCTAAGATGATGGTGGTCATAATACTAATATTTAAAACAGTACAGGATCCCTAAATGTTGGCATATTGGACACGGAGCAAAGCACCTTCTTTGTATTACCCCATTTGGTCCTCAACAGTCTGATGAGATAGGTACCATTTTCATCCCTGCATCACAGATGAGGACACTGAGGCACATACTATTCAAGATCTCATGGTTAATCAGTAGCAGAGCTGAAATTTGAACTCATGCAGCCTGGCTTCAGAACCTGCTTATAGTTTCAAAAGTTTATTTAGAAATCACACATAGGTAACTCTGAGGCTTTGTTGAATGCTTTATCCCTTGCTTCCCTAAGTCCCCCAACACATGCTAAGAATCCTCACTCCAGGGTTGTCTCCTCATGGGCTGGGCATTTATCCCATTGTCCTGCTGTAGCATTTTGGGAGCTGAAGGTGGCGGGCAGGACAGGGGAGCCCATAATTCTGCTCTGTGCCTTAACATTCTTGAGTCTTGCTTTCTCTTCTCAAACATAAAATGAATTTTGAACCAGAATAGGCAAACTCAATTTAGTGTAACTTGAGAAGACATAATATTTATTTTGTAAAGTTTGTTAAAGTTTATTAGGCTTGTGCCTGTAAAGTCATTAGCTGTATTATTACTGAAAGCTTTAAAATGAAACATTGTGGGGCTCCTGGATGGCTCAGTTGGTTAATCATCTGCTTCTGGCTCAGGTCACGATCCCAGGGTCCTGGGATCGAGCCCCATGTCAGGCTTCCTGCTCAGTGGAGGGTCTGCTTCTCCCTCTCCCATTGCTCCTCCCCTGCTCTCTCTCTCGTTCACTCTCTTTCAAATAAATAAATAAAATCCTTAAAAAAAATACAGGGGATCCCTGGGTGGCTCAGTGGTTGAGCATCTGCTTTCAGCCTAGGGTGTGATCCTGGAGTCCCAGGATCGAGTCCCACACTGGGCTTCCTGCATGAATCCTGCTTCTCCCTCTGCCTATGTCTCTGCCTCTCTCTTTCTGTGTCTCTCATGAGTAAATAAATAAAATCTTTTTAAAAAGTCCTTTAAAAATACAATAAAATAAAATTAGAACTTCATAGTGGGGGTTATAAAATGACCATCATATCTCCCCACACTTTGAAGATGGCTTTGAATTTAACAATGTCTATTATTGGTAAGACTATATACTATATACTGCATGCTTTAGTTCAGAAAATATAGTCACCAAACAATAAGGGTTCTTAGTGCTTTCCTTGGATGTTAATATAATCTCCTTGCAGTATAAGAATTAACTTCTGGTGTAAACAGTAGCCACTGTGGAACTAATGTTGCCTGCGCTTATTATACCTTCTGCTGTAACTTCATTCCAATAGATAGATAAAAAGTGTTAATTTTTAATACATTCAAAATGCACAGGTAGTTTTAAAGGGAGGAAGTCTGATGAAGCAGGCTTGCTCCTTGAAGGACCAGGAGAGCTCATTCTTGGCACTGAGCCCTGTGGCCAGCCTTTGTCACAGGGGTATGTCACAGGTGATACCTTCATGTGTTTTGTCGAGGCAACACGTGGCAGCATTGACCTGTCCTTTGCAATGCCCCATGTCTGTTACATGTGTGTCAGCTCACACACTGATTCTTTTTTTAATTTAAAAATATTTTATTTATTTCTTTATTTGAGAGAGAGAGTGAGCGAGCAAGCACACACAGGGGGAGTGGCAGAGAGAGAGGGTGAAGCAGGCTCCCCATTGACCAGGGCTCTCATGACCTAAGCCGAAGAAAGACGCTTAACTGACGAAGCCACTCAGGTGCCCCCACACACTGATTCTTAACGATGAAACCATCTGGCTTTTCTCTCAATGCTGTTTCTACCCCTTAGGGAGTGTCTGCCATCAGGTGCCTGAAGATGGGGGGTTTGTTGGTGGGTTCCGGAGCCGGATTGCTGGTCTTCTGTAAAAGCCCCAGCTACAAACCTATCAAGTAAGTTCCAGACTCCACAGGGTTGGAATGGGGAAGGACCCACCAGAAGGAAGTCTGCTTAAAGCCAGTAACTATTTGGCAATAATTGCCAAAGTGATATTTGGTTAAAGAATTTAATCTTACTGTTAAAATGAGTGGTTGGAATCACAATAGATTATTTCTTTGCCAATGAAAAGACAATAGCTTATGTTGAATCAAACCGAAGTAGTCCACGACTACCCAAGGGGACATTGCCCTTCTAATAAGTACATTAACTATTATTTCATTTATAAATCTGAATCATAACAGAGGAAATAAGATGCTGTTATAAAGATATCCAGGTGCCTGGGTGACTCGGTTGTTTGAGTGTCCAACTCTTGATTCAGGTCATGATCTCAAGGTGGTGAGATCGAGCTCCCGCCCCCCATCATCTGACTTGGTGTTATACATGGAACCTGCTTAAGATCCTCTCTCTCTCTCTCTCCCCCTCCCACGTGCCTGAACTCTCTCTTTCTCAACAAAGAAAAAAAATCCAAGAAATAACCTCAAATCTCAAAACCTTTAAAATTTATTTATTCAGTAAAATTTATTATGCAGTGGGTACCTCTTATCTGTCAGGCACTATTCTCATGGTTAATTCATTTGAACGCAAGTTTCTTTTTTTTTTTTAAGATTTTATTTATTTATTCATGAGAGGCATAGAGAAAGAGACAGAGACACAGGCAGAGGGAGAAGCAGGTTCCCTCTGGGAAGCCTGAGTGGAACTCGATCCCGGGACCCTAGAATCACACCCTGAGCCAAAGGCAGATGCTCAACCACTGAGCCCCCCAGGTGCCCCCAAGTTTGTAATTTTAAACTCAGTGCTCTGGATAGGTCTTCTTGGGAATGCATTTGGACAAGGTCTGTGTCTAGGTGAAGGGGAATAAGAGAAGGAGGCTACTTAAGAGCAGAGTTGGTTAGACTCTGGATATGTGAAGTGAGTATAAAAAATTCACCCCCTAATTTTCAAATACCTTGTCCTGAATATACAAATGTTCCCACTGTCATGAGGATGATTAATTCAAGGAAGTTATTACAGGGTTTGTGCTGTACGCATCTCCAAACTAACCTAGTGTGACAGCATGTACTCCCATTGGATGCCGTGATTTCTGCCTCCTTGGGTTTTTGTGGATGGAGAAAGTTGCTCCTATGAGAAGTCAGGAAGTAGTATAATGAAGCAGACTGCTGAAGCTCAGGGACCCTTGGCCTTGCCCCCAGAGCCCTGGGCTTCACTTTGTCTTCTAGAGAGCCCAGATGCCAATAGCCAGTATTTCTAATGGCTGCCCTCCATAGCCTCATGTACATTATCTCTAATCCTCACCACGACCCCACGAAGGAGAAATTATTCTGTGGTCAATTGAAGTGAAGCTAGGAGATTTCTGACAATTTATCCAGGGTCAGAGAGCTCTATCTAGTTAGTGAAGGAGCCAGGATGTGACTTGGGGTCAGTCCTTTCTTAATTAACCATTCTGCATCCCATCAACAAAAGGATCTTTGTAAAGTATTACCCGTCCCACACTGATCCCTTGCACAAGAATCTCCACTGCATTCTTACTGTCAAAACTAAATTAGTTGTAGAGCAAGGTTGGGTTTTTAGGGACTTGTTCATGTATATGCTTTTTTTTTTTTTTTTGGTAAAGTTCACACTCCTGAGACATTTGGGAAGCAGTAGGATTTGAAATGTGGACGAAGAGACAAGAGTCCCTGAAGTTGGGTGAAGACAGCCACTATTAATGTTTTGTTATTTCTTCTTGTCTTGTGTTCTTCGTATACATTTTAAAATCACTGTACTTCCCTGTGTACAAAATATATTCTGATTTATTTTTACTTAAGGTAAACGTCATAAACATTCTCAACATTAATATCTTTTTAAAAACTACTGTGGTAAATTACAAAAAAAAAAAAACTGTGGTAAAACATACAGAATCTTTGAAACATGCTTTAATTGGCCAATATCTTAAGAAGTTGCCTGCTGTCCGGTAGATGATTTCACCATTGCATTGCAATTGGATATTTAGGTTGTTTCCAACTTTGTACTCTTTTCACTACAGTTATAATAACCTCCTTTGACATAAAGGTTTTCCCTCCCAATTGTGGGATTATTTCCCAGAAATGGAATTAATGAAGTACTTAATTGCCACGATCGTTTGTGCCCATTGCCTTCCTGGAATGTTCCTTCTGTCCAGATCCTGCCTACGTTCCACAACCCATTTTAGACTCTCTCACCGAGGAAGCCCCCCAAACTACTGTAAACCCTGCTGGCCTCTCCCTCTGCTGACCATGGGCACCCACTATTGTGAGTCACTCCTGCCTTTCCAATTGTGTCCCCTCCCTGAAGACATGTCCTAGGTCATATGCCAGATTTGTATCCTCTGTAACAAGTACTCAACTGATGGAGTGAATCTACTTCACCTTTCTGCTTCTCCATAAAGGAAAGTCCAGTTACAAGGTGGCATCACTTCTATCACACTTCGAGGGGAAGGACATCAGTTTTTTGTAGGAACAGAAGAATCACACATTTATCGTATCAACTTCACGGATTTCAAAGAGATTCTCATTGCAACTTGTCACTTTGAAGCTGTTGAGGACATTATCTTTCCATTGTAAGTAGAAGAGCAAAGTATTTTGGCTCCCACACTCAGTGAAAACATGGAGGTCTGATGCAGTGTGCCAAGAAATTTGATTTTATCTCATTAATGCCTTTTCAACATGTATTAATATAGTTATTATTTTTTGTCCTCAAATTTTTCAATGCTGGTCAGTTATTTTAATAACAATTATGATCTAATATTAATTATAATAATTGGAAATATAATACTGATGTTTTATTATTATTTGATAATTATTTTTAACACTGGTTATACCTATTGCCTTCACCCAGCAGCTACATTAGTTTTCACAGTTCAAATTTGGGCTTCTTTAGAATGTTGGCTCTTCTAATAAACTTATCACGGAAACTTTTCTGTTTCCCCAGTACTGTCTGGAAAAAGCTTACTAATGCCTGCTTGCCCTTCCTTCCTTCCTTCCTTCCTTCCTTCCTTCCTTCCTTCCTTTTTCTTTCCTTTCTTTCTTTCTTTCTTTCTTTCTTTCTTTCAAGATTTTTATTTATTTATTTGACAACGAGAGAGAGAGAGAGAGAGAGAGAGAGAGAAATAGAGCACAAGCAGGGGGAGGAGTAGAGGGAGAGGGAGAAGCAGGCTCCCTGCTAAGCAGGACGCCTGACATGGGACTCGATCCCAGGACCCCAGGATCATAACCTGGGCCGAAGGTAGACATTTAACCGACTGGGCCACCCAGGTGCCCCAGTAGTGCCTTTTTTCCAAACTTCTTTCAAGTCATTTGTTTATACCTCTTGGGTCTTCTAGACTTGGCACACTTAATGGTGATGGACACAAGAGGTCTTCTGGACCACTCAGTAATCTTCTGGAATTCTTGGTAAATCCTACATGATACAAATGAAGCAAACAACCATCAGCAGTTTTGATATAAAAAAAAATAGTCAAGTCATGGTTTGCCATTATTTGCTTTTGAAACACATTTTATCTTCGGTGGCATTCACCCCACGAACTTGATCGGACAGTTTTTGCTCTGACCTTCCACAGTATGTGACTTGAATTTACAAAGCTCAGAATCATTGTTTTATGGGTGGTGAGACTCCCTTTAGAAACTCAATCCTTAAGATCATGAAATGTATTTGGGTTCCCTGAGTCATTGCAATTACTTTTTATTTTTTAAGCTTTACTTATTTATTGTATTTATTTATTTATTTAAAATTTTTTTTACTTATTTATTTTAGAGAAAGAGAGCATGAGTGGGAGGAGCAGAGGGAGAGAGAGACAGAATCTCAAGCAGACTCCCCGCTGAGTGCAGAGCCCAACATGGGGCTCCATCTCACTACCCTGAGATCATGACCTGAGTCAAAACCAAGAAATGGACGTTTCACCAGCTGAGCTGCCCAAGTGCCCTTATATGTTTCTCATAGTGAAAACAGCTGGTGCTTCCCACCAGGGTGATCTTTTTTGAGATTTGGTTGGTCATTTTCTTTTCATCTTACTTTTTTCCTCTTTTTCTTTTTTTTAATATTTTTTAAATTTAAATTCAATTTGCCAATATATAGTGTAATACTCAGTGCTCATCCCATCAAGTGTTTTCCTCTTTTTCTAAGGTGCTCAGTAGAATCAATCTGTAAAATTACTTGGCCCTGGGGGGCCTTTTCTAAGAGTCAATTTTTAACTAACTCTTCAAATACTTACTTAGTTACTGACCTATTCAGGGTTTGTACCTCTTCTCCCCCCCATCCACCGCCCGCCTCCTTTTTTCTTGTTTTTCTTTTTTGTGAAACAGCTTTATTAAAATATAATTTACATGCCATAAAGTTTACCCATTTAGAGTTCACAGCTCAATGTGGGTTGTTCTTTTGTTTTGTATTTGCTTGTCTGTTTGTTCACATTTACAGAGTTGTGCAGCCATCATAATCTAATTCGGGAACATTCCATGATCCCAAAAAGAAATCTATCCAGGGTTACTACCCATTCCTGCTTTGCTCTCTCCTCCATCTCCCTGCTGAGCTACGGAGAAAACTGAATGAAGAGGAAGAGCATGGGGTACACCAGCATCCCGCAAAGGACTGCGTTTTTCCTTTCCTTGTGGATTCAGTTAATGTACATTTTTTTCAGCTACTAGTCCTTCATGTGCCAAGGCATTAATCTATTGGGAAAAATGTCTAGATGAACCAAGCGACTTCTGCAACATTCTGCTATCACGTGCCTATTTGCCTATTGCATATGAGCTAATAATACATGTTAGAGACATGCACTGTAGCAAAAGAAACTATGTCTCTCTTCGTATTGTTTTAGGCCAGCCTTGGTCTTTTCATAGAATTTAATCCACTTGTGCTTATTTCTATCTAATGAGTTTATAGATGTTTTCTGTATAGTATGTTTCTTCTTTTTGTGTCTCCTTTTTTTTTTTTTAAAGATTTTATTTATTTATTCATGAGAGGCACAGAGTGAGAGGCAAAGACACAAGCAGAGGGAGAAGCAGGCTCCCCTGCAGGAGCCCAATGCAGGACTCAGTCCCAGGACCCCAGGATCATGACCTGAGCCCAAGGCAGATGTTCAACCATTGAGCCACCCTAGAGTCCCTGTGTCTCCTTTTCTTGTCTTGTGTTGTGTCATGATCATGTTTTGTGGTTGTACCTTCCCCTCCCTGACTTCACATGACTTGGAAACTATTCATGGTATTGTTTGTTATTTATCAATCTTTAAGTCATAAGTATGTGTATTTGATATAATAATTTATGATTATGATATTTCTAGTTCTTTCTAGATATTGCCTGTTAATTCATTGGTATCATAGTTTCCTTTACATTTTTTAAATATTTTATTTGTTTATTTGAGAGAGAGTGAGAGACAGAGATAGTGAGAGCATGAACAAGGAGGAAAGGGAGAAGCAAGCTTCCCACTGAGCAGGGAGCCTGACACTGGGCTCAATCCCAGGACCCTGGGATCCTGACTTGAGCTGAAGACAGACACTTAACCAACTGAGCCACCTGGGCGCCCCTAAATTTTTTATTTTTTTATTTTTTATATTTTTAAAGATTTTATTTATTTATTCATGAGAGAGAGAGAGAGAGGCAGAGACACAGGCAGAGGGAGAAGCAGGCTCCATGCAGGGAGCCTGACGTGGGACTCGATCCTGGGTCCCCAGGATCATGCCCTGGGCCGAAGGCAGGCACTAAACCGCAGAGCCACCAAGGAATCCTCCCCCCCTAAATTTTTTAAATTAAGATTTTATTTATTTATTTAAGAGAGAGAGCACAAGAAACCACAAGCTGGGTAAGGAGCAGAGAGAGAAGCAGACTCCTTGCTAAGCAGGGAGCCTGATACTGGGCTTGATCCCAGGACCCTGAGATCATGACCTGAGCTGGAGGCAGGTGCCTAACCTGCTGAGCCACCCAGGCACCCTAATATCATAGTTTCCTTTAATACTTTGAATATATTTTAAATGAGTTGCTTTGAAGTCTTTCCAACACCTTGATCTTTTGATTGCCTGTTCCCCAAATCATATTTTCCTATTTCTTTGCATATCTGCTTACTTTTCATTGAAAACTCAGCATGATAGATAATACATTGTACTAACTCTGAATTCCCTGGTGTTCTCTGAGGATTATTGGCCTGGACTCAACCTGCAAATTTTGTCCTTCTCACAGAATGTGGCAGCTGACATTCTTATGGCTTCCCACTGTAGCTTTCATATACAGGTTCTGGGTACTCCTGCATGCTTGCAGAACTTAGCATTCACCCAAGGATTTGTGCAGAGATGAAGCTCATCCTCCCCATGGTTTCCTTGCTTCTAGAGATTTCCTCTAAATTCTCAGCTGTTCTTAGGACCTCAGGCCCTGGCTTCTGATATTTTTAGCGCGTAAGGTCCAGCTTTCTGCCTTGCAAGCTGAACCCAGTTGATGAATGTATTCAGTTAAAAAGTCCAAAAAAAAAAAAAAAAAAAAAAAACCAACCAACCAAACAAACAAACAAAAAACCACCCGCTCAGATTGATCCCATGTAGCTCTGTCTTCAAACATATGATCCTAAAAAAAAAAAAAAAAAAAAAAATTCAATAGAATTTTTTTAAAAAGAAGAGTCCTCTCTGGTCTGTGTCTGCTTTTTCCTCCTCTTGGGTTTTCTCCCATGCACATAGACTTTAGCTGTCAGATGGGAATTTGGGCAATGTTTATAATTTGAATTTAGGTTTCACTCCAGTAGATCTCTTGCTGCCAGGATTTCCCCCTTTAAATTTTCCAGCCCTTGGGGTGCCTGGGTGGCTCAGTAGGTTAAGCATCTGCCTTTGGCTCAGGTCATGATCCCGGGGTCCTGGGATTGAGTCCCTACATCAGGCTCCCTGCTCAGTGGAGCGTCTGCTTCTCCCTCGCCCTCTGCCCCTCCCTCCCTGCTCATGTTCTCTCTCTCTCTCTGTCATATAAATAAGTAAAATCTTTTTTTAAAATAAATACATTTTCCAGCCCTTGACTCTGTTAACATGTCTTTAAACAGTTTACCTGGCACCGCTTTTCCGTGGCCCCCGCAGCTGTGGGAGTCAGGGGCATCCTTGGATTAGCCAGCAACACGGTCATGATTCTTAATCCTTCCCACTTGCACTTTTACAAGAACAACTGCTCCCTGGTTTCTGCTTACTTTTAAACGCTTTCAGCATCTTTAGGATTTTAGGTTCTCATTGTTGATCCTGTTTAGTGCTTCTGATTGCCATCTGCAGGAAGGTTTGTGTGACCACTTCGTGCCTACAACATCACGAGAGCTACCCTCTCCTCCTGATTTTGATACTTTGTGTTTCCCTCTGGTTCTGTCTGTCCACGGGTTTTATCTGGCTGGTTTCTCTTGATCCTCAATGTTTCTGGTCAATTTGATGGTAACTTGTTCCTGCTTCCCTGTATTTACCTCTACCTCTACCTCTACCCCTGTCTCTGGCATCTGCATCCGTCTCTTCATTTCACAGGATTTTAGGTGGGAGATACGTGGGCCCAGGGCGCCGTCTTGATCTGATCTGTTTTTTTTTTTTTTCCTGGAATTTAACCTTTCAGGTCCTAACTAGGGACAGTCTACTACTGGAAAAGTTCATGTCTGAACTAGATTCCTGAAGAAGTAGACCATCCGTCAAGGGTAAGGAGAGTTAGGAAAGTTCTCTAGGTGTGCTCAAATCCGTGATATTTGACTTTCATGAGGAGTCCACATGCCTCTTTAAAAGCTCACTTTCCTGGGACACCTGGGGGTTCTCAGGGGTTGAGCATCTGCCTTCAGCTCAAGGTGTGATCCCGGGGTCCTGGGATCGAGTTACGCATCAGGCTCCCTGCAGGGAGCCTGCTTCTCCATCTGCCTGTGTCTCTGCCTCTCTCTGTGTCTCTCATGAATAAATAAAGTCTTTAAAAAAATAAAAATAAATAAAAGCTCACTTTCCCCACAGGAGGGGGTCCTTCACTGAAGGCAGTGTCTTATATAAAGCCTCTCTTATTTTAAATAAATATTATCCTCTAAAGTTGGCTTGATTTGCTCTGTGTTACTTAGGACTGTCTGGCAAGCAGCTGCATCTCCTCATCCTATTCCAGCCCACATTTTTTCTAGGTAACTAGTCCAGCATTATAATTATTTCTCTTTGAGCCCCAAAGCTAAATCTATGGAAAAAGATCCATTTATTTTTCTATTAATTCCAAAGAGAGATGGTCTTAAAATATGAGCTCTTGTCCTGAATGAGCCTTTGATGAAATGTAGACATTTCTTGAGAAGCACTTACATCTAAAAGTTAGTTCAACCTCCACAGAGACTGTAGCTATAAATTCATATTTATTAAGCAGCTGGGCTTTATTATACTCGAGTATTACTCCTTTTTCTTATCCAAATTGAAATAGTCTGTAGTTTTTGATGTAATGGTATTTTTCACTTTATTTACAAGTTGTCTTTTTAAAAAGCAGGGGGTACCCGGGTGGCTCAGTCAGTTAAGTGTCGTACTTCAGCTCAGGTCATGATCTTGGGGTCCTGGGATTGAGCCCTGCATTAGGCTCCCTGCTCAGTGAAGAATCTGCTTCTCCCTCTCCCTCTGCTTCTCCCCCTGCTAGTGCTCTTTCTTTCTTTCTCTCTCTCTCTCTTAAATAAATAAATAAAATCGTTTAAAAAAAATAGACCCATTACTCTGGGCTTCGCTTCCTTGTCCAGAAGCTCATATTCTCTCACAACCAAGCAAAGTACTGCTCCAGGTTATCTGCAAACATAAACTCTAGCACCTGTGTCTTTTTTCTCTTTGAAATTATGATGACTATTGTCAGGAAGAGTTTGTTTAGTGTCTCTTAATATCAACATCTCACAGACCTATTTGATCTCCAGTCAACCAGGACACTTAAAGACTTTGAAATTGGCATTTCCCTCCTGAGCACCTTTGTCTCAACCTGTCTCCTCCGGGCAAAGGGCTGCAAGAGATGATCCACAGATGACTTGTGGGCGTTGAATGCCATCTTACACAAGGTTTCTGTAAGGCCATCAGGCTTTGAGATACTTGATGCTACAAGACACCATTCTCGATGTCCCGGTGCGGTAACATCTGAGAGTCAAGTGTGCACCTAAGAATCAGTGTGCGTCTTGTGTGGCTGCACCTCTTTATTCTTACGGTGGCTCCTTTGCAGTGGCACCGCCGAGCTGTTTGCCACCTGTGCCAAGAAAGACATCCGAGTGTGGCACACGCTGTCCAACAGGGAGCTGCTGCGGATCACTGTGCCCAACATGACCTGCCACGGCATCGATTTCATGAGAGATGGCAAGAGCATCATCTCGGGTAATGTTGACATCCTTGGGCTTTGCAGTGGGCTCGGGCGGTGGCTTTGGACCTTTGTTCCTTCTACTGGCCTCTCCATATGGACAACCTGGAGTGGCCTCCCGCTGCTTCCAGTCCAGCCTCTCTGTGGAGTTCCCTTCCAGCTGGGAGACTTTCTGAGTTCAGAAGGACCAGAAAGCAATTTCTCTGCCCCCGACATTGCTGCGTATAGTGTGTGGCTTTTTCTTTCATAAGAGAATTTAGTCATTCTATTACCAGATGGATTTTGAAGCCTTGGTGAGTTCAGGGCACCTATGTGTTAGAACCCTTTCGGTTGTTTAAACTATATTATGCCTCAAAGAGAATTCACTTTTAACTCAATTGATCCTCTCACAGCAAAGTATTTTAACGTAAATCATAGACACCATTATATTCCACCTCCAAATACTTTAGTTTGCATTGCTAAAAGTAATATTTTCCTACAAAATAATATTTCTTTTTAAAATTTATTTTATTATTTTTAGTTTATTTTTTAAAAGATTTTATTTATTTATTCATGAGAGACACACACAGAGAGAGATAGAGAGAGAGAGAGAGGCAGAGACACAGGCAGAGGGAGGAGCAGGCCCCATGCAGGGAGCCCGATATGGAATCGATTCCAGGACTCCAGGATCACACCCTGGACCAAAGGCAGGCACTAAACCACTGAGCCACCCAGGGATCCCCAAAATAATAATTTCTTAATATCATCTTATGTTTGGGGCACCTGGCGAGCATCTGCCTTCAGCTCAGGGCATGGTCCTGGGGTCCTGGGATTTATATATAAATATATATCATCTTATGTTCAACTCATATGCAAATTTCCCCAGTGGTCAAAAAGTGAATTCACTTGTTCACATCAGGGAAAAGTCAAGTGGATCTCTCTTTCTTAAAAAAAACTTTATTTATTTGAGAGAGAGAGAGTGCAGGCAAGCACCAGCAAGGGGAGGGGCAGAGGGAGAAGCAGATTCTGTGTTGAGCAGGGAGCCTGACACAGGGCTTGATCCCAGGACCCCAAGATCATGACCTGAGCCGAAGTCAAGACGCTTGACCTACTGAACCACCGAGGCACCCCTCAAGTGGATCTTAGGTGCAGCTGTTGAAATGGTGATATCAGTAGCTCATCTCACCTCCTCTTTCCCTGGCTCTGTCTCCTCCCCATTGGCTTCTCCTTTGGTCATGTCTTCACACACAGTGGCCACCAGGAGCTCTTGGCTTTCGGCATTTGCCTCACCACAGATGGCGCTCACCACAGAGCACTTATCTCCACTCTTGTCCCAGCCATCACCATCCCTTAGATCTCTTCTAGTGGCTTCCTACCAGGTCTCCCTGCCTCTATTCATGCCACTTCTAGGTTCACTGCTAGGTCCCTGAAGGGGTGTACCCAGACCCTGCATAGATAATTGATTGAAGGGAGCAAGAGTCTGAGGCCAGGGAGGAAGCTGTTACAATCCCCCAGGAGAGAGATGCTGGTGGCTTAGTTGAGGGTAGGCCCAGTGGAGGGAGGGATTGGGAAGTGGGCAAATTCGGGATGTTTTTTAACTGTAGAATTTATAGGGCTTGTTTATTGATTGGAAGTTGGGTTGAGCTGGGTGGAGTTGGGTGGTTGGAATAGAGAAGAATCAAGGATGACTCTGAAGTTCTTGGCTTAGACAACTAGATGGATGATGGCAACTTTTATTGAGATGGGGAAGATGGCAGGAGTCAGGGAAGGAGCATCAGGTTTAAAATAGAGGGAGGGGTAAGAAACCAACATGTGTTTAGAGATGTTAAATTCTCTACCCAGATGCAACCAATATCAGCTAGCTGGTTGAATGCACAAGTTTTGCAACCCACAGGAGCAGTGGGAGCTGGCCTCCTTCCTTCCTCCCCACCCCAAACGTTTTCTCCTGGGGTTGGGTGCACCTACAGGCAGGTGTGGCCAATTTGGGGAGTCAGGGGCAAGAGGGATATGATTCCTGGCATTTGGGGGGGACTGGCCACCTTCCCCCATCACCACCACTGCTCCCCAGTCCCGACTCCTTTATGATTGAGGAGAGCCAGAGTCGGCACCAAGACTAGGGGCCTACTGATCCTGCCTCTCTCTTGTCTCCCTTCCACACCAGCATGGGACGATGGTAGGATCCGGGCCTTCGCCCCAGAGACGGGCCGGCTGATGTATGTCATCAACAATGCCCACAGGATCGGAGTGACAGCTATCGCTACCACCAGTGACTGTAAACGGGTCATCAGCGGCGGTGGGGAAGGGGAGGTATTGTTCTTGAAGGCAGAATCTTTTTTTTTTTTTTTTTTTTGGCAATAGCCCCTAGTTTAGAGCAACTGCCTTACAGGAAGCTACTTACTTGTGTGTGTGTGTGTGTGTGTTTAACCTATATTAGGAGTCAGGCAGAACCAAAGTAGGATTTTGAAGAAACCCTAAAATATATTGTAAATTAAAACTCTAATAACACAAACACACAGATAGATATACCTGTTCGGTTCAGATATACCTTGAAAGAACATTCAAGATACAGACATGAAAGCATTCTATACAGAATCGGGCTATGAATCAGGTGAGCATTTTGCCAGAGTTTTGGATTTGTTTGTTCTTCTCCTTCAAAGACTATAGTTACATAAATTGTCTCCATCATATCTTTTAAAAGCAATGCTATTTTTAGACTCAATTCTTTCATCTACCCAGATATGTGACCATTATTTCAGAATCGTCACACTTGACCTTCGCTCCCATCATTGGCAGGAGCCTGAAACATCTTCCATTCACACATTGTTCTCACTGCCTCCCCCAGACACCACCACTCCCCACCTCGGCTTTCTCTGCATCCCCCACCCAAGGCTGCCTTTCTCAAGAGAGGACATCTTCTTTTCCTTTCTTATCTTCATGCAATTATAGGAATAACTTATCAGAGTGGAGAAGGATCTAGCATCTTCATGAGGCCTTTAGCAGAGTTGAGGGCCAAGCAGGTTCTAGGCTGAGTGTTTGGGCTCCAGGAGTCAGACTGGCCACAAATTTTGCTTCCGCCACTTTCCAGCTGTGTGACCTGGGGCAAGCTCTTCAACCTCTCTGCACTTCCATTTCTTCTATATAAATGGAAAATAAAAAATCAAGACTCTGATTAGTAAGATGTCTTGCGATGGTTTGTACCAAGTCTTCAAAATCTGATGTGCATTTTGCATTCAGAGCACATCTCCACGTGGACTAGCCACGTGACAGGTGCTCCATAGACCCTTCTAGCCTCGGACCCTCCCCTGCTCTCTGCCTACCACCCCCTCGAGGGCTTTGATCCCTTCCCTTAGCTCTTCAGTCATGCTGTTGTCAACACCCTCAGCATCCTTGCTAGCTCCCTCAGCCTTTTGGGGCATCTGCCCTGCCCCTGCCCAAACTTGGCTTGGACCAGATCATCTGCTTCTAGGGGACTGAGCCCCAGTTGATGAGAGCTGCTGTAAGAAATCAGACATTACAAATTCATTGCCCTTGGCAGTCTTTTCAGAACACCACATCAGCTCTTCCTCCCATTCCTCACTCAGCTATTATGGACCTTCCTTCCAAAAGACATTCATTGTTAAGTGCTGGAGACCAGGGCTGCTGTCAGCAGGTGTGCACGGGTATGAATTCAGCAGTTCCCGAAGTACTCAAGTATTTCCATTTTCATTGGTAAATGACCTTGCCTGAGTTGCAAAGACCCCAGTCCCACCACTTTACCCCCTCTCCCTTTACCCCTGCAAACATACCCTAAACCCCCTGCAGTCCCACAGCTTAAAGGCTAATGCCCAGAACATCCAAAGCTCCAGGCCTGGGTGCTGTTTGGCTGCTGCCCATATCGTATGAGTTAGAAAATTTGAGTATTACTCTTGCTAAAGACTGAATGTATGCCTCCACACATAGTGGCTTACAAGATTAGAGAATTATTCAGACACAGCTCATTTGGGAGAACTTCATGCTTCCCCATCTTCCTTACTAAGGAAACGTCTTAGGATGTTTTTCTTACTTTGCTTATGGCTACTTTCCCCTTTCAGGTACAAATAAGTTAGCCCATTTATCCTAACCCTAGTTTCTAGGGTGTTGATACTATTCTTGTATTCTTGTATTGTCTTATGTTACTCAAGCAAGATAATCTCTGCTCTTCATACCTTCCACAAGTCCAACATGCTCGATATGAGAAAGTGTAAGCATCTGACTACATTATTATGCTTTCTGGTACGGTTGTGACAGAATGTTTATCTATTACAGGACCATACAATGACTTCCCTTTTACGTACCCCTTTTATTACAGTTAGGGCATCATATTGACCATTTTTGAAATTTTGTGGGTAGAACCAATGACCTATGAATTTCACTTCACGATAGCAGGGGGTTGGCAGTCAGAATATACTTATTGTAGAAAGCAGGTACTGGCTTTGATAAGGTTGGGAACCATCGATTGAAAACCATTAAGCCCGAGCAGCTGATGTGAAGTTTAAATATGGCTCTGGGCACCCAAGAGCTTTCCTGATGGCACCAGAAGTCTGAGAGTGATGCTCAGCAGAACTGAGCAGATGTCTGCTTTAGCAAGCAGCAGGTGTCTGATAAATTTCTCAGCCTTATAAGTAGATGTAGGTGTAGGATTATTGGTAGCATTTTCCTGGCTCCATGGAAGGATATTCCTGCTCTGCAGCTTTTCATTCCCGCCCCACTCAACGGAGACGAGAACTGCAAATTTAAAATAAGTTGAGTACAGTAGAGCTGAAAAAGCATATAAATATGGGAAAAAATGTATATATTTTAACCCCTTCAAGTCCCAAGTTTGTGTTGAAAGCCTGTGCTTTGTGGCTTCCAGGTGAGGGTGTGGCAGATAGGCTGCCAGACCCAGAAGCTGGAAGAGGCCCTGAAAGAGCACAAATCCTCCGTGTCTTGCATTAGGGTGAAGAAGAACAATGAGGAATGTGTCACTGCCAGCACGGATGGCACTTGCATCATTTGGGACCTGGTGTAGGTACCCGTGGTGGGGAGGACAACATGATACACACCCAGGAATCCCAGCATTTTTATGGAACTTGAGAGAAGATTCAAACAAAGACTAGAAATCTTTAAGGCAACGATCAGGGGATGTCCATCTGAAGCCACTCCTCTGATGTTTACGGGTTTGTTCAGGGTTTACGGGTGCTGGTAGAAGGGATACAGTTTCCCGGAAGGGCTGGATTTTAGAAGATTCTGGACGCACGGGCAAATAGCTTTCCGGTCACACACTGCGAAGCATGATTGAACTTATATGAATGCAATCCTAAGAATTCCCCCCCACCCCGCAAAAAGGGAGAGGGAAGTAACGTCATAGGCAGTTCCTATTGTTGTGCCATGCAGTGTGACCAAGACCAGAGTGAGCTCTGCAGAGTGAGCCATGCAGGGTGGAAGTGGAGGACTGGTGTGACTTTAAATTTTTTTTTTTTAATTTTTATTTATTTATAATAGGCGCACAGTGAGAGAGAGAGAGAGAGGCAGAGACACAGGCAGAGGGAGAAGCAGGCTCCATGCACCGGGAGCCTGACGTGGGATTCGATCCCGGGTCTCCAGGATCGCGCCCTGGGCCAAAGGCAGGCGCTAAACCGCTGCACCACCCAGGGATCCCTGGTGTGACTTTATTGTTGGGAGTCCACAAAAGGTTTTCAGGGGTGATTTTTTTTTTTTTTTTACTATAAGCATTTTAGCTGTGTGTATTTATTTATTTTAAAAATATTCATTTTTTTTACCATAAGCATTTTAGCTGTGTTTATTGATTTTACTTTTTAAGATTTTATTTATTTATTCCTGAGAGACACAGAGAGAGGCAGAGAGTCAGGCAGAGGGAGAAGCAGGCTCCATGCAGGGAGCCCGATGCGGGACTGGATCCCAGGACCCCAGGATCACGGCCTGAGCCGAAGGAAGACACTCAACCACTGAGCTGCCCAGGCGCCCCAGCTGTGTTTTTTAATTTAGAATTAGGCCCTATTCCCCTAACTCCCTCCTCCCCTGGCAACCTCTCTTATCACTCCTAAGATGCCTTGCCTCTGCACATAACTGCCTTAGAAAGACTCAGATAAGTGTAGAAGCAGGAGAAAAAAGATCTAAATATAGGAATGGATATAGGTACTACAGGAGAATAAGGAACTTTCTAGACTGGAGAGAAGAGAATGGGAATTAATGCAAATGCAGAACACTTTTTATTTAATACACTAAAAACAAAAACGAAAGAAACCTGCCTCCTGGTCCTGCGTGTCTCTCACTTTGATGTGCCTCCCCATGGACCACCTGGGGATCTGGTTAACATGTAGATTTGTATTCAGTAGGTCCAGAGGGGCTCCTGAGATTCTGCATTTCTAACCAGCTCCAAAGGGATGCCCCTGGTTCAAGGACCACACTTGCGGGAGGTCTTAGCCTACACCTGAACTCCCCTTTGGTAACACACAGAACTAGAAGGTAGGGCGTCTCTCTCTCTCTCTCTTTTTCTTTAAAGATTTTATTTATTTATTCTTGGGAGACACAGAGAGAGAGAGGCAGAGACACAGGCAGAGGGAGAAGCAGGCTCCCTGTGGGGAGCCCGATGTGGGACTCGATCCCAGGACCCCGGGATCATGCCCTGAGCCAAAGGCAGGCGCTCAACTGCTAAACCCCCCAGGCGTCCCAGGTAGGGCGTCTCTAAAGTGATATCCATGGGTTGTTTGTGATCACCAAAAATCCCTGAAGCCTGCCTGCTGCATTGCAGGATTATCTGGCTAATTTGTGCTAAAATCTTTAAAAAGTGGCCAGCCCAGATGCCAGGTTTGAAAACTGCCATATTGAGAAGAAACCATGCAGAAGGTGCATGTTTTCAGCCTGTGGAGACTGGCCTGTGAGATGGCCACCCATTTCCCGAGGGGGAGAAGCCATATATGTACATATTTGTTAGCATGGTAGCTACCACAGTGGTTTTCAAACCGTCATGCACATGAGAATCAGCTGGGATGCTGATGAAAAGCGCCCATCTGTGGGCCTCATCCCCACCTGCTAGATCCAAATCCTTAAAGGTGAAGCTCAATAATATCGATTTTTAAAAAGCCATCCCCAGGACACCTAGGTGGCTCAGTCAGTTAAGGGGGTGCCTTCAGCTTAGGTCATGATCCCGGGGTCCTGGGATCAAGCCCCTCATCGGGCTCCCTGCTCAGCGGGGAGCCTGCTTCTTCCTCTGCCCTTCACCCCGCTCATGCTCACTCTCTCACTCTCAAAATCTTTAAAAAAATGTCTAAAGAAAGATAATAAAAATAAAAACCTATCCCCACACTGTGTCACTCAGATGGTAGGAACCTTTACTTCCACATGGTGGCCTCAAGAATAAGGTGGCTTGTGTGGAAGGCAGCAGGGTAACTCTGAACTCAGCCCCTCCCACTCCACTCTTGCTGGAACTTGAGGCTTCCCCTGCAGTTCCGTGCTTTGTCTTTGGAAAAGGGCCCGACCGGTGTCTTCTGAGTGCCCCACAGGTGTGCTGAGGAGATGCCAAAGTGGAGCCTGCAGAGGAGCAGGAAGTCTGTCTGGGATAGATAAACCAAAGCAACTCCTGCTTGCACCAAATCCACTTTGAACAATACATCTCCTAGGGAAGAGCAAGTCAAGCCTCAGGGCTTTTGTGTCTCAATTTCAGACGTCTCCGGAGGAATCAGATGATACTGGCAAATACCTTATTCCAGTGTGTTTGTTACCACCCGGAAGAGTTCCAGATCATCACCAGCGGGACAGACAGAAAGGTAAACACTCCCAGCAGGAGTCAGGGCCCTTCTGGTGCAGGGCAGACAGCAGTGAGGTGCTGTGGCTGAGGGAGCAGCTCTGGGGTTGAGCCCTAGTTCAGAGCACAGTCTTGCTGGGGACCAGCTGCTCCGCTTTGCAAATGCTACATCACCTTTTGGTGTCTTTGCTTCCTTGTCTATAAAGGGCTGATCTCACAGAGTTGCCGTGAGCGCTAAAGTCATGCTCCTGTGTAATGCCGATGGCGGGGAACCTGGCCCATAGTAGCTACACGCTAAGTACTGGTTTTCATTATTAGGGCATTTCTGAGCCTAGAACCAGATTGCCCAAACCAGCTGTCCCCTTGACTACACTCAAGTGGAATGACATGCTCTTCTCTACTTCACCAACTTATAACAAATCTCCTTAGCTGAGGAGTCCCTGGCCTTGGGTGAAGATTGGTTCCTCTTTTGGGGGGAACCCTTCCTTTTGGAGCAAGCAAAAGGCTTCAGGAGAGAGGCACATGGAAGGGCAAGGATGCCGGGGTGTCAGCTACCCTCCTGGCCACATCAGACCAGCCAGGACTCAGTCCAGTTATCTGCGCATCCAATTAATGGATTTGGATTCCTCTAATTCAGACTTGGAGATGACTTTGAGATCATCAAAGAAGAGATTGTATATTTATCTTTCCACCAGCTACAGAAAAAGTAAAGTTGAAAGTATAAAAATATTGTAGGAGAAATACTAGAGGTACCTCTCTCTGCTCCCCCAACACCAAAGATAGAATCTAGGAAGAGGGGGCAGGGAGCTCCTGGGGGGCTCAGTCAGTGAAGCATCAGCCCTTAGCTCAGGTCATGATCCTAGGGTTCTGGGATCGAGTCCCATGTCTGGTTCCCTGCTCAGCAGGAAGCCTGCTTCTCCCTCTTCCTTGGCATATCCCCACCCCACTCATGCTTGCTTGCTCTCTGTCAAATAAATAAAATCTTAAAAAAAAAAAAAAGAAAAGAAAATAGGGTCACCTGGGTGGCTTAGCGTCTGCCTTTGGCTCAAGTCATGATCCCCAGGGTCTTGGGATCGAGCCCCACGTCAGGCTCCCTCTGGCCCTCCCGCTGCTTGTGCTTTCACAAATGAATATAAATAAATAAATAAATAAATAAATAAATAAATAAATAAATAAATAAATAAATAATCTAGGAATGGGTCTTTCCCTGTTTAAGCTGCCAAGGTGATTGGGAACTACTGTCTGAAGATACTTTGTCATAAAAACCTAAGAAATGCCACCTGTGTGGGCCAGGGTTTGCCTGACACAGAATGTTTAGGGGGAGCACCCAGAGTTCTGCTTGGTTCTAGTTCCTGTAGGTTGGCCTTGGTACTTCCTTTGGGTCTTGTATGCCCAAACTGGCTTTCATCTGCCCACTCCTCAAACCCATTTCACTTCTGGCTTAAGCAGGCTTCCTCTTGGAAGGGGGGCAGAAAGGATATTAGAAGTTAATCATGATGTCACCATAAATGCTATTATACGTGGTTCATAAAGTTTCCAGATTTGTGTCATGTTTCCCCACATTCCAGAGAATGGGATGGTTTATGAGTTTAGGAGACTTGAAACAGGCTACTGTCCTCATCTGAGAATTGTCACCAGAATATTCAAAGCATAAATCATACATCGGTACAGCCACCATGAGGCCTGGGGACAGGACAGTGTCCCTGCTGTCAGGGAGCTGGCCAACTTTCCGTAGTGACCGTAGGTAGGAGGGAATGGATTGGACAAGACACATGGAAACAAACATGTCCCTGAACAGCGGGCTCATATGTGAACAAGACAACATCAGATGGTGAAAGGGATAAAAAGGAAGAATAGGTCACACAATCCTGGCTCAGTGGATGGAAGCTGCTTTAGCTAGGATGCTTGGCGAAGGTCTCCTTAAGGAGGTGACACTTGAGCTGAGGTCTGAGTGGTGGAGGACTCACCTTGCTTAGCTCTCTGGGAAGACCATCCCAGCAGAGGGTAAGCCTGAGGGAAAGCCAAGGCGCCTTAAGGCTGCTCAGATGATCACTTTGACTTTGGCCAAAAGAGCAGGCCATCAGGCACCAGCTGCCTAAGTGGGTGTGATTCCTGAGAAACGAGATTTCGGGCATGCTTCTATATTCCTTTATGCTTTTACTATGAAAACAACCTTTTGTTAAAGTGACCAAGCATTAATAGAAATCAATAAGATAGCTTAAAAACATTTTTTTTTTAAAATAGCACATACAATTTCCCGCTAGATTCAGAATAATACAGATTCCTGGCCTCACGACCTGAATTGTGACCCAGCAAATTTCTATCAACACAAAATAAGAAGAGGTGAAATGCACGCAAAATTCACACTCCTGATTCCTGGTCAAGTGCTTTGTTTAGAAAGAAATTTTCTCTTTTGAAGAGGTTGTACATTTATAAGGTTCAAAGTTCAAAGAGTATAAAAGCAAAGATTCAGAGAAAAATCTCCCCCCTAACCCAGGAGGGGACCATATTGTCAGTTTACCTTCTAGACCCCATCCTGGGGTGGGGGTGGGGTTCACTGCTTTGAGGCAGAAGAGAAAGTTGGGGATAGGATGGAGTGAGGAAGAGGGGGTGGTCAGCCGCAGAGAGCAGAGCCTGTGCAACTCCTGAGCTGCTCCTTCCCCAAGCAGCTGGAGGGGGCTGCTTCCCTTTCACCAGGCCTTCTTTTATAGCTTGCTCCCGACTTCCAAGTGCTTCTTCTCACCAAAAGCACTTTCTGTCACAATCCGGGCTTACTGGCACATCACCGTCTCTCTAAATAGAATGCAAATTGAAAAACCAGTGCTAAAAATATGAAAATGCCTTCTCCACCCCCTGCTTGAGCCTATTTATAATTTTCAGCCGATATATCATCCCAGGGTGTATTTTTGCCACCCTTCTATATAAAGTTAGAACCATCTTTTTGTTGGCATGGCACGGATGCTGCCACTGAGCCGAATCTGGCCTGATGGCTGTTTTTTCTGAATTCTAGATTGCTTACTGGGAAGTATTTGATGGGTCCGTAATCAGAGAGTTGGAAGGCTCCTTGTCTGGGTCAATCAATGGAATGGATATTACCCTGGAAGGAGTGCACTTTGTCACAGGTTAGTCCTGGGGTAGGAAAAGAAAGCCAAGCCCTGCTTATGTAAATGGGAGCATAGAACTCCCAAGTGGGAGGCAACAGGAAGTGATGACAAAAGTATCTACGGGCCCCTGTGATTCAGATTCAGGCCTGAACACTGCAGCCCGAGTGGCCAGGAAAGTAAGATCCAGAAGTCACGCTTCAGTGGGAGGAAACGTCTGCCCATGAGCCTTGGGGGGCACACATAAAAGCTGAGCCTTACATTGTTTCCTTTTTTGGTGGTGGCATCGGTGACAGAAATGGTCTGGATTATCCAGCATGCCTTGCTCTGTTATTTCCTACTGCAGTCTTAAATGTCAGCTTTTAAATCAGCATTTCCAGGGGGCATGGACCATATAACATGCCTTCTGACACCATCAATGATCATTTCCTGCTGGGCCCTGACTCTTCAAGACATTAACAAATAAATGCTCCAAATGAATTAAAGTTTCATAAACACATTTACTTATGGCATGATATTAAACCACACATTGTGATCATATACAAACACACACACACACACACATATATATACATATACACATATACTTGTAGAGAAAAGACTGGAAGGAACTAAATCAGTGTTATTAATAACATAATAGTTAATCAGTGTTATTTCTGGGTGGTGAGATAAGAAGGATGTCACCTCTTTATATTTCTTTCTTGTAAAATTTACTACAGCAGATCTAGATTTTTATAATCAAGGAAAAGAGAAATATAAAGACAGATTTTTCTCCCTTTAAATTGGAACACGGGGGACGTGCTGTAAATTATCCAGTTACTCGAAATCAAGGCTGTTCCTCCCTGTTCTGTTGCAGCAATGCCAAATACACCTGTTTGTCTTTTTCAGGTGGAAATGACCATCTGGTCAAAGTTTGGGATTATAACGAGGGTGAAGTGACTCATGTCGGGGTGGGACACAGTGGCAACATCACCCGCATCCGGATAAGTCCAGGAAATCAGTACATCGTTAGCGTAAGTGCTGATGGAGCTATTTTGAGATGGAAGTACCCATTTACCTCATGAGGCCTCAGAGATTTCTGGGATGCACCACCGCGTAGGGTTCTATTGAAAGTTGACCTTAGATAACTCCCAAGACTGGTTTTTTATTTCTCCCATCCGGGATTTTGTTCTTTACTCAAAATACGTTAAGTTTCCCTTTTTCTTTATAGGATGCATTTTGTATTCTTAAATTGTATATTAAACTTGGAATGTGTTCAAGAATAAGTTGTCCAGAGTGTAATTAAAAGGTTTTTATTATAAATTCCCTGTTGTTGGTTTCCTGTCATAATATCTGTCCTGTGACTGCAAAACCCACAGCCCTTCTGCATAATTTGTCTACAGCTTGCACTACTGTTATTCTCTAAAAATAAGGAGGGTCAGCTTTTCATTGGTCAAGCTGCAATGGGGCAAGACTTGGTCTGAGTCCAGATCTTGGGTAGGATTTTAGGATCTTCCTCCCTCCCTGCCTTCCATCCATCCAACCTTCTGAGTTTGGCCTTTTGTAAAGTGAGAATATCTGCTTTAAAGGTTATTTTGAGAAGTGAAATAATATGTTAAAGCATCAGCAGAATCCCTGCCAGAGAAGACGGTTGAACATGAATTATGGTGCTTTCTCAAAGAAACCATGGGTTCTTGGGGATCTTGGGGATAATCATCAAAGGTGAAATTTCTCAGATGCTTTTCTGGGCAAGGGAAGGCAAGAGAACGGACCTTGTGTATTAATCATCCCACCGGGTATCTTTTTTTTTTCCAAGAGAGAGTAAATCATGGCATTTTCCAGAAATACTTCAAGTCTCCAATTCACAGCATACGTTTTTTGTTCTAAGCCTGTTGTTTATCCTTTAAGTAATTCTTCTTCGTCGTCGTCATCGTCCTCTTCTTCTGCATCAGGTCACCTCCTGGGGACATATCAAGGCAGTTATTTAATAAATGATCCTTACTTCTCAAATAAGCAAACATTTCAGGGCGTTGATGGGATCATGCATCCTGCGGAGGTCTTTCTGAGTCAGAAACTGATGAGAAAATCTCCTGCAAGACTTTGCCTGATTAATTATAAACCTGACAGTTACAGGGTCAAGAGACCGGAGGAGGCCCCCCGGGGTCACCCAGGAAACCGAGGGCGGGGCAAGGCCAGGCCAGTTCTGATTGGACGCCGACACCCGCCAGGGGAACGCACCGCGGGCGAGCCCGGGAGCCTGAAAACGTCCCGGGAGCAAACGCCGAGGCTGGAAGGAGCCCGCGTGTGGGCTGGGCCGGCCGCAGAGCCGGGTCGAGTTCCGGTTCCTCTGCCTCGGTACAGGCGCGGTCCTCCCTGCGCCGGCTTCTCAGCAGCTGGAGCAGGACAGTGAAGCCTCGAGCCTGCAGTTTAAACGAACCCGCCACAACCATCCGGGACGACTCGTGCCGGGGCCCCACGCGGCTCCCGGTCGCGGACCCGGGAAGGCCTCCCGCGCGGTGCGGGCGCGCTGGGAGTGGCAGCAGGGGGGGCGTCCCCGTCCCCCGCCCCCGTCCCCGCCCCCGCCCCCGCCCGCACAGGCCGGCGCCGGCAGCTGGGAGGACCCCGCGGCGCGCTCCCCGGCGGGTCCCGGCCCCCGGTGCGCGCCTCTCGGAGGATCTTCATCTTCCCCGCACGTAATTTCCAGGACCTCAGGCTAGCCGGGGCTTCGCGACCCACCGCCTTCCAAGCGTATCAGCCCCGTGCAGCTTCACAGGTTGGAGTCTGGCGGGAAGGGGAGGGAATCCGCGGCGTCGGCCTGCGGCGGGCGAGGAAGGGCGGGGACCCAGCGCCTCTCCGCCGCCGCGGCGCTGCCCTGGGCGGGCCCCGCGGCCGGATTCCCGCGCGGGGCGGCCCCGCCCCTGGCTCCGCCTCCGCCCGGCCCCGGCACACCTGGCCCGCAGGTAGCCGGCGGCCGCCGCCTCTGCCCGGCGGTCAGGGCGGGTGGGCGGCGCTGCGGGGGCGGGGTGGGAGCGGGGGCTCGGCTCCGGGGGCGCGCGGGCGGGAGCCATGGAGCCGGGCGCGGGGGCCGCGGAGGGAGAGGGGCCGCCCGCGCCCCGGCCCCGCCGCCGCCGCTCCCTGCGCCGCCTGCTCGGCCGCTTCCTGCTGGCGCTGGGCAGCCGCTCCCGCCCGGGGGCCTCGCCGTCCCGGCCGCGGCCCCAGCCAGGCCCCCGCGACGGCGACGGCGACGGCGAGGGGGGCTTCGCCCGCGCCCCGGACCCCGCCCCGGCCGCGCGCGGGAGCCCCGGGGAGGAGCGCCCGCCCGGCGCCCAGCCCCAGCCGCAGCCGCAGCCGCAGCCCCCGGCCGGCGACGGCGCGCGGCCCCCGGGCGCGCAGGGCTTGAAGAACCACGGCAACACCTGTTTCATGAACGCCGTGGTGCAGTGTCTCAGCAACACCGACCTGCTGGCCGAGTTCCTGGCGCTCGGGCGCTACCGGGCGGCGCCGGGCCGCGCCGAGGTCACCGAGCAGCTGGCGGCGCTGGTGCGCGCGCTCTGGACGCGCGAGTACACGCCCCAACTTTCCGCCGAGTTCAAGGTAGGCAGCGCCCGCCGCCCTCCTCCGGGCCGCCCTCCTCCCGGCCGCCCTCCTCCGGGCCGCCCTCCTCCCGGCCGCCCCGCCGCCCCCGCCGCCGCGCGCGCCCCTCGGGCGAGGTGGCCCCAGGGCTGCAGCTCGGCTCGCCGCCTTCGTCCGGAGGTAACTTGCGGTGCTACCCTTGCAAACGTCTGCTCTATGAATTTCTCCCAGGTGTGTGTGCGTGTGTGTGTGTGTGTGTTTGGAGGAGCGGGTTCGACGGAGTGCATTGAGCATTTGTGCACTCAACAAACGTTTGTTCAAGTACTGAAGGCCCTCGGGTCCCCGCGGCGTCCTACTGCCTCGGACCCACACTTCCCAGTCTGGAGGGGTGCGGTGTGGAGAGCCTGACTCTCAGGCCAGGGCCTCGGAGGAAGGAGGGGATGCTCGCGCAGAGATCCCAATGAGTAGGACGCGGCCGGACCAAGGTCTAGGGGTGACCCAGGTAGAGGGAAGAGCCAGCACAGGCGCCAGGGGCCGGCCTGCAGGCACAGAAGGAAAACCAGTGGTGGGAGCCCAGGGAGGGTAGCGGTGGGGCGTGGCTGACGTTGGTCAGATCATGCAAGGTCTAAGAAGCAGTAGTAAGGAGTGCGGGTTTTATTCTAAACCTAGTGGGAGCTGAGATCCATGGGCCAGGTACTGTGCTGAGTGCCACTGAGTTCCCCCCGGTGATGGGGGAAGGCAGTGGGGGTGCTATCTTGGAGACGGCATCCTTTAGTGCACTTACATCGCCCACCACGCCTGGGTTTGAGGTTGCATTCACTGGCCCCCCAGAATCAGGGTCTACTTACAGTACACTGTAGGGTCATGAGGCCTTGGGAGTTATGTATGTCACATCACCCAGGGTTAAGCGGCACGCTTGGGATCCCAGTTGGATTACAGAGTTCCTGATAATTGATGCACATGACTTGCTTCCTGCTGAAAAAACCACAGCTCTGGGCAGCCAGCTGAAGCTCCCCATAGACGAGCGATTGTTCTTGGGGGAGGGGAACCTGTCAGTGTTCATTCCACAGGCATCACCGCTCTTGAGTTTCAGCCTGAAAAAGCAGTCCCTGCCATGTGACCCGCAGCGTGCCAGCCTCCCCCGTCCGCTCTCCCACTTCCACTACCGAAGCAGTGCTCTGCAGGAGTCAGTGGGTCAAATGGGTGTCTTCAGTATCCCCTTTGGGCAATATTTGCTTTCTTAATAATGAAGCAGTACAGTAGTCCTTTCCCCCCTTATGCTTGGGGGGGGGGGAGTACATCCCAGGCCCCCCAGTGGGTGCCTGAAACCAGAGGTAGTACGAAGCCCTACATAATCACTATATTTCTTTCTAGACATACTTACCTACAATAAAGCTTAATTTATAGTTAGGTCCAGTTAAGACACGGACTGCAATAACTCATCACAGAAAAGAACACTTATAACAATATACAGTAATAAAAGTTACGGGAATGGGTGTTTCTCTCTGAAAATATTGTATACAGTACTCACCCTTCTTGCAAGGATGCGAGGTCATCACATGTCTGTGATGAGGTGAAGCAAGGGATGTAGGCATTGTCGCGGGGTTGGTCTTCTGACCTAAGTCGGGAGGATCATGTGCTTCCCTCTGAGGCTGACTGACCAGCAGTAACCGGAACGACAGAAATCTTAGGATGGCAGGGACCACCGTAGGGTGTAGTGGTTAAGAGCAGGGTCTCTGGAGCTTTGTGACCTCGAGCAGGTTACCAAATCCCGCTGTGCCTCCACTTTCCTCATCTGCGAAATGGGACCATAATGGTACCTACCTTATTATCAGGTCGTTGGGAGGATTCAATGAGTTCTCTTTCTGTACAGTCTAAGAACAGTGCCAGACCTCCAGGAAGCTTTTATCATTTCTATTGTTTCTCACCTACAGAGACCTGGAGGAGGGAGAGAGGTAATGTGTATATACCTTAACTCTTGCCAGGTGTATTCTCATGCGGTTCCTGCTACGGTGGGAGAGACAGGAGTAGCTTGAAAAAAATCCTCCAGATAAGTAACTGCTCTCCGTGACTCACTGGGATTTCCTATCTCATCTCTTGCTCTCGAATCCCCAAGGCCTGGAAGCTCCTTGAAAGCCTGGGGGGGTGGGGGGAGCTGGAGGATAGTCATTTGTTAATTGTTAATGAGGGTGATGTAATCTGAGGTTTCCTGGGACTTTTGGGGCAGCCAGGCTTGGAGGGAGCAGAGGATGCCAGGATCTGGGCTTTTAATAAACCCTGCTGATTGATATCTAGGTAGGCTCCCCTTATTATCCAGGTGAGGAAACATCCCTTCACCCGACAGATAGTCCCGACACTATGCCAGGCACTTGGAATGCATGAGAAGCGTTGAGTACAAACCCCCCTGGGGCTGCTTTCTAGGAGTTCCCAGTCTAGCGGGAGAGGTGGATGTTAATGAAATGATAGCACAGGCACGTGGTCAGAGCTGGTGACAAGAGCTGGAAAATAAAAATATACAGAGTGCTTATGGCAGGTCTGGCAGGAGGATATGATCGATGGCGGGACGTGGGACGGGGTGTCCCACGAGGAGTAGCGGTCAGGAGAGGTCAACAGGAGAGGTCAGCTAAGGACAGGGGAGGGTGGGGATGTGCATTCTCTGGCAGGTGGAGCTGAGGGACCTTCTGTGAGTGAGGCAGGATAAATGCAAGATTAAGTAAATTAACGGAAGGGGTGCCTGGGTGGCTCAGTCGGTTAAGCCTCTGTCTTCGACTCAGGTCATGATCCCGGGGTCCTGGGATCGACCCCAATGGGAAGCCTGCTTCTCCCTCTCCCCCCACCTCCTCCCACTCATGCTGTCACACTTGCTCGCTCTCAAATAAACATCTTTAAAAAATAATAAATTAAATAATGGAAAAATAAATAAATAAATAATGGGAGCCTCTGTCCCCGGGGAGAGGAGCTGAAGAATTGGTTGGGGATAAGCTGCAGATGGTTTTCAGGAAGGAGTTGGGTCTTGAGGAGGCATTGCTAGCTTCAGGCCAAGGAAGAGGGGAATAGAGGAGGGACCAGCATGCTGGAGTGAGTTACCCCAACCCCAGCCATGCAAATGGGATGGCTTTGCGGTGTCCTCTTTGCTGACCTCCCAGACACCCAGCATGCAGACAGTAGAACCACCCTCTTTTAACAACACATGAATAAATACATCCTAACAAATCCCGCCGATGGTATTATCTATGACACGTTGACATGTTGCTTTTCTAATGATATCATTAAATATGTGCATAGGAAAAAAAACTCGGGAGGTGCTAAAAATATAAAGAAATGACTTGGAACTCCACCCTCCAGAGACAACCTTCATAAACATCGCCGTGTTTCATTTAGAGCATCTACATATTGAAAATTCTAGTTTTGTATCCTGCTTTTTTTTCATGCGAATATTGTCCTAAGACTTTCTCCTGGCCATTATAACATTCTATAGAACTCAATTTTAAATGATTTTGTAGTATTTCATTACATGAACCAGTCCCTGCAGAGACATTTACTGTGCAGGTTTCCAGTTATCACACTGTCTTGAAAATTCTTGAGTCCAAATCATTGTCCTTGGCTCTGACCCATTTCCTAAATTTGCTCCCTCGAAGTGGACTTACATGGTCAAAGCAAAGATGTGACTATTATATTTTTATATGTTTTCTTTTTCTTTTTGAATCATTGTTATAGGGGTATAACTCAGGTACAGTGCAGTGCACCCATTTTAAAAAATTGAGCTATCCCTGACATGCAACACTGTGTAAGTTTAAGGTATACAGTGAATTGTTGATACATTTATGCTGCAGGATGATTGCCTTAGTTAGCATTACCTAACATCTTTATGGAACATTACTTGGTAATCATTTTTTTCCAGTGTTGGGAACAGTTAAAGGCTAATCTCAGCAAGTGTAATGTTTCAACTTACTGAACAAAAAGAAATAGCATCTCATTTTTCTTTGGTTTCTTTGGTTAAGAGCTTCTTGACTAGTCGTGAGACTGCTCCTGGATTTGCGTGTCCATGTTGACTGTCCCTTCGGCCTGGGTCTCAATACTCCTTTTTCTGTTTTCTGTGAGTTCCTCAAGCCTTAAACTCGCCACACTCTCTGCAAACTCACTCCTTCCCATCCCCAATCCTAGAAGTTGTAGATTTATTTACGTCATACCTTTTGATAAAGATTCTGTGTTATGTATTTCTAAGTTTTCTCATGGCTATGTTAAGGATTTCAGCCATCTGGAGTTTATCTTAGCTTATGTACTTAGGCATCACTTGTAGACCTACAATTTTAGACATACAGTATGCCTTACGTGATGCACTAGAGGCATTGCCTTTTACGAGCAGGGATTCTTCTTCATCGCTCTTATATTTTGGAAGTTCTGGACAAAACAGTAAGACACGAAATGGAAATGGGATAAAAAAAGATTGAACAGAAAAAGGAAATGGCTAGATGAGTCTAGAAATCCATATTGTAGCATGATGGCGGTCACTAACGAGATCAGAAACCAGACAGAAAATCAAAAGTGATAACCATTTGGAGTGTGCAAAAATTAGATTTCATTCCCGAAAAGCACCGGAAATATGAAATAACTAGGAATCATTGTGTAAGAGGTGTGTTAAAAATGATCAGTGTTGAGAGGGAGAAAGGCATGCACACATGCAGAGCGAGCTATGTCAGGCTGCAGTGTAGAAGTAGCAAATATTTCTGTCCATTTCTCCCAAGGGAGGATTTCACTTTAATACAGCTCTGGTCACATTTTCTTTTTTCTTTTTTTAAAAGATTTTATTTATTTATTCATGAGAGACACAGAGAGAGGCAGAGACATAGGCAGAGGGAGAAGCAGGCTCCATGCAGGGAGCCCGATGTGGGACTCGATCCTGGGACTCCAGGATCACGCCCTGGGCCGAAGGCAGGCACTAAACTGCTGAGCCACCCAGGGATCCCCTGGCCACATTTTCATAGACTTTCTGTGTGAGTGTCTTCTGCAGGAACCAGTAGGTCAAGTTCTTTTTTTTTTTCTTTTTTTTTAATTTTAATTTTTAAAAGGAATTTATTTATCTACTTGACACAGAGAAAGAGAGAGCACAAGCAGGAAGTGGAAGAGGGGGGAAGCAGGCTCCCCGCAGAGCAGGGGCTCTATCCCAGGACCCCAGGATCATGACCTGAGCCGAAGGCAGACACCCAACCCACTGAACCACCCAGGCGCCCCTAGGTCAAGTTATTTCGAAAAAAAACCCTGAACTCTAAAATACCTGCCAGAGACCATTCTAAGCCGAAAAATACTAAAGAACAAAATTCAGTGTAAAAAAATTTGCAGTGTACAAATGAAAAAAAAAAAAAAAAAAAAAGACCACTTGTCCCATCCTCCTATAATAACCATTGGTTAATATTTTGCCATGTATTTCTGGTCTTTTCTAGCAATACATATATATCAGATAATCTCAAATACATATTTTTGCACTTTTCAAAAAAATGATAGGATCATTTATTTTCTTCTCATTTCCTCAAGCATAATTTTTCAGGCCATCTGAGTGTGCCATAAGTGTTCCCCAGGAAACTTTAGTACGTAGCAGTATCTTTGCTTGTAGTTCTCATTTCCTGTTACTAGATCCCCCAAAGTGAAATTACTGTTTCTCTAGAAGGATTTTTCCAAGGGCCTAGCTTGTCTACTTCTTAAAATCCTCACATTCTTTCTGGAAAGGTTGTATGGCTTTAGTACTGGGCTAAGAGGAAGAGTGTCCATCTTAAAGGACTCACATGATGAGCAAAAGGGGGATGGATTTCTCACCAAAGGAATAGGCCATCAAGGTGTAGAGTGTGGAGTTGGCAAGATATGTTGGGGGCACCTGAGTGGCTCGATTAGCTTTGAAATATGTGTGAGGGCAGTGAAAAATATGGACGGGGCCAGACCAGAGCAGGGTGGATTGTTCGCTGGTGAGTTAGGGGAGGTTTGAGTTGAGGCATGATGTTCTCCAATGGGCTGTGGGCTGGCACAGGGAAAGTCCCAGGGCTGGGCTCCTTTGCCAGGAGGTGCTGTCTTCTGGGTTCTCAGCAATTAGGACTCTGGCGGGAATGGGTTTCTATGAAGGGACACAGAGACAGATTGGGAACCAGCTTCCAGAACGCTTGGTGCTGACCAATGTGGGTTCAAGAGAGACTCTGAAGGCGCCTGGGGGGCTCAGTCAGTGAAGCATCTGCCTTCGGCTCAGGTCATGA
Source organism: Vulpes lagopus (assembly GCF_018345385.1). Lineage (NCBI taxonomy): Eukaryota > Metazoa > Chordata > Mammalia > Carnivora > Canidae > Vulpes > Vulpes lagopus. The sequence continues at coordinate 60,535,643 of NC_054833.1, forward strand.
TCCTGGGGTCCTGGGATCGAGCCCTGTGTTGGGTTCCCTGCTCAGTGGGGAGCCTGCTTCTCCATCTCCCTCTGCCCCTCCCCCTGCTTGTGCTCCCTTGCTGTCTTTCTCTCTCAAAATAATAATTTTTGAATCTGAAAAAGGACACTGATGTTAAGAGGAAGAGCTGGTTTTAGAGAATTTGAGTTGGAGGTAGCTGCTCCCCCGGGGAAGGAATGTTGGTACTAAGAATAGAGATAGTGGGATACTGAGGGTGGCTAGGCGATGGGTGGCCAGGTAGGATGCACTGCATGATGCCCAGTTAAATTTGAATTTCAGATAAACAACAAATAACTTCTTTAGCGTAAATATATTCCAAGTATTGCATGGGATGTACTTACTCTAAAAGCGATCACTGCTTGCCTGAAATTCAAACTTAATTGAACACTGTGTATTTTTGCTTGCTAAATCTGCCAGCCCTGGGGCACCTGGGTGGCTCAGTGGTTGAGCATCTGCCTTCAGCTCAGGTTGTGATCCCGGAGTCCTAGGATCAAGTTCCCCATTGGGCTCCCTGCAGAGAGCCTGCTTCTCCCTCTGCCTGTGTCTCTGCCTCTCTGTGTCTCTCATGAGTAAATACATAAATTAATAAAATATTTTAAAAAATCAATCAATCAATCAATCAATCTGGCAGCCATACCTGGAGGTCAAAGGACAAAGAAGTCTGGAGGAAGAATACCACAAAGGATCCAACAGTGAGCCACAAACTAGTATGACTGGAATAAAGACTCAGAGCCAGTATTTCAGCTAATTCAATCTTGAATTTTGCTTTGTCATATCCCAAAGTTTTCTTTAAATCCCAGTGGAAGGATTAGAGGAAGAAAAAGCAAAATGCCCAGGCTATTAGATTTGACTGGCGATGGTGAGGATCATGTGGGTCCGTAGCTCAGACTGCTCCATTTGGTGGGAGCCGAGGGCAGCCCTGTGTGAGGTGGGGCTTGATGTCCGGCTGCATCTAAGGGGGGTGGTGGCAAAGAACCAGAATGTACTCTGTGCACCTGCATGTGTGCATACATGGGCAGTGGGGATTTGCTTAATCTCAGATCCTCATGCTAGCACGTGCATTAAAAAAAAAAAAAAAAAAAAACTTTTCTGGGGCACCTGGGTGGCTCAGCATTTGAACATGTGCCTTTGGCTCAGGGCATGATCCCGGGGTCCTGGGATCGAGTCCTGCATTGGGCTCACCGCAGGGAGCCTGCTTCTTCCTCTGCCTGTGTCTCTGCCTCTCTCTCTGTGTCTCTCATGAATAAATAAATAAAATCTTAAAAAAAAAATGTTTCCTGGAAAGATGCTTGAGAAAATGCCCAGTGGCCTCCCTCTGGGGCAGAGATGGGGGCTGGGTGGAGGGAAGACTTTTCATGACCATCTTTTTTTATGTCTTGAATTCTTTAAATGTCCATATGTCTATATATCACCCTTTGGAATAAACTTTAAAACAAAACAAAACAAAACAACCTGGAATGTGCATCCCTGTAGGAGATGACAAAGCTGCGGCATGATTTCTCAGGAGGGCCGAGGGAGCTTAGTGGGCATCAGGCGTCCTGTGCGTTCTGTTCAGTGTTGTAACTCCAGCCCCTACAGTAGTATCTGGCACATGGTCCGCCCTGAACAAATGTTTACGAACGAATGGGGCGCAGGACTGGCTCAGGCAACGTGGGATCTAACCACAGAAGTTTGATTTCACATCTGCTGGGAGGAGGCAGTTAAGGGAGCCGCGTGCATGTTAGGACAGCCCACTTCACGGGGGGGGGGGGGGGGGGGGGGGGGGGGGGAGGCTGGGAGTAGATGAGTCACCCAGGGAGAGAGTAGGAGAGCGGGGAGGGATGCTTTCATGGGTGGCAGTGGTGGGAACTGAGTGCCCAGTGGGAGCAAACACCCTCGCAATCAACAGACAAGATCATCCACATACTCAGCCCAGATGGCCTGTGGGGTTTCCAAGGACAGGACCTATATCAGCAATCTTTCCAGTGGGGGGATGCAGGGAGAAAGTGCCTTCCATACAGAACACCAGGATAGGATTTGGGGACATTGTCCCCAAAGAGCAGGCTTCAGCCCAGAAAGTTCTCACCTCGTGTTCCACGTTGTCAGCCCCGATCAGGGCCCATTAGTGACCCCTGGCAGGCTTGGTGCTTACGGGCCCTGACTTGGTTCTTCAAGGGACTCTACTGACCATCTGGTTTTCTACTTTCTTTGCAGAACGCTGTGTCCAAGTATGGCTCCCAGTTCCAAGGCAATGCCCAGCATGATGCCTTGGAGTTCCTGCTCTGGTTGCTGGATCGTGTGCATGAGGACTTGGAGGGCTCCTCCCGAGGACCGGGGGCCGAGAAGGTGGGGCACTCGAACACCATGTCGTGTTTGGCTTGCTTTCTTTTTTTTTCCCCCTTGAATATTTACTTGATATGGGGTCCTGCTAGAGTTATCACCTCCATTGCATATATGAGTAAACCAAGGATCAGAGAGGTCGAGGAACCTTCCCAAAGCAACACAGCTAAAGAAGGGACAGAACCAGGGTTCAAGTACAAGGGGGTCTGGCTTGAAACACTGTTTTCTTATTTTAACAAGAACTATCCCAGTCACCCCTAAAGCACATAAATGAAACAAAGCAAAACACACACACACACACACACACACACACACACACACAAACCAAAAACCAAAAAACACCACAGTGGAACCTGGGAGGACCAGAAAAATTACAGTGTTTTGTGGGATGGTGTTTCTGGGTTGTGGGACTATGGGCGGTTCTTCTTTTAAACACAGCGGTCTTATCCTTCTCAGATCTTTTTAGTTGAAAGTGACTGAAATTTAACTTGATCCAATTTCAGGAAAGGGCATTTATTGGCTTTTATAACGTTTAGGCTTAAACGTTATAGGCTGTACCAGCTTCAGGTAAGGCTGGACCCAAGGACTCAGATGATGTCACCACGTCTTTGGCTCTTTATTTCTTGTTGGCTTCATTTTCCAATCGGCTCTGCCTCCATGGTGGCCAGAGGAGCCTCTGCAGTGCTCACTTAGTCTTCCTTTTTTTTTTTTTTTCAGAGAGGGAGAGAGAGAATCTTCTTCTTTTTTTTTTTTAATTTTATTTATTTATTCATGAGAGACACAGAGAGAGAGAAGGAGGGAGACCGATGTGGGACTCGATCCCAGGATCATGATCTGAGCCAAAGGCAGATGCTCAACCACTGGGCCACCCAGGCATCCTGAGAGAGAGAGGATCTTAAGCAGGTTCCATGCCCATTGTGGAGTCCAGTGTGGGCCCAGCTCGATCTCATGGCCCTGACATCATGACCTGAGCTGAAATCAAGAGTTGGACACTTAACTGACTGAGCCACTCAGGTGCCCCAGCGCTCACGTAGTCTTTAGAGCATCTGGGCTGGGTCGTTTCCCCAGAGATGAGTGCTTGAGCAGAAAATTTGTCCACCACCCTGTGTATTCTATAATCTCATAGTGAACCCATTTTGAAATCAGAATGACATATTTTTTAAAAGATACCATGTATTGAATATTCATTATGTGCCATGCATCTCACTTGATGCTTTTCAGGGCTGGCTTCACTACTGACACGTAAGAGATGTTCCATAGACTCTTGAGCAGTTGGACAGGTCCCATCGCTCTCCTGCTCTGATGTTCTCACGGATGGCTCACGTTTTGTAGTTAAGGAAGAGTTGGGTTAGGCAAATTGCCCCAGGTCATCCAGCTAATACTTGGGCGAAATGGAATCGAACCCAAGTCGATGTCAAAGCAGGGCTGGATCTCTTTCCTTCTCACCCTGCTGGGGTGAGAGGAGATGAGCAGATCGAGGGTGCCCCATCCCCTGGCCACACAGGAAAAGACTTGTCCTGTGTGTTCGCCTCCTCCCCATCCCTGGCTGTGCCAGGCTGCACTTCCTACCTGGAAAGTCGCTTCCTAGACAGCCTTTCAGTCCTTCCTCTGGTGGCAGGAAGGGGTATTGGGCTTATGGGCCAGGGAAGGTCACAGAGAAGTTAAGTAACTTGCCCCAAGTCACACAGCCAATCTGTGGGAGAGCCAGGATCCACATCTAGGGAGCATGACTCTAGAGCAGGGTTCTCTCAGACTGTGCATGTTTCACATCTGTGGCCAGATAGCACATCTTTGCTGTGGAGGCCGTCCTGTTCCACGGGGCCTTTGCAGTGTCCATCTACCCACAGGATGCTGGTGACATGCCAATAATTCTTTTTAGTGAGTTGAGGACCCACATCAAAGCAGTCCTAGATGGTCTTCCAATCTCCAATGCATCCTCCTAGATAGATGTTCTCCACACCGAAGCCAGAGGTATCTTTTGAGAAAGGACAAAAGGTCATGTCTCCCTCCTTCTTAAATGTCTCTGGTGGCTTCCTGTTGTACTTAGAACAAAATCCAGGCTTCTGACTGGGCCCGCCAGCCGCTCAGACTGACTTCAGGCCCCTTTGCCCCTTGCTCCTTGTTCTGGGCCATGCCAGTCGGTCGCTCTCTGGTCCTTTCCCTAAGAAGCCCTGATCACCCAGGCAGGAAGAGAGAGTGGCCATTGACCAAAGAGAGGAGCTTGCCCAGCTCTTAGCTTGACCTGATTGATACCAGAAAAGATCTATTTCTCTGTCTGGGGTGGAAGTGGCTTCTGGAATTTGCTGTCAGAAAATTGGGCTGCCCGTGGAGGCCTGGCTGGGAAGGCTCGATGGTAAAGTGGGAGCTGGCATGAAACCTCATCCTCCCTTTCTGAGAAGGGACTGTCCTCTGTAACTGAGCAATTTTTTTCCTTTTTTTTTTTTTTTTTAAGATTTTATTTATTTATTTGAGAGAGGGAGAGAGCGAGAGCACTAGAGACAGCAAGCACAGGTCGGGGGCAGAGGCAGAGGGAGAAGCAGGCTCTCTGCTGAGTAGGGAGCCTGATGCAGGGCTCGATCCCAGGACCCCGAGTCATGACCTGAACCAAAGGCAGACATTTCACCGTCTGAGCCACCCAGGTGCCCCAGTTTTTTTCTTTTTGAGGTTATTTCTGTTTCAAAACATGGGAAGGCCATACAGCTAGGTGTTTTTTTGAAACTAGAATAGAAAACATAAGGACCACGTTTCTTCTCTATCCCTGGAATGATTCTCCAATGTTTTCATCCGGTGAAAAGGACATATTTTTAGCATCCTATAGATGCTCTCACAGAGGCCATCTTTTGGGAAATGCCTCTGTTGCAGAATTAAGAACAGAAAGGGGCTGCAGAGAGGACCAGGAAACTATATATATGAGGTACCTGCTCTGTGCAATCCAGGACACACAATCTTTTTTCTTTTAATGGTGCCTTCGTGAAATGGATGTGATAGTCCTGCTCCTTTTAGACATGAAATGAGGCCCAGAGAGATGCTCAAGGCCACTTGGCTAGCAGACTGGAGCCGGCCTGGTCTGACCTCCTGGTCTACGCTCTGCAAATGACCCTGCTGCCTCTGAGCCCAGCCTCACTCCACATTTTCTCCTTCCGTACCCCCTTCCGGGTGACCCTGCCTCTCCGCCTGCCCCCACCTCCACCTCTGCGAGCCACGTTACCACCTTGATGCAGAAGCACCTGTATCTTTGTGAGGTCTTTGGCCGCAAGTGAACAGCAACCAGCTTCAGCTGACTTGTAAGGGGATCAGAGGGGAGACGAGAACCCAGCTTGGACCCAGAGAGAATCAGACAGCTCTGGGGGTGCCTGTCACAGTGGCAGAAGCTGCTGGGCTCTGGCCCGGGCACCCTGCTGCAATCACTGTTTCAGGCTTTGGTCACTCTGCTCACGATTCACATGCAGGGCAGGAACGTGTCATCTGGCTTGCTTGGGTCACGAGCCTGTCCCTTGCTAAGGGGGGTGGGACATCTAATTAAAGAGCCCTACCTCTGTGAGGACTGGGCTCAGTGTCCCAGAAGGGGCACCAGGACTGAGGACCCGGGCTCAGTGTCCCAGAAAGGGCATCCGCCCTGCGCAGCCACAAATCCCAGCGTGATCTCTGCATCCAGGGTTCATTCCCTTCCAGCTCCCCATAACCTTACACAGCGTGCCCTTCCCTGACCCACTTCTCCCTTCCAATTTCCCTCATCTGATGGAACAGGCATTCTCCAGCCACCAGATGGGAGCTTCAGGTTGCTCCCACCTGTCTTCTCCCCTTTTCTTTGTCTGCTGCCCCACCAAGTGCTTAGGTATGAGCTGTGGACACAAGGCATCTTCAGTCCATCTCTCTTTTTCTTTCTTTTTTTTTTTTTTTTTTTTTTTTTAGGGTTTTATTTATTTGAGAGAGGGAGTGAGTGAGAGAGAGCACGAGCAGGGGCAGGGAGAGGGAGAAACAGACTCCCCGCTGAGCAGGGAGCCCAACACGGGGCCCCATCCAGGCACCTTAAGATCATGACCCGACCGGAAGGCAGACGCTTCACCCACCAGCCACCCAGGCACCCCCCTCCTTTTCGTTTTTGTGGCTCCTGCTCCAGTTTGCCCCATTGTACCCCAGGCCTCCTGATCTGTGTCCTTAACTCCAGATAGATCCTGGAGGCTATTTCTTTTCTTTTTCTTTTATTTTTTTTATTGGAGTTCAATTTGCCAACATATAGCATAACACCCAGTGCTCATCCCATCAAGTGCCTCCCTCAGTGCCCGTCACCCAGTCACCCCAACCCCCCGCCCACCTCCCTTTCCACTACCCCTTCTTCATTTCCCAGAGTTAGGTGTCTCTGGAGGCTATTTCTTAATCTTGCTTCTGGGCTGTTTACTGAACTGAGTAGTCTCCTTAAGGACATTGAAGACCCCACTCAGCGCGGCAACCAGACTCACCCAGCAGCCCTATCTACCACTACCCTTCTCACCTCCCCTGTGCTGGTTAAATTGAGCTTCGCAAAGCCATGGGGGCAAATAAGAATGTTCTGTTATGAGCATTTGCCCTAATATTTTATAACGGAAAATTTCATCCATGTGGAAACATTGAATTAATTATACAGAGAACCACCTAGACTCTACATTTTACTAAAATTGCTTTCTCTTGTATCTGTCCATCACTCCATCCATGTTTTTCCTCCTCTTGCTGTTTCTTGATGCATTTTATTTTATTTTAACATTTTTATTTATTTGAGAGAGAGTGAGCAAGAGAAGGAGCTGGGAGGAGGGAGAGGGAGAAGCAGGCTCCCTGCAGGGAGCCCGATGTAGGGCTCTATCCCAGGATCCTGAGATCACTGAGTCCCCACTGAGCCACCCAGGCACTCCTCAATGCATTTTGGTGCATGTCACCCCACACACTACACATGCATTCCTTTCTCCCGGCTCTGAATATTTTAAGCCGCCAGTTTGTGGGAATTTGCCACATCAGCACCAGAAAGCAAATACATAAGGGGATGCAAAGAGGGGTACGGTAGGACTAATGTGGGGTGAAGGAGGCTTATTCTCGATTCTAAGGGGTAAAGCCTGGTTTGCCTGGGGCTCCTGTGAAGAGTGGCTTCCGGGGAGATGCAGGTGGGGCGGGTTGGCAGGTGGAAGATGGGAGATGTGGCGTGGACGTGTTCGGAGCCATGGCAGCATGCCTGGGGGAAGGTACAGGAGGCGTGGACACGCGGGGCCCAGCAGGATAGAGATGCGAATGGGACAGTCAGGGCAGAGGTCACAGCCGAGGTGGCCGAGTAGGGGAGCGTTCCCAGGCTTCACCTCTGTTCCTCAGCACATCCTCTGGGGGAACTGGGGAGGTCTAGAGACTGAAGGGGCTGTGCATTGTGACAAAGCCTACAGGAGATCCAGGTCCTGCAGAGTCCCGGCTCCAGGAGGGGTGGCGTGGGCCTGGGGGGCCAGGGCTCAGTGGTCCAAAGATGGTGGAGTGATGGGTGCCTCATCTTGCTTTCTCCCCTCATTTCTTTGCAGCCTCAGCCCGAAGCCAGTAAAACCCCTGAGAACCTCCCGTCCCCACCGGCTCAGCTTTCTCTAGGCCAAAGCTTTGTGCAGAGCCACTTTCAAGCACAGTACAGGTAAGAATATAGGTAAGAGTGGGATGTGCTTAGAACGGATTGCCCAGGCTTCTGTGCCGATACCTGGTCTCCTGGTTGCCACGTGGCCCCAGGATTACAAGACAACAGAAGCTCTAGTCCCTTCCCCTTCCCATTACAAACCCCAGTTCACCACTCATTCCAGTCATCCCTGGCCCTCAGTATTTCTTTTCTTTTCTTTTTTAAAGATTTTATTTATTTATTCATGAGAGACAGAGAGAGAGAGAGAGAGAGGCAGAGACACAGGCAGAGGGTGAAGCAGGCTCCATGCAGGGAGCCCAATGCAGGACTCGATCCCAGGACCCTGGGATCATGCCCTGAGCCAAAGGCAGACACTCAACCACTGAGTCAGCCAGGTGTCTCTGGCCCTCAGTATTTCTTCTGTCCCTTCTTACTGGTCCCCAGGCCTCCCATCTCCCCTTGGAGGGGGTTCTACAAAGTGGGAATGTGAAGGTGAGGGCTTCACCAGCAGGCAATCATTGAGAAGCTGACGAGATCCTTCCTGTTCCTATAGCCAGAGAGCCTGGCTTGCCAAGTTATTTTGAGTTCAAGATGTCCTAGTATCAGGGGGGATGTTAAAAAAAATAAACATATATAAATATATATACGGTGTTGGACTTCAGAGATGTTCTTTTTGGGATTTTACATCTATGACAGTTCAGAGATTCATATAGGGCAAGTACTGTGATGGTTCAGTGAAAGCACTGATTGCAGGAAGGAGTTACAGGGGGAGAAACTTACCTGGCTTCTTGGAGGAGGTGTGCCTTTTGATGGGCTCTGAAGGATGATTAGGATTGAATGGGGAGGGGAGGAAGCATCTCCAACAAGAGTGGAAAATGCTCAGACGTGGGGAGGAGCACAAGAATGAGGGATTTAGGGGAAGCCATCGGCTACAGAGAACTTCCTCTTGGTGACATGCTACCCTTGGTCACTTAGCATATTGGGTGATTAAAAACTCTTCCAAATGAGTCTAGGTTGTATTGTTGTATATGAAGGAGGGCCCATTTCTCTCCTCCAGTGGCACATGCGAGTGAACGTCGGCCTCCTGGCCGCTGCCCTTTTCTAGCCGTGAAAGCTACCTGCAGGGCATCGGTGTCATGTTTATCTGCAGATGCCCGGAGTGGAGGCTGCTTGAAACAAAAATGAGACAGGAAAAGAAGAAAGGAGAAGGAACATCTAGAAGGAGGGAAACGGGGAGTACAGGCCAGAGTAGGTGAGATTGCAAGGGAGGAGCTCAAGAATTGCCACTAGGTACCGCTCACTGGTGTCTTTGTACGACCACTCCGTTTATTTCTCAGCTCACTCCGTTCTCTGTACCCACTTCCCTTCTGGTGGATACACACTCTCTTTCTTCCCTTCTTTGAAAAAAATTTTTTAAAAGATTTATTTATTCATGAGAGAGACAGAGAGAGAGGCAGAGACACAGGCAGAGGGAGAAGCAGGCTCCCTGCGGGGAGCCTGATGTGGGACTCGATCCCAGGACCCCGGGGTCACAGCCTGAGCCAGAGGCAGATGCCCAACCACTGAGCCACCTGGGTGCCCCTCTTCTTTCAAATATTTGAGCATCTGCTCCTGTGCTTGGTCCACGGGGTGCAGCGAGAAGCATCACTCCTTGCCCACGCTTGAGAAACACCAACCAAATACTTCCCTGTGCTCTCTAGATACTTAATTCTGGATAGGTCCCAGATATTTACTGTTTAATCCTCTACTGGCCACTTCCCTTCCCGAAGATATGAACAAGGCAGGGCCCCATTCTCATGGAGCTCACATTCTCCTGGGGGGCGGTGTTTGGTGACACACACCTCAAGGGCAGCTCGCCAGGGTGATAAGACATGGCTCGGGGTGTGGGGAGTGTTAGATAAGGTGGTCTGGGGAGGCTTCTTTTTAGAGGGAGACATTTGAGCTGAGAACCGAGTGACAAGGAGTCAGCTATCTGGGGACAGGGTCATCCAAGCAGAGAAACCTGCAGAGGCAAAGGGCCTGGGGTTAGAATAATGTTGGGACATCAAAGGACAGGAAGGCCAAGGTAGCTGCCAGGTAGGGAAGGGGTGGGAGGTACGACTGGAGCGGTGGACGGGGACCTGGTAGGGGCAGGAGTCCTGTCCAGGTGTGGGTTGTTGTCTGACGGGCAAAGGAAGCCACTGCAAAATTTGAAGCCAGGTGTGGTCTCGTTTTCAATTTCAGAGATGACACTGGTGGTTTGGGGGGCGGGGGGGAGGTGAAGAGAGGCAGGACCAGTAGCTGCAGCAGCTGAGGGACGGTGGGAGAGTGGTGGCACCTGGGATCCAGTTGTGGCAGGGCAGGCAGTGAGTTTAAGGGTGCCATGTGGAGGCATCAAGGGAAAGCTGAGAATCTAGGGTGACCCCTGTGTGTTTATAGGGTTATGTAGCTGGCAGGTGCTTTGAGGTGCAGGTTACTGGGGTGAAAGAAAAAAATTATTTTCTTTTACACCTGCTTACATACCTCTCCTCCTACCCTGCTTACATACCTGCCTGGGGTCAGGTGTGTGGGCGCTGGGTGCTGCCCCCACACCAGGCCAGACTGCAACTCTCTGCGAGCATCAACCCAGCATCCTCCAGTGTAACTCCATTCCTTTTTTTTTTTTTTTTTTAAATATTCTATTTATACATTTGCTTTTGACAGAGAGAGTGTGTGAGTGAGAGCACAAGCAGGGGGGAGTGGGCAGAGGGAGAGGGAGAAGTAGACTCGCTGAGCAGGGAGCCCCACATGGGGCTCTATCCCAGGACCCTAGATCATGACCTGAGCCCAAGGTAGACACCTAACCCACTGAGCTACCCAGGTGTCCCTGTCACTCCATTCTGACACTGTTTACCTGGACACAGCGTCAGGCCCCACAGCTCAGTCGCAGCAGACTGCTCCCCCAGCACACACCCCTCCCTCAAGTCCCACACCAACACCTGTGCCTCTCACTGGCACCTGTGCCTCTCACTGGCACCTGTGCCTCTCACTGGCAGGCTACAGACCTGAGGATCCCACCGCGCCCTCCACAGCTTCCACAGTTCGCTAGAGCTGCTCGCAGAACGCAGGAAAGCCCTTCGCCAGAGCTGTTGGTTATAAAAGGCAGCAGCTCAGAACAGCGGGGTGGGACCGATGTGCTGGGCCAGTGCATCCGAGGGGCGCAGGGCTCCCCCACCTCCCTGGGTGCCCTGCCAGGCTCCCCGGGCGCCCCACCTCGCCCCCCCGCCGCGCCCCACTTTCTCGCCCTGCCCTCTCCGGCACCCTGTCCCCTCTTTGGGCGTCCCACCTTCTTTCCCCAGGTGCTCCCCCGCCAGGCGCCCCCTCCCTCTCAGGGCACCCCGCCTTCTCTCCCCACCCTTTCTGGGTGCTCCGCCCTCTCTGGGTGTCCCGCCCTCTCTCCCTACCCTCTCTCTAGGTGCCCCGCCCCCCACCTCCTCTTGGGGCGCCCCGCCCCCACTGCGTTCCCCGCCCCCTCTCGGGGCGCCCCGCCCTCCCAGCCCCTCCCCCTGTTCCCGCCTGGAAGCTCCCCAGACCCCTCGTGCTAGGGCTTCCTGTAGCTCTCCTTGCCTACCCCTGATTGAGTCATTGACCCTTGGGTGACTGACTCAACCTCTGGTACCCTTTCCTCCCCTGAAAGTTCCAACCCTCTTAACCCCGGGTTGGCTCCCCTGGCAACCAGCCCCCATCCTTGGTTATCTGGGGGCTGTTCCAAAAATCACCTGCTTAACATAACTCTCAGGTGATGTGCCTGGGGCTTCTTATGGATAACAAAAGATGGACCTTTTGCTTCCTGGCGCTCCTTCCTTAGGTAATTCCAAGGGTTTTCGGAGCTCAGCGCCAGGAATTAGGACAAAGACCAAATATATCTATTTCTTACTATAACATCACAACATCACACAGTCTCTGACTGGTGTTGGGCGTGTCAGGGAAGGAGGACTCCTGAGGAAGTGACATTTACCCCGATCAGATATTAGGGACTGCAAGTATCCTTTGGGTAGATTACTGTGGGATGATGAGTAACAAGCAAGGTGTTCAAGCTTAAAAGAACCAGTGACCGCTAAAAATACCTGCTTTGTGCCACTTAGTCTGCGGTAAAGAAAAAATAGACATGACTGTCCAGGTGAGGGCTTTTGAGCTGTGGGAAGTGATTTTCCGGGGGTAGCCCATGGGGCCAGCTCTGAGCCGGTGCCGCTGAGTGGTGGCGCCTGTGGCTCTGCGGACTCTTCAGCCTCCCTCTCCACTGGGGAGGCCTTGCCATGATGGCAAAGTCGCCATGGTATCAGCCCTTCTTCTTTTTTTTTTTTTTTAAGATTTTTAATTTATTCATGAGAGAGGCAGAGGGAGAAGCAGACTCCCTGTGGGACTTGATCCCAGGACCCTGGGATCACACCCTGAGCCACACAGGCATCCCTGGTATCAGCCCTTCTTTATGAAATTGCAAGCTGGAGGATTTATTATGAATTAATTCAGAGATCTTCTTCACCGAGTATCTCCCTCTTCCCCTCCTTTTTAAGGTATTGGGTTTTTGACTTTGGCTGGAGGGGAGAAGGAGGAATAGGATCTGAGTGCCTGAGGTGATGGATTAGGGGAGAGATAATTGGTTATTCCATACGGTTATTATCACAACCTAAAACATCTGTGAGTTTACTAACCAAGGATTGTTGCTATGTTGGAGTTTTGGCTACGAGAGGGAGTGCATGCATGTGTGTGTTTGCATTTCTTTGTCACTTGTGGCTTTTATTCACAGAAAGTCTGATCTGGTCCCCATTAGGCGGCAATCCCTGTTAGGCTTTCTCAGAGCAGGTCCTGCAGGGGTGACATCTGACCTGTGTGTTGTCAGAAGCACCCCTGCCGGCATAGACATCCCCATTCCTGGTGCTGGGCGGGTCTGAGGGGTAGGATGTGTGTGCAGCTGCCTCAGGGAGAGGTCGGAGTGCTGAAATGTGCATCGCCAAGACCCAGGGGCTGGTTTCTGGGCATTTTATCTGGCGAGAAGCAAAGAGCAGCTCTGAGTCTCAGGGGCGGCTGGCAAGGTTGTTGTTTTTTTTTTTTTTTTAAAGATTTTATTTATTTATTCATGAGAGACACAGAGAGAGGCAGAGACACAGGCAGAGGGAGAAGCAGGCTCCCTGCGGGGAGCCCGATGTGGGACTCGATCCCAGGACCCCAGATCACGACTTGAACCGAAGGCAGGCACTAAACCACTGAGCCACCCGCTGCCCAAGGTTGGTTTCTGTATCAGAAGCAATTTGACCACTCTGGACTGCTGAAGGGAGATGGGCAGGGGTAAAGAAGGTCCAGGGGCAGTTCCTCCCATGACAGCTTGGGGGACTATAGGACAGAAGGATGTGGGGGATGGCTGAAGCCTGGTAACATCCAGAGTCTTCTCTCTCCCTCACTTGCTGGTCCCACTCATGTTGTCCTCGTTGCTCATCTTTGAAAAACATTGCTCATTTCGCACCCTTTCTGTAGTTTGTTTATTACGAAGACCATATGTTCCCTTCATTCTTTACACGTAAAATTAGACCATTCCATGTGTGTTTTTTTTTTCTTTTTTACCAACTACACATCTCTTGCTCCTTACGGAGATTCGTGGCTCATTATAAAGACAGACTCTATCTCTGTTTAATATGGTGCAAGCCTGCAAGAAGAATGCAGCCTCGCTTAGCTTTAGTAGGCTCTAAATGCAGATAAATCAAAGAAGAAAAATTCCTTTTCATTTTTTTAAAAGATTTTATTTATTTATTCACAAGAGGCACAGAGAGAGGTGCAGAGACACAGACAGAGGGAGAAGCAGGCTCCCTGCAGGGAGCCCGATGTGGAACTCAGGACCCCAGGGTCAGGCCCTGAGCTGAAGGCAGAGGCTCAACCACTGAGGCACCCAGGCGCCCCTGATACATGGTTTTTACCAAAACATCACCATGCTTTTCCCAAGGAGGCAGCAAATTGTTGGACTAAATACTCCGGTCTGTTTTCTGAAGCCATGGATGGCAGGCTGTTAACTCGTACCCCGGAGAGCCGACCTGCTTTGGGAGCCCATTTAGGATCGCTTTGGACAGCACCCTGAAGGCCTCAGGGTTTCTTGTTTGTCTCTGGTTTTCCCCCATTGAGTCTGCTCAGTGGGAAACTGGGAACCACTCCAGCTGGACTCCCCGCAGAGACTCAAAACCTGGTTGTGACACCTGCTCTGTTGTTCCGGGCTGACTAGTGCAGGAGCAGGGCTGTCAGCTGGGTGGTGGGCCCTGACCTCAAGGAGGAAGGCAGTGTGGATTTCAGGATGCATCCAAGATATTGGGAAATCCCTTTTGTCCTAGAAGAATATAGTATGGCATCCAAGTAAGGAAATAAAATGGGGGTGCCCATGTGGAATAGAAAAACTACTTTTAGAGACAACATGCTCTTAAGTAAGGGAGTGTTAAGTTTGAAAGTTTAAAGTGTGTGGTCTACTCAGAAACCATTGATGCATCATTTGCATGTACTAAAGATTGTGGGATAGGTGATGAGCGTAGACTCTGGAACCTGAGCCTCCCTTTGCCACTTCCGAGCTGTGCGTCCTTGGGAAAGTTGCTTAACCTCTCTGTGCTTCAGTCGCCTCGTCTGCAAAAGGGGGATGATACTGGTGGTTACCAGTAGTAGGAGGGTTAATACAGGCACGATGGTCAGAACAACGCCCACTTCATAGTCAACGCTGTGTCCACATGAGCTATTTTGCTATTAGCTGCTTTTCTTGAGCTGGTACAACGAGCAGGGTGGACTCCGTCCGTGGTTCTGTGTCCTGGATGGACATCCTGACAGCTGGGCCTCTCCCTGTCTCCCTCTCCCCTTGGAAACAGAATCTATGGGAGGAGGGCTGAGACATCTGTGTGCTTAGAAAAGCTTCCCTTGTGATTCTGGAGCAGAGTGAGGCTGAGAACCAAGGGAACACTTGGTCCTAAGATGCCTTCCGACTTGCACATTGGCTTTCTGTTTCCATCTCCAGGCATGTCAGCTTCCCTTCCCGTGCTCAGTGCACTGACATGTGTGATTAAACCTTCTTTTAAAAAAATTGGGGTGAGGGCACTTTGGTGGCTCAGTGGTTGAGCGTCTGCCTTCGGCTCAGGGTGTGATTCTAGGGTCCTGGGGTCAAGTCCCGCATCGGGCTCTCTGCTCAGCAGAGAGCCTGCTTCCCCCTCTGCCTGTGTCTGCAGTGTCCCTTGCTTGTGCATGCTCTCCTTCTCTCTCCTTCTCTCTTTCTTTTTCAAATAAATAAAATCTTTGTTTAAAAAAATTGAGGTAAAAAAAAAATTGAGGTAGAAGTCACATAACGTAAAACTAACCATTTTAAAGTGTACAGTTTGGCGGCAGGTACATGACCATGTTGGGCAGCCACCGCCTCTGTCTAGTTCCTATTTCAACACCCAAAGGAGAACCTGAGACCCTCCCCTGCACCTGGCACCCCCAATCTGCTTTCCATGTCTGTGGCTCTATGTATTCTGGATTTAACTATCTATCCACTGATGAATGCTTGGGTTGTGCCCGCCCTTGGTCTTGGGAAAAGTACTGCTATGAACATCAGTGTACACGTACTTGTGTCATCATCTCCTTTTGGGTATGTGTCTGGGAGGGGAATTGCTGGATCCCATGGCAATTCTTTTTTTTCTTTTTTTAAGATTTTATTTATTTATTCATGAGAGACACAGAGAGAGAGAGAGGCAGAGACACAGGTAGAGGGAGAAGCAGGCTCCTCGCGGGGAGCCTGATGCAGGCCTCAATCCCAGGACCCCAGGATCACGACCTGAGCCTAAGGCAGGCACTCAACCGCTGAGCCCCCCGAGCGTCCCTCACATGGCAATTCTATGTTTAGCTTTTTGAGGATCTGCCTAACTGTTTGAGTGCAATTCAGCTTGAAATTCTTTTCTTTTGTCCTCGCAGATCTTCCTTGACCTGTCCCCACTGCCTGAAGCAGAGCAACACCTTTGACCCCTTCCTCTGTGTGTCCTTACCAATCCCCTTGCGCCAGACGAGGTACGTGAATGTCCTGCGTGGTGAAGTTGACACCTGCCCATTAGTCCTTCCTGGGGTCCCTCTGGCCTCGCACCTGCAGTGCTGTCAGTTGTGGGTCTCGGCCAGCATTTCTGTACAAACAAGCCTGGAAAGCTGGCGATGTCTGCCGATTGAATGTGACAAAGTGAAAGGTCACCGCTTCCCTTCTTTAGCTGAGGAAGGAAGTATCCACGGTGCCTCTGTCAGCATAATCTCCGGGCTTACGTCTCTGGCCGACTCAGAAGCTAGCACCGGCTTCTCGGCTTCTCGGCACCTCTCAGCAGACTAGGGGCCAATCTGAAAAAAATCTGTCACCACCTGCTTTTCCCCTGCTTTGTTTCCAGATCCTTTTGGCTCTCTCTGAAGCAGCAGGGAAACCGTTTCTTTAAGGACCAAGGGAAAAAGGGGAGGGGGTGTCAAAGGAGAAGAGGAAAGCAGGATAGAGCAGGGTAGGGTCGAGGTAAGAGGTGTGGTGGGCTCAGCTTTATGCCCCCCCCTTTTTTTTTTTAAGATGTCATTTATTTATTCATGAGAGACACAGAGAGAGAGGCAGAGACACAGGCAGAGGGAGAAGCACGCTCCATGCAGGGAGCTCGATGTGGGACTCGATCCCAGGATCCTGGGATCATGCCCTGAGCTGAAGGCAGCTGCTCAACCACTGAGCCACCCAGGAGTCCCATTGGCTTTATGGCCCTTAAGGCACCTGGCCAATGTCCATGTCACTGAAGTCTGGGGGGTCCTTTGCTGGTGCTGAGACTGTGGCATTTCTTCCTCCACCTCTGAAAATACCATCTCTCTTGCCCTCCACCCGTTGACAGTGCCCTGTCCTTAGGATGCACCTGTGGAGATAAAGCTTCCCAAAGTCATTCCCAGCAACTGAATCCTCATTTCTGCTCTGGCTTCCTGAGCTGCTCATCCTCTGTTTGGCACGGGCTGCACATGGGCTGGTCCTTCCTTCAGCGACATGACCAGGGGATGCCTCCTGACGGACGCAGCATAGCACAGTGTTTGGGATCGCTGACTTTAGGGCTAGTCTGCTGTGGAGTTCAAGTCCCAGCTCTGCCAGCAGGCTTTGAGAATCCGACAGTTGTTGCAGGAAGGAGCCGGAGGAGTGGGCCCCAGTGTGTGTGTGGGCACAATAGGCAGTACGACTAGAGATTCCAGAGAGTGTCGAAGGGAAAAGTGTCTGGCGGGTGGCAGGAGGGGCAGGGAGGAGGGGAGTGCTGTGCAGAAGGGCAAGTATCCTATTACCAAGGGGAATTTCATTAAGGGGTGGGGGCATCAGTAGTGTCAAACTGTAGTGGAAGAGGCTTGACTGTTTTACATCTCAAATTGCAGTTTGTTTTTGCCTAATGTGACCTATTTAACAAACAGAAGCTTGAGATTGCAGGTCTGTACTGTGATTTTTAATCAAGTACCTTTTGTTTTTAACTAGCTAGAAAGTTATAGGGAGCAGAGACTCTGGGAGAGTTGGCTCTCCATTTCCACCTGGTGACAGTGTACCTAAAGTCAGTGACCCTACCAGAAAGCAGAGAACCTGCCTAAGTGTTGGACGTGACCCAATGGTAATGGGGTTGGCAGTTCATGTCCGCCCTTTAAGTATATGGACACCTTCCTGTTTTCCAGATTCTTGAGCGTCACCTTGGTCTTCCCCTCCAAGAGCCAGCGGTTCCTGCGGGTTGGCCTGGCCGTGCCAATCCTCAGCACAGTGGCAGCCCTGAGGAAGATGGTTTCAGAGGAAGGCGACGTCCCTGCAGATGAGGTGTGATGCAATCGCACGGGGGCCAGGCTAGCAGTCTGGGGCCATTTAGACTAATTTCTGGTTCCCTGAGGTGACTCCCTGGGACTCATGAGTTTCCATTCAATCGGCCGCCCCTGGTGCCTTGATGACTGAGCCTTGAGCTCTCCCTGCATTTGCACAGAGTTACCAGAAAAGGGCAAAGACAGTGCTGATGATCACGATCTTAGTAATTCCAATGACAGCAATGCCCAGTAGTGCTTCTCAAGTGCTGGGCGCTTTGTATTGCGACCCTTGTATTCACAGCCAATGCAGCCCTGGTGACCACCTTGTGGAGTTGGTACGGTTATCCTTGTTTGGTCCATGAGCAAAGAGGAGGCACGAAGGGGTTAAGTGACCCAGGGCCACACAGCTAGGCAGCGCTGACACAGGGTTTGATGCAGATGGTTTGATTCCAAAGCCTGGACCGCTGCTGTATAGTTTCACTCCTGAGATTATAAACCAGGATGCTGAAGGGGCCGTAAATAAAACATGAGGAGCTACTGAGGATGCGTAACACCTCAGTGCCAGAGTCTTGGTAAAGAGGCTGGATCTGCAATGACTTTGGAGGCAGAACTCGTAACGGGGGACCCCGTGCACAGGCAGTGTGGGGGTGATGGTGGTTGACAGCCAGGTGGTGTCATGGGAGGGGTTTAGAATAGGGCTTTTCTATTTTGTGACCTTGGGCAAAGTAAGCAATTGGTCCCCTGTGTCTTTAACTAGGAAATGCAAATTTTACACCTCCCCAATGACCTCATGTCATATTTTTTTTCAAATTAAAAAAATTTTTTTGTAGCCTTTCTGTTAAGGAAAGACATGCACCCAGTAAGAGGTACACACCTTGAGGTTATAGTTTGTTGAATTTTTACACATGCATCCATCCAGGTAACTGCCATGGTCACTCACTCTGTGGGCTCCTTCCTGCCCCTCCCCCCCCCATCAGTGCCTCTGATTTTATCCCCAAATTTAGGAGGATCTCAAGTCAGGGGGAAAAAGTGTATATCTTACTCAGTGAACTCAAAGTGTTCTTTGGGAGTATATTGAGAGAGAGAAAGAGAGAGAGAGAGAATGGGACAGTGGGTGAGTCTTGGGAAAAGAATTAGCAGTAAAAAAAAACAAACAAAAAACCAAAAAAACCCCAAAAGGCAGATGTGACATAGAGTTTGAATAATTATGAGTAAAGGAATTGTCAGGAATTTAAGAAGTGTGATGTGTTTGTTTGTTCAGGGAGGTAGGAGTCATTTGGCCTTTGGGTTGGAGTTTAAAAATCTGTTTTGATATTTTAACTGGCAGGGTTATTCCACTTACATTACCTACACTCATGAATATATTTGGATTTATTTATATCCTCTTATTTTATACTTTCTGTTTGCCCTCCTTTTTCTTTGTTTCCTTTTCCTCTCCTTTGCTGCTGCTTTTCTGTCGAGCAATTTTTGTTCCATCTCTTCAGGCTTGGGACGTATATATATTCTATTTCTATGCTTATTTGGTGGTTATCCTTAAAATGCCAACATGTAGAATTAGCAAGGTCGTGTGTTAATTTTCCCAAACAATGCAAGGATCGTGGTGTGTTTTAATCTCCCTCCAACCTTTTTGGTTATTGCTGTGGATGGATATGATTGTCCAGTGTTTTAATCCCGCCTCCCTGGTTGTAGTACTTATACTAGTTGTTATTATTATGGATTTATAGAGTCCGTGCATTATTTACATTTACCAATGTTTACCATTTTCTTCGACTTGTCATTTCATCTTACAACTCTAGGTTTTTTGTTTTTTGTTTTTGTTTTTGTTTTTGTTTTTGTTTTTGTTTTTTATTCAGTTTGTTCGTTTTAACCCTGGAATTTATGTCTTACCAGAGTATTTCCCAGCCAGTGTGCCTTGAATGGCTTAGGTTTGTTGACATGTTGGTTTGCTCAGCCCTTGAGGTGACAGGACCCTCAAGGCGGTCACCCCTCTGCTCTGTTATGTGAGCAATCGCTGCTGCTTGGCTGAGTGTGTTCCATAAATATATGTTCCCTGGATGCCATGATGTAAGAAAAGTTGGCAAAGGCTATTTAGTTCTTTCAGTAGCGATCCGTTAATGGTCAACAGTTTTAATCTGAAGAGAGCTTTATTTTATTCCTAGGAATCACATGATAGTTTAGCTGGGCATAAACTTGAGGTCCCCCCCCCCCCCCAATTGTCTTCCCCCATCCCTTCTCTTTAGCAGTTTGAGATCCTATTGTTTCCATTGAGATGTCTGTGGTCAATGTAATTGTTATACTTCCTCTGTTTTATCATGAATAATAAGCAGCATTTCTCACTTTTATCATGAATGATAAACAGCATTTCTTACTTAGAAGGGAGGAAAAGGATAAAAGAGACCATCAGTCACTTTTAGATTTCTTGCTTAAGTCCCCTTGGAGAAATCCAGAGGGAAAATGATCCTCCTCATTCCAGGTGATCTTGGTTGAACTGTGTCCCAATGGATTCCAGCGGTCGTTCTTTGATGAAGAGGACCTGAATACCATCTCAGAGGGAGATAATGTGTATGCCTTCCATGCTCCTCCACCCCCTGGTCAGGAGACACTCTCAGGTACAGTAGTGCGTTGCATAATTTTATGGATATTATGAGTCACACGTTTGAGCGGGTACTCCTTGCATGCTAAGGCATAAGATGTATTTAATTTTAGTACTTGGACCTGTCAGGCTATTTTTCTCTGATGTTTACTGTATAGATGGTTGATCATTAAAAATTAGTCAGGGGTTCTCAAAACCATGGTGAATATCAGACTCATGTGGAAAGCTTGTTAAGGCTAAGTTCTGGGTCCTCCACACTGAGTTTCTGGTTCAGTTTCTGGTCTGGGGTGGGACCCGAGAATTACCATGTCTAACAAGTTCTCAGGCGATGCTGCTGCTGCTCTTGAGACCACAGTTGAGAATGAGAATCATGATTCAGAATAGGTCCTGGGGTGATCTTTGTCTTTAGGACTCTTGTAGTTCAAAGTCTGTGCTTGAAATCAAATGTTTACAGATTGAAGCAGTAGATGGCCAAAGAGGTTATTAAATGACTGTTGTTAACCGTCCCACTCCCTGAACTTTGGACTGACCAAGAAGTCAGCATCTGATGGTCTTTGATTGCAGTTCAGTATATATTCTGGCCCAATCAGCTGGTCAAGAAGGCTGGTATTTGGAGGATTGGTCTGCCAGTGTTGCCATAGAGCTCAGGTGAATCCTGTGCCCTGGCCCCTATCCTCAGCCAACCTCAGTGGCAGGTGGTGGGAACCAGGGATCTGTGGTTGCTCTGAGTCAACAAGGAACCCCTGGGCAGGGCATTGACTGGCCCTGATTATTTAATTCAATGAAAAGACCCTCATTTCAGGTTCAATCAAAGGAGACACACCTGTGCTTCAGAAGTCTGATTTTTCAGGATGATCAGAAATTGAGGATAGTTTAATTCTTCCTCTTCCTCAAGGGTAGAGGTTCTTACCTTCCCTCTGTGTTTCTTTTGTTGGCGGAGGAAACCGGAGCCAACTCTTGGCTCTCTGATTCAGGCATAAAAGCAACCAAAATCATTTTGGTGTATTTTTCAGATTGACTTTGGGAAGTGTTAATTAAAATCCCTGCCTACGTTTTAACATTACTGGCTGAACACAATGGCAAATTCGCTACCACATATGTGATCTTCCTTTACCACATACCCGATGGCACAAGTGCCACGGATCTTGGTATCTCTTTCCTTAGAGTGCTTTAGTGTCTCCCAATGGTGGTTAATAGATGCTCAAGGAGAAGAGGGGCTAGAGAGACCAGGCTGTGCCCCCAGCAAATTCTTTAAGAGTATGAACATAATTCTCTCTCTTTAGCTCATCCATGTGGTTTGTCGGTGTCCCCACGCTTGGCAGCCCGTGAAGGGCAGCGAGTACCCCTGTCTGTCCCCAGCAAGAATAAGGTGCTAATCCTCATCTGTAACTTGGTGGGGTCAGGGCAACAGGCCAGCAGGTATGTATAACTTCATCTTCCTTTTACATGATGTGTGGACATGTGTAGACTCAGGCTTGGAGTTCTATCTAGAATAATTCTAATTTGATAAAAGCAAGCATGCATTCTCAAGGTTAATCAACTAGGATTTAGGGTACTTTCTGACCAAAAGGTTCATCAATAACTGCCTTAAACAGATGGCAAATGTCGCCCCTTAGCAATTAAACCTCAGAGACTTTCCTGTTGATTTCAGGAACAATTATTACGACTTTCACCACTGTCGTTTTATATTGTGCTGTAAGGCCTGGTCAGGGGAGGAAGACAAGGGAAAAAACTGGCCATAAGAAAAGAAGAGATAAAATGACCACTGTCTGCAGATTATATCATGGCCTGTCCAGGGGGCCAAGAACTGGGAAGTGATCAGAAGTTGTGGAAGGGTCTGGGTGTGGTTACATAACGAATAGACAAAACCAGATCATTTTTGTAACCAGTTCAAATTAAACGCTTGAAAGCTATAACTCCAACCAAAAGTGTCTATACTGATTGATAAAATGTTTGTAAAATTCATCTGGAATAATAAACTCGTAAGGATAGAAAATATTGGGGAAAGGAGAAAGGAGGAAGGAAGAGGGGTTGCTTTATTAAACTAGAATAAAGTCTCAATTATTAAAAATTATGATATAGGTTATATAAATAGCAATAGTTTTTGAAGCCAAAAAAATTGTAATATCTGTGGAAAAATTTTTTTTTCCCATTTGAATCAGTGTAACAGGATAGGCTGAAGTATATTTGAGTGTTATATGATAAAAATGGTACATTTCATATTATTAAAGAGTGAATAAATTATTTAGTATATAAGGGTAGGGCAAATTGATTTCTTTCTTTTTATTTTTTATGATCAATTTTTTACTTCTGACGTAGATTCACGTTTAAATTCTAGACTGATTAAAAGGAAACCATAAGATAACTTGAAGATAATGTAGGGAGATATTTATGTTTTTGGGCAGGAGGAGTCTTTTAATGCCTAAGGTACAGGAGGTTATAAAGGAAAAGACTGATGTTTTAGATGCATTTAAAATTTTAAGCACAAATGAGAAAAAAATATTCACATCACATGACAAATGAGAAAAAATACATCACGTGACAGGTGAAGGGTGCATAAGCCATGGTATAAAACTCAGCTTGGAAATTAGTGAGAGAGATAACTCTTGTTAAAATGAGGGAGATTTTAGGGAGATTTACCTTAATTCACAAAAGAAATACAAGCATCAGTTAAAATACTCAGCTTTGTTAGTCATGATTCTAATTGTAACAGCAAGAGGCTCTTCCGCTTTCAGATCAGTAAAAGACTTTTACAACTTGATAATACTCACTCTGGGCAGGTGTCAAGGGAATGGGGCACACCTGCCACTGTACACTGGCGTGGCTTCTCGGGAGGGCAGCTGGCTTACACATCACTTTGGTCTCGTGCATTTCCGCTTCTGGAAATTTATTCCACAGAAATAATCGGTCATGCGCACACGGAGTTGTGTGTGTAAGCACATATATGTAGCTCCCACCATAAGCAGGCACCATAAGTTAAAATTTAAAAGATTGGAAGCAATCTGAATGCCAGACAGAGAAAAATGTGAATAAGCTGACTGTGGGCAGCACAGTGCCTTTGCCCTTCCAGATGCACTAGCTCAGGTTTGAGCTGAGTTTCTGCAGAGTTTGTTCGACAGTGTCACATTCTTATCCCTTCGGGTCTTCCTACAGCCTTGCGTGGGTGGTGGTGATTTGTCCGGTGGTACCCACGGCTGAGCCGGAACTGTGGCCAGAGCCACCTCTGGCTCACCATGGTGCGTTCATAGCTTGGAACATGGGAAACACTCTCCCAAGAATGCTCTTGATGAACAAAAGCATCAGTGCATCAGCTGGATTGGCTTCCCTCTGGGTTCATCCCTGCCTCCATTTCCTCTAGCTGCCGTGTTCTCTTCCTCTGTTGTGGGGAAGAATCTCCCAGCTGGCTGAGCTTTGCAGCCATCTGTTTGCACCACCATGTCTCTCTTTGGCTTTGCATTTCTGGGCCTCTGTTTATACCACCGCGTGTCCATTTGCAACGAGGTGCTTCGAGGAGTGGTTTGGTGCCGTGCTTGGCGCTTAGCTCTTACTCAATGGAGAGGTGCTCCTGAGCACAGTCAATGCTCGTGGCTGTTGAGTAGCGTTGGTTGTTCCGCTGCTGACATAACCAGAAGCCTTGAATGTTTCAGGTTCGGGCCGCCTTTCCTGCTCAGGGAAGACAGAGCCATCACCTGGGTCCAGCTCCAGCAGCGCATTCTCAGTAATGTCCGCTGTGTCATGAAGAGTGAGGTCCCCATCCAGGTCAGAGCGTGTGTGTGTGTATGTGTGTGTATGTGTGTGTGTGTGTGTGTGTGTGTGTGTGTGTGTGGCGGGGGATGGAGATGAGGGTAGGGATCTAGGAGGAGCTCAAGATAGACCAGCATTTGCTGTTAATGAGAGCCACCCAAGTGCCCCAAATATATAAAACCTTTAAAACAAAAAACAAAACCCAGCTTTGATCATATGTGAGGAAGTAACCATTCTGTGGCCTCTGCTGTTTTATTCTTTGCACCATTACAAAATACCTTTCACGGACAGAGTCTTTTTCTTGTTAAATCTCTAAAAACACCACTGGAATAGGATTTATGCTGTTCTTTTCTGTTTTGTATATTTACTTAGGGTTTTTCCTGGAGAGCAGGGGTCTCATAAATTGTAACTTACATGTTTGGATTCAGAATTTCAGGGGGCTTGAGGTATAACTCATGTGGAAAATATACTCGAGGTATGATTTTCTGTGGCAAATGTAAATGGAGGTTTATGTCCAAATGTGAAAATCTAGGTATTACAATAATTTTATCTGGTTTTTTAAAAACTGAGATTGGGGCACCTGGGTGGCTCAGTGGTTGAGTGTCTGCCTTCAGCTCAGGGTGTGACCCTGGGGTCCTGGGATCGAGTCCCACATCGGGCTCCCCATAGGGAGCCTGCTTCTCCCCCTGCCTGTGTCTCTGCCTCTCTCTGTGTGTCTCTCATGAATGAATAAATAAATAAAAAATCTTTAAAAAATTAAAAAAAAATGGTTGTGGGGTTCCTAAGGATGGCCCATCCGTGTAAACCCACAACGCTTTAGTACCATATTAAAACCCTGACTCCATATGGTCATACTTTGAATACATTCAGAATTCTCAACCTTGAGCAGAAGAGATTAAAATCAGTGCAGGTTCTAGAATGAGTTTCCCTAGCTAAGAACAGAAGATAGGAGAACATCTTCCCAAAATGGCCAATTTGCTGGGCAGAGTGAATTCATTCGAATCGTGAAAAGATAGAGATCTGTCACTGCCAAGACTTTTATATGCGATCACTTTGCAAACTTGCTCTGTGTGCAGGTGGGGTAAGCTGCCTCCACACCGGACCACTGCCTAAATCGTGTTGATTATGTTGCCATCCAAACAGCCAAGGACTATTAGGAAAAAGAACCGCAACCCCACCCTCCACTTTGCTGCCCCCAGATTTAAGAAATAGTCAACTTAGGAAGTACAACCCTCCCCTGGCCACCCCTGGATCAAAGCCTCTGGAGGCAGCTTGCTTGCCTGCGATCAATTTTGTCCTTGTTGAAACTGTAGGTGAACTAGAGTGTGGCCATGGTCCAATCGGGCAAGCTCCCTGGACTTCATGCTTAAGGCTCCCTACAGCTGGCTTCTGCTTCACCTTAGCAGCGTTCCTTTGCCCCCTGCACACATGAGCTGCTGCAGCCAGGGGAGCAGATTGCAGCTGTCTGCATGCGTGTTGGGTCATGTCCATGCACCGTTGTTCTTTCTTGGAACTGCAATGCCTGTCCCCCTTATTTCCCTGTGTCTGACCTCAACCTATAGCTCATCAGTGCTTTACAAGTAGAGATGCATCTACTTTTTGCCATCGTCAGGGTTTGGAAGGATATTTCACTGTTTTTCTTGTTAAAGCTAAAGTCACCCGTGACCACTTAAAGAATTATATTTTCAGGATGTGTGGGTGGCAGAGTGGGTGAAGCATTCAACTCTTGGTTTTGGCTCAGGTCTGTGACCTTAGGGTTGTGGGATCGAGTCCTGAGTTGGGCTCTGCACTCAATGTGGAGTCTGCTTGAGATTCTCTATCCCCCTCTCCTTCTGGCTCTCCCCACCATGCATGCTCTCTCTCTCTCAAATAAGTAAATACATCTTTAAACTGTATTTGCTTTACTTGAAGACACCACTGATTTTTTTTTTAAGATTTTATTTATTCATGAGAGACACAGAGAGAGAGGCAGAGACACAGGCAGGGGAGAAGCAGGCTCCATGTAGGGAGCCTGATGGGGGACTCGATCTCAGGTCCCCAGGGTCATGCCTTGAGCTGAAGGCAGACACTTGACCGCTGAGCCACCCGGGCATCCCGACACACCACTTTTTGACTATTGTGAATAACACTGCTTATGACAGCCTTCAACTTCAGAAATACTAGAATATGAAAATAAATAACATGCATCTTAGAATGAAAACATAGGTGGTATTTCTTTCTGTGGCTTATTTTGTAGTGTATGAATACTTCTTAAGCATTTGGTATGTAAAAAAAAGACTCTAGCTTGCTTTGATTGCCTCATTTTGGCAACTTGGTGATGATGATAGTCATCTTGAGGTAAGGTATTAAATGATCTATTCATCATTAATTAACATAACTGAGCGATTTTCTTCCATTGACCGAGCCAGCATCTGCTCCAATTAAATGTACACTATTTAAAAAACACTGTTCATTGTTTGGGAAAATTTAGTGTGTTAAAGAGTGCTAGATTGCTATGGTAAAAGGTACAGTGTGTGTCTTTTTTTTTTTTTTTTTTTAGAGGGAGGAGGGGAAGAGGAAGGGAGAGAGAGAATTTTAAGCAGGCTCCGAGTACAGCAATGAGCCTAATGCAGGGCTCAATCCCACGATCCTGAGATCATGACATGAGCCGAAGTCGAGAGTCGGATGCTTAACTGACTGAGCCACCACTCAGGTGCCCCTACAGTGTGCATCTTAAAAAAAAAAAAAAAAAACCAACCCAAAACCACCCACAAAACTAAATAAATAAATATTTTCATGTCTTCAGAATGAAGACATGAAATGTCTAATGCCTAATTTTTAAGGCAGTACTCAAAATAGACTATAAACATAAAGGATCATGCTCTTTGAGCAACTTATTTGTCCTCGACCCAACAGAAGTCAACGTGATGATGACCCACCAACTTTGTTTTCTGTCTCTGCAGAACCCGGGATCTCTGTTCTCCGTCCGGGTTGTGGGGCTTTCCCTGGCCTGCAGCTATTTATCCCCACACGACAGTCATCCACTCTGTCACTGGGCAGTTGACAGGTAAGGACGTTCCAGCTTTGGTAAGAGAACAAGCGCAACTGTACTTGCCTGGAGTGTCAGTGAATGGATTATAATCCTAGCTACCCCTGGTTGCTTGCCTTGTGGTGTCAGTCACCTGTGTTAGGTCCTTGGACACATTTCTGTGCTTTCAACCCTTGTGTCTAGAGAGGTGCTGTGGTGGCCACTCAGAGATGTGGGGACGCTGAGGTTCCCGGTGATGACTTGCTCATAGTTTTTAAAATTTTTTTGAAAAATTTAAAAAGATTTTATTTATTTATTTGAGAAAGAGAGAGAGAGAGCATATACAAGCAGGGGTGGGAGAGGTCAGAGGGAGAGGGAGAAGCAGACTTCCACTGAGCAGGGAGCCCGATGCGGGGCTCGATCCCAGGACCCTGGGATCAGGATCTGAGCCGACAGCAGCACACGCTTCACCCACTGAGCCCCCAGGTGCCCCTAACTTGCTCATACCCATGTAGCTAAGGGCCCAGCCCGAATCAGAACCCATTTCCGTCTGACTGAGAAACCCAAATTTGTTCAGTTAGCTCAGGCTGCTGAATTCAACCTGAATGTCCCGTCTGGGGTGGAGGAGAATTCTCCCACTGAGCCTTTGGCTCAAACTGTAGAATCCCATGTCTGTGATGGAGGGGGAACACCGGCCTGGCCACCCCTGCATCCTTCCACCTTGCACGGCCCTGCCAGGTGATGCTCGTGAGCGTCATGATACCCAAGAGGTGGTTTTTCTCTGTAACTTATCTAGGGCTCTGGGTCATTTTCTACAAGATGCAGAGTTACCAATAAACGTCTCTGGTTTTCTGGCTCAGTCCACCAAAGCTGAGTGAATCCATAACATAGGTGCGATACTCTCATTTATAATAAGAAATATATATTTGGTCTTGTGGCCGCAGAGCTCCTAAGGCCCTTGGAATGCCTTTAGTGATAAGTGATAAAGGTGTCTTATTCTTCGCAACAAGCCCTTTCAACCACACCTGAGTCTGTATTAATGAGGTTTTTTTTTTTTTAAAAAAAAAAAAGATTTTATAGATTTATTCATGAGAGACACAGAGAGAGAGGCAGAGACACAGGCAGAGGGAGAAGCAGGCCCCCTGCAGGGAGCCCGACTCAATTGTGGATCCCAGGATCATGCCATGCCCTGATGCTCAGATGCTCAACCACTGAGCCACCCAGGTGCCCCTAATGAGGTCACTTTTGGAAAGAACCTCAGGACAGGGAGGGATGAGTTGCCAGGGGAACCAACCATGTGATTAAAGGTGGGAGCTGTCCTTCCCACCCACAGACATCAAAGGAGGGAGAGGGTTGGAGATGGATTGCACTTCCAGTGGGCAATGATTAATCAAGTAGACCCCCGGAAGGGCTTGTTTTGGGAGCGTCCAGGTGGGTGAGCACATAGTGGTGCTGGGAGAGCTCTGCAAGCTCTGCCTTCTGCACCTCTTCCATCTGGCCATTCCCCAGTTGCATCCTTTTATAATAAGCTGGTGAGCAAGCAAGTGAAATGTTTCTCTGAGTTCTCTGGGCCACTCCTGCATATTAATCAAACCCAAGGAGAGGGTCCCCAGAGCTTCCAGTCTGTAGCCCAGATCACAACCTGGACCTTTGGTGTCTGAAGTGGGGAGGGGGCTTTTGTAGGGCCAAACCCTCCACCTGTGTGTGGATCTGATGCTGTCTTCAGGTAGATAACGCTGGAATGGAGGTCATTGCTCTGTGGTGTGGATAGAAAGCCCACACTGGAACTGGTGTCTGAATCCAAATGGATATCAGGATCACAGTGGGGGGGCGCCTGGGTGGCTCAGCCTCTGCCTTCAGCTCAGGGCATGATCCCGGGGTCCTGAGATCAAGTTCCACATAGGGCTCCTGGCAGGGAGCCTGCTTCTCCCTCTGCCTGTGTCTCTGCCTGTCTCTGTGTATGTCTCATGAAAAATAGATGAAATCTTGTAAAAAAAAAAAAAAAGGAAAAGAAAAAGGATCGTAGATGGGAAGGACTCGTCCCTTTGTAAAGTCCAGGAACCATCAGGAGGGGTGGAAGATCGAAGGTTTGATGTTTTCTGTGCCATCTTCACCCTCCTCGCCTGGCAGCTGCTTTACAGAGTAGAGTTAGGGAGGCTGGAGGACTGTTGGCCTGTCCTTCTTTGGTCTGATGGGACAAGTGAGCACAGGGGCTGGGGGGCCTCTGAGAGGGGCCCTCCTCGTGGCACTCTGGCTTCCAAATGAGTTCCACAGACTGTGATGCCAGCCTGTACCCTGATTGTCACCGGCCCATGACAGAATTTGAGAGGAAGCCCTTAGGTATGTCAAGGCAATAGGACAGAGCAATTGAAATAGGATGAATGCATAATAATTTTGCATAATTTTTTTTAAAAAATTGAACTATTTTGTCCTTCCATTACGTTTATATTGTATTTCACAAAAGGATCTATCTGTAATGGTTTATTTATTCTTTGAAAGATTTTGTGTATTTGTCCATGAGAGACACAAAGAGAGGAAGAGACACAGGCAGAGGGAGAAGCAGGCTCCCCACAGGGAGCCCAATGGGGGACTCTATCCCAGGACCCCGGGATCATGCCCTGAGCCGAAGGCAGATGCTCAACCACTCACTGAGCCACCTGGGGGCCCGTAATGGTTTAGAAACATCAACAAAATGGTCTTTGACCATAAGTAGTTTGAGAAGCCTTGAAAAAAGAGTCTGGTTGCACGCTAAAGGAAGCCCTCTCTGAGGCCATGACCCTTCTGGTCACATTTCTATCTCCCTGGCCTCAGTTTACACTCAGGTCTTTGGGCAGTTCTGTTTGGGACATCAGTCCTGGGGTGGGAGGCAGGGAGGAAGGGGAAGGAGGCCTCAAACTTTCTTATGGGCTGTGTTCTTTCCCCAGGGCCATGCACCTCAGGAGGCCAGGAGGCCCCCCACACATCAAGCTGGCTGTGGAGTGGGAGAGCTGTGCCAAGGAGCGGTGAGTACAACAGCACTGGGCTCCAGGGGAGGAGAGGCAGAGCCTGCCTGTTCAAATAAATCCTCCCATGCCGTTTCCCCCGATACACCGGAAGGCAGGAGGCCGTGTGGTCCATGCCTCTGGGAGACCCTGGTGACAGGTGTCTGCATGTAAACAACAGTAATGACAGTGATGACAGTCATGCTGGGTGGTGTGAGGAGCAGTGGCAGTAATAGTAGTAATAGTAGAAATAGTAATAGATAATATTAAAAATAGTAGTAAATAGGGACACCTGTGGGGCTCAGAGGTTGAGCGTCTGCCTTCAGCTCAGGGCGTGATCCCGGGGTCCTGGGATCGAGTCCCACATCAGGCTCCCCACAGGGAGCCTGCTTATCCCTCTGCCTGTGTCTGCCTCTCTCTCTCTGTGTCTGCCTCTCTCTCTGTGTCTCTCATGAAAATAAATAAAATCTTAAAAAAATAGTAGTAATAGATGCTTACCCACTCAGCCCATGCTGGTCACTGCCCTGAGCAAGCGCTTCACCTAGATGCACTTTATCTCCCCTTCACCACGCCCTGTGAGGTCAGTACTACCACAATCCACAGTTTTTAGACGTTTTCAGGTGCACAGGGAGGTTGAGCAGTTGCTCGGTGTCCTGCAGCACATGCATGGCCGAGCCAGGACTTAAACCCAGGCTGTCCTGATCACTCAGCTTGGCTGTTCCTATAACTGAGTATATACTTTGGGAAAGGACACTGTTCATTCCAGCAAGTGTTTATTAATCTTCTGCAAGATACTGGGCCCTGTGCTAGCTGAGGAAGCCTAGACGAATCGGCTGAGCACCGGCCCCCACCCCCCTACCCCCCAGGAGCTGGCAGGCGAGAGCAGGCATCCTGGTCAAAGTGAGCAGGGCTCAGCGTGTGTGCGAGGTGCTGGCGGGGCCGCTTCACCTCCCCTGGTGGCTGCCTGCATGCTGCACATCGAGACAGGTGAGAGTGCCCTTGGCCGTAGGAGGCCCTGATGCCCTGAATGTCTGCACCCTGCAGGCTGTTTGGGAACCTCCAGGAGGAGCGGGTCCAGGATGCGGACAGTGTGTGGCGGCAGCAGCAGGCACACCAACAACACAGCTGTACCTTGGATGAGTGCTTTCAGTTCTACACCAAGGAGGAGCAGGTGTTGCCCGAGGGTCTGGGCTGGGGATGGGGGGGGGGGGCTGGCCACGTGGCATGGGAGGCGGGGGCCTCAGAGTCACTGGCTTCCTCTCCAGCTGGCGCAGGACGATGCATGGAAGTGCCCGCACTGCGAGGCCCTCCAGCGGGGCATGGTGAAGCTGAGCTTGTGGACGCTGCCCGACATCCTCATCATCCACCTCAAGAGGTTCTGTCAAGTGGGTGAGAAGAGGAACAAACTGTCCACACTGGTGAGGTTCCCGCTCTCTGGCCTCGACATGGCTCCGCACGTGGCCCAGAGAGGCGCTGGCTCCCCGGCTGCCACGGGCCCCTGGCCGTCCTGGAAGCAGCCGGCCTGCCTGCCCGCTGGCTACCCGCTGGACACCCTGTACGACCTGTATGCCGTCTGCAACCACCACGGCAGTCTGCAAGGTGGGCATTACACAGGTGAGCCTCGCCTTGTGGCTCGTGCTGCTGTGGTCATGGGTCGGGACCGTGGCCTGAGCTTTGGGACGCTCCCCCCCCTCCCCCCCCCGCCGCCCAGGAGAAGGTGCTCCCGGAAGGCCGGGCTCTCCCACCACCAGGACACTGGGCATGCTGGGCGGCCTGTGCCCCTCCTGTGCCAGACCCTGTGTTGGGTCCTGGAGCTCCTGGGAGGAGCAAGACACATATGAGTCCTGCCCTCGTGGCGCTTCAGTCTGATTTCAGACACAGAGGTGCTTGTTGCTTCAGCTCTTTCACTGCCTGGCATCATGAAGGGTATACGATTGATGGTATCTGTGATAGGAATAAGGCCTCTCTGAGGGTGGCGCCCATATGCCAGAACCAAAGGAAACTAGCTATGTGAATAATGGGAGGAAGACCATTATGGGAAGAGCTACTAGTATGTGCAAAGGCCCTGGGACAGGGTTTGATGTGTTTAAGAAATGATGAAAGCCTGTCACGGCTGAAGTATAGCAACCCGGGGTAAATAACACAGATGAGGCTGGAGAAGTGGGCACTATGTGTAGGCCATGGACGAGAGTTTGCGGGTTTTTTTTCCATAGGGTAATGGGAAGCCGTTAAAAGACTTTAGGGTTAAGGACATAATCTAGTCTACAAATGTAGCTCTCCTCTGTGGAAAAGAGGCAGAGAAGGGAGCCAGCGTGGAAGTTGGAATTCCAGTTAGGAGGCATTTCTGGGGCTCAAATAAATGAGGGATGGTGTTGGCTGGGACTCAGGAGGTGACAGTTGGGGTGTTCCAGATGCGTTTTGGAAGTAGAATCAGTAAGACTGGCCTTTGGACTGGTTATGGGGGTGGAAGTTTGCGCTCAGCGAACTGTGGCCCTCGGGCCAAATTCAGTCCAGCGCTGGTTTTTTTATACAGCTCAAGAGTTAAAACATGGTTTTCACATTTTAAAAGATGAAAACGAAGAAGAAAAGGAATATATGGCAGAGACCATCTGTGGCTGAATGGGACCTGTAAACCCTAAGATATTTGCTATGTGACTCATTACAGAAAAATGGGCTGACTCCGGATTAGTGGGTTCTGGATGGCACCATGGGCCGAGATGTGGAGGGGAAGGAGAGTGTTTTGTCGTATTATTTGGAAGGTGGCAAGAATCTTATTTATGGACCTTTGCTAAATGTTTTCCTTCAGTTCTGAGGCAGGAAAGACACATACCATAATCTCAAATACATAGTTGTTTTTTAATTTCATAATCTCAAATATGTTGTTGTTGTTGTTGTTTTTTAATTGCATACTGAATCAGAGATGCGCATTTCGAACTTTCTCAAGGAACCATGTGAACCTTGACATTACTGTCTGGCTAAATAATTCAGGGCTTCCCCGTTACTGGCGATTTTGCCAGAACCCCAGGTTAAAACCTAAGGATTCCGGCTTGAAGTCACAGCACACTGCATCTGGGAGGGTAACTGATTGATCTGATTCCCACAAAATTCATTTCTGCTCAGACATGGACCGATTTTTCTCATTCTGTTAACAAACAACGTCCATTTTTTTTTTTTCAGCTCTGCTCGTGCGAAATGCCTTTCTGGGTTTATTTCTTGGAGGGGGGTGGTGGTGGCAGGGAGGGCTCCAGTAATTGGCACTTCGGATTTGGACCTTTGCAGCCTACTGCCGGAACTCTCTGGATGGCCAGTGGTACAGTTACGACGACAGCACGGTTGAACCGCTCCCAGAGGACGAGGTCAACACCCGAGGCGCTTACATCCTATTTTATCAGAAACGGAACAGCATCCCTATCTGGTCAGCCAGCAGCTCCGTAAGAGGTATGTGCTGTCGCTCAGGAAGGAGTGGGGAGCTGGGAAGGTGTTCAGTTGAATGAACGACAAGGACCAGGGGAGGTAGGTACAGATCCAGAAGTGGGGGGACTCTGACTGCAGCATTTGTAGGGATGCACAATGGACCCAGGGGAAAGGAATAAGGAATAATGTTTTGTAGCCGATGACCCAGCTGCTTTTGTAGCTGTTTCAGGATTTCAGGTTTCCAGTCTCACTCCTATCCAGCCAGACTGTAATTTATTTTTTTTTAAGATTTTAAATCTTTTTTTTTTTTTATTTTTTATTTATTTATGATAGTCACACAGAGAGAGAGAGAGGCAGAGACACAGGCAGAGGGAGAAGCAGGCTCCATGCACCGGAAGCCCGACGTGGGATTCGATCCCCGGTCTCTAGGATCGCGCCCTGGGCCAAAGGCAGGCGCTAAACCGCTGTGCCACCCAGGAATCCCTTTTTTAAGAAAAAGAGAGCACAAAACGGAAGGGCAGAGGGAGAGAGAATCTCAAGCAGACCCCCTTGCTGAGATTGAGCCCCATGTTGGGGCTCTGAGCCTGATGGGGCTCGATCTCATGACCCTGAGATCAGAACCTAAGCCAAAACCAAGAGTTAGTCGGACACTTAACCAACTGAGCTCCCCAGGTGCCCCTCATGTCAAACTTTAATTAGCTTTGCACATACACCTGCTTTCATCCTATTAGAAAGGCTTGGGGGGACGCCTGGGTTGCTCACTGGTTGAGTGTCTGCCTTTGGCTCAGGTCATGACGTTGGGGTCCTGGGATTGAGTCCCGCATCGGGCTCTCCACAAGGAGCCTGCTTATCCCTCTGCCTGT
Source organism: Vulpes lagopus (assembly GCF_018345385.1). NCBI lineage: Eukaryota > Metazoa > Chordata > Mammalia > Carnivora > Canidae > Vulpes > Vulpes lagopus. The sequence continues at coordinate 60,570,000 of NC_054833.1, forward strand.
GTCTCTGCCTCTTTCATGAATAAATCAATAAAATCTTTAATTAAAAAATAAAAATAAAAAGACAGGGCGAGGTGGTTGTTAGGGACACTGGGCCTCAGTAGGAAAGATAGCTATTAAACCATACCCAGTAACATGTTCATTAAGCAGCCTCAAACTTGGAAGTCTGGAGGTCAACTTTGACCTCCCTATGTGATTTATTGCGCTCTGCAATCCTATCCTATAATTGTTGGGAGGTGGCCAAATTAAACCACAACGCCCCAAGGGGTCTGAATCAATCCCAATGGGAAATCTGCCTTCCTTTTATAGAACACAGAACGAATGGAAAACCTGGCCTATTAGAAAACTGGAGTTGGTGGCAAGTGATGTCAGGGGAAGCCCTTCCATGCCCGTCACCACGCTGACCTTTCTGGGCCCGAATGCCTTTCCCTAGATTGTCAGCATGGTCACGTGGTCAAGCAGTTTGCGGGGTCCTCCTCTGGTCATCACTTCTGTTGTGTAATTCTGCTCTGGTTCTGCAGCCCCGGGACTCGGGGGTGGGGGTCTGGCTGCGGAGAGGCTCCTCGGAGGACCCCGAGCCACCTGGTGGGGGTGGGTCCAGCCTTCCCTGTGGCTTCTCCGCAGGCTCCACGAGCTCCTCCTTCTCCGATCACTGGCTCCTTCGGCTGGAGAGCAGTCACGGCAGCACCAGGGGCAGCCTGTTGTCCTGGAGCTCCAGCCCCGGCCCCTCACGGCCCCGGGAGCCTGACCCTCCCGTCTTCACCAGCAGCCTCTCCGATCAGGAAAAGGGTATGTCCCACTGCGACTTCCGTAACTGGGGAGGAGTGTACGGAGAAGCCCTTCAAGAAGGAAGTTGTAAAAACTAACCTGGCTTTTGCAACATTTAGAAAAACAAAACAAAACAAAAATCAAGACCGTATTAAAAAAAAAAAAATGTCCAGCGCCCTTTGCAGAAGCCCCCTGATTAGTAAAAGGGCCCTGAGACTTCATATTTTTGGTGGACGTGCCTCTGGTGGTAAATTTTCTCAGTGGCTTTTATTGGGCCTTCGAGGCTTCGTTTCTCTCATCATCGGTACTTTCCAGTTCCAGATACTGTGTTATTTCTGTTTTCAATTCCATTTTGAAGGTTATCTGGGAGTTTCAGGCATTCGTGATTGGGGGTGGGGGGGGCAGCTCACCCTTTAATTCTTTCTCATTTTGTGGATTGTGATCCAAGAATGTGGCTTTCAAAAAGCATCCCCTTCTCGCGATCAAGTAAGTGCACGATTATTATTTCGTCAGTGTTCTGTGCACACATGAAATAATGCCTGTTGTGTCAAGTCAGGGGACATAAGCTCTGTGTCGAAACTATTCAATTAGGTGAGTTGGTTTTTGGATTTAGTTCACTTTGTCTTCACATTGACTTTATCAAGGGCTGCCTGGCTAGGAAGGGGGTCTAGTCCAACCTTCTGGCATGGCTGTATTTTTAATCAAGTATGCCACGGACTTTAATAATTTCTGCTTTATATTATTTCGTTGCTGCTTTAATACGTGTCAGTATCCTTTATAAATCGTCTGTTCTTGTTGTAACGTGGCACTTTATCCTGCTTCACGCTTTTCATCTTAAATTCTACTTTGTTAAGGGGCACCTGGGTGGCTCAGTCTGTTAAGTGTCCACCTCTTGATTTCAGCTCAGGTCATAATCCTCAGCGTCAGGAGATCAAGCCCCATGTCTGGCTCCATGCTCAGTGGAAAGTCTGCTCGAGATTCTCTCTCTCCCCCTCTTATCTTCCCTCCACTCTCATGGACACACTCTAAAATAATCAATAAATTCTAAAAAATAAAATTCTGTCTTTTTCAAGATTAATCATTCCACCCCTTCCTCCTTTTTTGTTTGCATTTTCCTGGTATCACTTTGCCATTCCCTTTTGCTTTATGAGTTTTTCTTTTAGAGTTGGTTAGTTTTAAGTGGTTTCTAGTAAACACTGCAGTTTTATTATTTTTGTTGTTACTTTTTTCAATGTCAAAAACGGAGAGCCTGTCTCACAAGCGGAGCATTCAGTCCATTGGTATTCAATCTAACAATGATAAACTTGATTTTGTTTCTTTAAGAAAGTTGTTTTGTTGTTGCTATTTCTGTTTTCTTTTTCCTTATTTATGCCCAGTTGGTCATGTGGCTCTTTGTTTCTTCCTTTGTCTGTTTAGAAGTTCTGCTGTGCCTTTTCCATCCTGCGAATTTTTCCCTTATCCTTCCCTCCCATGTGTGCCATCAAATGCATCTTCCTGTTCTATGGATATGGGAAGCCAGGTCATTCCTATTCCGTGCGCCGTTGTAGTTCATTTCTGCCTGCCGCCCTTCCCCACAGTGAGATGAGACCGAGGAATGCTTCTAGTTCCTTTTCCCCACCCAGAGTGAGCGCTTTGAAATGCCTTCACGTGTTCCCTCTGCTCTGTTTTAGGACCCCTCCCCTGCCCCAAACTTCAATTCCCAGCCCTCAGATTCTCTGAGATGGTTCAGCACTCGGTTTCAGGCTGTGAACGCTGTGACTTCCCAGATCCCAAATGCTCTAATGTCACCTTGTATTCCCCATCCCCAAACCATCTGCCCCTATGCAGCTGCATGGTACACGGGCCGCGGGCTCCACTGAAAATCCCACCTGTCTTCTTTGCATCCCCCTCTGTCTTGAGATCTGGATTCTCATTCTTTAACATTTGGCCAGAGTTCTTTTTAGGGATGGGCGACGCACCCTCTCCCTCTGCATAGGCACAAATACTTTCTTTGACCAGGGAGTGAGTCGCAGCTTGGCTGGTCGATGGACTCTTGGGTCAGAATCCTTCCCTCTCTGGTGTCTGTAGATATTTTCCCACGGCCCGCCAGGCCCCAGGGTGGCAGGTGAGACGCCTTTTTCCCCCCTCCTACGTGAGAACCACTTGTTCTTTTGGGCTGGAAGCTGTTGCCCTTGGAGTTTAGAAATTCCACCAGAGTATGCCCAGGTCTGTTTCCCCACCACCACCCCCCCACCTAGAACCCCCAGAACCTGTCCGCCTACAGATGCAGGCTTTTCTTTAGGGAAATTGTTCTTTTGTATGTTTAATTATTGTTTCTCTGACTTTTCAAATTCTTATTATTTGCCTGGTGGGTCCCCTGGGTCCATTCCCGGGGTCTTCTAGCTTTTCCCTGCGATTTCTCTTGGTCGTTTTGCTCTAAGGTGTGAAACACTGTGCTTCCTTTGTCTTTTCGGCCATGGATTTGAGTCTCAACAGTGACCCATGTGCCTTCAAAGCATTTACTGCATCTGAAAACCTAGAAGACCTTTTGTCAGCCCTCTCATTCTATCCTTGAATCTCCCTGAAAGCTTCTCTTTTGTCTGTTCCACTTCATCAGAGCCCTGTTCTGCTGGTTCTCTGACTCCCTGATCCCCTTCTGTGTGTTGTTTCTTCTGCTTCTGCCCACTGGGGCTCTTCTCCATGCTCTCCTGAGCAGAGGTGATTCTTGGAGTAATGGTGGTGGGGGTGGCCTCGGCCTGCCAAGGCACACTTTCCCCTCGCCACCCTCATCCTACTGGCTTAGTCTCAGAGCTGGACAAGGCTCAGCTCAGCCATGTAGCTTGTCCTTACCCTCTAGGGGACCCAGGGAAAGTCTGGGGGTCAGGCTTGTCCCAGGTTGCCCTCTGCAACCAGAGACAGAGATGTCTCCGAATTAAAGTGGGGGCTCAGAAGATGAAGACCCCTAGTGGGGAAACTTTTCTCCCTTGGTTAAGCCATGGTGGTCTCTTTGCTGCTTCCCTGACCCACCAAGCTCACTTGTGCCCCAGGGTCTTTGCACTTGCTGCTCCCTCTGCCTGCAGGCTGTTTTCCCCAATCTTTCACATGGCATCCTCCTCCCTTTTCACTCAGCTTTCTTCTCTCCTTACTCCTCAGCCACTGACTACGCTGTACTCCCCGGTTACCCCGCCTCATTCTTTGTCATAGCCTTCAGCACTCCATCCCACGATGTCACATGTTGCTGTCAGGCCCCACAGGGCCAGGAACTGTGTGTTTTTTTTTCCACAGCCATATCCCTAGCACTGAAAACAGCCCTTGGCACTCAGTAGGCTCTCCTTACATGTCTCTTGAAGGTGTAAGTAGTAGGTGGCTGTGAGAGGCACAGTGGAAAGCCTCGGATATGCTGAGATACCTGGACCAGGAGGCTGGTCCTGTTGCAGGTGGATTAAGAATGGGCAGGGGGTGGACAGCATGCATCCTGAGGTCAGAGATGCCCGACTTGTTAGCGGCAGATAAAAAGTCACATAGGAACATATGGGGGCATGTCTCAGGGCAGCATCTGCTACTACCAGAGCCAGGTGTGGGCAGGGCCGAGGGCAGGGCTGCAGGAGGGGCTGTGGGCCGGGCTATGGGTGGGGCTGCAGGTGGGGCCCTGGATGGGGCTGTGGGTGTGGGTGGCGCTGTGGGCAGGGCCATGAGCGGGGCTGCAGGTGCCATTGGGGCTCTGGGTAAGGACTGCAGGTATTGATGGGGCCGTGGGTGTGGGCGGGGCTGTTGGTAAGGACCACGGGTATGGGGGAGGCCATGGGGGGGAGTGCAGGTGCTGATGGGGCTGTGGACGGGGCCTGTGGGTGGTGGGCTGTGGGCAGGGCTGTGGGTAAGGGCCATGGATGTGGGCGGGGGTGCAGGCGGGGCTGTGGCCACGGGGGGCGGGGCAGGGCTGGGGGGGGGCCTGCAGGTGGGGCTGGGGGTGAGGGCGGAGCCTGCCAGCTGTACAGGTGCCATCTGTCCCTCGCAGGACCTGGGAAGCCCATCGCGCAGGCTCTGAGGCTTCTCTGATCTTAAGGGAGGACTTCACCCTCCATGTCCTCCATGTGGTTTAAGGCTCTAGGTCCTCCCAGGTTCTCAAGCCGGCTGAGCCTGGGCCAGGCCACAGGTTCCAGGGGGGGGCGGCAGAGGGAACCCTCACTCAGGCATCTCTGAACACCAGCCACCTCTGCCTCTGGCTCCCTGCCTCCAGGAGGTCCCCCCGGGAGGGGCAGGGGGAGCACTGTCCCCTCCCCCAGGAGGGAGATGTCTGTGAGCAGTGCTCTCCTGTCCCTTCTGTCTCTGCCGCGTGGCCAACGCATCTCCCCGCTGCCCCAGGCCTTTCAGCCGGGAAGAGGGGACGTGCTGCCAAGCCACCTCGCCACCTGCCAGGCTGCAGGCTGTGTCATCTCGTTTTGAAAAGCTGAAAGTCACAGCTTTGTCCTCCCAATAAAAGCTTCGCTTTCTGCCCTTCCCAGGGTGGCGGACAAGGGGGGAAAAAATCCAGCAACAACAGCATGTGTGTCTCAGACCCCAGCATATTGCTTTTCCCCTGAGGGATGGGGACTTAATGGTGGAATGACAAGGCCCGTCGAAAGTGAAACTGCAAAACATTTTGGGTGAAACTGTGTGTGTCTCTTGCTGTAATGATCTAAGGAAATGCTTTAAGGAAAGCAATACCAAATGAAAGAAGAATGATTAAAAACCACCAGAATGAAAAAAAAAAAAACCCACCAGAATGATCCATGGCAGGTAAAATTCCCCAGGAACCTCTGAGAGATGCTGTCAAACCCCTCCAGTCACTGGTGGGCAGTGGACTTTGCCTTCCCATCACCTCTTCCCCGGGAGCCTGGCTGATGATGTGTGCCGTGCTTCCCCTGCCTGCAGACCCTGAGCTGTCACCTGTCCCCTGAGAACCTCTGATCTCTCTGCATCTAGCTCGTCCCAGTTGGCTGTGGTGCTGACAGGGGCATTTTGTGGTGGTAGTCCTCGCTCATGGGGGTCATTCTCCTCCTCACTGATGAGAGTGTCAGGTGTGGGTGAAAGGCAGTGTGGTTGACATTGGGTCTTTATCTAAATGCATGTCACTGTCCCTGCACCATGCGGGTCGTGCGGGTGAAGACTTTTTTCCTCTGTGATGACAGGCATCTTATACATCAAGGCAGCATAATGGTACAGTGACAGGTGATTGTGTGTTGCTATTATTATTATTATTATTATTATTATTATTATTATTATTTTAAAGATTTTATTTATTTATTTATGAGAGACACAAAGAAAGAGACACAGGCAGAGGGAGAAGCAGGCTCCCTGTGGGGAGCCTGATGCGGGACTCAATCCCAGGACCCAGAGATCATGCCCTGAACTGAAGGTGGCCACTCTACCACTGAGCCACCGAGGAGTCCCTTGACTGTTTTTAGATGCATGTTTCAGTGGTGTTATGTACATTCGTGCTGTGACTCAGTCACAGCCACCATCCATCCCTGTAACTCTTTTCATCTTGTAAATCTGAAAGTCTGCCCATTTCACAAAAACACAACACTCTCCCCTTCCCTGAGCCCCTGGCCGCCCCCTGTACAATTTCTGTCTGGTTTTGACCACTCTGATCACCTCATGCGGTGGAATCATGCAGTATTTGTCTTTTTGTAACTGGCTATGGAGGTCGCTTGAGATTCCAGATGAATTTCAGGATGGGTTTTTCTGTCTCTGCAAAAATCCCCACTGGGATTTTGATAGGGGTTGGGTTGAAGCTGCAGATCAATTGCTTTGGGGAATGGTGACATTTTAACAATATTGAGCCTTCCATGAACGTGGGATATCTTTCCATTTCTGTCATCTTTAATTTCTTTCTAATGTTTGTAGCGTTTGTTATTCAAGTCTTTCACCTCCCCAGTTAATTCTGAAGTATTTTATTATTTTTTATGCTGTTGTAAACGAAATTGTTTTCATAAGTGACTCTTTCCTCAGGAGAAACATACAGCCATGGCTATGTGTGTATTCCCTTTAGAGACATTAAAATTTAGGAAAGAATTTTTTAAAAATCAGTCATACATAGACAGCATCATCCTATGTCCCCCTCGACATCTTGTCATTTTAGTATTTACTTCTCCATACTTGTATGTTTTCACATGCATGCATCACACACACGTGTATCCATTTTTTCAGCTGGGATTACACTGTTTTTTTAGACTATTTCTCCTTCGACATCACATATCAAACTTGTCTTTCCAACCATATATACATGTTGCAAAACACACAAAGAAGACCTAAGTGACAGCTCTGATAAAATTAAACGCACCATTTGTTTATTTTTTTAAGCCCACAGATAGGATATCAGAGATTCTTGCCCCTGAAAGGTACAAGCACCTAATTTGACCTGGAAGAAGGAGGGACTTTTGCTGAGCGTTCTGCTTCATGCAAATATTTAGATATAAATGAAAATGGTGTTCAGTCGTAGGGCTAGATGCCTCTGAGACTGGGCTTTCTCAGGAGTCGGTGCTGCCTGGGCATGCAGCTGCCTTTGTTGAACTGGCTTGCCCTGTGGCTTCAAATATGTAAAAGGGTTCCATGGGACATGGTGCCAATGCTGATACCTCCAAGAGCTAGAACCTCAGTGTCTCGCTCACCGCTCTGTCCCCAGCTCCCAGCACAGGGCTGCCTGAGTGCATCAGGAATGCTCGCTCACTGTCTGTTAGTTGACAGGCATTGTAGTCACGCATTGCAGCCGGAGGGGTATTCAGGCACTGATGCTCTTGGTGTCTCTTTCAGGAGGGTTGCAGTCTGGGCCTTTGGTCCGGGGTGTACGAGGCCGAAGCATCAGCATGAAGGAGCCTCCACCTTCCAGAGCCAAGCAGGGAGCCTTGTTCAAGACCATGCCCCTCCGATGGTCTCTTAGGCCCAGAGAGAAACCCCTCGGTGGGTCCGTGGAGCTGGTGGAGTACTTGGAGTCCAGGCGGAGGCCCCGATCCACGAGCCAGTCCATCGTGCCGCTGTTGACAGGCGCTGCTGGTGAGGACGGGACGTCAAAAGCCACCGGCCCGGCTAGGGGGGAAGAGAGTGGGCAAGCCAGCGACAGAGTGCCCTGCCCCTCGGGCCACACCAACTACTCTGCAACCCCTGGAATCTCAGATGGTCCCAACACTGCGAGGAAAGCCACGGAAAATGCAAGTCAGGATATCAAGCTGCCCAAAGAGTTTGACCTGCCCCTCCCGGTGATGTCCTCGGTGGGGGATGAGAGACGAGCCCGAGCTGAGGGCCAGAAGACCGCAAACTGCAAGGGAAGTGGTCAGGCAGGAAGCCACAGCAGGGTACCCTCCCCCAAGGAGGCTCTGAGCACCGCGGCATCTTCTAGAAGCAGCGCAGACGGCCGCCACAGTGCCTTAGCCAGGATGAGGACCCACGCGGAGGGCAGAGACATGGAAACCAACAGATCCCCACAGGGAACCCTCACCCTGCTGAGGTCTGTGTTTTGGAAGAAGGAGAACAAGCATGACAGGGCGGAGGTGGCCCCACAGGCGTCCCCAGTGTCCCTGGTGAGCGGCAGGCTGAGCCCAGCGGTGGGTGAGCACGCTCGAGTCTCCTCTCCTTCCTTCCAGCTCCGGGACGGCCTGCCCAGGGCCCCCGCCAGTCGCCTGGAGAGGGACATCTGGTCGGCACCCAGCTCTCTCCGCCTCCCCCGCAAGGCCGGCAGGCCTGCGTGGGCCGGTGCCCTGGGTGCATCCCAGAGACCTGTTCCCGGAGAGCACCCTCCCTTGAGCACCTTGCAACAGGTGAAGTACCACACTCTTTCCTTAAGTCGGAAGAAAACGTTACCTGAGTCCAGCTTCTGATGGTGCGCGTTCCAGTTTCGTGCGAAGCTGGCCTCCTCACGATGGAGCCGCAGGAAGAAGCTTGTGTCGAGAGTGGGCTTTCGGAAAGCCGGTTGTCTTGTGACCCCTGAAAAATAAATTTATTTTCTTTCTTTCTCTTTTTTTTTTGGTACCCACCTCTAGATTTCCAACACAGCATGTCCTAATACCTTCCTGTACCGTTGGGTGCTTTTATACTTGCAGGCCAGGAGAGGGTGCTGTTGCATCAGCATTACCGGTTCAGCGCAAGATTGGATTTATTTCCCTAATTCCACAGGCCCGAGTACATGCCCTAAAGAGAGATTCAGATGTAGCCCAGCTTTACAGCTGGTAACTCTGCAGGGAGGCCTCATAAATAAGAGTCTTGGACATCCCATCACTTCTTGCCATCGGCTTCTCATTTTCAAATCTGCAATGCCTCTCTGGGATAAAGCCTTCAAGATGCCAAAAACACCGTAAAACATCTAGGAGAGAGATGGAGCAGAACCGGTGGCGATTTTAGGAAGATATTTAATATATAACAAAATAATTGTATTACTGTTTTTCAAGGTATTTAAAAAAGAGAACTATTTTGATACTAGGAGTAGAGGAAGTTCTTTTTAAACAAAAACAAAAATGAAGTATGACATCTATGTACAATTTTAATAAAGGTCCATCAGTGAAACATGCAGATGGCTCTCGGAGTTATTCAAATTTAACAAATGATCTTTTTTTACCCCAAAGATTTTATTTTATTTTATTTATTTTATTAAATATTTTATTTATTTATTCATGAGAGACACAGAGAGAGAGGCAGAGGCATAGGCAGGGGGAGAAGCAGGCTCCTTGCAGGATCACGCCCTGAGCCAAAGGCAGACAGACTCTCAACCACTGAGCCACCCAGGCGTCCCCCAAAGATTTTATTTTTGAGTTATTGCTATACCCAGTGTGAGACTCAAACTCACAGCCCTGAGAGCAAGAGTCACGTGAGCCAGCCAGGCGCCCCAACCAGTGCTGTGTCGGCTTGGCTCCTTGCTTTTGATATAAAGTCATGACTTGTTTTGTTTCTGAAACTTTAAATAAGATGACTTGATGTTTCCTAAACAAACAGAAGTCCCCTTAGGTCTCTCTGTCTAAAGGATTAGTCCTTAGGAGGCCCGAGAGTGTGAGCCTGTCCCCACAGACCGATAGTTGTTCCGTTTCCTTGAGCTTTCCTTGAACTCCTCGGTAGCAGTTCTGACAAATATCCTGTCACTGCTTACTTGGGAGCTGCTACGCCCAACCCTAGGCCTTTGGGTCTGTGTGTAGTCTGTTTTCTAGAAATATTTCCTCTCTGTTGGGAACCATTTGTACAAGACATCCAACTCCAAAAATTAAGTTTTCCTTCATACATATTGCATGACTCATCGGTATGTCCCTGCCACTTTTATTTTTTTCCCTTAAGAAGGAAGAATGAGGTCCTTTTTTTTTTTTTTCCTACTGAGAAAGACTACTCTCTCTCTCTCTCTCTCTCTCTTTTTTTTTTTAGGATTTATTTCTTTATTTTAGAGAGAGAGCACAAGCAAAGGGAGGGGCAGAGGGAGAAGGGGGGGAGAGAGAGAGAGAATCTTAAGCAGACTCTGTGATGAACACAGAGCCCAACATGGGGCTCAATGCCAGGACCCTGAGGTCATGGCCTGAGCTTCACTGACTGAGCCATCCAGGTGCCCATGAGAAAGACTACCTAGAAACACAGTTCCAAGGTAGGGAGAGCTGAGATTATGAGAGATTTTGAAGCAGGAGGACTGAGCCACTTGGCCTGGAAGGGCGACGTGAATGCCAGGTGACCCGTGTGCTTCTCAAGTGTGAATCCACTAATCTCAAGCAATGTGGAAGATGTGGCTGTCCATGCCCTCTGGGGTCATAGGCGTCGAGGAATCCTGATGCTTTTCCTGGCTCTTTCACTGCTGTTGATGTTCATTTGTCATCTTTGGCTCCATGCACTTCTAAGCTCAGCCTCCCTTCCTTTGTCCTCTAAGGGATTGGGTGATAATGACCCAGATGGCCACCCCCTGGCTTCTCCCCTGGAAGGTCTCAACTTTCAGAATGCCCTTGGATACCATGAGTGGGTCCCAAGTGTGAGTGGTGTCCTCCGTGATGCACCTCGGACTGACTGTCTTCCCTGGGCGCCGGACTTGGAGGTTTAGTAAGAGGCAATGGCACATGGACCCTGGTGGCTCTATCTGCACCGCTCCCCTGAGCCTGCTTCCCCCTCTACAGGGACCTGGCAGGAAAGGCTGTGAGCATAAGGGTCTGGGAAAGGATTTTGATCCTTCCAGAATGAATCCTAATTTAATGGTTCTGCCTCTAGGAAAACTGGTCTATTTCTTAAACTTTGCTTTCTTAGTTTCCGACAGGTATGCAAAATTTCAGAGGGAAATAGAGCTGTAGCACCCTCTTTTTGGAAGTCACGGTTCATGTAAATTGGACAGGGTTTGAGGCATTGACGTGGATGGAAGTTGGAGCATTGATGGGTTCCTGTAAGCTTTATTGGTCCTTCAGACATCTCTCCCCAAACTCCAATTTTCTACCTGAATGGACAATATAAGAAAAGGGTCTCAGGGTGCTTGGGTGGCGTAGTTGGTTAAGTGTTCAACTTAGTTTCTGCTCAGGTCCCGGTCTCAGAATTGTGGGCTCAAGCCCCATGTCGGACTCCACGCTCAGTGTGGAGTTTGCTTGAGATTCTTTCTCTCTCCCTCTGCCCCTCCTGCTCATGCTCTTCCTCAATCTTTCTAAAATAAATAAGTAAATAAATCGTAAAAAACGGGGTGGGGGTGTCTCTAACGAGAGCCCTACTCTGGATAAGTTAAGAAGCTGTGTGGAATCCCTGCATTCGTGGTGGAAACAGGCTGCATACACTCACTTCCAAGTCCTGGTCTCTGGGGTTGTGCAGAAAAGGCTTTCCTTAGACTGACACCTGCCTGTGGCAAATGAACCCCACCAAAGAAACACGTCAAAGTGGTTGGAGAAATGCTGGGTGTGAGCAGAGCTGGGTCTCACCTACCAGCTTTAAACCTGAGTGTGAGATAATCGGAAATGATCCCAGGGATGAACCACTTCTGGCATTCTACAGCTGCATTCTGGAATGTCTTCCCTACCTATGGACATAGTTATTTGGCTGTAGATTAAATTTCATCTTCATGGTCCTCATGGCCCCCAAACACCTCTCAAGTGATGCAGGCACACATTTCCTGCAAAGGAAGGCCCCAGGATTGGACACAGATGTACATGCTATGGTCAGGACCAGGACAGAGGCTCTGTGACTTCATAGGATGGCGGATGGAAATCCAGGGAAATCCTCTTCCTCAGATCAGGACACTACTGTTGGGATTCTCCCTTGGATTGAAGTGACTATATCGGGAGTGGCCGTGGTCTGAGCAGCGACTCGGGAGCCCCCAGTAGGTCCCCCCAGGAGCTGAGTTTCTCCAGGCATGTGTAAGGGTGGCCCAACCTGGGGCTGTGTGTGCAGACGCTCAGCCCTGTCTGACTTTCCTGGTCTGAAGGGAAGGATTCCTGAGATCTTGGTTGGCCTGACCTTTGGGTAGCCTCACACCCAACCTAATGGCATCCCTCTTGCCACAGGGAAGCACCTCGGACTAGAGAGGAAAGGACCTGGATGAGGCTGCCAATGAAGTAACTGAATGACTCTGCGAAGCCACTTCACCCCTGGTCTCCCTTCCCACCTCTGTAGGTTGACATTGGACCAGATCCTCCCTCCCTCTGCCTCGGCCTTGAGTCTCAACTTGCTGCCTCGCACACGCATGGAGAAACCAGACTCTGGCAAGAGCTGGGGTTCAAAGCCCACTCTGCCACCATCCAGCTATTTGAATTTGGGAAGTTAGTTTAGCTCTTCTGTGCCTCGATTTCCTGTCTGTGAAGTGGGGATGATAATAGGACCTGATCCATCAGGTGGTTGAGAGCACAAAATGAGCTAATTAGCAAACATTAGTTATCACCGTTACTGGGACCCCGAGCTGCCAGTGGAGGATTCAAGCCATTCATCCTCTGAGTGAGAACCAAAGATCCTTCCAGTGCTTGGAACAAGCTGGTTTACAGTCTTGTAGGGTGACAGAGGGTGGATCCCAAGAGGGCTAGTGAGAGGCATTCATAGGAAGGAAGCCAGATAAATACTTTCATTGACATATAATGGATTCTAGAGGTTTCGAAGCCTTCTGTTCCACTGTCTTAGAAATGGACTAAAGTTTACTCCATTTTTAGAGATCCCATAACTTCATCTGTCTGCTGTCCCAGCCCATGTAGGGGCTGTATTTATTTTTGTCCCTGGCGAAACGAAAGTGGCTCCGACGCGGGGAATGTTCTGAGCTGAAATGTTGACAAGTTGACCAGCAAATCTGTTTTTTAAAAAAAAAAATACTAAGAGTGGTGCTCATGAAATCACTTTGAAGTTAACCAAACTCCCAGTTTCTTTCAGGCAGGTTGGTGGGGGGCCGCAGGTCTCAGCCAGGGGACACTCTTCAAGCAGAGGACTTCCAGGCACACACAGGAACCACTGAGGCCCGGTTCCTGTCATTCTAGCCACATCCTAGAATTCCCTCCAACAGGCTGTATTTGAATGGGTTGGTGTGCAGGTGCGTGGGGCATGGGTGGCTAGGGCCGTGTCACACACTCTAACACCAGACCCCAGCCACAGCCCACCTCAGGAGCCAGGGGATGCAGCCAGCTCCAGCCAAGCCACATGGATGGATGTCATCCACCCCCCAGGAGGAAAGCGCAGGTGCTCTTTGCATAAGATGGGAAGCCGGGCAGACAGAGCGGCTGGTGTCCACTGCTGTGGCCACCCGAAGTGTTGTTTTCTTACTCATATACTTTCCACCTGAGTTGACATCTCTGCTTAATCTCCCATACTCCCTTTTTCTTCTTCCCCTTTTCCCATTTCTTTGCTCATTGATCTAGGACCCTCCCAATTCGATCCATCCAGCAGATGGAGAGCCCTACCAATAGTGTCAACATTGGAGGGGGAGGGAAGATCAAATAGATCAAATTTCAAGAACACTCCGCTCATCAAGAAGGTGGCCTGACCCATGTGTTTGGTAGTGATGCTTCCTTCTTTTCTTCCTGAGGTTGGTAAGTACAAACGGAGTTGTGGAAGCAACCAGTGGTCTTTTTGTAGAGGTTCCAGGTTCAAATTCAAGGTTAGCTATGAATTCTGTGGCCTCATGTCATGTCACATTGATGTCTTGGGGCCTTGATCTGTTCATCAGTGTAATGGAAACCTGCAGTGGTGTGCTGGGGTGGGCTCGTACTGGCTCCTGCAAGCCCATCGTTAAATATTCTGGAATCAGTATGTCAAAATCAGCCATAATCCAATTATTTACAATATAGAAATCATCAAACTCTACAAATCGGGCCTTTCCCCCCCAATCCTGGACCTCCAGTCTGCTAGCACACCCCTGGAGTTATGATAATATCACTTGTTACCTTCATAGACTCATTTAGGAAAACCTGTCTTAAAGCTGGTTAAGTGAGTGCTTACGAAGCAGCTATGAGTCTGTGCTTTTGGTACCAGCCAAATGTGGCCTCGAACTCTTCTAATTCCCAGTCGGTGACCTTGGGCCGGTTACCTCATTGGTCTGAGCTGGAGCTTCCTCATGTCAGGTGACAATAATACACCTAGCTTGCGGTGTTGATGTGAGAACCGAATGCATTAATTATTATTAACTGAGTAATGACTGAATTATTATTTCAGTGAACACTAGAAATGTTGAATGAGTAATGGTCGCTGCCCTTTTCATGGCATTGGGAACCATTCATTTAGAAAAGATTATTTTTAATTGGTCTTTAGTATATATATATATATTACATTTTTAAAATTTAAATTCAATTTGCCAAAATATAACACCCAGTGCTCATCCCATCTAGAAAAGATTATTAAGATGAGCAAGAACCTTCTCTGGTTTACATACAGGCTTTCATAGACCGTTGGAACTGATCGCCTACTTGTACATCAATCAGCTGGTACCACTCTTTGGTTACATCCCAGCGTGGTTGGTGCCTCCTACAAGGCTAGCAAGCCTGCTCTTAGGCAGATGTCTCTTTCTTGGTACCATATTCCTATGTGTCAAAGACTGGAAATCTGCAGGGTTGGGATAGCCTGCAGTTCTTTACATGCTGGCTCTGGGTTCAGAGACTTATGTGGCTTTGGGGGAGAGAGAGGACACCGTTATTTCCCAGCCTCTCTTGTAAGGCTCATTCCCAAAAGGAAGACATATGAATTTGAGTAGGTTGGGTTCCAGGACACACAGTTATTAGAGAGTAAGTTATAGTCTTTCAGAAATCCCCTTGGATCTGTTGCTTCTCTAGCTTCTAGCCTCCACGGGCATAGTTCAACAGCTGGCAGCTCTAGCCATCTGGTTATTAGCTTCAGGAGGTAAAGCACGGCCAACAACCCCACCAGCTAATGTCTGCTCCTGCATTCCCAGGGGCTCATTTATTCTTTAAACACTCCTGGGACATAAATGATATTGCTAACTCCATTTTTGCTGGTCTAGAGTCGAAGAGAAGAGTTTAGATACGTAGACTGGATCATCTTCAACCATTTTTGACTTACCAAAATGGTAGTTCCATGTGGTCCTGTGTAATGACTTGACCAAGATCACTGGCCCAGTTATAGGAGCACCAGGATCTGTGGAGCCAGTTCCCCAAACCAATGACTAGCTAGCAGATAGCACAAGAGATGAAGAGGACAGAAAAACATGAGGCATCTCATGATTTATAGTATACATTGAAATAAAATTCAGTTCGAATTTAAAATCTATTTAAAATAATTTAAAATTAAGAATCATTGAACCAGATGTGATAGAATCACAGAAAAAAACCTAATGGTAAGTAGAATGTAAAACACATTGGGTCATCTCAGCAAAGTCAGGCATCGGAAGTGGACACGGGAGCCAAGGCAGGCAATGTCCACCTGTGGCAGCAGGGCAGGTTCCCATGCCTATCACTCTCTCTATTTCCCTGATTGGTGTAGTGATCCTTGAGCTTCATCATCTCAATGAATGGATTTTGCTTTCAAGTTCCTCGAATAGTCCATGGATCTCAGGCTGGCTTCCAGGTGGAGGAAGGGCTCTGAGGGTGTTTCCAGGCTGGAAGGACCAATCTCATGAACACTCACACTTTGTCATAGAAACCTTCTGCTGGGGATCCCTGGGTGGCTCAGTGGTTTAGCGCCTGCCTTCAGCCCAGAGCGTGATCCTGGGGTCCTGGGATCGAGTCCCATGTCGAGCTCCCTGCATGGAGCCTGCTTCTCCCTCTGTCTGTGTCTCTGCCTCTCTCTTTCTCTCTCTCTCTCTCTCTCTCTGTGTGTGTGTCTCTCTCATGAATAAATAAATAAAACAATCTAAAAAAAATAAAACAATCTAAAAAAAAAAAAGCTTCTGCCTTTTCTGCCTTCCTCCTCCTCCTCCTCTTCTTCTCCTTCCTCTTCAAAGATTTTATTTATTTGAGACCGAGTGAGCAAGAGAGAGAGCATGAACAGGGGGAGGGTCAAAGGAAGAGGAGAAGCAGGCTCTCCTCTGAGCAGAGGAGCCCAACTCAGGGCTGGATCCCAGGACCCTGGATTACCTAAGCTAAAGGCAGATACTTAGCCCAGTGAGCACCCCCGGGTATACCTCCCTTTGCCTCCTCTTAAAATTTTTTTTTTAAAAATCATATACAAGCATACAATAATTATTGTTTTGCCACTTCCTTTTTTTAAAATTCAAACTTCACTTTATTAAATTCACTGAGATATAATTGACCTAGACCATTGCGTAAGTTTAAATTGTGCAATGTACTGATTTGGTACATTTACACAATTGCAATAGGATTGCCATTGTAGTGTTAGCCAACGTCACCTCGAGAACATCACGTAATTATTTCTCTTAAATGGTGGGAACAGTTAAGATCTAGATACTTAGCATCTTTGAAGTATTGCTGCCTGTAATCGCTGTGTTGTGCTTTAGAGCTCCTGGGCTTATTTTTCTGCTGGTTGCACGTTTGTACTCTTACATTTGCTTTCTTTTTTCATTTAAGCTTTTGGAGTTTTTCCCCCCCCAGGTCTCTAACTTCAGATTTGCCCCATTCTTTTCGGATGTTGCTTACAACTTGCTAATGCAAATGTGTCACAAACTTAACTAAGAGGCACTCGCACTGTTCCTATATTTCTGCTATTAAAAGCAATGGTGCTCTTGAGACGCCTGGGTGGCTCAGTTGGCTAAGTGTCAACTCTTGATTTCTGCTCAGAGCGTGATCTTGGGGTTGTGAGATCGAGCCCCATGTTTGACTCTGTGCTGAGTGCAGAGTCTACTTAAGAATCTCTTGCTCTCCCTCCCTAAAAATAAAGTGATAAATAAATAAAATAGTAATGCTCTAAAAAGAAAAGGTATCCCAAACGTCCCTCATTATCTGACATCTTGTAGGAGAAAAACTTATGATTATAGTGACTTATGTTCTGATGTGAAGGAATTTGCATATTGTAAGATTTTTAATGGAGGAAAAATTAATTAGTGGTAGGGTACAAAGAACTTCTTAGGGATGTGGCCTTTCCTTATGTGGTGACTGTAAAATGTGTGATTGGCTTTTTAGTTTTCCCTAATCCTTACTGTTAGTGAATCACTCAAGCTAGATATCAGTGAGTGATAAGCTTTGCAGAATGGCACACACCTGCTTGGGGTGACTATCCCATGCCCCCAGGTGCTGTTCCATCAGACTACCGGCCCCTACAACATGTGTTCTCCACGACAGCCTCACAAAGGTGACCCCACATCTTCTTCTTTTTTTTTTTTTTCAAGAGCTGAGGACAATGGGCATGACACCTCAAACAGAAGCATCTATACCAGCCTGGAAGAAAGTCTCAGAGAAATGGGGTAAGCTGCCTCCTGGGGAAGCATTTACTAAATGAGTTCCTTCGAGATTCTTCTGAAGATAAAAGAAGCCCAGAGTAAGGCGTATTTAGGTAAAGGCTCTCGATGTGGGAAACAGTGCTTAGGGCTTAGAGACAGCACTGAGGAGTCTAAGAACAACTCAGGAGAGCTTCCACTAGAGATGTGGCAGGGCTGAGTTTTAGAACCAGTCATGCATTGACTGTGGGGACTTCAAACAAGTCATCTTGTCTCCCTGGGTGGCATCATGATTACGCGCAAAATGCAGAAGGAGGTCCTTGCAACTGGAAGGGTCCTTCTAACTCTGATAATTCTTTGATTGTCCTGGAGAGGGGTCTTGGAGCCAGATGAACTTTCTGGAGTCAATGACCAGATCCATTATTTACTAGATTTGCAATTTGGCCACATTCCTCCTCTGTAGGAGAAGGGTAGGATCACACTTGAAATAGTCATGATAGTGCCTGGCACACAAAAATGCTCCATCGGTGTGTGTTTTTATTCTGCCTCGACCTTCTCCTCAGGGTGAGCTTAGTAAATCCTACAGGAAGATTTAGAAAAAGTGCAGGACAAAGGGACATCATTCAGCTGAGAACAAGTCCTTAGGTGACAAGGTTCATTTGTGGTGAGGAGGACAAAGAAATACTTCATTTACTCTTAAAATCAGGAGAGCTCTTCTCTTCAGCTCCCCACCAGGACTCTGGGTCTCCACTTACTGCCTGTTGCATGTCCCACTGGGCCCCAGAGAGACAGAGAGAAGAGTGGGAACATCTTTCCACACCTTTGCTCGGTCCCCAATCCTGTCATCATGTGCGTCAGAGTCCACTCAGGAGACAGAAACCACGGGGGGGTTTGGACACGTTTAATATAAAGAAATACGCTGTGTTAACTATCACATGAGAGCTTGTAAGAAGAGAACAGGAGTCTGGTTGGAAGGAGCAGCCTCCACTTGTAGGCTCTAAGGAAGCTCTAAGGAAGACCCCCAACCACCCCAGGGCTGATATACTCACCTGAGATGCAGCACAGGTGTGGTCCAGTGAGTGGTACCAGTAGCATCATACCTGCTGGAAAAGGAGAGAGACTTAGAGGGTCCAGATCTGTGTTCTAAGCATCATGCCTGCTGGGTATGTGGTGTTCCCCTGGCAAAATTTGCAGGGACTTGCCCTTGAGGGTACTGGGGAAAGCTGTTCTCAGGAGGTGTCCCCCAGGAGGCACACCAGTGCAACACCCCCAGAAGAGGGGGTGCTGGTGAAGGCGCTGGCTGGTAGGGGCTGTGACTACCAGGCATACTGGGCACTGGGAAGTCATGTGTGTGCCACGGGAGCCTGCCAAGAGAGCACCCAGAACTAGGATGAGAAACCCCTCCTTTCTGCAATATCTCCTCAGTGTCTTCTACTGACAAAGCTTAACATCATACCTGCTGGAAAAGGAGAGATTTAGAGGGTCCAGGTCTGTGTTCTTAGCATCATACCTGCTGGAAAAGGAGAGAGATTTAGAGGGTCCAGATCTGTGTTCTTAGCATATTACCTGCTGGAAAAAGAGATATTTAGAGGATCTAGATCCATGTTCATGGAGCAGGTAATGAAGTATGAATTAGAAGGCAATATGTTGATTACTGGTACCAGGTGTGTTTTTCCCATTCCCCTCTTGTGGATGAGCAGGGCACCTCGTCATGGCCCCGTCTTTATGCAGGTGCCCCTTCCGTACCCCAGCAGAAGAGTAAGAAGACCCCATATGCCATGAACTCTGAGCTGTTCATTTCCCTGCTCACATCCTTTTTTCACTTCCATTTCTATTACTGGCACCCAGGGAGATCCCTTTCTTACTTTTATTACTCGAACATTTGTAATACCTTACGACTTTCACTGTTTTCCTTATTTCTAGAATCAGAAGGAGAAATCCTGTCTCGTAAGTCCAGTCTGCCGTGATGATTGGGAGTTGACCTAGAAGTATCAGGCACCACAGATAAATGTTGCACACATACCCAGAGACAGGGATAGGATATTTTACACTTCGAACTTACAAATCCATGATGTGATTTTTGTAAATATAACAGAGATGATCCTTTCTTAGCATTTTCTTTCTTTTTTAAAAAAGATTTTTTTTATTTATTTATTTGTTTGTTTGTTTATTTATTTATTTATTTGAGAGAGGGAGAGAACATGAGCAGGGTGAAGGAGCAGAGGGAGAAGCAGACTCCTCACTGAGCAGGGAGCCTAACTTGGGGTTCGATCCAGGGAGTCTGGGATCATGACCTGAGCCAAAAGCAGAAGCTTCACCAACTGAGCCCCCCAGGAGGCCCACTCTTAACATCTTCTTAGAGGTAAATTTATAGTCTGAAAGAGCCTTGTACCATTTGATCATCATAAAAGAATGGTAAACACCATTAAAAACGAGAAAGAGCATCAAGCTTGAAGTAGTGCTGGCAGGGTGGGAGGCCACGCCCTTGTCCTTAGTTGGTTCTCCTCCCCAGTTCTCAAACACCAAGGCTGTCTCATGCCCCTTGGCTTTTGTCATTCTCTCTCTCTCTGGAACATTCTTTCCCTCCTCCATCTGGAAAATGTCCACACACCTTTCAAGCTTGACTCAACCATCACCTTACCTGGGGAGCCCTCCTCTGACACCCCAGCAAACAGTGAGGCTCCTCTGTATGCTTGTGCATCTTTAGAGCATCTGGATCCCCCGTGAGACCCTTAGAGCTCTGAGGTGAGAGCTGTGTGCCCATGGTCACACAGGGTGCTGTCACCTTACCTGATGACAAACTAGCTCCTTAAGCGACCGAAAAACCTGGACACTTCTGACCCTCGCCTGTCTCCACCCCGTGGTGGCGGGAGATGTCCCCATGAAACTATCTGCTTGGGACAGTCTCCTTCTGAATGCTCTGGAACTGCCTCCGAGTCAATCCCAGGTGGTCAGGGACAGGCTAGTGGGTAGTGGCCGGGCCTCCTCCTTCCATCCTGCCAAGGCCAGCCGTCCGACAGACTGAATATTCTCCATAAGCCCATAGTCTTGAGTCTCTTTTTGTTTTATAGGACAAGAGGACGACTCTACAGTAGATTCCAACACTGGATCACACTCAGGACCGAGCTCCCTGCGACCTTCGCACAGAAGCTGAATGCATCTGTGAGCTACTTCGGAAAAGTCTGGAAGCATGTTAAGGACAATGAGAACATTTTCTGTGGTCTCTGACATCCCAAATGGGGCCCAGTTCTCAGCCTTAGAATTGTGTTCTGGAAAGGACACATGGTCTGTAGGGGAGACAGTCTCCACATGACGGGGAACAATGCTTTCATAATTGAGTGGGTGCAAAGGGCTATGCCATTTGGGGAAGCATCTTCGGTATTTTATTTTTTTCAAAGATTTATTTATTTTAGAGAGAGAGTGGGGGTGGGGAGTGAGCAGAGGGAGAGAGTCTTCAAGCTGACTCCCTGCTGAGCGTGAAGCCCAACGCAGGGCTCCATCCCCATGACCCATGAGATCATGACCCGAACTGAAACCAAGAATTGGACGCTCAACCAACTGAGCCACCCAGGCAGACCCACATCCTCAGGATTTTAAATGTATATTTGCAAACTGGAAAAAGAGGCTTGCAAGTTAGGTAAGATAGGCTGATTCTCAACCAGGGAAAACTCCCCATAAACACCTGGATCAGGATTTTGTGAAATCTAATCAGATGAGTTTAACCTGAATTTCACAGAGAGACAAGGGTAAGACTTTCACGTTTGTAGAAACGTGTCAAAAGGTTGGGAAGCCTGGGACACCTGGGGGGCTCAGCAGTTAAGCATCTGCCTTCCGCTCAGGATGTGATCCCAGGGTTCCTGGAATCCAGTCCTGCATCGGGCTCCCTGCATGGAGCCTGCTTCTCCCTCTGCCTGTGTCTCTGCCCCTCTCTGTGCGTCTCCCGTGAATAAATAAATTTTAAAAAAGAGAAATACTATAGGGCCCTAAGCTCTCAGTATTTTACACCGTGTTGTTGTTATTATTATTATTATTATTATTTTTTGATTTGAGATGCTCTTTGCTCTGTGCATGTGTGTGTGTGTGTGTGTGTGAATGAGAGAGAAATGTGCATATGTATGTATATATATATGTGTATATATATATATATATGTGTGTATATATATATATATATATATATATATATAAAGCTAGTGTATTTGTATATGGTGATATCTAGTAGATAGATTTTTTTTTTTTACAACATACGTACAAGCTTCAAGAAGTCCATATTTTGCAGAATCCTGAATGCCAAGATGAGGCATTTCAGTTTGATTTTTAAAAGAATCAGGGACTTTGCAAAAAATGTGAATACAAGTGTGACATGGAAAAAATCATCTAGGAAAAAATACTCAGGACCCATGAAGAGATTGCATTCACCACAAAAGCACCACCCTAGGCAAATAGCCCTAATACAGTTAGCACAGTATAATGTTGATCTTTTCTGTTTTCCAGAAAGCGGACATAGCACAAGGACCCCAGAGGAATCAAGGTAAGATGCAGGGCACTGGCGTGGGTGGCAAAGGACATAAAGCTTATTTTATTTCTTTTAAAATAAAAGTAATAGACTTATAGAAAGTCAAGAACTACAGAAAAGTATAAAGATGGGGGGAATCACTGAATTATTCATTTTTGGGTATAAAGTCCAATTTCTGGGATATTTTTCTCATGATCGATCAATTCTCTCAAAGAAAGTCTTCCAACATTTCTAGCTGATTAACCACAACACTATTTTAAAATATCTTCATTATGGGGGCAGCTGGCTGGCTCAGTGGGTGGAACATGTGACTCTTGATCTCAGGGTCATGATCTCAGGGTCCCACGTTGAGTGGAGAGGTTTCTTAAAAATAAAAGCTTTTAAAAAAATTTCTTCATGACTGACTAATAGATCTCTTGATACATTAATCAATGTTTATGGCCTGCCCTGTGCGAGGTACAGGTATAGCTGTCATCCACACAAAGTGATTCCTCAAGTACAATTCTAAGATATTATCTATATCATATAATTATTTTATCATATTTTGAGAAGTTGTTTTGCTTTAAAATGACATGGTATTTTTACAAATTTTTAAAAAGATTTTATTTATTCCTGAGAAATACAGAGAGAGGCAGACACAGGCAGAGGGAGAAGCTTTATTCCACTGCAGGACCCAGCACCTACTCTATATCTTTGGTGTCTTTGGGCCAGACCTCAGACATCCAATCCTTGGCTAAGACATTTTGATTTTATTTGACAACTAATGAGGAGCCCCTAATTCAAATATTTCCTGCAAATTTTTACCCTTCTAGAATTACCAGGCAAAAGGGCAAGACAAATGATAAGGATAGAAAGTTCAAGGAAAGGATCCAAGGCAAAAAAGCTGACTGATGTGGCTCAGGATAGAAATAATTCAATCAAAGGAATGGACAAGAAGCAGAAACCAGGGGCTGTCAGAGAGAGGAAGGGGAGGGGACTCTGCTTTCAGAGGGTGATGCCTAGGCATGGGCATCCACTGGAAGCTCCTGATCCTTATGGATCACCCAGGAACTTACTTAAAGTGGTTTTTTTTAGGGGATTGACTAAGCCTTTCTCAGGATGTAAGAACTGTTGTAAACCAGTTACTTAAGCAAGTTTCACGTGGTTGGAAGATTATCTGTCACCTACTTGTTTATCCATCTTTTGTTTATCATTATTCCGAAATATGAATTTTTAAAAAAATACAGTGAAAATCAAATGTATTGCCTCTCTACAATAGAACGAGTTATTTCCCCCTGACGATACATGTCCTCATTCCCTGTGAAAATAGGCTCTCCTTGAGATACCCATTGAACTACCTGAGCCAGTCTCCATATCACATGGATACAGTCAGAAAGAAGAAACGCAAACTGAACCAGTTTCTTATGTTGCATGGGACTGAGTAATTGGGTGTCCGGTGAAATGCATTGCTCGTTCTTCAAATCTTCATCTGCTTGCTTTGGATGCAGCTGTCAGGGGTGGTGTGGGTTTGCACTCCTCTGTTCTCAGCAGGTGTGATCTTCTTTAAACCAAGCAGCAATGACAAGTGTTGGTGAGGTGAAAATAGGATACACAGGGCAAAATCTTGGACCAGATTGTGGATACAAAAACCTAGAAGGTGATGGGACCTAAGTCAGGGAGCAAGTTAGAGCTATATCTGGGACTAGGAAACAAGAATTAAATGATTTCCTGTAGTCTACTATAGCAATAACTCAACAATCCCAACTTTAGGGTTTTGGATATCTTGTTCAGTAGCCTTTCCATGAATGTGTGTAAAAATCCTCCCCAAAGTCTGCAGTTATCTATCAATGTAAGAGACAAATACCTTGTACCAAAAATCTCTGAACTGTATTTGTGGTACAAAGCAACCGTCCAACAAGCAATAGGACATAAAATTCTAGCCATGTAAAGTTGGGTTCAAAAGGATTGATTTGGGAGCTGAACTTGAGCCCCTCCCTGTTATGGACATTTGGGAGCCTCTGTGGTCTTTGACTTGCCTTGGAAGATCAGAGGTGAGGATGCCAGGAGGGGACACAAAGTAAATAAGCAACCAGGGCATGTTCTTTTCTTACACCGAGTCAGACTTAGAAGCAGTGAGTGTTAGTGTTGCGTTTTTTCTCTTTCCAGAATCAGAAGACTGATCACAGTAATAGTCCCCCATCAGACCTTCCTCGGTCCGCCAGCTGCCTTCACCCTCTGCTCATCTCTGAGGGATACCTGAGGCCATGCTGGGTAACTCTAACAGAAAAAAACAAAGGAAGAACTATCAGAGGAAAAAGACAAATATTTGATTATATGAATATTATCAGAAGCAAGCTAACAAAAATTGGGGAGATGTCTATAAAACTCTACCTCTGGCCCACTACATACATAGACTAACTCAACATTTAATATATAAAGTGCAGTTTTAGAAATAATGGGCAAATAATAAAATAGGTAAGTGCATGAACAAGTACATAAAATAAATGTAATTGGCCAAAAAATCACAAAAAATGTTTGAGACAAGTGGCATATTCCAGACTGGCAAAGATAAAAAGCAATCATCAAATGATCTTGGTTGTATGGAAGTGCTGAATCACTCTATAGTGATTATAAATAACAAATACATTAACTATCTGAAATTTAAATAAAAAACTAAAAAAACAAAACAAAACAAAAAAACTACTCCAAACTTAAAGAAAAATAAATGACCTTGAGAAAGGCTAAGAAAAGGCAAAGGATGACCAGAATGTTCAGACATTTACTGCTGGGAGTGAAAATTGATGAAACTTTTCTATAAAAGTGTATGATGTGGGCAGCCCAGGTAGCTCAGTCCCACGTTGGGCTTCCTGCATGGAGCCTACTTCTCCCTCTGCCTGTGTCTCTGCCTCTCTCTCTCTCTCTCTGTCTCTCTCTGTCTCTCATGAATAAATAAAATCTTTTTTAAAAAGTGTATGATGTGACCAAAGCCTTAAAAATATTTGTGGCCTAGCATTTATACCCATTACAGATGGGCTAATAATCATTGAGAAAATGTTTATGATAGACTTTCAGGTGAACAAGTGGTTTATAAAATTATATGTATAATATGATTTCCAATGAAATTTGGAAATTACTCAAATTTAAATATTATTCAATATTACTCAAATGTAAATATTTAAAAAGACCAGACTGGACAGGTTTACTCAAAGATGTTAACAATGGCTAGATCTGGATAGGTAGGTTGGGGAGGAGGGATTTTTAATTTTTTAATTTGTGCTTTCCAATTTTTTATTTTTTACTTTAAGATTTTATTTATTTATTGAGGGAGAGAGAGTGAGCAAGAGAGAGAGCACAAGCAGGGTGAATGGCAGAGGGAGAAGCTGACTCCATGCTGAGCTGGGAGCCTGATGCAGGGCTTAATTCTAAGATTCTGGGGTTATGACTTGAGCCAAAGGCAGACACTTAACCAAGTGAGCCACCCAGGAGCCCCACTTTCCATCTTTTAAATATTTTTCTACATGGAGCCATCTTACTTACATAACAAAAAAGTTTGTTTTTAAATAAGTTTTTGCTACAAATAGCAAAGGCACTAAAATTAAGCATCTTCATTTAGTTAACCAACCCTAGTGAATTCCTAGGGTAGTGCAACAATTCTCTTTCCAGTTGTCCTTCTTTTTTCCTTCAGTCTAGACCAGCCCTGTCGGTTAGAACTCTCTGCAGAGATGGGAATTTTATATATATCTGTGCTGTCCAGTATGATGTCCACCAGCCACATGTGGCTACTGAGCACTTGAAATGTGATAGGTATGACTTAAGAACTGAATTTTTAGTTTCATTTGGTTTTAAAAGCTCCATGTGGCTGATGGCTACATTCAGAGATGAATTAGACATTGTAAAAGCTACCTGCTTATGTGTGTGTGTGTCCCAAGGATGTTGCAAAGATAAGACCTTGTCCACCTGCATTTGTGTCTGCACTCTCTCTTGGGGGGGTCTCCTCCATTTCACTTTCAACAGAGGATTCCCATATCCACAGTCAGATCTAGGTCCCTCCCCTGAGCACTGTATTCTTATTTCCAACTTCATGCTGGACATTTTCACTTGGCTGTCCTATAGCACTTCAGACTCAATGTGTTTAGCTCACAGGTTTTCTGCTTCCCCGTGGAAAAATAGGCCCTACTCTATAAATGGTAAATTCAATTGCTTAGACACCCAGGTTGTAAACTTTAGAACCCTCTTTTGTGCCTTGTTTCCAACTTTTTTTTTTTTAAAGATTTTATTTATTCATGAGAGACACACAGAGAGAGGTAGAGACATAGGCAGAGGTAAAAGCAGGCTCCCTGCAAGGAGCCCGATGTGGGACTTAATCTCAGGACCCTGGGATCACGACCTGAGCCAAAGGCAGATGCTCAACCACTGAGCCACCCAGGCATCCGCCCTGTTTCCAACCTTAAAGATGTCCCTTTGTGTCTGTCACTCCCTCCATTTCTACTTTGGAGGCTTTAACTCCTTATGCACAGAATACTCAGCTGCCAGTTGGTCTCTGTGCATCTTTGTTACAGTTCCAGGAGTTCCATCTTGAATCCACAATATATATGCTTCCTAATATGTCATTAATTCATATCCATTCCACAAATACCGTAGAACACCGGATGTGTTCATGGCACCAGGCCATGAACAGGGGTTGGAAGGGGTTCAGAACAGGATGGGATATACCTCCTGCCCACAAAGCACTTGCAGTCTAGTCTATGATTTGCAACTTGAGCAAAATAAAGTTGTCCAGGTACCACAGTAGAAGCCTGCTATGGAAGTTCTAAGAAGGAAGAAATTATGGTATTGAAGAGAAATCAGTGAAAACACAGGTTTGAAGATTGATAAAATGGATATAACAGGAGGTATGTGGTGGGACCATTGGAAAGGTTTCAGAGAAAGACAAGGCAAGGAGAAGTAGAGCTGGTAAACTGAGAACTAGGTCAAGGATCTCCCTGTTGTTAAAGAGCAGGTTTAAGGAGGGGAGGCAGAACAGGAGAGGTGGGAAGTAGGAGACCCCAATGGAGTTCATCATTTGAACCTATCATTTGGTGGGAAACTAACTGTGCATCCCAAGGGAAGAAGACAAAGCCAACACATAAAAAAATGAGTGGAAATATATTTTTCATGTAGCATGGCTTCTGAAAATAAGCCAAGGATCTCCTATATTTCTCAGCTGAAAAACAGCCACTTAGTCCAATGTCAGGACAAGCTGGCTGTTTTGAGTGTGTTGAACTTACTGAAATAAGTCATAATACACTTAAAATGATCAACATTCTTTTTTATGGGTGACTTGCCATAATCCCTTGACAGGATTATTCAAGGGAAAATTTGACAATTATTTTTTTTAATTTAAACACTAGGTTTATTGTAGTTTCACATCTTTATGATCAATTTGACAATTCCTAATGTTTGGAGTTTGGACTGGCTTTAGAACATAACTTCCCTCTAAGATGTGATCCATGGATGATCTAGTGATCTGGGTGAGGAGGGTGGAATTCAGTGTTTGAGATCTTAGAGTCTTTTGCAGTAAAGAATAAGGTGACTTTCGTATTTACAGATTCCAAAATAATGGTGGAGGTTTCATATTTAGATTTCCCACTGTGTACTGGTCATTATGTTACTTCCTGGGATTTCAGAGACGAATGAGACACTGTGTCCTTCAGACAAGGAGTTTTACAGGGGATATGCAGAAGAACTCCTGATTGGGGGTGGGGGGTATATGGTCACGGTATAAGCCATCACGTGACACTGGGGATGTTTCAGGAGCAGGCTAGCTTAGCTGGAACAGCAGTTTGCATAAGATGTTAATTAAATACAAATCTGAAAGAGGTCTGTGGGTGCGGGGATGCATGGAGAAGCCACTGAATTCTTTGGATCAAGGAAGCAACATAATAAAAGCTGTAATACAGGAAAATTTCTCTCTTATGGTCTGTTGCCATTTTCTATTTTAGAAAACCAAGATGCATGAATCACATCCAAAGCTAAATGGAAGATTTGAACCAGGTAGGCAGGATTCTTCCTGGAAGCATTTGCTGAGAGGACAGAGAATCTAAAGTCATAAACCTCAGGTAAAGAGATGGACTAGAGGGAGGAGGGTGGTCTCAGACATGAAGACATTTTTAACTTTGATGTTTTCTGACCCACTGTTGCAAAACTATAGACATTTCATTTGGGAATTGCCTCATGGGAGCCCTGGAATGACCTTAGTCAGGATGTTCTCAAACATAATAGAGCCAGAACATTAACCTGCCAAGAACTGGTTTATTTTAAAAACTTGATGGGTCATTTAGCCACTGAAGGAGCTCATAGATCATTTATGAAGGAACCAGAAGGATCTGCTGGAAATTCTCCTGGCAGTGATGCTCAGCAGTTCAGGTTAGAATTTTATTGCTTTGAGCTGGAAGCCATAACGAAACCGTGTAATGGGGGGACATCTGAAATGTGGTTTCCATTAAGATATTAGGATGAGCAGGCAAGGACTTGAAAACAGCCCTAATTAATTCAAGACCATAGAAATCACACCAAGAAACTACAATCTTTTTTTTTTTTAAATAGTCAAATGAGGATTCTAAAAAATGAAACAAAATCAGAAGCTAAGAACTAAGTCTGAAGCTAAGCAATATCAGAAGCTAAGAACTCAGTAGGTGGATTTAAGAGCAGCACTAATCTGATAGATGACAAGATGAGTAAATGCAACTTCAAGTTAATAGAAAATATCCCTGGAAGCAATAAACTGTGAAATGCTCATTTAATGGAATAGCTTGCAGCAAAACAAAACAAAACAAAACAAAGACTACCAGACATTTTTTCCAAAGAAGACACTCAGATGGCCGATAGACACATGAACAGATGCTCAGCATCACCCATCATCAGGGAAATGCAAATCAAAACTATAGTGAGATACCACCTTACACTTGTCAAAACGGCTAAAATCCAAAACACAAGAAACAACAGGTATTGGCAAGGATGTGGAGAAAGAGGAACCCTTGTGTGCTGCTGGTGGGAATGTAAACTGGTGCAGCCACTGTGGAAAATAGTATGGAGGTTCCTCAAAAAATTAAATACCATGTGATCCAGTAATTCCACTACTGGGTATTCACCCAAAGAACATGAAAACAATAACTCAAGAAGTATACATGAACCCCTATATTTATTGTAGGATTAATTACAATAGCCTAGATATGGAAGGAGCCCAAGTGTCCATCGACTGATGACTGGATAAAGATAGACAATGGAATACTATTCAGCCACAAAAAGAATGAGATCTTACCATTTGCAACAACATAGATGGACCCAGAGGGTCCTATGTTAAGTGAAATAAGTCAGACACAGACAAATACCATATGATTTCACTTCTATGTGGAATCTAGAAAGCAAAACAAATGAACAAACAAAAAGCAGAAGTGGATGCATAAATACCTCTTTAGAATCCATTGGTGGTGGCCTGAGAGGAGGGAATGGGGGGATGGGTAAAATGGGTGGAGGGCGGTAGGAGGTCCAGGCTTCCAGTTATCAAAGGAATGAGTTACCACAATGAATGGCACGACATAGGGAATATAGTCAGTGGCACTGTAACAGTGTTATGTGGCAGCAGATGGTAGCTACCCTTGGGGTGAGCATAGCATAATATGTAGAGATATTGAATCACTGTGTTGTATACCCGAAGCCAACGTAGCCTTTGTGTTAACTATATTTCAATTAAAAAAATATAAACTACTATATATATATATATATATATATATATATATATATATATATAAGAAACTACTGACATATACAAGTGGAATTGACTCATAAAGAAATTGTGTATGCAAAAGAAGCAAAACGCACAAAAAAAGTTTACTCTATGATTTCCTTTTTTTGAAACTCAATAGGTAAAAATTACTGTGAGTGGTAGACATCAATGGGGGTTGCTTCTGGGGGATGCTATTGACCAGGTAGGAGGAAACATTCTTGGCTACTAGAAACGCTCTACAACTTCATTTGTGTGGTGGTTATGTGGGTACAGGCACTTCTAAAATTTCACCAAGCCAGACAGAGAAGATCTGTGTACTTTATTGTGTATAAGCAATAGCTCAGTTTTAAAAAATACCAGAAAAGATATTTTTCCCCATATGATCCCTTTTTATTCTTTCTCACCTTTTTTAAATATTGAAAGAAGGCCCCTCAGTGTCTCCAGTTAAATCTGCGGATACTGGAAAGTCCTCCAAGAAGGAAGGGGCTTAAATGCCTTTGGGAAATTGCAGAGCACGTACCCTGAGTTACTGCCCTTGGAGAGAAAGAAAAAGAAAGAAAGAAAGAAAGAAAGAAAGAAAGAAAGAAAGAAAGAAAGAAAGAAAGAAAGAAAGAAAGAAAGAAAGAAAGAAAGAAAGAAAGAAAGAAAGAAGAAAGAAAGAAAAAGAAAGAAAAAGAAAAAGAAAAAGAAAAAGAAAAAAAAAGAAAAAGAAAAAGAAAAAGAAAAAGAAAAAGAAAAAGAAAGAAAAAGAAAAAGAAAAAGAAAGAAAAAGAAAAAGAAAAGAAAGTCTCCTTTGGAGAGCATCTACCCTGAAATCCGGAGGAAGACGGTCAAGACTTGGGCCCCCCTGTGAGTCAGCACAGCTCTTTAGAAGTCCTAAGATTATGGAAGGGACCCTCCAGGGACCTGGAAACCTCTGGCAAAAAGTAGTTTAGACTTTTTCAAGTCCTTAAAAATACATGCACATGCAAGCACAGTCAGCATCTCTTGGGTCCTACGGTACGCAGCAGAGGAATTTAAAAGGACTAATTGTGGCCTAACTGGGAATTCATTCATTTCATGGGAAGAGTCAGGAAGCATTTAGCCTCTAACCGAGGGGCAGCAGGAGGAGCTGTGGCTGCGAAGGAAGAGGTAGTGGAGGCTCTGGCGCAGACCGCTTCTGCTCACTCGTGTCACTTTGCCAAGTTCCGCTGCTCGCTCCTCCAAGTCATTCAGTACCTGCCCTCTCTGCTTTTCCCTCCAGCACAGATTAAACCACCAGAATGGTCCAAGCACATTTAGACGAGATGCATAGGTAGTGAGGTTCTCCCTCACTGGCTTTCTGTTTGGATTTGCAGGAACATGTTGAGTCTCTAAGTGGGGAGCACAGACAATCAGGAAGGACTTGGTAGAGCTGGTGGATGAGGCCCTGGCTTTGAGGGAAGGAAGACTGCGACTTTGTGGCTGAGCTGAGAGGAAGAGCCTTTGTTATAGTCGCCAGAGACCAGTCTAAATTTTTAGCCAGATCGAAGTCTCGAATAGCTTTCTCTCAAACCCTCAAAATGCATCCGTGTCAAAAATGAACATGTCCTGATTGATTACCCATGATGTGAGGTGGACCTGAGGCCTCTCCCTTTCTGTTGGATGGAACCCCTAAGAATGGCCATAGTTTCTCACATTCTGACAGCCAGGCAGTGCCAAGCCAGGGCATGGAAACCCTCTCCTCCAGGGTTTACAGAATTGGGGGGAATCTGGGGCAAAGGTCTTCTCACCAAGAAACCTCAGGTTTAAGTAATTCTGTAGATTTGAGAAGGCAGAGTCACATTCCGAATTACTCATGACTGATCAAAAGAAGGAAATATTTGAATGGATCCACTTTCCTGTTTCCTTAGGGGGGAGGCATGTGGAACAAAAGATAACGAGTGAGTCAATGTATTTTTTGTTTGTTTAAATTGAAAACTCAGTTCAGTTAAGGTGGAATTAGCTTACAATGGGAACTGCTGGGGGCCTTTATTAGGTAGGGTTGCTCTATAGGCCTGAGAGGTAGAGACGGATGGACTCACCCACCCATTCATCCATCCACCTATCTATCCATTCACCACCCCCACCCATCCATTTTTCTGTTTATCCATTCACCCGCTCACCCATCCATCCACCCACCCAACCATCTACCCACCCATCTATGCATTCATTCATCTGTCTGCCCACTGATCCATCCATCCACCCATCCATCCACCCACTCACCCAAAGATCTACTACCCACCCATCCATTTACTTATCCATCCATCTATCCACCCACTGATCCATCCCATCCAACCATCTACCTACCCAACCAACCAACCATCTATCCATCCATCCATCCATCCATCCACCCATTCATTCATCAAAGCACCCATCTACTCACCCATCCACTCATCTATCTATCCATACATCCACCCACCCCGCCATTCACCACCCACCCATCCATCCATCTATCAACCCACCCACTACCTACCCACCCATCCACTCACCCATCCATCTGTCCATCCACCTACCCAATCAACATTGATTAATTATATTCTATGTGTCAGACATAGTTCTAGGCTTCAGAGATAACTCTGCTGATCAGGACAAAGTCTTTTCTCTCACGAAACCCATATTTTAGCCAGGAAGACAGATTAAAAAAACCAAGAAAATGGTTCCTCACATGCTACAAAGAAAATAAGAGTGATGACAAAATAGCTGGAAGATGACTGGTGATTACACTGGGTTCCCGTTCAAACCCCTTTGACTATAGACATTCTTCTCCCGCATTAAGTTGTTCTCTTCTGCATTCTGCTGCAGTGACCATGTGGGTCCGATTTATGCAACTTTTATTGGGTACATTGCAGTGGTGGGGCAGGATTTATTGTGATTCTTTGATAGCAAATATGTTTGTATGCAAAGTCTGACTAAAAAGCACACAGGAAGGAACTCATCAAGATAAAGAGAGGCTTGTGGAATTCTGGAACAGGAGACAGACACGGAGTTTACTTTATAGCTTTCAGTCTCCTGAGATCATACGTAAATCAATGATGGCGTATTAAGTTCCTCTCGGCCTCAGTAGGGGGGAGCCTGTCCTTGTGACTCACTGGCACGTCACTGCTCCATACAGATGGTCCATTGCTGGGAGGAGGAGAGGAGTGTGCTCACACACAACATGGTGAGGTTTGGATGCAGGACCCTAGTGGTTCCAGGAGGGCAAGCGAGTAGATTGTAAGCCATGAAGGAAGGGCTTCCCCCATCCTTGCCCTCTGCTTCTGTCTCCTACTCATGTCCCTTCTTCCCTCCCTTGCTGTTCACCCTTCAAACCAGTGAAGCCAGCCATCCACACCCAAGGCCATGTCAAATTGTCAGTGACTTCCTCGATGGCCTTTCTGATAGCTTCCTGTAAATGCCAGACATGATGCTTTCCTTTCTGTCCCAATCTTGTTCTACTCTTTTTTTTTTTTTTTTTTATGATAGTCATACAGAGAGAGAGAGAGAGGCAGAGACACAGGCAGAGGGAGAAGCAGGCTCCATGCACCGGGAGCCTGACGTGGGATTCGATCCCGGGTCTCCAGGATCGCGCCCTGGGCCAAAGGCAGGCGCCAAACCGCTGCGCCACCCAGGGATCCCTTGTTCTACTCTTATGACACTTCATGATAACTCGTTATTCCTTCAGGAAAGCGCTTTTTCTTTGACTTTTGTTACACTATTTTTTCTTAGCTCTCTTCCACTTCTGGAGGTGGGGGGGCTAGATTGACAATTGAGAAAGGTGTAGTTGGGAAGAGCTTCAGGAAGTAGGTGGACCGACTCTAGGTGGTCTTAGAGGGATAAGGGGATGAGCTCATGGTGCAGAAAAGAAGGCAAGGCCATTTCTTCACCCCAGCCCCTAGTTCCTTCTCTGAAAGATGCATGTGGTTCTCTTTTTTTCTAGAGATGGGTTTCCAGGAATAGCTCATGGTCAGGAGGGTAAGTGAGATATCTGATCACATCAGTCAAGCTCTGTGAACCTTTATGTATAACAACTGTTTTCAGTTTGTGGGGTAGGGGTGGGATCTTGCTCACTGGGGGCATTCAGCAGTCTCTAGAGACATTTTTGGTTGCCACAACTTGGAGATGGGGGAGCAGTGCTGCTAGCAAGTAGAGGCCCAGGATGTTGTTCATCATCCAACAGTGCACACAACAGCTCCCTGCAACAAAGAATTATCCGGTCCCATATGTTAGTAGTGCCAAGATTGAGAAACTCTGATGTACGCTCTTCTTATTTCTTAATCTTCTAGTTTTTTTTTAAGTCACCAGTTAGCATTAGAATTTTCATTACCAGAAGTCTCATTTTAAAGTGGATGAATAGTGGGGCACCTGAGTGGCTCAGTGGTTGAGTGTCTGCCTTTGGCTCAGGTTGTGATCCTGGGGTCCTGGGATCGAGTCCCACATCAGGCTGCCTGCGTTTCCCTCTGCCTATGTCTCTGCCTTCTGTGTCTCAAGAATAAATAAATAAATAAAATCTTTTAAAAAAAGATGTATACTTGCTTCAAATGGCACATTTACTACTCCAGGGCAAGAAAACTGCCCAGCTTCTGTTCCTGCTGGGATCACCGCATGCTGGACTCAGGGGATCCAAGTGACTTGGTATATATATATATAAAACCTTCCCATGGCAATGCCTTTCCATCTTCTCTAATATTCAGGCTATATTCAGATTTCCCCCTCTAGGTCCCAGTTCCCTTTCCAGAATCCAGGTCCACACTTTGTATCTGGAGGTAGGTCCTCGAAAGC
Source organism: Vulpes lagopus (assembly GCF_018345385.1). Taxonomy (NCBI): domain Eukaryota; kingdom Metazoa; phylum Chordata; class Mammalia; order Carnivora; family Canidae; genus Vulpes; species Vulpes lagopus. The sequence continues at coordinate 60,604,485 of NC_054833.1, forward strand.
TCCTGAGCTAGCCTCATCCCTTTTTCTCACTGTACTAACCCGTGATGAGACCAGACCAGTTAAACATAAGATGTCCTCAGTTCTGGATGGTGCTTCTTCAGGTTATCCATTGGCTTTTTCCTTTATCCCTGGTATCCTCTACCTGCAATTAGATTTAAGTCTAATCATCAGTCTTTATGTTAAGGATTTCTGTTAGTACACCTTGTAGGTGAGGTTTGGTATTCTTACTGTATCCATCATAAGATATATCATATCTGGTCAACCTGCCTACCTCCATGTTGACATTGACTGCTCCACAAAGGTGATGATGACTATCTGGTGCCTCTATGGTGCATTCCATTTCATCCCTTGCTATGAGGAAATAATCTGTGGATTATTATTTTGGTAATGTGATTTTCCAATTCCTTTTTTAAAAAAAGATTTTATTTATTTATTTATTTATGAGAGACACAGAGACAGAGGCAGAGACACAGGCAGAGGGAAAAGCAGGCTCCCCATGGGGAACCTGATGCAGGACTTGATACCAGGACCCAGAGATCACACCCCAACCTGAAAGCAGATGCTCAATCACTGAGCCACCCTGGCATCCTGATTTTCCAACTCTTTATGACATCTTTTTCTAAAATTTTTAAAATTTTCATTTATAAACAGCTTTACTGAAGCATAGTTATGATACAATAAACACATATTTAAAATGTACAATTTGATGTGCTTTGGCATCTATCTCCACGAAGCCATCACCACCATCATGGTAATGAATGTATTATCACTCCCCAAAGTATCCTCAAATCCCCTTGTCATCTCTCCCTCCCCACTCGCTGTGCCCCAGCTGCCTCCTCCATCCGCAAGCAATCACCTGAGTACTTTCTATCACTAGCTCACTGCATTTTCTAGAATTTCATATAAACTTGCATTTTCTAGAATTCTATGTAAACAAAATCATACAATATGCACTCCTGGTCTTTCATTCAGCATAGTTTTTTGAGATTTATCCATGTTGATGCATGAATCCATAGTTAACTCATTTTTAGTCCTGGCTAGTAGTCCCTTGCACGGATATGCCACAATTTGTTTATCCATTCATCCACTTGGTGGCCTTTGGGTTGTTTCCCCTTTTTGATTGTTACTAAAACTGCTCTAAATAATCTGGGCATAGGTCTTTGTGTGGACAGATGCTCTCATTTCTCTTGGAGATGTACATAGGAATAGAATGACCAGGTCAAATGAGAGGTGAATGTTTCAACTTTTTAAGAAATGGTGGTAGCATTTTCCACTTCTACTGGCAGTGAGCAAAGACTTCCTTTTTAACTAGTGATTCTGATAGGTGTGCATTGATATCTCACTTTATTTTTTATTTCCCTATTGCCTCAGGATGTTAAAAGTCTTTTCGTGTGCTAATTTAACTCCCTTATATATCTTTAGGTTAAGTGTCTGTTCAAACATTTCACCCATTTTGAATTAAGTTATTGGTATTTTTGTTGAGTTTTGAGAGTTATTTATATATTTTGGATGCAAGTTTTCTCTCAGGTAGACAATGTGCAAATATCTTCTGTCAGTTTGTGGCTTGGCTCTTCATTCTCTTAACAGTGAGACCAGGGGCTTGAAGAGGCCTTGGGGTCAATTACTCTGAGGCCCTTGTTTTGCAGATGAGGAAAACAAGACCAGAAAGATCAAAAGACTTGTATGGGGCTGCACAGTGAATGGGTGGCCAAGCTCAGATCAGGTCCTCTATCTCATAGTAGGCTTGCCTCTTTGAGCTTCATCCATGGAATAATTTAACTTGAGTTATTGAGAAGTAAAATATCCCATCAAACTAGCTATATGTCATTATGAAGACCCAAAGATGCATTATTAAATTCTACTGACCTTCCCTAAACTTAAAAAAAAAAAAACCAACAACTTTACTTTACTGAGTGGATTCAAGCTGGTATTCTAAGTAGAAAGATCCACGGAATCAACTTTTGTTAGAATGTTGGTATGCCTGGAACCATCCAGTCTAAATGATATCTTGTGATTATTCTCAGCCCAAAAGAAGAGAAGAAACAAAATTCCAGTTCTGACCTACAACCTGGTCAGATCTGGCTTAAGGACCCTTTTGGGAGCCTAGAGGGCAGCAGGTATTTTTTTTTTTTTTTACCAGTTAGTGGATTTGGATGCGTGGATGGGAGGAACTTGTCAAACAGATACTGGGCCTAAGATATCACAGATCTAAAGGATCATAAAATTAGAAGGGAGTTTGGAATGCATCTTATCCAACCTGCCCATTCACAGTTGTGAAAAGGGCATGATTATTTGCCTTGGCCACAGTCACCCACTGACAGATGAAATGTGATTTGTTTGAGAGATGACCATGACAGGTGTATATGGAGACTAGGAGAATGGGATTGGGGGTCAATCATTCTAAGACTGGATGGAGAGAAGGAAGAAAATATCGAAAACTTTAAAAAGGAGAATTTATTATCTTGGTTGTGGTCCCAATAGTGACATCAAGTAAGGTCACATCCTATGAGGCTCAAGCCATTTTGCTGTCCAGTTCTAGCTTACTTTATCCATAGCTCAATTGAGGCACAGACCAATTTTGCAAACATATACTTTCCTTTAACAGTTATGAGCTGAAACAATCTCAAAGTGACATGCAACATGGATCCATGTATTCAGACTTCGTTTTAGTTTTAAAAAGTCAACTCCATCAGCACAGCTTTGTATAGGCAGAAGCATCCTTGCATACTCTGGGCTAGTCAAGCCACATTTGGATTGCACCATGGGGTTTTGGGGCCTTGTGTTAAGAGGAACGTTAGCAAATTGTTACCATATCCAAAAGGTGGGTGGTGAGGGGGCTGGAAACCATGTTGTATGGGGCAGATCTGGAGAAGTTGGGGATTTTAAACAAAGTCTGGTGAGGAGAATCATGAACCAGAATAGTAGTCTTCAAATATTGAAGGGATGCCATATAGAAGAGGGATTCTATTTCTTCTGAATGGCCCCTGATGATTAGACTAGAATCAAGGGGAAGAAACAGACCTGGAGACAGACCCTGGCTTCCGGGAAGACACCCTTTCTATTAGTTTTCACTGACTTGGATGGATGCTCACCGAGGAGTGGCCTGGGAGGTCATACTGAGTTCCCTGCATTTATAAGAAGTTAGGGCTTGCAGACCTCAAGGAACTCTTACCTGTACAAAGATTCAACACTTGTTGGATCCTTCCTTCTTTTTCTCTCTTTTTCTTTTTCTGGTATGTTACCCTATACAGGTGTAGAAAGCGTGCACAAGACTTATTTTCTCTTTGTAGGCACCCTTTGGGAAAAGAATGTTCCATATTGTCACTAATATACTACTTAGCATATAACATCACTAATATACTACAAATATACCCCTTTACTAAGAGGTGAAGTGAAAGAGTACTCTTCTTTGGTTTATGGTATTTTCCCACTATGTGAATCAGAGGTTCTCCAGAGAAACAAAACCAGTAAGATGTGTATATATAGGAAGAGATTTATTTCAAGGAAATGAGGAGGGTGACAGACTGGAGACTCAGAAAGGAGTTTACAGGTCAAGTCCAGAGACTGGCTGCTGGTTCAAGAGAGGGCAGCCTTCGGTTCTATTTAGGTCTTCAACAGATTAAATGAGACCCATGCACATTACAGAGGGTGTTCTACTCTACTCAGAGTCCATTTAAATGTAAATATCATCCAAAAACACCATCACAGAAACACCCAGAATAATGTCTGACCAAATCTCTGGGCACCCCTTGGCCCTGCCAAGTTGACATATAAGATTAGCCATCACCCTGTATACAGCCTTTTGTATCTGTACCTGGAATACTTTGTGGCAAGAGTTTTGTAGAAGCAACCACCTTCCTTCACTCTTTTCATGAGTTAGTCATCAATGTTAATCCCTGCATCTGTCCCCAAGAAGCAAGAACTTCCATTTTCCTACATGAAATATCAAAAATAGTCAAATTCATAGAACCAAAGAGTGGACAGGAGTTGCCAGAAGCTGGCAGAGGGGGAAGAGGGGATATATTCATCAACAGGCATAAAGTCTCATTTAAGCAAGAAGACTTGGCCCTAGAGATGTGCTCTACAGCGTCGTCCCTACCACCAGCGATTCTGTATAGCACACATAAACATTTAAGAGGGTAGATCTCTGAACAAATTGTCAATTTCTCTTACCACAATTAAAAAAACTTAGCCAAAGAGGTGGAGGTTTGGGAAGGCCACGTGACTTACCTGAGCTTGTACAATGCTGAAGAGGCCAAGACAGAGTCCAGGTCTTCCTGTCTCCACAGCAGACGGCCTTTTTTTTTTTTTTTTTTTTTTTAAATTTTACTTATTAAGTTGAGAGAAAGAGCAAAAGGGGGAGAGAGAACAAATAGGAGACGGAGAGAGCACAAGGAGAGGGGAAGCAGACACCCCGCTGAGCAAGGAACCCACTGCAGGGCTCGATCTCAGGACCAAGAACCCCAGGATCATGACCCGAGCCTAAGGCAGGCACTTAACTTTTTAAAGATTTTATTCATTCATTCATTCATTCATGAGAGACACAGAGAGAGGCAGAGACACAGGCAGAGGGAGAAGCAGACTCTCTGTGGGGAGCCCGATGTGGGACTCGATCCCAGGACTCGGGATTATGACTATGACCTGAGCCGAAGGCAGGCACTCAACCACTGAGCCACCCAGGCACCCATATAAAATGATATTTAAAGAGATTCTCAGCATGTCAAGTATGACGAGAGAAGGAAGTCGACCTCTATGTATGAGGATGGTGAAGATGCACATGGTAAGCTCTTAAGAGGGAAAATAACAGCATGGTATAGTATGATGCTTAAAAAAAAAGAGAGAGAGAGAGAGAGAGTGGAAAGCCATCCACCCATTGACTTGGCTTTTTTTCTTAATTAACTGTATTTCGTTAATTGTATATGTAAGGGCCAGAATTCTGAGAGGCCGTGGGGATTCCATTTTCAATATTATACTTTTCTGTGCAGGACTTGTCTCTAATGAACCTGTGTATTCATTTGGTAATTATAAAAAGCAAAAAGAAATTGGAAAGTTATAAAATAATAAGATTAATGGACACAGTTATGTGGGCATTTTGATCAATCTTAGGCAGTTGTAACTCTGGGAAATGAATAAGGGGTGGTGGAAAGGGAGGTGGGCAGGGATGGGGGTCACTGGGTGACGGGCACTGAGGGGGGCACTTGATGGGATGAGCACTAGGTGTTATGCTATATGTTGGCAAATTGAACTCCAACAAAAATAAATAAATAAATAAATAAATAAATATCCTAGGCAGTTGTGTTCCTTGGGATGTCTTTGAGACCACAGCCTGAGCCTTATTTATCTCTGCAATATCTGTAGGGCCTGGAACGTGGTAGGTTCTCACTCGATGCTATTTAAAATAAAACAAATAATAAAGGTTTTTCTTAGGACTGGCTCAAGTTAGCATCCTTGTTTTGTTTCGACTCATTGCTTTCAACTTTTCTTTAGGTCCTTCCTTTTTACTAGTTCACGGTGATCAATTATCCAGAACAAGACTTATCAAGACCCCAGAACCAGGGAGGGAAAATCAGTTGGGTGTCAGAGGCCATCTCTCCTGTCTCTGGGTACCCTTGCCTACAATGCTCTTTCTCACCCTTCCTTACGTGACCCCTGTATTTCAAGCTCTTGATGTGTCCCGCCTAAAAAGATGCTGTGAAATAAGCACAAGATTTGCCCCCATGCTATCAAGGACCTTAACGTTGCAAAAGCTATGTAATGGGTCCCACATCACCCAACCAGTGTGCTGTAGAGGTGGATCCCTTCCGGATCCCTTTGTGTATGCACCTTTGCACATCTGTCTGGCCATGAACCTATCCTGCAAGCCTTTAGAATTCGAAGAATTTCAGACTCAGGCTTTCTCTCCTCAATCTCTATTGGGTTCCCCCTGCCTTTCCAACATCCTCCCATCTCCCCAGTGGTTCTCTCGGTCCAGGGAAGTAAGGCCTCCACTCTCATGGGAGTAACCACAACAGCTCTTTATGTATATGTGCTATAAACAAGACTTTTAAAAATTATTTATTCATGAGAGACTCAGAGAGAGGCAGAGACATAGGCAGAGGGAGAAGCAGGCTCCCTGCTGGGAGTCTGACGAGGGTCTCGATCCCAGGATCCCAGGATCATGACCTGAGCTGAAGGCAGACACTCAACCGCTGAGCCACCCAGACAGCCCAAGACTGTTGCTTTTAAACCTATAAAAATTATAAGATGTATCATAAACAGGGAAGTGTAAATGATGTATGCCAACAGTTTTAAAGAAGAAACAAGTAGTCACTTGACCAGCGTATCTGAAGCCCTGCTGCCTCTGCTTGGTCACGTCCCTGCTCCTGCCCAGCACAGAGGGAACCATTCTAGTGATTTCTCCTAATCTTCCTCTGGCTTCTCTTTAGAGTTTTATGGCATGTGTTTATGCCTAACCCCAAGCTGCCCAGTTGTTCTATCCCAGAAGCTTGTAATGGGGTGAGGGACGTTTGGGAGAGTCCGTGATCAAGCTCTGAGATTCCATAAATTTAGGGTCAGGTTTGATGTCTCAGCAAATTCAATGGCTCTGACAAGCCAGAGCTGCTTGGGTGCAGAAATCCTGAATAAATGGGTGAAGACAGCCAACAAAGAACAAGAAAATGGGGCTTGGCAGATAAAAAGAATCTGACAAGACACCAGGTGGTGGGGGTGGGGAGAGAGAGAGAGGAATCCCCAATACTAGAGCCTTTAAGAACACTGGTGATTTGTTTTTGAGAGGGAGAGGGAGAGGGAGAAGGAGGCTCCTCGCTGAGCAGGGAGCCCAACAGGGGGCTCGATCCCAGGACCCTGAGATCATGACCTGAGCTGAAGGCAGACACTTCACCCACTAAGCCCCCAGAGGCCCCCCAGGTTCCTCTCTTATTTATACACCTGGACATTCCTCTTTTGGCCAACAGAGCCCTATGGGGTCCACACCAAACCTCCGCACCGGAGCTCAGCCTTCACAATGGAAGGTCCTTGACTGACTTTTGCCACCAGAGATCCTCTGATACAGCGGCTGGCCTGGGCACACCATGGGGATGGTGGGCATGATCTGGCTCTGCATTTGGAAGCCTTACTCCGTTCTAACATGGGATAAGGCTGGCACTTTGAGGATCATCTCCATCTCCATCTCCATCTGCGACCACACTGGCTGTCCCCCCTCCCCCCACAAGGGCCCGCTGTGCCATTGACCAGCCACACGACCGCAACCTGCTGAATTATCTGCCCAGCTTTCCGAGCCTCTCCCTCTGTCACCAGGGGAAACAGAACCACAGATATTCCATCTCAGAGGCCCGCTGGGAGCATTGCATGAGGTCGTGCGTGAAAGCGGCTAGTAAGGTGGCAGGTAGACCACAAAGGCTCAGCGTGCGTCACGTCCCTTGTCTTTCCCAGCAAGAATTCTCACTTGTGCACAAAGTTTTACAGCGTAGCCCCATAGATGTACTTCCTCTTCCTTATGATTACCTTAGCCTATCTCAGTATTATTATTATCC